>NC_135373.1:54606212-55888712 GCF_049243985.1 Paroedura picta | reverse complement strand
CTAAACACATTAAAAATACTGGTTTTTATTGTATTGTTTTATAAACTGAGAAAACCCATCCAGATCTAAACAGGGCAGTATGCATGACTTAAAAACCATTAACCTAACTATGGCAGATCTTATAATTCACTTGAAAAAGCGACGGTGAGCACGTGTCCGTACATTGTGAATGAAGGGATAATATTCCAGGAAAAGAGGGATTTCATCCGAAACATGCCCGCTTGGAAATAAGGTCCGTGAAAGCCAAAAGGACATGCCTTTCAGTGAACATGGTTTACATTCTCTGATACTCCCATATTTCTCAAACATTTGGCTAGTAGCTTCTACGTATGCGCGAGAGGGACTCCTCCAGTCCGCAAAGCAGGTCTTGTCCAATGAAATCGGTGTCGCCACTAATCTCCCGACTTGATTTCAATCCTGCCATGCTCCGTCGATCCCCCCGCTCCGACCGAATGGAATCGAAAGTCCTACGTCGCAGCCTTAAGGGAAGCACCAATGCATTAGGGAATACAAAAGGAGGGGGGAGGGGGAAAAGGAAGTTTCTCCGGAGCTGGGGATGAGAAAACAGAGGCAAACAGATTGACAAGCCGGGAAGCCAATCATAAGGAAGCGACTATATGAACACCCAATGGTGGGGTTGCATACATGGGCGTGGCAAATCAACATGTTAGAGAGGAGAAGGACCAAGCGGATGTTCTTGCGCCTGCGTAGAAAAGAGGGGCGGCCCCCGCGTCGCCTTTCCAGTGTTCGGCGGCGGCGGCGGCTGCGTTAGTGAGGGAAGGAAGGAAGGAAGGAAGGACGGGAGGGGCTGGCTGCTGGCGGCGGCGGCGGCGGCTCTGGAGAGGGAGGGGAGAGAATGGAGGCCGGGCGGCGTTGAGGGGAGCGTACCATTCTCGGGGGGGGGGGGGTGTGCCTGGGGAAGAGGGCCAGGGCGGCGGCGGAAGGCGAAGCCGCAGCCAGAAAGCCGGGCGGCTGGGCGGTTCCTCAAGCTGGGTCTCTCCTGCTCCTCGGAGGGGACTAAGGCGGGAGGATGGAGCAGGAGGAGATCCTGAGGAAATTCATCCAGCGCGTCCAGGCGATGAAGAGCACGGAGCCCAACGGGGAGGACAACTTCGCCACCGACTTCATGGTAGGGGTGGGGAGCGGGCGGTCGTCTGCGTGGAGGTATAATGGAAAGAGCGGACGACCCTGCTCAGCGTGACGGGATCTTGTCCTTTTTCCCGGGCAAGTGAGCGGAAGGGGGGAGGTGCTCGAGAGCCGCCCCTTGTCAGGCGCGCCTCAGTCGCTCCATCCCGGAGCCTATTTTGGCGTCTTTTCTCTCTTTCCCGTGTGGGGGAGGAAGGAAGGGCTGCATCCTTTTCTCTCCTCTTGCTAGGGGTGTCTGTCTATGGGATTTTTTTTAATTGAGGGGATTATCTGTGTTCCATGCAATGTGGGATTTGCGATGGTGGGTCCCTTTTAATGTTCGTGATTGTCATTTCTTGTCCAGAAATCATAAAATAAACCTTGGACACTCCCATCCCCAGGAAGTCAAAAGAACAGAGGAGAGCCTGAGGGTGGGCTGTTCTTTCCTTCCACACACCACTTTAGCCGCTAGTGATCTGGCTGATTTATCTTCCTGTCTGCAGAAAAGCCACTTGAATGCTGGCTTCTCCCTCCCTTTTCTGCTCCCCCCCCCCTTGGAAATCTTCGCTTGTATTTCTGTGGGGTGGGGGTCAGTGCTCCCAACGGCTCTTCTCCCCTGAGCCCAAATCTCCAGCTGCATCCTCTCATCCTTTCACCTTACAAAAAAGCAGCTGTAAAAAAATCTGCATAGAAATGATGTGTAACCATGTTTGTCCAAATGGCTCATGGTAGTTCCCTCTTTGTGAAGAACAGCTTTTTCCATCCTTCGTTCTCGACCATCATCAGACAGACCAGTAATAGCTTTGATGCTCTTCATATGGAAACATCAGGGTTTTTTGTGGCAAATAGGGGATTTGGGGTTAACCAACTGGAAATCTGGCCATGACTTTTTGTATTGTATTAGTAGCTTGCTCGCCCCTTCCCCCTGCATCGTCACAGCTGACTTACGGTGACCCCATGGAGTTTTCAAGGCAAGAGATGTTCAGAGGTGGTTGTAGTTACCTGTTTTTGTGTTGTTCTCTCCAAGTACTAACTAAGGATTACACTGCTTAGCTTCTGAGATCTGATTTGGTAGGGTTAGCCTGGCCTATGCAGGTCCTTTGAGTTGACAGTAGGTTGGAATCAGACTCCAAAGCCAGTGTCACAATGCAGGGCTGCCTGAAATATAAGGAGGTGGTTACAGGAAATTGTGTAAGACCAATGAGGTGTTAAAAGTTGCTTCAGGTCTGGGCCATGGAAGAGGAAGTATACTTCAGGAAACAATTTCCTCATCCCGGATGGGGTGGCATGGGAAATGGGAATGGCTCTCTGGCTAAATTTTTTAATAGCTTCTGATGTAAATACAAAAGCATTTGAACTGAGGAAAAGAAGTGTTGGTGTAAGCGTACATTTTCACCTACTTCTAAGTAGTAGTCATCTTGATAGCACATTCACCAAGACTGCTGCATCAAGCTAAGAATTCTGGAGATCAGATTCAGCTAATGGGCTTAATTATCTCTGCGCTGCTGACACTTGCTGTAGATACTGCTGTATGTACAGAAAGCGCAAATATGCAAATACTGGTTTCATCTTCTGAAGCAAAAAATGAGATTGGGAATCCCAACTATTCTAAATCCTAACACTGTGGCTATTCTATTAAGATGCTGCAGTAATTTCTGATAGTTGAAATACAGTGGAATCTGTCTAGGTTTACATTATCACTAAGCCTTGTAAGTTAAACATCAGGAAAGTTCCTAAAGTCTTGATTTGAGTTCTGTTACACTTTCATTTATTTGACAGATAAATATACTGCTTTTCCAAGGTGAGTTGTTTTCTGGAGTCATAGGATCACAGTCAGGCATAAAAACTGTGTACCTTTGTGTGTGCGTGTGTGTGTGAGAGAGAGAGAGAGCTCGTTTTGAATATGTAATATGTATTCTACTGTGTATCTTATGAAGGCCTGGAGATTTATGGCTGCTGAAGACTAATAACCTTTAAGTGACCGGCCATTTTATGTAAAATAACATATTTCTAATGTATCATCTCAATATTCCAGACCTTTTGTGTTTGAAACATGATGATGGTAAAGGGGAAGAGACTGTTGCTTTATCTTGAGGTATGGAAGTAATGTGCATTTTGGAGCTGTTGTAAATTTATTGTGAATTTCTGGCTTCGAGGACTCATTTTCTTTGATCTGTTTGTTGCCTTTGACACCACTTACCAAACATTTCTCATTGAACAACTTGCTGCTCATATGACCCTGTTCTATCTGACTTCCTGTCTCTTGATCCCTCTTTCTATGTCCTGTTTCATCATCTCCCAGCTCTCCATAAGGGCCCCACAGGGATAGTTCTTGGTTTCCTGTTTCTCTTTGTAATCTCATGGACACACTCTCAAATCCTTATAGCCCTTATACTGTTACATTCCAAAACTGCTGTTTAATACCAATATTTTACATCCTTCTATATGCATTTTCCTTTTAACCTGTCTTCCTTGTTGTCAAAGTCAATGGAAGCTGAACATCATGGTGAAGGTAGAATTCTTAAGTCAATAACACTTATATCTAGATCTGTTCTCCTATTTCTGTTTGAAGGAGCTGTCATTTTTCCTGTACTAAGGCTTTTGTGCCTTAGATTGTCTTCTACTTTGTGCACTTTCCTCTGTTCGCTTCTATGCAGCTACAAAATTTTGCTACTGTTCCCTTTTTTGCAGTCTTCAGGGTTAACTCTTTCCTCTTTGCATACCTTGCTGGGACTCTTTTTCATGTACTTGTTTAGATTATTCTACTCTTCTGCTTGCTTTAGCTCCCCGCTGTGGTCACTTTGCTAATTTCTTTCTGTCTGCAGTTGACATTGTTCCTCTGCAAGGCTCTCTGTTACCTTTATGTTACCTGCAGGACTGCCGTGAGCTGAATATTAGCTGCCCTCCAATTTTGCCACTCTCTTTATCACTTGCCTTATACACCAGCTATTATAATTATATACATTGCTCAAGAATTGACTGGGATACTGTTCTCACAATTTCATTGCTAATGTCGGTTCTCACTTCCTTTCCTTTACAATTCTGTCAGTATCCTGGACCAGCTGATGAAATTTGGGAGGCTCCTGCAGGCAGGGGTAAATCACCCATTCAGTGTGCTATTAAGCAGCCTTGGTGTAACTCATCCTAAAATGCAGAGAGGGGAATGAGGTGGATGTCCCTGGAATTCTGGTGCTTCAACCAGTTGCATCGTATGCCTCTGTGTCTGGCCTTGATCTCTACTTAGCATAATGTCATATTGAAGCTTCTAGTCCCAACTCTTTACTATATTTTAACCTGCTTTTCAAAAACAAAGATTGTCTCTGAAAGCAGCTTATAGCCATTTGACACACAAATTTAAAACATAATGCCAGTATTTTATTATGCCCTGGGATGAATTCATGCTGCATTTCTGTGGAGGTAATGCTTTCTTGTCTCCCCCCTATTTCAGTGTAGTTGAAATGCTCTTCAAAATCCTGTTTATAGGGTCCTGTCAGTTGCAGCAGCAGAAGTGGTGTGTGTGTGTGAGGGGGGGGGGAGAGATTTCAGACTTCCACAGAAAGGGCAAGACAAAGTTGCATTCTTTGGGTAGAAGTTCTTGTGTGTGTGGAAATGCTGTGGTATACCCTCCCTTCACTTCTGCTTTCCTTCTGACTTAAGTAATTCTTAAGGGCTCACATAATCTTTTGATACTTCCCATGTTCCCCTTTATGTCACCTGTTTGGTGCAAGCTTACCTGTTTTGCTGCCTGTTGCTGAAAATTGCAATCTGGTTTTAGTGGACATGTTCACATATCAGTTTGATTACAGTTCATGTAAAGGAGAGGTCTTTAATTGGAATGGGCATTCTGGCCAATGTAAATTTTCAAGCCTGATTTCAATAACAGCTACTGAAAGCCTTATGTGACAATGCCTGCACCTTCTACAATGCTATTTCCTCTTCCTTCCTGGTGACTTCCATATCCTTTTTCTAAGTCTTCACTAAAAATGTTCTGCTATAATTTTATTGAACCCTAGCCTGGATTTTTCTATCCTTGCTTTTGATAGGAATCTCTTATCCATCTAATGTAAACTGTGAGTATACAATGACAAAAATGACTTTTTTTTACTGATTCTGTACTTTATCCAGGGCATTGTTAAAGTAATATAAAAATTAAATAGTAGTAATCTTTGCACAACTGTCATATACTGCTACAACTAAACCTGAGGCATATTGAAGGGAAAAAGAATTGCTGTTCCCATAATACTAGTTCTCATCAGGATGGAGCTTAATAATAGAAAATAGCCAGACATTAAAAATGGGGAAAAACTATATACAGTCAAGTGAATATCAGTATAGCATAACTGAAAAAATCTATGTGATTGCTTTGATTACTGTTCTTGGCAACTTGTTTGCACAGACTTAGATCAGCAAATTCAAGTCAGGGGCATACTGTGGAAACCTAACCTTTGGTATATGATAACACCATGAGATGATTAAAGATAGAACAACGTTTGCATCCTCTGGCACCATTAAGACCAAAGTTTTATTCAAGGTATAAACCTTCATGTGCATGCACACTTCTTCAGATATCTCAGCTATAATCACACAGTTACTTATGCATCTTGACTCTAATTTGCCCTTCCTGGCAACTACCCCCTCCTTTCTATATGTAATGGTTGAGGAAATTGTTTCACAGTATCTGAAGAAGTGTGCATGCATATGGAAGCTTATACCTTGAAGAAAACTTTATTGGTCTTAAAGGTGCTACTGGACTGAAACTTTGGGTGCTGTGCATTTTGCCCAAAATTTGATGTGTATCCGCAGAAGCTTGACTAATTTATGGCAATATGAGTATAATGGGAGATTCTTGAGTTCTAACAACTTGTCTATCAAATGTTCACTTGTATAGAGGTTTCACATTAGGTACATTCTTCTAGTAAATGCTCTGAAGCAGGGTTCCTTCTAGGTGATGCAATACCTACTCAGGTATATATCATTGATTGATATATTTATTGATTCTGAAGGTGTACTTGTTATATACCTTGCCAGAACTGTTATGTACTGTCACTGAGCAGCGGACACAAACGTTGGTTGAAATTGTGAATTAGACTATCACAAATTAGCATATCAATAAACTTCAGGAATCCTGACTGTTTCATAGTTTGTACATGGGAGCCTTGGTTTACTATCAGGAATAGTAGGATACGCTCCCTGGAAATTGTGAAGAACTCTATCCTTATGGAAAATTGTCATGAACAACACATAGTTGTATTGAATCAGTCTGTTGGTCCACCAAGTTCAGTATTGTCTGCTGAAGCTGGTAGCAGTTAGAGGTCTTTCACATCACTTACTACTTGGACCCTTTCAACTGGAGATATCAGAGATTGAACCTGGTACCTTCTGCATGTCAAGCAGATGTTCTGCCATTGAGCCATAGCTCCCCCTCTCCAAATATTTGCTCCCCTGCCTTCTCCCTTGAAAAATAGGTCTGGCCATGGTCAAGGTCAAAAAATTATTTGGCATTTTTGATGTACACTAGATGTTTTATTTGTGCCAAATAGGCATTCTTTTATGCTTTTTAAACATTTGAGCTCCTATAAATAGTTTCAATTTTTCTAAAATTCATTTTACCCCTAACCTTTTTGGTTCTTGCCGGGTGGTCCATGTACATTTACTTCTGGCTGTGGCAGTGTCTAGTGTACAGGTGCTAATTTTGACTAGAGGTCATGTTTGCATCCATAAATAACAATTAACTTTTTTTCCGGACTGATAAGGGCCTGGGCCTTTTAATACTGCTTTTTGTGTGTGGAATATAACACCTTCCTGGTACCCACCAAGTGTTTTTAGGAAGTGGGTGAGGCCTGGTGGGGCTTTTGCCAGACAAGGCTTCTGATTAGCTATTAATGATTTGATTGGCTATGCAGATTTTTAAAAACATTGCTTTGCCAAACACTGCCATCACAGTGCAGGAATCTTCATTCTGCAACTGAAGGTAAGCTGTATGACAGTAATTTTGTGACTGGCTCAAGTTTCTGCAGGAGTCACTTTGTGGCTGTACCTACCACCGTGTGTCTGAACTACAAAGGTGCCCACAGGCTCAAAAAAGGTAGGGCCCCCTAAGTGGTTTTATTAGCTTTTGGTCAACTTTGCCATTAAGCACCCGAATAAATTGGACTTCGTTCCCACTTCCTAGTACAATTCTAAAGTATCTTCAGTGAATCTAGACTCCCACATTTAGATGTATTGGTTTATTAGAATGAACTAAGATGTGAATAGTTCTTTATCCCAAGAGGGAGAAGAGAGGGAGTGTATGAGCCAGGTTTTAATCTGTCATTAACATTCAGTTTTACATATCTTTGTTGGGCCTATCTGTATACTGTATATAGTGCATGACATTCTCCACAGTTAAACAAAGTGTAGGTTAAGTTTTACAAATTTTATGAAGTTTCACATGGACTGTTCACTGATTTTGCTTAAAGACTTTTGGGGTGAGAGCAATGAAAGACTTCTTTTGTAAACATGGTTTCAGCTGACCACACTGTTTCCATAAACAAGATTATATACATTGCAAGGTATCTGTGACGGCCAATTATAGTGCATATATACACTGGGAACTGTGGTGGTTCAGACTATTATCCTGCAGTTTCATTTTAAAGAGAGTCTGGATCAGGAATTGGGACTGGTTACTGAAACAAAGATAATAAGAAACGTACCTTCTTGCTGTAAGCATGAGTTACAGACCTGCTGTCAAGAAATAAGGATTGCAGTCCTAGACATGCTTATTACCAAACAAGCCACAATGAACCCTTTGAACAATATAAAGGTAAAGGTAAAGGTATCCCCTGTGCAAGCACCGAGTCATGTCTGACCCTTGGGGTGACGCCCTCTAGCGTTTTCATGGCAGACTCAATACGGGGTGGTTTGCCAGTGCCTTCCCCAGTCATTACCGTTTACCCCTCAGCAAGCTGGGTACTCATTTCACCGACCTCGGAAGGATGGAAGGCTGAGTCAACCTTGAGCCGGCTGCTGGGATTGAACTCCCAGCCTCATGGGCAAAGCTTTCAGATGGCTGCCTTACCACTCTGCGCCACAAGAGGCTCATATTGAACAATATAAAGGTTCTTTATTTCATACTGTAAATTTCTGTCAGACTTAAGGACTTGTGCTACTCATGAGGAGCAAATATAGTATTGTAAATTATTTTTGGTTCCCTAATTCAGTTCCGTGGTTTGGCCTGCCGACCAGTGTTGAGGCTGACGTAGTATCCTTTAGAAGATATTAACTGTTTGATCAGTATGGACACACCATATACATGGACATATACTGCTTATACCATGTTGTAGCATTGCTAGATGGTAGTATGGTTTTCCAAGACATTCATTCAGTCGTCCAGTTTGGGGCGATAAGAATATTTATCTCTAGGAAATCTTGCATCTGAACTTTTCTTTGGGGATAATAGGACTGATTGTTAAATGCTATCACTGCTTTTGTGTTGTTTTCTCTTGACATGGTGGAATCAAGAAGTCACTTGTGCCATTCATTGCCCAGCTTCCGTGTCTTCCTAGACAGCTGTTAGGGTAATGAGCATAGCCAGTTTATGCTTCAGATATTCAGAATGTTCTTCAGCCTCCACAGGCTGCTTGAAAGATCAAAAGTAATTTATTTATATCCCTCCCTTCTTTCTGAATTCAGTGCAGCTTACATAGTTCTCCTCTCCATTTTATCATCACAACCACCCTATGAGGTAGTTTAGGTTGATTGAGAGTTGCCAAACAAGCTTCCTTGGCAGAATGGGGGATTTGAACCTGGGCCTGGCATTCTAAGCAGTGCACCACACCAGCTGTCAGAATCAGAATTCCTTGCTGTTGTCTGTGGAAGAATTTCTAATATTGCTGGATTCAATATATATTACAATCCTGAACTGAGAGAGATTTGTTTTACAAACTTCCAAGTTCACTATTGTCTTTTGACCTGTTCTGGTCAAAAATGAGTTTATTGCTTTCTTCTCCTTAAAGGGATGTTTGCAATATCTGCATTTTTGGACTTTTTGGAGTCAAAGGCAGCAAACTTGAAGGCAGTCTGCCAGGCTCAGGGGTTTATTTGTAGTGGCAGTTTTACCCACTTGTAAATTACTATGCAGATGTTTTCTTCCACATAGTCCAGTGTCCAGTGCAGTTAACAAGATTTTAGGTCCAAGCCAAACGTATATAACAAAAAGCTAAAAATGGCAGGGCATGTTCATTTTTTGTGTGTATTATGTCCTCAGATCAATTTTTTTTAGGGGGGGGACCTCCATTTTAAAAAATGAGTTTCTCTCTAAGAATGCCCAAGTGTCCAAAAGTAACTAAACTTTAAAGCATGAAAAAATACATTTAGGATATTATGTATTATGCACTAATGATGGCTCTGTTTATTTGTAGAGATAGCAGTTCATGGTAAAGTACAGCTACATATTGATCTAATAATTGACCATTGTGGAATCCCTACTGTATTCTTTTCTGGGGAGTTTTTTCCCCCTTCTAATGGCAAGAGTCATTCTTGAGCCAGCTTTTTGTGTAGTGATTATATGAGTGTGGACTTGTAAACTGGTGAGCTGGATTTGATTCCATGCTACCCTATGTGCAACCAGCTGGGTGACCTGGGGTTACCACAGTACTGATAAAGCTGTTCTGACTGAGCAGTAATATCAGGGCTCTCTCAGCCTCACCTACCTCACAGGGTGTCTGTTGTGGGGAGAGGAAAGGGAAGACGATTGTAAGCTGCTTTGAGACTCCTTTGGGTAGAGAAAAGCGGCATATAAAAACCAACTTTTCTTCTCTTTGAAAGTTAACTGCAAATTGTTGAAATCATCTGTCCAAAGCAGGTGGTATTTTGAACTTTCTGCAATGAAGTGTTGAAGTTTGACAAGAATTGTTACCTTGTTGCAGAATCATAAAGTACAACCTATTAAATTTTACTAAAATCCTGCAGATTTTGACTAAAAATAGATTGATTGACAGGCCGCATGACTTCCACTCCCTGACCAAGCCAGCTCGTGGTGATTTACAGACCCCAATAAAACATTGATAAAATCACAGAATTCCCAGGCTGCATAATCTCTTCTTAGTCCCCCCCCCCCCACCAGTCCAGCATGTGCCAATGGCCCTTCCCCTGCATCCACCGCCTGCTAGCCTCAGGAGGAGAGGGTGCTTTCTGCCCTAGGCTTTTGGGGCATCTTGAGGAGGGATTCCAGATCTTCCACAACCTTAACCAAATGCCTGGTGGACTAGTTCCATCTTGCAAGCCCTGTGGAACTGTGATAGCTCCGTCAAGTTGCCTATTTTGTGAAGATTCAGTGACTGATTACAGTGAAGTACAGTCTTGATATGGCACTGCTTCTTTGGGCTGCACAAGATTCTTACAGGAAAGGTGACAAGAAAAAAGGATAGAATGGTAGAAGCAGCAATAGCAGTCATATAAGAAAAGGTTTGATACTTCTGAGTATAAAGTGTACTCAGTATCAAAACAAAAGACTTTGGGAGACTAGTATTTAGTTTCTGAAGTCCTTAGGCATCTGTTGTATGGGGTTGGAATGCTTGGGAAAGAACTGTGAAATATATGAATAAAATAAGGGACCAGAGTGCTGCAAAATCCAGCAGTCTATTACTGCTTTGTTGCCTCTTCATTCATTTCAGCTTGTTGGACTTGAAGATTTTGCTAGGGATTCTTTTAAATGTCGGTATCTGTGCTTCACACAAGGAAGCAAAACAGTTTGTCAATTACTCAGAAAATATAAGCTACCACTGAGGAGAAAGCATTCCTTCATATTGTCTTTGTGGACTACCAGACACATGTTATGGAACATTCCATGCACAGAACATTCCATGCGTAGGTAGTATATAATGCTAATATGGAGTTTTATTGATACCAACAAAAACCCCTTCCTAGGATGGCTGCTGTAGTATCTGCTGTGCATAAAGAAAATTTCTAGTCCCCAAAGATAAGATGTATTATCCACCTGTCAAAACTGTTCTAGACAACAAGATGGAGACCATGAATGTACTTCAGTTGGACCCTGCAAGTGCTGAAGCAGCACACACTTAATGTATTGTAGATTTTGTGGTTGCAAGTAACACCTCATCTAAGAGAAAGTGATCTTCAGGAAACACCATCCTCTGTGTGCCCACAATCCCATTAAGAATCTACAATCCAACCACTACCTTTTGCAAATATCATTGTGTACTTGCTCTCCCCCATATCTGAAGAATGAATGGACATTTGACCAACCAGTTCATGCCAGCTGGAAGCCCTTTGGTCATAATAACTGTGTTCCTTGAGGATTCCACCTCCTTATGTCTTTAATGAGTGAATTAGGGAGCATGAGGACTAGAAGATGTCTGGAGGAGATGTGAGAAACAATGTATTTCCAAAACAATATAGTGCATATGATCAGAAGGCAGGCTTATGCCAGACTGCTGTGTTTCCATCTCTTGCAATACTGTTATTCAACAATTCCAGCCTGGTTGATGACCCGGAGAATTTCTGTGCCGGTTCAAAATAGCACTTGCCCTGGACTGACTGAATTTTCCTCAGTTTTAGTGCACCTTTAACAATTGTTCTTTTCAGTCCAAATGTTTTTTTTCTCACACATCATATTAGGGACTCTGATTTGACTGATTTGTATTCAGCTGTATGTTTTTCCTGTGCCACGATCAAGTGACTCCACATATATACCAGGAATGGTTTTAGTTACTTTCAGATGTATGGGTACTTTTCCTGGCAAATAGATGGGGAAGAAATGGAGATAGTGACAGATTTTATTTTCCTGGGCTCCAAGATCACTGCAGATGGGGACTGCAGCAAAGAAATTAAAAGACGCTTGATCCTGGGGAGGAAAGCTATGGCAAATCTAGACAGTATCCTAAAAAGCAGAGACATCACCCTGCCAACAAAAGTGCGTTTAGTCAAGGCTATGGTCTTCCCAGTTGCAATGTATGGCTGCGAAAGTTGGACCATAAGGAAGGCCGAGCGTCATAGAATTGAGGCTTTTGAACTCTGGTGCTGGAGAAGACTCTTGCGAGTCCCTTGGACTGCAAGGCGAACAAACCGGTCAGTTCTAGAGGAGATCAGCCCTGACTGCTCTTTAGAAGGCCAGATCCTGAAGATGAAACTCAAATACTTTGGCCACCTCATGAGAAGGAAGGACTCCCTGGAGAAGAGCCTAATGCTGGGAGCGATCGTGGGCAAAAGAAGGGGATGACAGAGAATGAGGTGGATGGATAGAGTCACTGAAGCAGTAGGTGCAAACTTAAATGGACTCCGGGGAATGGTAGAGGACAGGAAGGCCTTGGAGGATCATTGTCCATGGGGTCGCAATGGGTCGGACACGACTTCGCACATAACAACAACAAATGGGTACTTTTAGCTAAACAGAATATTTTGATGATATTGTGGCCAATCCTCATTTTAGATTTTTTAGGACAGTATAACAGCAATCAAAAAAGCTACTCTGTAATTTTCATGTTATTGTAACTTTGTGTCAAACACTAATTTCACTGGATAATAACTAGTTTCTTCATCCCTTCTATTGCAAGGCAGATTCTCCTTTTCTGAATTTGTTTTCAGTCTTCTTTAAGTCTCTGATACTTGCAGCTACATTTCTGTACTTAGGGTAGGGTGTGTATGGATTCTGGGGATCAGTTATCCTTACCATGGTAGTGTAGGGTTTTTTGTTTTTTGTTGGCAGACAATGTCACCATTAGAGTGGAGTCATAGGATCCAACCCATTATATTTACCTTCTGACCGTCTTCTTTGACTTTTGATTGTATCAGTGCTATTTTGTTATGAGTTTGTATCTTTGAGTATGTTGGCTGCTGTTCTTTCAGCCATGGTGAAGGGGCGTATAAGGCATTAAGCTGAGCACAGAACCATTCAGACAAACAAACCTGCACTTGAATCTTATTTATTTATTTATTTGGATTTCTATACCGGCCATTCTTTATGGCTCTGGGCAGTTTACATGGAACATTGCATAAATTTACATGGAAGATTATAACACCATAACATTATACAATTTTCGATAGATCATCACAGCAATCTATCAGTAACAATTACAACACAACATGAATAACAACACTAGGGAGATCAAATTGTTCAGTCATGGAAGGGTGTCTGGGGAGGGGACCAACAGATGTCACTCTTTTGAACAACTCTTAATCTGTAACTGTCAGATTCTTATTTGCAAGGAGAACTGTCAGATTCTTATTTGCATTTTTATACAGTTCCATTGCTCTCCATTTTCAATAAAGTACCATTCTTCCTGGACAGTATAAGACAGGCTTTTTCAACCAGGGTTTCATGAAACACTAGGTCTTTTCAGTGGTCCCGAGAGGGTTTTGCCAATTGAGTGGGAGTTAATTTTTATATAATTTATATATAAATTAACAAAAAATATTGGGTGATATGATCATATGGTCATGTTGACCTACCCCATGGGCCTGGAGGGGTGGGAAGGGTAGGGGCCCTGGCCATCTATATCCTTGCTGGTGGAGGCTTATTGTGTTAGTAACGAGTCCAGAGAGATAAGCACTCTCATTTTAACTTAAGTGTATGGGAGGATGACAGGGACTGATAGAGCATTGGATGCCTGCCCCAACCCTTTTCCTGACTGCTGGGCCATTTCAGGTGTTGCTGGGGCAAGAGTGTGATGTCACATCTGGTGGGAGTGTCCGGGTGCTGTCATTCTGAGGGCATGTCAGGGAGGTGTGTCCTTCTGGCATCACTTCTGGGGCTTCTCGAAACCTGAATGTTTCAGGGGTTTCTCAGTGATAACAAGGTTGAGAAAGGCTGGTATAAGAATATAAAATGGGAATCAACTGCCTGGTGGAAGAGTTTTTTGCCAGAAGAGTAGAATTTTATCACCTCACCTCTTCTACTGCTGCCCTGAATGCCACCTGAAGTGCTGTTCTTTGGGGGGTAGGTCTGCCCTATGAGACTGGAATTGATGGAAACTGTCCTACTTTGATCAGCAAAATTTCCATCAGCTTCTAATATTGGTCCCTTAATCAAACAATGCTGTTTGTTTTGTTGAAGTATTTGCTACTAGTAATAAAGAAGTAACAGAAAATGGGAGAAAAGCTTCCATATTTGAGCTGGGACAGTGTCTGCTGGATGATTGTCTAGATGTTTAAAATTTCCATTAGTGGACATTCATCCTCAGTCATGAGAGCTGTCCAGCATCACAGTACAAAGGAGCTGCTCTATTGATTGAGCAAGGGTTTAGTCAGGTCTTATCAATAACAAATCTTATCAGTATCAAATGAGCCTGAGTTCAAAAAAATGAGCCTTTTATATGAAAGTCAAAAAGCTACAAACACATAGGAAAAAAATTTGAACAAAAATATCAAAAGGTGTAGCTATTGTTTCTCAACATTTCCTCCACCCGTGTCTATAGACTTCTGAAGGTGGTCTTTCTATATAATGCTTTCTTGAAGAATTCTGTACTCTTCAATTTTGACTATGTAAGTATGGCAGTTCTGGCATCCTTGAGGGACTCAGATTGTGTTCCTTTTAAATGTTCTTTGGGTTTTGGAACAAAAAAAGTCTGAGCAATATATAGGCTGTAGGATGGCTGGGGCAAAGTTCTCCAATTAGATTCTCCTTGTACAGCCATTTCTACCGTTAAAAGGATGAGCAGGTGCATTGTTTGGGGGAGGATTCTTCGGTATAACTTCCTGGCCTTTTTTTCACCAATGCAGTTTCCAGAATTTTTTTAAGATAGCCTAATGAGACAAAAACAAGTATTACTGAGAACTTGTCTGCAGCCATCCACTGATCACATTTTGTTTGGAATAAACAGGTGCATGGAATCCTAGTAGCAATACTTCTTAACCTTGTATGCCTTACGTAGTTTTACCATCATATCCTGTGTCATTGATAGGGGGAGCAAGCAAAGAGACATATTTATAGCAAAGGATGCTGGTTGATCTGGGACAAGAAACATCGAGACTTGAATTTTGTTTTTGTTTTAGATGCTCTGTAGTTCTTGTGTAGATTTTCTTATCAAAGTACTTGTTGGAATCTGATAAGATTTCTTTGTGGAGCGTGAAGACAGGCTTTTTTCATCTGACTGTATTACTATATGGATAACTCCTAAAATGCAATAAATGTGGTAATTATTGCAGTTAATAAACCATCAGGTTCATAGATAAGGTACTATATGGTTCTTCTAGCATTCCAGCTAATTTTAAAAGTACATTTGAATGACAACATAATTAGGACAGTTTTGTTTCTGACCTCTGGCCTTATAGGGTAAGTTACAATGAGGGTGAAATTCATGTTATCAAGGATGCCATATCTGAGAACAACTGACAAGTTTCTGTGACTTTCTTTTTTTAAATCTCAGATTCTGGTGGGTAATCATGTTGATTTGAAGCAGCAGAACAAAGTTTGAATCCAGTTGCACTTTTAAGACCAACTCTTTGATGAAATACCCTGAATAAAACTTTGTTGGCCTTAAGGTTGTTGCTGAACTCAAACTTTTATCATTTTGTATCTTAATCCTGAAGAATAGCTCCGATATGAGACTGAGATATATTGCATACTTAATCACATAACCACGTTCCTTTCCCTGCACCCCCTCTAATGATGATTCAGTCAGTCAGTATCCTTTTATTGGCATAAAATATGTGTAAGACATATAAAAATAGGGTTTAAAATTTCAACAAAATAATAAAATAGGCCATGGGGTTACATAACCAAACAGATCTTAAAATGATTAAATAAACTATAAAAGATAAAATACAAGGTAGGCAGCATATTATAAAAGCATCTTAGTTAAAACTCTGGCAACTAAAATGGTTACCTCTGGGTCTTTGTCAGAGAGCAGAAATTGCAAGGTCATAGATTTACTTACAGAAGGCTTGTTTCCCAGCAAAGCAACAAAGCTGTCATCCCGACACTGCTCATATAAGGGGCAATCTAACAAAATGTGTGAGACAGAGTCAGGGCAGCCAGAACCACACGGACAGAGTCTTGCATGGTATGGGAAACGGTGGAATCTTCCCTCTAAGACCTTTGAGGGGAAAGCATTCATTCGTGCCAGGAGAAAAGCCCTTCTCAGGGGTGGGACTTCAAGAAGATGTAAATATGTAGGCATAATATTTCTCTGCATAGTGATGCCAAAGAATGCTGGTGAGCAGACTCGAGGCTGGGTAGGTATGAGTTCCTGCTGCTCATGGTCTAATATTCTCTGTTTAATAATCCGGAAGATACATTTTTCTTCCAGAGGTAGTAGGGAGTTCAGATCGATGCCAATGGAGACTAATTTTTGTTCAGTAGCCTGGAACCATCGAAATTTAAGAGGGTCACTTTTTAGACATGTTAAAAGGCTGCCAATTTCTATTCTAAAAAATAGTCTGACCCAAAATTTAAAAGTAGCTATCCAGGCCCTTGTCTCTACCCTAATTTGGCCAAATTCTGCGCAAATGGCATGGTAGGAGACACAATTGGGAACCCCTGCAATTTGCCTATAGAAAGCAGATTGAACACCCTCAATAGATTTGTTAAAGGCAGGAACCCATAAGGGGCATCCAAACAGGAGCTGGGACATTACTTTGGCATTAAAAATTTTAATTGCTGCAGGAATTCGCAGAGAAAAAGAACTGTTTTATCAAGAAAGAAGAGGATTTGGCCAGATTGATAGCTCGTTGGCAGTGGGAGCGCTATTTCTGGTTATATTGGAAGGTAACACCTAGATACTTAAATGTTTTGACTTGCTCTATTGAAGTGCCTCCAATAGACCATGTCATTGCATGCCAGCTCTTAGAGAAAACCAAAACTTGATTGATGATTCTAAAAGGTAGCTTTGGGGGCATGTCTTGTTTTATTTTAACAACCCACAGATTATAGTAATAGACTTGGAATAAAACAGTTTTCATGCTGTTTCCCTTTGCAGAACAATTGCATCTCCTTCAAACCCATGAAGGAATCATGGCTCGCACAAATTCCAAGTTCCTTCATCAGAGCACGTGTGTGTGAGGAAAAGCAAACAGAAAGGCAGGGCAAGCCCAAATCTAGTAATCTCAGAGATCATGCTGCCTCTTGGGAATTGCTAGGGCTCCTTTAATTGGTACAGGAATGTGAAGTTGGTTGCAACTCCAAAGAGCACTGTAAGGAACTTGTAGTTGGAATGATGATACAATGGCAGTTGCAGGATTTGTAAAACATGCCAGGAAGCTTTTGTACAAAGGCAAAGCATTGACTCATGCATAGTTAAGGACATGGTCAATATTGAACAGAAGATGTGTAAAAGGCCTTTTTAAAATTGTCATGGCTAAATGTGTGCTGGAGATCAATGTTTTGAAGAAGGGGTTTCTGATTGCCTAAGGATAACTTACACTTTAACAGCCAGGTGAGTGGTTATTTACAAGCCTGTAATAAAATGTGGAATGCCTGTGTTCAGGCCATTCTTTGCAAATATAAAAATGAACTTGTAACCTACATTTTAAAAATTGCAGTGTAAAATGGCAGAATTAATAGTTTTGTTTTGGTTTCCTATTCAATGCTTCCAGCAGAAGGTCCAGCTTCAGAGTGAAAGTGGTGAATGCACATGAACAAAGCAAAGGACAAACTAATATGTGAGAGTGGATAAAATAAAGCCATATAGACTTTACAATTTTTGACATCAGCGGTGCTCAAGTAGAAGTTGTGTTTCTAAGCAAAAATAATACAGCCTTTGATACTGTAGTAAGTAAAGGGGTCATGAAAGCTGAAAATTGAAACTAAGATATTTGGGTCACTGTTGTGCACCACCTATCACCAGGCTATAAGCTTGATGAGTAAGAGAACAAGGTTTTGGTGGTTGCCCCAATATTGTGATACAACATTGATACATTTTCATTTACTATAAGAAAAATTGAGAAAGAATTGTAACCTGCTGCATCATGTGTGGAATAGAAAATGCTCTGTTTTCAATCCAGTAGACTTTTCTCTACACAGGGAAAACACCTGGGAATTTCAGACTCTGGAGGATCCTATGGGAATAGATGGTCTGAAGACATGCTAGGTACAGGCTGTTCTTTGTTTTACTCAATCCTTGGATTATGTTTAGTAGGATAGAGGTACATCCAGTGGCAGGTCTATTAGGTTCTATACAACTAGACCATCCTTAATAAATGAACTGTCACTTTCACTACTTACAGCTTTTGGAGAGCCTTCAGAGGTAGCCCCATGTAAAGTGCATTTCAGGTTTCAATACTAGTTAGTTACCAGTGCCTGATGCTAAAACAGGATACTGAAACAGAAGATGTAGTGCTGACCTTCAGAAAATTAAATGTTTTCACTGCTGAAGCCATGTGTTTTACAGCTTAGATCCGACTTAGTTTTTAAAAGTCTAGTACAAAATATGTGAATACTTGGTAAGATTTATGGAGAAAGTGTCTACAATACAAAGGATCTGAACATGCTGGAAAGGTGTACATATGAGAACAAGATGCAGTTCAATAAGGATAAGTTCTACATCTGGTCACATGCATACTGGATAGGAGATTCTGGGGAGTAGTGTGTGCGAATGAGGATATTTATGGACTATAAGGCATATATTAGCAGACAGTGTGATGCAGTGGTAAAGAAGGCAAATTCTGTCTTGGGCTATATCAACAGGGGCATCATATCAAAATCACAAGATGTCATAGTATCACTGCATACCGTATTGGTCAAACTGTACCTGGAGTACGGTGTGCATTTCTGGAGGTCTCACTTCAAAAAGCATGTGGACAAAATTGAGAGGGTTCAGAGGAGAGCAATGAGGGTCTGGGGACCAAGCCCTATTAGGAAAGGCTGAATGTTCAGCCTGGAGAAGAGGAGGTTGAAAAGTATTTGAGATTTTGTCACTTAGAGCAGGGCTAGTCAACCTGTGGTCCTCCAGATGTCCATGCTGGCAGGGGCTCATGGGAATTGTAGTCCATGGACATCTGGAGGACCACAGGTTGACTACCCATGACTTAGAGGAGGGAAGATGACAGCAGAGGATAGGACTTACATTAATGGGTTTAAACTATGTGTAGCATGATATTGTAGAACTGTTATGTTTAGTTTAGTAAATCTGTCCATTGGAATTTGCATGCACGTAGCATTTAGAATTGACAGCACTGAATGGGGAGTTAGGTTTAAGAGTCATGAGTCATGAGTCTATTAGTGGAGCAAACAGGTATAGTTTGTAGGGTTCTTCATACTTGCTATTGACAGTATTCCAGGGTTGCTTGCATGATGTGTGGGGAACAAAGGATTTCTCATAATATATATATTAAGTTATCATGTTTTTCCCCCATGCGGACCCAGAATTGGTTACATCATTCTCCTCTCTCCCATTATGAGGAGGTACATTAGGATGTGTGTCTCTGGCCCAGGGTCACCCAGAAAGCTTCCATGATGGAGTGGATATTTGAAGCTGGCATTCTAATTGCTATACCACTTTAGTGCTTCTAGCATCTTTCCTAACCTTTAACAAATGACTTTTGAATGGAAGAAACTGAACTGGAAACTTTTAAAAGACAACAGTGATTAATGCCTTGTGAGATTTTAATTTGTATGTGCTTTGGCTGGATATTTGTGTGACAAAACATGAAAAGGGAGGAAAAAATAATATTTACTGTCATGATGGAGGGGTCCAAGGAGGCAGCAGCAAATTGGCCAGCTCTTCATGGAAGGAAAGAAGAAAAAAGTCTATATGCAATATACAAGTAGTGTATAAAAGGCAACCGGAAGATGCATATATACAAGAGGAAGTTAGGCCCACAGGCAAGTGACAGTGTGTTTAGAATTCCAGAACATACATACAATTATTACTGGGTGCTGTATTCATATAGGGTGAAATGGTACCCTTGCTGTGCTGATGTACTAGCCTCTAAAACAACGCATTGATGGGATTTCCTGTGTTTGACAGTGACCTTAGGAGACATGTGATGAATTTGTCCAGTGAAGAGAATATCCTGGGAGAAACCTTGAGTTCTCAGGAAGTATGATTCATTTTGCCTGAGTAGAACTAAAGGTGTTAATGTTTCTTGAGACTTCCTGAGTGCCAGATTGGAAGCTATTGGGATGGAGTGCGATGTTAGGAATTGCTAATGGAGGTCTGTGGGTGTGAAGGGGAGGAGAGACTGAGAAATTGACAAGATTAGTCGCTAGTTCTGAGAGTTTATTGTTCCAAAGGTATGCATCTCTTTTGAGCGGTGAGGAACCTGTTAGTGATTCAGCCCTTAACATTCCCACAGAATCTAAACTAATTTCCAGGTGTGCCCTGGAGATGGACAGTTGGCTGACGTCCATGGTTCTATTCTTGCTTGGGAGCAGATCATTTGGTGTATAGATGTATTTTACCATTTGAGGTACAACTGACATCTATTTCAGTGTAAATTTTGACCAAGCAATGTGCTGCAAATTAATTTTTAGTGCAGTGTTAAAGGATATTTCTGGTTGTCTGCCTATGCACTACTCCTTAATGTAAGGAGGAGTCTGGGTGCTATCAAGGCTGCTCCAAGTAATCTGATTGGTTAGCAGTACTTGAGCAGAGAAAGACTTGAGAGCCTCATGCTCAGGAGAAAGTCAGATTTCTGCCTTGGTCGAGTTGAGTCTGAATTCAGCCCTGACTCAAAACAGCTTAACACAGATAAGGAAGTTGGCACGGAAATTTGGGAAGTAGGTGAAGACTTCCACGTAGGCAAAGAAATTGGATAGATCTAGAGACCTAAGAATTTCTTGACCTACTCATGCAGGGAGTTGGTTCTGAAGAGCACAGAGATCCCTAGTCTGGTGTGGTTAGATACTGTTTTTGAATACCTCAAGAGGAGAGATTTGGGTACTAGAAAGAGTGCACCAGTCTTTTGAAAACCAAATGAGAGAATACTCAGTTTACTATCTTACTTGAGAAAACACAGGAACAAAAGTCTCTCATTGTAAAGATTTTAAGTAAGTCTCATTAATTTGAAACATAAAAGCTTAAAGTCTGTACATGAACTTCTTGCACCTTAGAAATGTTCAACCCCTGATTTCACCTGACCTTTTTCCTCTATAAAAAATACTTTACTTCTAAATTTCAAAACACCTTAAGTGTCATGTAAGTTGTTTAAGTTAAATGGAGAGCCTGATCTTTCCCTCAGGTTCCTGGACTGAGCCAACACTAAAAATATTGTATTGTGACAGGATAGGGCAGCCTTCAGCAAATCAAAATACATATTACTAGGCTGGGTTAGTCGGTAAAAGGAAAGAGAAATGAAAGGAAAATGGGACTAGGGGCATCATAGCAGCATGTATGCTTTCAAAATAAATTAAACTGCTTGTGACAGAAACTTTTGAGGACCAAAGTATTTGGAATATACTGATGAAAAAAAAAACCCAGGCTGAATCGTATATTCTTTCACTATGGTTTTATATGTAGTGTGATGTGATAGTCCTGACCATTGGAAGTAGAAAGTGTTTTTCTAGAAACACAGTTGATTACTGACAGCCAGCATACACATTACAATTGTTAATGAGTCAGGTGTGAATTTCCCAGTCTCCACTCACTTTCTCTGCACTAACACAATAGAAGTTTGCAGTAGCCTGATTTGGTGTGGGACAGTGGCTTCTCCCTGTACACCATTTTTTTTCTGAGACAAAACAACCTCTGAGGGAGTTGGTTGCTCCATTTTGGAGCTGTGCATGGAGCTATTAAAGAAGCTGGTAGGAGGGGGCTATGATTAGCTGAACTTAGTGGGGGTAGCCTTCTCTGGCTATAATTAGACATCCCACATGTGAGCTATTATATCACAATGTTCCTCTTTAATGTTTAGTATTAAACTAGTGATGATGATTATTAGTAACAATCTTTTTTGGTTATTTGCTGAAATACTGTTGAGCTCTGTCACAAATAGCCCTCTTGTAGAAAGTACATTCCTTGGCTCATACTAATAGGCTAAACAGGAAGGGTGCACATTTTTATCATGTTTTGTCCAGTTATCCAGTTAAAAGAGAATTGTGGGCTTTGGCAAAAGTTTTCTCTAATTACTCATGCTATTGAGGTCAAGCTATTATGACCTCAGTATAACCATATTGCACTGTTTCATTTAGTTAGTCACTGAAGAATGTATTTTGCTGTTTTGGAAGATCAGATACTTTTACTAGCCTGCCGCAGGAACAAATGGGTGATAATCTTTCATGGTTCCCAGAGGTGTTTTGGAGCTTAGCAGGAGGAAGAGTGAGGAGACCCTTTCCAGTGGTCTGTGCTATTAGGAGAGCAAGATTCGGCAATTTTTGCAGATTTTTCTTTTCTACCCAGGCAGATGTTTTGTACAATGGTCACTCAAAATTAGGAATTTATATCAGAATAAATGGGGCTGTCCAAGAATTTGTGGGGGAAGAGAAATCCCAGGCTCCACTCCTGTATTGATTCCAGTTTCTTCCTTATTGTTGTGTCTTCCGTACTTTCCTTTCAACTGCTCTCCTTGTTCTCACTTTGGGATTTTTATTATTATTGTGCTAGAAGGAAAGCCTGTTGCACCCAGGAATTCAACAGGCATTAGCACATACATCTGCACTGTGAACTTCCTGGGTTCTGCCCCCCCCCCACTCCCTGCTTGATCTTGAGATCTAGTGTGGTGAAGTGGCTAAAGAGTAGCAGGCTCAATCTCAAGAGCTGGGTTTGATTCCTGATTCCTGACTCCTCCTCCATATGTAGTGACCTGGGTTGCCAACTTCCAGGTGGGGTCCTGAAAAACTTTGGGAAGATGGGAGGTAGGATAATTAAAAAAAAACGTTCCTAGTTTTTACCTCAAGAGTTCCTTTTTTATGAAGAAATTGTCCTTTTTAAAGAATTGTCAGAGTGCAACACTAAAATGGCCCAATGTGATGAGAGTCCCATACTGAAGCTCAACAGTCTTCTACTACTCTACAGCTCTTCAACTCTGTTTAAGCAATTCAGCTGAGGTTACTTGTCACTCTGGAAGGTCATTGGGTAATCTGGGCCTTTCATAGTCTTGATTCAGACCTCACAAACCTGGTAAATTATGGTACTTGTGCAATTCTTTCCCCTCCAATGCATCAAGTTCCAATTAGTTGTATTCAGAAGTAAATGCTTTCACTAAATTAGGTTTCTTTTGATCCCATTACTTTAAGAATTCTGGTTACTGGGACAGAAGGAAACCTATATTTGGGCTACACATGTGGGTTTTTTTTGAGGGGGGGCACATACAGTGTGTGCATGACCCTGACAATCAGGTTTGTAACAATCACAGAAAAACCCCTGAGCTTTGCCCACTATCTCTTATGTTTGTGCTCCTCTCCTGCTGGATTCTTTGTGCAAGATAGAAAATTCAAATCTGGTACTCGAAAATGACAACTGAGGATCTCTTCTGGAACGTATCCCTAGAAGTGTAAAGTGAATGTGAGAAATGATAAGGAGCCAGTGGCAGGACTTTGGGAAAGAATGTATAGTTGTGTCAACACCAGCTCCATGTAAGAATATGCTGTAGCTATTCAAAGAAATGTACTTTTTGGCAGAGTAGCTGAGTGGTTTCCTGTAAATTTATAGTGTGGATTATATTGTTGGAATACACTGTTTGTGTTGTTTGTGCTGGCATCTACTGTATGCGCCTTAATCCTATCTCAGTAGCAGAGGAACACAAACAGTGGGTAAAAAAAAAAGTTAATTCTGAATGTGTGCCTTTTTTAGTTTGTGTGGCATTTTTAAAGCAAAACTCGTAGCAGTTCGAGAACTCTGACATAGATAATAGCAACACGTCTTCAGTGGACTGCAGCCTATCTATTCTGGCTCCAATACATAAGCACAGAACTTCCTGGAAGTTCTTATTAATTAGCCCATTAATTCATTGGTCATTATTATAAGTATAAATGTGGTAATTCCTAAATTTAAGTGGAAGAGCAACAAATTATTACTGAATTACAGGCAGGTTTCTGCTGATGATGCAGAGTAAGGTACAATTGAACTGTGTACATTTATTATAAAAGAACATTTAACCTAAAATTTGCAAAAACGAGATGAATCTGTGGGCCTGTATTATTGAAGCCTTTGATTTTGTAGGTAAGTGCCAGAATACAGTTATTAGATACTAACATATGACTATTATTATATTGAATTTATATCCCGTCATTCATGGCAAGCCATGTTGTAGACAGTCAGCAATCTGTGACTGGGTAAAATAGGAACGTTTGCTGGTTCCCTTGATCTTTAATTTCTTCGTTCATGGTGAGTTGGATTCAAGCTTCTGCAAATGGAAGCAGAGCTTCCACTTCCACTTGTAAAGTGGATGCTGAAAGTTGGAAGGTCCTTTGAACAGTGTGGCTTGTTATTCTTATTGGAATATTAGTTGCAAAGGTTTTTAAGTAACATGACATATTTCCCCCCTTACAGAATTTAAATTTAAGGGCAAAAAAACCCCTGAAGGCATTGAAAATTGACACAGATTTTAGCATGCAAAAAGAACAATGCTTGATATGCCATAGGTAGCATCTCTTCCTCCCAACATGATTTAACTGTCCCAGAGATGTCATTGTGGAACTTCAGTTGCAAGGTTACTCTCTCTTCACTTGCATTATGTATTTTTCCATTTCAGATTGTAGATTATAATAGACATTCCTATATACCTTGAGAGGTGAATTCATAAAGTGTTTTTTGACTTCATCTCCTCCCCTGAAATTAGTAGAACATATATATTCTTTCTCAGTTCCTTAGAGTCATTTGAAAAAAACATTAATTCTAGCCTTGAAACAAACCACACTTGTCTAATACTGAATCTGTAGAAACTGACGTTTTTCCAATAAATGACTAAAGCAGTTGAAAAATTATGGAACATAACCAAACATATTTGGTTACGGAAAACATCTACCTCCTTTGAACAAGGGAAAGAGAAGAATTAACTCTGAGCTGGTTCTCTAGCAGCAAGTACATGTTGCTACCTTTACCTTCCTTTGACTTTTCCCTTGCTCTTTGTTGTAAAGCTGTTGGTCTTACATGGCCACTGTGGTGACGGAGTCAGTACTGCTGATCCAAAGCAATTATGGGGTAGTGCTTTTGCCTCCCCCACAGTACATGTTGCGTGCAGTTGATGAGGAATCAGTAGAAATGGATCTCTGTGAAAGTTTATCTGACTGTGACATGGTTGACACATGACCTAAAAAATAATGTATTTTGTATTCTTTTTCCTTTTATCCTATAGCTGGCGATTAGTCGAGCAGGTTGTCCTCTCAGCCAATATGCTGCTGTAGGTGCCACTGGATTTTTTGCCTTGTTTATAATATGTTTTCACTCTTGGCAGTTGATGGCAGTAGTTTTAGCCATGTGGATAGTCAATCGCTGGTTTCTAATCGCTCGATCTGTTTAAGCCATGTTTTCTTTGGCACCAGTCGTTGGATCTTCCATTCAGTTGGTTGGTCTCGCCAGAGGAGTTTATGAGGCAGTTTGCTGGTGTTCGTTCTGTAGACATGGCCAAACCATTGCAGCCTGCGCTTTTGGATTTGTTCTTTAATTTGCAGCTGGTTGTCACATTTTGTACGAGTTGTCTCATTTCGATTATGATCACATAGACACCCAGAATCTGCTACAGAAATCACATTTGAAAGTTCCCAAGTTTGTTTGTCAGGCTTTAGTAAAGTCCATGTTTCTGATCCATATGGGAGTATTGGCAGGATTAGTGTCTGGAAGAGATGAACTTTGGTCTTGAGAAAGATGTTTGTCTTCTTCCAGAGGCACCATGTGAGTATGGCAAATGCTGATGCTGCTTGGCCAATCTTATTGTGGACTTCAGTGGTAGATGACGCTTTCTTTTCTTGCAACAATGAGCCTAAATATTTAATTTCTTTGACTTGCTCAATTTGGGCTCCGTTGAGGTAAACATATGTCAGTGATCCATCTGTAGTTATGACTTTGGCTTTGTCCACATTTATTTTTAAGCCGTAAGATTGGGCAATGCAGGCAGTGTATTTTGTATTGTACAGTGTAGTGATGCCACCAGTTTGAAAAAAGGAAATATATTGTTCCTGTTTAAAATATCTCTTCTGCCTTATGTAACAACAGTCACTATCTTTCAAACCACTTCTGTAAAACAATGAATAAGCAGAACTTGAAGTATAGACTTTGTTGTAGAAAACAATGTCCTGAGTAAATATGGATGGATAGTGTAGGTTGTGAATCTGAAGACTTGGTACTATGAGTTTTTATCTTAGACTAAACATAGTATGAAATATTTTCATGCTACCTCTTATGCTACTAGCCATTCACAAAGTAGGAATCAGTCTTTCATTTTGTCATACTCTTAAGGAGTCCATGTAGTTTCTTCTCCTGGATCGGAGGACATATGAAATAGGATTTTCTCATCCACTTCTCAGGGAAACACCCTCCTTCCTCTTCCTGTAATGTGCCCTTCAACCTTCCGTTCAGTTTTTCTCCTTCCTCAGACAGGGAAAGCAGCGCAGACATAGCTCTACTGTACTTCTTTGTATTAGGAAAACCTTTTTTCTCCTTATTTCTTCTCTACCTTGACTTGATCTCTACCTTACCTCCCTCTTACCTGTTAGGTTTTCCCACCTTACCTGCCTTTTAGCACGCTAGGGTGTTTCAGGCCGGGAGATAGTCATGCTGTTAATGCTGCAGAGTCCATTTTCCTCCTGTGCTTTTTGTCCGTGTCTGCATCAGACATCTCTAATGATCCGAGGAATGATGAGGAGGATTGGAAGAGGATTTGGAGAAGTAATTTTGGAAAGTAATTTTTCTTTAGCTTTCTTCTAAAAATGTACAGTACCTTCTGTTTGTGTTTGTTTGATGTTTCCCAGCACTATTAGCCTCTTTCCTGTGGAATAAAGAGAATATATTCTTGGGCTGGCGTGCTGATCAGTTGGCTATGCTCAAAGGGGTAGTCAGATATTCAGGAGGACAAATATACAACAGCCATGGTAGCAATTATATAGAAGATATAATGCTTTTATCTGCCTTTAGATTGATCACGTTTTGGTACTAGGCAGCCGTGACATAGCTAGCCCAGGTTAGCCTAATCTTGTCAAATCTCACAAGATAAGCAGTTTGGCCCTCACGGGTATTTGGATGGGGGATGTCCAAAGAATACCAGGGTCATGATGCAGATGCATGCAATGGCAAGCCACCTCCAAATGTTTCTTGCCTTGTAAACTCTATGTGATCTCCATTATTCAGCTGTGACTTAACAGCACTTGCCACCACCAGATCACAGACTTGAACATTTCTGGTTTGATTTTTGGGTTGTTGTGGATTGGATACTATTTACCACACTGTAAATGTTGACCTCCTTATATTTTTATATTTGTAATGTTATCCTTCCCCCCCCCCACCTAATTGGGGTGTGCTAACTGTTGCTCAGTATTAGTTTCAGGTTAAAGACAGCTGTGTAGAGACATGGTGGTTGAAAAAAAGCAACTAAACTTATTCCTATACAGCAACTTGGTTGAAAGAAGTATTTTGAAACAGCTGAAAAAAGTAATTTAAATCAGAACATTTTAATTACAGAGGCTAAGGAGGCTATCAACCAAGTATAGAACAGAAAAGATCTACCCAACAGTCACAGGAGAAAAAGAAGAAAACGTGAAAAAGAACAGATACAAGGATATACTGCCATGTAAGCCCAGCTCTTCTTTTAAATAGACACTTTAATAGCATTTAATAAGGTGTCTTGCCAGTTAACATTTACAATATCTTGAATAAGTAAATTAGATGGTAATTATTTGCTCGAAGTAGTATTTTTTAAAAGATGCTTCATCTGCCTAAGTAAATGTTTCTTTGTAAAAGTGTCGGCCTCCCAGTTTCTATTTAAAAATTGTTTTCAAGGCTTAAAATCTGTTAATGACTTCAGTCTCTGAACCAATGTAGAAAAAGTTTTGTGACTCATCTGATATATAATTATTCCAAACACAGTTTTCTTGAAAGATCTGTGGTCTTAACCTTACCAGGGCAGATCCTGGAACAGAGATGAAATAGTTCTGTGAATTTTTAATAGGCAACAGTTCTACAGTATTTGATTAATTCAGTCAAGAGCCACTAAATGTCATCTGCATAGATATTCGAATTCTGAATATATCAGCTGACTGACATTCCATATTTCAAGTTAATATTTTAGTGGGGGAAAGATTGATTACCACTTGTACAAATATTTGACTTAGTGCCTTTTAACAGTGAAAAAAAATCTGTTTAGAAGATAGGAATTTCTAGAACTGCTTCTACTCTGGATGCACTTCTGACTGTTAAGAGTAGCTTAACCAGAAGTTTACCTGGTCACCTGTGTAATCTGAATTGTAACACAAAAAGATAGCTGCAGGTTCCTTCCTGCTGCCAGAGAAGCACCAAAATTTAAATTATTTTATAAGTCTGTAGGGATAGGGATAGCACTTTATGACAAGACAAGAGCAGTGATAACTTCCGTTGCCAAACATGACTCAACTATTTGTCTCAGTTGTGTTTCACGGTTTATTTTTTGTGCTTTGAATAAAATAGTTCTACTTGGCAAATTCTTTGAGGTCTGGATTGACTCAGCATAATCAGATTGTCTATCTCTTTGAAGATGAATCTTTATGGAAAATCTGCCTCCTAGGAAAACCTTTTTTCCAGTATAATTACAATAGTGATACTAACCAAATGCTACTTTACTAAAGTAACAGATTATTTGAAAAGTCACTTGGAACAAGAATGATTGATTGCCTAGACAGCCTTTAGTTTCAAACAACAGAAGGCTAACTTTCTTTAAAAAATTAAAGAACTAACAGTGCCAGCAGAAGTTGGCAAGATGAATATCAGAACATGGCTGAACATAATAAATTGTAACAAAACTTTAGGTTGTCTTCAGAGTGTAGCGAGTAATTAAATGCAAATGAAAAACTTCTGGATAAACTCGCCCTTGCTGTCCATGTCATTCAGAGATCTTACCTCAAAACATAGTGGCATTTAATTCATGAGTGCTGTGACAAGTCTTAAAATTCTCAGGCAGGTAAAACTAATGTCTGCAACGTTTGAGATATCTATAACTTACATGTAGCTTACATGTGTCCATAGTTAAGACCTGAGTAAACTTAACAGAATTCTGTTCCCCTAGAGCAGTGGACCCCAACCCCTGGTCCGGGGACTGGTACCGGTTCGTAGATCAGTCAGTACCGGGCCGCAGCTCCTCCTCATCCTCCTCCCCAGCTGCTTCCTTGGGGGCTGCCCTGCCACTCTGACACCGGCTCACCTTTGGTGCTCACCAGCGGTCGCCATGTCAAGTGTAAAGTTGTCAAGTGTTGACCGGTCCCCGGTGATAAAAAGATTGGGGACCACTGCCCTAGAGTGCCATAATGAATTCAGAAGTTGTTTGCTGTTTTTCCTAATATATTTACATCCCACCTTGCCACAAAACGTAAGGCAGCTAATAAGCTTTCAAGATTGTTAAAAACTATAAGCATCACATCTACATAGTAAGCCCTCAGCAAAAGTATATTGTCAGAACAGCAAGAATAAAATCCTTGCATCTTTGTTCATACCACCTTTTCCTTTTTCAATTCAGGCTTATTTAAAATTCTTTGTTGTTGGATATATTTTCCTTTGGAATTTACCATTAGAAAGCTGCATACTTAATAATACTTGCTGTTGAACAAGTACTGTGAACCTTAATGGAGCACAGTGGCATCCTAACCATACTTACTTGAAATCACCTTTTTTTGGCCTAGTTGTATGAATTTTGGATTTGTAGTAATTTGGTGTTCAATTTTACCTATACAATTGGTTTAGACTCTTGTTAATCTGAGCTGGATGGAAGTATTCTAAAATAAAAATAAGTTTTATCCAAGTGTTGTTTGTTTCTAAGGAATGTAGTGAACAGCTACCTTTGAACTTGAGGTCAGTAATAAAAAATAATCTCTAGAAACATGACTTCAGTCTTATCACTATAGTAGGTACGAATGCTGTTCTTGAAACAGGAATGAATGGCCAGAGTTTGGTGTAGCAGCAAGTATTTTCTAATAGAGAAAGTTTGTTTACCTCAAATCAAAACCTTTAATGGCATATAAAAAATAAAACCTACAGATAAATAGATACGCACATAGTGACAGTTACATGAACTAAAAAAATAGATAATAGTAATAACAGTTAATAAAAGGTAAAATTCCTCTATAATATATATATTCGCTAGGTATTTATTTACATCAGTTATAAATTTTAGTGACATGTAATTATTTCTTGCATCCTATTCCCCTGTTTTAACTGGGTAGGGGAATTCTTTTGTAGTACTGCAGCCAAATATTTGGCTACAGATTCTATGATTTCCATGATGTCCCTGGAATCCTATCCAAAGGGCCAGAAAACTTTACAGTCATAGCACCGATAAATTGCTGTCTAAACCTAGAGTGCAATGAGGAGTGGAGTAAAATTTGTATGTTTACTTTTTAAAATGGTTCTCTAAAGTATTGATCAGTATTACAATTGTTTTGTTGTGTAATGTTATGGAGAATGCCTGCAAAATATAACATGGAAAATAATTCTTCATAAATTTACTATCCTTTAGTTGACCACAGCAGAGTTAAACTGACTTTAAAAACTCCCCCACAAGATTCAGATTACATCAATGCAAATTTTATTAAGGTATGTATTTATGTAATTTTATGCCATAATTAAATTTTAAATATTGTACCACACTTTCCTTGATGGAGAACATGAACTGATTACAGAATGTTGCGTTTTTGTTATACCTGAACACAAACTAAGGAGGAAAGGGTATTCATAAAACCATGGATGCATGAATGAGAAGTCACTAGACTTGTACAAAAATCCTGGGGTCACAGAAGTTCATGCCTTAGAGACAGTACATCTGATAACAGTAATGTATAATAATAATGTAAATATCAGCACATCTTATCACTAAAAGCAAATAGGAGGCGGAAAGTTTGATAGTCTCCCAATAAGTAAGGGCCACAGTTCAGCCACACTTTCTTCAGCATTTGTAATGCATTAATACTCTCTCACAACAAATGATGCTCTAGTTTGTCATAATGATGTTGTGGGGGTTGATTGGTTTTTAATTGCTTTAAAATGTAAATTTATTTGTTTTTATTTGTTAGCCACTTTGGGGGCAGAAAGGTGTTATATAAATTTTGTAAAATGAAAACAATAATGGATATATGTAATAATAAGTTTCACCATATGGCAGTCAATTTCCATTGTCCAAATACCATTGGACAATAAAAGAAACCTCAGATGGGTGTAATAACTTCCACAAGTTTCAGATTTATGAAAAAAGTGGTGGATAGGTTTGGAAAAGTCAGAATAACCAGTTTCACCAATTATAGGAAGATGTAAGTGTCAGAAAAAAACCCAGAGGGTCAGATGTGTTACATTCGTTAGGAGAGCTAAGAATGTTTAACAGTGACTGGGCTTTAACAGTGAGTTTAACATTCTGTTTTAATTTGCTGGTTATATTTTAATGTGATTTATGTCATAACCTTCTATATTAAGAGATCGGTCTTAACCTCTGTTATACTCTGGAATATTTTTCTAGTGTTATTTGTCTGACTGGAGCATTACTCTTCCACTTTGGTCCTCCTTGAAAAGATTAACACATTGACATTTGGGATGTGCATCCTTAAGTAGAATCAGCCTTTGAATTTTTTATGTCTAAGGTGACTAGCTTATGTTATAAAATGTGCTTATATTCACAACACATCTATAACTGCTAACTACAGTGTGTTAAAATTTCAGGGAGTCTATGGGCCAAAAACATATGTAGCAACACAGGGACCGCTAGCAAATACAGTAATAGATTTCTGGAGGATGATATGGGAATACAATGTTGCAGTAAGTATTTTACCTTGCTATTCAGTTCTGTCATGTAAACATATTTGTAACAGCTGCCTTGAAATTTAACTACTCACTTATAGTACATCCTTGCCACTCTTTGGTATGCGTCATCTACTGCTAACCGTAAGAACAGAAAACCCTATCCTGCATGGAAGATTATAACAAGAAAAACTTTTAGTCCAGAAGATTGAATTGATAGCAGGCTGTCAAATTGTAAATCTTGTGGCAGTTCAAATAATGTAACTTTGCATTTAATCATTTTGGGAAGTATTACTGGCAAGCTTTTATAATTACTGTGAATATTGTACACATGGATTTCAGTTGCTTTTCAAAGTGTGGGTGTGGGCTGCTGTTGTGCATGGTATATAGTATACGCGCTGTTGGATGTTTTAAGCATAATATTTAAACATAGATAGATGTTGCAATAGCCTTTTGCATGTATGGCAACCTCACTTCCTTCCCTCAGAGGCAAGATTTTCCCTTTAGTTTGTTTCTCCCTTTCTGACTGAAGCAGTGATATTAACTGATTTCCTTCTTTTTCGAAGAACTATGGCTCTCCCACCCTATCAGTATGAAATTTTGCTACTGGCTCAGCCCAGGAACTTGAGAGAAGGCTCAGGATCCCCCTTAAGCTACTGAAATGGCACTTAAGGCTTTTTAAAGTTATAAGACAACAAAATATTTCAGTATTTCCTAAACACTTCCTTGAGCATATTTGACTCTTTTGGTTTCCAGAAGGCAGGGATACGTTATTCAGTATCCAGACTCCTTCACTAAATGCACCAGACCAGGGATCTCTCCAGTCTTCAGAGCTATCCCCTGTTTTAACTGGGTTGGGGAATTCTTGTCTCACTAGGGCCCATTATGCACGGCCGCCGAAACGGCGATTTCGGGTCACATGGAAAACGCGGAGGGGGAAGGCGCGACGCATACACGGGGCGGGGCGCGATGGCGGCAAAACCCAGAGTAACCGATTATGCACGCGCCGATCCGGGCGCCGCTTCTGGTTGCGCCCCGCTCACCCGGAAGCTGCGCTTTCTTCCGCGTTTCACTGACGCGGCTTTTTCGGCGGCATGCACCGAAGCTGCAGCCGGTTGCAGCCGGCTCCGTGCGTTATCCGTGATTTTAGTCGCCGCCATTCCACCCCGAATGTGCGCTAAAACCCCCGTGCATAATGGGTCAAGAAGATCCATCCCTTTTTCTTGGCTCAAATGGGAGTCTTCACCCATTCCTCCTCCGATCTTCCCAGTACTCCATGTGAAACTGCTCTCAGTCAGGGTTAACACAAATCCTTTCATTACTTAACCATTCTCTGTTAGGGCTTGACACAGACTCTGTCAGTATTGGACTCTTCTCAGTCAGGGCTGAAATCAGACTGCCTTCTCCTCAGCATTCAGCTCTAAAGATTTTCTCTGCTCAACTCATGCTGACCAGTCAGATCTCTTGGAGCAGCCAGTCACTCAAGGCTCTGTGACTCTGTGAAGCATTAACCTTTCACAATCCACCTGTTTATACAGCACTTATAAGATTTTAAAATGCAGTCAGTCACAACATGCTATTTATGTACTGACATTCTAATGTACTTCTCCTTAGATAATCTGAACACTTTTATTCCATCCTGCCATGGTAGAGCAAACCTTTAAAAAGGACACTGACCTGCAATTAAGGTCATTCTATCCATCATCCAAAGAGCTCAGGGTGGTATACCAGGTTCTTTTCCATCTTCCCTTTTATCTTTACAATAGTCCCGTGAAATAGCTTAGGATCAGAGAGAGTGCATGGGCCAAGCTCACTCAATGAATTTCATGGCCGAATGGGAATTTGAGTCTTGTGTATCCTGGTCAGACATTGGAATCACTCAAATCACACTGGCTCTTACATTGAGGAGTGCATGCACAAGACTGAATAGCATTTTGAAACTCTTATATAAATGTATATTTTTCTTTTCCAGATTATTGTAATGGCTTGTCGAGAATTTGAAATGGGAAGGGTATGTATGCTGGTTTGGTGGTATCTATGCAGTCTTTGGCAAATATTACTATTAAAGCAGTAGATGACCACAAATAATGTATTTCCACATGTTTTTTTTTAGAAATTACAAAATTAAAAGTTGATAGCTGATTTTATAGAATCCAGCATAGCAAGTGTTATGAAACCTATTGATGGTATGAAAACAGTATGAAATACAGTTGAAAATGCACACTAAACAGGATGACACTAAAACTAAGTCCAGTATTCTCAACACAGCCTTGTTGGCTTAAAATTAATAACATAAGAAATTAAATTGAAATCTTTAGAAGTAGATTAAAAAGTAAGTTAAAATGTGAGTATCTAAAATTTTATATGCTGATATAAAAATTATATGTTTTTGGTTAACAGAAAAAATGTGAGCGTTACTGGCCTCTGAAAGGAGAGGAAGGTGTGTCTTTTGGACCATTTCATATTTCATGTGTAAGTATTTTATGAAGGTTGTGATAACTTTATGAGCATCATTAGTTTGTAATTACATTAAATTGAAATTGTACTTCATGCTTACCACCTGCAGTTTTTTGATTGTTAGCAGTGTTGATGTAATGTGAAGGCACCACAAATTTACAAAGCTCATCATCATCTCCTGTGCAGCCCCACTTTAGGACTGCACATATGCTAGCCTAGTACAACAGGATCTTCTAGTTTAGGGGCTAATTGTTGAGGCCCATTTGCGAGCTATTGTGAATTCTTCAGGTTGTATTTAAAGGAAAACCTTAATCGCAGGTCAGTGTCCTTTTAAAAGCTTTGCTCTACCATGGCAAGAATCCAATTGTTACCCCACGGCACAGTAATGTTTGTATAAAAAATGCATTCAATGCCAGGCAAAAATGACACAGACATAGTCTGCGTGTTATACATTTGGTCCAGGGCCATAATATTTGCTAGCAATTCATGCCCAATATAGCGTCTAAGTTAAAATCTGTATGGGACAAAGGTTTTGTAATTGCCTGCTACACTAGCTGTCTCTTTTACATTTCCCTTCCATTCCCCTGATAGAGTTATAGCCAAGATCCTGTGTAGCAGAATAGATCTTATTCTGGTTGCCCTATTTTAACTTTGATAGATGTATATGACAGTTGTTTGGATCAGTTTTTCTTTAAGCTGCTAAACATTTTAAAACTAGCCAAGCATGTATTGAATGATTAATACATCAAACATTTGTTGATAAGTTGATTCTGATTGGACAAATTAAAGAACTGTGTTAGCAATTGATCTCCATTGTAAGATTTCAGGAAGGAAGTAAAGGCAGATGAGTAGAGACTGAAGAATTTAAGAAGGTCCTGAAAGACTTGAATGAAAGGAGGCTAGGATTGTATGAAGAACAAAACTGGACCTTTATATAGTAAAAATTAATTTTGTTTAGTGGTTTGTGGGGAACCACTTAAATAAGAATAGTGTCAGAGAAATAAGGACGTAAACTGGATACATCAGAAATGTACCCTCATCTAAGTATGGAGAGTATGCAAAAACTGGTATAACTTGGTAATAGTCTGATATTATATGGGGCAGACAAATCTGGCTTGTTTCAGGGATAATGTTTCTTGATCTCAGCTATTGTAATGCTGTAAATGGTATAAAACTTTCATTAAAAAAAACTTGTAGAGCAACTTGAAGATATCTAAGCTAATTTTCTCATTTCTAATTTCCTTTAAATAAGAGTGTTCCGATTTCTGCTTTAGAATGTATCTGAATAAATTTAATACTACCATTGTTATTCTTCTAGTGTATTGTTAAATTCCATTCAGATATTTCCTTATGTTTTGTTTAGGAAGCTGAGCAAGCAAGAACAGACTACTATATAAGAACTCTGCTACTTGAATTTCAGAATGTAAGTAGATACAAGCTCTCTACTCTTAGCCAAATCAACAACTGGCTTGTGTTAGAGAATTCTCTGGTATACTAAAATCTTGCATGGCATATTGAATGGTGTATAGCAGTGTTTTTGTAATTTGCGAAATTGATTGTGTTTTAATTTGGAATAATGCAAAGGTGAGTAGTAACTGTCCTGTGGCATGTGGCTGACTGCAGAGTTTGGATTATAGAGTTGGGTCAGGAAACCAGAATAACCATGTTGCAGCAGTGGAGAGGAAAGATTATTTCTTTAGATCATTTATCTCCTATACTTGCCCTTTGTGATGATTGGCTTGCTTTCATAGTAAATTTTACATGCAAAGTCAGCTCTCTTAAATAGTGATTGTGTGTGTCAGTGTCTTGGAACTGTATTGATTAAGGATTTGCTTGCTTGAACTAATACACATCTGTAGAGACTCAAAAGATATTCATATTTCTTATTGACAATTCCAGGAAGGCTTTGACCACACTGCTGAAGGCTTTGAGGCAAATTTAGCTATCATGGTATTCATAAGTAACCTTCAGTTGGGTGCTAATTACTTAATATATTCTTGGTTTTAGAGTTGGCATACTCATTTCTTCCTGGAATTATTTAAAATCCTATGGCATGAATTGGACACACTGACCTATATCATATCTGCTATTTGTAGTGGACCCTGACCTTAATAACCCAAGCTAGCCTAACCTTGTCACATCTCATAAACTAAGCAGGATAGGCCCTGGTTAATATTTGGATGGGAAGGGAAGTCCATGGTTGCTATGCAGAGACAGGCAATAGCAAACCATCTTTGAACCTCTCTTGCCTTGAAAACCCTATAAGGTTAAATAAGTTGACTGCAACTTGAAATTAAATGCACACATCATGAAGGTAGTTGTGAGTTCCTGCATTGTGCAGGGGGTTGGACTAGATGACCCTGGGAGGTCCCTTCCAACTCTATGAGTCTATGATTCTATGGTAGTGGATGCTTGAAATGTCTTCCGTGTAGCATGTCACTTGTGTGAGAGTTTATTTATATTTCTAAATATTTCCTTAGTCACATCTAGTCTGGTTACAAAAAGTGATCTTTTAAATATATACAAACATGTAATATATTACCTATAATTTATTTTCCTTTAGGAAACACGTAGGGTGTATCAGTTTCATTATGTGAACTGGCCTGATCATGATGTTCCTTCATCTTTTGATTCTATTCTGGACATGATCAGCTTAATGAGAGAATACCAGGAGCATGAAGATGTTCCTATTTGTATACACTGCAGGTACAAAGTAAATTTTTCATGTCAGTTATGGTGGAATTTCAGAAAGGAGCCTGTGTCATTCCCCCCACCCCCGAGTTTTATTTGAGAGTTGTTGGGGTTTGAGCTTTCTTTGCATATGTAATTTCAGTACTGCACATTCATCCATCTGACATAGTTTAGGAATTCCTAAACTTAGATCATGCATGAAGAATGGAGAATAAAACAGCAGTATATCCTACCAGGTGAACTTAACATGTGTGTATATATGTATAAAAATCAGAGGAATGCCCTTTTAATTACTACAACACTGTATGCATAGCACTGGCACATATATTATAGTTCAGTGAAGCATATGAATCCTGTTGCAGTAGGGAATAGCCATGCAGAAGCTTACCGTGTAATCTGTGCTGCCCTTGAGATTATGCATTCACCTGTTAATCTTTGTATAGTCTTCACAGACTTGCTGATAACTTCTTGGGTTTCATCTCTGGTACTTCTTACTCTTCTCCATTTGCTCATTGCAGTGAAACCTTCCAAGTTGCATGCAGTTGCACAGACTTGTAGTTTAGGGTGGGGAAAATAGACAGAAGTCTAGGCTGTGTGTGACCAGAGAGGCTGGTAATGATGGACAAGCAAAATGTAACAACTATTTTATCATAAAACAAAGAAAAATATGTAAAAGAATGTAAAACAGTATATGCTGCTATCCCTCCTGAGTCCTTGGAACACCTTCATGAAACTGTTACAGGATACAAATGAAACATTGTCACAAAATTCAGCCTGTATCTTAGCTTGTCAGGAATAGTTCCATTGATTCTAGTGGCTCTTTTGACCTATTGTATATTAAAATTGTACTGTCAGATGCATTCAAATTCTTTCCCATTATTGGGGTGGGGTAGGTTCAGGTAGGTACAAAACCTTGATATTGAAATTGGGAGACCAACCTGTTTTATTAAGTTGTAGCATAAATGTAAGTATTATTTACATCATTTATAGTTTGCCTTTCTCACTCAAGGCAAATTACACAAAGTGAGTCAATACAATTGACGAGATAAACAATATAATACAATTAGGTTTGTAGAACCAAATCAGAAACATAAAATCCAGAACTGAAGCAGAGCATAATCTAATATATGTATAAAAATGACACATTAAAAGATAGAAAAATTACATAGTAGGTTCTTAGTTTCAGTAAGCTAAACACAGTAGCATAAACCACAGTCCCTAATAATTTATCCAAGTTTCATCAAATTTATGTGAGTATTGAAAACTTATGGGATGCTGTATATTTAAACTACTTGCAAATGGTTTTCCTCCTTTATGCTTGACAGTTGGTGAAATAAAGTGCATGCAGTTACAAGCTGCCAATTAAATGGACTCATTGGGAGTTAATGTACCATTGTTTTCTATACTGTATACACAATAGACAAAAGTTTGACTGTGTCAGAAAACTACTTTGTGGACTGGAGTCAATGTGCTTTTGCGATGAAAACAAAGACTTGTTTACCCATATCATTTTGTTATGTTTCAAGTGTGCAATATATATGAAAAATACTGAAAAGCAGATTTAAAACTTCACTGAATTGTGTTCATTTCCCCCCCCCCCCCTATAGTGCAGGGTGTGGAAGAACAGGAGCCATCTGTGCCATAGATTACACATGGAATTTGTTGAAAGCTGGGGTAAGGCGGATTTATAGCAATCTGAATGCTGCAAAACTAGGTCATCTTAGCCTGTGATTAAAGGAGAGTTTTATAGGGGAATACAACATGTGCAAAACTGAGACTAATTTGGAAATGAGGTTTAAGCTGGGCACTAATATATATTCATGTATAACTGTACAGTGACTCTGGATGGTTGGCACACAGTTGCAATATTAAACTTTCAGCACCTGCTAATACTAAAAATTGAAGTGTTCTTGTGGCTTTTTAGATGGTATTTTAAACCAAGTCCTTTTGGAATAGTCATTTTCCTTTCTCCTTTACAGAAAATACCGGAGGAATTCAATGTGTTTAGCTTAATTCAAGAAATGAGGACACAAAGACACTCCGCGGTACAGACTAAGGTATTACTGTCTTTGCTGCAGAATTCCAGTAGAGGACTATGCTTCACTGTTTGTGGCAAAACTATCTCTAAGCCAGTGTGTGTATATTTTCTGTTAATCTTAGTCTTTGTCATGTGCATACAGGAGCAGTATGAACTTGTTCATCGAGCCATAGCACAGTTGTTTGAAAAGCAACTGCAAAAATATGAAAGCTGTGCCAACTGGAAAATCGCAGATGGGCTGGTATGTCACTTTATTTTCATTAAAACAAATCAGTTGTAGAAATTCTTTAGTATTAAATTTTATTGTGCTTTGTTTTCACTTTTCTTTTGCTGTGAAAAGGAAGTACAAGCAAGTTTATTCCCACTTAGGCTCTATTATACAGTGGTATCAATTAATTTGGAGAAATCTTTGAAGCAAAGAATGTAGTTTGGTAACTGAATACTATTTAACTGCAGTTATCATAGCCAGAACCCATGTCCTTCATCCCTTCCAGGCATACCAGCAGAAGAGGTTTCCAAACATGTATCAGGGTGAATCTAGCGTTTCATATATGTTAGCATATCTCCTTCCTCACTGAATGTCAGGCCTGGGGAAGGAGGGGGGCTTCAGGAGCATCTCTTTTCAGCCTCATGACAAGTTACTGTGGGAAGGGGTAAATAGAAAGTCCTAGTGCACCATAGACTGGTAATGGGTTTTCAGATCCTGATTTGGGCCAGTTAGTTTGCTGTGAAATGAACTTTTCTGACCTTATGATACTTTAATATTGTACAATATCAAATACAATGAATAATGTTGAGATAATAAATGAAATGTTTGGATTTGGCTCTTTTTGGTGGGTTTGCTCTGGAACAGGTGGTCAGTTGCATAATGTGTAGACCTGGATGCATGTTACAAATGTCTGTGTACAGTAAACTATTTAACAAACTGCAGTTGTCCAAGTATGACCAAATGGGAGTGATCATGTGAAATATATGTCTGTTCTGTTCTAGTTGTGCTTCCTTGGATTTCTTAGACAAACTCATTGCTGAACATTAGCAGCCTAGAAGGTTGTTGCCTAATAGCCCATTTAAGAGGCTGGCTAATCCACGCAAAATAACCACAAGCAGATAAAAGATTAATTGTCACTTGGAAAGTATTTAAAATAAAAATGCCACATTAAAAAGCTTCAAGAGGCTTCTGCTTCAAGAGGTTTCTTCAAGAGGTGTCTGCATCTTGGGAGGTAGACATACTTTTCTCTTGGCTAAGGAATCTTCTTGTGCTTTAATTATAAGGCATGTTGATTCTATGCCATTGCTAACAGTTCAATTCTAAACCTGTATCCTCTCATCAACCTAGCAATGGCGAGTGACATTCTCTGGCAAAGGGTCGTCTCATGGTATCTGTAATGGGGAAAAGTTCAGTTTCTTTTCTCTACTCTGTTCATAAATTTGTGAACTTCTGCTAGGTCTTCTACCATGTTTGTTTTCTAAAGTAAAAAGTCCCTAAATGTTAGTCTTTTCTCAAAGAAAAGGTTTTTCATTTGCTTGATAATTCTTGTTGCCCTTTTCTGTAAATTTTCTGATAGCAGTCCTTTTGAGAAGAGTACATGGAATTCAGATGCATCCTCACCTTAGCACAAGGATGTTATAGTTCTGTTCTGTTCATTTCCCTTTCAGTCTCTTCCATAATAATCTTTAGAATTTGCTGCCTTCACTGCAGTTGCACAAAAAGGCAACAACTTCCTTGTGCTGTTCACATAGTGAAATACTTTAAGATTTTTCTTTGCAAGTAGCTGCTAGTTCAGACCAAATTAGTATATATGGCAATTTGGAATTTTGCCCAAATGTGAATCCTTTAACACTTATACTGAGCTTCATTTGCCATGTCACCTACTCATTTCGTCTGGGGAAATTCCTCCAGGCTAACTGCTTGCTACTTTGTGAGGCAGGATGATGGACTAGATGGGCCACCAAGATGATCCAGCAGGGTTCTTTTTGTGCTCAAAGTGCTCATAGTCCACTTTGAGTTTCTGTCACCTGAAATAATATTTAATAATTTAAAAATATGGAATAATTAAATAGTGCCTTTTGCAATACAGTTTTTGAAGGCCACATTGCTTCTTTCTGTTATGAGATCTCTCCCCTTAACCTCTATTTTCTGCTTCTTGTTTTTAATTTATCAATACAGGAAGCAAAGGATAGAGTTTATGTGGAGAAGTCTCATAACTGAAACATACTTAGAAATTATATCTTTAATGTTTATTGTTGTTTACTTAGACCTGGCATCAGGCTAACTAGCTTATACTATCATTGATCTCCTCTAAATCCCTCCTTAAAAATTAGTATGGAATTTGCTACTTTGCAGTCTAGATTTTAGTCTTAAACTGAGGAGCTGTGGCTCAGTGGTAGAGAATCTGCTTGGCATGCAAAAGTCTCAGGTTTAATCCCTGGCATCTCTGTGCATTATTTTAGGAGGTAAACAATTTTGTATGAGTTGTTCACCATCTGCTATATGCCATCCAGGCCTAGTGATGAGATAAAGCATATTTCATGATGTCCACACTGAAGAAATACTCAAATAGAATAGTTAACACTCTAACTTTTACAGTTACATGGATTTCAAATTATCAAGCTAGGGGGAAAAAGTGCATTCAATTATTTGGGGGGGGGTTTTGCTGTCAAATAATAGCCGATTTATGGAAACTCCATGGGGTTTTCAAGGCAAGAGATTTTCAGAGGTGGTTTTCCATTGCCTGCTTCTTTGTCGTGACCCTAGTATTCCTTGGTGGTCTCCCATCCAAATATTAATCAGCGTTGATCTGACAAATTAGACTTTCCCAAGCTGTCCAGGTCAGGACCAAATTGGGTCTTAGGCATATTAAAAAGATTTCTTCACTGAGTTGTAGACCAAAACTATTTATGGTATTTATGTTACATGTGATAAGACTTTATTATTGCATTTTTTTTCATTCATCTCCCATTCTTAGAACTTCGGTTTTGGTAGTGTTTATTAGTAAATGTGGCTTTCCGTCTTTGAATAAAAGTTTCTGGGATTTAATTTTTTTGGCAGAATGAAGTTAGCACAGAGAACCTTGTTAGCGCTGGAGATGTCGAGAAACAGGATTCTCCCCCACCAAAGCCACCTCGGACACGCAGCAGGTATTTAAATTTAGTTGGAGCAAGGTGTGGTGAAATAATTTGTCATCCACAGGTGTCTGTAAAGAATCACAACTTTGGGATGTAAATATGCATAATATTTGGTTGACTGCCACAGGTTAAGCTGTAATCATCTTCATAGGCAGGCAAAAGGTTGCAAGTCAAGTTCTTCTAGCTAGTCTAATTGGGTGTGGACAATGGCCTTTCATATGTTAATTGTGGGTAACAAATAGAACAAAGGAACTCATCCCTTGGCACCAGGGTTTCCTTGTAACCATTGGAATAGCAATTTTTCTGGAGACTAGCCTTCATATAGGTTGGGATTGGGAAGGGTCTACAAGGTTTAAAATGAGCCTCTTGTGGCGCAGAGTGGTAAGGCAGCCGTCTGACAGCTTTGCCCATGAGGCTGGGAGTTCAATCCCAGCAGCCGGCTCAAGGTTGACTCAGCCTTCCATCCTTCCGAGGTCGGTAAAATGAGTACCCAGTTTGCTGGGGGGTAAACGGTAATGACTGGGGAAGGCACTGGCAAACCACCCCGTATTGAGTCTGCCAAGAAAATGTTAGAGGGCGTCACCCCAAGGGTCAGACATGACTCGGTGCTTGCACAGGGGATACCTTTACCTTTACCTTTTACAAGGTTTGGACTTGTTGTTTGTTTGGACTTGGAGGAAAAGACTGGGAAGAAGGATTTTGGAAAGGCCATTTTAGGAACAAGAGAAGCTTGAATGGAAAAAAAAGACTGGTTGGGAAAAGCAGCCTTAAATATGGCCGGAAACTTAAAGATTGTTCTGCTTAGCTCTTAATTTGCCAAGAAAGTGATAGGTTTAAGGGAAAATAATTCTATTTCCTGCTCCTTTTATTTTTCCCTTTGCTTAGTAGTTGTTAAACAATTTGTGCTAAACTGTATGTTCCTTGTTGTGTATTCAGTGATTGTAAGCACGTTAGTTTTTCCCTTCTATGAAATTGGCATTATGGTGGTCTGCCCTCATCCACATAAGCCTGATTTGTCCCATGTTTGCCTAGACATAGAGTAATTCATATTCAGGAAAGAGCTGTCACCTGTCTAAGTGAAATTCCCAAGGTTTTCCCTATGCCTTGGATAATTTTGAGTAGGTGATCAGGAAGGGCAGCTGGTGTTAATAATTTCAAGGAGAGTGTTTAAGAAACAAACAGCTCACTTTCCAGAAGGGTATCTGGCTGTGGCAATGGTAAAAAGCGATCTTATTTCTGTGTATGGAATAAAGCTGGAGAGATTTTTTTGGCTTGGGGCTAGCTAAGTAAATTCCATATTCCCCCTGAGACAGAGCAAGGTTCCTGTAGGGCCTCTTTTGTCATTTGCAGGAAGCAGGTGGACTCAAGTGGATAGCTGTGTTGGTCTAAAGCAGCAGAACAAATTTTGAGCCCAGTGGCACCTTTAAGAACAACAAAGTATGAGCTTTCCTGTGCATGCAGACTTCCTCAGATACAATGCACTTGACTTGTAGTTTGCTGAGTGATAATGTCATGCAAATGCCACTGGACTCAAAATTTGTAAAGGAAACAGCTTAACAAGGATCCATTAAATTTCTGTTGATGTTTGGAAAGCTGTACAAATATTATTGGTATGAGACACTAAAATTGGCATATTATTTTTCTGTTTATATCCTGGCAACATTTTATGGGATGTTGAACTTTAATACTACATTGATGTGGGGTTATTGTTTATTCAGTTTGATCTAGTCAGATGTCTAGGAATGCATTCTTTAGATTTCTAGACAATTTCTGCATTTCTAATAATCTGGTTTTAGAGCTTTGGGTTAGTCTTTCTATACACTGTTTTAGCAATTTATACAACCGAACTGACATTGTTTCTTGATGGGTTTCAGGTTCCTTGGTATCTTTTAATAACTAGTTTGTTGCTGGATCATGGAACAACTGTCATCATACACCTAAAAGTTTGATTCAGATTCTTAGCAGTTGTGAATACATTGAAATATTCCTGTAGCCAGATCCTACCCATGGAGACCAAAACACACAATATTGCTATTGTCTTTTTTGCACGAAAGGGACAGGATGAACAGCAGTAGATGTTACCTCTTGAAGCAGGAAAAACAGTATGGGTCTGAGGGAAAATGCCCTGAGTGTGATAGCAGCAGACAAGAAGGTTGGAAGGACACACAGAAAGAGGTCGGGGGCCGCATGCTGCCCACAGGCCTCAGGTAGGAGACCCCTGATCTAACTGATTCTGAAACATGTGCTGACAGTTTATGATGACTGTGTGTTAGGTGATGTACATTATGTGCATTATTGATGATGATGGTTATTGATAATGAAGTTCTGAATGTATGGAATCATTGTCTTCACTATTTAGCAAAGGTTACTTTACTAGTGGTTGGAGCCAACTGGCTTTTCCACCACTGCAATATGATGGAGGGGGGTATTTTGGCTCACTTCTGCGTGGCTTTTCATTTTTATCTGTCCAGGTCCCAGAATCACTGGCCTTTGCATGGGTCAAAAGGGCTCCTCTTGAACCAGTGGAAATCTGACAGGATCCTACTTGTTGGCTTGTAGTTTGCTGAGTTAATGCATGGCTTGTTTTTGTTGTCATTCCTTGGGAATCCATAATTTGTTGAAAGTGTGTATCAGTTATAACACATTGAAACTTATGGGTTGGATCATGTGATCCATGGGCACAAGTCTCGTCACTCAGCACAAGTCCCTTCTACCATCAGGAAAGTTTGTTCTAGGAGGTTGCACAACCTCTATGGTATTAAAGCCATGCAGTCGAGAGACTGCATTGGAAACAGGGAAGTGAGTAGAAAACATTTTTCCTCATCTGTCAGCTGCACTGACAGAAGAGACATGGAAAAGATCTGTGACAGTGCCCTAGAGTGATGGCTCACAGGATCCAACCCTATTGAAGAAAACTTGTAAGTACCAAAGCTGTTGGACACAGAGAGGCTGTGGAAACCCTGAGCTGGTGCCAAGAAGCAATTCTGGATACAGAGCTTAATGAGGTTAATCCTGATAAGATGGTGAATGGAAGGTCTGACTGAGGATGCAAGTTGTCACCCGGTCTGGATGAGGTACACACTTCTTGAAGAAACACGTCTGTGGTTTCGGTGTGCTCTTGCATCCTGGTTGACTTGTAGATAAGCAGGTGGCAGCTGTGCCCAGCTGTACCTTTTCCCAGCTTTGACTAGTTAGCTAGCTGTGATCTTTTTGTTATAAATGCCATGGTTACATCTAGATTAGTTTATATCAGTTCACTCTATGTGGAGTTGTTTTGAAAAGTATTTGGAAATGATGTAGAATGCTGCCACCAGGCAGTTGATTGGGATGGGTCTTAGGAACCACATGTCTCCAATTTTGTGGATTGTGGATCTCTACACAAGATCTCAATTTTTCTTGGCAAAGAGTGCTACTGCTGACCTATAAAGCCCTGCTTGGTTTGGGACCAGTGCACCTGATGAATCCCCCTACTGCCTTATGAACTTATGCAGCCACTTTGGATATTGCTGGAGTGCTCCCAAATTCTGAGACCAGGCGGTTGGCAACCCAAGAGAGGGCTTTTCAGAAACTTTTTCCCCAGGGGGATTCATTTGCCCCCTTCTATTGCCATTTTTGACCAGTGGGTGAAGACTTATTTTCATTTGGTGTTCTTTTAGTGTTCCCTTATTTCTGCTCAATGTTTTACTTTTTGTTTTTATGTTTATGTATGTGTATTTTGGCTTTTTGCTAAGAGCCTCTTGTGGCGCAGAGTGGTAAGGCAGCCGTCTGAAAGCTTTGCCCATGAGGCTGGGAGTTCAATCCCAGCAGCCGGCTCAAGGTTGACTCAGCCTTCCATCCTTCCGAGGTCGGTAAAATGAGTACCCAGCTTGCTGGGGGGTAAACGGTAATGACTGGGGAAGGCACTGGCAAACCACCCCGTATTGAGTCTGCCATGAAAACGCTAAAGGGCGTCACCCCAAGGGTCAGACATGACTCTGTGCTTGCACAGGGGATACCTTTACCTTTACCTTTACCTTTACCTTTACCTTTATTTTGGCTTTAACTGGTTTAATTATGTACTTTGGTTTTAGTGATTTTGAAGATGTGTATTTTTGTATGTTTTTGAATCTGTTAGCTGACTTGGTGGGCCTGATAAGGGCAGAAAGGTGGGGTATATATTGTGTCTATGTAAGCTAACAGAGTTTTTCATTATCTGTCTCCCCACCCCTTTCCAGAAACTGACCTGAGCTAAAACTTACTTCACATTTTTCCACATGCTGCCACAAGAGGGTACATTCCTCTCAGTGTTTCTAAAACTTAAATTTCCATGTTTCATTCTAGAATATAAATTGCAAAATTATTGTAGCATTTGCTTTCTGCTTTTTGTTTAGTCTCTAAATACCTTTCCTTGTGTATGTATCTCTCTTTTTATCCTTCCCATGGAAAATACCTTTTAGGTATTCCTTTTAAGTGTTTTTGGTCAAATCTCTTATTTAAATATATTTCCTGGTACTATAATATCTGGTGTTTGCTTTATATTTATTGTATTGTGAATCTTCTTGAACATTACTGCCGTAGTATGGGTAAAATACTCATTTTAATAGCTACTCTGGTCTGTAGAAATGCTTTGCTAGCTCCTGTTAACTCTGATAAAGTAACTTGTATAATAAGCATGCATCAACACCAATTATGGGGAACTTACACAACAATCTGTTTTAGCTGCCTTGTAGAAGGAGATGTTAAAGAAGAAATTCTGCAGCCTCCTGAGCCCCATCCAGTGCCACCCATTTTAACTCCATCGCCGCCTTCTGCCTACCCAACTGTCACGACTGTGTGGCAGGACAATGATAGATACCACCCAAAGCCTGTCTTGCACATTGTTTCTTCGGAACATCCAGCAGATCTGAATGAAAACTACTGCAAAGGAACAGACCATTCGGGAAAGAATGAACTGTCTGAATGTGTAGAGAAGAAGCTGGAACGCAACTTGAGTTTTGAAATTAAAAAGGTACCTCTTCAGGAAGGGCCAAGGAGCTTTGATGGCAACTCTCTCTTGAACAGGGGACATGCAATTAAAATTAAAAGTGGTTCCTCTTGTGCACTGGGTAAAACATTTAAGCCACAGGAGCAAGGCTCTGGAGACACATCTGTTGATACCTTGCAAAACTCTGGTTTGGAAGGCAATATGCAGCCACTGAATACAACTGTAATACCTTCACTGGAAGGACATCAGTGTCTTATAGGTTCTGATGCTGTGCAGAGACCAGACTGTTTGCCTCTCAAAGAGAAGGGACATGCTCGGTGGTCACTACAAGGGGATGAAAATGTACAGCCCAAAACAACACCAGAAGACCTACAGACAGCTGTTTTATGTCCTGGTGTTAAAAATCTGTCAGTAGTATCAAACTCACCACCTCACATGGATTCCTCTTCCAATGAATTGCAAAATTTCCATCATACAGCTGTAGTTTCTGGTAGAGCCCCTCTTTGTTTTACAAATCCTCTGCATTCTGATGATTCTGATACGGATGAAAGGAACTCTGGTGAAACCAGGTCTCAAAGCATATCTAATATTTCAACTGCAAGTGCCACAGTTTCTGCAGCTGTGAGTACAGAAAACATTTTGGCTAGGAAAGTATTGCCGATGTCCATTGCAAGGCAAGATGCTGTAATTCCAGTGCATTCTAGTGTCAACAAAGGTAAGCAGTTCTAGATTTTACCAATATATTATTTACCTATATTATGTTGATTTTATTTTTTACTGGCTTGGAAAAGATATTTAGAACTAAATTGTACATATTAAAACAAAGGCTAACATGGCTTGGCGGATAAAACCTTCAGTTGGAAGCCTAATTTTGGGAGGCCTAATTTTGGTTGCCTGGTTATCATGGCATAATTTAATGTGTTTGCAGAAGTCTTACCTCTTCTATCAAATCTCCAGCTGTAGAGCTGAAGTAAGAAAAATAAGATGTTCAGGGCAGTTAAACTAGTATGAGCGCATTAGTATGGATGAAGTATATTGATCTGCTGGCCACTCTATTGCAGTGTCTATTATTCAAGGTATAGCATAGTGGCCTATAATCCAGCCATATATTTGTAGAAGTTGAGCAGAGTCTTTCCAAATTCATCTCCATTCTTGCAGTCCCTTCCATACTCTAGAAAGATTATTCCAGAGTCATGGGGACCTGTATAGAGGAATAGCTGTATGGGTAGGGACACTGCTGAGAGTAAAAGAAAGGGGTGAAATCATCTCTCCTTTATCTTACATCAGCAGAAATGTGCTTGTGGAAGACACAGGCACATTTGATAAAAACCAAAAAGGATATTCTCTTTCTCTAAGCAGTCACTTATTATTAATAAATATATGAAGGTGTTCTAGAAACAGCTTCCTTTAATATCTAATTTTTGTGGGCTGCTTGCTGCTATGCAAAAACCCTTTACAAAGTTGGAATGCTTATTAATTAATGTATAGTATATTCTGCCTTTCTGCCTCACCAAGGTCACCACGTTGGCTAACAATTAAAAGCACAGCTTAAAAAAATTATAATAAAGATGATTTAAAATGAAGAGTAAAATATCTATGCTTGTATTATACTGTGAAAAGAATATTCAGTAACCCATTTGTTATCCTTATCCATGGTTCCTCTATATATTTGTGAATATATATTTGTGAAACAGCCTGGGGGGTTGAATAGCTGGCTGCACCCTGATTGGCCCTGCCCCTACAGCTCCTGCCCTCCCTCCCTGGACACTAGCCATGTTCCTCTCAGATGCACCAGAGACAGAGAGAGACACACTGAGCCCTGCCAGACCGAACACGAGCCCTCATTCCCTCCTATCGGTCCTGCTGTGAGGAAGGCAAAGAGAGACACAGAGAGAGCCGCCCCAGCTGCGACGGAGGGAGGGAGAGACAGACAGAGAGCTGCCCCAAACTGCACACCAGCCCTCCTTCCCTCCTACAAACCAGCCCTGATTAACCTTGCTATGCCTCCTGCTGCGAGGCACATCGAGACACGCAGTGAGAGGGAGAAAGACACAGAGAGATCTGCACCTCCTGGTGTCCCCTGGGTCCTAGCGCCCATTGCATTCCTGCTTGCAATGGGCTTTCTTGCTAGTAAATTATAATTTTGATTTATGATGAAATGCTTTATTATTTTGTTGCAGCTTTGATAGTTATTTAGCGTGCCTGATAATTTTATATGGTTTTAGATGATGGTGTTAGTGAAGACTCCTCCCCTCCTCTTCCAGAAAGAACACCAGAGTCCCTTGTGCTTGCAAGTCAGCAGAGTGAGTTTAATATTTTTGTTTAGCCAAAACAATGATATAATTCTTGTGGGTAGTTCTCCATTGTGTAATGGATTTGTATAGATGTGAAAACAGCATATTATAGAAATCCTATATATCCTATATATATATGCTGTGGATTAAAATATATATCACTTGCATCGGGCACATTTGTCTTCAAGCCTTTCATTGGATATGTTGGAATCTGATTGTATTTTCTAAATTGTATAGTTCATGCACTAGCCTTGTTTAGACATTGGCCAAAGTTATGAGCCAAAGTAATAACCATGTACTCTAACCACTTTGGTTCCAGTTATCTGGAAGAATGGTGGCCTTTAAATACTTCAAATAAAATAAAAATATTTATTGGCCTTGTAACTTTTTTGGTTACCAGTGACATATTCCAGCAAGAGTCCCCATAGTATCCGTGTGGCAGCATAGCTCTGCCCTCTTTCAGGCAATGTCGCAATGCATGTGGAGTTGGCCAGTTATCCACTGCTGTCTTAGTTACTGTCAAAAGCTTATATAGGAGAATTAAAAGCCTAGTATCTATATCTGGGTACATAATTTTAAAGTTTCAACTACTAATTTTGATGGTCCTCCAGAAAAGTGTTCCCTGTATTTATAATTATGTTGAATATAGCAGCATATTTACTGAAAATATTTGTAAATGGCTTTCCTACTCACAACCTTGCCCAAAGCTGTTTTCTTTCTACAAGTTGCTGAATGGAGCTCATTACAAGACCAGAAAACTTCTGAACAAACACAATGTACAGTAAGTATATGCAAGTTCAATGGTGGGAGAAAAATGTTCAGAACATTCTAGTTAAAAATATAAATAGGCAGTGTTTAAAATGATGAAACATTAACGTATTCAAAGGATAACCATCTACAGTATGGCTGTATTCTGTGATAAAGTGGCAAAGAACGCTTGCTTCCTGTAGCAAAGAGCTGCCCAGGCTCTTTGTTGCCCTCTGAGCCCGCTTCGTAATGCTTGCAGTTGCTAAAGCCTTCACAGTAGTAATTACCCTATTATGTTAAATATGAATCTAGCTGCTATTTTGAGGGGAATGGGTAACATAGATTAGCAGACAGGTTACTGAAGCCTATATTGGGATAGAATAGCTGTCATTGTTTTCTAACAGAAACTTCGGCAAGTGGTATCTCTTGACAAACTTAGAATACAGAGGGGTTAAATCATAGCTTTATAGTTGATTATTATAATACATCTTAATATCATACTTTGACTAGATTAGTGGTGGATAAATATGTTGCTGGGTCAGCTTATGTGTTTGGCATTTGGAGATGCTTGTCTGTTGGGTCCTAGGCATCATGATGGTGCAGAAGTTTGAAAACCAATATATATTGCATGACTGGAAAATGGCTGACAGTGATTTGTAAGCTGATTCCCCCCATTAATATGATTATAATCATATAATTTTGGTATCTGATGTGTAGATTAAAATACCTAGGTGACTGAAACAGCCAGGTGGTTTTAATGTTGAGTATGGAGGTTGGTGTTTAGGACCATTGCCTAACTTTGAACTAAAGCAGGGGTGCTGAACATTTTGAGCCTATAAGAACCTTTAGTGTTGGGCACAGCCAAAAAATGGCTGCCCTGGGTGGCAGAACCAACCACAATGTCGAGTATTCGTATGTCTAGTAACTCTTTAACATTTCAAGAAGAAGTTCTGTTTAATAGGCTGCTTTTTAATAGCAGTGTTTTGTTCTAAATTATTTTCTTGCATAGACACCACATATATCTTCAGTCATGCAGAGAAGATCTGTGTGCTGTGGTTGCAAGTGCTACCAAAGCAACATTTTAAAACTGCTTCGTAGCCAGTCAGCTTTCCAGTAGCCAGTCAGGAGCCAAGTTGGGCAGTGGTCCATCAGCTTTCTTTGGCAAACACCATGGTGCCTTGAGTGGACTAGAGTGTCATTGGCAGAAAACAGGCAGGAAATTATTTTTACATTTATTCCAGCATTTGTGTAATTATCATTCGGTGACAATTCTTAGGGTAGTTTGTAGTAAAAACTTACCTTGAGCCAACCTTTCCAATACTTTTTTTTAACAGGCATTGAAAATGGCTGCAACTGCACAGCCTGGTAAGTGATTCATCTTTCTTTAAAGAGACAAAGAATTGAAAATAGGATGTTGCAGCACTCAAAATGGGGTATCTACTTAATGAGTTAGATGTGGCAAAGCTTTTAGATCCATGTAGTGCTGACTAGGGCTGTGGCCGGTATGTAGAAGGTGGTACAAGGTAGGTCATATATAGAATCAGATTGCAGAAATTAGCAGTTAATTTGGTTAACAAATAAAGGGCTGCAGAGTGGGATGCCTGTGTACTACAATGAAAACTGACACCTTGATCCAGAAATTTCTTGTGCATGTTCAAGTATTTGCATGCGCTTTCCTGCATGCTATATACTCATCCTACAAGTGTGTTCTTTTTCACATAGTGCAATGGTTCTCAACCTTGGGGTCTCTTGGCCCCTTCCATGGGGTATCCCCATTGCTGACCACTGTGGCGGCAGTGGCAGGTGGCAGAGGCAGTGGAACCATGGCACTTGCTGCCTCCATGGCACCTTGATTGTTGTGCATCTGCACCTATGCATGCCACACACACGTGCCACTGCTGGGGTCACAGCACCAAAAAGGTTGAGAACCGCTGATATAGTGCATTAGAAGCCATTCATGACAAAGTAAGGTATGACATCCTTGTTTGCCAGCTGTGTGTTTATATGCGTGTGTGTGTGCACACAGGGATACATTATATTGTTTTTAACATGAGACTCCACAGTATGTTCAAAATGCACGCACCTAGTCATTGAAAGTGAGGGATTCATGTTTTAAGGAACACTGTATTCATGCTTTGACAACAGAAGAGACTATTGCAGGTTGTTAGTGAAACTAGTGTGTTTGCTTTTTTTTTTTTTTTACAGTAGAGCAAGTGTTTGTGTAGTACCTTCTGTTGGAGTGCAAGAAGTTTTTTTACTAATGAAAATAATTCGGATAAATCTGGGTATTACCTAAAATATTGCTTCAACTACTGGAGACAAAGGATTGGATCCAAGCTGTACCTACAGCTTCTACCAATCTGCACTTTCTGCTACAGATTCTTTGATGTCATTCTTCAGTGTATCCCGCCCTCAGGAGCAGCATTTCATGAAGATCAGTGGGCCGCTGTGGAGCTAGGATGGGAGAAAAAGTCCCATTCAACTTATGAATGATTTTATTTTGATCCAATACAACAAGCTGCAAAACTGAATTAATGAGTCTATTTTGCAGATCATCCTGAATTGGAAGACTCCTCACAGACTGACAGAATACCTCAGCCTTATCTCTCCAGCCCTACAGCTAGAAGAGAACCTGCTTCAGAAGTTCCAGCTGAAACTGCAGCAATTGGTAAACAAATCAATCCTTAGTGCGTAACAAATCCTTACTGCACAACAAAGTTTGAGTCCAGTGGCACCTTTAAGACCAATGAAGTTTTATTCAAGGTATAAGCATCACTTGCAAACACAGTATCTGAAGAAATGTGCTTGCACACAAAGGTTACACCGTGAATAAAACTTTGTCTTAGAGGTGCTACTGGACTCAAATGTTGTTTTGCTACTTGAGACCAACACAGCTATTCACCTGAATCTATCCTTGCTGCATGTATTTGATCACTTGATAAAATTAATACATAGCTTCTGGTGTGTACAATGTAGTACAATTTAAAAAAGACATATACTTGATTAATGCACTAGGAAAAAACCCTACACTAGGTAGCTGCAAAATCTGCCTCTCACAGCAGCCAGATGTACACTCCTCATAATTGCCAAAAACTTTGCCTGGATGCATAATCATAGCAAAACCATAGTGGTTCAATGGGATATATAACTAAGTATATACCCTGAAGAACTAAACAAACACCAAACAGACATTTGTAGCAAACAAAATTTGTAATTTTTTAGAACTACAATATTATTCTAATTGTAAACGATAAGTGAAATATAAGGATACAGAATGTACTGTTTTCATGTCTGTGTGAGGCCCATTATGCACGGCCGCCAAAACGGCGATTTCAGGTCACATGGAAAACGCGGAGGGGGAAGAAGCGAAGCAAACTGCATATGCATGGAACGGGACGCAATGGCGGCAAAACCCAGAGTAACCGATTATGCACGCGGCAACCCCGGCGCCATTTCTGGTTGCACCCCGGTCACCCGGAAGCTGCGCTTTCTTCCGCGCTTCGCTAACGCGGATTTTTTGGTGGCGTGCACCGAATCTGCGGCCGGTTGCAGCCAGCACCGTGCGTTATCGGTGATTTTAGTCACCGAATGCGCGCTATTCCCCCCGTGCATAATGGGCCTGAGAGAAGTGTTCTTGAGTGGGGATGAGCATAAATCAGGAAAACCAAATTTGGGTTTGGGATCTAACCCGAACCCAGCTGCTCTGCTGAACTGTTCAGGATATTCAGGATTTTTTGGGAGGAGGGGGCAGTTCCTTAGGGTTCTAGAGACTCCAGAATTGCACGGCATCTCCAGTTGACTCTTCTACCTGCCCACCAAAGTTGGTGAAAATTGGACTTTTAATTACATTTTTGGATACTTTTTTTGCTTTGCTTTTTAGTTTAAAACTTTGTGAACTCAAGATCACAGCATCTTTTTTTCTGTTTTGAGAACAGTACAGTCTAGTGCTAATTACCACTTTAAAAAGATATTTGTGTCCATGAGGCTACTGAAGGGTCTGTTTAATGAGCTTATTTGAGGAGTTTTAGTAAAGTATTTTGAGTTCTGTAAATCTGCTTTACAAACATGTCACTTTAAAAAATCTTTTTAGGTTTTGGAAATCGCTGTGGAAAACCAAAAGGACCAAGAGAGCCACCTTCAGAATGGACATGATGCAAGAATTAATGGACATTTACTAAATTTTATACTGGAATACTCAAGTGCCACTGAACTAGATCACTAGTATCCCATTCTTTATTTTTGGGGTGGGGGGAGAGGGACTAACACAGTGTAGACACAACTACACAATGGTAATCTGTAGCTGTACATCCACACAAATCTTAAATATTCATAACAGTGGATTCTAGTATTGCAATCTAACTTTGGGGCCATCAACCTGCCTTATTACACTTAGTAGCAAGTATTACATAAGGTTTATTTTGTTACTTCAAGTATTATTGCCTTAATGTCCTTTTAATCCTGTTACACACTGTTTATAGACATATTAATATAGTGAAACTTTATTGAGTTTATGGAAAACTTTTTTGCTGATGTTTGATTACTATGTACACTTTATTTTGTATATGTACAGGGCAAGCAGGTATATAATTTGATAAAGCTGCAATCATAAAGTATTAATTGAAGGTGTAAGAAGTCTCTGCATGACCTAAATTTTTGTGTACCTTTATTTGTAAATTATTTGCCCTACTGTTAGTAAATAGCTCCGTTAAAAAAAGTGCTGGGCGCACATCTGGAACTACAAGATAGCAGAGATGACAATTGTAATACATTTTGTAAATTGTAAACAAAGGATATTTTTATATTATATGCTGTTTAACTGTCACTTCTGATTTGTCCTGGTTTTCATCTAGTTATATAGAGTCCATAAGTGCCTTGAAATACCAGATTTTAGCCTAAATGTTTACTGAGACAGCATACCATCAAATATTCAAACTATGCCAGTAAACAAGAACACTTAAACTCACTCTTCAATTATTCTTCATGGTATGTTTTAACTACGGAGTGTAGAAGAACTTTCTAGAAGAGCATTATTTGCTAACACCAGGTTTATTGTGACAATATACTAATGGTGTGTATTCAAAAGCCCTTCGAAGCCACAGTGCTGAAGGAACCATTGAGGCACACGCCACTGTGGTAGTGAAAAATACATATCACGGCTTTTTCTTTGGCATGTTCCAGCATGTATTTCGGTTGGGACACTTGTAGAGAGCTCCCTGCTCCTTTAAAAGACAGTTTTGGGTGAATGTCAATATGGGACACTAAACTGTTGGGAAGGCAGTCCTCCATGGTCTTTCTTTGAGAGCTTCACTCTCGCCTCCTTTACTTGGTGAGCTGACTAATCTCCCAGTGTGGGACTGCACAGAAACCACAATGATGAAAACAGGGTTGCACTTATGTGTAACTTGGTCATCAGATAGTCATCTGTGCAGGCACACATTCCTCCCTCCACTCTGGAACCTTAGGGTCTCCAGTGGCAGAATGGAGTGAATTCAAGGAGGAGTGTCCTCCGTCCTGATTATGTGATAGTAGAAGGAAAGAACCAGAGGGAGAAGGGGCACTCTTAGTCTACTTTGTAAATCTTTCCTATTACTGGCCTGCACACACAGTCCCAATTTGTTCCTACACAGAAGACCACTCAATGAACAACAAATATAGGTAAGTGCAACCCTGATCTCCACTTACATCTGTGCTTTTGTTTCTGTAATAGAAAATCTTTAAAGTAAAGAGAAAATTCTATTTTTCTTAGAGCTGTTTCATGTATTGCATACAGAAGAGAACATAGTGGAGCTGGAACAGTGTTATTGTCCATTCTAAAATCTGACATAACTAGTACACAGACCATCTAAAACAGGGGTAGTCAACCTGTGGTCCTCCAGATGTTCATGGACTACATTTCCCATGAGCCCCGACCAGCGTTTGCTGATCTAAACTATGTTTCAGCTCCTTGGCATTTGATGCTATTTGAAAACTGATGAGGTTTAAAACTAGTATTGGTTGTTTCAAAACAAGTCAGTACTTGGCCCAGGATCACTACAGCTTTGTAGTCCTAAGTATTTAGGATCATGCCTGATTTGTCAGCTATTTTGCTGTCATTCTAGGCCATGAGAGCTTTTAAGAAAGCATTAATTATTCTCAGTGACCCAGCTCAGATTTTTTAAAAAACCCTTGAATTTCATTAAAAGTGCTTGTATCTTGCCCCTCGTTTTTGCTTTTTGAGGGTCCCACTGATGTTCAAATATCAAAGCTGTTAAAAATGGAAATAACAAACAGTTAAAATATAAACATAAACTGCAACAAATCCTGCAAGGCCAATTACCAAGTATAAAAACCAAATTTGTCGGCATGCTTTAAGCAGATAAAAATGTTACTCAAGCCCACCTACATTTGAATTGGAACACAGATGGAGGGGGAATCAATATAAGGCCTAGGAGAACAAATTTAGTGTCTAAAGTTCAAGAAGCTTGTTGTCAATTTGAATTGCTGTAGCATGTTCCACAAAGCACCAGAGTCAAGAAATCTAGTACTTAGATGTGGGCATACACTTTGGAGCTTAAGAACAAGAACCTAACTAAAAGAGCTACTCAAATGGGCAATCGTGGTTCCCAAGATATGCTGGTTATGTTTAGGGATCTATAGACTATAACTGTTATTTTGAATTACACCTGGAAGTGAATGGATAACCAATATAGGTCTTAAGACTGAGAGGTGTTCCTTACAACCATGTTGACAACCCTGATGTTTTTCACTTACTATTCAGAAGTAACTCTACCTAGATAGTAATGAAACTTGGATACAACTGGATGATGAGCAACTGTGGTCATATTGTGCTTCATAGGAATGCAAGAAAAGATTATTTGTTAGCATAGTAAAGGAGAGAAACTCCTTGCTCATTTTAGAGTTTAAAGGGCTTTCATTTTCACTTGTATAACTGATATTCTTTATTCTCCCAATATAGGTCCAAAGATGTGGAAGAAATAAATGTACTTATCGGTTTGCTGATTGCTCACAGCAACATGCAAGCACCTATACCAGGCTTTTGTGAAACCCTGGAGTTTCTTGACAGCCATGGAAGGGTTTCCTGAATGGGTGGGAGTTAATTAATTAATATATATATTTAAACAATTAGCTGGTGATATGAGCATATATAATCATGTCAACCCCCCCTCTGAAAATGGCTAATGATGGATCTGGAGGGGGTAGAAGGGGAGGGGCCTCAGGTGGGCATGTACATAGCTATGATTTCCAACCATATTCTGCACAATTGTGGCAATTCTGGGGTTTCTAGATGTTCTGATTTCAATACTGAAACCCTGATAGAACCTAAAGCCAAGAGTATAAATTAAAGTGATTCAAGCTTTTTTTTTTGAAAAGCAAGTATTTAAAGCATATCTTTGGATGTCTTGTTACTGTCACAGATTATACTAGTGGTCCTTATATATCCAGAGAACTTCAAGTAGAATTCCATTTGCAGTATGTGGTTTTCCTGCCTCCCTTGTCCTAGTGCAGCATCTGAAAAACTGCTCCTGTGAAAGTAAGATTACACTGTAGAGTACTGGGAACCAGCAACACACAAGTGGGAATTGTTAATGCAGAAACTTGCCCTTACATGAGGAAGTGTTTTCTGGATCCAACTCAGTAATTTTAGTGAGTTTAGTTTTTTGTGCCATAAGTACTTTAAGTTGGCAATAGGGGTGTGCAATTTTTTAAAAAAGATCTTTATTATTCAGCTTGTATACCACTCCTCTCTGCAAACTGGCCTTCAGAGTTGGTAATATGTGCCAGGGAGAAAGAAGAAGAGGGAAACAAAGAAGATAGGAGGGTGGCCCATCTGATGTTCAACCTCCCTAGCCTCAACCATAGGCCTAGTGGAAAAGTACTGTCTTACAGGCCCTGCGGAACCATGATAAACGCTGTCAGGGCCCTGATCTTGGACGGCAACTCATTTTACATGCAGGGGCCAAGGCCAAAAAGGCCCGGTCCCTGTTCACAGCCACAGGGATATATTTGGGGCCAGAGATTATCAACAGATTTGTATTTGAAGAGTGGAGTGCTCTCTGGTGGACATATTAGGAGAGACAGTTCCTCATACATGGAGGACCCAGACTACATAGTGCCTTAAAGGTCAGTATCAAAACTAGGTTTGGGCGCTTTGACCTCCAAAACTGCTGCTTGCGCCCAAAGCAGCGAGGGCCGTGTCGCGGGGTGAGCGGGAGGTGCAGGCGTTGACGTGCCAGTTGGCGCACACACACAGGTGCAGAGCTGTGCGTGCACCAACTGCACGTTGATGCCCACACATCCCCTCCCCCCCACGACGTGGTGCTGGCTGCTTCGGGTGCGAGTGGCCACTTTGGATGCTGAAGTACCCAACCCTTATCAAAACCTCGAACCTGATCCGGAACTCAACCTGTAACCAATGTTGCTGTTGGGAAGGCAGGTCACATATGCATCCTCCAAGGGGTCCTCATGAGGACTTAAGTGGCTGCATTTTGCATCAGCTGCAATTTCCAGGTCAGGGCCAAGGATGGCCCCATGTAGAATGAGTTATAGCGGGGTCCTCAACCCCCAGTCCGTGGCCCGGTAGCGGGCCGTGAAGGCCATAGTACTGGGCCACCAGCAGCCACACCTGCCTCCCCCCCGCAGCAAGAGGGGGGGGAAGAGGCAGGCCCAGCCACCGGCATGCCACTGACGCAAACACACATGCGTGGAGCTGCCGCGCATGCACGTTTGCACCCCCTGCTGGCAAAAACGTGCATGTGCTGCAACTGCGCATGCACGTTTATGCGCAGCTGCGGTGGCCGGGTTTCCTGCTCTCCCCCACCCCCGGAGGCAGTCCCCGACCACAAGAAGGTTGGGGACCGCTAAGTTATAGTAATCAAAATTGGAGGTGATTGTTGCATGCATCATTGAAGTAAGGGCTTTTGGGATCAGGTAGGGTGTTAGTAACTTCGCTTGGCACAGATGATAAACTGCCAGGCAAACTACCTTTGATGTAAGCCTCCATGGAAAAAGAGGCATCAAAGATCACCCCCCAGATTCCTGATGGTGTGTGAAGTCATCAGTTGCATACTGTCAAGGTGGGGAAGGTGTGCTTCCTCTCCTGGTCCTTTCTCAGCCACAGGATGTCTGTCTTCGAGGGATTAAGCTTCAGTTGGGTATGTTGGAGTCACCCAGTCACAGTCTCCTGACACCTGGCCAGTGAAATGGGTATATCTGGTTGGTTGCCTATCAGCAGATAAAGCTGGGTATGTCAGCATACTGATGACACCTCAGCCCCTAAGACTAGCTGTTCAAGGGAGTGCATATAGATGTTAAAAAGCACTGAGGAGGGAATCACACCCTGAGGCACTCCAGATGGGACTGAACAGTGATGCAACGGCTGTTCTCTGACAGCCACCCTTTGTCCCTGACCTTGGAGGAAGGACTATTTGGTATGATTTTCTTTTTTTAGTATTTCTAAAAACTCCTGGGCCTGAATACCAGTATGGCATTTGGATCCGGGATTTTTCAGATAGACTGAAATTGTTCCTAGACCTAAGATTTCTTAAAATCATAGCTTTTTTCTGCACCACAGTAATAGCTGTCCTTGGGATTTGCTTAGAGTGGTGAAGTCCCGAAGCCTTCTCCAGGCCTGGATTTGAAGGCTTCTGCTGCCTGGCAGTTTAGACCACTGGGCACTAGAAACCATATCTAGAATCTGTGTGGGGCTGGGAAACATCTCCCTGCAACTTGTGGCCTGGCGATCTGTATTTGACTGGGAGAGATCTCTGCGTCATGTAGACCTGAGAGGATCAGCTGGGGTGGCCCTCCCTCAACTGATCAGTATAGCTCTGAATAAAAGCTGGGAGAAAAAAACCCTCTCTGTTCAGGTTAGCTATACTGGTAGCAGAAACAGGTTTCCTAATGTGTATTCAGCTTGGAAAGTATCAAGAAATACCAATAAAGTATTTTTTGGGTATTTTTTTCAGCTTGTTAACTGAATACACAAGTCTGAACCAATCCCACAGCTACTGTTCATGCCTTAAACATGGCAAACATGACACAACATTAGGGCAGACTAGCATGTATATCAATTATTAGAGAATGTAGAATAGTTATGACTGTTTTAGTAATCATACTTTGTTATAGCTAGCCTACATCAAGGTCCTCATTAGTCAGGTCATACTTCCAAGGCCTTAAGTTTAGAAAATGGTAAACAGGCTTCCTGATGAGGAGAGGGGCACTCCATCTCCAGAGCTGTGGGAAATCTCCTAAATTTTATAACACACATTTGAGTCCTCAAGCCATTAAGGTTCTTAAATCAGAAAATCTAAGCATGCATGAAGTAAATTTGCAATTGCTGTGAATATTTTTGTCTAAGACTTGGACTCTACAGCTACTTTTAACAGTGAAGCTGAAAATAAGCTCAGTCAATCTGAGAGACCTCTTCTTTCATACCAAAGAAAACAACTTGTACTGCAGCTGGGTAAGCAGCCTCAGATTTGGGGGTTTTGGTGCTTCCTGCTGCATACAGTACAAACTGAGTAACTGCTAAGACACTTACAGCATGAATGTTTCAGTTGCCATGGAATGTTAGGCTATTCCTGGAAGTAAAGATGTAACTAAGTTTTGTTTATCGTCATGGGAGCCCTTTTGAAACAATTTTAACAGTGTCAGAAATATACAAATCTTGCATCAGAATTGTCATTTACAGAAACTTTCTAGAAGTCTGCAAGTGATTTAATCTTTCTCCTCAGCTATGAATGATGAGGCCAGTCCATGAATTTTCTTCTACCACGATGCATCTTATATTTTGGTCACTTGAGCCTGTGACCAAAAGTCACAGAAAGTTTTGATTGTTCTGCCAATCATTTCTAATGGCTAATATGTCACTTTGGTGGGATTCTTTTTTCTATAAAGCCTTGTTCATTCAGACATGAGAAGAAAATTGATTTGCAAATCAACTTATATGTAGTCATTGGGATCTCTCTCCCTTGATAAGGTTCCTGTTACACTTGACAGCAGAGAAACTTTGGCAGCTTGTTTTGCATTTTTTGGCTCTGCAGTATTTAGCTTAAGATAACAAGATAAATAGTTGTTACATTATCTCCAACCTGTGTGAAAACATTCACAGAAAATTTGCTACTGAAAACTGGGAACACTCAACTTGTTTAACCCCCATAGTTGTTTTTCCTTTGAACTGATGCCAAGTCACCCATTTCAGGAATCTCTCTTCCTCTGTTTCTACTAGCAAGCCACTCTGTCTTCATATAAGGAGATGCAATATAGTGGAAAGCCTTATTGAAGGCGCAGAAAATGATTGCGACTTCTGTTACCAAACATTTTAAGGGAAATTTTAAATTAGGCCATAGTATCGTGACTATGAGCCTCTTGCGGCGCAGAGTGGTAAGGCAGCCGTCTGAAAGCTTTGCCCATGAGGCTGGGAGTTCAATCCCAGCAGCTGGCTCAAGGTTGACTCAGCATTCCATCCTTCCGAGGTCGGTAAAATGAGTACCCAGTTTGCTGGGGGGTAAATGGTAATGACTGGGGAAGGCACTGGCAAACCACCCCGTATTGAGTCTGCCATGAAAATGCTAGAGGGCGTCACCCCAAGGGTCAGATATGACTCGGTGCTTGCACAGGGGATACTTTTACTTTTATCTTGACTACTAGAGGCAGAAGATGGCCTTTAATACATTATAAACAAAAACATGTAACATTTATAGAATTATAAAATACCCAGTTCTTTGAAAATTTGGAATCTGTTTTCAGAATGGAATGATGGACTTGCAGAGATGTATGGTACTAAAATTTTCATAAGTAGGTCATGAATTAGTATGAGTTGTATTTCATGTGTTATTTTTATTATATGACATTCATTTTTGGAAAAAAAAGTGAGGAAAATTATATTTATTTATTAGTCTTGTATACTGCTGCTCCCAGCAAGCTGGCTTGCGGCAGTTCACATCATATAAACATTCTAAAACATCAAGGAGAAACACATTTCTAGTTACTTTTTGCTCATTTAGCCCACTGGCCTTGACCAACGTCATAGGGAATGCAACAAAACAGGTAATTTAAACAACCAACCTCTTACTGCATTTTGAGGTCCTTTGATTTAATTACACAAGCAAAACATTTGGCTACAATTAATCTTAACTCCTAAATTCACACCTGCCAAGAGTTTTTTAACCTTATCTGATGTCATCAAGCCCTCGTTATCAACACATCCCTAATACTGCAAAAGATATCACATTCCAGTAAGCAATGCTCCAAAGTTTCCATTTGTCTAAAAGCACACTCCCATATTCTCTCAGCGTATGGGGATTTTTGCATTCAAGCTTGCATTACCGGGGAAGGGACAGAGTCTAATCTTGTGAGAATATATGCTCCTCTACATTAAGGAGCAATTAAAAATCTAAATATCATAATGGCAACTTTAGGTCAGACAATTCCATATATAAAGGTGTAAATACCAGTTGCAATATTTTTAGATAGCTGAGAAAGGACGAACATGCAATTTGAATGCATGCTCTAGAAAATATTGAACCAAATTTATTGCATAGGGATACTTTTTTAATTATATGGATGCACTTTCAAATGCTCTAGAAAATATTGAACACAAAATATTGAACCAAATTTATTTGCATAGGGATGCTTTAATTATGTGGATGCACTTTCAAATTCTGGCCAAGTTTGAAGAGCTATGAAAATTATTGTTTATCCACAAGGATAAATATTACTTCCAGAAATAGGTGTATAGTGCAACTGTCTCATAATTTGCTCACACAATATTGGTGCCTATGTGTATGTCAGATCCACAAATACTTACATGTATTTATTTACATAAATAGCTGAATGTTCATCAGGTTTTATTTGCAATGGTATATTCTATTTGTTTTTCAACAGGAACCTTTACTGCCATTTGACAGGAATGAGACAATTTGTAAAACCATGCTGAATATCAAATACAATGGAAGTAAAAGAAAGCAGTGTAAAATGTTCAACTCAGTATCTGTGTATCACTATTCCCTATAATGTATCATAATAATGGGATTATTCCCATTATCTTCCTGGAAATCTTATTGAACAAGTTCACAATATGATGCATCCCTACTATAATTGCTCCTTTGGGTTTAGCATTTTTCAGCATACTTTTACTTTCAGGTGTTTCTGTATATGGTAAACTGTACTGATTCTGCTTTAAAAGCAGTATTAAGCAAAAGCTGCTTATTTGTACAAATACTCAAATCCAATGGACATCTTTTTAAATCCCCTGAATGTCTGGAGCATACAAAAAATTGTAGGTGGGATTTAATTATGGTGGTTCTAAAAGTTCAGAGGTTCAAGTTTTTGACCTGAACTGAGAGTGAAAATGTATATGGCTCAGTTCAGTCTTACATTCCTCCTCCCTCCTGTGCCATAAGTGAATGAACAATTTACTGCTTTTTGCAATAAACCAGTTTTCCATTTTGGTTAAAATAACAAAATATGGTTCTATATGGGGATTTATTCCTAGTTTCAAATCCTGGGTTTTAGGGAAAACAATTAGCAGGGCCAAGGTTCCCATTCTCCCCAGTTTTGTACATGTGACAGCAAGCTGTGATATCCAAACGAAGCCTAGACAGATTAAAGCTTTCCCAGGCTTTTTATTGTATGTATGGTTTGAATTTTTGTATGCTGTCTTGAGAATCTTTGTAATGAAATAGGTTATGAACTGTCTTGACAAGATATACTGGACAAAGATTGAATAGTATTAACATTTTCAATAAAGAGTTAATTTGTAAAGATAGTTGGTATGTTTCAGCCAGAGAGTTTAATATCAACACCTTGAATACATGGGGCTGGAACTTTATTATTCTCAGCCAAATGAGTGGACAATTTTCACTGACAGGCATTACACAATTTAAAACTGGTGATGATTTATTAATATATGGAAATTCAATGCTGCAATCAGAAGTCGATACACATGTATCGATCAGATCAAATATCAGTTATCATTTAAAAGAAATTTGTATCCGACCCTAAATAAAAATTTTGTGATATGCAGTCAAGCTGCCCTTTTGTTTTTTGTTTTTTTAAATCCTACAGAGTACAGCGAGACTTACTTGGGAGTGTGAATAGGATTGTAGCCAGCATTGAAAACTGAATCTCTGTTTTATCGGACAGCAGCAGAAGTTCTCAAAAAAGGGTTATACAGTTTAAAAAATCTTTGCCTCCCAGGGAACCTGCCAGAGGCAGCTTACAAATGAAAACTTGTGCCAGAAAGCTCCTAGGTTCTTAATAGTTTATATCAGCTTGTTTTGATCAGGGCTAAAAATAAAGGTTAATTTAATGCCATTCAGTCTTTCCTGATGTAGGTGTAATAACTAGTTGAGAGAACTTGCCAATGACAGCTAGGTTTGGTAAATCTCTGTGAAACCTACCAAAACTTTCTCTGCCATAGAAATTACCAGCTTTGAAGATGATAAATCATTCCTATCTGCATTCCTTTATCTCAGTTAACAATGTAGCAAACTCAAATCAAGGCCAACCTGACTCATGCATAAGCAACTTTTCTGCAGTCACTACTGCAAAAATGTTGTACACAGGGTGCATGTGTCCATGCATAAAAATACTGACTCTGTTCATTTATGGTATCATGCTTAAATTTAATTATGAACTGCTTATACAAAGTACCATCAAGTCACATTTAGATTGATCCCTTAGGGTTTTCAAGGTAAGAGAACAGAGGTGGGCTGTCATCACCTTCCTCAACCCTAGACTTCCTTGGTGATCTTCCATGCAAGTACTAACACCAGAGTTGACCCTACTTAGCTTCAGAGATCTAGTGAGATGGGTCTAGCCTGGGCCATCCAGGTCAAAGCATGAGCTGCTTAGTAAGTTTAAACATAGGCCTAGAAATACACTTTGAAAAGTCGCTCACCCAAGTGCTTTCCTCAGGCACTTGCAATTGTGGAGGCAGATGAAAAACAAGGTATGAGAGCAGGCCTTCCTCCCTTTCTTAACATGCACTGCTTTCTTAACATGCACTGCATACGGCTGGAAAAATATTCAATACCAAGTGGCAACAAGCACTATACAACTCTATTTCAAGAATCCAAGTATTAGTTTTTGTTACCTACTATGTGTGGCTATAAAAAAAAAATCTCAAGCCCTGTTTTATGGCTAGCAAGCTTAGCAATGCTTGTATCTACAACAGATTTTCTAGACGATATAAAAACCTTTTGCTTAGTAGATTAACCTCACTACATTTGCCTTTTCAGTTGGCATGTGCCACTGCAGATACTATCTTAGAAGATGCATTCCCATTTGTGTAAGAATGGTGTGATGGCAATTTTGTAAATACTTGTATTTAAAACAAATGTTTAAAAACTGTCTGCATCTGTCTTTTATATAAGCAGCTCAAAAAGTTTTAAACATCTTTCCATTCATAAGATATTAGGGGAGGCATTCCCATGTGTGGACGGATGACTTTTAAGATGGCTGCCACTCAGTTTTGTACTTAAAATAATTAAATATATAAATATACTAAAATATTTTCTTAGCTAATCCATTGCCTTTTCAAATTGTCTTTTAACATACTATCTTAGAAAATGAATTCCTACCTGCGCGTGTGTGTGAGGGGAAGGGATGCCTCTTGTAAGATGGCTGCCAACAAGTTCTTATAATTAAAAATAGCTACTTTTTACCAGTGTGCTGCCACCTTTTAAAAGTAAATTAAAAAGTCTTTTTAAAAAACCGACGAGCCTGACAAAGCTTTTGCAGCGAAGTGCGCTGTTTCACGGTATCCCCCTTGGCCGAAGCGTTGCATAGACCCGATCCTGAAGTAGGTTACTCCAGCCATCCGATCCGACGCGCTTCCCTCTCTTTTTAAAGGCAACCTCCTCGTTTTCCACATCCGGCAGCTCGGTCTTTTCTTTCCCCGCCTCAAGCTTTAGGAGCCCATTTGTGGGATTGTCTTCCCGCTGTTCTCGGAGCGCCCCAGAGACATCCATGACAGGTTCTCACTTCCCCTTCCCAACTGCGCCACTCACAACCGGGCGGTGGCAAGCCCGTTCCCTTTTCCCTTCTCCCCATAGCCATTGGCAGCTTGGGTTGTCACTCCGACCTGTCGCCGTTTCTATTGGGAGGGAGTAAAGGGGAGAGTAAGCGGCGCTTGTGCAGCACGCGTCCCGCCTCCCTTCTCGTTTTCTCCCTCCCTCGACCATCCCGGCTCTCTCCAGCGACTTGCGCTGAGAGGTAAATACAAGCAGAATCTCAAAATGGCGGAGCCGCCGAGTCCCCTGCGAGGTGCGATGGTGGCGCCGTCGCTGCCGCCCCAGCCGCCGGAGCCCTTCGCTTCCAGTCTGGCGACAGAAGTGCGGGCCTCTCCGCGCGGCTTCCAGCCGGCCGCCAAGCGCATGAAGGGAGCCGAGGAGCGGGGCCTCAAGGGCCCGAAGCGCGTCAACGGCGAGGGTGGCGGCAGCAATAGGCGGCAGCCCCCGCCGCCTCACATCCCAGTGGCGCCCGCCGCCGTCGCTCACGGCACCCCGGCGGTGTGGAGCTTCGCCGCGTTCTCCTCGGCGGCGGCCGCCAGTGGCACCAGCAGCAGCAGCAGCAGCGCAGCCGGCGGCTCCTTGCTTTTCCCGCCTCAGCTGCCCCACAAGTTGCTCTTGCCGCCGCCCTCTTCCCACTCCCACCATTGCTTGGCCGCGGGCGTGGATGGAGGCGGCGGCGGCAAGATCAAGCGGCCCAAGGAAAAAAGGGACAAGGAGAAGAAGAAACTGGCCGCGCTGCCCCTGTTGGGGGCGGCGGCAGGAGGAGCAGGCGGCGGCGGCGGCGGCGGACTGAGCACGGTCGGTCGGGAGGAGAACGGCGAGGTGAAGCTGCTGCTTCAGCACCAGCAGCACCACCACCATCACCACCAGGAGGGTGAGCGTCTTGGCACTTATTGGTGGGAGGGCAGCGATGGGCCTGCCGCGTGTGTGTGTGCTCGGGAGGGTCAGAGGGGCTTCGGGTAGGGGTGGGGGGAGAATCGGAGGCGGAAAGAGGGATGGGGGGGGGGAACGGCCTCTCCGCAGTGGGGGTTCCCCGGGTAAGCAAAGGAGCAGGAAATGGTTGTTCTCTCTCCGGCAAAGTCAGTCACTGGAATGGCTGCTTGCCTGCCCGCCCTCACGCACATGGAAGAGACACGTTGGCTTGTTAGCTTCAGGTCTGCTCCCTGCGCGCACATGGTCGGTGCCTTTGGGTGGGAGCGGGTTGCCGTCTGGAAGAGGGGACCCCGGTGGGATGGTGTATGTCTTAATGGCACAATTTAAAGCAGGGAAGGCAGCCACCACCATGCAGTCCGGCGGTTCGTGCAAAAAAAAAAAAAAAAAAAAAAAAGGGGGTGTGCGTGTGGTGGAAACGGCCTTTTGCCTTAGGTGGAAGTAGCCGCGGGGCTCAGGCTTTCAGACCTATTAGGGAATACAGCTGACTTGGATAGATGGGAGAAGATCCGAAAAGGACACATTCTCCTGTTGTAGTGGAGATTAAATCTCAACAAGGGACAAATTACAAATTCAGTGGGGGGGGGGGAGGAAGGCTGCAGAATATGCATGACTGGCTTTATCCACCTATTTTCCATGGCAGAGTGGAGAATTGAACCTGGGTCTGCTAGGTTCAATCCGACCTTCTAACTACTGTACCATACTGATTGACTTGTACTTCCTATTTTTAATATCATACAAGAGTATAAGAAGGACGGTCTAATAATTAAACCAAACAGAGAAACAGACCCATCCAATGGCAATACAATAAATATATTCATAAATATATGGTATACCCATGTGAGTCTGTGGCCAGTATTATATTATTATTATTATATATAAGGTTTAAATTCTCAATACTTAAAAAAATGATAAAAATATTGAAGACTCAGAGGACTTGTCACTGATGAAAGAATCTCACTGAAAACGGATATTACCTGGATTCCATTTTGATAGAAGTCCTACAGAATAAACAGATAAGGAAAACTACAAAAAAGGACACTTTTCTTTCTTTTAAGAATATATTTATTGTATTGCCATTGGATAGGTCTGTTTTTCTCTGCTTCCTATTTTTAATACTGCAAAGCTTCATAATATTGTATAGTGATTACAAAAAATGTTCATGCAAGTGCTTTGTATACATGACTGCCATCAGAGTTGTACTCAAAATCATAATAGGACAATTATCTGAATGCTATTTGATGTAAGATTACAGTTTTATTTAACATTAAAAAGTTCCCTAAAACAGAAAGAATACTTGCCAATGGTTCAGTTCTATGTTTATTGGTGAGTAAGCCTCACTGAACACCAAATAATTGTTCTTAACATTTCATCTCAAATAGCCTTGCTGTGGGGGAGACAGTAGTAGCCTTCATATGGCACTGGTGTTACCAGGAATTCTTCCTCCTTTAGACTAGCTCATGAAGTTTTGGCTACTCTACTGTACCAGTGCACTGATCTAATGTGGACATTGAAGAGACATGGCAGTTGCAGTCTGAAATTGGCAAGAATTGAGGGCACTTGAAAGCATTGAAAAATGAGAGACATTACTCAGATAAGATTGTCAATGCAGTGTCCAGCAGCAGTGAGAGGAAGCAAGCAGCAACCAAGAATGTCAAATATACCTCATATACAATTCCTGTTGATTATATAGATAGAGGCCCACAGGCTGCCTTCCAGAAACTTTTCTTATTTGGATCATGCACTTCCTGTTCTATAAGTACAAACAGCAAACTGTGCAGGGGTAGTCAAACTGCGGCCCTTCAGATGTCCATGGACTACAATCCCCAGCAAATGCTGTCAGGGGCTCATGGGAATTGTAGTCCATGGACATCTGGAGGGCCGCAGTTTGACTACCCCTGGTTAAGAGTATTGATCATATGTTTATTGGGGTATTTCTAGGAATCTGCATACATAGTTCCAGAACAGTGTTCATTTTATATAGGACACTTTCAGAGGTGAATAAGCTGTGATTCTTAATGTTTTAAAGGCTTGACTTAGACTAGTGCAACCCATTGGTTCAGGGGGGAGCATATTGGGCTGTGGAAAGGAGCTGCATGGAAAGGAGAAATATACTTAACTGAAAATTGAGTGATGTATACTTCCATTCATCTCATGTAGTTCAAATATTTATATATAAGCTTAGACCTTGAGAGAAATAATATCAAATTAGATGCCTCTACCCAGGCCTTATTCTTAATACTGATTGAGCTTTTTATTAGCTCCCTAGCAACAGTGGACTTTTTCGTGGCAGGGAATCCTTCATCATTTATAGACTGAAATAAGCATTTGAGACTTCAGTTGTAAAATCACATAGATGAGATGAAGATCTATGAGTTGGTTAGGATGTGGGGGAACAGTTGGAAAACACATGCAGATATATACATAGTACAAGACTGATGATGGTAGTGGCTGGGTGAATATTTCTTACCTATAGTGGCCTAGTGCATTTTATCTAAGCGGAAGTTTCAAGCTAGATGAGCAGGAAGCAGCTCTTTTCACCCTAAACCTGAGCAATACATTGTGGGTAAGAGGTATGGCAGAGTTTCATGATATGCATTCTCTTATGCTGTTTTTACACAAATTCTGTTCCAAGATCCATTAAGATAGGGCTTGACAGATACCAGGCAACAAAGTAGCCCTGGCACCTAGAAATTTCACTGTATTGTCTCATATTTTCAGCAATGATTTTATTGTAGTATGTAAAAGATGCAAATCTTATTATTTTACATTAGAATATTTTGTTTTATGACATAAATATGCAAGTTCTTGCCATTGCTTGTTTATGATTTAAATATACCATTCTGTGGTAGTCAATTGATTTCTTTCTTAAGGAGTTGCTTTCTGTACTGACTCCGATATTCAAATAAGAGAAGCTTTTTAAAGCACTACTGAAATTCTGAGAAATAGGGAGAAGTTAAATAAGGGTCAGAAGTTAACTTTTTCTTGCAGCAATGACAACTTGGCCTGCCCTACATTTATTTATATATTGCCACACTTTTGTCAAAGGTTTCATTAAAATTATGAGAAATTGGGAAAAATTTAGGGTTAGGTTTTGTTGTAACAATAGCTAGAAAATATGGTAATTAGAGCACAGAATTCTGAATACTGAAATGTGAGTCCGTGTTCTAAATATTTTGGCTGGTTACTAGACTAGAGCCAAAGGAAATTTTCCAAGGTGTGAATTAGGTTGTTGGTGGCTGTTTCCCCATCACAGTTGAACTGATGGCAATTAATTGGGATAGAATAAATTTCAGGATGCCTTAATTTCAGTGCGGTCAGAGCCCTTAAATGCACAAAGCATATTTGTAGCTAGTGAAATAACATGCCTTACTATATGCTTCCCTCCCTATCCCCTACTCCAGAATACTTAAGTTTCATATTTAGCTTACAGGATAATTTTTAGTGCATATGTGGAATATCTACTGGTTGTATAGAATCTTTGTCTTACCATGGTCTTATTTTGTAGTTCATCTGATGGGATCAAATTTGCTGTCAGAAGGAATAATACTTTTCCTTTTCAACAATGTCACTTCACATTTATTTCCTATTTTAATTTTAATTGTTTATGTACATACAACTTACATATGCAGCAAACACATCCCCCCAGTCTATCTGGAATGCTACTATATACTGAGGTCTGTAAAATATTGGATGCCAAATGTTGTTGTTGTTGTTGTTAGGTGCGAAGTCGTATCCAAAGCATCGCGACCTCAAGGACAATGATCCTCCAGGCCTTCCTGTCCTCTACCATTACCCAGAGTCCATTTAGGTTTGCACCGACTGCTTCAGTGACTCCATCCAGCCACCTAATTCTGTGTCGTCCCCTTCTTCTTTTGCCTTCAATCGCTCCCAGCATTAGGCTCTTATTCTTCTCATGAGGTTGCCAAGGTATTTGAGTTTAATCTTCAGGATCTGGCCTTCTAAGGAGCAGGCAGAGCTGATCTCCTCTAGGACTGACCGGTTTGTTTGCCTTGCAGTCCAAGGGACTTGCAAGAGTCTTCTCCAGCACCAGAGTTCAAAAGCTTCAATTCTTTGATGCTCGGCCTTCCTTATGGTCCAACTTTCACAGCCATACATTGCAACTGGGAAGACCATAGCCTTGACTAGACGCACTTTTGTTGGCAGGGTGATGTCTCTGCTTTTTAGGATGGTGTCTAGATTTGCCATAGCTTTCCTCCCCAGGAGCAAGCGTCTTTTAATTTCTTTGCTGCAGTCCCCATCTGCAGTGATCTTGGAGCCCAGGAAAATATAATCTGTCACTATCTCCATTTCTTCCCCTTCTATTTGCCAGGAATTGAGAGGGCCGGATGCCATGATCTTCGTTTTCTTGATGTTGAGTTTCAAGCCAACTTTTGCACTCTCCTCCTTCACCCGCATCAACAGGCTCTTTAGTTCCTCTTCACTTTCTGCCATTAGAGTGGTATCCTCTGCATATCTGAGGTTGTTGATCCTGCAATCTTGATCGCAATGTTAATCTTATGTAAAAGATTGTTTCTTGTGAGTCTGCAGTGTTTCTTTTACAAGTGTTCAGAAATCTGTCAGCAGTATTAACTTTAAGTAAGCTTAAAGACAATTGAAATATTAAAAAGCCTTGAGAAAGCATGAAACAGATGTTGTCCCTTTCTCCTGTCAGCTGGACTAGGGCATTTTAAAGGTTTATGCTCTAGGAAAACTGTACAATAGCTGTTTGTTTAAAAATTTATACTCTGCTTTCCCTCACGATAGGGACCCAAAGGAGCTTGCAGCATTATTTTATCTACCTCTGTTTTATCCTCACAACAACACCCCTTGGAGGTAAGTGGTGGTAGGCACTCTGAAGTCACAGCTGACTACCAGTGATCGCATAGGGCAGGGATTCCTGCCCTGGGGCTCCATGAGAGCTCCATGGCTTTCCCCCTATATCCTGCCTTAATGTACTCGGCCGCAAGTTATCATTAGCATTGCCGTGAAAGCAGAGAACTGGCTGCTTCCATTGACCAGAGAGTGGTGTTCTCACATAGTTACTATGCCAGGGAAAGGGTCTGTACACCTTCTGCCTCAGGCCGCCTCCTTTCTTACCCCTGTTGGGCGTGGCATGGAGGTGTGGCCAGCTGGCATCACTTTCAGGTGAGTTCTGGAGCTCCTTGAAGCCTGAAAAATATTTCAGGGGTTCCTCCATGGTCAAAAGGTTGAACAAGGCTGCCCATAGGGTTTCCGAGGTAAGAGACTTAACAGAAGTGGTTTGCCATTGTCTGTCTCTGCAATCCAGCCCTCAATTTCCTTGGGGTGTAATCAACTACTCTCCTGATATCTATGGGACTAGGCAGCAAAGCTGGCTTTGTATTATGTATTTCTAACATACACACACAAGCTCCTGCTCCAGGATGTCACTGTGCAAAATGACTAATATGATTATGAAGTACAGTAAAAGATTAATTTAACAAATGTTTGGAAGATTCAGTTGGTTCAAACTGCTAGTTTGCAGCGGAGGTTTTTTTTTTTTTTGCCACAACCTCGGCGAGATTGATATTGGCCAAAGACTGGGAAGCTTTGAGAATTTCGTCTGTAGAGGGCTGGTTGGAAAAACTGGCAGATCTTTCAAGATTGGCAAATTGGCAAAATTAACTAGCTTGGTCAACAAAATGTCAACACATGAATATCAAGAACAATGGCATGGATTTTACATGGACTTTCTTCACAAATAGCTCTGATTTACTGGCTGAGAAGATTTAGGGGCCTGATTGGGGATCCAATATGTTGAACCAGTATTATATCTGTTTCTATGTTTTTCAATATACTATAAAAGATTATTTAAAAAAAACACAAAATGCTAGTTTGCTAGCAGGCGTAAGTTACAGAACCATACTGAGTGCCAAGGACTGGGCTTTATCCATAATGGCACCCAATAATGGAACTCCTTGTTGTCCTCAGGAAGCTGATTTAGTTTGAAATTGGTAGGGTTTTAGTTAGCAAAGTTTATTCTCCAAGGCTATTTAGATCTTCACCTGTGGAATTTTATCCAGCTGTGCTGCTTTTGAACGATGGCTGTAACAGGCTTTTCTTAGTTTTTTGTTGGTTGTCCTAGGCTCTTAAGAACTTCCTAAATCTAAATCTGTCATATTTTCCTCTCTTCTTGTTGCTGTTTTTTTAAATCCTTGTACTATTGCTTTTACTTTTTAGAATTGTTATAAGCTGTCTAGTTATTTCTCTTGAAAGGTGGGATGTGAAAATTTTAATAAACTTACATACTGATTAGGTAACATGCCCTACATACCATTCTTGAATATAGTTTTCATATTGAATTTATAACCATTAATTAGATGATAGTGTGGTACAGCAGATGATACTGAACATGGAGAGGAGCAGATTAATATTTCTTTTAGGAAGTTTATTTGGTCTCATAATATAATATAAGCTTAATATGTCTCATAAGTTTGTTATGAGGGTTTTTAAAAGTGCTCTAGTTCCTACAAACATGGAGGAAGGTCATGATATGAAATTGCTTTAGTACTCTCAATAAGTGATTTCAAAGTGGGAACGAGGAAACAATATGTTGTACTCACAATGCTAGTGCAGACAGTCTTTTTGAAGTCCTGAAACAGTTGCTGTTTTCTAGATGAGAAACACATTATATAACTAATGTGTTCAGAATTAACTTGTTCAGACATACGTCTCTCTCAATAGTTTCATGTCTGTCTTTTTTAGTGCTGCGCTTTCAGATGGAAATACAGAACCACACTGAACTAGAGAATGCTAATGGAGAGTAAAAAAAAAAGCCCTTGCTTCAGCAAACATCTTTCCCCCCAGTGCTCTGTGTTTGAGTACAGTGTGTCAGGAACCCATCCCCCTAGTATAGTGCAACAGCTGGGTTGCTATTGCAGAATCTTCAGCCTAACTTTTCCATCCTGAGAAAGGTTCCCCCTGCTGGGAAGTAGACGAGAGAGTGGGTTGCGGCTTCTTTCAATCTTCCTCTGTTTGATTTCATAGCATATTAAAATCTCCCCTCCCATATGCTTGTGTTTAAACATGGCTGCTGAAGAAAATGTTCTTCTAAAATCTTCAGTAGTTAGCTACTGGTATATGGGCTTCCTTGAAAAATAATCTAAAATATTTTGCACATTTTTCTAATACAGAAACAAGTAAAAATTCTAAATAAATACATACATATATGCATTAATTATACTGCATAATTATCATAAATTACAGCTATACAGTCTGATTTCCCCCTTCAGGTATGGGGAGTTTAGAGCATATTTCAGAACTATCATGTGTCAAGTTAAATTACTGTAACTTTGCTTACTAAAAGTCACAGTTACTAGTCAAAGTTACACCAGTTTAAATTGTGACAAAGTTACACTAAAGAAGTGGTTTCTGTAGGCTAAAATTTAAGATGTTGTAGTTTAAGAATATTAGGATACGTTGAATTGAACATTCCCATATTCTGTTACTTTGAGAGCAGATTCGTCCACAGCTATGCATTAATTCTTTTATCATTGAATATGTGTGTTGGACTAAAACCCTCTAGATTCATAGAATCATAGAATCATAGAGTTGGAAGGGGCCATACAGGCCATCTAGTCCAACCCCCTGCTCAACGCAGGATCAGCCCAAATCCAAGAAAAGTGTGTATCCAACCTTTGCTTGAAGACTGCCAGTGAGGGGGAGCTCACCACTTCCTTAGGCAGCCTATTCCACTGCTGAACTACTCTGACTGAAATTTTTTTCCTGATATCTAGCCTATATCATTGTACTTGTAGTTTAAACCCATTCTGCGTGTCCTTTCCTCTGCAGCCAATGGGAACAGCATCCTGCCCTCCTAGATTAGTGGACTAGTTAACAAGCATTCCAGTGGTTGGCTATTTTTCACCATGGTACTCAGGGTTTTGCCTGTATGTGATTGAAAGGTAAGGATAACATGGACATTAGCTGTTAGAGTTTGGTTGAAGTGTGGTTGAAATTGAAGAACTCTAGACCTGTTGTCAGCCTCAGGCAAATGCCTGGGGGAGGAGTTCCCTTTGGCAGGCCCTGCAGAATTTTGGGAGTTCGGAAAAGGCCCTGATCTCTTCAGGGAGCTCATTCTAGTGGGGGCCTGGACAGAAAAAGCTCTGGCCCTAGTTGAGGACCAATGTGCTTCTTTGGGGCCAGGGATTACTAGCCAGTTGGTGGTGACAGAGCGTAATGCTCTTCTGAGGGTATAGGAGGAGAGATGGTCTCTTAGGTATACTGGGCACAGACCGCGTATGGCCTTGAAGGTAAGAACCAAAACCTTAAGCCTGATCCGGAATTCAATTGGGAGCCAGTTGAGTTGTTGAAGTATAGGTCAGATGTGATATCTCCACGGTGTATTGGTGAGAATCCTGGCCGCTTCGTTCTCCACCAATTGCAGTTTCCAGATCAAGGATAAGGATAGGCCTGCGTAGAGCAAGTTGCAGAAGTCCAGTTCCGTTGCATGGAATACTGTGGTGTTCTGGTGCCAAGTAGGGCGCTAGTAGCTTGGCTAGTAGGTGGTAGAAGGTCTGAAATAGATTCTGGGTAAGCTTTCATGTGTGCACAAACTTCTTCAGATGCAGTGAAATAGGACATTTTCAACCATTCTATATATCTAGGGAGTGGGGGGAGGGTTAATTGCCAGGAAAGGCTAGGTAGGGTCAAGATGTATAAGTTACTGGGTGATTATCCTGAGATTGGATTAATGTGGTTGGTATGATCTGTGAAAGTAGTAAATAGAAGAGTTAACAAACAGATGTGAGCATTGAATATGAGTCTAATGGCACCTTAAAGACCAACAAAGTTCAGTTATTTCTAGATAGAATTCTGCATTGAGCCAATCAACAAATTGCAAAGCAATAGTACAAGATCAGCTGGATAGGTTTCAGCAAAGTAGAATATTTTAGAGCCTCATATTTGTAACCCTAATTGGGAAAAAACAATTTTTTCCTGAATGTGTTTTAATATAGAAATATTCTGGAAAATATTCTGAATGCTTGCAAGCTGTTTTGAAGTATTTCAAAATACTAAGGAATTTAGCATTGTTTTGTCATTTTATTTAGGAATGTAATCCTGTGCATGTTTACCTTGGAGCCCTATTTAATTTGTGTCCTATTTGGTGTGATTAAGAAGCAACTTTAGTTGGGAGACACGGTTGATAAAAGCTTTGCTGACATGTTGCAGGAGCAACTAAGTACTGAAGGGACAGACCCTCAGAATGCTCTCCTAGGCCAAATGAAGAAGAGTTAGTTTTTATATCCCACTTTCCACTACCACCTATGAAGTAAGTGAGCTGGGGGAGCTCTGAGACAAACTGTTCTTTGAGAACAGCTTCTAACAAGACTGTGACTAGTCCAAGATCACCAAGCTGCCTGCATATGGAGGAGCAGGGAATTAAACCTGTTCTTCGAGATTATAAACTGCCACTCTTAATCACTGCACCAAGCTAGCTCTGAAGATATTGAATGTTCTACAAAACTTGGAGGTACTTTTTCCAACATTAATTTCTCAGAGTGATTAAAAGTTTTAAGTCTTTAAGTCTGTTTGGTTACCTTGAAGCAGTTTAACATCATTTGGGGAGAAGCATTCTATCCCCCTTTCTCACATTTTTCTAGTTTTTTCCATTTCAGGGTTGGGGGGGGGGGTCTGTGAAAAGTTTTTCAAATGCATCCGTGGTCCTTCATGCACCATTGTGTTGTTATTGCATTTTACCATCTTCCCTTACTTTTATTACTTGAAATTAACAAAGAAGAGAATAAATGAGAATTTACATTGTATATTTTTCTGTTGAAGAAAACCGTCCTGAACTGCTCTCTTTGCAATCTAGGATAAACACCTATGCAGCAGCTCACTGTCTTTCATATCCTACCTGGTCATGTTATCTCTGGTAGCTTTAGTAAAGTGATTTTCTTGTTTCTTGGTATTGATGTTGTCTCATGGTTATTTTTGTGTTCTGTTTTGAGTGTTCTGCTTTTTAGAATAATGAGGATTATTTTCAGAGCATCTACATTATCCGTGATTAGACAGAGTAGACACTGCTGCAATACTGTAGTAATTCCATCCTCCCTCTAAGATGACAATGCTTGTAGTGTGAATTTTTGCCTAGCTGCCTTTTGATCTCAAATGTGGTTCTTGCATAATATGCGATTGACTGCTGATATAAGCTGCCCTCTGGAAGCTGATGCAAAGCAGCTGCAAATTTTGGCATCCAGCATCATTCTGAAGCTTTTGGCTTCTGTTACAGAAACAGGCTGGAAATGCTACCATTCTCTAGTAGTTTATGAAATGCTGTACACTTGGTCAGTTACTATTTCCTTTATCAGTTGTCTATGTAACTTGGAGCAATTTGTTGATTGACTCCATCATTTTAATAATTTTTAAAATTTCTTTTAATTTGCTTTAGAAAACAGACTTAGTAGATAGAATTTAGGTCTTAAAGTCAATAAACCTGATAGTAGATTGTTGAGTAGCAACTTACCTATGCTTGTTTCAAGTACTATGGCATGAGATCAATGCCCGGCGTCTCTTTGGGTACATCCAGGCACTTTGCTATGCCTGAACTATTTTATTGGATGTTATAGTCCAGAATGTAGCATGGGCTTCTTCTTTTTTCTTGGCAAGTTATAATAGATTCAGAGCCAGATATAAAATGGGGATGACACTGGCCATGATTGTTAACTTAAAGTATTGTGCTGATGGTAAATAGTTGTAATAAATTGCATTGCATGGAGTTAAAATAGTATCTTGTAGTATTTTTTTATACATAAGAGATAAATGAGTATGTAAAACCAGTAATGACAGAGTACCATAGGTAACTTCCCAGAACCAGTTTGCCACAAAAACAGATCTGATCAATCGGCTCTTTGGCAATTCACACTAAGCTATAACCTGACTGTCATTTCTGTACCAGGGTAAACCTGTTCAAATATGTTTTTTAACATTTGCTCATAACAAATGGGTTACTTTGTTAATCTGAAGATCTCAAATTACTGTGGGCAAGCCTCCAGTCACATGCCAAGCAGTTTGCAGTTTAGTTCCTGTTTTCAGTAGGAAAGCAAGCTTTGTCATGCTCAGGCAACATGATTTTTGATAATACGTTAGAGTTGCAATCATAAGAAAACTTTCCTGGCCTTACTGAATAATATTGGGCTTACTACAGAGCAGACCTGCTTGGGCTCCCCATACTCAGATCTAGTGGTAATATATCTATTTTTAGTAAATCACACAAGATGTAATTGTGAATAAAATACCTTTTCTTAACAACTCAATATTTTTTGCTGAAGAACAATGTAGAACTTTTATTTCAGTATGAAAATGTTTCCTTTTTAGATCAAATTGGCAGAGATAAAAATACAGAAAGGGACAAGGAAAAGCAAAAAGAAAAGAAGAAACACAGAATCTCTGAAATCAAGAAAGAGAATGGGGAGATGAAATTATTTCAGAAAGGTAAGCTTGTATGAAATAACATCAAAAAGCTGTGGGTTGTTTTTAGGTTGTTCTTTGTGTACCCCTTGAATTCAGCCCTACCTGTAAACTACAGCAGTGGTCCCCAACTCCCGGTCCGGGGACCGGGACCGGTCCATGGATTAGTCGGTACCGGGCCGCAGCTCCTCCTCCCCTGCTGCTGCCTTGGGGGCTGCCCTGGCATTCTGCAGCTGGCTCACCTTTGGTGCTCTCCAGCAGCTGCCATGTCTGGGGCTCCCCCTCGGCGTGGCACTGCGCAGCTGCTGCTGGCAGTGCCCCCCAACAGGTGGTCGGAAGTCAGGGGCACTGGCGGGAAAGCAAGTGGAGCAGGGGCTCAGGCGGCTGCGATGACATCCCTCGGCAAAACACTACCCCCCCCCCCCCGGGCCTCAGTAAAATTGTCAAGCGTTGACCGGTCCCCGGTGATAAAAAGGTTGGGGACCACTGACCTACAGTATAGAGCAGCCTTTCTCAATTTTTTTACCATTGAGAAACCCCTGAAACATTCTTTTATATATATAATTTTTTTTCCAGAAAAGATAGAAATTGAGTAGATACATATAATAAACATTAGTGAAGCAATTGTTTAGAATCTAGGCATATTCTTCAGGCTTCGAGAAACCCAGAAATAGTGTGATCATGCAGAATATGGTTGGGACGCATATTCTGTGTACATGCTCACCTGGGGCCCCTTCCTACTCCCTCTAGACCCATCATTGGCCATTGGGGGGGGGGCAGGAAGTCAACATGACCATATATGATAAATGTTTAACAAATATAAAAAATATATTACAAATTAATTAACTCCCTCCTGTTCAGGAAATCCTTCTAGGGCCACCAAGAAACCCCAGGGTTTCATAAAACCCTGAATGAGAAAGCCTAGTAATGTTTTATTATTATTATTTATATTTATATTTATATTTATATTTATATTTATATTTATATTTATATTTATATTTATATTTATATTTATATTTATATTTATATTTATATTTATATTTATATTTATATTTATATTTATATTTATATTTATATTTATATTTATATTTATATTTATATTTATATTTATATTTATATTTATATTTATATTTATATTTATATTTATATTTATACCCTGCCTCCCCCCGAAGGCTCGAGGCGGCTTACATAACCCTGTCCCCTAAAACCATAAAATGACAATAAAAACTGATAATTTACAGTAATGGCAACAGCGATGGTGTAATCTACTAATTTGCTCTCCGCATCCTCAACTACAGGAGGGGGGTGACGCTCTCTACCGCCAGTTTGTGAGGGGGGGGGTGATCTTCTTTCTGCCCGGCCTCGGTTATAAGCCTGGCGGAAGAGCTCCGTCTTACAGGCCCTGTCTTTATGTCTTTTAATGGCGATTTTAAGACACTGTAACCCGCCACGAGCCATAAGGGAGTGGTGGGAAATAAATATAAATATAATAATAATAATAATAATAATAATAATAATAATAATAATAATAATAAAAATAAATAATATAGAGCATGACTGGGGGAACTGATAGGGAGCAAGTTAAAAATATTATTTTGCCACATCTTCTACTTTTCTGCTCCCACTGAATCCCCCTAACTTTCTTTTGGCTTCTTTGTCTTTAATGTTCAGCCTGGAGAAAAGGAGGTTGAGAGGGGACATGATAGCCCTCTTTAAGTATTTGAAAGGTTGTCATTTGGAAGAGGGCAGGATACTGTTCCCATTGGCTGCAGAGGAAAGGACACGCAGTAATGGGTTTAAACTACAAGTACAACGATATAGGCTAGATATCAGGAAAAAAATTTTCACAGTCAGAGTAGTTCAGCAGTGGAATAGGCTGCCTAATGAGGTGGTGAGCTCCCTCTTACTGGCAGTCTTCAAGCAAAGGTTGGATACACACTTTTCTTGGATGCTTTAGGATGCTTTGGGCTGATCCTGCGTTGAGCAGGGAGTTGGACTAGATGGCCTGTATGGCCCCTTCCAATTCTATGATTCTATTATTTTAATTCTGCCCCCACATGGGGATTCTGCCCCATCCATAATGCTATCCTCTCTTCACTCCTCTACAGTAGCCCCTTCACCTCACCTGATTTGTTCCTGTTCCCTTTGCCTCACAGCTTTCCATTCCCTTCTATCCTTTGACTGCTTTACCCACCTGATGCCTTGCAGCCATTCTACTCTTCATTTCATCTTCCTTTTCTTTCAACTCCTTCCCCAATACACACAAATTCCTCTTCATTTACCCCTTCCTTGTTGCCATGGCTAGTACCTGTTCCTACTCCCTCATTCCTTCCCATTCCCATTGGCATCCTATGACAATACTTGGGGCATCTGATCAGGTTGCTCAGGCAACAAAACTGATATCTTATAAACTCAGAGTGATTAAATTTTTGAAACATCCTTTATCCTTTCTTTCCAATCAAGATCCAAAGTAGTTTATATAATTCTCCTGTCTTTCATCTAGTCATCACATCAACCCTGCAAAGCAGGTCAGGCAGAGTGTTTGAGCGACCCAAAGTCACTTAGAAAATTTCAGTGGCTGAGTGGGGGGTTAAACATATTGTTTTCCAGATCTGAGACTAACTAAACCATCAGAATAATTTCTGTTTGGGGATATAAATATGTGAAGGATCATGTTGTTCCCTATGTTCTGTGTTCTGTTTGTTTGTGGTCACACTACTTAGAGTGGTCTGTGTAGCACTGACCACAACCCAGATCATTTCCATTGTGGCTCCTGCTCTGTGGAATAGGCTCTCTGAAGAAGTGAGGGGGGCATCCTTTAAGAGTTTGAAGAGGAGCTCCAAAGTTTGCTTGTTTGTCAGTGCTCTTTAGGGGATTTGAATGACAAGTAGCATTGAAGGGAGGGAGAGTGATGTGGGAGTTATTTTATTCTGGTTTCAGCTGAAAATATAGTAAGCTACCTTGAACTGTGAGGAAAGGCATGGCATCAATGTTTAAAAAAATGACTACATTGTTTATTACAGTCATAGAACAAATAAATAAATGCAAAATAGCAGCAATGTTCACAGAAGTCAGTCAGTAATTGACTAGATAAAAAAGTAAACTGCACAGTATATATACCAGGAATCTAAATTCTTGATGTTAATGTCTGATCTTGGAATAAATTTCCATTTGTTGTTTTTTACATTCTATTTCAATCTTGTATTTTAAAATTATTACCCCGAAGCAGTTAATTTCTGGGTTGTGTTGAACAGCTTTTAATTCTGTGCTTAATACAGGAGTAGACCTGTAGGAATAAAACCTACTGCACTGACGTGATCAAACTGATTTGGCTTTTTTTGCTTACATGGATGGATTACAAGCCAGAATGTGGCTCAAAAATCCTTGTTTCCCGTGTGTCGTCTTGTTCGATTTGAATGCCACAACAGATAGAACTGCATCTTTCCACTTGCATATAATGGGGAGGGACTGTGTGAGTCCAGGGACTTCCCTGAGATTTGTTCATGACACTGAAAAGGTACTAATAGTGTCTTTTCTGAAGGTAATTTTTCAGGGGCTTTGTTAATGGAATTTCAAATCTAATAATCCTTGTTTACAGGAGAGTATTAAAGTTGTAATACAGGGACTTTGCTAAATCTATTGGTAGATCAAGTGAACTGGTAGAGTAGCAGTCAATATTGGAAAATCTTAATTGTGATAATGAAGGAAAGGGAAGGAAAGCCTTTGACCTTTCCCTTTTGTAGTCCTGCCAAGCTCTGTAGTTTGTGTATATGTCGTTTTGCTCACATTAATTCACTATGTTATTCTACTTACTATTTTAGTAGTTTTTAAGTGAGCACAATCTGAAAGGAGTGAGATATCTGAGGGGTAGTTGAGCTAGCTCAAAAAATGATCATCTTTCTTGTCATGCTTCCAGGGCTGAGATAGCAGCTGATTGCTTTTGTATTTTTAATTGTAAGCTCTTGCACAGTTAAGAGAATTTCCACATAGTTTATATAAATATATTTTGTTTTGCTCCTTTCTCCACTCCATCTGTTTTTATTTGCCAATTGTCCACTAGTTTTCTTTTCTTCCTAAATGTTCCACTTGGGGGAAGTAGTGTTCACAAATTTTGGCTTGCCAAAAATTGTGTCTGCCGTGGTTTTAACTTTTTGTTAACTTGGATGAGGAGAATTCATACTGAGCTTTGGAAGTTCTCTATGCATCTGAATTACTGTGTGAGACTCCTGTAATCAGTCTTTGCTCAAGACCAGTGTTCAATCCCACCAAATATGACTTTGACTACATGGATGATCCTCTTCCTCAATTCTGAAAGAAGGGTGTGCCTTGTCATGCTTCATACCAAACTCCTGGTGATATATGCTCTCAGTTCATAAAGTTTGCTTATAGCCAAGATAGTCTCACAGTATTTTGTAGAGGCAAAAAACATAGTGTTAATATTTGACATTAAACCCATACTCACATCTGTATACCCTTTGCTAGATTTAGTTACAGTTTACATGGCTTCCAGCAGACATATAAAGTTTAATAATCCTTGGGAGCCAGCCAAATAAAACTCTACTTCTCTCCCTGTATTTGGGAGCTGAACTTTATTTTATTTCAAATGTGTTCACACATTTTCTTATAAAATCTCTAGTCTGATCTTCAGCTTTGGTCCTCAAAGTTGCATCCAATAAAAAGATTTGTTTAGTGGTGTATTAAGTGATATTGGGTTGCATAAATGCGTGCATCTCTTGGAGCTTTCTGTTGGTACATCCAAAATATTAATTTGGGGGTATATATCTTGATAACAAGGTTACTTGTTATTGGGCCTTTCTTCTTGGGAGCTGTTTCCTAAAAATACCGGTTGAGTAATTTCATAGTTAATTTAAAAGAAGAGCATAAATGATGGTTTCTCTGGGATTAGAGACAAATGTTCCTTCATTTTCTTATATTCCTCCCAGGTGCTGCATGTGTGGTTCAAGAGAGAGCTGTTTTCTTTTTACAAATAGGTTGGATTTCCTCTCAACAGAAGAACTTGAGTACTTGCTCATGCATTGGCTATCTTTCTCTGCATCAGTGTTTGGAACAGGAGTGTAGCTTCTTGAAAGGTGTTCCCTACTCTCATTAATGTTCCAATCCTTTGAAGGCTGTTCAAGCATAGCTAAAGATAAACTACTCTTTTAAACGATGTTTTGACTCCTTTGTTATATCACTAATCCCACAGATCTCTTCTCAAACAGTTAACTGTAGAAGTATGTTTTGGTAATGGATTTCTTATGGATTGTGCTGAGGAATCTCCCTCTTAACACAGATTACTTGTGTTTTTAGAACATTTTATTAAAGGGATGCTTTACACTTTATGTCTTCAAGTACATGCTTTAAAATATAACTTGGACATGTTTTCTTGTTTACCTTTATTCTTTTGATATAGTGGTACCTAAAGTGGGGCACAGTATAAGTAGTAGTAAAAGTATAATACAAATACAATATAAATTGAAAAGAACTAAAAATATGAACGTGCAGTCGACTTGTTCGTCCTTTTAGAGCAGTGGTCCCCAACCTTTTTATCACCAGGGACCACTCAACGCCGGGGACAACTCACCGGGGACCACTCAACGCCTTTTACTGAGGCCCGGTGGGGGAGGGTAGTTTACTCCTCTACTCTCAACCACCTAACGCTATCTGATCGCTATGGTAATGTTTAAACATCCCTTCAAAATAAGATACAGACACGCCACAACAATGAACATAAGGAACATTTTATTTTCATGGAAATTTTAACTCATGACAATGACAAATCAATGGGAACCCTGAGCTTGTTTCTCTGCAACGAGATAGTCCCATCTGGGAGTGATGGGAGACAATGACACCCGAAGTGTGTTGTAAAGGGCCGGTGGGGGGGAAGAAGGCGTCCTTCGGGGCCCACCTCCAATTAGTCGAAGGACCACATGTGGTCCGCAGCCCACAGGTTGGGGATCGGTATTTTAGAGGAATCTAGATTGGCTCCGGCTTTGTGAGTCAAGACTTAGCAAAGCTCAAGACAATATATTTTGTAAATTCAGTTACAGTTCAATTGATTTGGTATAAAAACCAGGACTGTTATATAGAATGATGATATATGTTTAATCAACAGTTGTATTTGTGTTTCTTTGGATATTGTTAAGGGTCAGTAATCTGTAAACTTTAAATTTGTACCCAATATAGAATTTGAGTCCCAGTCAGTCTGGGCCTGAAATAAGATAGAGAGGAGTAATCTGTCAGTTTCTTTTTGTTGGTTGAGGCAGTTTCAGATGGTGATGACCAATGGGAGAAGGTTTGTGTCCATCAAAAGTACGCATGATGTGGTCAGTAGGGAGCAACAAGCAAGTAGAATAGAACTCTTGAGATTTTTAGAAATGTGATGTTGAGTAACTTCTCCCAGGAGAGGGGAAAATAATACAGTGGTATGATTTGACTGATAATTTGAGCTTCCATGGGTAGTCTTTGTGGCATATTGGCTTCTGATTTATTTATTTAGTTATATTTTAATATCAGAGCCTCTTGTGGCGCAGAGTGGTAAGGCAGCCGTCTGAAAGCTTTGCCCATGAGGCTGGGAGTTCAATCCCAGCAGCCGGCTCAAGGTTAACTCAGCCTTCCATCCTTCCAAGGTCGGTAAAATGAGTACCCAGCTTGCTGGGGGTAAACGGTAATGACTGGGGAAGGCACTGGCAAACCACCCTGTATTCAGTCTGCCATGAAAACGCTAGAGGGCGTCACCCCAAGAGTCAGACATGACTCGGTGCTTGCACAGGGGATACCTTTACCTTTACCTTATTTTAATATCGCCCTTCCCTATGGCTCTGGGCAGTTTACATAAAACATATAGAACATTTACAGAGAACAATATATAACAATAACAATATAACAGATATCAATATAGCAAATAACAATAACAACAGCTAGAACAAAATTTCAACAAGCAACTTTGACACGCCCTCGGTAGGTTCAACCTCTCAGTGGGTGGGGGGGACCTAGATGTTTTGAGTCAGTCGGACTCAAGCAAATGCCTGGTGGAAGAGCTCCCTTTTGCAGGTCCTGCGGAATTGTGGAAGTTCAGGCAGGGCCCTGATCTCTTCGGGGAGCTCATTCCACCAGGTGGGGGCCAGGACTGAAGGGTCCTGGCCCTTGTTGAGGACCGACGTACCTCTTTAGGGCCAGGGATCCACAGCCAGTTGGAGGTGGCAGAGCATAAAGCTCTTCTGGGGGTATAGGCAGGGAGGTGGTCTCTCAGATACACTGGGCCCAGACCGCGTATGTCCTTAAAGGTGATTACCAGAACCTTAAGCTTAATCCAGAATTCAACTGGGAGCCAGCCGAGTTCTTGGAGTACCGGCCGGATGTGAGATCTCCATGATGTCTTAGTTTGATTAATGTCTGTGTTAGATTAATGAGCTTCATCACTATTTGCTACGCTGTAGTAGGTGGGGTCTGATGAAATGCAAGCACAATTCTGTTTGTAGAATGAGGTTTCACCATTTCCTGTTAACAACCACCTTTGACTTTCCAGAGCTCTACTTGAGGTTCACGGGTCTGTCTGGTTTGATGTGGAATATGGCATGGACCACTGCATCCGGAAGAGAAATTTGTTGGAAATTGCAGATTCTCCTTTGACCAAGCTGAAGTGTCTTTTGCTTACATAAGCAACCATTTGGATTGATTGCATTTGTGCTGATTGCAAATAACAAACAGTAGATATCCAGTTTCCCGTGAACTTCTTTTAACCCCTTTTAACCCCAAGATGAATATTGTTTGCATCTGCTGACTCTTTCATCTTAACTCCAGTATATAATCTATTGGCTAATACAGTAGCTCAGCTTGAATTCTTGCTGTGCTGCACTTGATGCAGATATCATGGCAAATCTTTGCTATGATGGGCTCTAATAAGGTTTGTGCTCATGTTCCTTCCTCCTCTTGTGCATCGTGCATAATTGGAGGCTTCTACAATTGAATCAAGTCCCAGTTTCTCATTCTGTAAAATGTAGGTCCTTGAATAAACCTGAGTTTGCTTATCCTTCCACAAACTGGAATTTTGAACTGAAATTAAACCAAGAAAATAATCTTTGTCCAGATACCTGCATTTGGATATTGTGACAAATTAGAGCTTGATTTGAGGCTTTCTAAGCCATGAGAGGACTTCATTCATGCTCCTCACATGAGGGTAGGATATTGCAAAGCTTTATAAGCACAAGAGCATTCTAGCTCATAACAAATACATTTCTCAACATGGGTAGACTTAATAAATTATCAAGCATAAAACCTAGCATTGCTGCGTGTGTTATTACTAGGAGTTGGGTGAGACAGTACAGATTCAGATCTCACTCCATGAGTGTGAAGATCAATGCTGCATCTTTTGTCTTGAAGACTATAAGCCTTTATAGAGACTATAAGCCTTTATAGAGACTATAAGCCTTTATAGAGACTATAAGCCTTTATAGTCTTAGAGAAATATCTTTCTTCCTTTTTAACAGGTATGAAGGAGAAACCAAGAAGCAGTACAGAAGATCTACAGATTAAAAAAGTGAAGAAGAAAAAGAAAAAGAAACACAAAGAGTGTGAGAAAAGGAAGCGTCCAAAAATGTATAGTAAATCTATTCAGACCATTTGCTCAGGATTGCTTTCTGAAGTTGAAGATCAAGACTCCAAAAGCATTGTTGATAATCATCTTAAGGATTTCAATGGAAAAAATATGGATCCCAAGAAGGACTCTGATTGCAAGATACCAGAGAACAGTGAGTTTCCATTTGTCTCGTTAAAGGAGCCACGGGTTCAGAATACACTCAAAAGGTTGGACACATTGGAGTTCAAACAGTTCATTCATGTTGAGCACCAGCCTAATGGAGGTGCTTCAGTTATCCATGCCTACAGTAATGAACTCTCCCACTTGTCTCCTGTGGAGATGGAGAGATTTGCAGAAGAGTTTGTGGGTCTGGTTTTTAGTGAAAATGAAAACTGCGCAGCTTACTATGTAATGGGTATTGTTCATGGGGCAGCTACTTATTTACCTGACTTTTTAGACTACTTTTCGATTAATTTTCCCAATTCACCAGTGAAAATGGAGATTTTGGGAAAGAAAGATATAGAGACGACAACTATGTCAAATTTTCACGCTCAGGTAAGAGGTTATCTTTTACTCTCAAAGTATTTTTTTAACTCTTCAAAAACTGTGTGTGCAGTTGTCATCAATTTCTTCCATATAAATGATACATCTTAAACAGGAGAGCACTGACCTGTGTAAACATCAGATGTTATTGTGCACTTGTATACAGTGCTGTTGAGGAATAGAAGCTATTTTTAGTGATTTAGAGTTTTGCAGTAGTAATTCCCAAGTTGTATGCGTGAAAGACTCCTATAAGCCAAAATTACTCATCTGTACAGTTGCATGCTGAATCTCTGTGTGATTTACTGTGAAATGAGACAAACTGTGCAATTCCATACAGAGCTACTTGAGTCTAAGTCCATTGATTTCATTGGACTTAGGCTGGAGTAACACTGCATAGGGCTGGCCTGAAAGCTCAGTCAGCTGCCATTTGAGGTGCAAAATTCTGTTGGGGGTCATTATATTAGATATGACAGCGATCCAACCATTCTTAATGCAAAGAAGAAACAGAATGATCTTCTCTCGAGGAAGTTTGCCTAGAACTGTAACTCTTGCAGAAACTAGGTGGGATCCTAAATGAGCAGTGCTTATTCATACATTAAATGTAACAACAATTACATATAAGAATAAAATGTGTTTCAATTTTTAATTATAAAACAAAATGATGTGTCTTGGTTTTCAGAAGTGTAGGGAATATTTTTATATATCCCAGTGCTACTAGATGTATAACATTTCTGAAAGGAAACTGTGCAGAGAGCCAAACCTAAGCTTTATTCCTTTAAATACATAGAATGTATTATGTAAAACTGTTTGTGTGGAAAATGTACTGTTCTCTGTTCTTGGAATTTTAAATGCTTTCATTTTATTCCTGCTATATTGCAATTGCAAATTATGCCATATTTGAGATGGAATTGTAAGCTGATGAATATAGCTTAATTTCTGTATGTTGGGTAAAAGAGAAAAAATGAAAAGTTGAAAATGGAAGCCGTCAACTATAGTAAAAAAAAAAGAAGAAACCTTTACTGAGTTTGAATAACAGGAGGCTTCAGCTACCTTCATACTGACTGATTAGCACTAGTCATGATAAGAAGAGTTTCTTATGTACTGTAACATTTACAGGGCTGGCTAGACTTTCATAGGACTGGCTAGAGGGCAGGTCATGATCAGAATCTGGTAGTGAGGTAATCATTGTGGCTACAGCTGTGACCACAGTGCAATTAAACAATCTTTAAACCGCCCGTGGTGCCGAGGGCGCCACGGACTAAATAAAAGGCTAAGGAGTTCTAGGGTGGGATGTGTCCGTGGTGAGGAAGGGTCCGGATTGGACCCTTCCTCTGGACAGACAATCGGAGGGACCAATCCGATTGGTCCCTCCGATTCCCAGCCCCAGCAACTGGGAGCCGTGTGCAGCGCGGCTCGCAGTTGCTCCCTTTGCCGCTGGCCTGGTGCGTCGGAGGTGCAAAGCGCCTCCGACGAGTCAGGCCAGCCGCAAGGGAGCCCCCGGCAGTGGCGCAGAGCGCGGCTGCCGGGAGCTCCCTGCCCGGTGGCCTGACGCGGTGAGAGGCGCAAAGCACCTCTCGCCGTGTCAGGCCGCCGCCCGAGTGAGCCCCCGGCAGTTGCACGAAGCGCGGCTGCCGGGGGCTCCCCGCAAGAAGGCTGCGCGAACGTCCGCGCCTCTGCAAGCTCCGGACCGGCCTCTGCAAGCTCTGGACTCGCCCGGACAACCAGGTAAGCTGCCGCGGCCGGGGACCCTCCTCTCTCCTTTCCCCTTCCCCCTTCCCCCTTTCTCCCTTTTCTCCCCTTTCAAGGCCCATTTTTAGAAATGGGCTTTGAAACTAGTAGCTACATAAATAGAAGAACTCAGTTTGGACTCTAGATTTCTGAGGAAACAACACCTCAAAAATAGGATTCATTGAAAAGAGGACCAGCTTTCTGTCGGCATTGGCATGGCGAGTATCCTTATGTGGACTAGTCCTTCCACCTGTTCGGGCTTGAGCTGGAAGCTTCATTTCATTTTTGGTGAGGGGCACATTCCCCTGAAAGTGCCCTGACTGTAGCTTCTTCAGGGCTCTGTTCTCTCTGTTCTCTCAGTCATCATTTTGGGTTGCTTGGGAAGCTCAGTTCTCTCAGTCATTTAGGGCTGCTTGGGAAGCTATTTAAAACTGTAGCTATTAAAGCTTAGATTTGAATGTATGCCACAGATTAGAAAAGTTAAATCATACTAAGAGAACACAAACTAGGTTAACTGGCAGAGTCAAGGAAACCATAAAAGGCAAGAAGGGTTCTTCTGCAAAGTGCCAGTCTTATATAAACAAGGAAAGCAAGAAGGAGCACAGACTGTGGCAAAGAAATGCAGGTGGACAGGCAAATGAACTTATGAAGAGCATTTTGCTAAAAATTATTACAGCAAATAATATTCAGATATATAGGAAGCAGGGAGGTTATTGGACTCTTAGATATTATAATAGGAATTTCTAATGGAAAAACTGAGAGATTACGAACAAGATAAGTGAATTCTTAGCATCTGTGCTCACTAAAGAGTGTTGTTGTTTTTTTTACATTAGAACAGCTTTTTATGGGAAATATTTGAGGGACTAAATCATATAGACTTTGTGAGAGACAAGTTCTACTGCTAGTTGATAAACGAGAGACTAACAAGTCACTGGGTATGGATGACATATTCCTGAAGGTTTTAAGGGTACCCAAATGTGAAATTGTTAATCTCTGAACAATAATATGCAGTGTCATAAAATCACCTCTCCACACACACTATCAGGATTGGAAAGTAACAAGCATAGCATCATTTTTATTTTAAAGGACCAATGAAATTGATGAGTATGAGATTCAGAGTACTGTGTACAATGTGAAATTAACTTGTGGCACTCTCTGCCATGTGATGTGGTGATGGCTACTAGTTGGCTTTAAAAGGGGCCTTGATTCACAAGTCTCTCTTGATTCACAAGTGGATGTTGGCCAGTATTTGGAGGCAATATACTTCTAAGTGCCAGTTGCATGGGAGCAGCAGCAGGGAGGAGTTTTTGGTCTGTATGCCTCTGCTATGTATGACTCATTAAACCTTGGTGTTGCTTCAGAGTCATAGAGGACTGTTCAAATGCCATTGTATCTATAAACACAAATTAGTCATTCATATTTTGTTTACATACTGCCCCATTTTAGTAAATGATATATTCTTGGAAAGAATAGCTCCTCAAGCTTAATTAATAAGAGCTATGTCTGAAAAAAACGATATCTGCTTATTTAGCTTTTCCACACTGAACTGTGAGGAGGACTTTAAGAAATGGAAGGCTGGCATAAAGTGGAACAAACTTTTGATCTTTTTTCTCATGATGGACAATTCAGAGTGTGTGTGTTTTCAAACATTTGTCTAGCTTTTTGGAGTTTTTACTGCATTTCACAAGTTGGTGGAAGCTGAGGCAAGTGAGAAGTAAGAACCATGTTCAGAAACCTTCCTATAGTATTACAAGAGCAATATGATTTACATTATTTATGAATCTATATCCAGCCGTCTCCTGATGTTGTGGCCACTTACATAGATAAATAATAAAAATACAGTGAGTATATAGTGAATAAAAATAAAATACATTAAGAGAGTAAAGCAACCTGCTCATAGGACAGAGTAAGTACAGATGCTGAATCTGGCTATTAAATGAAAGAGGAATGCACCAAATCCGGGGAGGCAAAAAACTGGCTGCAAGCAAAGAAATATTGACATCAAGTATTTTAAACTGTTAGAATTCAGCCATACCATCCGTCATCAAATTTTTCTGAAATTTAGTCAGATTGTACCACTTGCCGGGGAGATTTTTTTTCCACACAAAAGGTTTGGTAGAATGTCAGAGCCGGTAGTTTCCCAGGGCCTGCTCTTCCACCAAGCCTTTGGTTGGGGCTAATTACCTGTAACATCTATGCCCCACCCCCATGGAGACATCCAGCCTGCAAAAGACCTATCGATAGCGATTACCTTATGGATAGTAAGATGACAACTCAATGCTGCTATTGTTCAAGATGCTGCTCATTTGTTAATAGGGTTTAAATTGTTGTTAATATTATTGTCTAATGTTTAATTTCTTGTTTTAATTGCTTGTTATCTGATAAACTGTACATGTACACCATCCTGAGCTGGTCTTAGTAGGGCAGTTCAGAAAGTCAGTAAACAAAGAAACAAACAAACCTAATACTAATCCCACCTTGATTTATGCAAAGTTTGCCGGATGTATGATTTGGGAAGGGGGGAATTTTCAGGAAGAGTTGTCAGTGAGGACACATACCTGCTAAGATTAAATGTACATGATTTTGGCACCGATTAGTCTATTTAATGATGATACATTTACAAATAATTCAGTATTTTCAGGTTTCACCTGTTATCCACATATGCTGATAGTCCAACATATTGTGACTTTTTATGAGTAAATTTGTCCTAATAATACATTTTTGGGGTTTTTCCTTTTAATAGTATTTGTTTTCTACCTTCATTAGAAATAAATTTCTTACCTCTCAGGTGGCAAAAAGATACATATGCTGAGGTAGTATAGGGTGCAGCAGACTACAGTTTATTCAACTATTGTGTATAATTGGAATTTCTACTGTTATTTACTTTATAGCCTAATTTTCTTACTGAGACTCAAGGTGGATTAAACAGTGTAAAACAATGCAGTCTAATACATCCAGTGAACAATGCAGTTGAACTAGGATTACAAAAACTGGAAATAATATTTTAAAAATCAGACATGATGCGTCATTAACAATACAGGAGCTAGAATTACAGAAGAAGGCAGCAGTTCAATGAGAACAAGATAATAAATTAAATAAACTGTGGAATAGAATACAATCCTGTTTCTTTTTGCAAAAGGTGAAGCATTCCTGAAGCATTCCATTGTACTACAGTTTATTGGGGAAGAAATGGAGGTAGTGACAGATTTTATTTTCCTGGGCTCCAAGATCACTGCAGATGGGGACTGCAGCCAAGAAATTAAAAAACGCTTGCTCCTGGGGAGGAAAGCTATGGCAAATCTAGACAGCATCCTAAAAACCAGAGACATCATCCTGCCAACAAAAGTGCGTCTAGTCAAGGCTATGGTCCTCCCAGTTGCAATGTATGGCTGTGAAAGTTGGACCATAAGGAAGGCCGAGCGTCAAAGTATTGCGGCTTTTGAACTCTGGTGCTGGAGAAGACACTTGCGAGTCCCTTGGACTGCAAGGCGAACAAACCAGTCAGTTCTAGAGGAGATCAGCCCAGACTGCTCCTTAGAAGGCCAGAATCTGAAGATGAAACTCAAATACTTTGGCCACCTCATGAGAAGGAAGGACTCCCTGGAGAAGAGCCTAATGCTGGGAGCGATTGAGGGCAAAAGAAGAAGGGGATGACAGAGAATGAGGTGGCTGGATGGAGTCACTGAAGCAGTTGGTGCAAACTTAAATGGACTTTGAGGAATGGTAGAGGACAGGAAGGCCTGGAGGATCATTGTTCATGGGGTTGCGATGGGTCGGACACAACTTCGCACCTAACAACAACATTGTTTGTTTGTTTGTGTATTTATTTTAGATTTTAATACTGCCCTTCCAAATGGTTGTGGGCAGTTTACATATGACATCATGCTAAAAACATTTAGCATGTGTAGATGCATACTTCTTAGATAATATTGAAATAGATTTCCTCAAATATAGGTGGTGGTGGGGAGATTAGTTGCCAGAAAGGCAAGTAACTGAGCAATAAATACAGGGAAAGAAATAACACATTTGGTTAAGGCCTGTCGACACCAGCATATTGACATATATATGGATAATAAGAGTTAACAACAGATATGAGAACTAAGTTTGAGACAGATGGCACCTCTATGACTAACAGTTTAATACTGGGTAAAAGCGAGAACTTGAGTGACTTAGCATGTGTTGTAAACGCGCATCCGCTGACTTACCGCGCATACGCGTTTGCATCTGGCGGGGGCGCAAATGTGCATGCGTGCATGCGCGTCCATGCCCCTCCAGGCCGTGAGCAAATCTCCCCGCCTCTCCAGGCCATGAGCAAATCGGCCGCCAAAGCGATTAGCTTGCGGCCCGGCAAGCTTCTCTTCTCCCCACCCCTCCCGAAGCAAGAAGCTTGCCAGGCCGCAAGCTAATTGGATGCTTTGATGGCCAATTTGCTCGCGGCCTGGCGAGCTTCTCGCTGCAGGGGGGGGCAGAGGGAGCTGAGGCCCGGTGCCAAGGGCTTCGCAGCCCAGCACCGGGCCGCAGCCCGGGGGTTGGGGACCACTGCTTTAGAGTCCTACTGGAGATCACAGCATTGTCTGCATACAGTAACAGAGATCTTGTGGCCCACTAGCTGGGGTGTGGGGTGTGGAGTGTGAAAATCCAGTTCACTCAAACATCTGACAGTGTTAATATAAAAAATGAAAAACAACGGGACCAGAATGCAACCTTGTTTAACTCACTTTGAGGTGTTAATAGGATTTGGAAGATGCCTTTGCCTATTGCATCTAACTTGAAGTATGGTATTAATGTGCAAAAAACAGATTAAGTAGACTCCCCCCCCCCCCCGATCCACTGCCCCGCAAAGGGGCATACTGTCCATTTTGGGAACCCTTAATATTGTTTTATGAGCCTCTTGTGGCTCAGGGTGGTAAGGCAGCCGACATGCTGTCTGAAGCATGGGAGTTCGATCCCAGCAGCCGGCTCAAGGTTGACTCAGTAAAATGAGTACCCAGTTTGCTGGGGGGTAATGACTGGGGAAGGGAATGGCAAACCACCCCGTATTGAGTCTTCCAAGAAAATGCTAGAGGGCATCACCGCAAGGGTCAGACATGACTCGGTGCTTGCACAGGGGATACCTTTACGTTTACCTTTAATATTGTTTTGCCAAATAATACAATTTGGTATGATAAGTTATGTGATGGGTTTTATGTTGTCAAAAAGTGAGAATTGCATATATCTAAATTCCCTTCAAATATCTCTTTTCCACCTCTAAGGTTTTCCCCCTGATTTCAAAATGTAAGGAAATTCTACATCTCTATTTTAAACAGACACCTTAAAATTAAGTTAATTATTTGTATGTCTTTACACTCCATTTTCCCTATTAAGCATTTAATGTACAAAAAGTCTGATGGTCTTCAATCTTTTAAAATGGTAATTTCAGGAAAATGCTATCAATTTAAGGTTACTGCATCCAAGAAAATCAAGGGCCCAAGACCTTCATTTTGCTTATGGCAGTTTCCAAAATGGGTGATAAACACCATGAAACACCATAAGTCTGTAAAAAGACAATTACTAGAAAGCATTAGCGACAATAAAATGGAAGCCTTTAGGGGAACAAAACAGTAATTTTAATTTCCCTGGAAAAATATAGCGTTGGCCTGGCACAGGAAAATAGAAAATGGTAGAATTTCCATTAAAAACTTATTTTGTAAGCAGAATTGTGGAGCAGAAACTTTCCTGGAAAAAAATCAGTGCCTTATTTTTGTATGGAAGATTTCCCATTTCTAAAGGTATGTAGTTTCATAAAATAAATAGCTGATGGACTAAAGTTTATAATGAATTTTGTACAGTTTGTGGTTAGCAAAGTTGTGTTTACAAACTGAACAGTTGCCACCAATTTATACTAATTTTTATACAATTTGTGGTGGTGCATGAAGAGCAGAAAGTTGGGGCTTAAATGACTTTAAGCAGTTTAACTCCCTGCTTTCTGCTGATCGTGAAAAACCAGTGGTCATTCAGGGCTGTTTATACCACTGCTTGCTGCAGCTTTTGGAGGTGAGCAAGAAGCTTCCACTGTCAATGCAGTATTAGACTAATCATGACAGATACCAGTAAAAGTAACTGACTGACTGACTAATCAAAACCAAAACTTAATTTTGTCTATTAATAAGGTCCACACCCACAGTATATATTATGCATAATTCTCTCTGTATGCTAAAAGCCGTATATCTACAGTTTTCAGAACTTTTGGCTTTTTTCTTAAATTTAAGCAACATAAAGGATGCACATTATATTTTGCCCTTAGGTTGTTAAAAATATTATTCCAATAAAATCCAAATAAAGCTTTGATTTTTATAGCATAATAATTGAACTATACCTGATTAATTTTTTCCATTCATGTATACATTGCTGATGGAACCTGAAATTGTTGTGTACATCTGATGTGTGTGTAGTCTAACTAAGGATCCCCTTCCCCCAAAGGTTACTAGTTTGGCTCCCTCTCTCACAGAAAGACAACTTGCCCACTAGGCTGAACAAGGGGGGGGGGTTAGAGGTTGTGACCACTGCTGCTTTGTTGTTGCTAAGTTGGGAAGATTTTATTGGGCTGTTATGTGTTTTTACTGTTTTATGATGTAAACCGCCGTGAGCCCATTGGGGAGCGGTGGTCTATAAATTGAAAAGTAAATAAAAATAAATAAAATATGTGTGTATGCACACATGCTTAAGTCAAAATACATAACAAATCATGGCATACTCAGTTGAGTACTTTTTGGGCATGAGTAAATTTAGGTGGTTGTTGCTGCTGCCATTGTGATATTTTAAAAAATCTTTTGCCAAAGTAAGAAGATAAAATATATAGTATCCTTAGTGATGCATTCACTGGCTGGTGACTTGAGAGAACCAATGACTAGATTGCCCACCAGTGTGTGTTGTGTGAAACTGATCCTGACATTTGGTGCATGGCTTTGAAAAATCATAGTGTCAATGACATTCCATGTAGAGTTCATGTAAATACCATCCACTACCTTTTAAAATCTCTTAATAGGAAAAGCATTAAGCTTTAGGGTATAAATATCCTTTCTTTTAACTCCTTCCTGCACTTGCCTGAACCCTTGTAATCTTTAAAAAAATGTTTTTAATTTTTTGCTGTTCTAAGATATATTGAACAGACTTGCTTTTCAAGTAAGACATAGGCTTGTATTGAATGAATAGTGACATTTTTCATAAATATTTTTACATGAAAGGGGCACTCTATCCTTCTACTTCTCTTTTTATATATCACTATTAAAGGTCAGGCATCCAGCTGAATTACAGCATTATTAGAATATTTAGCCATTCTTTGCATATAAGTTCCTTCTAATGGGTGGTGTGCTTCTTTTGGTCCCTGTGCAGATGGGTTTTTGCACACACACACAGAACAAAGCTGTGAACCTTCTAAAGCTTCACTAGAAAGAATTTTGGAGACTGGCCCTGTCAAGGGAGAAAGTGTTAATGCACATGCCTAAAGGGGCAGAGCTACCTCTTTCTGTTTATTTCATCTGCTGATGCAAAGAAATCATTGGGAATTTTCTATTTTTTTTTTTTAATTTTGGGCCCAGCTCACTCTTGGATCTATCTTTTCCCATTCATATTTGGCCTCCAGCTTTCTCTCTTCTTTGGTAACTTATCCACTCTTTCCATTTGCCTATGGTACAACTGTCAAGCTTCAGAAAGTATCATCAATGTGGAGCACATTGTGCATTGACAGATGCCTTTTGGTAGCTCTCCACATCTTTACAACCATGGTACTGAATACTGTCCCCACATAGTTGACTCGTTTCCTGATACATTCCCAATAATTCATTCTCCAGCGCTGGCTGGAAAGAGGCAGGTTGGTGTTTTTCATGCTACTGGATCTATCAGTGACATTTGATGTTGTTGACCGTCAGTTGTTAGCCTACCGCCTCACCAGGCCTGGAATATGAAGGATAGCCTTGCAGTGGCTGATCTCTTCTCCAGAATCAGAAACAGAGGGTGGCAGTGGGAGAGAAGCAATTGTACACTTATCAACTACTGTGAAGAGTACTGCAGGGGGTGGTTCTTTCTCCTACCTTGTTTAACATCTATATCAGCCTTTCTCAATTTTTTCACCCTTGAGAAACCCTTGAAATGTTCTTCAGCCTTTAAGAAATCCCAGAAATAATGCTATCATGCAGAATATGGTGGGGAAATATAGCTGTGTACATGCTCACCCAGGGCCCTTCCCTTTCCCAACCCCTCCAGGCCCATCATTGACAATTTGGAGGAGGTCAACATGACCATATATGGTCATATTGCCCAATAAATGTTTCAGAAATTTAAAAAATTCCCATGCATTCAAGGAATCCTTGCATGGTTGAGAAATCCTGGTTGAGAAAACCGGATCTATATCCACCCTCTGGCCCAGCTGGTCCAGAGTTTTGAACTGGGTTGTCATCAGTATGCTGATGACTTCCAGGTCTATATCCTAACAGATGGCTGCCCCAACTCTCCCCCAGATATATTTTCCAGTTGTTTGGAAGCTGAGATTGTCTGGCTCAAGCAGAGTTGCCTGAAACCCCATCCTTCTATAATGGAGGTCCTGTGGCTAGGTAGGGAAGGTCTGGATCAGGAAGTGTGGCTGGGGTGCAGTTGGAAGCACACCTCCCCAGGGTGGACAGTGTGCAACTTACTGCTGCACAAATGATCAGGAACCTGGGATTTATTTTTTATGCCTCCATACCTATGGTGGCTCAAGTCACAAAGGTAGCTCAGCTAGTATTCTTTCATCTTTGCCAAGCAAAGCAACTAGTGCCCTATCTGGTCCCAGAACACCTAGCCACAGTGATCCATGTGACCGTCACCTCCAGGCTTAATTACTATAACTAACTCCACTCAGGTCCTCTCTTCCCTTGGCTGTGGTCTAGAATCTACAGCTGGTTGAGAATGCCCAGAACTGCCCAGGGTTCTCACACAAGCACTATTGAGAGCCCACATAAGACCTCTCCTGCAGCAGCTGTACTGGCTTCCAGTTGAATTCTCCCCTGGTTTTGTAGTACCTTTTCCACATACAGCATAGTGATTCAGCATATAATCTTTAAATTAATGGGGCAGTTCTTTCACAATTTACAAGGTCGGTACACCTCTCCCTTTCATCCTCTGATTAAACAATTCTTTAAAGATTTTCTGTTTTCTACCCCCCCCCCCCCCATGTACTGCTGGTCCCATGCATTAAAGACTGTTGTTACATTCAAAGTTTTCTAGTGGAGGTACCTTCTGACCAAACATACACTGGTGAGCAGTTTGCTACTCCATCTTCCTTTACGTAGCCTTAGATGTTTGGGCCTGAACTGATGTAACCTTTGGCTGGCTGGTGTTCAACTCTTTATTCTCCTGATAATCACCTGGTCCCTCTTCCAGGTAAATAAAGTAATTATTCTCCAGTTTGCCTGCACAGAAATCTTGAGGATCTTTACATAGTCTCTTGTTAGTTACACAATCTATCCTCCTCTACTACCTATGAATATTTGGGCCTTCTGTATCATTCTACATTTGCGTTAGCATCTTCCTCACAGAGCTGAAGGGCTCTGGTCTCCAAAGTCCTTCTTAGTTTAGGGCTCATAGGAGGTTCTGGATGTTGCTCTACACAGGTGCAAATCCTATTAATATGACTACATAGATCACTACTCAATCACCAGTTACAGGTAAGCCACCTGCTCTTCCCTTTACTTTTCAATGAATTTCCATCTTCTTATGTATTGGGTGTTTTTGCTGCCAGTTTAATTTTGAATATTGCATTATATTTAAATGGTAAAATAGATAGTTCTCACTGTTGCTTACAAAAGTGATCATAATTTCCAAGAAATACATGTGTAGTATTAGAAGAATTTGATTTGTCAACAAAGAATTGTGTTGGTAATTCAGAAAATGCTAGTATTTGAATGAAACTGGTTTGGTAAATATATTTGAGTATACACTAATTGACCCTTTTTACTTCAATGACTTTATTTCAGGTAAAAAGAACATATTCCCATGGTACATATAGAGCTGGCCCAATGAGACAAATCAGTTTGGTTGGAGCAGTGGATGAGGAAGTAGGGGACTACTTTCCAGAGTTCCTTGATAAGCTGGAAAATTCACCTTTCTTAAAAGTAAGAAGGAAATGAGGAAAGATGCTATTCTGAAGCTGGCATGTGGGCAAGCAATCCCTGATGTGCTTCTATGTGGTCCCTGGTCTCTTGTTAAATCGGGGTGCCTGATTTTTATTTAAACAGAAGCACATATCTTATACTGAAAGTTATAGAGATGAGTTCCAAATTATTATTGCAAAAATTGGACAATAAATAATAAGAAACATGGAGGTAAATAAGTAATCACACATATATCCATTAATTTTTCAGTTGATTTTTTTGTTCAAGAGCAATCAATTTGCTTCATATTAGAGGCTACAAATTTTAAAATGAGACTTCAGTTTAATGCACAAAAACATTGGAATTATTAGGCTTAAAAATTGTTGGATATTCTCATGAATATGCCAGAATTACATGCCAGTAAAACTGAACTTTTGTACTGACCAAGTTGCCTATATATGTTCTGTAATCAGGGCAAACGTGCATGGTTCCAAATTTAATAAAGTATTTTAATTCTTGTAGATAATTCAATATTAAATATTAAATATAATGGTGCTTGAAAATAACATCAGGTTATTTTTTTAAAATAATTTTTTAGTGTACTTTGCCATGGGGGACACTTTCTAGTCTGAAACTAGAGAGTCGTAAAGATAGTGATGATGGTCCCATCATGTGGGTGCGTCCAGGAGAACAGATGATACCTGTGGCAGATATGCCAAAGTCACCTTTCAAAAGGAAAAGGTATGTTAAATTTCAGTTCATTGTTTATAGTAATAGGCTGGCAAAATATATCAACCAATACAGAATGGATTTCAAAATACAAATAAGATATTCAGATGGAAATACAGAGTGACTGGATATCTGAAACATTAGAGTGAAAATGGCTTTGTGTTAATTTAAAGTATAGGAATATCATGATCCCAGGTGCAAGAAATATTATTATATTATACCCAACCTAAGAATCCCCTAAAAACACACACTAGCAGGGAGAGGGTAAACCAAGGTCACTGATGTACATCACTACCACCACTCATGTAGGGAGGGCCCATATCTTCCTTGTCACCCGGCCTCAACCAGAGACCTGGCAGAAGAGCTCCATTTTGAAGAAGAAGAAGAAGAAGAGTTGGTTCTTATATGCCGCTTTTCTCTACACGAAGGAGGCTCAAAGCGGCTTACAGTCGCCTTCCCTTTCCTCTCCCCACAACAGACACCCTGTGAGGTGGGTGAGGCTGAGAGCCCTGATATCACTGCTTGGTCAGAACAACTTTATCAGCTCCGTGGCGAGCCTATCCAGGTGGCTGCATGTGGGGGAGTGCAGAATCGAACCCAGTTTGCCAGATTAGAAGTCCCAACTCCTAACTACTACACCAAACTGGCTCCACAGGCCTTGCGGAACACTGAAAGATCCCACTGAAAGATATCTGGATAAATATGTTGAATTTTATTAGCAATAGCTGTTAATAAGGATGCTTGAATAAAAACTGTTGATTCTAGAAAACCCAAAATGTAAGGGGCAGTGCTCATATTTGAACCTTTAAGGTTATTGTTTTGTAATTTATTGTTTTGTAATTTTTATTGGGGGGATTATGGGGTTTTATTGTGATTTTTATGGCTTTTATATTGTAAACTGCCATGGAATGGCAATTGCCATGAGTGGCGGTATATAAATAAATAAATATGTATGATCATATTTTCTCAGCATTGGTACCACCAAAAATATTGGGTGCCACAAAGAAATTTTTAGGAACGACAATTTAATACCTGGGTTTTGTTAAGCCCTGTTGTAAGCAATGCCTTTTTTTCATGGTCAGCCATCAGGAAAAAAAACCTTGACAAATATAGGAAGGTGAAAAAGGATACTGACAACTTGGATAGGAACCTGATTCTTGGGCCCTCATATAATGGGCAGTATAGGGATGGCTGAATCAGTCAGTGCAAACTTAAATGGACTCCGGGAAATGGTAGAAGACAGGAAGGCCTGGAGGATCATTGTCCATGGGGTCGTGATGGGTCGGACACGACTTTGAACCTAACAACAGCATAGGGATGAGCATAAACCAGAAAATTCCTGTCCGCTTCAGGTTTTGGGATATTCCTAAACTGAACTGAAACTGATTATGTCAGACATAATCTAGGCAGCCTAGTAGATGGTAATTAAGTAGATCTGTGTGTATGTGCATCTCAGCAGAGGGAATCTAGCTTCAGTATAAAGAAGGGGTATCGCTGGGAAGGCCCCCCACAGTTGTTGAAAAAATAATGTCAAAGCTATGTGCCAAATTTCTACAGTATACAGAATCTGAGCTACCATTTTCTCCAGAAAGATCTCAATAGTTGGGATCAGAAATGGCCTGCTGTTTCCCAGAATAGAATTTGAACAGTTTGAACAATTTTAGAATTTAAAACTTTAAAAGTTGGAAAGGTATGTTGAAATGTCTGATTTGTTGAATATCTGGCTGTTGTCTCTGTCCTAATCTTCATTTGTCATTCCCCACTGCCTTTAGAAAAATGATGCTGTGTTTTGTTTTCTCTTTAGCCACAAACACCTACTCAAACATCTTTGTTTTTAGGCCTTTATTAAAAATGTGGTTTAAGTGCATGCTTTCTTGACTAGGAACGCCTTTTTTTTCCTTCTGGATGAACTGTAATGTTTTCTACTCTTCAGAACACATTGCTGTGTGCTTAGCTCAGTCAATGCAATCAGTATCTGAATGGGAGGTGGAGCTCTTTGCCAGTGCTAATATCTGTGGTCAGGTAATAGACACTGGTGGGAGGAGGAAGAAGAGACTGCGTGCCTGATTTCATGTGCTAAATAACTGCAGAGTGTAAGGGAGACAGAATGGCAGCTTTAGTATCTGCATTTAGTTTGCCATATGCAGTTGCTAGTCTTGTCAGAGGAAGAACTAAGTCAGATCAATTGTGTGTGTATATGTGTATGTATGTGAGAGGAGGCTAATTTTGAATGCAGTGGACAAAATTAAGTGTCGAAGGGATATGAAAGAGAAAATGGCTCTGTTTATATGCCAGAAATTGTACTGTAATTTCTTACTAATTAAATCATAAAGAGAAATTGGACTTATGTCTGTACTTTTAAAAACAGAACTACCAATGAAATAAAAAACCTGCAGTACCTACCTCGTACTAGTGAGCCTCGTGAAATGCTCTTTGAAGACAGGACACGAGCCCATGCAGATCACATAGGACAAGGGTTTGAACGACAGACGACAGCCGCTGTGGGAGTATTAAAGGCAGTGCATTGTGGAGAGTGGTATGTATTTACTAGAGGGCCACTTCAGGGAGTGGGGGAGCATAATGGAATATACCTTCATCTCTGCTTAGACTGTAGATCACTCTTGCCTCTAGGATGGCAAGTGTAGAGATTAGATTTGACCTGGGAGCTCCATGTTGCTATCTTAAATATATTTCGGAATTAGCACCACGTATATGTCCCTATACGTAATGTTTATATTCTTGTCTTGATGAGGCGGCAACAGATCTGCTATATCTTTGGTATTAGTGAGCTTCGGTTACTTGTTCGGTTTTTTGAAAATGATCCACATTGGCATTTCATATGATTGATAATTAGACTGAGGTCATAAAGTTCAGGAATGAAAATGACCCAGTGACAGTTGAGTAGTTAATGCTTGAATTGTACACTCAAAATGCATACTTCAGAGTGTTTAACTTGCACTGTTAAGTTGAATAACTAGACTACTGTAGCAAATCAGGATCATAGTTCCTTAGAACAGAAGCGTTGCAGATGAGAATCAGATGTGAAATGATCCCTGTGATCAATGTCTGGGAGGAAAAGCACCCCTGATTCCTCCCAAGGGTTTATATGTAAAGTAAATGTTTCATTCCATGTTGCAGATGTTACTAATTGGGCCTCTCTGCCTACATGGCTCCTATCATCTTCAAGGCCAAAGTCTCATAATGAGAACCTGTAAGCCACAGGATGAAAGGGGAAGTCAGGAAGGATGAAGTAATTTTCTAGAGGGTTCTAGGAAGAACATGTCCTGATTGGTAGTTACCATCATCTGATCTGACTTGCCCAGAAATTATAACTATCCTAAGAACTGGGAATCTGAGACTATAATCTGCTTGTTTGCAAATGGACAGTACCATAGAAAGTGCTTGAACTGCAGCCTTTGATTTCATTACTGTAAGATTGTGAGTTCATAACTCTAAGACTGCTATCTAATGCAGATCTTTATTTGTGTTAGATAATTAAACTAGCTTTTCTTGTTTTCTGTGTTGCATTTTAGAGATGTGTTATTATTACTAATAGATAAATGTATAATTTGAGAATTATTTCAATAAACTATATATATATATATTTAAAAGGATTTTTTCATGTGCATCCCTGCTCTGGGAACCCACAGAGTCAGTCCAGAACTCCTTGACAATGTCTTATTTAGATCTTTTTAGGTTTTGAATTTTTTCTAAAACGAGTATGTTTTTCATTTTTGTTTTGATTTTAAAGATAGTTTTGTGAACTTGTTTGCAGTTGCATTGAATTGTTAGCTGATGTGTAGAAAAACTTGAATTTTTTAAAGTGTGTTTTATTTAAGTAGGAGGTTAGAATTTTTTTTAATCTGCATGGGCCATGAGTTAATTCTGAATCAAATTCACAGAACAGTACCTTTAGATCCAACCCCATAGTCTTACCATGTACCTCTTGTTTTTTCAGATGCACTGGGGGGAAAAGGAGGAGGGTGTTCTTCAATGGGTGGTGATATTTGCACTATTATGCATAGAAATATAAGTAGTTACAGTTGGTCTCAGCCTTCTGCATTTTGTGAAATGAAGAGTACTTTCCTTCTACTTCAAAGTGTTTGTGTCTAAAAATATTTGCAAGCAATCTGTTAATTTTTACAGTTACCCTGATGGCTCCATTTTTCCCTTGCTTAGGGTGGAACAACCTCGAATAACCAAAGACGTAATTTGTTTTCATGCAGAAGATTTCTTAGAGGTAGTTCAACGAATGCAGTTAGACTTGCATGAACCTCCACTCTCACAGGTATCTTTCCTATAGATTAACCATCTTTAACTAAAATTATTTTCTAATTCTTGACAGTTCTTTTCTTTTCTTTTTCCCTAGTGTGTCCAATGGGTGGATGATGCAAAACTTAACCAATTACGAAGGGAAGGCATTAGGTATGCCAGAATACAGTTGTATGATAATGATATTTATTTTATTCCAAGGAATGTTGTCCATCAGTTTAAGACAGTTTCAGCTGTGTGCAGTTTAGCTTGGCATGTTCGACTCAAATTGTACCATTCAGAGGGAGAACATAAAAACATCCATGAGAAAAGCCCACCAACAGAGCCCTCATCTTCGATGCTGGGCCTTCAGACTGACAGTGGAATCCATGGAGAAAACAAAAATTCCTCCGAAGACACCAAATTTTTAGGCAATCTGCACTCTAAATATGTAAAGCAGGAATTTTCATGCACACATCCTGACTCTGCTGCATCTCACTGGATTAAAGAGGAGCCAATTAAAGTTAATCTTCCTGAAAAGACAAATGCCATGGAATATCATAATGTTAATGCAAAGCTGGGTCATGCTCAGTCTGAAACAGACTCAGAATTTGAACCTGATGACAAAGACTTGCAGGACAGCTTGTGCCTGGAGGATCGCATGAATCTGGAGGACACAAGACAAAGCAGTCTGGCATATTCAAGTCTGCATGGCAAGAGAGAAGAGGACTTTTTGTGTTGAAATTGTTTGTATATATTTGTAAATTGCTTTTAAAACATAATGACATAATAATGTAAAGATGCTTAAATTCTGTGAGGTAAGTTTGTTACTTGCCCTCACATCTGTTACAGAAAATAGTTTATGTAGCTTTGTAACATTCCTCAGTGCCTGTCCATAACTGTGAAAGTATCAAAGCACTTAGGGCCAGATGCACTGTAAACACTGCAGGTGTACCATAAAGAAGTCTTTAAATATGAGTTTTAGGTTTTAGAGTAGAGCTGACATTTAACATATATTTTTTGTATGATGAGCCAGAATTCTTTTTGACAATTCCAGGCTTTTCCATAGAGCTTATTTATACCAATTTTTTTTCTTTTTAATGTGTCAGCACTGTAGTGTAAATAGCTTTTTTTTCTTAAAAAGATCTTTTTAGTGTGATTTATATTGAAATGTGAGCCACTTAATAAAGGTTCATAATAACAATAATGGTTTTATTTTTGGGTCCCTAAAAATAATCAGCCAAGGGATTTTGTGTTTTTGTTCTGTTTTGTTTTTTGCTTAATGCTTACTCTTGCACAAACATGTTCTCGTGTGAAATGACAATAATCAGATACATACTCTGGTTCAGATCGCATAAATCCTTCATCTAAGGACAATAATCAGATACAAACATAGAGTAATCTTTGCACACACATGGTGTTGCTGTTGAATTTTTTTTTACAGAATCCCATTATGGATACTTGAGTATTTTAACATTAATTTGGACGAACAGTTCATGTAGTGGATAAACATGTGTAAAACATTTTTTGCCATATCTTCCATTGACAATTGTGTTATATTTTAATTGTTTTGTGTTTTTGAGCCAAACAATCATTAGTTACAGCAATCTTTTGCAATTCTATCAGCCTGGGTGTTGTGCTAAGTTTCAAAAAGTGCACACCACCTTGCTTCTAACTTATTTCTTCTTGGTCTTCTACATACAGGAAACTGGGTAGCTGGTCAAAGAAAATTTGAAAAAAAAATTACAACTGTTGGAATGTTTTGGTATAATGGAAAAGGCTCCTTGCAAACACTGTGTGTAGTTTTGGACATTGTGTTATTTTTCAGTCAGAACACTAGGCATATGAGAGAACTGCCAAACTGTTGAGAAAGGGGTCCAAAAATAGAAGGCAGGCCACTTCGTTGTGAACTCCACCAGCGGGCAAATCTGGTCAGGCTTTATTCTTTTGCTAAATGCCTATTTTCAAGTTTTCTGTGATGTCCAAAAATGGCTCTTTGAGGTCCTTAGGACAAAATCATATATGATTATTGCTAAGCATATTTTCCAGCAGTTGTGGATAACTGCTTCGGGGAGGTGTTTTGAATTAGTTATGTACTGAAGTGCAGTTGGGTATTAAGTGCCGTATTGGAGAGTTTAATGTATTTTCCTCCATGAATAGCTCATGATATTTGGGGGGGGGGGCGGATTAGTGGCTGGTTGTCTACACTGAGAGAAGATGGTGTCCATTCCTGCCAAGCCAGATCATAGTTTGAAAAGGAGTTAACAGAACAGTCAGTTACATTAAAACACATCAACACGGCAGTCTTAATAGTATTTCCTACAGTGAAATTCTGGTCGATAGTCAATAACTGAACACAAACAAGCACCATGTCATTCACTGCTGAATTAGATTCAAGTGGGTAGCCCTGTTGGTCTGAAGAAGCAGAACAAAGTTTGAGCCCAATGACACCTTTAAGACCAGCTAATTTTTATTCAACTTAGTTGGTTTTAAAGGTGCCATTACACTCAAATGCTGACTGCTGAATGTGTAAAGAATTGTGGCAGCATTCTGTCACTCAGTATGCTAAGGCTAAAAAAGAAGCTCCTGTTACGTAATAAATTACCTCTTTGATAAGGCCAACTAGAATTTCAGCTTAGTACCTTAGAGGTTGAGTAAAAGAATATACTAAATGTTAAAACGCAAATATTTATGACTATTCATGTGCACATTTAGAATTTTAAAAATATTAATATTAATTATACACTGTTGCCCAGATCCAATACATATTGACACATGGATAAAGTGACCTAGTGTTGTTGTTAGGTACGAAGTCATGTCCGACCGATCGCGACCCCATGGACAATGATCCTCCAGGTCTTCCTGTCCCCTACACCAAGGGCCAAGTGCGTTTCAGTCCCTCTTACAGTCTTCCTCACTGGCCTGATATCTAAATGTTGCACTAAGTACTGTAAGATGGTAAAAGGAATTCAAAGAAGAGGCTTCTGCTAGTATAAAATGTCTCCAGATATATCTCTTTAGGAGCTCCCTGTACAAAATATTTATTTTCCAAATTTCCCACATTATTATCCTCTTAGCCTGACTGCATTTTCATGTGTCTTATATGTATACTAGTAATCAAGCCCGCTGTAATCCAAATACAGCGGGCGCTAGCAGGGCTCATGAGTTCGGGGGAACGGCTCTCCGTCTCCCAGGGGCGCCATGGAGTCGTGCCGTGGGGCGGCCTGCGAGCCGCCAGCACCCACACCTTCCCCCCCGTTCCGGAGCCTACCGGCAAGGTAGTAAAGGGCATCATAATTGTGGCGGCTCCAGTGGCGGCTCCGACGCTCCCGCAGGTGCCCCTGTAGCCACTCCTGCAGCATCTGCTGCAGGCCGCTCATGGCCGCGTGGGGCGGCAGGCGATGTCTTGTCGCGGGCGGGGTGGTGGGGGCAGCTGGCTCCACGGCTCTGGCAGCCCGTCACTGCGTGGGTGGGCGGGTGAGTGGTGCTTGTTGGGGGCGGCGCGGCCTCCGTCGCCACGTGTGTTCGTACGGGTCGCCGCCGGGTGCCGTGACCAGGCCCTCTGCGGGGTGGCAGCGAGGCGTCCTGGTTCTTGGGATGGGCGCAGGCTGCGGCCGCAGCGATCTCGGCTCCTGTGGGGCTTACGGGTGGCAAGCTTCCCGCGCGGCGGCGAGTCAGCAAATGGCGGTGATGGGCCGGATGTGGCCGATGTCGAAGGGGGGCTGATCGGGAGGCGCTTAGTCAGTCCGCCGGCAAGGGGCCAATTGCGAGCCGCACTGTGCGCGGCTCAAAATTGGTCCCTTGCCGGCGGACTGACAATCGCCTGCCGATTGGGCCCTCCAATTGTCAGTCCGGAGGATGGGGCCAATTGGCACCCTTCCTCATCCCGGACAGGGCCCGCCCTCGGGGCCCTTACTGCTTTATTTAATCCGCTCCGCTAGGAGCGGTTAAAGATGAGGACAATAATAAAAGTAATAAATATTTGCATTTTAACATTTAGTATATTATGTTGCTCAGCCTCTTAGCTTATATACACAGCATGGGATACTTTGTTCCCTCTTGTTGTCCACTGAACTGGAATTTGAGACAATGTCCTCATTAAGATCATAAGAAATCACATTAGAACTTTTAGAGAAATGGGCCCTAACCTCAGGAACTCTCTGAGAAAAGTGGTATGACCAGAAAGTTTAGCTTTGACATTTTCCTTGTTTTAAATATCCAGGGAGTTCTTGACATGAGGGCAGCATTAAATCATGCAGCTTGAACTTCCATTTTTAAATGGAGTAATTCTAAAAAGGCCTTACAACATGAAACAATCACAGGGAAGGGGACGTGACAGCGGGGAATTACAATGCCAAAGTTGCTAGAGCTTGCCTAACACCAGGAGCTGTGAGTTTTTAATGTAAGGATTTATACATTTATAAACATCCTGCTAATACTGTAAAAACCCCTTTCAGAACTCCTTTTCAAATTCTCTGTGGAGTGGGAAAGTAATTTGAGGCCTGAAAGGACAAATCCTAACAATTAGATAGCTTGTACTGCATTGGCCAAAGGCCTTCACAGTGGGATAGTAACAATACAATAAATTGGATAACATTAAAAAAAAATTAAAATACAATAAGCAGAATCCAAATGCCTTAGGGGCAGCATTTTTACATAACCATTTTGGCTCTGATCTTCCTGGCTATAAGTGCATGAAGAGCAACTCTATTGGAGACATATCGGTTGGAATCAGACATAAAAAATCAATTTATCATGCTCCAGTATTAAACTTAAAGGGATTCCTTGGTGAGTCCTAACAATTAGTTGAAGGGCTCTTTTGAAGCTTGGAGCATCCTTTGCTTTTGAGGTCCCAGTGGGTTGCCACTGGCTATTGCCATTTGTAGCTTCAGCTGACTTTTTAGCCCAGATCCCTCTTTGCTGTTTTTCTCCAGCTATCTGTGTTACAGAAGTAGTCACTAGGTGTGTAGAGTGTTTTTTTTTTCTAACAGATGCTTAAGGTCTGCCACTTACACTTCCAAATCACCATGGCGAAGGAGGAAACAATTTCCAAACTCCCCAGCTTAGTAAAGAGCAAGTAAGACTCTCAGCCATTTGCATTTTATACCATATGGTTTCTGTCATACTTTCAGACTTTGAAGCTTGGCTTCAAGTGAGCATTCTTAGAACTTGTACATGCTCACTTCAGTACATTGATGCTAGAATTGTCACAGTGGTTCTTCATAGCCATGGTATATCACACTGATATGATCTCAATTATGTCTAGTAGTCCACATTTTGGGACCTAGAAAAGCTAACTCTGAGATCTCACCAGTGTGACTGTACAGATGACCCGTAGAAGAGTACCAGTTATAGGTAAGCAAACTGTTTAAATCTGTTCTAAACAACAAAAATCTATGCTGTCCAGTTTATCTTCAGCCTTGAACAGTCTGTGACCAGTGTTAGTATTGCTTCTACTTAGAACCTTACTGTTTTGATACCTGTTTATAGTTGTATTTCATCTGCATCTGGCCCTAGAAAAATTTTCAAAATAATTTCCAAGTCTCTGTAATTCAAGATCTCATGAAACGTGTTAACTGATCTGGTACTCCCACAAGTTCCCAGAGTTGGGAAGTTTTTTCATAATACGAAAATGTGTTCTGGGGTTGGATGGAGACTTGGGTTCGTACTAGTATATTTCATGGGAAAATATTATGAGCATTATTTAACTCACTTTTTTAGTTATATTGCTTTAGTGCCTAGTTGGCACATCAGAGCGAATAAAAATAAATAGCAAATGCTATAACTCAATTTTAATTGTTTACTTTTGTCAAGTTTGTTATTAAGAGTTGATTGCTGTTGTTCTACCTCCTATTTTTTCTGAAACAGACTAATTCCAGCAGGTAGTCATATCAGCCTGGAGTAGCTAAAATAGTGAAGTCTTGTGGCATTACAAACCCCTTACCACTTTATTATGGCATGAGCTTTTTTATGCCAGAGAGCACTTCCAACAGATGCATGAAATGTTATATTCAGTTGGCAGACTATAACTAAAATTACAAAAGCAGAAGTTGAATGTGGGGATTTGGTGAGTCTTCCAGCAGGATCTTGCTTTCATCTATGCTACAATATTGTAATACAGCTATATCCTGACAGACTGAACATTGTGGGTTTGCTATTTTTAATTACCTTGCTCTTCTGCTGTTTATAGCTTTTGGCTTCATACGTCTGTCAATTGTATATGGCAGTCCTTGTATCTGTTCAAGTAGTATTTGGCTTAAAAAATTCATGCCAAAAGTAAATATGTCTTAAAGGTGCATGAAGACTCTTATTCCATCAACATCTAGATTTATTAATTTCTTAGAAATTCCACTGGTTCTGTCCTGGTTGACTTAAATTCTCTCTTTCTTTTGGAGTAGAATCAAAGCTTGGCCAAACCAGCATGTAAGAGAGAAGCAGTCTAGCACAGCTGTATCTTTAAGCCCTCTATATTTATAGTGGGTGACCTTGGGTCAGTCAGTGTTAGATCTCTCAGCTTTACCTACCTCATAGGATATCTGTTATGGGGAGAAGGAGGATATGCAGTTGTAAGAAATTTAGAGACTCCTTCAGGTAGTAAAAAGTTAGATACCAAAAAAAACAGCTCTTCTGTGATGGCTCAAAGGACTCGGACACGTTAAGACTTAATGCCCTGCCCTTTCATGTTTATGTTCCTTCGGTAAGAAAGACATGAACTGTAGGTAGTTGGGCAGCATGAGAATGCCACCTCTCTAGAGGGTAGACTGGGCTCACCAGTCACATGTTCTTGTTTTCATTGAAACTAGTTTCCTATTGCACTAAATTATTTGGCCAGAAAACATGAATGTACACACGTACTAAAAGTAGCTTTATTGCAGTTGTTACCATCATAGTCATGGACTGCGAGGTGGTCTTCAACAGGTACTTTCCAAAGCATTATGTAAAGACTTCTGAAATGGTCAGCAATGCCAACCCCCCCCCCCATTTACCCAAAGAGGATTTTAAATAGGTTGCATGCTGGGAAATAAATACTGTGTTTCCAGGCTAAACAGTTGTAGAACAGAGATAGGAAATTTTATTCTATGGTAAGGTTCTACCTTAGTGGCTTTCTCTAATCATCTGCATCAAGGCTAGTTCCAGTCATTTATCTGGCTGGTCAATATACTCATATGACTGTAAAGAAGAGGCTCTTCAAATTCTTCGCTATTCAAAAGCAAACATACAAAAAACCTCACACCTCCTCAGCCATATCTGGAAGGCAATCATTTTGAGCATTTCATTCTGATTCTATTAAAAGTGCATTTGCTTTTCTAGAACAGTGGTTCTCAACATTCCTAATTCTGCGACCCCCTTTGTGTCGCCACAGCAGTGGCGGTGGCATGGCAGCCACTGTGGTATGGTGGTAGCCTCGGCGACCCCTGGGAAAAGGGTTGAGAACTGCTGTTCTAGAACCATATTCTACCCTTGTTACTGTCTTTCAGTTTCATAGGCCTAAGTACTGACATGGACCGTTTACGCACTGGAGGTCTCATGCCGGGCTGCAGACTGTAATTTTAGTCATTTAGTCATTTTAGAGTCTTTTGACTAGACCTCCCCAAACCTGGGAGCCAAAGGCCACATATATATAATTTAAAAGGAAAACTTGACAACCACTGAGGAAAACCCAATTGAAAACGGTTCAATCTGGAGGCCGTTCTGGTTGTGCTTATATACATATATATATATAAAAAAGAAGAGATAAGAAATGTTTATTTGTATTCATTGTGAAATTGTTTAATATAGCCCGGGATAGGTTCTGTTTTCTGTTGCTGTAATTTTAGTTATGGCTGGTTACCCCACTCTTCCTGCACCCACACGGGGGAGCATTTGGCCTGATGCATTTCATCCGCCCCTGATTTGTGCTCCTGCACGGGAGCTGGGGCAGTACGTAAACGGTGATGTTCCCAGTACGTAAACGGTGATGGTGAGTAATCTGGGCTGAAGAGAATTACAAATGGCACAGGCTAGTAAAATTGTAAATCTTTAAAACTGTAAATCTTTAAGGATTTTGGGAAGAATGTTTTTAACATTTTTTTATTCCAGTGAATAAATGTTTTTCACTCTCAGTGTATCAGCAAAGGCTATAACAATGGAGTTCTACAATGAGTGAATTGGAGCAAAATTGTTAAAGAACCATGGTTTCTTCAGACTGAGATACACTAGTATCTAGTATAGGGGTTCCCAAAGTGGGTGGTATGCCTCCCTCTGGGGCAGTGGAAGGATCCAGAGAGCCCCAATAACTATATTTTCACTAGAGGAAACAAGGGAGAGAGAAACATTAGTACAAAAAATCTGTAAGAAAGTACAGAATAGGGTGGGATTGCTTTGAATATGGTTTTAGGAGTTTGAAAACTGGTAATGTTTATTGAGCAACAGCTTGAAACATTGTAGTTGAGCTCCCTTAATACTTTATTATTTTGGAACGTAGTCATATATATAATGACATCTTGGGAAGATGATGGCTTTTTGCTTCCCATGAGAATATAAAACATTTGTCATGCTTTAAGTATGATACTTACCAAGATGCTTATGTAGCCTAACAATTAGTGGTTGATTTTAAGCTAGTGGTGATTTTATTTGGAAAACTCTAGTAGGCTTGGTATAAGATTCTGAAGTAATTCAAACTGTTTTGTGGAGCAATAAAAATATTGAGCAGCACAATGACTACCATATAAAATATAAGTAACATGTAAGCAAGTTGTTAAAGTTAAAAACATATATACTTCACTGGGAGCATACGTGTTCATTGTCGTAGTCTCTGTGCATGAGTACCGGGCATGAGTGCCTTTTGCAATGCTTTCCCTCCATTTTTCAGCAAGAGGGTCAGTGGGGAGTACCTGTCCTTCAGTTCTGTCTCTGCTGATGTGGAGATCATTTCATTCTGAAGCTCTGTTACTTGTATTTTAGCTTGTTCACCGATAAAATCCAACTGTTAGTCTTCGTGCTCACTTTTCTGTGTTGAGTGAAGGATATTATTTTTGCAGGTGTTCCAGTGCAGAGTTTTTTTTAAAGGTGCCAATCATGGCATGAAGTCCTCTCAGCTGGATGACCATTCCTTATGTTTAACTTGTTATGCTGGGGCAAAGCTTATTCAGATACTGTGTGGCCGAAGCCTCTGATATTCCAATCTGTCAGACTTCTAGCTATGCAACTCTCACTGTTGTACTAAACTTCAGCAGGGTCTTTAAGGAAAGTAGGGTGACTTTCTTTGGGAGTCCAATTTTTTGGCAGAATTTTATTAGCAGCACTATGGTGTCTAATATTTTATTTATTTATATTTATATACCACCCTCCCTTTTGGCTCAGGGTGGCTTACATTTAAAACTTTCATAATACAGTGCAATACAATAAAACATCTTGACAAGTATATAATAACATTTTTAACAATAGGAACGTGTATCAGATAACGCAGTTTATAATTAACATTTAACATTCAGCAATCAGAAACAGCTTTTCTGCACTGTGACTGATTTTTCTGTTAGTGCAGTGTGTGTGTCTGGGGGGGGGGAGGACTGGACTTTGATTGCATTAATTTCATTATTACAGACAATTTTTGTTTTGGATGAAGGAATGCTTGTTTCTGGAAGCAAAAATAGAGAAATTTGCTATATAGCCCTACAAGTCAATAGAGGGTTGGCCCAAATCTATTTGCCAGTAAGGAACCCTGTTAAAATTTTTGTCAAGGCCTTAGAATGCTTTATGCCTTAGAATGCTTCAAATATTGAACAGCCTTGACTTTGGCCTCCTTTATGTTCTGCTCTTCTGATAAAAGCATACTCATGTATCTCCTATATTCAGTGTATTTGTCCTTGCCAATTGAATAACGTTGAAACTGCTAGACATGAGCTGTTGTACTGTTTGATAAAGAATTTGTCCATTAAATATCACCAGAGCGGCCAAGAGCCACCATGGACCCCTGAACAAGGGTTTTATCTGTCCCCCTACCATGATCCAAACCAAATATAGCAAAACAAATCACTTGACTAGCTGTTACTATGCATCCATAATGATAAAATCCCACATGCCCATCTGTCCATTCGTGGCAGGCACCCTTCATTGAAAAATAAAACTAGGAATCTCAAATTTGGCCACCAGTTTCAGGATGATCATAGGTCCGGAATGAAAGGAATTGTAATATCCTGGTCCAGGTTATGTCCACACCTCCCCCACCCTCTGCTATCTGCAATGGAAGCTAAGTTCTAACTTCTGTTCACCATGTATAACCATTAAGGCAGATTAACATGCATGGGTGGCCAAACTGTGGCTCTTCTGATGCCCATGGTCTACAATTCCCATGAGCCCCTTACAGCTCTCTGGCTGTCCAGATATCAATTGGAACGATAGTCCACTGACATCTGATGAGCCCCAGTTTGGCCACCCTGTGTGAGAGGGAAAGCAGAGTCAGAACAACTGTTTTCTGTACTCTGCTTTTCCTGCACTGCTAGTGCCTGCAGTACAGACTTACATTAGAAGTAAAGGTATTCTGTGACTGCAGTATAATGCCAGTCTTAGGGGCCTTCCAGCTTACTTAGGCCCCAGGAATTCTTGTCCCTAGTCTGGCCCCTCAGTAACTTTGTAAATAACCCCAAACCCTTCTGAAAAATCACCAATAGACAGTTCCCAGAAAAATTTAAGATCTGCTAATACTTTTAGAATTAAAAAAAACCCAATATGGGTGTTTACAAAAAAAAGTTGGATTCATGTTGCATGTTGTTTATAAGCTTTCAGTAAAATTATTTAATCATACAATTAAGCTAGTAGTATTGAATAGTAATCTCATTTGTTTTCAACAGGAAACACATTTCCAAGGTTAACTCCCCTACTGCAAGTCGAAATTAAATTATCAAGGTGTGCAGTGCACCCTTCTCAAATTTCAGGCAGGCAGGAGAAAATATACTCATTTTATATAGACAATATAGTAGACACAGGCATGCTGATAGGCTTGCAAATGAGCTTATCTTTGCCTTTCTCAAGGGGGGCTTCTCTGTCTAAGTTTTGTTGGGGGGGTCTTTTTGACAAAAAACTGAGTGCACAGGAAAGGGGACCTAAATCTTGTTCCCTGTAGTGCTTTTAAACACAATCATAAAGACATGAGAGAGATTTCAGATCCTGAATAGGCAGTTCTGTTTCACATGTGATTGCCTATCCACTGATCTCTTGCATCTCCAAATTGTGTTTACTCCCTGGCACTTCTCTGAGCCTTTGCCCCATTTTAACAGGTGGAAATCAGAATGCCAGAAAATGAAGCAGCTCATGCTTATATAGGCTCAGTAAGCCCTCCGAAAGCAGGTGAAATGATTTCGATTAGCAGAGAATAAAAATGCAGTGCAGAGAAATATTGATTGGAATTATCAAGGTTAGAGGGAAAATGGGCGAGTGTTCTAGTTGTAAGGCATTTCTGTCAGATACATGTGGGCTAAGTCATTCTCTTTTCTTGTTGCCCGGTGAAATCAGAGTGAAAGATATCAGAATTGGCAGATTAGTTTTTAATCTCTTCCGGGATGTTGCAAATAATTCAGTTGAAATTTATGACATTTATTATTGAACATTCAGACTAGATCTTGAGTAATAGCTTTCTAATTGCAAATTCCCATAAAACATGCCAAAACTTGGAATATAGTCATGGTATGTTGGCTGTTACATCAGATCAGAAAGTTAACATAAAAGGAATACTTCTATTGTTCCTAGATTAGCCATATGGCAAGGACAAGAAACACTTGTAAAATATATATTTTAAAATGGAAAACGTGTTAGAAAGAATTCTATAATCATTTCATTACATTCATACAAAAGAAAACAAGTAAACGTTCAAACAAAATAGCCAGCTAGGAGAGAAAAGACCTACTTACAAGTTTCTTAGTTCAGTAAAGCAATTCTATAATTTTACAGTATGGTTTACAAGATAAGTTAAATGAATGCAACAATTTAAAAGCAAAAGAAAAAAAAAGGAAAGGGAAGAAAATATCCACATTATTTTGGCATGATAAGAACACTGGGAACCCTGCTGCATCAGACCAATGGTACATCTAGTCCAGAATCCTGTTTAATACAGGGATCAACCAGTTCCTCTGGGTGGCCAACAACAGGGTGTTGATCTAGTGGAGTGACTCAGCTTATTTTTAGAAGAAACATTTTCAAATGAATATAGTAGAAATCTCTTAGGGACTTACAAGAGCCTCACCTGTGGGCATCTCAAAATCCAGTCAGTCTTGTCTCATCAGCAGAAAGAGCTTGCTGCAAGATTATATAGGTAGAGGAAATTATCCCAGTCAGGATCACTCTTTCAGTATGGATTTTGAAGATTAAAAAAAACACACATTATACAAACATGGATATAAATTACTTCATCCTAATAATATTTGAGATTTATCTTAAACTCATATTAAAACAGAATTACAGGTTTTGCTGAATACTTTTTTCCCAGTGGGGGATATTGCTGTTGTAATTGGCATGATTGGCTGTAAGGTGGGGCCCCGGTCCCTTTAAAGCAGGGGTAGTCAAACTGCGGCCCTCCAGATGTCCATGGACTACAATTCCCAGGAGCCCCTGCCAGCATTCACTGGCAGGGGCTCCTGGGAATTGCAGCCCATGGACATCTGGAGGGCCGCAGTTTGACTACCCCTGCTTTAAATGCTCCCTGCCAGTCTGCCAAGGTGGGAGGGGGGGCATTTAAACAGAGCAGAGCCCTTGCATCACAGCCAATCATTCATTTATTTATTATTAAATTTATATACCAGCCCCCCCTAAAGCTGGCTCAGGGCAGTTAACAACATAAAATAATTCAACAGAATTAAAACAATAAAACAATAATAAAAAACAGATAAACATTTATTTAAAATTCCCCACAGGGCTGTTTTAATTGGCCGCACATTCCCGTCCCGCATACCTGGAGGCTTTGAAATCAGAAGTATATGCACTCAAGTATATTGTATACAAGACATATTAAAGAGTTGAAACTATCTATTCTCAAAAATATTTACTTGTCCTTAGATTCCTTATGTGCCACATTTCTGATGGAAAGTTACATATAGCAGGCAGTTTGACTATTGCAGCACTTTCAGTTTGCAAGCTGATTTTTCAATTTCACATAGTGAAATCACTCTGGCAGCCAGAAGTTTGTGTTATTCTAAACAGCAAAGGATGGACAAAGTAGTCAACTCTAAATCAGATGCATTGCAGTGTGTGAGACAGAGGACAGTTCTTGAACCAGATCTCACTGATTTTTGAATTAGTTGTTTTCCTTTTGGTGGCTCTCCATACATAGTTATAAATTCCTATTACCGCATATACTTGCATATAAGCCGACCTGCATATAAGCCGAGGCACCCAATTTCACCACAAAATCTGGGCAAACTTACTGACTTGCATAAAAGCTGAGGGTGGGAAATGCTCCATCATCACAGGCTCTCCCATCCAGCATTGCAATTCCTTTTGCCATTGAAGGTAAAAGGAAAAGAAGAACAGAGTCCCTCAGTCAAACTGTTGATGCCCTACAAGCTGCCAGAGCAAGCTCACCTCGCAGTACGCATTTGTAGAAGGCAATGCAATGATTGGCTGGAGTAGGCTTTAATTTTAATCACCATATATACCTGTGTATAAGCTGAGGAGGGCTTTTTCAGTGTGAAAAAAGTTGCTGAAAAACTAGGCTTATACACAAGTATATAGGGCATATTAGTGTTTGCTCTGTTGCTTATTTGCTTTCTTGCCACATTTGATTATGAAGATATGATACACATCTGCCAATAGACCCCTTCAGTGTTCTCCCAAAGTTTTGCTTATGTGGCAAGGACTATTTAGACTATGTAAGCACCTGTCATGAGTGATCTTACAAACCACCTTTTTGCCTTTATTGAAGGTATAAACAATTTTCTTTAAACAGCATGGATGAACAGTCTTGTCACTTTATTTTTTGAGTTTGAATATATTAACTGAATGGTTCTCAGACTTTAACAGGGACCTACTTCACACCTCATCCAACTTTGGGGATCCAGCACCGATGGATGCTGGAAGTGGGCAATCGGCTTCTGCACTGTTGGGTGTTTACCAACTCCCTAAAACTAAATAGGGGTCCAGGGAATGGAATGCAGATGCTCCTTCTCATCTCCTTTTCTACTACTTGGAGGAATCTGCCCCCTGCTCAGCCCACCTACAAGAGAATTGCTTTTGTCACGTATCACAGGTTGAGAGCTATGTGTCACTCTGAGCAACAGGTCAAAGTTGCCTCTGCATCTACTGTAACCATTTTCTCTTTGCTTATCCTGCTTTTATATGCAACAGAAAGACTTATGCCAGTACAGCTGCTTGTGCCAATAAGAAGAGCCAACTAGTAGCATTTAGGACAATGTTATCCTAACAAATGTTAATCAAAGTATGCAGTTTCACTTGCTGAACAGATAGACATACTATTTCAATTGTGAAAGGAAGATTATCAACGAATGTTTTTCTTTTAAATTGTATATATAATGCTCCAGCTGTTGGGGTTAACTGCTATATAGCACACACTGAAGAACTTGATTATCCATGAGATGAATATGTGTAGAAGAGACGCTTCCCCCCCCCCCAATTGCTGCCTAGAAACTGCTATTGAATTGGCTGAGATGGTTGTACAAACAATTCTAATAATTCTATTTTCTTACTGTACAATGGCAAGTCCTAACTCTGTGCAGATGGCAATTAAATACACAAAAGCAAAGATCAAGAGTATACTTAGAAAATGATGGAACTGTTTTATTTACAATATATGTACATGAAAACCTGTGTTCCAAAAAGCAAAGTGCACCAGCATGAGTTTTAACATATGGCTGCGTCTGTAGTTCTTTTATTAGCAGTATGCTTGCAGCAAGCCAACATGGCTCAGGAATGTGATGCGGACGGATGAACAGCTAAAGGCAGTTAGTCTCTTCGGACATAGAATATATTATATCCAAGTTCAATCATCCCTCCAATAAGCAAGGCCCACAGGGGAATGAAGACATAAGTGAGTTTCATGACTGTGAACTGTTCCAATTTAGCACACAGAGCAAGGCAGAAGGCCAGTTTAAGCAACATTGCAGTAAGGTACCATGCTTTCTTTTTAAGGTTCTGGGAGCCATTACGAGGGTCATAGCCAGATTTGCAACGGCCAGCCATTTTCACAATGATCATAACTAGCAGGATGGTATCAAAAATCCAAATGGGGATAAATATTAGGAACCAACTCCAGGGGGCTTTTTCATCCAGCTTTAACACCAACATGATCAGGAACAGTAATGTGAAGAGCCATGTGAGGAGCACTCTCTGCGCCAAGGACATTCTCATTTAAACAGCTTTAGGAGGTGGTTGGTAGCAGCAGAAAAGATGGTCCCTAGGGAAAGAGAGGGAGGGAAGAGGATATCAGCATACTCCAGCAGCAATAGGGGGTCTTCAAAGGCCTTACAAAAAGTCTTTGAACTAACAAGGCAAGTTTCTCTCCTGCAGGCAGTCTTATGGGAACAAATTTTGGTATTTGGGAATTATATGGGTTTGCACATAGGATGTTTTATTTATTAAGAAAGCTAGAGGGGTCTCTGTTTAGAAAGCATGATGTGACCAATGTCAGGGGTAGTCAACCTGTGGTCCTCCAGATGTCCATAGACTACAATTCCCATGAGCCCCTGCCGGCATTTGCTGTCAAGGGCTCATGGGAATTGTAGTCCATGAACATCTGGAGAACCAGGTTGACTATCCCTGACCTATGCTACAACATCTAGTGGAATTCTGTGCCACTTACATAAAATCTGCATTCATATTATCACCTGAATTGCTTTATCACCTGAATTGCTAGCATGCCTTACTTGTGTGAACTGTCACCTTTCTAGCATTGCAGTAAAAAAAAATATCTGCTACCTGACAAGAGCTTAGTGACAGATCACTGACATACCATACCAGGCTCAGTCTGAGGTTATCACCAGGTAAAGGCTGAAAAACAAATGATGCTGGAAGAGCTCTAACAGAATCCTGACCTTATCTTCAAGCTGCTTCAGGGAGCTAATATTTCCACCAGTGCATGATTTGCCTAATTGAACCATTACTGTTAGCCTTTGGAAAGATTGACATTATTTCTCTTATGCCATGGCTAAGAGGAATTCAAGAAAAGACTCACAGTTTCAAGAGGCAAAACAATACAGGAGCAGAAAAATTAAATCACCCCTCCCTGATCCAAACTAGGCCACCAAACAGCTGGAGATGCTCAGAAAATCTGATAGCTCTCCCAATCTCCCATTTTTGACCTGTTTCTAGGACTGATGGAAGAACTCACTCTGCCAGAGGTTCTGACAACCTACTTTCCCCTTATAACATTTTTCACCGTCAATTTGTTGCCTTTCTTCGGAACTGTACAATACTTAGTCCCAGGATGGATGAATCTGAGGACTGGAAAACAAAGGCTGTAACCAACCATAACCAGTGCGTGTGCTCAGAAGGCATGAAGTGTTTTTTCACATTCCTGGGGCTGTGGGGACTAGCTATGTAAGGCTGGGAAGCTACAGCAAGAAAGGGGATAAAATTGTACTTCCTATATGTTCTCCATGTTCAAGGACTAGAAGTAAGCCACAGTCTAAGTTGTTACCATTGGTTATTTCCCCCCCCATAGGTTCACATAAGAGCCTCTTGTGGCGCAGAGTGATAAGGCAGCAGACATGCAGTCTGCCCATGAGGCTGGGAGTTCAATCCCAGCAGCTGGCATCACCCCAAGGGTCAGACATGACTCAGTGCTTGCACAGGGGATACCTTTATCTTTACCTTATAGGTTCACATAGGAACATTTAAGAACCATTGATGCTACACATTTGTGATGAAGAATTTCAAACTAATAAGCTGATTTTTGACTTGTTGCTCAGGAAAAGAATAAAACTGCAGCCTACCACGACTGTACCTTTTCCAATTTTAATTTTTGTACCCTACCATAATTAGAATAATCAAATTATTATATTGCAAGAACATATTCAAATTATCTGCAGTGGTACGAGTAACTATATATTTCACGTTGCTTTTAAGGCCCAATGTTTTTCCTATTATGTCCTCTTTCCTCCAGATTTGTATCTTGATCAAATTTATTTGCAAGTGGAAATGATATCATAGGCACCTAGAATCCAAAGGGCTAGTCCACTTACTCCAAATAATTTTTTTGCATAAATCAAAGGTTTTGTTGACAATGCCATTGGATCCATGTGCTATAAATGACACAATTAATTGTAATTAAAATTGCTTATATTTTAATATTCCATGAGTGATCTGCCATTTGAAACAATAAGTATATACAGTACAGTCAAGACATTGACATGAATTATAGACACCTGTCTTCTATCATGTGAGCTCTTATCCTAGTATAATTTCCTGTCTTTTCTACGTCAGTGGTTGGGGAGAATTTTGGAATGCATTGCTCACATTAGGAATAATGAACTCCTAATTGCTTCAAGATTGCACACATGTCAGAGTGATTGATCAGGGTTTACAAATGCTATTTGTATGTAGGCTATCGTCCCTTACTACCAATTTAGGAAGATGTATGATAAGAAAGAAGATGAGAAACTGCCAGTGAATAAATTATGCCATGGGGGTAGACAAGGCAGATCAAGAAGCATTGATAGGAAAAAGGGATAAAAGGCCAATTTCAACTTGATAAGAGATGTAATATTTCCAGAAGGTCATGAGGGAAAAAAATTAAAATTGTAGGGAAAATTAATGTACATATATTTACTTTCCTGTCAAACATAAATTTATTTTACTGATTTAACATAAAATATATTATTAATAACTTATTCAGCAAATACAATTTATACTATCTTCCCTTTGTATAGGAAACATTGCTGGTATATGCAATTATTGAGAGTTGCAAATTGCTGCACTCTATGGTAACATGATAGGGATGCCAGCTTCCAGATGGGGCCTGGGAATCCCTCAGAATTACAGTTCATCTCCAAATTACAGAGATCAGTTCTCCTGGAGAAAATGGATTGTTTGTAGGGTGGAAACTATGACGCTAACTATCTGAGGTTCTTGTCCTCCCCAGGCTCCAGTCCTAAATCCTCAGGAATTTCCTAACTTGGATCTGGCAAGCCTATACCTCCATCTCCCACTGGTAACCAAGGAGGACCTCGCAACCCTAGCACCATATATCTTTAATTTTTGCCACCTGAGAAGAAAAAATAAAGCTGAAGGTAGAAAACCAAAGTAAGTGTTATTGGGACAGAAACTCTCTTGAGAGTCACAATGGGTGTAGAACTTCCAGCATGTTTGGATGTTGTTGAACTTTATAACATTGTAAATAGTGAACTATTTAAAAGTACATCATTGAAAATTGTAGCATAACTGTTCAAAAAACAGTAACAATGTTAACAGTAACAAGTCTTGAAAATGTTGTATAAACTCAAGTATAAGCCTTTTTTCCCCTAGCGCTCTCCCAAATTTTCCAATTGTTCCTCAGTCTTTTTTCACACTATATATCTGAGCAGGAAACCCTTGCTTTAAGAAGTCATGTTCTCATTCTAAATGAGAAAATCTCTCAGGCTGTCCTCCCCTTGCTGCTATAACATTTTTTTTGAAAAAACTATCACAAAAAATAATCAGGGAAAAAAAATATCTTGCTTCCCAAATTATTCCATTTGCTGCCCAGACCTTCACATTTCTGTAAGTTTCAGTATCTTAGAAACTAACAAAACTTTTTGTTGGGAGAGGAGAATTTTCACTTGCTTAAAAGCAATGGCTTGGACCAAGTGGGTAGTTCTCTGTCCTTCATCAGATTAATAAGAAAAGACAGCATTTTGGGCCTGATGTTTTAATCAGCTATTCAGATCACACTGGTTTTATGCAAACATGTCCATTGATGGATGATCTTTGGCAAATACATTGGTCTTCACTGAAAAGCTTCCTTTACAAAATGTTCAGAAATTAAAGAAGGATGGCAGAGGAACTCAGGACTATTTGCAAAGTATGTTTTCCAGTCTTTTCTCATGATAAAACTCTAATATTCTCGTCACTATAAACTCGAGAAAACTTGTACCAAGTGCAGGAAATCTGCGATGAAATATCTATTTGACAAGCAATACAATCTGACAGGATTTCGAGGCAGGGGGAGAAGCCTGATGAATAGGCTACTGGTCTATCAAGATTAGAGTTGCCAACCTGAAAGGGTACCTAGACATCTCCTAGAATTACAACTGAACAGTTCACCTGGAGAAAATGGTTACTTTTGAAGGGTTCAATGAGGTCCCTTCTCAGGCTCCATCTCTAAACTTTGAGCAATTTCTCACCCAAAGTGGGCAAACCTAATCAAGGTCAGAGGTCTTTCATATCCATTGGCTGATACTTAAATGGGTAATGCTAGGGAGTTGAACTTATTACTCCCTGAGTGCAAAAGAAATCTCAGCCAGCAGCATGGAACACTGCCTTCCTGGAACCAGTTTCTGGGGACCAAATCTGGGAGCTGCATACTGGCAAAAGGTTGCATAACACACCATTTCTCCTCAAGGGACTGGTTTACTGTGGGAATATGTTTGGGAGATGCCTCCTCCATTGAGGGCAGACTACAAGCCTAAAATATTGGGCCGATGGGCATTTTCACGCAAAAGCAATTCTTCCCTTTCACTTACTGGGACCAGGACCCCTCAGACCCGTGAAAAGAGACCACCTGTTGGGACGTGCCAATGATGGGGGAGGGGAGGCAATAAATTAGGCTTACCATATTTTGAAAAGCAAAAAAGAGTAGTCATATTTCCTAGCTGACTACTTCAAACCAGATCACTATGACAAATCTCATTTTAAACATGCCTACCATTTAAGGTGCGATAATTGCAATCACTAGGAATATTCCTAACAATCCGACCCCAGAAATGTTCATCCGTTATTTAAAAGAGCCCCAAAGAGATCGGAACCGCACAAGAAGCGGCATAAATGAGAGGGGCCCGCAGTCCCGAGCCCTTCGCCCTTCGCCCTCCAGGACTACGAACTACCCACCAAGCAGGCTTCGGGCGGCCCTCGCAGCTACGGCTGCCCTAGGAAGGATCCTCCGAGTCCCAACTCATCACAGCCCGACGCTCGAGGCCACCCAAAGGCCACTGTCGCGCGACTTCGGGAGAAAAAACAGCCCACAGCTCCGCGCACAGAGGCCTGAGCCAGATCGACGACCGGTATATACGTCACTCTCTTTACAACGATGCCCACCGGTTCTGAGCAGCTGTCTATCACTCCATGACTCCTCTTCCATTGGGCTTCACTGCACTACATCCCGCCTTCTGCCACTGTGACCGACAGCTCGCCCTCGCTCTACAGAAATCGCCTGATTGCCAGGGAAACTGTATTTCTTCTTAAGCCCTGCCCGCCGTTCTTTCTCTTGTCTCATTGACGAGGAGAGACGCCCATCAACCGTCCCTTTCTGGAGCCAGCTACAACCAATCAACTTTCACCCCGCTGCCATGTCTTCTCTTCATTCGCACTGTCCGGGTTCCATCCCGCCTTTCTGTAGAATTGCCGTCCAATCAAAAGCCTCGTCGATTAAACGCTCTCCTTCTCTCGCCGCCCGTCCTCTACCCAGGCACTTACGCCGAACGGTTTTATTTTTTTGTTTTGGGTCGCCGCGCGCCACATTCCCCCTCCCACCCCCTCTTAGAAAGAAGAGGCGGGGCCATGGTGGCCACACCGCCCTTTCTCGGCGGCGCGCTGTTGCTGCTGCCTCAAATGCGCGCTTCGCGCGCGCCCGGCTACGAGCTGTTGCCTCTCACGCTGTCTGGTGCCCTTGGTCCAGCACGGTCGCGGTCTTCGCCCGGTTTTGCTCGGCATCGCGCGCGCGAGGTGGTGGTTCCAGATAACCGGTAAGATTCGGATAAGCCCCCCCTCCCCCCCGCCAACCCTTCCCTGCAAGAGTAGCTCGAGGCTCGGCAGTTGAGAGACGGGCAGGGGCGCCACGAGCGCGGGAAGGGTCTCGGAGGAGGAGGAGGAGGAGGAGGGGGTGGGCGGGGGAGGAAGGGAATGCGGCTCGGGCAGGCGATTAGGAGCGGGATCGAGGCAGCCTTGGCGGTGGAGGAGGGCTTGGGGACCCCCCTCCCCCAGGGAAGAAGGGCCATTCGTGAGGGGGTGGATCCGAGGCTTCGGTGGAAAGGGGAAGCGCCGGGAGGGAGGGGGGCTGGCTGGCTGTAGGGAGGCCAGCCGCTGCCACTTGTGGTGAGGAGGAGAAGAGAAGGGGGGGGGGGTTGGTGGGATGGCTATGGTGGGAGGGGGCTGGGCGACACGTGGGGATGGGGGGACGTTTGTGGGCGAGGTGGTGGCTGCAGGCTCTGCCGTTGTTGGGGGGGGGAGGACGACCCTTGTGCGGTCTCCGGGGACTTTGTGTTGGGTCAGGAGAGAACGAGCGGCTGTCATTGGAAAGCCAAGGGGGAGGATGCGAAATGCTTTCCGAGTGCGGAGGGAGGGGGAAGGGAATCAGCCCGAGGGGGCGCATGGAGCTCGGTGGCTTCTTCCAGCTCTGGGATCTTCTTCTCGCCCTTCTCGTTTTTTTTTTTTTAAACTCCCTTCCCATAAGTGGTTTCTTTTGGTCCTCATTTATTTTGTACGGTGCTGCTACAGACAAACACAGCTACGCATCTTTAACACCAGGTAGCTTTTAGGGCCCGGATCATCACTCTTTCTATGAAGTTAAACTAGTGGGTAGACGTGCTGACTGTGTCTAGGGTAACTAGTGGCAGGTTGGTGTGGAAATTATGGCTTACTGAGTTTTCTCATGGTTACAATTTCTCAAAGAAACAGAAAAATTAGGTTTTAAAATCAAGTTTGATTCTGTGAACGGGAATACAGTGGCACCTCTGTTTTTTCTCTTATATGGATAGGTGCCTCACAGTCCCTTGACACATGAGAGTGTGATGAGCATCTGTTGTTTGTAGGGCTCAGCATTAAGATGGGGTGACATTTTTGTTGCAGGTATAGCTCAGTACCCATGTGCCCAATTGTAGGCCCTGAGGTTAATTCTTAAGCTCCTTAGACATGAATATGACTTGGCCAGTTTTCTCAATGGGAACAAGACTTTTAATCAGTGGAGCACGTGCTGAGCATAATTCATACACCTTCCTGCATTCAAAGTACTCTATTCCCAAACCTCTTGGTTTCCTACATTTTACTTTATTCCATCCTGCATCTTTTCAAGTCCAAGAATTTTAGCATGAATTCTTTATTCCATAAGCATTCTGTGTTACCTCTTAGGTTTTGAATGCTTTCATTAAAATATATACCAAACCAATATGTTACATTTCCATTTAATATATCCTTTTTGATCTTGTGTCTGAAGGAGAGAAGGATTTAGAGGAAAGGGTAGAAATATCTAGCTGTGTGATTCTCCCCCTTCACCCTACTAATCCCTAGAAAATCATTTAACAATCATTGTGTATGCAGTTTCATGGCCAGTGTATTGAATTGTTTTTGTTTGTTTTTTACAAACAAGCCTTTAAATTTAGAGACTTATTCTCCGCCCACCCAGTGACTTGCAGGATGAATATAAGGACTTCATTTAGAGTGCCTCACAGTCCCTTGCCACATATTAGTGTGATGAGCTCCATCTGTTGTTTGTAGGACTCAGCATTAAGATGGAGTGACATTTTTTGGCATAGGTATTTGCAGCTTTACAATGTATGTCAATTTTGATTGTGTCTGATGGGATTGTAAATATCATAAACATCTTCAAAATTTGCTTTAGAGTAATGGAAAATGAATTGACTGTCAGCTCCCCATTTGGACCCTCATTATTCTTAGAATGAGACCATCTTATATTAATTTTTGTCTCTGGATACTAATCTGAGTTTTGCATGCTATGTAAGATAAACATACATTCATTATTTATAGTTTTGAAATAGCATTGTTCTTGGCTATATTATATATTTCAGGGCTGTTTAATGTAAACGGCAATGACTGGGGAAGGCACTGGCAAACCACCCCGTATTGAGTCTGCCATGAAAACACCTGAGGGCATCACCCAAAGGGTCAGACAGGACCTGGTGCTTGCACAGGGGATACTTTTACCTTTACCTTATGTTTATTGCAAGCTGCTTTTATTTTATAGAAGTAATAGAAACAATAATTTGTATTGTTATGAAGTGAATTGATATATGGTCCTCATTCTTCTTATAAAATTTTACAAAACATTAAGTCATTCAGAGTTATTACTCATGAAAAATATAAGTGTACCACTGTATTGTTGTTTGATAGTTTATTTGATAGTTTATTTTTATTTATCTAATTTGTATCCCAATCCTCCCCTGAACTGGGACTTGGGGTGGCTAACAACATATAAAATATGCCCCCCACAAAATACAATGAAGAAACCTTTAAAATACAAAACAATTAAAAATCTATGCCCATTAAAATCTGTCCACTATCAAGCAGCGTAGGATGCATGGATGGTGAAGATACAGTTGTAGGATATCAGCTGTATGGCAGGTCACAGCCACCCAAAAGCCTTTTGAAAAAGAGAAGCTGTGCATCCCCTGTAGAACCTAGGGAGGTCCTATAAGTCATACAACTCTTAAGGCAGTTGGTTTAACAGAACAGGAACCACTACTGAGAAAGCCCTTATCCTTGTTAATACAAAGTGGACAGTTCATGGACCAGGGATTTTCAATAAATGCTAAGATGAAAATGAAAAGATGTGGAAGTTCACGCTGGGAGAAGTGGTTCCAAATGTATGAAGGTTCCAGGGCATTTGGGGGCTTTAAAGGTTAGTACCAACAGTTTGAGTTGGCATCCGAAACTAATTGGAAGTGAGTATATATATATATATATGTGTGTGTGTGTATATATATATATAATAAAATAGTTAATCTAGGAGTAATAGTAATTTCACTTACATTTCCATTGGTTGTCACAATTGGTTTGTTTTCATAGAATCATAGAGTCGAAAGGGGCCACGCAGGCCATCTAATTCAACCCCCTGCTCAGGTTACAATGTATTCTGGAGGTGACTGTCACATGGATCACTGTGGCACAATTGTAAGTTGCGTCCCTGCCAGGGTGGGTAAACATGCTTAGTGATCCACCCCCCTACCCCCCAGCCACAGGACCTCCGTCTTGGAGAGGTTGAGTTTGAGATGACTATGCTCAAGCCATCCAGCCACGGCTTCCAAACATCTGGCGAATGGTTCCGGTGGAGAGTCTGGGCGGTTGTCCATGAGGAGATAAAGTTGGGTGTCATCAGCGTATTGATGACAGTCCAGGCCAAAACTCCACACCAGCTGGGTGTGGAGTTATACACCAGAGGGTGTATAAAGATGTTGAACAGTGTAGGAGAGAGAACTGAATCCTGAGGGATTTCATAAGGGAGTTGGTAAGATAACTCACCCCCCACAGCCACCCTCTGGATCTGGCTATGGAGAAAGGAGCATATCCAGCTGAGAGCTATGCCCCGTATCCCTGTCCTGGTGAGGCGGTGTGCCAGCAGTTCATGGTCGACCATGTCAAACGTGGCCAACAGGTCTAACAGAACAAGCAAGGCTGACCCGCCTCAATCCAACTGGCGATGGAAATTATCCATCAAGGCGACCAAAACCGTCTCCTCACGGTGGCCAGGAAGTCAGACTGATATAGGTCAAGTGCCGAAGTTTATTCCAGGAACACCAGGAGCTGGTCTGCTGCGGCCCTTTCAACCACATTACCCAGGAACACTAAATGCGAAACTGGTCAGTAGCTGGCTAGTCCCGCGAGTCCTGCAATGGTTTCTTAAGGAGAGGGAAATCACTGCCTCCTTGAGCAGCTCAGGGAACTCCCCAGTCAACAGGGCTCAGTTAATAATGTCCCTGCAATAAGATGCTCTTGCTACCTCATCATGAGTCTTCTGCCACACTTGCTCTAGTCATCTCACTTCCCTCGTCTCCTGTAGCGCCCCGGTATACCAGGATGCCCATTTGAATCATTAATTAAGTTGAATCATTAAAAAACTGGGTAAGTAATTAAATTGAATCATTAATAAAAGTAAATAATTAAATAAGTTGAAACATTAAGGGATAAACTGAAAGATATTGGTATATTAGCAAGTTTTATAATTATTAAAGACAAAGCAAGCATGTTAACAAAAATGAATTTACAAGAACATGGAATTGTTGGATAAGAGGCTTTAAAATTGAAAAGATCAGCTACCTGGATATTACATTGTCAAATATGAATTACCTTATATGGTATTTCAGAATAATTATGTGAAGTTTTGGAATGAAGTGAAAAAAGGCATGCTAAGATGATAAAAATACAATTGTTATTGTTGGGTAGAATTTATGTGGTTAAGATGGATGTTCTTCCTGGAATGCTACTTTTATTCCAGATAATACCTGTTTTGATTTCTGATTTTCCATTTAAACAAAAAGATTTATCTAAATTTGTATGGCAAGGAAAAAAGCCTAGAGTTAAATTTAAGGTATTAAAAAGACACAAAGGAAAGAGGTGGATTGGATTAACCAGATTTGAAATCTTATTTTGCGGCCTGTTACTTAGTTCGGATAAATGACTGGGTCATGTTAAAGAACAGAAGATTATGGAATTAGGACATGATTTGAGATACATGGCATAGCTGTTCATAGTATGTAGTAAGTAGCATTTAAAAATCATTTTATTAGACATGACATTTTTTGAGGATATGGAGTATAAATTCAGAAATATAAATTCAGATTATGTCTGAAACACCTTAGTGGATTTCAACACGAGAAGGGTTCTACAGGTGAGAAATTACATTTGAAGATAAGTGGTTGACATGTTGTGATATCTTAGATTTCTCTCAGGAGGACTGTAACTTGAATATAATAGAAGATTTGTTAACAAGGACATACCTGTCAGTGATTTTTCTATGCACAAATGTTAGAAAAGTTTAAAGTAGATTTTAAAAGCTCATAGCTTTGATAAAGTTAAAACTGTCTTTGAAACAAAATTATGTACAAATGATGATGACTGTGTTATTGCTAAGATGTTTAAACTTATATTGAAATTTGAAACAAAGGAGGAATCTGTGATAAATGTTGAATGTTAGAATGTTGGCTGTGGGAAAGATGTGGACAAAGAGTCATAAATCCACACTAAGTCTAAACTTAAGGAGAACTTTTAATAATATGATGGGTCATTGCTATTAGTAACTTTATTTAAAATGTACCTAAATATGTTCAATATCTGTTGGAAATGAGAACAACACTTTTTAAAATCATTGGTGGATGTATCAGAAGGTGAAATTTTTTTGGATACCAATATAGACATTGATTCAGAAGATTTTTAGGACTAATATACAGATGAAACCAGAAATTTTTCTTTTCAGACTAATGAATAAGGAACTTGGAAAAAGACATATCAATTTGTTATTGCATATGTTTATGGTGGCAATATATGCTATTATATGCTATACAAGCTTGGTGTAGTGTTTAAGAACCGTGGCTTCTAACCTGGTGAGCTGGGTGATCATGAGCTTGTCACAATCATGATAGTGCTGTTCTCACAGAGCAGTCCTGACAGGGCTTTCTCAGCCTCTCCTACCTCGCAGGGTGTTTGTTGTGGAGAGAGGAACAGAAGGCGATTTTAAGCTGTTTTTAGACTCTCTTGTGTAGTGAAAGCGTGGTATAAAAAATAACTCTTCTAATAGAAAAGTTGGTTATTACCCACAACAGAAGAATGGTTGATACAAATGGTCGAATTGGCAGAGATGACTAAACGTACCTCTTTAGAGAAAAGACAATAGCTGTGTTTGTTGTTAATTGGATACCTCTTATAGACTTATTGACTAATATATGAACAAAAATAAAGTGATAGTATATAATTTTGAGGCTTAAGGGGGGAAATGAGTTTACAGAAAAAGGAGTTCTACTTGTTATCTATATAATCATAGTGTAACAGATATGTATTTGGATTTAGCCTCTTTTTTCTTCTTTATATTTAGTTATGCATTTTTCCTTTTTTGGTTTCTTCATTCTTGTATGTTATAATCTGTAACTGCTCTGCGGGAGTGGTATAAATAAAATGCTAAGGGCCCTTGGGGTGGGCCCTGTCCGTGATGGGGAAGGGCGCCCTTTGACCCCTTCCCCCTGGAATGACAAGCAGAGGGCCCAATCAGCAGGCGCAGAGTGCCTGCCCTCTGCTTGTCAGTCTGGGGCCAATGACCCCTTGGCCCTGGGCTGACGAGTCGGGAGGCACTTCGCGCCTCCCGACCCGCCCACCAGTGATGCGGCTGCCCTGTCCCTTTGCCGTCCCCGAAGCCCGCAGTCACCTGCTAGCAGCCCGGGGCCGGGAGCCTTCGGAACAGCAAACGGACAGCCCCGTTGCGTCACTGATGTGTGTGTGTGTGTGTGTATATATACACACTTCAACTTCTGAAGCAAAAATAACCCTCAGCTTTAGCTTAAAAGTACTGGCTTCCAATGCCTTTTGACCAAGTTTGGCTCTGAGAAATACATATGAGATGCAATGAGGGAATCCCATGATTATCTGTAATCTGTAACATAATCTGTAACATAAATAAAATGTGACTGAGCTTGTGGGAGAAGTTGTGACCAATTCATCGCCTGCCTGATTGGCTGTCTGTCCAATGAATGGCCAATCAGGTATGCTGTCATGCCCCAGCATGGGCTGTTTGATAGTCCTTCATATAATTGTCATAGGGAATGGTCAAAAAGCTCTGAGATCACCAGAATCCAGATAGTATCACCATAAAGTAACAGGTATTATTTTAGAGTCAAACACCTGCATTGCGCTTGTAAAGTGAGATATTACTCCAGAAATAGGCTTAATCTTATTCAAAGCAAATTTATGCTGGTGAGATAGGAGAGGTTTGAAGAAGAAATAAGTTCTAGGTAGCAGAAATTTCTGTGTTGTTCAGTATCTGATTTTGTACTGCCCAGGTTGTCATTTTTAGATCAAACCAAGATTTTAAATTCGGTTTAGTTTATTTGCCTATTTTAAGCAATAGTTTGACTTATGGTGTCCAACACAAGAATCAAATCAGTCAAATATTTATTGTGGTCTGACCAAAGCCAGCCATAATACAGAATAAACAAACAAATAAATAAAATAAATAAAAAGACCTTGTATATGTACATCCAGTCTCAATCAATGTGAATATATATAAAAACACTGATAGGTAATCAACTGTTTGCATAATTACAACAATACATGCAAAGATAAAACAAATTATTAAAAAAATAATTCCTACTAATTCCATTATAAGATGCCTTATTTTCTCTGACTAGAAATTTCCACATTTTTCTGAATCTGCAGATTTGGGTACAGAATCTAGCCACCTGGTATGCTCTTGGGTGGTTTTTATTAGACACAGATATTCAACTCTGATTTTATTTGATTTACCAAGAAAACTTACCAGCAACAGGTATATGGTCTCATTACAGATTTTACTATAGAAATCACAGTTGAAAATCTACTTCCCTTTGTGGGCACATACAGCATACAGGATTTTTATATTTCCCTGCAGAGGGCAGAGTCTCACTTCTTGGTCAAATGGTCAAATCCTCTGAAAGTTGTCCTATGTCCTGAAGCAGCCAGCGCCGCGGCACAGGGGGGAGGGGAGGCGCGGGCACTGGTGCGCTGACTGGCACACACAAGCAGGCGCAGCACTCTGCGCCTGTGTGTGTGCACCTGCCAACACCCACACCTCCCCTCCCCCCCTGCGCCACAGCGCTGGCTGCTTCGGGTGCGAATGGTTGCTTCAGACCCTGAAGCACCCAATCGTAGTGCTAATAGTTTGGTTTGGTGAAGGGGGTGCTACTTTCATCACCTGAGCCTCCATTTAGAGGGAGGCATCAAAGATCACGCCCATGTTCTTGGCGGAGTGAGCCACTGATAGCTGCACTCCATCCAGGCGCACTTCCTCACTTGGACCCTTCCTGCCCAGCCATGGGACTTCCATCTTTGAAGGACTTAGCTTCAGATGACTCTGCTTCAGCCACCTTGTCACTGCTTCCAGGCAGCTGGCTAATACTTCTGGAGGGAAATCAAGGTCGCCATCCATCAGGAAGAAGAGCTTGGTGTCATCTGCATATTGGTGACATCCCAGCCTGAACATCTGCACCGGTTGAGTAACAGGGCACATGAAGATGTTTAAAATAGGATTGGAGAGCAAACTGCTCCCTGAGGAACTCCACAAGGAAACCTGATGGATGCTTGATGATCTGACTGCTATTGCTACCCTCTCTCTGTGATCCTGGATAAAGGAGATTAGCCACTGAATGGTTGTCCTGCAAATCCCAGTATCAGCAAGGTGGTGAGCTAGAAGCTCATGGTTGACTGTGTCAAACACTGCTGAGAGGTCTAGCAGCACAAGCAGCACTGATCCACCCTGGTCCAACTGGCAACAAAGGTCATCCATCAGGGCAACATTTCCTTATATTCTCGTTAACATATTTGGATTGTGGTTTAAATTACAAATTTAGCATTGTAATAGAACCAATAAAGATATTTATCAAACTCCTAACAGTACTTTTTGGAACCATGGTTTTAGCACCCTAAACACACTTCATAACCTATTTAGAAGTTCCTTTTTTTAAGAGAGCTGTGCTGTGTGAATTGTGAAGTAAAACATACTAAGTTAGAGCAATGTAAATAATGTAAAGTATGTTCCAGGATGAAAAAAACACTCTTGTGGAGGATTGGTTGGGTTTTCCATTTCCTGTAGGCAATCACAAAAATAGAACAGCATTGCTCTGCCTTTCTTGTGTTCCATAAACATTTTGCAGTGCTGTACACTAGACTAGATGGTGGCACTAAAAGCATGCAGTTATACTGAAGAGAAACCACTCTTTCTGGATTTTCCTTGGCTATTTATTAAAGATTATTTGAAGAATATTTTTGCTTCAGTCCTACTTTAAAGGAATTCCTGGTATAAGTAACAAAAGATTAAAATAGCGAATCTAAAAATGTTGCCCAGGTAAGTTGTGTCATTGTGGAAGTTGCCTGCTATAAGGGTGTCTTCATAGATGTCAGCTAATAAAAAACAATACCAAAAAGAAAAATGATAAATATTGTCAGGATTCAAAATATTTGATGATAATTGGCTTCTCTGTATTCCTGTTTAGCCTGTTATATTTTATTGTAGGGTTTTTTTTTCCTGTTTTGAGCATACTGTCTTGATTGTCAAGTACTGTAGGCTGCAAGTGTCATTGACTTTTGTTCTTGACTACCTCCTTATCTTTTCTGTTTTCTCCTCTCTGGATACTGCTGGCTGAACTGCTTTTAGGTCATGGTAAACCTCTGTACACTTGTGAATGAGTAAGCGTCCTGGCCCTTGCAGCAACTAAGAGTGTGTCCTCAGATTTTTACAACTTCTTTCCCTCTTGCATTGCCTCAACTCTTCTACTATCACAACTGCCTAACTGAAACAGTGGTGGAGTATACTTATTTATCTGCTATAACTCACCTCAAGCCTCCGGGGAAAGGCGAATAACAAATCTAATAATAGTAATAATTATTATTTCCCAGGCTTGTTAGTGCAGGTCAGTTGACCAGTCTCATGGCCTTTTGGCAGTGGCATACGGCACCTTTAATAGGGTAGGATGTTCTGACAATGTTATTCCGGATTCTGCAGTATTGTATTTTGAAGGAGGACATGTTTTCTTTAATGCAAATTGTACCACTTCTTTTCATGTTAGTGATCAATTGGTTTTACCTAGAATAATTGGCATGGAGAAGTAGCTAGAGATCTGTATTATCACAGATTTATACAGTGGGTTATCCAAATCTGCAATCAGTTGAATGCAATTTATAGGTATTTCTGGACCTTTTTTCTTGTTGGTGGAGCAATATATTAAACATTTTACAAAATGATAGTTTCAATAAAATATTACATTGTTTTATTTGCCTTTAACGTAAACACACTGTGGCCAATATTTACTGTTTTACTTATTTAGGAAACTTCTATTCTGCCTCTCCAGAAAGTGCTTGAAGTGGCTTACAATCAAACCCTATAAAGCAAGTCAACAAACATGGCAAACCTATAAAAACTGGTCACTAAAAACGTGGATCAATAGTGGTGAATATATGGTGTTTTTGCTGATAGGCACACTTCTATGCTGGTAAACATTTGCAGACATTTATAGTTATGTACTATTTATGGTCATTCACCTGTTCAAATAAATTAAAGGCACTTAAGCACACATTCATTTAGGATACACTAGTTAGGGCTAACTAGGGACTGCCTGGCTGTCTCTATATGTGATCTGAGCCAACTGGGAGGGTTGGGATATAAAATTAAGTTGTTAGTTTATTATTATCATCATCATTATGCTGCCAATATTCTCTTAGCAAGCCAAGCAAAAGCCTGATATTCTTTCCCTAGAGTGGATCTAGAGCTCTGCTCTGGTTCAGCCTCACTTGGAGTACTGTGTTCAGTTTTGGGCACCCCAGTTGAAGAGGGATTTAAACAAACTGGAGCGCAACAAAACAAACAGAGGAGGGCAACAAAGATGGTGAGCGGTTTGGAGACCAAGACGTAAGAAGAAATTTTGGGGGAGCTTGGTCTATTTAGCCTGGAGAGGAGACAACTGAGAGGGGATCTGATAACAATCTTCAAGCATTTAAAAGACTGCCATATAGAGGATGGAGCAGAGTTGTTCTCTCTTGCCCCAGAGGAAAGAACCAGAACCAATAGGATGAAATTAATTCAGAAGAAATGCTGTCTGAACATCAGGAAGAAGTTCCTGACAGTTTCTCAGTGGAACAGGCTTCCTCTGGAGGTGGTGGGTTCTCCATCTTTGGAAATTTTTAAACGGAGGCTGGATAGCCATCTGACAGAGAGGCTGATTCTGTGAAGGCTTAAGGGGGTGGCAGGTTACAGTGGTTGAGTGATAGGGTTGTGAGTGTCCTGCATAGTGCACGGGGTTGAACTAGATGACCCATGAGGTCCCTTCCAACTCTATGATTCTAGAGCAGAAAAACTACTTTTGCTTATCTGATTCAGAAATACACTAAATGTGTGTTCCATTCCTTTGTTTAAAAGCTCTATATGTCTTGTGGTCAGCATACCTAAAGGACTGTATTTTCTTATATGAACTTTCCCATTCCCCCCAGGTTATCTTCAGAGGCCTTGCTTTTAGTGCCCCCACCAACTGAGACTAGGCAGATGATAACCTGAGGAAAAGATCCTTCTTGGTTGAGGTGCCAAAACGTTGGAACTCCCTCTCCAGAGATATTCATCTGAATCCTGCTAACTTTGTCTTCTGTTTGCAGGTGAAGACTTTTTTCTTTTGCTTTATCATACTCCCAATAATTGTTGTTGGTCTTCCTCCTTGGTTGTGATGTTATCTGTGTTTATGTTATGCTGAATTGTTTTATATATGCTTTATTTTAGATTAGGGGTTCCCAAAGAGGGTTATGGAAGGATCCAGGGGATGGTGAGGAATTTTGGGACAGTAAGAAGAGTCTTTTCAAAATGATTAATAAATGTAATTGTGATTCTCAGGACAGTGGGAATACATCTGAATCCATATCTCGACAACATCCTTGTTAGATCGAGCACACTCACCAGTGCCCACAGCAACAGTTCTCTCAGCCCTTCAGGCATTTTGATTCCTGGTCAACAGGAAGAAAAGCATATTTATCCCATCGCAGATGATCCTTCATTTGGGAGTGATCATAGACATGTTACAAGGGAAGGTCTTTCTTCCCAAAAAGAAGATCCTCAAAACACAGAGTCATCAGGGAGTTGATGAAGAAGAAGTGCATGCCACCACTAGCCTTAGTGAGCGTACAGGGACTCTTGGTGGCAAACATGGAAACCCTACAATGGGGAAGGTGGGACGCAAGACGAATACAAACATTCCTCAGACCCTTTCAGCAATAGCAGTGGGACTGGGCAAGTCACTCAAACTGAACCTTCACTTGAAACAGAGTCTTACTTGGTGGTGCAAGAAGTCAAACCTTATACAAGGAAGGTTCTATTCAATCTTTCAGCAAGTACAGATATTTACAGACGCTATCTTGACTGGCTGGAGTCTGTTCTGGAACAAAGAACAGCCCAGGACACGTGGTCAAAGGAAGCGTCGAGTCTAATAATCAACATACTAGAAGCGAGGGCCACCTTCCTTAACAATACAACATTTCAAGTCCCAGATTTTTAACAGACGCCTGCTGATAAGGACGGACTATATAGTGGCCAGAGCTTACCTCAACAAATGGGAGTTCCCAGTTCAGTGGCCAGAGCATACCTCAACAAACGGGGTGTTCCCGGTCTAGGGGTCTGTTGAAGAAGGTGACTAGGATATTGGACTGGTTGGAAGAGAACCTTCTGTCATTACAGGTGGAACACATCAAAGGGAACCTCAATGTTCAAGTGGACTGGTTAAGCCGCAGGACCATTCAGGAAGGAGAATGGTCATTAATTAATGGCTAATAACCCAGATGCTTAGGATGCCAATCATGGATCTAGCATTGGCAGACAACCAAGTTCCCTGGTTCATGTTGAGATTCCATCATCCTGGGCAAAAAGCATATATGCACTAACCTCGGACTGGTCAGAAGGGCTGCTCTATGCATTCCCTCCAGTACCCATAATACTGAAGCTCCTTCACAAGATCATGCAACAGAAAGTGGTGATGATACTGGTGGCACCCCACTGGCCTAGGAGACCCTTGTTCTCAACTATACTGCAGATGGCAGTGGAACCACCCTTTAAGCTTCTACAGATTCCAGATTTCCTAAGACAGGGTCCGGTTTGGCACCCAGATCCAGAATGAAGTTGACCATCTGGAGACATCTAACAGATATGGATTACTGACAGGTGATTGTGATAACCCTCTTAAACTCCAGGAGGCAATCAACTACCAGACTCTACAATGTCACATGGAAAGCCTCTGTGAGATGGGGAAGAAGGTACACTATCTGAAGCCTTCTGTAATAGTTCTGCTGAACTTCCTGCAGGATGAGGTGGCACAGGGTCTAAAGCCAGCCACCTTAAGAAGTCAGAAAGCAGCAATTCCAACTGTCCACGGGTAGATGGTTTTCAGCTATCTCACCATCCCCACGTAGTTCAGCTCCTGAAGGGGGCCACAGCAAAAGCCCTTCCCCAGGTGCACAGATTCCCAACATGGAAACTGAACGTGCTCCTACAGGCCGTAACAAGGTTTTCACAAGGACAAGATGGCACTACAACCCGATCCAACCTCTAGACCCAAGGTAGACACGATCATCCTGCTGTCCTTCTGTCCAGACCCTAAACATCCTAAAGAAAAGGAATGGCACAGCTTGGATGTTAGGAGAACTCTCAAGGCGTATCTGATCTGCACAGAAGACATAAGAAAATCAGACAGTCTGTTCATATCAGTTTCTCCACCTAACATGGGACAGAAGGTATCCAAGGCAACAATTAGCAGAATCCTAAAGATCTGCATAGCTGAGGTGTATAAATTGCTTAGTATGCCTACTCCAACCAGGATTACGGCACATTCAATACACAGTGCATTGACAAATGCAGTACTAATAAATAGACATTCAGTATTGTAAGTATGTAAAGCAGCAACGTGTTCTTCCATAGCCATGTTCACTAGACCAGGGGTAGTCAACCTGTGGTCTTCCAGATATCCATGGACTACAATTTCCATGAGCCCCTGCCAGCAAATACTGGCAAATGCTAGCAGGGGCTCATGGGAATTGTAGTCTATGGACATCTGGAGGACCTCAGGTTGACTACCCCTGCACTAGACACTACAAAATTGACCAGTATAGTTCAGCTGAGGCCACCTTTGGCAGGTGGGTTCTGTAGCACATTCTGGAACCAGCCTAAGTATCCACTTGGGTATATAGGCTATAGAAGTGCCCATCCTAACAGATGTCCTCCAATCCAGTGGGAGAAGGACTATTGGCTTTACCAAAGAGAGTCCTTCTCCCGTGCAATAAGGAGGATGTCTGGCCCTCCCAAAATAGACTCGTTCTGGAATATGATGCAGTATAATGCAACAGCTAGGTACAGGTGAAGTTAGAGAAAGGTGACTAATTACCTCTGTTCCTTTCCTTTTTTCTTTCTATTACAAAAATAAGGTTAATGGTTAATATATTGCATATGTTAAAAGATAATCAGTTCTAGTTTTAGTTAATCTACTTTGTGGCTCTCGGAGCGTCCAACCGGGGACAAGACGCAATGCACAGGACAGGAACTGGAGGGAGGGCATTTTAATCAAACCTGCCTCCCTGAGCAGCTGAAGGGAAAACCCATCCTAACAGATGTCTTCCTTACTCCAGGGGAGAAGGACCCTCTTCAGTAAGTTCAATGGTTGTTTTATTGAGGTTATTTGCATTTTTTTATTTCTTCAGAAAATATTCTACAAGAGTAAATCATTTTAAAATGAAGATTATTTAAATTATCTTTTTTATTAGGATGCCTGTTGTATACATATATACGACATTATTGTAATTAAAAATTAAAAATTCTAAATGATTGCTTATTTAATTGGTAATGGTCATAATATATATCTAGCAGATTTAAGCTGGCAGCTAGAACATAAATTACAAAATTTGATATAAAAATATATTTCAGATTATGGATTTCTCTCTGTGTCGTGTATATACAAATACATTTACTTTTGGCATTAGTAACTTAAAAGAAGCAAGTGATAATACTGTTGGCAGAACAAATACTCATTCATATCCAAACTTGAGACTGCATGTGGACTCTGTACCCCTTTCTCCTGGCTCTGGATTTGGGATACTTACCTGAGCTGCCTCCCTCAGGGGGAAGGCACCAAGTATAAGGCAAAGGAATCAACAAGAGTCAGATAGCATATAACTGAACAGGGACTCCTGGATCAGGGAAACAGGAGAGGCCAGGCCAGGAACCGTTGAATTAATAGGGAAGGGTGAATGACTGGCTCCTCAAGAAAAGAGAAGGTAGGAGGAAGACAAGAAAGGGAAATAAATGCAGCCTTCACAGATAGGTCAGGGAAGAAGAAAGCAGCACAATGCTAAAGAAGGAGGCAGAATGCTGTTCCAGGGGGAAAAGGGGCAGATTTGTAATGTTCAGGCAGTTCTGAACATTTCTGTTCTGAGGCCTAAGAGTGCCAGTGTGGAAGGCTTGATGGCAGAGGAGAGAGAGAGAATGACCTCATGGAAGGATTGGTCCCATTTCATAAAGTGGAAAGTAATGTTCATGTTAAGTAGGAAGTTGTATATTTAATTCTAATGAACAATGAATTGCAGAGTTCAAGTCAAAAATAATTGAATTGTCCAGGATAGTTTTTGCTGAAGGTCCAGATTCCAACTTCTGTGTTGACTTGTTAGTTTCCAGTGAAGAGTATCAAGACCATAATAATAAATATAGTACAAGATCTGTTGTTCTATGCTTACAATGTTTGGTCTCATAAGGCAAAGATTTCCCAGCAGTTCTTTCTATAGCTAGAAAAGCCATCTAACCCAATTAACACAACACATGTTTTATAGAGGACTAGTAAGAAAGCCCATTGTATGCCAAATACAATGGGCGCTAGCAGGCGGGGGCAGAGCGAGGGAGTGACGAGGGTAGGGTGAGGAAAGGTGGCTTACCCGTGAGAAGGCTGTAGTGATGGCGGGCAGCTCCTTGGTGGTGTCTTCTGGCCGGTGGCCATGTTTGTTTGCTGGTGGTGTCTTCGTCGAGGCTTGTGGCGGCTGTCAGAGGTGGCGGCCTGATGCGGTGAGAGGCGCTTTGCGCCTCTCGCCGCATCAGGCCGCCGGGCAGGGAGTCCCCGGCAGCTGTGCTCCGCGCGACTGCCGGGGGCTTCGCGCCTCTCGCCGCGTCAGGCCAGGAGCAACTGCGAGCCGCACTGCGCGTGGCTTGCAGTTGCTGGGGCTGGGAATGAGAGGGATCAATCGGCAGGCGCAAAGCGCCTGCCAATTGGTTCCTCTGATTGTCTGTCCTGAGGAAGGGTCTAATCCGGACCCTTCCTCATCCGGGACACATCCCACCCCAGAACGCCTTACTGGTTTATTTAGTCCGTGGCGCCCGTGGCGCCACGGCCGGTGTACAGATTATGGATTCTCAGCATTCGGGGGTTGGACTAGATGACCCTGGGGATCCTTTCCAACTCTGTGATTCTAAGGCTGTGTTCTTACATGTTCAAACTATATTGGGATTTTGTTTTAAATTAGGTTTTATTATTAGAATAAGAAGTCAATTAAGTAAGATTTTTCTTAAGGATGAGTGTTTTTATACAATTTGTTTTATAGCCTTCTTTTAAATCACTTCAGCTGTTTTAGATAAACAGTTGTGAAAATTAAGTCCTGGAAAGCATATGAAATACTGCTCTTAAGCTCAGAGGTAGAGAAGAGAATCTAGTGTTGTTGTTATGTGCGAAGTCTTGTCCGACCCATCACAACCCCATGGACAATGATCCTCCAGGCCTTCCTGTCCTCTACCATTCCCCGGAGTCCATTTAAGTTTGCACCTACTGCTTCAGTGACTCCATCCAGCCACCTCATTCTCTGTCGTCCCCTTCTTCTTTTGCCCTCGATCGCTCCCAGCATTTGGCTCTTCTCCAGGGAGTCCTTCGTTCTCATGAGGTGGCCAAAGTATTTGAGTTTCATCTTCAGGATCTGGCCTTCTAAAGAGCAGTCAGGGTTGATCTCCTCAGAGAATCTAGTATTAACATATTAAAATATGGTATGTGCAGATGAGACTTTTGAAAGGTAAAGAGAATATTTTTATAAATTTCTGGTGAAAGAAACAGCTAGAATTTCTGATGTATCATGGGTCGTCAGCATAAAAAGAACTTTGAAATCTTGTAGAATTACTCATTATACTACCATTCAATTACTACAATTAAATTATACTACTTTTTAATATATACTACTTTGTATAGCAGAGTTTCTTCCCTTGAGGGAATAATGTTTCTCCCAATCTCTCTGATTTAAGTTCTCTATGATGGTGACTTAAATTTCACAGTACTTCAGCATGTCTCAAAATAAATCATTAACAGGAAAAGGAAACAGTTTTAAGTTGCCTTTTGTGCACAGCAGAAGTTTACTGTGGTAGAGTTCTGGGCAATACTTGAGTGCTTGTACTATACCAATATTATGCTTAACTTTATGAAGTATGTTGTTAAATTTGATAATATACTTTGATAATACAATGTATGCATATGTGATCTGTTTTGTGCTTTGATTTAGATTTCAGAGGCAGATCCCTTCGTCCCCTTAACTAAAGGCTAAATCACATGAATGTATTCTACCATAGGTTTAGAGAACATTCCTATTGAATTTGGATACAGGTTTTATTAGGTTTTATTAGCTGCACCATCCCTGTCTTGAATATGACAGATATCTCAGTTCTGCAGTGGAACATTTTTAATGCTTATAGCCTCCAGCTTCAAATGCACAAACTAGCTTCTTATGATATGAATTTTATAGGTAACTTAGGGGATAGGATCTTTCTACTTGCAATATATAAATACGAAACAATATTTAAATTTCTTGTTTCTCCATAATCAGGTAGAATGGGACAAGATAAAAACACATGTAGGCAATCATTGTTATTGATGGAAACTCATAGAAATAGTGCTTCGAGTGAGCACAAATTGTGATGGTATCGTGTGACAATACAAGTACTACACCGTTACCAATGTCTAAATGTTGTGATAATTAAGTAAGGTTCCTTCTCATGTAGAATTCACATTTTAGAGTAATGCCACCCCTGAAGGTGGACTCTATGGCATTATATGCAGCTGAGGCCTTTCTACTTCCCAAACCCTGCTCTTTTCAGACTCTACCACAAAAACTCCACAAATTTCTCAACATGGAGCTGGCAAATCTAGTCAAACCTTCCCCCAATGACTGTTTCCTCTAAGGCCAAAATAAGCTTGGAAAAGGCATTGCCCCCTCCCCCTGACTTTTACTGATAGTGCCAAGCCTACTGTAGTTGTCTTGCAAGAGCCGCTTAGGGAGTCTGTTGCTTAAAGCTACAGGCTTTCCTGTTATCATTTTAAGACTTTTTAAAGCCCCCAGTGGGCTCCCTCCTCTCTGCAAACTTGGGAACCTTTTCAGGTTTGCAAACAAATCTATCTTGCCCATTCATAGCTGCAGTAATCAGATTGAGTATCCAAAGATGGACCAACTTCACTATCCTTATCCATTGTTCCTCTTAATATTTGTGAGACAGCCTGGGGGGTAGAATGAGTTTGGGGTGTCAGAGTTGGAATAGGGCCAATCAGAGTGTGGCCAGCAAAGCTGGCTGTACCATAATTGGCCCTGCCCTTATAGCTCCCGCTCTCCTTCCCTGGACGCTAGCCACTTTGCTCTCAGACGCCTGAGAGAGACACACAGAGAGGCCTGCCAAACCACAGCCCTGCTTCCCTCCTGCAAGCAAGCCCTGATTACTTGCTATGGCTCCTGCTGCGAGGGAGAGAGAGACAGAGACAACAGCCCCAAACTGCAAACGAGCCCTGATTACCTCCTATTGCTCCTGCTGCAATGGGGAGAGACAGGCAGACAGAGACAGCTGCCCCAAACTGCAAATGAGCCTTGATTCCCTGCTAAAAATGAGCCATTGATTCCCTGCTAAAAATGAGCCCTGATTACCTCCTATGGCTCCTGCTGAGAGAGAGAGAGATCTGCACCTGCTGGTGTCCCCTGGGTCCTAGTGCCCATTTCATTCCTGGTTGCAATGGGCTTTCTTGCTTGTTAGACTATAAAACTGCAACAAAAGTAAAGTTGACCATTGCTTTTTTGGAAAGCAACGAATACGTCAGGTTATCAACATTGCACGTTAACATGAGAATAAAACAATGTGTTTTTAGAGCTTAAAGGTTTATTTTTGTTTAAATTATGCTTTAAAGTAGCTAGTGTAATAGGGCTAAATTATCCCTAGGATTTCCCTGTTGTCTTTTCACCCTCTTCCTGCAATCTAGGAAGGATAACAGTTCAGAAAGTTCTCTGGTATAGAGAAATGCAATGGCATGTTGACATGTGTGTGTGTGTGTTACCAGGTAGTAGAAGGAGACCAGAGGTATAAGTGACCCAAGATACACTCCCCTCTGCTACTTGGTTTGAAATTGAAGTTCTGACTGTGGACTAAGCATTTGTGCCAAGGAAAAATCTGGACTGCTTTGGGTTTGGAAGAACCTGCTTTGGACCATGAAAAGCTCAGCCAAAGAGCTTCGGCTACCTCTGAAATGCTTAGGCCACTAAAGCCTAGCCCCAATTTCCTGCTCCGCTGGGCAGGCTGAAGCTGTGTTGCCATGGCAGGCGTGGGGCTTGCTTTGAGGAATGGGCAAAGCAAGGGCTCTCCTCCCTCTCCTTGAAGCCCGCCCTCTCTGGATCCAGGGAAAGCAAGCTGGCATGGGTGCCTTCCTGGGCTGGTGAAGCTCCCACCCCTGCTTAGCCTAGCTCAGGCAGGCAGGTTGGTGATAGGCCTTGACGCCCGGTGGGATGGTAGGATGCTCCCCTCAGCGGCACACTTACTCTGTGGTGCTTGGGGAGGGTGGAAGCCCCAAAGTCTGCTGTTCATCACCCCTCCAGCAGGCAAACGGATACCTGGAAGCATGTCCCTATGGACAGGGGACCAGCTGCAGGTAAGCGAAAAGAGCGAGTTGTGGCAACAGCACAGGCAGGGAGCAGGCCAGGGTGGCGGACGGGGCTCTTGCTCTCCTCCCTTCAGGCCTCAGGAAAGGTGCTGGATGGGGACTGAAGTGAACTATGGACAGCTGCTTCAACTCTGTTTCCCTATAAGATTTTTCATTTTGGACCTTATTTGGTCGATTTGTCTCTGAAGCAGCCATGCTTTGGAGATTTTTTGATTGGAGTGGTCCAAAGCGCTTATGCCTACTATGGACTGTTTAAAACTGTACTTCTGTATATTAATGTGGACTGGTGTTCTGGCAAGACACAACTTACAGTCACAGTCTGCACTGCATTATCTGTTTGTGAGAAATATTGTCAGCAAAATAAATGAATGGCAATGATAAAAAGTATAATAGGCATGTTTGTATAGTCTCCATTTGTGCTTTTTATGTGTTGCTGTACAGGACTCTACAATGCATGTTTTTCCAGGTTTCACATGTTCAGGCTATCCTTTCCACTTTCTGATTTTGAAACAGCAGCAGGAACCCAAATGTAGATGGTTGAAATTATGAGTAACAACTCAGTAGTTCTTAAGCAATTTAGAAATACAGAATCTCAGATCTAAATAATACATCTAAATACATCTAAATAATTTTATTGTCGATACATTTTATGGATGTAAGTTCAGATTCCTGTTTAGGTGTCTCATGAATGACTTTTGAGCTTGTGAGGCTGCCATCTGTAAAAAAGAAATCGGTTACAGTGATGCCACTTCAGCGTTTTTGTAAGGACAAACATTTTAAAATCGCTGTCTTTAGGAGTGAGAGTTGCTACAAAGGAACGTTCCAAGGAAGCTTTAGCCATGCATGCATTTCTTTTACTTGCACATAAAGAGTTATTTGAGCTGCTCCCAGACCCTGGGGCATCCAGTTAACATCACTGCCAAATTCAGGTTTATTAATTATTCACAACTGGAGTCCTGTATTGGATTAGGATTATAATGAGATGCCTGCATGGTCACATAACAAGGCAAAATTTTACTTCAGGCAACTGGTCATGATGCTGTTGCTATTGCTGTTTCTCCTGCTGAGGTGCATCAAAGCACTCCACTCTTTTCCAGTTAACAGAGCTGCAGAGCACACAGGCTGGGAACAGCCACTGTGCATCCCTGTGTTTCCTTGACAATGGTGTCCTGTTAACTGCTGCTCCTTAATTTTCTTTTTCTCTCCTGGCAGAAAATTTGAGTAAGCACGTGCTTCTAGATGGGGACGGTCCAACTCACATTGGCTTCTTCTAGCCTCCATTATTTATTTGTTTGTTTAAAACATTTTTATGCTGCCTTTCCATTTAAATTAGATTCCCAAAGCAGTGAACATAAAAAGATTTCAATCTTAAAACATTTGAAATAGAGATCATACAAAAATATTTAGATAATTCAGTAAAAGCATAAACACACAGAGGGAGGAGGACCAAGAACATTGTCATCCCCCCCCCACACTGTTTGATCAGTATAGAGCTGCTGTGCCCTCCACTGTACCCTTTCTGTAAGACTTACCTACGAAATGCTTCAGAAGAGAGCAGGGAGGGGGGGCTTTTCTCTGCACTGAGATCACTGCCACTGCTTCCAGTTGAGGCTCCTTAAATACTTCAGTTGAGGTCTGGCCTTTCCTCCTTGATTCTTTCAGGGTGCCCCTTTTAAAAGGCTGCCTATGTGTTAGATAACTGCAGCCTTGCCCATTTCCTCTATCCTGGAGGATGGGCTATGGGATGGTGGGCCCTGGGCCCAGTAGGCTGCCTGGGATCCCATTTCCCCTGCCCCTTCTTCCTGGCAAGCCTTATAGAGTTTCTGTACTAGCCATGTCAACTGAAAGAGGTTACTAAAGCCTGTTCTATCCTTCCAAAAGAGTCTCACTGGCTTCCACAACTGGTGAGGAACTGGATGTTGTCTGTGTTGGGTTCCACTGTTTCTCCATTGCCCTTGTTACCTTGTGCCTTTGCTGCTGGCCCTCTGGGATTGGCTGCTGACTGGCATTCAACAGGGGTCTGGCTTGCTGTGATGTCCTCCTGGTCATATCTGATTGCCTTTCTGTGGCTTCCTCCATTGACCATTCCCAGCTGGTTGCTATATCCCCTGGTTTGTCAGGCATCTCTGGGTGTTGCAAAGACTTGGGAGCTGCTCCTGTGATGTTAGGTTAGAATTCTGCCATCTTCCCCCAGCATGATCTGGAGATCTCTGCATCCTCTGAAAAGAAGTGTGGAAATGTGAGGCCCAACTCTGGACAAGTAGTAATTGGGGGTATTCCAAAAGCAACAGTGTCTGGGGACGGTTGCGGAAACCGGCAGGGGTGCAGGATGGTGCCGCCCGTCCAAGGACTGGGAGAAAAAGCTGCACCTGAGACAGGCTGCTGGGAGAGAGGGTCCAAGGCTCAGTGAAGCTGGCGCGGGCACCACAACCCGTGAGAATCCCGAGAAACCAGACTCCAGAGGCCTGGGTGAAGTGAATGTGATGGAGGCTAGCTGGCAAGAGAATCCAGAGGGAAGCTCCATACCTGACAAGACTGTGGAAGGAGAGGGCCAAATGAAGCTACAGGGGGAAGTTCAGGAGGCAGAGAATCCAAAGGGGAGGGAGGAGAAGGCAGCCCCCAAACCCCTGCAAGCTTGAGGGAAGGAGAGAAAAAACCAGAGGTGACAGATAGAGAAGGGGAGCGGGAAAGAGGAACTTACCTGGTGGCTCCCGGGAACACTTGCCCTCCGGAAACACTGGAATCTCACAGCCCAGAGAAGGCAGCCTAGGGAGGGAGGAAAAAACACCCCTTCCTTCCATGGAACACTTAAGGCGGGGCTGAGGAGGAGGAACAGAAAGGCTGGATTCCAGGAATGGAGGCTAGAGAACAAGGGAAGAGCAAGGGAGAAGTCGTAGAAGAGGAAGTGGAAACCGCCCAGAAGGTAGAAAGGGCTTCCAGTTTAAATAGAAGGGGCAGGGTTTTGCACAAGGGAATAAAAAGAAAGGGCAGACACAGAAGGGGGGGGGAGAGACAGAAGACTCGGTGTATGCATGGAGAAGAAATAAAAGGGTGTTGAAGACGCACTTACCGTTGCCTCAGTGTTTTTCATCCAACAGACAAGATGGCTGAATGAGGGTGGGGTCATGGGCAAAAGGGACAACCTGCTACAAACAGTAATCTTCATATATTGGCAGATGACAACATTATTGTTTTGACAAATTTAAAAATAAAAATTGTAAATGTGTAATGCTAGCCAATTGCATGTTTATTATGTTAATTTTGATACCTGCCCTGAGACTTTGGGGAAGGGTAGGTTAGAAATAAAATATTGTTAATAGCAATAGGTTGTCGTTCTTTCGGTGGCATTTTTTAATTTGTGGAATATTTGATCATAGTCAGATAATATTCAAGTAGCAATTTTGACAGATAATTGACTGGTATCCTAATCCTAAAACTAGAACATTATGTGTACCTACTTACTTATATTTTATCTTAGAATGAGATAGTAAAGTTGTGCCTCTTTCTTTTTGCAGCCTAAAATGACTACTGTATAAATGTCATAACATAAATGGCGTCCAAAGTAACAGATGCTATAGTCTGGTACCAGAAGAAGGTAAGGGTGTTTTTTTTTTAAGGTAAAAAAAAACAGCGACATGTTTTTGTTTGGTTTTGTTACTAGCATGCCAACGATTTACTGGTGGTCCTCCAACCTGTGTTACTACTCACTCCCACATGAGTTATATTTTTTCTTGCAGCCTTTAAACTATAACTTACATGAGGAGGAATCTGCTTTGGGCTTAGTCTGCTTGATGCATAGATAATGAAAGCAAATGCAGGGCAGGCTTTATGGAGATTGCAGTGCACTGGTGAAGCATTTGCTCCCTTTTAATCTTAAAAAATAGCTTCTTAAGATTAGAAAGAAGGGAGAGAATCATACAAATCTGTTCTTGCAGCAGAGATGACTACTGAAGTTATTTACAGACTACTGGAGGGTAGCCAGTGTTCAGGCTTGAAACTTTGGAATGCTGCTGCCGTTGATAATACTGGACTATATAGATCAATTAGCATTTAATTTGCTGCAATCATAGGTGCATTATTGCACTCTTATAAGCTAGTATTGCAACCACAGCTGTCCAGGTTTTTCCTCTGCCCTGTGAGCAATCTTATCTTCCCTTCTTCAGGAGTAAAGAGATACAGTAACTGTAGTTCTACATCAAATGAATTGGCCAGGTTCAATTGGAACCAGATGTGCTACTACTCATCATTTTATTGTCATTCAATACATATTTCATTTATACAAAGGTAGTTAGTTTGACTAAGGAATTCCCAGAGGATCCTGGGAACTTCAGAATGGCTTAAGTTTATTCTTTTTGTAAGGTGAAATGAAAATTATTTTAAAACATTAATCCAATTGTTCCTGCTAGGGTGAGAGCAGCTGGAACTGAAAAAAAACATTTTAAATGCTATATTTGAAATATGCCGTAATTCAGTTGCTTATAATTGTCATTTAAAAGAAAACTAAGCATATTTTATTCCTCCCATTAGTTATGACCATTGCTAAAACAAGATAATTAGTTCTGAATGTTGTTTTTGAATGAATGCAATAAAAATATTTCTGCTAAATTTGTTCTTATAGTTTAACAGGAGGCATTGATAAGAATTACAGTTGGGAAGTTCTTGCATAGTAGCCATAATGTGCTTCCTGCCCTCCTTATGGATGCTACAATCTAGAAGGAGACTTAGTTTAAATTGAGTTATTCCAAATACCAGAGATTTCACTATATTTGTTTTATTAACAAATATACATGGCAAGGCATTAACAAATGTACAAGAAAAGAGGCAAAGAGGTAAGGTGGCATTGGCAAGTTAATCGGTTTCTTGACTTGGCTGCCCCTGTATGCTTTCCTTGCAGGGCAAGATATGGACTTTGGTTGCCTGACCTGGGTGTGGGAGGGTGAGACATTCACCCTGGGACAACTTACCCATCCAGGTTTTCAGTTTTCCACTCATCCCTGCCAAAAGGCTGGGGGAGGTGGTGATGTTGGTCTGAGAAACTTACTCTTTGCAGGCATTCCTCATCCCAATGATTCCAAGAACTGAATGTGTGGGTCTAGTGTTGGGCACAGTAGAGAGTTGGGCCATCTGTTTAGGGTACCAAATGCCTAATGCACTGGCAGATGTCCTGCCGAATTTCCCGGAGCTAGTCATTAGGTGAGCTGTACAGTTCCCAGACTATTAGTCTTGGGGGACTTTAACATCCATGCAGAGAAGGCCAGTTCCTCACAGAATTTGGGACTAGTGTCAGCTATGGCAACCATGGGAATCACCCAAATTGTTGTTGGCTTAACACATCAAGCAGGCCACCCCCTGGTTTTGATCTTTGGAATGGGGATAAATAGTGGCCCTTTCCAGACCACTAGGGTGCCATGGTTGGACCACTTTGCCCTAAAGGTCTGGATTGACATACCGCCCTCGCCCTGTATAAGCAGAGAGCAGATTTATGCTCTCCCAAGAAAGCTCATAGGTCCAATTTCTGGCAACTCAGTGTGGCATGACTGGCTTTCTGAAGCCATCGATAAAATTGCTCCCCAACACCCTCTCTTCTCCCATTCAAAGACAGCTCCATGGTATACATTGGAGCTGTGCAAATGGAAACAGAAGTTTTAATGGCTAGAGCGAGTCTCACAGAAAACTTGTGATGAAGTGGTGAGAACATCCTGTAAGATGCTTATAACAGCTTATTAGATGGCAGTTTTCATGAACCAGAATCCAATGAATTACACAGAAAAAGGGTACAAGAAGAACGAGGTGGAGCCAAAGAAGCCATTCCTGCGTATTAGAATACTGAGGACTCCTGGCTTCCCTTTGTAATAATTTCTCCCCACTATTGTTTGCATATACACAATTGTGTTTCTGAAAACAATCCATTGTACTACATACCTTCAGTTACCATCTTAAACATATCAAACGATTCATTGTCTACAGTGAAGCTCTATGCTGCAGCTGCATTTGTTCTAATACTACGGACAGACCTGAGGGATCTACAACAAACCTTTTTGGAACTTAAGTAATAATATAATAATAACTAGAATGCAAGCCCGCTGTATGTTAAATACAACAGGCGCTAGCCTTGGGGTGGGCAAAGGGGCAGTCCCGCCGTGTCCGGGCCAAGGACTCCCCCCTGCCCACCTCCCAGCCGGAGCCTTGTCCCAGGCGAAGGGGCAGGTCCCGCTGTGTCTGCGATGCGGTGAGGCTATCCCCGTGGCTGGGCCAAGGCCCCCCTTGCCTGCCTCCTGCTTGATGCCGGGGCCTTGGCCTGGGCAAAGGGGTAGTCCCGCCGCATCTGCGATGCGGTGGGGCTGTCCTTTTGGCAGGGCTGAGGCCCCCCCGCCCGACTCACGCCCGATGCTGGGGCCTTGGGGCCTACCTGGCGTGTCGTCGGGCTGTGCTAATGGCGGCCGTGGGCTGAAGGTGGCCCACGTTGGGGGATGGTCAGTCCTGGCCCAAGGGGCCAACTCGCAGCTGTGCTTTGCACCTCCTGATTGGGCCCTCCGCTTGTCAGTCCAGGGCCAAGGGACCAATCGTTGGCCCCCCTCCCAGACAGCGCCCCACCCCACACCCCTTACTCCTTTATTTATACCGCAGAGCAGTGTAAAGATAATGATCTTTATTTTTATATTCTGCCCTTCCTACACTCAGGGCAGATAACAGCAGTTAATAACAATAAAATCTTTAAATCAGTTGTTGTTATTGTCAGACATTCAGTCATGTCCAACTCTTGGCAATCCCCCGGCACAGCTGTTGCCACAATCCCCGATCCTGCACAGCCTCCCTCAGCCATACAATATTCTGGCCGGTTTACATTTTGATCTAACTACTGTGTTCTTTGTTCACCTGGTTTCTTTTTTCCACTGACCAATCCTAGAATAATTGCTTTCTCCTTTGAGTTGGATCACATAATATGGCCAAAGTAAGTGAGCTGGAGTATCGTGATTTTGCCTACCAGTTATAGATCAGGCTTTATGTAGTATTTTCTTGTTTGTGACTTTTGCTGTCCATGGAATCCACAGAAGCCTTCTCCAGCACCAACGTTCAAATGAATCAATTCTTGTCCAATTTTTTCATTGTCCAACGTTCACACCCGTAAGTGGGTATTGGAAATATGAAAGATCTAACTAATCAACCTTTGTTAGTCAGGCTTACATCCTTGCTTTTCCATAGGTAAACTTGTCATTGCTGAGTGACCCAGAGCAATTTGACATTTTATTTCCATACTGCAATTGCCACGCATATCAATTTGTGATCCAAGAAAAATGAATTCTTGGAACCCATTTGATTTCTTCACTGTCAATTGTTATTGTGACATGTCTAGTTTTTGCAGTGGTCATTATTTTTGTCTTTTTAGTGTTTAAGAAAAGGTCAAATTTCATTCTTACTTCATTGATCTTTGTAATCAGCTGTTCTAGGCCTTCCTTAATTTCTGACAGGAGGGTAAATATTCTCGGGATACCAAAGATTGATTATATCCCTTCCTGCAATCTTAATTCCAGTGTTTGATTCTTTGAGTTCAGTCTTTCTCATAATGATCTCTGCATACAAGTTAAACAGGAATGGGGAAAGAAAGAACCTTGGGACACTCCTTTCTGTAGTTTTAAGCAGTGTCACCAAATGCTGGACATACAATGGCTTCTTGGTTTGCATAGAGCAACTGCATCAGTTTGATCAAATGCACCCCCATTTTGATAATTTTTCTGGCTTCTTGTGCTGTATGTGTTTAACTGCTGCCTCAGCAACAGTTGATTGAATTTCCTGCCAAAGGTATCTCCTCTGCTGCATAGGTAAACAAAATTTTATTTACATCAAACTTCATTAACCCAGATGTTCTTTTGATGCTGCAGAGTTTTTTTTATTGTAGCCAGTAACAGTTCACAATCTGAACCAGTGATTCTCAACCTAGGGGTCATGACCGCATTTGGAGTCGCCTGGCCCCTTCTGCAGGGTTGTCAGGTTGCTTGCTGCGGTGGGTGATGGCAGCGGAGGCAGGTGGTGGCGGTGGCCAGCAGGTGGAGGTGGTAGAGCCATGGCACTGGCTGCCTCCACACTGCCTCGATTGTTGTGTGCCTGCGCACCCATGCACACGCCTGCTGCCTGCTGCCACTGCTTAAGTTGAGGTCGCAACAGTTAAAAGGTTGAGAACCACTGCTTTAAAGTGTTTTGAATGGCAGTATAGAAGTCTTACATGTCCACCTTTGTTGCATCCGTTTTTGGAGCGTATTCTTGTACAGCTCTGATATTTATTGGCTTGGCACAAATTTGAATTGCCATGATTAAAATAATATAAATACAGTTAAAACATTCTGCTATATACTGTTCCCAACTAAATTCAGTTTTTGATAGGGTGTGTGTGTAATCTTTTCAGTCCAGTCTCCATGGCAGTTAGGCCAGCATTTGTTGAAGGTTTGTCAGTGCCTCACTGTAGGCCTGATGAGAAGCTATTCCTCCAGAGGCACACAAAGCAGTAACCTGCCCCTTTTGTGATGAGGTACTGGGCAGCAGCAGACACAGAAATAAGGGTTCAGAGCAATTGCATACAGAGGTAAAGTGTCAGGGATGAGTTACCCTAGAGAGAGAGAGAGAGAAGCCTCTTCAGGTGTTGGAGTGGATAGGGTACAATAGGGCGTGCAGGCCGGAAGAGGCCTGTTCCGCTGCATTCTGTTTCAGTTACTTGACACAATTTATTCTGATGCTGAGCAAGTACATAAACCACAGTGCAGAAAAATTACTGAGTAATTTCTTTGTCAACTTCAAGTGTTATATAAGGTTGACTCAATGTTCATTTTATTGATACAAAGAATGCACAAGTGATTGCATTTTATGGCTACACTCAGTATTCTTTAGATTTCCTTAGGAGTTCCATTCATTATAACTTCATTATAAGTTTGTTTGTCTTCTGGAATTCTATCCCTTGCCTTAATCTAAATGCTAGCACTTGTTCCTCTTTCAGAACAAGCAACACGTTATTGAAAATAATTGTTGTTTTGACCTTCCTTATCTTCTGGAAAATCTTATGGTTTCTTAAAATCTAACGAATGTATTGTAGTCTAATATTTCGCCATTGGTCTTGGGTGGAAGATTTCTTCACTTACTGTGAATCTTCATACTTGGTGGTCCAGGAGTGAAAAAGTCTTGTAGCTCCTCCTATTGGCAGGCAGGGTTACCACTCTTTCTCCATGGTCAAGGGATTTCAGCCTGGGATCTTCCCCAAGAACACTAGAGTAACAGTGGCTGTTATACTGGGAGTTTTCAAACCCTCTATGCAATGGCAGAGGTTTCTGTTTAAATGGGCTAGATACAGTAAGCCTCGATGTGACTGTTCGATTGCCTCCTTTATTCATAGCCCAGAGCTGGTTTAATTTTCTTTCTCTGGGTAAAAAAGGGTGTGGAAAAATGGCGGCAAGGGCACACCTCTCAGTCCTTCCTACACGATAATATATCCTTTAGCACAGAGCAGCCTTTCTCAACTTTTTTACCATTAGGAAACTCCTGAAATATTCTTCAGGCTTTGAGAGTCCCCAGAAGTGGTGCAATTGTGCAGAATATGGTTGGAAAGTATAGCTGTGTACACACCCGCCCAAAGCTCCTCCTGTTCCCATTCAGGCCCATCATTGGCCATTTTGGGAGCGGGAGAGGCAAATCAGCATGACCCTATATGTTCCTTGATAAATGTTTAACAAATTTGAAAAATATATTTAAAATATATTTAAAAGGAATTAATTTCCATCCATTTAGGAAACTCTGCCAATAGGCCCCAGGGGTTTCACAAGCTTCTGTCTTCCCTTGCTCAGGTTTCCTTGCATGAGTCTAACCAGGGGGACAATGCACAAACTTATTTTTTAGCCTTAATTAGAGAAATGTAGAGGGAAATAAGAGAGGACATTTCCCAGGCAATCCCAAACCTTAGGGATTCCTCCAGGTCCTCAATGAAATCCAGACATCGTTTTTCCTTTTGCAGTGCTTCTGGTAGTCAGGGGGTGACTCTGTAAAAGAAGCACCTCGCCTACAGAAATCACAAAAAGCAGTGACCCTGCCTGCTAATAGACCGAGTTTCATCCCATGAGTCAAGACTTCCCCAGCCCTGGCCTGTCAAGAAGGAAGATTCACAGTAAATGAAAAAATCTTCCATTTATGAACCACAGACCACTTTGTCAGATGCATGTAGTGGGCAGAAATATAGGTAAACAAAGTCACAGGAAGAGGTGGTGAGAGTTATTACAAAGAGTAGCCTGGAAATACAGATTTGATCATCAGACTTGAGATCAGACTTACGATCACTGGTAGTGGCTAGCTAAGAAAATAACCTTCCTTATACTTTTGTCTTACATTGCCAGTTCATCAAGAATTTGGAGTGGTCCACACCCATTCTGACTGTCTCATTTACACTTTGACGAGATCTTATTTTCATTTGTGTGCTTCAATGTAATGTAACACGTCTATGTTTTGGAATTCGTGGCTTTCTGTACTCTCTTTGTAATCTTCTCCCCGCCTTTATTTTGTTTATATCCTTGTATGCACATGTCTCTGCTCACTGAATATAATACCTCATGCTCCTGAAACTTGAGCTCTGATTCATAAAATTCATCCAGCAGCAAATTTGTTAGTGTCTAAATTGCTACAAGTCACAGTTGTGTTGTCTGCAGAAGATGTATTCTTCTGGAATTTGTCAAATATGGATGGTGGAGTTATTTGGTACCTATCTTTTGTGACAAGAAGTGCTCAGCTAAAAATTTACTGTATTGGTTGACGGATTTGCTGAGAGTCAAAAATAATAAGTTGGTCAGCACAAAACCCGACAGACTGGGGTTTTATGCACTACACAGTTGGCATCTGAATCTGTCCTACGTATGCCTGTGATTTGAGTTTGTGTGTGTGTGTGGGGGGGGGAGATTGGTTTTCTCCTTATATTACATGGTTTATTGGGATGACATTAAGATCATCTACAGGGGTAGTACCTGGGCTGGGAAAGTTATGGTTGCCTGCTAGTCAGTTCATTTATGTATAGCAGTGGTCCCCAACCCCTGGTCCGGGAACCGGGATCGGTCCGTGGATCAGTCAGTACCGGGCCGCGGCTCCTCCTCGTCCTCCTCCCTAGCTTCTGCCTCGGCTGCTGCCCTGCCAATTTGCCACCAGCTAACTTTTGCTGGTCTCCGGCAGCCGCCGTGGCTGGGGCTCCCCCTCGGCGTGGCACTGTACAGCTGCTGCTGGCAGCACCTCCCAGTGGGCATCGGGAAGTCAGGAGTGCCGGCGGGAAAGCAAGCGGAGCAGGGGCTCAGGCGGCAGCGACATCCCTCGGCAAAAGACTACCCCCCTGGGCCCCAGTAAAATTGTCAAGCGTTGACTGGTCCCTGGTGATAAAAAGGTTGAGGACCACTGATGTATAGCAACACATCTTTCTAACCCCTGTACCAGTGCAGTATAGCTTCAAGTTATGCAATGCAAAAGTGTACTGGTCTTTCAAAGCTGCTGTAGAATCACTTCAATCAGTATTGCTCCATAATTCTTTTTAAAGTTTTAGTTAATCCAGGTTCCGGGAGTGGCGGGAATAAAAATCCAAATAATAATTATTCTGTGATTATTCAATAATAATAGTAATAAGTAATAAAATAAGTGGTTCTGCATATAGTTTCCCTCCAGTTATAAAGCTGTATGTATCTGTCAAGTTTATACTTTATTGTCAGGATTATAGTCTTGGAGAATGGTAGTTCTCTTTGACATGAATTATAAATGTCTTCTGAAATATTTATTGTTTCTGTTAGAAACACCAGGCTTAGTGAGTATTGGACTACATGTTGATACCATCGTTGCTTGTGCTTAAAGTGTATATTGGTGTCTATCACAAAGCTCAAGTTTAGTCTTGGAGAGCATGTCCGTTACCAGTGCTGTGTAAAGGGAGTCACAGGGAAGAATCAGTAAAAAAAAAAAACAGTTTATAACAGGTTTCCCTAACTTTTTATGTAACCTGTTTTTGATATTCTTGATACGTGATATCAGGCAAAGAGATGTCTTCATATTTCCTCAATGTGGCAGATGCCATTCACTTGCTTAGTTCTTGTCTTCAGATAAGATCCATAGATGGTTGGGCCCACTGTGGTTTATGCTTGTGAATGAGATATTCCATGATTGTAACCACTTTGTAAGAATGAACAGAGCAATATACCAATTTCAAATTAGGTCTCTTCCCATCGGAATAGGAAAAAGTGGGATGAGGTTGGTCATTACGGTCTTAGTAAAGCTGGAATTTTGTAGCTGCAATCCCCAGATTTCACAAGATGGACATACTATTTGAGATAATTTGCATAAATATGCATAAATTTAGAAAAGCAAGTATTTCTTGCATTATGTTATAGTTATTTTTTAGGCACAAAAATATAAACTATTTCAGCAAGAAATGGTGATTTGCTCAAGGTGTTGGGCTATGATGTGATTGTGAGCCCCCTAATTACATGATATTATAATTTGAGTAGAACACCTGAAGCAGTCTCCTGTTTGTTTCTAGTATCTCTGTGTTAAGAACTTCTAGTAATCAGAGATACTCTGTTCTCTTAAATTAAGAAAAATACAAATTTGTTAAACACCAGAGCCTGAAGTACAGCTGTTGCCCTGACTTGAATAGCTCAGGCTAACCTAATCTTGGAAGCTAACCAGGGTCAACCCTGATTAGTATTTGGATTAGGAGACCACTAAGGAAGGCCAGAGTCATGGCAACAGAGGCAGCCTATGGCAAACCACCTATGAACATTTCTTGCTGTGAAAGCCTCACAGAATTACCATAATCCAAAGGATGGATTAGTTTTTTTAGCAAAGTATCATACTGCATATTTTGGATGTGATGCTGTTTACTAATTTGCTACTAATTTTATTTATTTATTTTTATTATTTATTAATTAGTATATCTTCCCTCCCGGACCAGCCGGCTCTAAGCAGTTGACAATAAAACATATCAGTTAAAAATACAAAATACCATTAAAAAGTATGTATCCCCTACAGCTGGCACAAGTATACCATCTAGCCAACACTGTAGTATAGATGGCGACAACCAAAACCCATAACTAACTAAACCCTCAACACCTCACCACTTCTGTTCCCAGTTGTGAATCCTCTAATATCTCTGGGCAACGTTAGCCAAGGGGGCGATACCAGCCCCAGGGTGGAGGTACTGATTACACAAGGATGGGGAAGGCCCCGATCGTATTTCACCGGGCTTTAGCCCAGCCTCAACGAAAAGTTTGGTGGAAGATCTCTGTCTTTCCAGGCCCCATGGAACCCAGTGAGCTCCATTAGGGTCCTTAGCTCTTCCGGGAGTTCATTCCACCAGGTGGGGGCCAGAACTGAAAAAGCCCTGGCCCTGGTCAAGGCCAGGCACACTTCCCAAGGGCCTGGAACTAGCAGTAGATTCATACCCATAGAGCAAAGCATCCTGCGGGGACCATAAGGAGGTAAGCAGTCCCACAGATATGTAGGACCCAGACAGCATATATCCTTGAAGATTGAAACCAAAACATTTAACTTGATACAGAAGCAAACTGGCAGCCAATGCAACTGTCTTAGCAATGACTAGATATGGGTCCTCCAAGATGACTTAGTGAGGACCGTGCAGATACATTCTGTACCAGTTGCAATTTCCTGGCCAGGGACAAAGGTAGGTCTGCATAGAACAAGTTACAGAAGTATAATCTGGAAGTGACTGTTGCAAGGATCACTGTGGACAGGTGTTCCCTGGACAGGTAGGGTGCTAGAACCGTGCTTGGACAGATGGAAAATGCGATCTGCGCTACCTTCATGAACTGAGCCTCCATAGATAAAGAGGCATCAAAGATCACCCCCCAAATTCCTTGCTTTTGGTGCAGATGTAAGTTGCACCCCATCCAGGCAGGGGAGACATGCTTCCTGATCCTGTACCCTTCTTCCTAGCCACAGGACCTCCATCTTAGAAAGGTTGTGTTTCAGACAACTCTGCCTCATCCATCCAGCTACAGCTTCCAAACAACTGGCAAATGTATCTGGGGGGAGAACCAACCGGCCATCCATCAGCTGGTAGATCTTGGTGTCATCCGCATACTGGTGATAATCCAGTCCATAACTCCAGACCAGCTAGGCCAGAGGGCACATATAGATATTAAAAAATGTGGGGAAGATTAATGCCCTCTGGGGCACCCCACAAAGGAGTACAAAAGGGGTGGACAACCTTTCCCCACAGCAACCCTCGGTGACTGGTACTTAAGAAAAAAGGCCAGCCATTTATTTCTTTTTAAAAACATTTTTATTTTCAAGATATAAAGATATACAGAAAAGAACAACAGCCACTTTGAGGCTTTTCCTCCAATTCCTGTGTCAGCAAGGCAGTATGCCAGTAGCTTGTGGTCAACCATATCAAATGTGGCCAACAGATCTAGCAAAACAAGAATGGCTGACCTGTCCTAGTTCAGCTGCCACCGGAGATCATCCATTAGAGATACCAGCACGGTCTCCACTAGGGTTGTGTGCTTTGGTGTCTGAAGCGGCCATTCCAGGCCAAAGCAACCAGTGCCACGGGGGGGGAGGGGAGATGCCGCTCGCGGGACACAACCTGGCGCCTACACACAGGCACAGAGCTCTGTGTCTGTGCCGACTGACGTGCTGACGCTTCCCCCCCCTTCCCTGCGGCACTGGCTCCTTCGGCCTGCAACGGCTGCTTTGGATGTCCAAGCGCACAACCCTATCTTCATCCCATGGCCAGGATAGAAGCCAGACCCGTATGGGTCCAGGGCTGAAGTTTCCTCCGAAAATGTTCTCTCAACTAGCGATCCCCAACCTGTGGGCCACAGACCACATGTGGTCCTTCGACTAATTGGAGGTGGGCCCCGAAGGACGCTGGCCCTTTACAACACACTTCGGGTGTCATTGTCTCCCATCACTCCCAGATGGGACTATCTCGTTGCAGAGAAACAAGCTCAGGGTTCCCATTGATTTGTCATTGTCATGAGTTAAAATTTCCATGAAAATATAATGTTCCTTATGTTCATTGTTGTGGCGTGTCTGTATCTTATTTTGAAGGGATGTTTAAACATTACCATAGCGATCAAAGAGCGTTAGGGCAGTGGTTGAGAGTAGAGGAGTTAAACTACCCCCCCCCTCGGGCCTCAGTAAAAGGCGTTGAGTGGTCCCCGGTGATAAAAAGGTTGGGGACCACTGCTCTCAACCACCTTACTCACAGATACGATATCAGGCGGTAGCTGGCAGGGTCCCGCAGATCCAGCTATGGCTTCTTCAGTAGAGGACAAACTACTGCCACCTTAAGCCCCTGAGGAAATTTTCCCGATGAATGAGAGAGGTTCACAATCTCCCTCAGTGGGCCTCCCGTCTGTTGGTTGCCCACCTTGAGCAACCATGACGGAGAGGGATCTAAGGGAATCTAATTTACTTTCTCTTTATATCTGTAATCTTATGAATGTTGTTCCATTGTTTTAGGAAGTGTGCATGTATACAAAAGCTCATGTCTCGAATAAATCTTTGTTGATCTAAAAGATGCCATTGGACTAAAAATTTGTTGTGCTACTTCAGACCAACACAGCTACCCACTTGAATTACCAAAAGTCAACTGTGACTTGATGACAAACAAATAAAAGATCCTGAAAGCAGACATAGACTGAAGAGAAAACTCAGTTGTCTTTGCTGCTATCAGCAATTGGCTGCTCTTCTAGAAACAAATCATTTATATTTGATTCATTAGTGTTTTTCCTATTTGGCTTGGTTGATGAGTTGATTTCTCTGGGGGGTGTATAACAAAACAGGAGAATTAACAGGTCTGGAGAACAAGGGTTTGTCAAATTGTCATTCTTTCAATAGCTGATCTTTAAATTAGTGTACACTTGTATCTTAGCTTCATCCATCTGTGTATTTATCTCAGTTAAACTTGACATTTTGCAACTAGGCTGATAACTGTTCTTTACACAGCTTTTCTGCTTAAATTGGGAAACAGAAATAGACAATTTTGATGGGGCAAAGTTGCTGGTAAAGAAAGGATAAAAGCAGATCTGTTTTTTCTCTATGCATTGATGTTGGCTGTTGTAAGGAGAGCTCTAAACATCCTGAGTCAGTACGAACAACTGGTTCATTTACAGCAGGAGATAGTAAATCAGATCTTCCTTATTGATTGGCAGAGTAGAATGCTTTCCCATCTATATACCTAAAAAAGGTAAAGGTATCCCCTGTGCAAGCCCCGAGTCATGTCTGACCCTTGGGGTGACGCCCTCTAGCGTTTTCATGGCAGACTCAATACGGGGTGGTTTGCCAGTGCCTTCCCCAGTCATTACCGTTTACCCCCCCAGCAGCAAGCTGGGTACTCATTTTACCGACCTCGGAAGGATGGAAGGCTGAGTCAACCTTGAGCCAGCTGCTGGGATTGAACTCCCAGCCTCATGGGCAAAGCTTTCAGACAGCTGCCTTGCCACTCTGCGCCACAAGAGGCTCATATCTATATACCTGGTCAGTAGCTATATGGAGTATCCATATAACAAAGGGAAGAGGAGAAAGATACATCATGGATGCTTTTGGCTGTTTCTTCATTGAGCAGGGGGTTGGATCAGATGGCCCCTTCCAACTCTATGATACTATTCAACTACTATACAAATATTGTTTTGCAGTTCCAGTAAATGTTTGACTAGTATCTATTGTCCTCTCATTCCAATAGTTAAATCTGTTTTTTATACAAACATGTCAGTTAATTAATTTTTGAAGAAAAAATTACATAACAAGTAAACAAAATAGCATTAATGCTTATGTACTCTGAACATTTAACTGAAAAAAATAAGTTACAAGCTGTTCCAAAATAACTTGTCAGTAAATTTATATGAGAGATTAGCAGCACACATTGAAAATTTTTAAAAATCTATCGAAAGAACAACTGTTATGTAATAAGCTTATACCCAATGAGAAGTAATTTCCTCATGTTTGTATGATGATCAAACCATCATAGTGGTTTTGTGTATTCAGGTCATCAATTTAAATGACAGTTAATCCTTAACTACTGTGACATGTGTATACATTGTGTGGCTCTATTATTAACATGAGCTATATTTTTAATGGGGTAATAAGATTTCCTGTCAGGTCAATAGTAGTCATCCCTGTATATTCAGGACTTGGAATACCTGTCATTTTCTTCTCATTGTCATCTCCCCTTCCTCACCATCTTTTGTCATACCAAGGCTAGGTTTAAAATTTCTGATGCTGATTGGAGACAGAATTGAAACCATTCTAAAGCTGCTTAAAAAGGGGGCCGAAAGAAGTGAAACTGTTGTGGGCATTCCTAAAATTTTGTTAGGGACATGGCATACAAGTCAGAGGTTAACAGGGAGCCAAACTGGAATGGTGGTGGCAGTAGAAGAATGGGTGTGCCATAGTTTTTTTTTAAACCCTTAATAAGGAAAACACGAGCAGATAAACATTTTCTGTAGTGGCTCAGATTTTACTTTTGTGTGTGTGTGTATGCTGTCAAGTCATAGCTGACATGACAACCCTGTACCATTTTCAAGACAGGAGACATTCAGAGATGGTTTACTGTTTGTCCGTCTCTATGTCATGAACCAGTAAATTCCGGTTTGGATTGTTCCTGAACCCAAACCCATACCCAGATGACCCAACTTCCCCTGAAACAAATCAGTACAGTTCAGGTATCTCCCTGCTTAGAAGAGGTGGGGAAGTGAAATGGCAGGATCAAATGAGTTGCAGCCATTTTAGCCTGAAAACCAGGCAGGCAAACCTCTCATCTGTCAGGCTGAAATGGCTGCAAGTAACTTCAGTGCACTGGATTGTTTTCTTCCCTTTGCATTGGGGGCGGGGGGGGGGGGAGCAAACTGAACCACTGAAATAAATTGCAGACATTTCGTCCTGATAGTTGGAGATGTGCACCTCTCAGCTGTCAGGTCAGAAGAGCTGCAATTTCAGCATTCAGCATTGCTTCCCCCCTTTGAGGGGGGCAGGAGTGAACCAGCACTCTGAAATCTCTTGCAGCCATTTTGGCCAGAAAGCAAGGCCTACGCATTTCTCAGCTGTCAGGCCAAAATGTCATTAAGCCATTTTAGTGATTGATTTGGCTTTCCTCCCATTTGGAACTGGGGGGAGAGCAAAATAAGTCCTTGAAATAGCTTGCAGCCATTTCAGCCTTACAGAGCAGCTGAAATACATGCCTGTCTTCTATCAGCATAATGGGTGGCTTGAATGGCTCAGGGCCATTTAAAACTAGCAGCCGACTCAACCACTAGGTTAAAATAGGTCAAACACAACTGGACAAAAGATCTGGGAAATGATGGGGGATCCTCCTCTAAACCTGGCCAGACTTGGGATAAATTAGTGATTGCCCATCCTTACTCACAGCTCTGATGTTTCTTGGAGGTCTCCTATCCAAATACTAGCAGGGCCAACCCTTCTTGGCTTCCGAGATCTGTTGGGATTGCCCTAGTCTGGGTTATTCAGATCGGGGCCTCAGATTACATAGCAATATCCATTCTTATAACCATTTCCTCACCTGTTCTTTGCACTTCCTGCTTCCTTTTTCTGATTAAGTGGAGAAGCTCTGTGTGTTCTAGTATGACTGTAGACTTACTTTTTGAGGCTTTAGTTTCTAAAAACTGCTGATTCAGTAGGTTGGTACCACAGATTTTAATCAATGTGTGAAGCCTGTCACATTGTCCCATGTCAAAAAGGCTTTTCCTAAAATGATCTTTTTTACCTTCACTTGTTTATGATTGAGTTCCTGACTCTCTTCACCCTATATTATGGGAAATAATAAATTCCCAGGAGGAGGGGAGAATAAGCTATTAAAACTTTACAAAGCATTCTGGCTCTAACGAGAAAACAGTAGTTGGCAGTGTCTTCCAACTTTCCCATCATTTCCCCCTCACCAAGAAACTCTCCCCTATTGTATCAGGTCCATTAAAGCCAGCTCTTGTCTATATTCTTGGTGCTGTTAATGTTTTGAATGACTGATGAGATGGACTAAAGATGGTAAGTAACAGTGTTGGAGTACATGCAGTCACACAGTATATTGAAGCCAAAAGAGAGAGGCTGGGTCAAATAGTTTGAGGTTGTCTCATGCCTGGGACTCACAAATTCTTGGAACTGGGACCGGAAAATTTACTTAATCATTCTGTCAGAAGATTTTGTTGCTCTGGATATGCAGTGTGCTCTTTAGAATTGCTGTCATCTTTTCCATTTTATATTTTGAAATGAAAGCTGAAACTTTATTATTTAAGTCCTATGTGAGGACTAGTGTATAGAATCATAGAGTTGGAAGGGACCTCCTGGGTCATCTAGTCCAACCCCCTATACTATGCAGAACACTCACAAGCCTATCACTCATCCATTGTAACTGCCACCCCCTTGAATCTTCACAGGTATATCCTCCAGTTAGGTAATATTTTGGGGAGATTCTACCTGTGGAAATCAGGAATAGTATAGGACATGATTTATATCATGGCAGAGGGCCACAATATATATAAACAAATCATGAGTGGGTCTAGGGTTTCTTCTCATTTCCACTTATAGTTAGAAGTGAAATCTGAAGTTGGGGCTCCCTATCTGACTAAGTTGGAGACTTTTAGTAGTCAATCAGAGAAATTAATTGTGCTTTTTCACCAGTTCAAAAGCTGGTTGTATCTATCCCTGAATGTTTAAATAAAGGCAAGATTTTCTTGATTTGATCTTTTGTTTCATCTTAAAGTGAAAGGAATAGAGGGATGAGTAACTGAAGTGGTGGTGCCCAGATCCAAAAAACCAAACACGTTTCAGTCCTTCTTGGGGTCTTCCTCAGTATTCTGATATTTAAATATACGCGTGTAATGTAGTAATAAGAGCCTCTTGTGGCGCAGAGTGGTAAGGCAGCAGACATGCAGTCTGAAAGCTCAGCCCATGAGGCTGGAAGTTCAATCCCAGCAGCCAGCTCAAGGTTGACTCAGCCTTCCATCCTTCCAAGGTCAGTAAAATGAGTACCCAGCTTGCTGGGGGTAAACGGTAATGATTGAGGAAGGTGCTGGCAAACCACCCCATATTGAGTCTGCCATGAAAACGCTAGAGGGCGTCACCCCAAGGGTCAGACATGACCCAGGGGATACCTTTAATGTAGTAATGGGGACTATAAAGTGGTAAAAAAAGTCATAGTATAGCGTAGTAGTCCCCAACCTTTTTCAGGCTGGGGACCGGCGGTAGCAGGGAGGACGATTGCCCGGCCGCACATGCGCAATGAGCACGCGTGGGCAAAAACGTGCATGTGTGTCACTTTCGCGCATGCGCAAAAGTGAAGCACATGCGTGTTTTCGGCCACGCATGGCACATGCACGCATGCACGGCCCTGCTTCCCTCTCCCCCCTCCCACAGTAAGAAGCTTCCTGGGCCGCAAGCTTGTGGCCTGGGAAGTTTCTTACTGCGGGGAGAGGGAGCCACAGCCCAGTGCCAAGGCCTTCGCGGCCCGACACTGGGCTGCGGCCCGGTGGTTGGGGACCACCGGTATAGCGCACTGGTTTTTTTTGTATCAGGTCATTTATCCATGTGTCTGGAATTGTGCAATAGTGTGAGACTAACGTTGATTTTAAATTTTTTGATGTGCACATGAATGATAATAAATATTTGTATTTTAATATTTAGCATATTCTTCTGCTGCTCTAAGGTTCCAAACTTGTATATACAAGTTGGGTTATTTTGTTTGCTCTTGTTCTTCACTGATTCACAATAAGGCAGTTTCCTATGTGTTCACTTGTAGTTTTGCTGTCTGTAATCTTAAAATAAATCTTTGACCTTCTGCATATCCTTATAGGAATTAAATATTTACAGTCTTGTTTTTATTTGTACAATAAATCCTCATTTAATTACTTGATAGCTGAATTTGAATTTTAGAAGTCATGGTAGCTGTAAGTCAGTTTATAAACAATGTGGTTGGGCGATGGAAGTGAAATGCAAACAAAGATTTTAGTACTTCCATGGCTTATAGCAAGCTTACATTAAAACTACTCAGGAACACTTACTTTCTGTGAATACAAGTAAAGATAATGATCTGCTTAAATATATTCATCCCACTTGTATTGTGCAATTGCACAATTGCTGGATTCCTGGAAGTTTGTTCTAACCTTGAGGGTAAATCAGGTCCTACTATATATAAAAATCTAGCTCTATTTATAGGCTTGGAAGACAAAAATTGCTTCTTGTGGTGCTGCAATTATGATGCCTGCAGACAGATCTACAAATGGAATTTAAGCAGACAAAATCTGTTTGCCCAAACTAGATTTAGTTGGCAGTCTAAGACTTAAAATTCTTTTATGTTCTTAAGTACCGTATTTGCCGGCGTATAAGACGACTGGGCATATAAGACGACCCCCCAACATTTCCACTCTAAATATAGAGTTTGTTACATTACATTACAGTACTGAAGTACCCGGCGTATAGGACGACCCCCCCACTTGGAGGCATGTTTTTCAGGGGGAAAAAGTAGTCTTATATGCCAGCAAATACTGTATATCAATTTCCTGATAATGATTATGTCTGTTTGTATTGGCACAGATGGCATTTATTGTATGTGTGTGTATGCATACACGCACACACACACAGAGCATAAAACGTCATAAATAACACTGTACAAATAACTATATGTATTTGTGTTGTATGATTTTCATTTGGCATGCAAGAGGGCAGCATACCTAGGGTCATCATTACAGTAACCCTGTAAAGTTGGTTTTTTCTTAATAGTGTCAGTGAAATTCTTAATGCATTCTCATCTTTTAGCTTTTTACTTTAATAGAATCAAGACATTTAAAAGCTCAGAGGTCCTTTTCACTCGGGGCTCCTTTGATAATTTTTTTTAAGAATATAGAGATCAAAACACTATTGTTCTAATTGTTCTGTAGCAAAATAACTATGGTCTGTCATTCTAATGATTTCTAGAATGTTATTTAGATTGTGGTTTGACATTTTAATATGCTTCTATCTCTAGGGGCACTTCAGAAAGTGTTCCAGGCTTTAAATATTTCATCTCAAGAACATTCAACAATTAATTTGTTGTATTATTTGTTTGATAAAGTGTTAAAACTAAAACTATTTGTCTTAACAGTTAAAAGTCCTGCATAATAAGAATTAGCAAATGGTATTTATGTCAGACTTCTAGGTACAGTTAGGCTTAGTACGTATAGATCTCTACCCAATAATTATTATGCATAGTAGTTGATCTCTCATCAATCCTAATGTCTATTCAGAAGTGTGTTCCACTAATTTCAGTAACACTTACCGTATGCATGCTTAACACTTTAGATTTGATGAAAACATTGTAATATTGTTCTAGAAATGTTTGTTCTTATTTCTTTACGTGTCTTGAACAGTTATGTTCCAGATTTCTGTATTCTATTTTAATGATGGTCAGTGTTATGCTCCCAAATGTGATTTCACAATGGAGTATAAAATAAGTGATGCTATGGAAATAATTGACAAAATATGATAGTTCCAAGAAACACTTCACTAAAATGTGGTGGTTGCAGAATATTTAGAAATTGAGTAATCAAGCATTAATCAACCTATCTATTATATACTTTTCAGTTTATTGTTTCAGTATGCCATAATTTACTGTGAAAAAGCTAAACTATATAATTGTGTTGAATAATCTAATTTTAATCCAGACTTTCCTGTTTCTTATTTAGATTGGGGCTTATGACCAACAAATATGGGAAAAATCTGTAGAACAAAAAGAAATCAAGGTAAATCTTATTTTTGCAAACCTGTTAGATATAATTTGGTTTGAAGAATATTTTTTTAATTCTTGCATATTTTGTCAATGGTTAGTAGGGATTAAATGTTAAATTATTTTCATAATTTAAATTCAATTTGTAACATTCTATTGAAGTTGGCTGAAGAGTTAAGAGAGTTGGGGGCAGGGTGGGACATGGAAACTTTATTTCAGGGCCAGAAAAGCGTTATTTATGAGAAGTTGGGGAGTATTTTGTGCTCTGCTTAAGACTAAACAGGTTGCCAGTTTACTGTGGATGTGAGCTTGTGTGTAGAAGCTGGTTTAGTTTTGAGGTTCCCTTTATAATACATGGTTTTCTTTTTAGCTAGTATTATATGAAACTGTATCAGAATTGTTTGCCATATACTTTGACATTTACATGGCTACCTTTATAGTTCTAGTTTACTTTTCCTCCTTTTTCATCTTGTCATTGTTTTAAACAGTTTGTTAAATTGGTAAGTACTTAACGGCAATTTGTGTTAAGCAAAATAACTTTTGCAGATTAACTGTGTCTGCATCTTAGTGTGACTAACAAAATCCCATCAGTATCTGTTAAGCTAGATACTACTTTCTAAATGCCTCAACATTACTTCTGTATTTAATTTCAAACACATGAAAATGTAAGATTGGTACTGCAGTACAGGCATTTTTGAAGATAATGTCACAAACCTGGAGCGCAGTTTCAAAACCCCTCAAGACCTAACACACAGGAGTCCCAAGCATTGGGAAAACCTAAGGCAGTCTTTATTTAGGAAATAGCATCATCAGGAGAATCAGCAGCAGATAAACATTGTCAAAGACAAGATAGAAAAGGGGACCAGCCTAGTCATACCTTTGGACCCCACACCACCCTTGTCCAGAATTTGGGCATTAAGTCAACTTTCCCACATTACTTGTGTTTGATCTACCAATGTATGAAAATATGAGACAGTTTGTCTAGCCAGAGGCCAGGTGCAAAAAGGAAAAGAAGACTATTATGCATTCCAGCCAGGAACATTAGATAAAGAATTTACATTACAGAGGGCCTCTGAAGTGCAGAGCTAGGGAAGGCTGCATGTGGTGTGATGGGAGGGGCATCTCTAAGGAATATAACTCCAGACCCGGAGAAACAATTAAAGTGCCATGAGCCAGGCCTGGAACATGACAAATAAAACATGTAACCTGGAGTAGCCAACTGATGTTTATTATACGTTATGATCTGATTGCATATTTATTTATATAATAATATAATTACATTTATAAGCTGCCTCTCTTGGGCTCGTCCTCTTGGGACAGCACACAACATTTTAGACAATAAAACCATAATCCACAAAAATAAAGTTAAAAGTACTAAAAAGCTAATAGTATGATATCCTGAGCAGAGTCATTGTCTGGTAATCCTCCATAGGAGGGTGAGTGTAGGAGGATAACTTCAAGTTGGTAGGGGAGGACTGTGATGTTTAGTTCTTCAAGGTGTACCGGACTCAACCATATGCCTGGCAGAAGAGCCCCATCTTGCAGGCCCTGTGGAACAATGCTAATTCTGTCAGGACCTTGATGTTCTCCAGGAGCTCATTCCATGAGATGGGTCCAGGGGCAAAAAGCCACTGGCTGTGGTCAAGGCCAATTGCATTTCTTTGGGGATTACCAGTCTTACTTTCCTAGATCTCTGTCTTTAAACTCACCTCCAAAATGTCCTCTTTTAGTTTTTCTAGTATGAAATAGGGAGGTTAGATTTTTGCTCTTCAGGCACCACAGTGACACATCTTTTCATGTAATGTGGCTTCTCCTGGTACAGCACTATGAACAGACAGCTGAGAGCCTAATGACTTGTTTGACAAAGCACTAGAACTAATGGCAAGTCCTTACTGTAGTCCTTACTTAACAAACAATACGTTATCCCTGTAATTTGTTGATCGTCTTTGTTACAGTTGTTCTGTGAAGGCAACCAATTGGCAAATACATCTGCCAAATCATTCCTTCCTCAGTTACTTAGGCTCATCTTCATGGCTTCTGTGCAGCCCCACGTGGGACTACACAGGCCAGCTGCAGAAATGATTTTTCTCAAGATTTCTAGCTTCTTTCCACAGGTCCTGGAGTGTTCCGCTACTCTCCAGCATGTGCCAGACTTATGCTCAAAGTAGCATGTTTTGGAGATTGGATGAGCACTCGTCCCTCAATCCTCTATTTGTTACTGTGGTGAAAGCACTTTCTTGAACCTAATTCTTTGAGTTGCCTTGGTTGCTTGTTTTATGCCAAAATAGCCATTTTAAGATTAATGAAGATGGTGCAGTCTGGTGATCATGAGCACTGTCCTATGTACTTGGTGAGCCCCATAATGTTGCAGCCTGTTCCATCTGCTGCCAGTTTTAACCCCAAAGCTTCTCACCTAAAATCTTTCCTGTGAGAACGAGCACTTGGAGCCCTGAAGAAATGGCGGCCCATTCGGAAGACTAAGGAGTTGGAGGCTCAAGGCCATAATCCCTTGTTGGGGTCAGCACCTTCCAGATATATTTCAAAGCCACAAATCTTGTTGAGGCCACTACCAGTTCCAAGGAGTTCTTCAGACCCACCATCTAATTAATCCAAGGGCAAAGCTAATTTTAAGAACATTCCTCTGAAGCCCTCTTCACTGCTGAAAGTTAGTATTCCTTGACCTGTTTGGTCCTGTACTCTATTGTTGCTCCTACACTGGTGGCTAACTGGAAGTCCACTGATGGTGAGGTGGAAGAGATCCAACCACTATTGCCTGAATCCACTTTACATTGTTAATGGGCATGCCTTAGGGGAAATCAAGAAAAAACCTTGGGCAGTCTCACTTGGGTGTCAGAATGCAGGTTCTGGAAAAGTTCCTCTTGAAGAAATGCCAGTGGAATTGCCATGCTCTTTGCCCCAAATCACAACAATAAGTGCAAAAATGAGATTGTCATGCCTTCCAGCAGCAAGGAGAGGGAAAGGCCCTCTGTGGAACTTGGAACTTCCAAGAGCTCCTGTGCCCATAGATAGTAGACCTGCCCCCCTCACCACAGACTGCGGAGATGGCGTCTCTGCCCATTCCGCTTTTGCGCGCTCTGGTATCCTGCTCATTGCGATGGTGGCCTTTTAAAGAAACAGAACAACAGAGAGGCCTCCTGATTTGTGATCTGATATTGGAAATAGTGGTCCATTTATCAGGTCAACAATATCTGATTGCAGCCCCCCATCCCATGTTGTTCCAGGGAAGGAGGCTCCCCTGTGTCACCAAGCCCTGCCTCTGTTGGCATCACCAGGCCCTGCTCCTCCCCTGCTGTGGGAGCCAGATAGGCCAGTTACACCCCTGGGTACGCCTAGTCTTCTAGAAAACTTTGGAAATCTTTTCTGCAACTGGCCTGCACACATACACAGTCCCCAGTGTCTACCTGCACAGAAGTCTACTTGATGAACAATAGTTACAGGTAAGTGCAATTCTGTGTTCAGTCTCTGCTATGATTATTTTTTAACCTACACATTCAAGTGTTTTGAAAATTATAGCTTGGTTTTCAGAATCTCTCCATCTGAATCTATGAGAGCTAATGTAAAGGAAAAAAATTACAATTTTGCTGTTTTCCTTTTATGCCACTTTTACACTCTTACCATCTTTGGTAGTATACATTTTGCTCAATTATTTATTAGAATTATAATTTCATATGTAATTACCTAATAAAGGATAAGGGAGGACAGAAGTGCATATATTTCAGGAAACCCTTATTCTTAAATATGGGTTCATTTTCCAAGATAACTAATGTCGGTGTGAAAATATGATATGGAGAGGAGAGCTGGTGGGCAAGAGAGAAGCCCATTGAATTACCCCAGTAATACAAACTTTGTTCCTCACACTCCCAAGACAAACTGCTTTCATGATTGGGGGAAGGGACAGAAGATTTAAAAAGACCAGAAAATCATTTGCAGGGGAGAACTGATAGGCAGGGATGAGTGAAACTCCACACCTGCATTTGTCCTGTGTCTACATTTAGACACCACACTAAGCATGAATGTGCATGAACCTGGCTTTACAGAAGAAGAGATGAGTGAGATGCATGCATTTGAGCTTTCAATGCTGACTTAATGTAATGTCATAATGCAACTGCAGACTTAGGAAATGTATATTTTTATTGGTGACTTGTGGTTCTGTGTAAGCTTCTCATTGGTTCTTTGTATAGTTCTCAGTTCCATGAAAACCACCCTGAGCCTTCGGGGAAAGCGGTATATAAATATAAATAAATAGACTGTCAGTGTAGACTCTGACAGAAATCCTGATCGTTGTGGCTTTTAATAGCATTGTAGCTATTGGCAACCATAAGTGGAAATGAGGATCCACAAGCAATGGGTGCTGCTGAATGCCATATAGGTTTGACTTAATCTGCCTGCTGTTCAGTTCAGGCTTGTAATATGGGGTTGTGTGGTCATTTTTTTTTTTTTGTTACCTGTATGTTAAAGTGGATAGCACTGTGATCACAATGTTAAATGTGCTCCTAAATCTTGTATCATATATCAACAGATAGAGACTACCTTACAAGGAAAGGGTTAATAATGTCTGTTGCTATTCCACTCCCACAGTGGAAAGGTATGGTGATGGTATGTCTCTGCTCCGGTGATAGGCAGAGAAAGAAAATGAGTTTTAATATTGCATTGTATCCAGAATTTTATATTAAAAATACTGCTAATTCATGTTGTATCTTCTGAACATGTTGAATACAGAACTTGACTGACCTTAAATAGCTCCCATCTTTGGAGATATTTATATTTTGTTCTGAGTCACTTTTCTGGTCTGTTAAAGTCAAACTTTGGGGCAAAAGATTTTGGGAATCAAAGCTCTCATCAACAAATACAAGATGAAATGGAGGTCTGAGTCCATATAACCCAGCTGGGTTGCTGGGTCCCATTTGCCTATCGGTGGCAGGAGGGGGGGATTGCCAGATCCAATTTGGTGATTTGGGAATGGAGTCTGGGGAGAACAGGAATCTTCATGGCATAAATGCCAATAGTCTATCTTCCAAAGTCCCTCACGTATAAGCCTAGTTTTTCAGCACCTTTTTTCACACTGAAAAAGCCCTTCTCGGCTTATATGTGGTAATTGAAATAAAAACCTGCTCCAGCCCACCAATCATTGCATTGCCTTTTGCAAATGTGTACTGCAAGCTGAACTTGCTCTGGCAGCTTGTAGGACATCAATGGTTTGATTGAGGAATTCTGATCTTTTTTTTTCCTTTTGCTTTCACTTCTTCCTCTTCTTAATCACTTCTTCCAAACTATTTTTTTTGGTTTCTGTGGGCGGGGTGGGTTTTGGGGGTGCTTTGGGATATACTGTTTTTTTTCTCCTAGTGTTTTTCTTTTAACTGAGGGGCAGCATTGTTGGCTTTTTCATCTTGGGGTTGTGTTTCTTTTAAAAGTTTATTTTTACAGTTCTTTCTTTCAGTGTTCAGTTTTACAGTTCTTTATTTCAGTGTTTTGTTCTGGGGGGGGGACTGCAGTTGTAGTTAGAGTTGTCCATTCTCCCAATTTGGTAGCTGTTGTACTTGTTGAAGTAGGTTGCCAAGTTCGGGTACTGTTGTTCTGCTCTGGTTTGCTGGCCTGGGGGGGCACTGTTGGGTTCTCCTGCCAGAGCTGTTCTCACAGAGCAGTTCTGTCAGAGGTCTCTCAGGGTGTCTGGCATCAAGAGAGGAAGGGAAGGCAATTGTAAGCCACTTTGAGACTTCTTTGATTAATGAAAAGTGGGGTACAAAAACCAGCAGCCATTCATATTCTTGACTTCTGTATTTGTTGTTGGGGGTAGGCTGGATGGGAGAGCTTGTGATGATGGAGCATTTCCCACCCTCGGCTTATATGTGAGTCAATACGTTTGCCCATATTGTGTGGTACAATTAGGTGCCTCGGCTTATATGCGGGTCGGCTTATATGCGAGTATATACAGCATCTATTTCTCCAGGGGAAAGTCTGAAAATGAGCTGTAATTCTAGGCAATCTTCAGGTCCCATTTAAAGGCTGGAATCTCTGTATCCCAGTCAGAAGGTAGGAGGGGTGTTACAAAAAGGATTCAGGATGCATAGGTACTACACACATTGCAATCAGCTTGACTAGAGCAGAGGGGAAATGCTTGGGCGCAGAAGATTAGCATCTATAGTGAGAATCTTTTGTCTCAATTCATTGTGAAAAATGGCATGGAACATAAAAGCATTTGCTGTGGTGTAATGTCAAGGGTCCTGTTCTGATACAAAGAAGATAGGATTCTAAATTGATCTGGAAGAGCAGAGTTTTAAGTTCCAATTTGAATAGATGGCACCAAAGAGGAAATTTTCCAGGAATGGATATGGAAAAGAATGACTGTTACTTTAGCCAGGAGGAATGGTAGCTAAACTAATTTTGTTTTCCCTTAAACTAGCTACTTGGTGTGCTCTGAAATTTTCTTCTCCTCTGTGCATATAACTTCGAATTGCTGTGTAGCATATTTACACAGTGCTGTTTCTGAAGTTGTGTAAATTCTCAGTTGTTATGATTCAGTAGTTAAACATTTGATTTCTGGTTTGAAAACAGGCCCCATTTCATAACTTTCATTCTTGACCCAATTTTTAACTTAGGTCTGATCTATGCATGCAGCAGATTAAGGTGGTAGAACAGGTTGTACCACTTCAGACTACAGGTGACGAAAATTGCATTTTTCGTGCTTACTCATATGACTCCTCAAATTAAAAAAAAACCAGCATGTTGTAGAGAAGCTCTAGGTTAGCCATTGGCATGTTGTATTAGTTTTCCACTTACAGAAAATTAAGGTATAGGATCTTTGAAATATGCAATCCCTCACCTGCAGTCTGAGGTGATGTATTCCGTTCTGATCCCTCTATGCCGGCGGTTCTCAACCCTCCCGCCGCCACAACCCCTGCTGCTGCTGCCACGGCAGTGGCAACCCAAAGCAGGTTGTAGGGTTGCGCACATGCTGGCAATCATGGAAGGCCGAGGCGGCCAGCGGTGGCCTTCCATGATCGTCAGTGCACGTGCAACCCTTCCACCCCCTTTGGGTTGCTGCCGACAGTGATTCTCAACCCCTTTCCCCTGATAGGGTGGATCAACCTTTCTGGGAGTCGGGACCCCCAGGTTGAGAACCACTGCTCTATGCTCTTCCGCCTTATTACCACTTCAGTCTTCTGAGGCCTATGTTGAAGGCACAGAAAAGTTCAGACAAATCCACTTTAAAAGAGGCCTGTAATTAATTGGCATGTATTACAGCATCAGAATTTGAATTTCAAGGTATGATGGCAGATGAGTCTTTGAAAACTGAAAGGCAAAGCCAATCAGATATCAAAGCAAGTAATTTACTAACTGGCAAGCATGTGTATGTAGTATGTGGCTGCATAATTGATCTGAATTACTTACATAGGTGACTTCTCATAATAAAATGGGCAGTAATGTCATGGCAGAAAAACCTGGAGGGGTTCTGACACGTATCGTTTGTTCAAAATTATTTTAATTGGTAAAGATAAAATTGGAAATTTCCTGCAGTGGATTACCAATTATAAAGCTCAATACAATTACTGACTCTCCAGTTTGTCATCATTACATTTAAATAAGAATAAAACAATCTAATAATCTTTACATATTGCAGGGTTTGAGGAACAAGCCAAAGAAAACTGGGCATGTCAAACCAGATCTCATAGATGTGGATCTTGTAAGAGGTAAGGAGAGAGTTATCTTTCTGTGAGGGGCCCATGAATATGTAGGGTTTCCCCCCTCATTTCTGCCCTACACTCTTCCCTACTTCTCTATTGCAAAGGTTCCAGAACCAATAAAACCTCAATAGGCTATGACTATCTGTCTTCTGTACATGATTTGTTTAAATTTAACTATAAAAAGAACCCCAGTTTTATTGGGATATAATCCTGGCCTGCATGTATCATAGCAGACACATTGATAGTATATGAAAGATCCAGGTTGGGTGTAAAATTTTAATTAAGAAGGAAGAAAATTAATTTTACTGTGAAAGAAATAGTAATTTGCACAGCACTGACAAGGAATATGAATCAAATAGAAGACTAGTAAAAAGTATAAAAATAAGTTTCCTCAGGCAAAAAACCTTTTCTGCTTGCCCACACAAGGTCTCAAATTTGTGTGGTTGTCAAAGTCCTTTGTTCTCAGTTCATTTCTAAATTTAGTCTGCTTCATGTAGGATTCTCTATTGTGCCATTGTTATCGCCAGGTAGATATCAAGAACTGACTGCCTTCACCAAGAATTCACTGGGTCTCTCAAGGGACTCCTGTTTTAATTTCTCACATACTTTCTGTGTGCTGAAAAATATATACAATCAGGGTTCACATAAGAGCTTTTTATGTAATTTATGTATTTTATTTTAATTTTATTTATATTTAAATAGGCTAAAAATTGGTAAGTGTCATGGTCATATCCTGGATACCGCCAAGACACTGCTCAAATGTATTCCATATTTATGTTGTATGTATACATTTAAAAGTTCATGGATTGTGAAGTAAACTTTTAAGTAACAGCTTACAGCTCAAGGTGATAGAAGACCACAAGTGCCACCTTCTTATCCAGTAGTAGGGCTTAGTCAAAGAGCAACCCCAAAACTATGGACTTGTTTTTTCAAAGAATGTGCAACCCCATCTTTATGAGTGACAAATTCAATCTTGGGTCCGATCTACTCACCAGTATCACGGCAGTCTATTTCCCTGCAGCCACTCTGAAAATGCTTCCAGGTAGTTCAGGGTTTCTGCAGCCTCCCTGGGATTAGCAGGAAGTGTGACAAAGACGGTTTATGCACTGGGCACTTCACTGCCCCAGCTCTCGTGCCGAAGCACAAATCGGGGGAAGATGAGGCACACTGGGCCAAATACTCCCCCATATGGGTGCAGGAAGAGGTGGGGCAACCTGCCACGAATAAAACTCCAGCCTGCAGCCCGGCATGAAACTTCCAGTGCATAAACGGTCATAGAGCTGACAATCATATGCATTTTGGTGACAGCCCAGCTCAAACATTAAAGAGCATAGGGGACAAAGATGGAACGTTGAAGTACCACAAGGCAAGGGACTGAGTAGCAGTCCCCCCACCCATCACCTTCTGACATCTGTCCTCCAGGTTATAATGGAACCATTGCAAGACACTTCCTCCAATTCCCAGCTCAGAAGGAAACCATGGTCAGTTATATTGAAAGCTGCTGAGATGTCCAAGAGAATCAACAAAGTTTTGCCCCCTTTGTCTCCCACTGCAGGTCATCCATGCAGGTCATCTGTTTCAGTCTCATAACCAGGACTAAATCTAGATTGGAAAGGATCTAAATAAGGGCGTGCAATTATTTTTAGATCAGCATGTTTTGGATTTGGGTCTATTGGACCCACTTTTTTACAGTATTTCTAAAAAAATTCTGCATCCCAATACCAGTATTTGGGTATAGGATTTTTCAGGAAAGCTGACTTTTTGTTCAGGTCCAATAGACTAAAGAAGAAAAATACCAATAAAAAAAAAGGCCAGTTTCAGGATTGGGATTCTAGCTTAAACTGCGCTGCATGAGAAGCCAGCTCCAGGATTTGTGCACCAATCACTCCCAAAGGCATGCAGATCCTGGTTGGGATGGCTTTTTCTCCCAGTCTCCTCCCCCTGACACATCTGTTCCTGGTCCTTGGACTGTTTTTTGTGGTCTCTTTATTTATTTTTAGATTTTTATGCCACCCTTCCCTGAGGGTTCAGGGCAACTTACAACATGTCAGTACAATAAAATAAAGTTAAAACGTTTAAACTGTAAAGGGATTCCAGTAGAAGGCTGACAAACAGCTGAGAGGATCCAAGAGATAGTTAAGATAACATTTGGAAATTGTCCCCATTTAGCCTACACAGCCAGAAAGGGTAAGGGTCATATAAGTGCGTGGTAAGCCTGATATGTATTCTGTTCTGCTATGATTTTTTTTCTACATGATTTTTGCATATATCTCTGTAATCATCTGTTACATGATTCAACAGCCAGTTAATTAGACAGGGCCTTTGGGAATTCCATAACAATAAAAGGAAGAATATTTACATTCTTTTTGTGGTCTGAATAAATGCAGGTTCTACTTATAGAAAGAGAAATTATTATTGAACTTAATACTGCAGTGACTCTTACTTGGGGACAATTTCCAAATGTTATCTTCATGAAGGAGAAAATATACTGTCATGTTGCTGGAAATTATGCAACCATTATGGTATTCCATATGTATATTTTATTAGAACATGTGTAACTTGTTCTTAAATGTTTGAAGGGATTATATTTTGTGTAAGTGCAACTAGAAAATTCCCATATTTTGCAGCTAAATAACTTGTTTTTCCTTTAGGTTCTGCCTTTGCTAAAGCTAAACCTGAAAGTCCTTGGACCTCACTGACTCGAAAGGGAATTGTTAGAGTAGTTTTTTTCCCGTTTTTCTTCAGGTGGTGGTTACAAGTGACATCACAGGTTATTTTTTTCTGGCTCCTCGTCCTTTATCTTCTTCAAGGTACAACTAGATGACAAAGTCAATCAAATAAGTATTGTAATTTAAATAGCAAAATAATGTAGCAACTCATTTTCCTGAGTTCTAATGAAGCATTTTCATTATTTCTGCAAAACATCTACCCCAAAAGCAGACACTGTAGCTCTAATAAGGCAAAGAATATAAATTATGGTGACTCCATAAATGAAAAAATGTATGATGAAAACTGGAAAGAAATTGGAATAGGAATTAATGTAAGAAAGGCTTATGATTTGGAATCTGATTGTTGATAGTTTTAGGTATTTTTAATGCTTCTTTTACAATATAATGCAGTATCTAAAATATAATATGATCAACATTATTTGTGTTAGGATAGTAAATACTGCCATAAATCCACTCATGGCTACCTAAACATTTATTCTTAAAGAATACTACAATATTTGCAACAGTGTTTGCTTTGAAATTATTCATTGTATTAAGCTGTGGAATAATTTGATTGTAATTATACATTATTACAGTTCCTTTAGAAGTCATAACTTGCTTAAAGGTACTCTGTATATAAATTCATGCACTTTTGACCTATGCAGTTGCATTTTGTAGTGATTGCTGTGGAGATTTTTAAAAAGATCTTCATCTGTCTTCAGAGAATCTATTGCTAGGCATGTGAATTGTAGGAACACACCTAAATGTCAATGTCATAAAATGCTATTATTATATAAACACATTCTATTCCTCTACTGAAAAATTAAATCTGGATGCAACCCAGTGACTCAGCATCAGCAGATACGTACACATTAGGGAAGTGAGGAAGAGAATTGTCCTGAAAGATGTTTTTGTACTCAGCGTTTCTACTTCCTGTCCTGCAACACATCATCTTGTTGGCATCAGGAGTGCTTTCTGATTTTTTTAACTATCTAGTAGCTTGAGGTCTTCAGGCAAGAAAGGCACTCTGGCTTACTGGTAGGGTACCAGTTTCCCATACAAAGGTCTTAGGTACAATCTCCAGTATCTCTAGTTAAAATAATTAGTGCATAGGTGATGTCAAACATGTCTGGCTGAGACTCTGGAGAACCACTACCACTGAGAGTAGAGAGTCCTGGCCTTAATAGAGCAATGGTCTGATTCAGTATATGTCAATGTCATGCTTATGTGTATTCTGCCCTCTGGGGCTCTATGCCTACTAAGCAGGCATGGAAAAGACTTATATGCCACCATTTATTGTTCTGTTATTTTGTAATTTTTATTGGGGGATTATGGGGTTTTATTGTGATTTTTATTGCTTTTATATTGTAAACTGACACGGGATGGCAATTGCCATAAGTGGCGGCATATAAATCAATCAATCAATAAATGTTTTGTGGGCTTAAAATACATCTCTCAAAGGAAGTGGTTTATTTAGACAAATAATTCATCATCCAATCAAAATTATGCTGTTTATAAGATCCACTGATTTTAGACCAGTGGTCCATCTAATCCAGCATCCTGACACAGTGGCTGACCAGTTCCTCTGGAGGGCCAACAATAGGGCATAGAGGTTGAGACCTTCCCCTGATGTTGCCGCTTGCCACTGGGATGCAGAGGTTGAGTTCCCTTCAGTCACCATGGGTAGTTGCCACTGATAGACGTATCCTCCATGTATCTGTCTAATCCCCTTTAAAAGGTGTCTGTGTCTGTGAGCACTCTCAATTTGTGTAAAGATTTCCTGAATCTTGAATCTACTGTCCAACGGTGCCATCCTGTACAGTACACTTAGACTGGAGTAACTTTGCATAGGGCAGCAATGTAAATCAATATTAATTGAAATAAAAAGTGCTTAACTTTGACTGAAACATGCCTATTGTGACAAAGATGTAATGATTTCCAATAAGGAATGCTTCTTTAGATGGTCTTTGTGTCTTTTTCAAATTTTGAATATTTGTATGGATTAGATACTTCTCATTCTTTATTTGTTCTTTTTATTCTTTTCAAAAGTTGCTGCAGTAGTATTGTTTTGTACTATAGAAGGCCCACATAATATACCTCTGACAGAAGTAATAGGGCCAATGTGGCTCATGTTGCTTCTTGGAACTGTGCATTGCCAGATTGTTTCAACAAGGACACCCAAGTCAACTCCAAGTACAGGAGGAAGAAGGAGAAGGTACAGTTTACGGTTAGACTATTGGGCTTTGATCCTTGTATTTTTTTTCAGAATGTAAACATCTTAATGATTTTAAAAGATTGGATGTTGCTGAGGTTTAAGTCTTTGTTAATGATTTCTTAAAAGATTTAGCTGTAGTCCCTACACATCTGAGTAGTTATGCTGTGAATACTGTTATGAGATGCAACTGAGCTGCACCCAGTATAGATCAGTATCTTCAAGGATTCAACAACAAACATTAAACCTAATCTACCCAGCATTTAAATTGTTAGTTAGAAGCATAAACTGCATAATGGGGAAGGAATGTACTTTGTGCTTGTATTTTTGTTCTTCTGGACCAGCCATGTCTTCTAATCAATTAAAAAACCTTGTGTCTGTACATATTATTTTTTACTTGTTGTGTGTTGAATAACAAAATGTTTGTTACACCAGAAGTGGTGGTTAGATCGAAAACACCTATTTGCATGATTGTAAGAACACTGCCCATGTTGTAATGTTAGTGAATAATACTTACAAGATGCCTTCCGCTTTTCATCTCTTCTGATGAAGGAAACTAAGGAAAGCAGCACATTTGGAAGTACATAGGGAAGGAGATGGCTCTAGTACCACAGATAACACACAGGAAGGAACAGTGCAGACCTACGGTACAAGCACCTCTTACAGTATTGGCGTTTTCTTCAGAGATATCTGGCATGCCGCTTTCTTTTTATCAGGGTTTGTATTTATTCAAGGCTATGATTGTCTTAAAGAAGCACTATCCCTTTTCTGACCAAGTAAACATCTGTTCTTCCAATCTCTTCTGTGCATCCATTCAAGTACTCCTGATTTCTCTAATTTATAACGCTGTTTTTCCATAGTATTATCAAAATATATTCTGTGGCATTTTTCCTAATGCATAGCTGCATATGTCTTAAAAAAAAACAAGAACAACTACAGTACTAAAAACACTCCATAAATCTGTTCTTCTGAGGTTTCTTTTTGTCTGACTTTTGTGGGCATTCCAGCCTGTGTGGCCATGGTCTGGGAGTTTCAATCTCTGATATTTCGCCAGTGACTGGCATCTTCAGATGTAGGACATGACAAAATGTCTTTCCATGCCAAAGTGTGGAGTGTGGGAACAGTTGCTGTGCATTTTATTTACTTTGTCAAGGTAACACATCTTATCTTATCTGGGATTCTGTCAAGGAGTGACCCGTCAGCCGAATGACAAAAAGAGAAGCTGAAAAAGCCAAGCTGACAATGGCGAAGGATCTGTAATATTTATTGAGGATGTGCTAGAGTCAAAACGAGTCCCGGATTATATAACTTGTTTTCAACATTGTAATTCATCTTCTTCAGAGACTCTGAATACTTTGATTAGACTTGTCATTTATATAACAGGTTGGTTGGTCACCTGATAGGATTATGGATCATATTGCATCCATTGAAGAACCATGTCATAATGAAATCTGTGATAAACCTTACTTGATGAACAGCTTGAGAAAGAGAAATGGTTGCTTCAGAGCCATGCCATTCTTTGCTTTGAATTAATAATCATAGCTTTAAAACGCAATTTGCTCAGGAAAATCATTGTGTACTTTACATTTGAACTACAAATGTTACTAAACAATGAGGATTAATTGTTTATAATTTTAGTTCAAAAATTTCAGGCAAGATCAAAAATTTACTTTGCTTGGATTAAAAAAAACAGGAAAGGGATAGTGCCATTTACTATATGTACTTTTGTATGTTTAACATTATTACTGAGTGTCATATCTGTGCTGGTCAGGTGATGCTAAAAACTCAAAATTGTGTTCCCTAATCATGACATGTTGCTTCTGGCAAGCATTTTAAGTATTCCCATGCAAAAAAATTACAATATCTAACTAAAGAGAAACAGGGGGGCACACCAAGGCAAAGCAGAGAAGAAGAAACAAATGGTACAAAAAGAAAATAATTAAACTGAATAACCTCTGTGCATTTTAAATGTATGTGTAGGAAGGAAATAGAATCTAAACGTAAATTCCCCCTGACAAAGCTGCATGTGAAAAGTTTAGGGCTGTTCAGTCATTACAGGTTCTTATCCTTTTGTGGAATACCTAACACAAAAACCTTTATTTTTACATTCTCCACCAAAGCCCATTGACACAGCTGAAGCTTTTCTAGTATAATCTGAACCGGAGAGATTTTTGTTGAGTTTATAGAGTTTGCTGTATACCCTAACTAAGAAAAACAAAGCTTTTATCAGGTGTTTTACAAAATACTGCCCCCTATAATACTGCACACTCCTCTCTATTTCATATAATACCCTTAAAGTGAGCTCTGAAAAAAACTTGCAGAAGATTTCCTTTATTACTTGTAATTTTAGATATAATTTTATTGTCCTGCTTTCCTGAAATGTCCAGGAAGCACACTAGAGAGCCATATGAAGTGAGATGAAGAATGTCTGCAAGCAGCAGTAATTTCGCATCCAGTATTGTGTCATGACTAAACTTTTCTTAAGTTATCAGCTGTGCATCGGTGATTTAAAGTTAAATGTTCCTGAAGTAAAAACATTTTAACTCACAATTTCCTGTTTCAATGTAAAATAGGGCAGTGAGTTGATAATTTTTTCTTCATCAGAAAGGTCTGCAGCAATAGAAACTGGCTGTTGTGATGCTTCATGTACTTGCTCTACTGCTTGTCTAGTACAACTGTGTCTGCCTTTGCTCTAGGTGTGAAACAAATTAGAGAGCCAGTTTGGTGTAGTGGTTAGGAGTGCGGACTTGTAATCTGGCATGCCAGGTTCGATTCTGCGCTCCCCCACATGCAACCAGCTGGGTGACCTTGGGCTCGCCACGGCACTGATAAAACTGTTCTGACCGGGCAGTGATATCAGTGCTCTCTCAGCCTCACCCACCCCACAGGGTGTCTGTTGTGGGGGGAGGAATGGGAAGGCGACTGTAAGCCGCTTTGAGCCTCCTTCGGGTAGGGAAAAGCGGCATATAAGAACCAACTCTTCTTCTTCTTCTTCTTCTAGATTACCCCCCCCCCCCTTCTGCATCAGTGGAAGTGTCATCTGCAGTTTCCAGATATTTGCCTTAGTGATTCATGGCAGAGGAATTATTTGTGATATGTTTTAGATTTAGGGCCTATGCGAAATAAAGCACCGTTTTTATATACATACCTTAAGCTGTAAATATGCAGATATGAGTGTACTTGGTACTTGTTTTTGATCAAAATAAGAATGAAAAGTTAGTACATTGTTTTCTTCAAAGTACTAACAAGGAAAATTAATATATATATACTAAGCTTTGAAATCTAGAACAGTATCACGTGCCATTTGTTGGTGCATCTGCCTTTATAATTCACTGATCAAGAAGTGATCTTATTGAGGACACACAATGATTGCATAGGCTTCATTAGTTTTTAGTTTTGTGTTGCTTTATCACCTGCCTCTTTAACCAGCACTGATTTCAGAGTGAATGTGGTCTCTGATTCAGACGTTTTAAGAAGCTAAGGTAGCATGCTTTAAAAAAATGGATTCCCATTATTTCACCTTCTGACTAGACCAGGGGTAGTCAAACTGCGGCCCTCCAGATGTCCATGGCAGGGGCTCATGGGAATTGTAGTCCATGGACATCTGGAGGGCCGCAGTTTGACTACCCCTGGTCTAGGTATATGATATAGTCAGGATAAAGTTCTGTCTGGTTTAAACTGAGCTGCAGAAGAAGACAGCATGGAGCTATGCCAGCGGGGAATGATTGGGTCCTTGAGGATAGGACTGATCCTGGTTGGATCTGCCACCTAGTTTAACCTGGAAGCAGGAGAAGGCAGCACAGAGCTGTACTTGCAGGAAAGGGGCACAGAGCTGCATTGCTGGGGAGTTCTCAACTCCCCACTGACCAAGCTGGGCTTGGACTGAAAAGTTCCCAGATATATCCTACATTTTCTTGGGATTTTTCCACCTGAGAAAACCCAGGCATATTTGAGAAGCTGAAATATACCCGAAAAATACCGAGATGGTATTTGGATAGATCTGAATGCATACCCCAAGGCAGTATTTGAACATTGGCTGACATGCCTCTAGGACTTGGACAGGAGAATGTTATCAGCTCTCAGTGAATTGGTTTCCTGGAGAAGACAGGCAGGACTGGAAGCTCATTTTGAGCTTCTTTTGTGAAGAATATTAGCAAACATCAACTAGGCTCATTGTTCCTGTCCATTTTTCTCTTGATTTCTTTTAGCTGCATGACAAAAGAAAGTAAGCAGACAAGGTATCTGTAGGAAAGGTTCTGAAACCACCTCTGCTTTACACTCTTAGGGGCTGAATGCACCAGATCTTTAGGAGCACATATACAGCATATTGGTCAAAGGATGGTTGAACCAAGAGGCATGGCCTACCTTTCTAAGAATTGCCTAGGTGGAAATGCTGCTGCTACCATCAGCCATTGAGTAAAGGAAGGGGCTCCTCTTTGTGATGTAGTCCATTATACAGGCATGGACTCTTTTAGAATTTCTGCCCTGCCTTTAAAAGGGAGTCATGGCAGCTTATTCGTTATAATTTATAGGATCCCCTCTAAAGCAAAAATCAAAGTAAAAAATAGAATACAAACAGGTTAAAATAGTATAGTACTCAAGCATTTTGTCCTATTCACTATACAGAATTATTACATATTTGTCTTGCATAATGATTACGATTTACTTCCTTCTTCCCCTCTGGTGTCATTTTTTATTCTTGAATTCAACATATACTCTTTAGGCTTTTTTTTAAACATTGCTTGTAATTGCCAGGAGTGCTACTTGAAGTACCATATGTGAAGGACAAATGCACATAAATTATCTAAGAAGGCAACAATATTGTGAGATGCTGTGCATATATGGAAGCATTTAAATATTTTTCCAGCCTATTTATTTGTTTTAAAAAATAAATAAATTCCCTTCCTGTCCAGTTTCTTTAAATTTTTTCTAAATGTTGGGGCTTTTCTAATTAAGAGCCTTATTACCCTGATGCTGTTAAATTGTGTTGCCAAATAATAATGAAGAGAAGCCAGGTAAGCATGTCCGTGGGATTTGAAAACTTCTTTTTCAAGGGAACCATGTGTTTGTTATTAGATGTTCTGTGAGGGCAGGATGAAAGAAATGCCAAGTTTATATGGCCGTGACCCAAATTATGCCTCCAGGATATGCAACTGATGGAAACTAGGTTTTTAAAAAAATGTATCCTGAGCCAATCATACAGAAATTACTGTCATGTTTTATAGATGAAAATGTATGAACAGTTTGTGGCAAATGTTAAATTTCACATGCATATTGCTGTGTTTCTGTGGTGTAGCAGTTAACAAACAACTAGTGACTTCATGTGTATGTTAATCCTAGATCAAAGAAAGCAAAGAATTCCATAGATAAGTCAACAGAGACAGATAATGGATATGTCTCCCTTGATGGAAAGAAGACTGGTAAAAACAGTGAAGATGGGTTACAGTCCCATGAGGCTCACTCTGAAGTTATTAGATCAGAAGAGACATGCTGGAGCACAGGAACAATCAGGAATATGTACAATAATTCTAGTCTTCATAAAGTAAGTGTTTGATTTTCCACTCTAGAATGCTTTTGATGGCTTATTGTCAGTACCTGCAGATAAGGATGCAAGATTTATCATGCTGGATCTAGACCAAAAGTCCGTTTAACTCAGTAATCAGATTTTTACACTCTACCATCTGTTAGTCTTGAACATCAAACTCTGATTTAAAACATGCTGTCACCCCATCAGGACAAATCAAAATTTCAAGAAAGACTTTCCTCTATGGTGTCTCTGCCCCCCAATAGCATAAGGGGGAAATCATACCTGAAATTTAAATTTTTCCTGGAAACCAAATAAATTAAATCTGTACAAGCAGGGATCTGCAAGAAACTTGCAGGGAAGGGATGATGTCTCCTGGCCCCCTTCATTTGTCAGCCTTCTTTCCTTTGGGAAGGCAGAGCATCGCTGCAGTGACTGGGCAAGAAAGAAAGATGTAGCAGTGCTACTCCTAGTCACTTTTATTCTGTGACTGGCAGTGTCTTGTGTTGCCTTGTTCTGTTTCAGCCAGTCGTCCATTCCTATCAGCATGCCCAGTTTGTTCACAAAACAGTTATTTTAGAGCTCTCTCAGCCCCACCTTTCCCTGTTGTAGGGAGAGGAAGGTTTACGGTGTTTGTAAGCTGCTTTGGGATTCCTTTAGGTAGTGATAAGTAGGGTATGAGAAGCCAGCTCTTCTTCAAATGGTAGCTGATCATAGTCCAGATTTTTGGATTTAAAAGCTCCGATCGTGGAGTGAGATTTGAGTCTTCTCTTTACACTCTTCATTATTGTAGCACTTGTGAAGTTACATGCGGGTTATGGTGCCAGCCTGCCACAAAGAGGCCCTGAGCAAAATAAATGAGTTTTAAGTTGGAAATGGCAAATAACAGTTTATTCCAATGTAAAGCAATTTCTCAAACTTTCCAAATCCTCAAAACGAACTTGTAGATATATTGTTTTCGGTATCTTCGTCACTATCTAAATGGTGCTACAGTATCCAATATACAGAGGTCTACAAGTATTAAAATAACAAAGTGTAAATGCTCTACATATCACCATTCTTCTGATATATTATCACCATTAAAAATAATACACCTAAGAGTTAGTTTTGAGGATTTGGAAAGTTCGAGAAATTGTTATACATTGGAATAAACTCTTCCATCACCAGCTTGAAACTCATTTCTTTTGCTTGTATCATGGCTGATGATAGGTCTTCACATGTTGAACAGAGAGACCTTGAATCTTGTAAATCCTGGAGAGTGCTGCTTTCCCTCTCGTCCACTCTGTTTTCCTGACTTTTCTAGTAAAAAAGGGAGAAGAGCACCTTTCCCTGAGTACTCTCTCTGTCTCCATGAAGAATGGTTCCTCTTTTGAAGACTCCACATGAAAAGAATTTGTGGCCTTCAGCCTTTCTTCTTCCTCCAGCAGACCATTTTCATGTTGAATGAGAATTCAACTAGCTTCAAACAATGTGGCCCAACTTTTTAAAAATGCATGTCTTTTGGGGTGAAAATCCCCCATAAGGACAACCATACTGTGTCTCTGCTATGCTTTAGAATAGCGATCCCCAACCTGTGGGCTGCAGACCACATGTGGTCCTTCGACTAATTGAAGGTGGGCCCTGAAGAATGCCTTCCCCACCCCCCCTCCGGACCTTTACTTCATCCCTCCCAGCCCTTTACAACACACTTCATTGTTGTGGCGAGTCTGTATCTTATTTCGAAGGGATGTTTAAACATTACCATAGCAATTAGAGAGCGCTAGGGCAGTGGTTGAGAGTAGAGGAGTAAACTACCCCCTCCCCCACTGGGCCTCAGTAAAAGGTGTTGAGTGGTCCCCGGTGATAAAAAGGTTGGGGACCACTGCTTTAGAAAATAGCACGATGTCTTGAAGTGCACAGTATGTAGACAGTTCACTCCTGAAAGTCAGAACTCTAGAAAGCTGCTCCATGGAGAAAAGCTTTGTCTGGCACTGCTTCCAGCAATCATCCAGATACAACACCAGTAGTTACAATAAGTGCAGTCCTCATGACTTGTCCAAGGGAAGGGAATGATGAAGGGAGGCATGTCTTTACAGATTTCCCTGTTAGTTGTCTGTGATGCTTGTAATCCTCAGGGGAAATTAGTAGGAACTGTGGAGAGGCTTCAAGCCGTTGTTGGCCAGCTGATGGGTGGATATGGGTACACTTGAAGCAGAAATGCTTTCTCTGACATCCTGTCCCTTTCTTTGTTTGTAGCATGGGAAGGGAGGAATAAGTACTCTTCTTTAAGCTAGCCTCTCTCATTGCTGCTGCCAGCTAGCTCTGTCAGAGTGGAGGGAAAAAAGAACAGTTTCTTCCAATAGCTTTAAAATTTACTCTGTAGCTCCGTCCAGATTTATCTTTGTAGTTGCTGTGGTGATGGTTATGGGGATTAATATGCAACCCTCAAAACAGTGGCCATCATCTTTGGATGTTATTTGGTGAGACCGCCTCTGCTTAGGTTTGCTCAATTTTTCTTTCAAAGTTTTTAGATTTTTCTGCAGACCTGGGGATTCCCCAAGATTTATAGAAACGTTCTCTCAATCCTTATGTGGCTTCACTGGATTGGGTCCAAACTGAATTTTCTGCTCACACAAGGCACTTCTGTTGGAAGAACAGAATGTTCCTTCTCTCCCCCCCCCAAAAAAAAAAACAGCATGAGTAGCAAATCAAGGATATACAGTTTAAAACAGGAATTGGTGAAAATTGTCTGAATCCAATTGTAACATTAGGACTATGTTCTGAATTAGATACTGGATATTTACTGTAACTATTGGGTTGAATTCTACTTCTTAACATGCTTTCATGCGGTTAAATATGTTATGACTACAGTGCAGGGCTAGGACTGGAGAAATCTGGATTCAAAGACCCTTGCTACCAGGAAGCTCACTTGGAGATCTTGGTCCAGTTATTCTCTATCAATCTGAGCTCAGAGAAGAGAAGGCTGGATTAAAGAATGTGTTCATTATAAAAGTTCAAAACTTGACGCCAAAGGAAATTGTGTTCAGAACAAGTTGGTAATACTACCCTGCAACAATTTTAAACTGTCAGCTTCCTTTGAATCACTTTTCCCAGTTATTAAGTTAGCTGGATTTTGAGGAACATAATAATCCATCATGGAATAAGAGACGTCTTCTTGTGCATTTCATATGTATCTTGTGGATCATATTTACTTTTTTCCACTGGAAAATCCACCCCTTCCAGTGCAGACCTCCAGTTAACCTCAGGAAGGGTCCAAATCTGGGGAGAGGCACAGAAAACTGCTGCAGGAGGGGGAGTTCAGAAAATTTGTTAGACTGACGGCAACTGTGTCGACTCCTGTTTCTGTTATGGGTTGGGATATGCGTAGCAAACACTTTTTTTCTGCTGTAGACTGTGGCTTCTACTTACAGCATAGAAAGTGCAAAGGTCATTTTCTGAAGCCATTTCAAAATGGAAATAATCTGATACAATTGCTTTGAGCTCCTTTGATCTGGACAGCTGATAATTTAGAAATATTCATTTGCAAGGTTTACCCCTCACTTCAGAATATTGGCATTGCATGGAACAGTACTGGTGTAATGCTTCATCTTCCTTATATTCAAAATAATAGAAGAAGAAGAAGAAGAAGAAGAAGAAGAGTTGGTTCTTATATGCCGCTTTTCCCTACCTGAAGGAGGCTCAAAGCGGCTTACAGTCGCCTTCCCATTCCTCTCCCCACAACAGACACCCTGTGAGGTGGGTGAGGCTGAGAGAGCCCTGATATCACTGCCCGGTCAGAACAGTTTTATCAGTGCCGTGGCGAGCCCAAGGTCACCCAGCTGGCTGCATGTGGGGGAGTGCAGAATCGAACCCGGCATGCCAGATTAGAAGTCCGCACTCCTAACCACTACACCAAACTGGCTCTCATACAAACAACAGTAATGCAGTAGTGTTATGTTAAATTTTTGATTTAGCAACCATATTGTTATAGCTTGTGGTCTGCTCTAATTCTTACAGGAAACGCTACTGCTGTCTGAAAGAGAGCTGCTGTTTCCTTCAGTTGCTTACCATCTTGGCTTGCTTCGACAGCTGCTTTTGTCCAAGCCAAGAATCTCCTGCATGTATTCAGCTTTGCTGTTGGATATGCTTAGCATAGTGTCTTTACTAATATTTGTGAAAAAATGTGGAACTATTAGTAGCCATATAAATAGGAATATTTGTGTTTTCAGCTTTCTCTTTCTGTGGCACATAAAAATAACTAGCTACCCTCAAAACAAACCTGAGGACAAGTGAGTCTTCGACTTGGAAGAAAGTTGGCATGCAAACCAGAGGGGGAACTGATGCAATTATGTTCCTACTGCTTTTTTCCTCTCTGGGTTCATTGAGCCATTCACTGTCAGTGTGTACAAATGAGCATTCCAGAATGCAGTACAGCCATTGCAGTACCAAAAGGTACTTGTTCAGCCAACTAAGCATGCATGGAGTTTTTTAAATAGTTCTTAAATGAGCAGTGCATAAGTGATTTGCTGCTGTGAGAACGTTTGCCTTGTGGAGGGAAAATATTGTTATGTCTTATTGTATAATTTTAAAATATACTGAGCTTAACTGCAGTCCTTGCAAAGCTATGATAAGAATAAAAGCAACCTAACTTTTACTAGCTGCTGACCCTTAATTGCCCTAGGATATTCACAGAACTGTGGCAACCATGTCTGATGAAGTTTCAAGTGAAGAAGGACCGGAAGCTGGCTATCACTTGCGTCGTAATGCAGAACGTGCTTCCAATGATTGTGCATTTCGAAACAGGAAATCCCATCATTATAAGAAACATTATCCCGTAGAAGTAAGCTTTTGCACTTTTCTAAGCTGAGTTTTATGGAATGAGTAATATGTCTGCCTGGTCCAGTTAGCAGTGAAGGCTGTCATGATCTCTTTTCTCAGAAAGGTGGGATCACTTCCTACTTCCAGATTTGTCTTTTCTTGTTGTGTGGAAGCAGATTCCAGATGATCTCTGGTGTATTCATCCTTGCCATTATCCAGGCCTTTCGTCCTTTTCGTTTTTATTTCCCATCCTGTCTTATTTCCCTTCCCTTCCTTGCAGTGAGTCGTAGCTAGGCAGTTTTCAGGTTGTAGGTAGGATTGTAACCATTTGTTGGCATACCACACTCCTTCCATAAACTGAGGGGAGGGGGCCTCAGGCTAAGCCCTAACATCTTGCATTTTTCTGTGGATAGCACACATTTCTTTGCCTTATAGGAAATGGGGATCCAGTTCAGGGGAAACAAGATCTGACAAAATTGTACAAGCCTGGAACTATCCAGGCGAAGGTGGACACAGCATATCTATATTTGTGTTTCTCAAGTGTGGCCCCCATCTTGGATATCTACGGATTGGGGCCACACTTTGCCAAAACAGATACTTCTGCAAACTTGGTAGGATCTCTCAAATTTGTAGAAAAATCTGATACCTTTTAAAAACGTGCACTGGGGCAGGGTGGTGGTGGTGGATTAAATCCCCCCCCCTCAAATACCTTCTGCAGGCATCCATGGCAAATGCAGTTATGATAGGATGGTGCCAGGGACATGCTGTGGTCCCAGCAACAGCTGCTGCCGTGGTAGGGTTATGGTGGACCTAGCAGTTAAGACTGGGAAGTGCACTGTCCCTGGCAAAAGTTGACAATGGGACCAGGGGCATTATGGCATCAGCAGCAGAGATGGTTAGAGAAGTTGCAGTGGGCCTGGCAACAAAGCCAGGAGCCCCATTGGACCTGTCAGCATTCTTAGTTGGGTTGGGTGCGTGAATAGCAGCAGCAGTGGGAGGAGAAGCTGTGGGGGCTTGACATCAATGCCAGGAGCCACACTGTGCCCATCGTTGCTGCAGGCAATGATGGCAGCAGTCATGGCAGCCCAGGGACTAAGAACATCAATAAGAAGGAGAAGCAGCACTTTGAGTGCGCCTGGAGGCAAAGCTGGAAGATACGCGGGGCCAGTTGCTGATGTCAGCAGCGTGTGTGTGTGTGTGTGTGTTTGGGAGGTGCTATGAGCCCCAGCAGCTGTGGGGATGGCAGTAGTGATGGAGGGGAGTGGGGGATAAGGGGATAAGATGTAGAGCTTGGCCTAGCAGCAGAGGCTGGCTGTAGTGTGACCGGTAACCGATAGGGGTGTGTGACCAACAGCTATGTTGTTCCTGGCAAGGAATCCCTCCTTCACAAGTATCACACTTCATCAATTGCAACTGTATCATCTGTTGCCTATTTGAATAGCCATTACTTTCATCCTGCTGTGGGGTCACTTCTTTTTAAAATTAAAACAATGTATCTCCTAATTTAAATTCCAGATGTTTCCTTTAATGAGGGATAGTATTTACTGTTACAGAAGGGCCTCTGAGTGTGTTCTTGGTTGTTATGTATTTTTTGGTTACTGATTACGTAATTAAAATAAGATAGCCACCAGCATTTAGTAATATGACATGTAACATGTCTTCCAGGATATCCCTAAATCGGGCACTAGCTGCAGTTCACGATGTTCAAGTTCCAGACAAGATTCAGAGAGCACAAGGCCGGAGTCTGAGACAGAAGACATATTGTGGGAAGACTTGTTACATTGTGCAGAATGTCGTTCATCCTGTACCAGTGAAACAGATGTTGAGAACTCTCAAGTTAATTCATGTATGAAGAAAGAGTATAGGGATGATCCTTTTCATCAGGTTGGTGCAATGAGAACAGATGTCACCCACAACTTGCCTAATCTGCCACTATTGCGGCAGAAAGTTGAATTAAATACAATTTTTATTCTTGGGATGAAATACATGTGCTTATTTAGTGTTTTTCATGTGTATAGAAGTTACATTACAGAATCCCCCCACCTTTTTTTTTTTTTTTTGGCAGAGTCATTTGCCCTGGTTCCACAATTCTAATCCAGGGCTAGAAAAAGTGAGTGCAATCGTTTGGGAAGGTAATGATTGCAAAAAAGCCGATATGTCGGTGCTTGAAATCAGTGGAATGATAATGAACAGGGTGAGTATATTTTTAAAACTATATCCTATGGTAGTCGTGTTTTTTTCCCCTGAACGGTTCACAAACTAAAGCTTGCAATCCTAAAGACGCACCTTGGAGTACCCACTAAATAAAATGGGACTTACGTCTGAGTAGACCTGCTCAGGATTGCAGTGCTAAGTGTATGGTTCTTCCAGTTCTTTTAAGTTTTGGCTTGTTACTTATGCAGCCATAAAACTGGATAAATGCAGAAAGTGAGGAAACATTTCTTATTACCAAGTTGGCCAGATCTGCCCAGCATTGCCTCTCTTAAATCAAAACAGATACCTATTACTAATCGATATAAAAATGTGAAGCAGGGGTCCCCAACCTGAGGCCCGTGGGCTGAATGTGGCTTCCAACCTCTTTCTGTGCAGCCCTTAACTTGGACACCAATGCCTTGGCTAACAGAAAATAGCCACAAAATCACACTGGCTAGGTAAGCATGTGTAGCTAGGATTCCACAGTAAATTATTGTTCCAAAATGGATTGCATTAAAGTTAACATTTCTTTCTTTATCTTTGAATGTTTACTTTTGATCTACATAATAAGTAGGTTAATAATTTTGTATATTTGGGTTTAAGATGTGGCCCTCTTTAGACACTGGGCATGTCAATGTGGCCCCCATGCACCAAAATGTTGGGGATCCCTGATATAAAGCATCACTTGGATTTGTATCAGTCAGTAGTTTTGAGCAAATTAATTTGTTTTGTTAGTGAAACAGATTCTGCCATCAATGAATATGGTCCTATTTTTTCAGTAGAGTTGACATTCACAAAGTTAGCCTTAGATGCAACATAGATATAATTCATATCCTCCACTGCCTCTTCCAATCTTTACTGAAGATATGCTGGCTCAGGTTTGCATTGGGGTCAGGATAATGGATCTCAGCTCCAAAAAGAGTGGCTTAAGGGTTGGGTTTCTTTTTTAAACCAATGAATGTAATACTCATTTGGGACCACTTTTTAAAACTAGTGAGCCAGCTGGACTGGGAGTGGCAGTCAACAAATAATAATAAATATAAAATTTAAAAATTTAAAAACTTTAACAAAGTTATCCCATTTGAGCATCAAGTGCCAAATAGATACTGGGTTGAATCTTACCAGCTATTCCACTAGGACAAGAGAAAGGAGGAGTGATCTCACCTGATTCCTCCTTATTGTAGTCTTTGTCCTGCAAGGCTTTTTTTTTTTGTCAACGTGAGTTCCACAGTCTACAGCATAACCTTGGTGGTGGTGGGGATGGACAAGATCCTTCCTCCCTCTTGCTCTTATAGAAGAGCTGAAAGAATCTGCCCCAGCGTACTTTTGAAATGGCTAATTTCTGTGTGGTGGTATTCTTTACTTTTCAAAAGTATTGAAAACTATTGTTCAAATGGAGAAATGATAATAAAATGTGTTGTTAGTGTGTATTGTATTAAATTGTGTGTGTTTAAAATTTCTCATCTTTAGGTGAACAGCTATATACCAGGAATAGGCTATCAGATTTTTGGAAATGTTGTCTCTTTAATCCTGGGGTTGACTCCATTTGTATTTCGACTTTCCCAAGCGAAGGATCTGGAGCATCTAGCTACGCATTCAGCAACCAAACTTTATACTATAGCATTTGGGTCAAATGGAGACAGAATGGTACTTTTCATGGTTATAATATGCTTTATAGTTCGTGTCTCCCTTGTGTGGATTTTCTTTTTCCTCCTGTGCGTGGCAGAGAGAACCTACAAGCAGGTAAGTGTAGTTCCAAGCTTCTCATGTTCATTTACATGCCTCTGATTGGAATACAGATGTATATGTTAAATGCCGCCAAGCTGCTTGAATTAATTCTATGAATTAATGCAACACTATGAATTAATGTCCTCCATAACGTCCTATTGTTAACAGCCATTCTCAGTCCTTGCAAACATCTTATATTGAATATTCCTTTTTTTCCTGCTGCCTTCAACGTTTCCTTGCGTTATTATCTTTTCCAGGGGCTCTTATCTTCTCATGATGTGACCAAAGTATGATAGCCTCAGTTTAGTCATTTCTTTTAGGGAGAGTTCAGGCTTGACTTGGTCTAGAACCAACTTGTTTGTCTTTTTGGTGATTCATGGTATCCATAAAACTCTCCTCCAACACCACACTTCAAAGGAATCTACTTTCTTTCTGTCAGCTTTCTTCATTGGCCAGCTTTCATACCCATACATGGTAATGAAGAATACTATGGCACGAATTAACTTGATCTTGGTTACTAAGTAACTAAGGATCTTTTTTATCTTCTTCAAGGCTGCCCTTCCCAGTTTCAATTTCCTTCTGAGTTCTTGGTTGCATTTTTCCTTTTGGATGATGATGGAACCAAGGAATAGAAAATCTCGAACAATTTCAATTTCTTCTTTGTCAGCCTTAAAATTGTAGTTCCAAAGCAGTCATTAACTTTATCTTCTTGATGTCCAACTGTAATCCTACCTTAGCATTTTCTGCTTTTAATGTCATCAATAGCTGTTCCCCTTCAGTGCGGCCAAAGTCATCCAGAGTGGTTAGATCATGCCTCTGCTCGCTCAGGTAGGGCAATTGAAATGCAAATTTGTTGCAGTAGATCATCTGGTGACCAGGAGCCTGACCCTCCAGTCTGGATTACCTTACTGCTTGGGTAGGAGATCCAATCCTAGATATTTAACAGAAAGAAAGAGAAAGAAAGAAAGAAAGAAAGAAAGAAAGAAAGAAAGAAAGAAAGAAAGAAAGAAAGAAAGAAAGAAAGAAAGAAAGAAAGAAAGAAAGAAAGAAAGAAAGAAAGAAAGACTATTTAAAATTTAAAACTCTAACCTACGGAGGCTGCAGCTAGAGGCTCAGCCTTGCTCTCACCTGCCTTCCACCTGGATTTTACCATGGATTCCATGGCTTCCATGATGCAAACTCCCAGTGGAGCCGAGGCTGGTTACCCAGCTATAGGACGACAGGCTACCTTCAACAAGGAGGCAACCGCCACATCTCTTGAGGAGCGGCCTGGAGCTCTGGACACTTGCTCCTCTTACAAAGCCACGGGATACACGGATGCCTTCGTGGTGGACTCCCCCCCTCCTCCAGGAAGTCTGGCACCAAGGAAAAGTCATCCCAGAAGAAGGACTGCACAAAAAACAGCAACTCCACCGAGGCGGAACTTAGGCAGTCGGCCAAGAAGAGGAAGCAGCAGCTACTGCCACTGATGCGCCATCTCAACTGAACTGCGAAGTTCCCAGGAGCTTCCTGGAGACACCGCAGCTTTCCCAGGCCTTGAGAGCAGCATGGAGGGATGCTGCTAGAGTCACACAGGGCAGGAGAGCTCCGCAGGTGAGCCACAAATGTTGGGCCCACGTTCCCACTCATGATCCTTGGCCACTGAGAGAACTATAGGCATCCTGGAGTTCCGGGTACAAGTCCCTCTATGTAGCTCAACCCCCCCCCCCACCTGGAGAGCCATCATGTGGCCAAGATAGTGTCACCCACACCCCCTTCCACCATGGTGCCCCCTACCCTGGGTCACCAGCTTCAGGACTGAATCTCAATGACCGAGACTAGGAAGGGTCCAATCCCACTTCTGTCCCTGAGTATGCAGCAGGCTCATCTTGTTCTGCTGTGGGGGTGGGGGGTGAGATGAGTCGGCTGGACTTATGACTGTATGGAGGAAGAATGGGAGGAGGAACAAATGTTCCTGGAATTTTTACAATCAAAACAATTTCAGGCCAGGAGGGCTAGGGTTTTTTCTGCTTCCAGGCCACTTCAAGGGCCCCATTTCCACAGGGAACACCTACCTAGGAAACCTCCCAAGGAGGATTTGGTCTCTGAACACTATGCTTCTGAGTCTTCAGAGGAAGACGAAGCACACCTGACTAAGGTGGGAGGGGGGCGTCCGCTCCCAGGCTTTATAACCAGTCCAAGCCACAACAGCAGACATACAGCACTGGGTCGCTCAGTGAGACACACTCTGCTGCCTCCCTCTCTGATGTCCTGTTCGACAAAGAGGAGGAAGAAATGTCAGGTGAAGAAGCCACGGACACAGCAGATGCTTCTACTAGAGTCAAGACTGTTCCAGGAAGAGCACTTACAACTCATTTTACCCAATGTAATCTCCACCCTCAAGTATGAGATGCAGTTTCAGGAGAAATCCTGCCCAAAAGCTTCTGCATATTTGGATGTTAGAGGCTTCAAAAGACCCACACCGGTTCAAATGATCCATCCATTCCCAGATAACTTTGAGGATGTCTTGAAGGCAGAGTTGTCTATTCCAGGCCTTGGTAATTCACTTTCCTCCATTGCCAAGCTACATGCTCACGGATGAAGCAATGGAGGACCTGAAAGCCCCACTCGTTGATGCACCTGTGGCCCTGCATTCCAGCGCCGTACTACCAAAGGATGGTGACAATCCCATCAAGGACTCCGTGGTTAAGAAGAATGAACACGCCCTCAAGAAAAATTATGAGGCATCATCAATGGTGATTAGAACTTCCGTGGCCCTATCAAATTTTACCAGGACTATAGTCATCTAGACAGATGACATGCTCAAATCCCCTGATTTTGCTACCTCCTCTACAAGGCAGTTGGTGATGAAGATTAAGCGTGTAGCAGAATTCACCGTGGACGCATCACAAGACGCCATTAAATTCAGCGCCAGGGCACAGGTGGTCAATGTGACAGTCCACCGCAATATTTGGCTCAAACACTGGAGGGTGGACCACGTATCCAAGAACACTGTCCTCATCTAAATTCTCCGTCCGCTTTCTCTTTGGCAAGTCCAGCCTGGACAAAGTCTTAGTGAAAACTAAAGAGGAGAAGGAGGCCATGTCAGCTACTTCACTTCACAACTGTGACCGGGACAATAGATACAAACAACACTCCTTTCATCCCTATAGTTCCTCTGGAAGACCCAGGGACTTCAGGGATTTCAGGAACTTCTGCTCCTCCAATTTCAGGCCAAAGTTCAACCCATGCCAACCACAGCCCTTCAGGTAGGAGGAGGGTCAACATGTCAGGAAGCACTCCTTCTCACTCTCTAATAGGTTTTCCCATAATGGACCTCCTGGCAACACCACAGAATGCTCAGATGGAGCGGTTCTTGACACGCTTCTACCATGAGGCAGCAGAAGGAGAGGACGCCCTTAACTGCCCCTGGCCACAAGGTCTGCTATATGCATTTCACCTCTTACCCTCATGGGCAAATTACTCTTAAGGATCCAGACAGAAAAAGTGCTCCTGATTATCGTGGCTCCTCAGTGGCCCTGCTGACCGTGGTTCTCAGACCTGATGCAGATGTCGCTGATGAAGCAGTGGCATCTGCTAGCCTGCAAGAACCTCCTCCTTCAAGGGCCAGTACTGCATCTGGACCCAGAGTGGCTGTAACTGGCAGCTTGGAAATTGAGAGGAGATCTCTGAAACAGCTAGGTTTCCCCACCAAGATTGTCGACATCATGGTTCAGGTCAGAAGACCAGTGACCAGGCGAATCTACAATCATACTTGGCCTGCCATCAAATGGGCCGCTAAATATGGTGTGACACCTACCAGCTCCAGTGTACAGGGATGTCATGACCTTCACTGTTTTCTGTCACTAATGTGATATCATCTGCAAATCTCAAATTGTTAATACTTCTTCCTCCAGTTTTTACTCCACCTTCATCTAAATCTAATCCAGCTTTCCTTATGATAGTATCTGCATACAAATAGAAGAGGGAGATGCAATGTATCCTTGCCTGACAGCTTTCCAATTGGAAACCATTCTGTTTCTCTATATTCTATCTTAACAGTGGCTTCTTGTCCAGAATATAGGTTGCTGTGGCACACCCATTGAAACCAACCACAGCTTTTCATGATCTATGCAGTCAAAAGCTTTGCTTCGATCTATAAAACATAAACTGATTTTGTTCTGAAATTCTTGTGTATGCTCCCATATCAGACATGAATTTGCAATATGATCTGTGCCTCTTTGTTTTCTGTATCCAGCATCTGGCATGTCACATTCTATATATGGTAACAATCTTTGCTGAAAAATTCTAAGCATAATTTTACTTGCATATGAAATTAATGCAATGGTCTAATAGTTGCTGCACTCTTTGATATCTCTTTTTTATGGGGATTTAAATTGAGCATTTCCAGTCATTGTTTTGTTTTCCATAATTTTTAGCTCATTCATGTTAAGATTTTAATAGTTTCTGTGACTTGGAATACTTCTGTTGATATCCCATCTAAGCCTGATGATTTGTATTTCCTAATTGCTCCCAGTACAGCTCTCACTTCATTTTCCAAAACTCGTTTTTTCTTCAAAAGATTCTTCTTGGAAGGAATCTGTCATCCTTTCATCTTTTTTTGTATAGTTCTAAAGTGAATTGTCTCCATCTTTCCTCCCCCACAATTCAGTTAATGTTTTTCCTTGTTGATCTTTCAGCATGCCTAATTGTAATTTAAATTTCCCTTTAATTTCTTAGATTTTCCAAAACAAATATCAAGTTCTTCCTTTTTTCGTCTTCTTTTTCTATTTCTTTAGACCGGTCATTATAATTCTCTTCAACTTTCTGGAAAGCTGCATTTAGGCTTCTGTCACCTCTTACGTTTGCTTTTAGTTTATCTTTAGCAATGTTTAGCATTTCAGCAGTCACCCATTGAGGCTTCTCTTTTCTTTTGGATATAGGAATAGTCTTTGCACATTTTTGATAATATCTCTTCTGGTTCACATTCACTTGAATTTAGGAATACATTAGTGCAACTTCTGTGTTTGTTATTTCCTGTGTGAAATCCTTTGTAATTTTCTGACTGAAAATGGCCTACTGCAGTCCCCATCTCTTGGTGTACTATTTTGAGCTTATCTTGATTTATACTTCTCAGGTTTCACATTCCTATTATGTGTCAGACAGCTTTGGACTTCTGCATCCATTCATGTCAACAACTGAACATTCTTTTGGCTTTAGTCAAGTTGCTTCTTTAAAAATAGCGTTAGTCATACTTGTCCTCAGCTCTTCCCCATTAGGTGACTGAATGACATCCAGCCTTGAGGTTCCATCTTACAGCACTGTATCTTTAAAAAAATAATTGGATTGCTTCGTCATACGGTTTTGAGGATAAGAGTTGTTGACAAGTGGTTTATCATTGCTTTAAACCAGGTTCAGGTGGGTAGCCATGTTAGTTTGAAGTTGCAGAACAAAATTTGAGTCCAAAAATAAAGACCAACTAAGTTTTATTCAAAATGTGAGCTTTTGTGTGCATGCAGACTTTCTCAGACACTGAGGAAGTGCACATGTATATGAAAGGTCACAACTTGAATAGTCCTAACCAGGGTTAGCTATATTGGCACTGCTGTTGTCTTTGAAAGATCCCCTGCCAGTGTTACCTTCCACTGCTACTGCTGCCCAGTAGCAACCCTTCAAGGATTCTCTGCTCCCATCACATTTGGAAATATTTGTGCTCTTCTGCTGATGTAGCTGTTGATCCCCAAAGGGTTGGGTGCATCTTAATCTGATGTCTTAGCTGTGACCAATTCCGCCTTGAGTGACTCTGCTAGGAGCTTAGATCCATTATTATTATTAGTAGTAGTAGTAGTAGCAGCAGCAGCAGCAGCAGCAGCAGCAGCATTTTCAATTTATTTCTCGCCTCTCCCTGGAGGCTTGAGCCGAGTTACAGCACATAAAACCCCAATAAAAACCATACAATAAAACCCATAAACAACAATACATACAATTAGTGAAACAATAAAGCAAGATGTGGCAAAAAGAAGCTCAAGCCTTATCTATATCACCCCTTGATAACCCATCCTAGAGGGGGGGAGAGCCAGAGGGCGTGAGTTGGTCAGCTCTACAGCTGCTGTAAGGGGGGGGGGCAGCTGCATTTTGTACCAATAGAAACTTCCGGATCAAGCACAAGGGCAGGCCTTCTTGACCTGAGCCTCGAGTGTTAAGGAGGCATCAGTGATCACTCCCAAGTTCCTGGCTTGGGATCTTAAGTTGCATCCCTTACATATTGCTCTTCGTTTTGCTGATACAAAACAACAACACACAACCACATATTAAGATATGTATCTATGAGGAAATAGATTCCTTATTTTATTTTCACTAGTTTTAAAGTATGGAATATAATGGTTGTGCCATCTTGTATTTGGTATGATTTATTGCACATATATGTTGTCTTTTGAGCTCATAGTGATTTCCCCTTATTGAAATAATATAAGATAATCAGCTTGTCTAAATAAGATTATTTCCTGTATTATTTAATGCATTTAAAATATTTTTTTGCAGAGGCTGCTTTTTGCCAAACTCTTTGGCCATTTAACATCTGCAAGAAGGGCACGGAAATCAGAAGTTCCTCATTTCCGGTTAAAGAAGGTGCAAAATATTAAAATGTGGCTTTCTCTCCGCTCATACCTAAAGGTTTGTACCTTTTCCTTGAACTATTATCATAGTTGGCCTACTTAATTGGTAATCTGGTAAGTATACTATGTTGTAGAATATACTGATTATAATGTTATATTCAGTATTTTCAGATCTGGATTTTCCTTGCTTGTAGTTTTATATTAGTATTATATTTGCTCTCTCCTTGTGTGGAAGAATAATGTTAGCTAAAGTGATGGACCTTCCAAAATACTGGTTTGGTGGCTTATGGGGGAGGAACTTGCCTTAAGGCCCCTGGTAGTTATTTGATCATTCTGGATATCAAGTGCCAGATAACACAACTTTTACTGTATTACTTCACTGACTGAGGAATTAAGTTGTGGAATTCACTCCACAGGATGTAGTGATGACAACGAGCTTTCATGGATTTAAATGGAAACTAGATGAAACAAATCCATTGAGGAAAATCCATTAATGTATGTTAGCTGTAATAATTAAATGAAACCTCCATGTTAAGAGGCAGTAACCCTCATAATATTAGTGCTCACTTAGGTCAGGAAGTTTGTGTGCATACATGTATCTGTCGATCTACACACACACATATATACATATGCACATTTGTGTGTGTGCACGCACACTCACACAAAGGGAGAATATTCATTTTTATTTTGTTTCTTTTAATGTTGCCTGAACTTTAACTCTGCATAAGCTGTTTTGTAGACCCAGTCTGTTTGCAAGTGGGAAAAAAAACATATTTGCAGAGAGAAGTCAATGTAGCCTCTGGAATGCCTTTTCGGCATCTCCTTGGCTTTATAGATCATTCAAGGATTCAGTTATGACCTTCGTTGTAGTGAAACAGAAAAAAGGATGTCTACTGTATGCTAGGGCACAAAACATGTGGAGATGAAAGGATGTCACCGAATCTTTGAGTGCTAACCAAAAACATACTGTCAGCAAGTGCAGTGTATAGAGTGAAAAATTCTAGTCTCGCAGTCTGATTTTGGATTAAAGACAGCTTTTTGGTATTTCTCCTTGCGTAAGTAGCTATTGAAAAAAATAAACAGAACAAATTATTTCAGAAGAAATTATAACATTTTACAGAATATTTTTCGATCTGTAACTCATTTAGCTACATCACCTACAAACCACCCTTCGTGATTAATCCTAGGTTTTTTCTAGGTCCAACAGTTATAAGAAAACTGTTGGTCTGCGGCTGTACCAATGAGGAAGCATTGTTCCATAGAGCAGTCGCTCAATGTTAGGAAGACTTCCAAAGGATGTTTCTGCAAAACAAAAAAAATATTCATGTCATACCAACCTTCTACCATTCTAGGGCAAATCTTTCTATTGACACCTGTTAGTATGATGTAAGCCTTTTCTTTGTATTATGTTGCTTATCCTCCCCCAACCCTGATTTTACTCTTTATGCTTTGCTCTGCCTCTCTGTCTTTTTCTTTCACTGTTGTGGCACTAGAACACATGCCTCCAGTAACGTGCTTTTTAAATGCTTTCCCCTTCCATAATGCGTGGGGAGATACTGCTGCCATGTCTTCCGCCTTTTCAGTGTTTGTCATCTACAAAGATGCTTCCGTGGGAGAAGGTCTCGTAGCTGAAAAATCCCCTTATTGTGGAAGACAGTTAATGAGTAGCATGCTTATTCTTTCTCTTATTTTTTACACATGGATTATCCTTTTGAACTTGTACATCCCTGCAGTTCCAATATTGTGCCAAATAATTGTTAATCACTGTGTGCCTTGGTGTTATTGAGGCTTCCTGCCACCTTGCATTAAATCTAAGCTGTGTTCATAATTCAAAATATAATTTTCAACTATGCATGTCATTTCCCGTATTGGCTAGTCATGCAGATGTTGTAGGATAAGTACTCTTGAGGGTGACAGGCCTGAAAAGGAAAGGTGCAAATACTGAAAGTAGTGATAACCCGTTCTGGTTGGGGAGACATGCTCATCTGTTGCAATGAAGCAAAAAAGGGATTCTTGGGACACCTAAAACAACAGACTTACTGTAGCATAAGCCTTCATGGGGGAGGACCATGAAGCCCATCAGTAATGTTTCTAGACAAAATTCAAAAGTATGCTATACATGATAAGCACAGTGACCATTCTCAACTGGTGATCATTCAGAACCTCAGTGACCCTATGGGTTAAATGCACACAAATAAAGCGGATCTTTGTAAAAATATATGTAGATATCTCCCTGCAGTACAGTCTCTGTAGCTTAGCAGCAGAAAACAAATTAAAAAGCGAACTTTTAAATCTAATACATTTAGTACCTGTTATTAGATAGCGTACATTCTTGCTGCATAAGAACCCAAGCTGTAGTCTAAAGCATTCTGTATGGGGCAGTCCATCTTGTATCTGAGGAAGTGTGCATGCACATGAAAGCTCATACCTTGAATAAAACTTTGTTAGTCTTAAAGGTGCCCCTGGACTCTAGATTTGTTCTGCCACTTCAGACCAACATGGCTACCCACTTGAATCAATCTTGATGTAGCATAACATGTTAAAGCATGCAAGCATGACCCAAGTATGGAGCAAGCTTCCCTTCTCTTTGGTCTATATCCTTCATATAGTTTTTTGCCCTCTGGGATCAAGTGGTCCCTTGGATCCAATCAGGAATCCTTTTAGGCAAAACTTTACAGAAAATTTCAATGTTTGTTCCGAATTTCTCCCCTCCCATCTGAGTACGCAGCTGAGCACAGCTTCTTGTGATTAACTGATTACCTCATTCTTGACTCTGGCCTCAAAAGAGATAAGGATGGTCTCTGCAGGAAGGCTCAAACCATGGGCACTGGCAAGCTGGAGCAGGCCTACTAATAATCACATTAATCCTTGAGGGAAATTAGGATGCTTTGCCTCACAAGGAAAGTTCAGTCACTTTCTGTTTGTGTGACCTTTTCTTTTATATGTGCATAAGATCGGTGGACTGAGATTTCACTTCATGCATCTGGTAAAGTGGGCTCCAGGCCATGCTGCAATAAATTTGTTAGTGTTTTATGTGCTGCTCATGTTTGAATTGGGTGGCTTTGTCATGGGTCTCTGGATTTAACAAGTGAAATGACTGCCAGGCCCATATTTTTGTTCAGACTGTCTCTTTTTTTCTTGTGGAAAATAGTAGCGTTTTGTTTTTAAGGGGAAAGGACAGCACTGAATAATTTAGCAGTTTTGTGTTCTAACAGTGGGCGCAAAACTCTCAAAGGATAAAAATGTCTAAAAATATCATTTGGGAGCCTAGCATTTGAATTCTAAACTTGTGAATCCTGTCCTTTCAAACTGCCATGCTGACCTTTCTCTGGCATAATGTGCCTTTATTCTCCCTCAGTCAGAATTGCAGAATATTTACTAGCCTTATGATACAATATTTGGGTAATTCAGCCAAGCACTATCATTCTCTAATTGCAAAACTATTGTGAGTTTTGGGGTGGAGGTCTCAGTGTCTTTCTAAGCAACCGAAACCATGTCAGGTGTGTCCCTTGTACTCTAAGATAAGCTATTTTCTCATTCATCCAGTTGTTTCATAGTGCTTTCCTACATGTTCTTATTTTATGCTTTCCCTAGCCTTCAAAGCAGAATAATTATATTCCCTACAACAGCTCATCTTACAGCAAAGGGGATCTCTTCTCTCTCTCCCCCCTCCCAAATCTCTATGTTTGTTTTTTTGTGGGAGAGAATGTAGCTCTATAAGCTATGGAAATTTGAGAGAGATTTTCAGGAGAAGAAAGCACAGTGATGTAGTGTGTTGTGAGAGATGGAAATGTCCTATAAATGTTTTCTTGAGCCACCATTTCTCCCTCCTCACTGATGGCATATGTTCATTCAAGTTAAACCCAACACTTTTAAATATTCAGTTGTACATTTTAGTACTTAGTTTTTAAAAGTTGTCAATTTTTTCATACACAGCTGGACATATCACATTCCATAGTTTAACTATTGTTTCTCTTTGTATTGTTTTCAGCGGCGAGGTCCTCAACGATCAGTTGATGTCATAGTCTCATCTGCTTTTTTGTTGACAATTTCTGTTGTCTTTATTTGCTGTGCGCAGGTAAGGAAAATTTGACGTGCTGCTAATTTACGTCACCATTTAAAATCTTTAAAACTTATGACAATAGGAAGCTGCCTTGTACTGAATCAGACCATCAGTCCACCAGAGTCAGTACTGTCTACTCAGACTGGCAGGGGGCTCTCCAGGGTTCCAGGCTGAGGCCTTTCACATCACCCACTACCTGCTCCTTTTGCCAATAGATGCCAGGGACTGAACCTAGGATCTTATTTTATGTATGGATTTATTTATTGGATTTATTATGCGCCACTCATGATAAATGTCCCATGGCAGGTTACAATACCAATAACAATAAAAACCACAATACATAGTAATTAAAAATCCAATAGGCCATATTAAAAAAAATAACCTGGCGGTAAGCAAATAAAATTGACCCACCACCCAACTCCCCCCATTCTGACCCCCCCCCAGAGCCTCGGGGGGGAGAAACTTTCCAGGGGTGTCAATCCTAGCTCTGCATCTCCCATTCAGTATAGAATATGGAGTTGTAGAGGGCCCCTCAATCTTCCGTGCCCTAGCCTCAACCAAAGTCCCAGCAGAAGAGCTCTGTTTTACAGGTCCTGAGGAACTACAGAAGCTCCTGCAGAGCTTTCAGGTCTTCCAGGAGCTAATTTCTCCAGGTCGGGGCCAGGTCTGAGAAAGTCCTGGCCCTGGTCGAAGCCAGGCAAACCTCCTGTGGGCTAGAAATCACCAGTAGATTAGCACCCACAGAGTGTAAGGCCCTGCAGGGGGCATAAGGCAATAGGCAGTCCCTCAGATATGTGGGTCCCAAACATGGGTGGCCTTAATGATTAATACCAGAACCTTGAACTGGATCCGAGCCGCAACTGGCAACCAATGCAGCTGCCTCAGCACTGGCTGGATATGGGCCCTCCAAGGTGTTCCTGTGAAGCCCTTAGCTGCTGCATTTTCTGCCAGCTGCAATTTCTGAGTCAAGGACAAGGGAAGGCCTGTGTAGAGCAAGTTACAGAAATCAATCCTGGAAGTAACCATCGCATGGATCACCGTGGCCAGGTGTTCTGGGGACAGGAAGGGCGCAAGTAGCTTTGCCTGTCAAAGGTAGTTTAATGCCAGGCATGCTACTCTTGTGACTTGCGCCTCCATAGTAAGGGAGACATCTAGGATCACTCCCAAGTTCCTGGCACAGGCTGCACTATTAAGTTAAACCCTGGCCAGATCAGGCAAACGTGCTTCCTGATTTTGCTCCCTTCCTTCCCAGCCACAAGATCTCTGTCTTGGAGGGGTTGAGTTTCATGCAACTCTGCTCTATCCATCCAGCTACCACTTCCAAACAACTGGAAAATGTATCTGGGGGTGTCTAGGTGGCTGTCCATGAGGAGATAGAGCTGGGTGCCATCTGCTTATTGATGACACCCTAGCCCAATACTCCAGAACTTCTTCATACAAAGCAGATGCTCTTCCACTGAGCCTTGGCCCCTTCCCCTATACTTACTTTGTGACAGGCTGCAAGCATGCCCCTGGAAACTGCACACGTAGCTCCCTCCACATGGCCAGCACAATTTTCATTTTATGGATAATCATGAAAGGGGAGCAGGCGAGAAGGAGTAGGAGGGACTGAGACAGGTGTTCATATGACCTGTTGTAAGATCCTAAGCTGCCTGCTTTTCTTTGCCCATTGTTATGCTTTACAACAACTTTGGTGCTCAAAAGGAGAGGCACATGCAAAGTCAAGAAGACCGTGGTGGCCTGACATTCTAGCAGCATACACTCCCTTCACAGCCAGCCAGCTATGTGGCTTCCAGCTCCACAGAGGAATCACTGCTTGTTTGGCTAGGAATATTTTGTTTGGGCATCTTGCTGCTGTGTATCTAGAATAAGGAGCCAGTGAGAAATATGATTATATTTAATTTTCCCACTCACATTCAGCAGAAGATAGGCCTGAAGGAATGACACAAGCTCAAGGGTCCAAGTGCAGTGTTGTGTTCTTAGTTTTTGTGTGTTTCTGTGGGACATCTGTTGTGAACTGTCCGTATACCTTACTTAATGTAAGCATTATAAAATGTAGACATTGTAAATACTGACCTATATTTTTAATGTTAACCCTTTCATTTTGCTGCTTTTTCTTTCAGCTGCTTCATGTGCATGAGATCTTCCTAGATTGTCACTACAACTGGGAACTAGTAATCTGGTGTATTTCATTAACTCTGTTTCTTCTGAGATTTGTTACACTTGGATCTGAAACAAGCAAAAAATACAGCAATACCTCAATATTACTTACTGAACAGGTAAGAGAAATGACCCTATTTCAACATGAGGAAGATCCACCTTTCTAATTTAGAAACTGAGTACAAAAAATTCTGGACTGTCATTGTTCAAACACAGAGATTTGTATAAGCCACAGGTTTATAGTGATCTATATAGTCACATTTGCTTTGTAAAACTCAAGTCCATAATATTGCATGTACAGATTGCTAAAGTATAAGATTAAAATATAAGATTAAAATACAGATTTCTTACTGCCAAAGAACACATCTGCAAATGAATTTGGCTCTTTAAAGGAGCACAGATATTATTGCTTGAAGTTTTGGAGATGCTTGCTTTTCATTAGACCATGCATGCAGTTGTCTGAAGTCGTAATCTTCTCAAAGTAGATTGATCTCCAACAAAGATTAATCATAAATATCTACCTATTAATGCCATTACAATGGCTTTTCTTTCTCTGGTATAAAGGGGCAATAGTTGGACAAGTTCGGGAATTTTCGGAAGGGATTCCCAAAGCAGATAGCACTGTTATGTAGTCAGAATTGGAGCTATTTGTACAGAAGTGGAAACTAATTGATTGTATGGTATAAAATACCTTGATCTCGTGTTTTTTTTTTTTATAGGTCTCTTAATTTGTATTTTACATTTGTCTGCTGATTGCCCTCTGGGATCATGTGGAAATCTTGGACAAACGTTGTGTGTCTGGTGGGGCAGGGGGGCGACAGGAAAGTTCCATTCTACTGATGGAAAATTTAGTCTGTATTCAAGGGACCTGAAGTCATGTCCCATGAAAGGGGGTTGGGCTATGTGTTACTGGCTTTTGAAACACTTGGCCAAGAGCAAGAAGGCTTAATTTCTAAAATGAAAGGTACATTGCAGTTACACAGTGGTAAGGAGAAAATGTTCTCCATACTTAATATTATGGAAGCAGGCCATTGACCTGTTAACTTAATGCATGTTATAAAGTTCTGTTTAGGAAAGTAATGTTTTTTCTTTGCTAGATAAATCTGTACTTGAAAATGGAAAAGAAGCCGAACAAGAAGGAAGAACTGACACTAGTGAATAATGTTTTAAAACTGGCTACAAAATTACTCAAGGTGAGAATAAAATTGGAGTGCTAGCATATATACTTGTACATTGATCTTGCTTAACAAGGCCTTTCTGTTTCTAGTTTGTTTGTTTATTTATTTATATTTTTATACCGCCCTCCCCAACGGCTCTGGACAGTTTACATTTAAAAATTTGAAATATTTACATAGAACACTCTCAAAATCAATATAACAATAACATACCAACTAGAACAGTATTTTAACAATAACTTTGACACTCCCTCAGAGGAAACCCTTCCCAGAGGATGGGCTCTGTTGGGCCATCCTGTTTAAAACAGGCTGCCCAGCTGAGCTCTGGCTAAGCCTCCTGTGGGGAGGGAGAGTTCTCCCTGCAGGAACGGCTCCTTAGTGGGCTCCTTTGGGCTCTCTGGTCTTAACCTGACTGCTGAGCCAGAGCCCTAGGTGGCCCTGCAGGGAGAGTTCTCCACACAGGATTGACTCCATTGCAGGCTCTGTGGGAAGTTTGGTGGGCCCCTTGGTGGGCCTTTGGGGCAGTTTGGTCTAAACTGGGCTGCACAGCAAAGCCTCCCTGCAGAACCGGCTGGCTGGCCAGCCAGCTGCTTTGTATACTCTGGTTTAAAGGGACTGTCCAGAAGAGCCCCAGCTGAGCAACTGCTCACCTGTTCTTAGCAGCTTTGCTGCTGCTTTTTTTTCTTTTCTTTTTCTTTACCAGTATTGGGATCCAGGATTATTCAGAAATCCCCAAATTTTTCCAGGTCAAGTAGACTCAAACCAAAAAATACCGAACCAAAAATTGCATACCCCTAGTGTTATTCATTGTAATGCAGTTCATAGTGGTGGTATATTTTTATAATTCAAATGCTGTGTCCTCGCTCTTGAATTATAAGGCACTTAACTGATATAAATCTGATGACAAAAAGTTAGAGCATCATTTTCCTGCTTTGGTGTAGTGGCTAGGAGCGCAGACTTCTAATCTGGCGAGCCGAGTTTGAGTCCCCACTCCCCCACATGCAGCCAGCTGGCTCACCCAGAGCTCCTCGCAGCACTAGAAGAGCTGTTCTGACTGGGAAGTGATATCAGGGCTCTCTCAGCCTCACCTACCTCACAGCCTCACCTACCTTCTGGTAGAGAAAAGTGGCATATAAGAACCAACTTCTTCTCCTTTACACAGTATTGTTTTTTCCTCCTTGATGCTTCCAAAAGATGGGGGGAAAGTCAGAGCAAGCTACTACCATTAATTCTTTGTGAAGGTTTCAACGTATAATATTGATGACAGCCATTTTCTTTGATACACTATCTCTGTGATACAAACCTAAGGGGTGATTGATTCCCATCTATCCTTTTTAAAAAGCCCAGACTGTGCATATGGATGTGGAGGGAGTCTCACATAGCCCAGAGGGAACTGTCAAGTCTGGGACATGCCTTAATTGTGGTAGGGATAGGGACAGAATCTGGTGAGAAGGAGGACCATTGGTCTTAAAATCTGAACCAAGTAGCTTACAAAGTATTAACTTGTAAATCTTTTTTCTCATTCCTAGGAGCTGGACAGTCCCTTCAGGTTATATGGCTTGACAATGAATCCTCTGCTTTATAACATCACTCAAGTTGTCATTCTGTCTGCTGTTTCTGGTGTTATCAGTGATTTACTTGGATTTAATCTAAAGGTACAATCTATGCACCACTATTTTTTTCTAATGTCATTTCAATATTGCTTTATGAATATTAGTAAATTAATTTCCTTCCGTATTGCTAGTTTTCATTTTTAAGTACATTATAAAGAAGCAAACCTCACACTAGGGAACGGAAGCAGGCCTCCCTTGAACTGCAACACTAAATAATTTGCATGAACTTATTTGCTTGGAACCTCCAAACAATATGGCTGGAATACTGTCAGTGGTATGTGACATGATGTCATTTCAGCAGTCACAATATGAACATTTGTTTGCAGCATGAATATTGAGATAAAGCCCCCTATTTATTTGGAGTATTTTTCAGGAGTCTCAGCTTGTCTAGCCGTGGCCAAGAAGACAAAAGTTTCTTATTCCTGGCTATCATATATTTAGTCTTTCACATGTAAGACAGAGAAAGGACACGATTCCAGTAGAGCAGAGGTGGCCAAACATGGACATCTGGAAAGCCATAGTTTGGCCACCTCTGCTGTAGAGTAAGGAAGCCCCTTCATTGGATGGCAACGCAGTACCCACTGTGTATATTTGCTGTTCAGACCTGCATTTCTTAGTCTTGCTCAGTGTTAACTTTTCTGTGGCTGCATTTAGATGTTGTGAATCTCTGCTGGTTTGTGACAAGCATAAATATGATTTGTAGATGTGGTTATGCACCACTTGTCTCCTCCCTGCATAAGTTTGAACAGGATTAAAGAGATCCAGGTTTCGGAAGTCCTAAATCCAGTTTGCAGTTATGTCCAAGGCAAAAAATTGGTTTCTCACCCCTTTCAAATCAAGAGAAGATTTTGCACAAGACACAGAGCAAGGGAGTGTGCAAGCACTAGGAGGAGCCATGTTTCACCAAGCAGAGAGATGCAGCCTGTAATGCAAGAATTGGGGGTGGGGGATGAATTGTTGCTGCTGTAGTTCTGACCACTGTGGCAAAGTAGGTGTGGTTATAAAACAATGTTTGTGTTTTTGAGACCCTTTATGATCTCTGTTTAAAGGTATTAAAACTGCTTTTGTTGGTATTATTGCTGTGAGATTACCTTCTTGCCCACTATCCTAGCATGGAGGAGAAAATTGTGCAAATAAAATGCAAATAGGAAGCCTGCAGTTGTTTTTGTCCTGTTTCAAGCCCCTGAAATTGTTTTTGTGCTTTTGTTTTAACTTTCAGCTCTGGAAAATTAAATCCTGACACTTTGCGAAAAAGAAACCAGACACAATCCTCTGCAAAAGAGAACTGATTGATTCAGCTCTCTCAAAGCAGTTGCTGAATCCGTGCTCAGATGTTATGATCTCTTCAAGGATATTGTTTGAAAATTTGAGGTGTTTACATCTGACTGTTTTGTGCAATCTCTGTATTTATTTTACCTTTTCAATTTTGTAAACTGTTTTAGCTGACATTGTATTTTATTTTGAAACACTGATGTGCTTTGAAAGGGTCAAAATGGGTATCCAGGTATTGGTCATTCAAAACTGATCAAATGTGCTTCATTTTAATCCCCCCCCCCTTCAAAATGGAGCCCAGTGCTAGGCTTTTATACTTATAAAGTTCTCATTACAACAATGTCATGCTGAAGTCATTATACTGAATATACATACTATAAAATGTTTAGAACATTTCATTGTGAACCACCCTTTCAGGGTAGTATAAGAGCACCAGCATATTGTTGGTTACAGTAGAAAGTGACATTTACTGTAATAACAATGCAGTAGACCAGGTAGCTGAAATTTATTTATATATATATATGTGTGTGTGTGTGTAAGTATTGTATCCTAGAGCCAGCAGGTGTTATTACTGATGTGATTCCTGGATTCTAAACATACTGTGCTGAAGTTTAAACTTCACTGAATATTAGTAAGGTATTACATAGCAGGTCAACAAGTGCTCTTTGATAACATTTTTATTGGAGCAATAACTGTAAACTGTTACCATGCTGTAAGATATTTTGATAAAAAAATATTAGCTATAGTATTTATTTGAAACACTGGGCTGTTTGCACAGCTTTGTCTGTGACGCTCAACATCTGCACTTTTATTGTTACTTTTAATAATGATCTTTATATATACTAAATGGAATATATTATGGTGAACTGTGGTGCAATAGTGTTACCTCGAAAGATGGCTATTTAGACTTTGAGAGACAGACACATTATGTATGTTCAAGATAGTTGCTGTCCATAGTACATCATAGTATATGTGACTTATACCACACAGCGAAAATAACAATTATGTGTATGAAATGATAGCTCTTTTAAAAGATTAAGTCCTAAACCTGTTCAGGAACAAGTGGGTTGATATTAATAGAAGCAGACATTCTTGGAATTCCAGGTTACAATCCGGTCTACACTTTAGAGTAAACATATTAAACTTAGTAGGCTTACTTCTGTATAAACACAGGTCCGACTGCTACATTGTGATCCTTCTTTCTAATTTATCTTTTTTAATTTCCCTGGATAGGAGAAAATGCTTTCAAGAAATGAGACCCAGTTATGCCCAGATGCCATTTGATACTAATTTTGTTTAATTTTTTTTTAGCAAATATAGGTTAACAGTAGTTAGTGCTGTCCTTTCCAATAAGTAACTAATTTTTAGTTATGCAGTTAATCACTCAGTTTGAACTCTAATAATGCTGTAGAGAGTCCCCTTAATGTAGAGATGTGGTATTGTGATACATCAAATGCTTACTGTGAACATTCAGAGTATTTGAGTTGCCTCATTCGCTTCAATAGTGTGGTCAGCTTTACATGCACAATGACATGTAGATACCAAGCTGCCTTTCCATTGATATGAGTGGGATTGCCCACATGCACAGTAGCTCTTGTGTGTTCTTTACCATCCACAGGAGGATCTTGATTAGGGTCACTGCATCTGGTTTAGGTATGTTGCGGTATCACTGTACTGTGAAGCAGTATAAATTTATTTTTAATATAATATGGCCAAGCTGAAAATCCTTTAATTATCACTAGTTCATGCTACTCTCTAAAATCATAAGAGGAAATTATGTTTAAAGGGACAAGATGACCATATAGAATATTCCGCACTGGAGAATGTGCATTCTGTTTACCATTCCCCAAACCTCCTATTTTGTGGGCTGTAACAGCAGAAAACATTGTGCTGATTAAACAAACAAGATTTATCATCAGACTTTCAGAATTATTGAGAGAGATCCCTAATTCTGTGGTATAATGTATTTTTATATATAAAGCAACATAAACATTTTGTATTTTATTTCTTGCTGTACTAATGTTTAATAATGACCAAAGTGCATTCTATTTTTTCCTCCAAGGAATGTATTACTGGAGCTTTAAGAACATGCTGTGTATAGTTTATCATGTAGAAATCTTTGGCTCTGTGGTCTGTTCTTCTTCCTCTGTTGTCTAATGATGGGGTTGTGTTTAGGAATAAAGTATATTTTATATTTTTTTCTGAATACGGTACAGACCTACACAGAACTAAATTTTGCACAGAATATATTTTAAGAAAAAAAAGCACAGCAGGAGGTGTGTAACGGTAAAAGACAAGTCTTCATTTAAATTTTTTCCAATAGGTTTCAAAACAAAAATATTTTAGTTGCTTGAATTGAATGGAGACTAGGTTATAATGTTAAGGAGTAGCAATTCATGTTGGTGATAAAAAAGAGATTTATACTATACCTCAGCAACTAGAAATATGCTAGATTGTTGCACTCATTATGGCAAAGTGGCAAAATTTATAATGAGGACTTGCAAATAGTGAAGTATCTCACAGTAAAGGCTGGTGTATTGAAATCGTTGCCATAGTGTACATAAATCATGCAAGTGAAAGGCTGAGTGTCTTACATCCCTTGTTTGGAAAAATAGAGGTAAGAAGAAATGTGGCAGATCTTGTGTGTTATAACCGTTTTTGACACGTTTGTAACAAAGTGTGATCAGGCTTGGAATAAAACATTCTTTGACTGATGGTATAAACCAAGTGTGTCTCTGTGTTTTTACTAACAGAATTTGCAGCATTTGCTAGAGACAATAGAATGCCAGGGGAAAGTGTGATTCAAGTGGGTAGCCGTTTTGGTCTGAAATAGCAGAAAAACGTTTGAGTCCAGTGGTGCCTTTACAACCAACTAATACAGTGGTTCTCAACCTTGGGGGTCGCCTGGACCCTTCCATGGGGTCACCAGGTTGGTGGTCGCGGTGGTGGCATTAGCAGGTGGTGGGTGGTGGTGGCAGCCAGCAGCGGCGGAGCCACAGCACTGGCCACCTCCAGATTTTTGTATGCCTGTGTGAGCTTGCCTGATGCACCTGCTGTTCCCCACCTCGTGAAGCCCCACATGGAAGCCAGCTGACCTCAGGAGGGTCCCAGCTGTCCGGCGAGCCGGCAGGAAGTGAGGAGGAGCCCAAATTGCCCGGCTGCATGGCCAAGAAGAGCCAGTGAGGTGGCTTGCGATGGCTGTCCCTGCTGGCGCGGGCCTCGTCCTCCCCAATGGGTGGGAAGTGTGCGGGCAGCAGAAGGGGTGAGAGAGATCATGAAGTCCGCGCGAGCTGCTGCCACGTCTCCTTTCCTTACCGCTCCCCTTTGGGGAAACTGACGGCCCCCCGTCGAAGTCATCCCTTCCAGCGGGTGGTGGAGGCAGTGGAGCCATGGCAATGACTGCCTCCACCCTGCCTCGATCGTTGTGCACCTGTGCGCCCGCACGCATGTTGCTGCCATCGCCGAAGTTGGGGTCACGGCCCCCAAAACGTTGAGAACCGCTGAACTAATCCATATAGTTTAGTTGCCAGCTGTTCAGGATGAAACTTTGTGCAGAGCAGAGATGCACCGGGAGTCAATTGGTCCTTGCTCCAAACCAGTACAAGACTGGCAAAAGAGTAGATCTGGAACACAATCATATATAAAGCATTGTACCAGCTGATGTTTTTCTTTTGTAACACTAGCTGCCTGGTCTGTGCTTTTTACAAAAGGAAAACATTTAGATGGCTATTATTCAGTGAGAAATTAGCATGCTTTCAGGTGCTGCAGCCCTTGTAGCAGGAAAGTACAGTTCAGGTGCTGATTCCCATTTTGCTGTGTCCTACCTCTGAGGATGCCAGCCACAGTTACTGGCAAAATATCAGGAACTAAAACTACCAGACAATGGCCACACAGCCCTGAAGACCCACCACAGCCCGTAATATGTTGACCAGTAGAGGGATCAAAACGTGCAGAACAGACCCTCCTCTCTTCACCCCCAATAACAGGAACATACATGCAAAGAAAATGAGAACAGTTCAAATAAAAGCTGGTGTACATATAAGGCCCTCAGTGAATTGGTACCAGGGTACAGGAAGGGCCACTACACTCCCTGCTGTTCATACCACTACTCTGGGCCTCTGCTTTAAAATGTAAGGCAGGTGGTTACCAGAACTTGGACTTTTTCAGCATTGGCTTCCGACCTGTTTTATACTTGTTCAGTCCATTATTTACTAACAGCTCCCAAATGAGCTTCATCTGTCATTTAATGAAAAATTATTTATGAGGGATTAGGTTGCTCCCTTTCTGGAATAATCACAACCCTAAATACAAAGTCCTAGATACTGAATTAAATGAATATTTCTGTCCATTTCAGAAAATACAGCCCAAAGGATGCAATTCAGTTTATTAGCAAACATTTCGCTAATAATTTTGCCTGCCTGCTCAACTGCTGTGGGGAAAGGAGTGACACAAGATTTTTAAAAATCTCTTATTTCTGAGGAGATAGAAACTGAATGCTACAGAGAAGTTGCTATCGATAGTTATTTCACATGGTTGCTGTTTATCCCACAAATAGGTTTCCTCCCTCTACAGCTTCGATCTGGAAGGTTTTAGAGCAGCAGCAGTAGTACCGCATGGTGCACAGAAAACCACATTTGCTGTTACTATTGGCCCAAAGAGCCACTACTGCATGCCTTGTGTGCCTTGCCAGAAAACATACACAATAGTATGTGGAACTATTAATATTCCATATATAGTAATAACCTTTTAAAGTGCCACAATGAGATTACTCCTGAGACTACCAAACCCTGTTGAACCCTAGCTAATTTTCGAATATCTGGAGCAAGCGGAAGGCGTTCTCTACTTTCACCCTAGCGTAGAAACAACAGCTCAGCTGACAGCATACAGTGGTCAAGGTTTCTGGAGGTGAGTAAACTGCTTGTGGGGAAAGGAGAGAAAGACCATCAGTGCCATACTGTGGCCACCTTGCTGTTTTTCTGGGTGGCTGCTGTGGTGGTGGTGGTTCTGCTACGCTACCATCTTGTTCTCCTAGCATTTGCCTGAGTGCTGGGGCGAGGCTTCAGAGAAGGGAAGGTGTGTTGGAGAGAATGGGCCCTTCCACCCCAGATAGAGGCTTGCACCTCAGGGAGGTTCACAGTTTACCTCCAGTTCTTCTAGCAGCAGCTGTCTGAAGAAGGGAACATTCTGGGCAATGGTCTCTACCTCACTTTCCTGAAACATGGGGTAGATGCCGTATTGAGGGACAGTGCTTAGAAGAGCCACATGTGGCTCCTGAGCCAGTATGTATAATTTAATTTAAGTATGATATCTGCCACATATGGCTTCTCTTCACTGCCACATCAGTAATGTCCATCGGGAACTACCTGTTTTTCACACTTCTGCATTTTATCACATTTTCCAGTTTTTAGAGATTGCCCTGTTACAGAGCCTGGAGGTGTGGCCTGGCACACCTGACGGAAAGAATCCCTCCCCCTCCCTTCCCTCCATTCCCAGGGAAGAAGCCTGGAGGAGTGACCTGGCAGAGGCTGTCTGACTGGAGGAAACCTTCCCCCTTCTCTTGGATCCAGACAGAAGCCTGGAGGAGTGGCCTGGTGGGAGCCACTTTTAAAAGCTTAACTATGCCTGACTGAAGGAACCCTTGCCTGGTTGCCGTCAGTGTGAGTGTGAAATCTTAGAGACCTGGATTTACAGAGCCTTGCCATTTTAAATGCCTCTTTGTGAAAGGTTCTGTGTCAAGAAGGCATTGTGTGGGTTTGTTTGGACCTCTTAAAGCCTCTTTAGTTTTGGAGAGCTGCTGAAGTGGCTGGAGTTTCCAGGTCTTTTTAGCTTTGTTCTGAGACAACAAACTAATTTTGCTGAAGAGCTGCTGAGCTTCCTTTTACCACTTGTGCTAGTGAGACTGCCTGAGTCAGAACTTGATCTCAGCTCCATGTCCTCTTGCTAATGCCTGGTTCTCAAGGCTAACATACACCTTTTCTGCATCACAAATCTGGCGTGGAGTGCAGTCAGGGGGCTAATTTCCACTTCCGAATGATGTGGGCGCTGGTCCAGGGAAGTCCCAGGGTCTGTGCAAGGGTCACTTACGGGTCGTCCTGTCCATCCTTTCTTTGGCCACATCATGCCTTCTTCACAGCTTTAATTATTATGGTGCAGATCTCCTTATTCTCATTCCCACTGACAACCTTGCTAGTTTGATCAGCTCCTTTTCTGCATTGGAACAGTGGCCTCCTACTTTTCTGAGTGACAAGCACCACTCCACTACCAGATCTTACACCTATAATTGGAAAAGAGTCTCTAAAGAGGCTATAACAGGGTTTGCAACCTGCTTCATGTGCTGCTGGTTATACTTTGGCCACTGATTGGGACTCAAACTCTAAACTTCCCTCTTCCTTACTGGATTTCTACAGATGTTACAAAACAGACATAGAATCCCTCATTTGCTTTTCTGCACCTCCCTGGTGCTTAATTTAGAATAGGGATTAAAAATAAAAATTATGCCGCCCTTCCAACTGTGGAATGAGGACATAGCGGGTTCTAATGTATGCTCTCTCCATTCATTACAGTTTACAAGGTTAGGGCATCTGATGCCCTGGCTAGAATCCTTACCAGGGAATATCCTTCAGCTCTCCTGTTGCATAAAGCTATCCTTATACTTGTTTCTGATGCTAACATCTGTACACTCCTTGCAGTCCTTGAATGTGACTTTTCTTGGGTTTTGATCTGCTGAGGACCCAACACTACTTTGTATTAGTCTCTCAGTTTACAAAAAGTTTTGGACAGTGTCCTCAAATAACCCAACCCTGTGGGTTGATATCCTGTCTTCTTGAATGCATGATTGTTCAATGACACTATTGTTATTATGTCTCTTTATAAAAGAATGCTGTTTTTTTTGCCATATTCCTGTGTGTATTTGTGGAGAGCCCCCTAATCCTTTATAACAGTGGTCCCCAACCTGCGGGCTGAGGCCCAGTGCCGGGCCGCGGCTCCCTCTTCCCGCCCCCCGAAGCGAGAAGCTCGCCAGGCCGCGAGCAAATCGGCCGCCAAAGCGGCTGATTAGCTTGCGGCCCGGCAAGCTTCTTGTTTCAGGAAGGGGGAGGGAGAGAAGCTTGCCGGGCTGCAAGCTAATTGGCCACTTTGGCAGCCGATTTGCTGGTGGCCCGTAGGGGCGGAGAGAGGGAGCCGCGGCCGCTGGCATGGCGGCGACGCAAACACGCATGCGCTGACTGCCACGCATGCGCATTTGCGCCCCCACCGGGTGCAAACACGAGCGCGGCAAACGCATGCGCGTTTGCACTGGGGCTGTCGTGCGTGTGCGGGGCCCCGGGCCGCCCTCTCCCCCCACTCTGGCACAGTGGTCCGTGGCAGCCGGAAGGTTGTGGACTGCTGCTTTATAAGACAGTTCTGGATGAAGGTCAGTATGGAACACTAAACAACTGTTGTTCTCTTCCTGTCTGACACAGTAAGAAGGAAAAGGAAGTGTTATATGCAAACAGGTTTGCCAGCCCTGGGTTGGGAAATATCTAGAGATTTTGGAGATGGAACCTGAAGAAGGGAGGGACTTCAGTGGGGTATAATGCCATAGAGTCTACCTTCCAAAATAGCCATTTTATCCAAGTGAACTGATCTGTGGAGATAATTGAAATCCCAGAAGATCTCGAGCGACTACCTGGAGGTTGGTAACTCTACATGAAAATAGTTTAGGAACTGCTAGTGGAGGATACCCATGTCTCCCAAAGTGCTATAAAAACCCCGCCCAAGTAAAAGTTTTCTGTTTTCTGTTCAAATTAGTTCAAAGTGCAGTTCAGGTGTTCTTGTTGGTCCCTACAGGAGAGGAATATACAGGGCTGGATCTTCTAGGTGGGTTCTGCTGCATAAAAGCCATACGAGATGCGTCTGTGGGAACAAGTCTTCTCGAGCGTACACAGAGTACTCTGCCTCTCTTTTAGGTTGCCTATCTGATCTTTTTCTCTAATTTCTTTCCGGTACCACCAGATGGCACTACAACCCAGCAAAAGTCTACATTGGATGACTTTCTTTGTCACGTGTTCACAAGAACATGTTCTCTTATTAGAATGACGGTGATCACTACTATTTATTTGTTTTGGTACATTCTAACAGAAATTTAACCAAATTCTGTTTTCACGGTATTTATAAATCCTCCTTCAGGCTAATCTGCCTGACAGAGTGTTTGTGCAAATGAAATTGCAGAAAGGAGATTGATTCTTTGGGTCCCTATTGGGAAGAAAGGTGGAATATAAAAAAATATAAATAAATGAAGAAAATACAATCATAATTAAAAAGGAATAAGATTAGCATCATAGCCTTCCAATAAGAAATATTTGTGCACAGAAGGAAGTTTGTGCATGCCGTATCCTTGCTAGGTTGGGAATTCTTTAGCAAACCAAGGCCAGATGTAGACAAGTCTGCAAGGTGTAGTTTGGATGGGTTGCAACTTGCATTGAAGACAGGATGCAAAGGACTTCCTTTAAATCTGGATGTTCACATATGCCTTTTTCCACCTCTGATCTTGAAGGCAATCCAAAAGCTTAAAATTTCAAGTAGCAAAAAAACTAAAGTAACATGTAGATATTTAGAATAGCACTCCGCATTTTAAAATGTTGTCTGTGTAACATCCAAAAACACCCCCCCCAAAAAAAAACATCCCACTTTATTTGCAAAGGGGCATCAGCTAGGTAGCCTCATTCAACAGGCAATTCAGAATGAAAGTATAAATCATGTAGTTCTTACTTACATGATTCATAATATAACATGTTCCAGTTTCTTAAATGGAGAGGGTTTATCAAGATTCTATCAATGAGGAAGAGCTGGAGATTTTTTTGTAACCCTTCCAGGAGAGTTTGACCTCTAGAAATGGCTAAATGCATAGCATTCACACTTGAGGCTCCAGGCTGCACCTGATTCAATTTCATAGCCAAAGGGAATAGTTGAGCTTAACATTCTGCCATTGAACAAGCTCTGGGAACCAGAGTCACTGCTGACCACCTAAAACTGGGAGGGAAGAGAGCATGGGTGGAGAAGAGGGCTTAACCCTGCCCCTTCCTCACAGCCCCAGCGGATCTTCCTATACATTTGGAAAGCCCAGTGGAGAAGAGGTGGTGGTGGGAAAGACTGAAGCACTCTTTTCTAGTGTCTGCTGCTTCTCATCTTTAAATCATGCCTCTCCCCTGTCATTTTTCATCTCTCTGTTGGAGGTCTGCTGCCAGAAATTAATTTGACCCTAAAAGAAAACCAAGGACAAGACTGTGATGCTCTGATGAAATTAACCAAAGTTGCTTTTCCCCCTTCATGTCATTCACTTTTCTTTGCTCAGTGGAAAAGGTATCTCAGTGCTGGAGAGACCAATAAATGAACTCTGACATATTTATTTTTATGCTATTCAAATAATACAGGTATTTTTAGGGACTAGTATTACCATCCTCCATATGAGCCTCTTGTGGCACAGAGTGGTAAGGCAGCCGTCTGAAAACTTTGCCCATGAGGCTGGGAGTTCAAACCCAGCAGCCGGCTCAAGGTTGACTCAGCCTTCCATCCTTCCGAGGTCGGTAAAATGAGTACCCAGCTTGCTGGGGGGTAAACGGTAATGACTGGGGAAGGCACTGGCAAACCACCCCGTATTGAGTCTGTCATGAAAACGCTAGAGGGCGTCACCCCGAGGGTCAGACATGACTTGGTGCTTGCACAGGGGAAACCTTTACCTTTACCTTTATTACCATCCTCCAGGTGCAGGTTGGCGTTCTCATGGAATGACAACTGATCTCTAGACTAGGGGTAGTCAACCTGTGGTCCTCCAGATGTTCATGGACTACAATGCCCATGGGAATTTTAGTCCATGAACATGTGGAAGACCACAGGTTGACTACCCCTTCTCTAGACTACAGAGATTAGATTCACTGGGAAAATGGCTGCTTATAGTCCATTGAACATCCTCTCCTCTTCAGAATTATGTATCTCCAGGCTAGACTCCCAAATCTCTAGGAATTTTCAAGCCTGGAGTTGGCAACTCTAACTGAACATATATGGGGCAATATAAAATGTCTTGTTGTGACCATGATGCTGTGGCAAAGCCAACAGAGCCCTTTTGCCCACCAGAAAGTATCTCACAGGCCATAGCCCCTGTGGTACAAAAAGGCATTTGTCATGACCCTCTGCTCAGCACTAGGGTGTGAAATCCATCATAGGTTGTTGAGGTGTAAATTCTATGTATATAAAAAGGAAGGAGCCGAGGTAAAAAGTATAAATCCATTCACAAATCATCCAAGGGTAAATTCTCTATGCAGTTGGCTATGGCAGAATTAGCAGGGCTGAAGAGTCCTGATTTATAAAGCCTTCCGGGGAGGAGAGTAAAATCATGGCATAAAGCAGAGGGAGACAGAGCGATATGAAATAAAGGAGGTAATAATGGTATGGTAGCAGACTCAGAAGAAAGCAAAGAGAATGACAGAGAAAACAGGGCAGTGTTCCACAATACTCTTGCAGAACTCTTCTTGCTGGGCAAATTATTTTTGACGGGAGACAAATAATAAGGGATTTAGGCCCAGAGGGAAGTGAGTACCATTGTTCTTTTGTTAATATATGCTACCTACAGGGGAGGGCTGTGGAATTTGCTGTAAAGATGGAAAATTGCATGGAAAAGGAATCCTTCCCTGTGGCCAGCTCAGGGATCATACCATGCTCCCTTAGAAAATAATCCTACTCATACCCTGACCCTTTGATTTTATTTATATATAGTTCACTTTTCTCACTGAGACTCAAACTGGATTAAATAGGGTAAGTCAATGCAACCAATCAGATGAGACACTTAATAAACAATGCAATAGAAATAGGAATACAGGAATTCGAAACAAAGCAAAAATGATATGTCAATGTAGAAAATTGTATTACTAAGGTAAAAACACTGCATCAAGAGCAAGATAATTCATACAGCAAATAGATGCTATAATATACCTTGATGTAGTCCATAGGGATGGACACGGACTGGGAAAAAGCAGTTTAGTTCAGGGTCCATGGTTGCCCATGGACCAAACCCAATGAAGTCAGGAAGAGCATTTACAAACTGGACTGGTTTGTGGCTCTGCAAACCCAATTGAAAGGGACTGCAGTCCCTTTAAATGTGGTTGGCAGAAACCCCCAAAGCAGCTGAGCAAGGTGGAGCAGCTAGCTCAACTCTGCTCAGCTGTTCTGAGCTGTTTTGTGCAGTCCCTTTTAAAGGACTTCTCTTCCCCAATTCTGTCTGGAGTTGACAACTCTAATTGGGATTGTCAAGGAAGAGACTTCCATTCTCCCTTTATCATGACTGCATGGCCAAGAGAAAGGGGATGGATCACTTCTCCCTTTCATTTGGCTGCATGGCCAGGAGAAAGGAGGGGATTGGCAGTCTTTAAACAGGGGCTGATACATTCATGGATGTTTTATGCTGATCCTGCATTCTCCCAGTAGGATTATACTAGATGGCACGTATGGCCTCTTCCAATGCTATGATTCTATAATTGTTGGGAAAGGGTCTTCCCTTCTCCCCTTTTCCTTGTCACCATAAGCCATGGCCAGCAGAAAGATAGGGTTGAAGTGCTGCTAGAAGGGTGCATGTAGGCGATGCCAGAAGGGCACGTGTAGGTGATGCCAGAAATAAAAAATATTTTATTCAGTTTTGTGACACAAAGTGTGCCTCTTGAAAGTTTTCTTCCCCCAAAATCAGGAACGATATTAATTTATAAAATGACTCGTGATCCCATAAGGAGTGGCGTTCAAAAAGCACTATGCATCTATGATTCCATGCATAAGCATGAATTAAAAGAAAAATTAGCAGGCATCACGGGACCTTTAAACTGCATCAAAATATGGAGAAAGGGGATTCGTTGCCTGAATTGATTGGCAGACCAAAGTGCGACATACATAAGGCTCGTTGCTCTCTTCTGCCTTTTCCAGCAGCAGATGAGGAGGGTGAGACTTGCAAAAAGATGGCAGACAAAGGTGAGACAGCAAAAGCCGAGGAGGGCCTTGGAGGTGCAATATAATATGAGTGCTTCGCCATTCCGTGGGCATAACACTATTTTTACTAATGTGTGGAAATTCCCTCAGTATTCCTAACTCACAATGGGTGTGTCCCTGTCAGACCATGCATTGCTCCTACTACAATGACATTCGTTCACAATATTGGTAAACTCCCCAAGAAGATAAGAGCAGTTCTACCCTCTCTTTAGAACAGGCTTCTTTCTCTTCATTAGACTGCAACCTCCATTTGAACTGGATCGACTTGAATAATACCTTTTCTGCAATATACTTCTTGGGAGACTTATTTACTGCACTCAGAATCATACTTCTAAGATTGGGCAAAACTCTGCTATGTTAACCAAATGTTCCAATAGAGTTACTTGTAAGTAAGCTTATGGATATGCTCAGCAAACCTTTTCATACCTCTGTGTGTGTGTGCGAGAGAGAAGATTTACTTCCAAACGGAAACCAGACTGCAGGTGACCACAAAGGCAATGTAACACTGTCTGAAGCACTTACCTGCTTTGCCTTCTGGGCAAGGATTTCCACACCATGCAGCCCTCGGTCCACTGGAGTGAGTGACTTTCAAGACTTAGCATCTCAAGCACATCAGAAGAGATTTGAATAGCAAACCACATGTGGGAAGGACCATTGCGTGAACTAATACCTCTTTGCAATGTTGCACTTTGTGGTAGGAAGGCAATGATGCTCTGAAGAAGCCCTAGAGCACATTTTCTCAACCAGGATTTCTTGATGGCCCTGGAAGGGTTTCCTGACTGGGTGGAATTTAATTAAATTTTAATATATTTTTTACATTCGTTAAACATTTATTGGATGATATGTCCATATACGGTCGTGTTGACCTGCTCCCCCCTCCCAAAATGGCCAATGATGGGACTGGAAAGGGTGGGATGGGGAGAGGCACTGGGTGTCCATGTCCAGAGCAATGTTTCCCATTCATATTCTGAATGATGGAGCCATTTCCGGGGATTCTCAAAGCCTGAAGAATGTTCAGGAGTTTCTCAACAGTAAAACAGTTGAAAAAGGCTGCCCTAGATCCTTATCATGGTGGTATAGGAGCTATTTCACATTGCTTTGGCATACACCAAAAGTGTGAAGACCCAGAAATCTGTCTCTGTGTAGACTACTTTAATGTTTTCCCCTGAGGATTTTTTTTTCCAGTTTTCAAGTGAAGAAAATGGAAATTTGGGGGAGCATTGTGTGTGTGTGTGTGTGTGTGTGGGGGGGGGGGAAACTGTTAAAATATTTTATCTTTCAAATCAGTGAAATGCTTTTTAAAAGACAAACATTTATTCACTAATGATGTGTGGTATGAATATGTTTGTGTAAAACAACCACCTGCATTAGGGAATGCTAATTCCTGTGTATACTGTAGACATAGATAACATATTTTCCAGGGTTTACTTTTAAATGTGACAAATTTTGTCCTCATTTAATTTTCTTGCGGGGCGTGCGCATGAACTATAGAAGAGTTCGATCTTTTCAATTTTATAAAGGAGCGCTGCCATCAAGGTTAGCTGCTGCTCAGCTAATTGTGACTGAAGAGACTGTTCCCAGTCATGTAGTTTGTGGTCCCCTTCCCCCATCTCAAATTGTAAAAACTAATGTATATGTGCTACCGTTGCAGAGGCTGTAGCAGTTTGCAGCTGTTTCTTTAATATGGGTTATATTTGCAGTTTTGCTTATATAAAAGTAACATGGCCATACTTTTAATTTCTATAAATATGCCAGATAGTACATTTTTATATGCGAACTAAGAGAGCAACTAACACATTTTATATTGTTACAGTAACATAAGCTTAGATTTGGTAACATATTGCACATGTTTCAAGTTTTCACCCCCCCCCCAAAAAAAACCTGGGGAAAAACAGGTCTCAGGCAGAGTGCAATTGGTCCTTCATTTGTCCCTTGACACCCTCCCATGACCCCACCTACTTTTGAGCTAAAGGTCGCAGACAAAAACAGAAGACAGTCACAGAATAGCATATACATTTCACTTTGTCCACTTGTCAGTGCAGGCAATAAAGAGGAGAGAAACATACACAAAAGAAGCAAAGTCCCCAGGGAGAACAGTTAATGGAACAGAGTGGATTAAAATGAATTTGGTTAGGAGAGGTTTAGCTCCATCTGTCTTGGGCTTCCCACCCTCTATTCCTTCCCAGACAATCTGGGGAAGAAATCTGCTTGTGTATTTTCCCTTGTAAAGGGCTAGAAACTTAAAAGAAAAATGAAAACTTGGAAATTTGGGGGGGGGGGCAGGATGTGTTTCAGAGGGGGCATTTGCCCTTGCCTGCCCTCCTGCAGGCCTTCAGGCCCTGGTGAGTGCATACCATAGTTGACCAGTCTGGATATTGGCACAGCTATCTTTCTATCTAGTGTGACTCTCCAAGTTGTGACCAGGAGGAAGAGACATGAACAGATGAGATGGCAGCTTGTTCCTAGTCTTTCTGAGTTGGTGTGTTTTAGCTGCCTGCCTTTTGTTATATATGTACTTTGGCAAAAATAACATTCTTTCTGCAGTTAAATTATGCATTCCTCCTTCACCGCAACTGTATATTATTAACCCAATATTTTTTTGGTCGATACCCTCCCCTCATAATTGATTACACAGTATAAACAGTTGGGAAAAAAGATTCTTGGATATATATTTTATTTGAGTGGTTTAGAATATCATACAGGTAAACAAGATTTCTGTAAAAGTTAATTTATCCATAGTGGTGCGTTTCATAAAAATAGTTGCTCACTTACAGCCTTTCTGTGACTATTAATACATGGAATTATATTTATAGCAATAGAGCTGTACAAGGTAAATTCACAGCTAACACTACACAGAAATATTATCTGGAATGGGGTTTAGATGATGTGCCATCTTCACAGGTTATCAATTACAGCCGCAGAAAGTAATTACTGCACAAGGAGTCCCTGGGAACTGTGCAAACTGGAATTTATATAGGCATAATCACAATTGTTTTCTGTTCCTTATATCTATGAAATAACGTAATTGGACACCTATTTATAATAGGGGGATAGTGTCCAAAAATTTGAGATTTAATAAATTAACAGCAAATGATGCCAAATGTCTAGGCCAGGGGATAAAGATATATCTATAATTTTTAATTAAAAACTATATATATAATGTATTTTGTAAACAGCTACATATCTTTGTGCTTTCTTTAAAAAATTATAATGGGACTACCTCTTAAAATAAGCATTTCATTTCAAAGGTGCAAAATCCTTTCTGCAGTCTTTTCCAAGTAGCTTTTATTGAAGGAGGCCACCGTATCTCCTGGAGGAAAAATAAACTTCCAATAGCTCTCTCTAATAAATAGTTGGTGAGGACTAACAAGATGTGGACTTCATGTACCAAACCTGATCTTAATGGCTGCTAACATTTCACCACCTCCTCACGCGCTTCTCCAAATCAAAACTTCCACTGGCCTTCAACATCTACTGGATTTGGGCCAGTCACTGAGCAATTTATTTCCAGGTCTCATGAGAGGTTGCCCAAATGCATTTTTGCAACAGTTTATTATTTTGAACCGGTGATAATTGAGATGTTGTTTCTTAAAAAAAAAATTGGTTTATTTCTGGATGATGTGGCTAGGAAAATAGCAACCTTATCAGGGACAAGGAAATTAATAAGGGAACTCATTGGAGAAACTATACCTCATCAGTGTGGAATGAAATATTCTCATGGCACTTAAGTTCTGACTGCTAAATGCTAGTTAAGATATAAAAAGAAATATGGCAAGAAGAGAGCCAGATGAATACATGAGAGTTTTTCAGGGGCCTGTATCTTGGACTTCTTAGAATGTGATAGAGAAGGAGAACTCAAAGATACAGTCTTATCCAAAGAAGATTGGACTAAAGTGAGACACTTGATAGTGCCCAGAGGAGGGAGAGATTGTTGTGAAAGGACTGCAATTTTTCAGGCATTGTCCCTTCTTCATAGTGGAAGCACCACTTTACAGTTCTCAAAATGAGTAGCTGACACTTGGTGTGGATTGTGGGATTCCTTGTGTGGGAACAGGAGAAACCTGTGGTAAATTGCTTTTGAAGCTAGATTTGCAACAACGCTTCCACTCTAACTTTCTCCCCAACATACAGAAACATGGTTTGTTTACACACACACAAAAAGGCAGTAGAAATGGTATCGCACCAGCTAATCCAGTAGGATTCCTCGCTTTGCGTCATGACTTCTGCTACCGGCTTGAGGGTGGCCCATTCCAAAGTGTTAACAGTGGAGACATGTCATGGATGTACAATTTCAAATGCGTCAAACCCCTGTCTGGATATGTTGAGAACAATTTTATTTACAACATTTAACTCAGATAAAAGATTCTCTTCCTCTTTCAGCTTTGCTCTGTGGAGTTTTTATTTAAGGCGATGTTCCAGTTTGTGATTGCTAAAACTTCTTCCAGTTTCTTGATATAAAGTTTGAATGAAAACCCCAAGTCCTTCATGCAATGACAAACAACCTACTAAAGCTACACTGCACCATCTTTGTGGTTTGTCTGTCCTTCATATTATTTTGGTTTCTTCCATAGCTGCCAAAGTCTCTAAAATGAAACTGGGGACTTGAGGGTCACATTTAAATACTGTGTGACGACATGTTGCTTCGACTGATTAGACGCTATGCAGGTTGTCATGGAATTACACATTATTGTTTCCGTTTCTCAATGTTTTCAGCAATGGATGTGTATGGTAGTTAAATAAATTAAATAAATGTCGAACAGAAGCAAAGGAGGATGTTTTGCATCACTGCGAAACTGAGGGCAACAGTCGTGGATCTATCTGCTCATGGCTGATGTGCTAGACTTTAGGACATCAGGTAGCTTATTGGAGCCAGGAATCTTCCACGGTCCTGGCGAGACAGTTGCCTTCCGGGTTGTCGTATTGGTGCTGCGCGTGTTAATGGAGTGGAGGTGTCCCTTCCGTGGGAACTCACTGGGCTTCCTGTCGGATTCCTTCTGACTGTGGTCCGTGTCACTTCCATGTGAGCTGCAGCTATTGCTACTGTACGTCTTTGTAGCACCAGTCGAATCAAGCTTGACGTGTTCAGGAGCTGCAGCTGATTTCTTCTCTGTGGCAACTGTGGCACTGTGATCTTTTGTGCTGAGAGAGCCTCCTCTTTTGCTTTCCAGCCACTTGGCTCTCCCAGTCGGTTCAGCATTGCTTCCAGCATACCCAGGTTCTCGTTCTCCAGCCTCTGCTGTTGTGTTCCCTTCCACTACCTTATTCTCCAAGGTCAGCCTGCTGCTTTCACTGATCTTACTCTGGTTCTCTGAGCTTCCTTTCCTGGAAGCCTCTTCATGCTTCGACCTGTCTACCTTTTGGGGGCTTGCAGACCTCTCTGTTTGCTCCCCTAACCTTTTCTTTTTGTGGCTGTTTGCTGAAAGCTCCTTTGGTTTTCTGACATCAGGTTCCCTCTTGATATCCCATGTTGATTCTGGGTGCATCTGGTGGGAAGGGTCAGAGGGTTGGACTAGATGTGATGAAGAAAATGGTGAGACAATGTCATCGAGGGAAATAGTTACTTCCGGCAGACCTGGGGAGGTGGCAGAGGGGGAACTCCAGGAGTTTGGTTCGTCTGTGGTGACAAAAAGGAATGCAATCATTTCACAGAATATTAAAAAAAAACAGTTATTAATAGCTGAACATAGATTCAGGTGGGTAGCCGTGTTGGTCTGAAGCAGCAGAAGAAAGTTTGCGTCCAGCGGCACCTGTAAGACCAATATGTACACCAAAGAGTATACTCAAAATTAGACTTTGTTGATCTTAAAGGTGTTGCTGACTTTAAACTTTGTTCCAATAGCAGGACAGATATTAAATTCTGGACTCTTTTTTTAAATAGGTGGAATTTTCAATGCAGAGAGGAGGGAAGGGAAATAAGAGAAATAAAGTCAACTGCATCTAAGTAATGACCACTTTAAAATGTCAGCTCCTTAGCTGCAGCCTCAACTTTGCCACAAACAGTATCATATTATATCCTGGTTAAAATCATGCTGGATTCAACGTAAGGCTTTATGACTAAAGCATAAGGTCAAATTCATTCCGGTCTCCATGTACTTTGTAATTTTCAGAAAGACGCACCCTCGATTCACTAAACATTTGGGATTTGTCTGCGGATTTGTCCTAACTAGCCTTTCAGTTGTTCCATCAGAGCAAATAGAACACATTTTGAACAACGAAAAGCACACCTGTATGTAGAAATGTGCGAGTATCCCAAATAGACTCTAGCACTTGATGAATGCATGACATATCCTTTGGGGAATGGTGCTTTTTTGGAAAGAGTAAAAATAATCATGCCGGTGATTGTCCAGAATGCATGCCACATCTTAAAGTGTGTCCTGGTTCCTACTTCTGGCAGGAATCTGGCCTATTTTAATAAATACATCTATCCATCTTGGCCCCAACTTTTATCTCTCCCTCCTCCCCTTGAAAGTGAAAATATATTATCCACATGGCCTGTATTTGCTTTTTTCTTCTATGATAGTATGTTCCACAAAGGGGGGGGAGGAGGTTTGAAGTACCTCCCAAATAGCCTCAGACTCTAGTTTATGGACATCTAAAGGTATCATAACTCAGAACAAGACTCCTTTTATATACAGGTACAAGACAAAGTGGGACATTAGTGGGTCAGTGTAGAAAAGTCTAAAAGTAATTCAACTGGGGATGAATTTTGTAAACTGTTTTGCTACCTTTTCCAGAAAGAAGATTCAAAACGACGAGAGTATCTGTGGTGATTGGGGGGGGGGGGGAGCATCCTTGTTGCTATGGTAACTGAATTCTATGCTGTTTTCCTCACTGTGTTGTAAGGAAGAAACCATAACAGCTAGCAAAACAGAACTGCTCTGGAGTCACAGGCCACTGGAATGTCGATCTCTACCCACATGTGCCTTTCAGGACACATCAGAAAGCTCTCAGGGGATTATGTGCTTAAATGTGCATTGCAATTCTGATGTTGCTTCATAGCTAAATCTACTGACTCCACAACTTCACCGTGTTCTCTATGCAATCTCTGAGTGGCTGGGAAACATTTGTGAAGAAAAAAAAAAGAAATTCCTAGCCTCACAAGAGGTACCAAGTCACATTTTTCAACAGAGGCTATGAATGGGGCAAAAGAAAATAATTCTGAGATAATTTGCCAGCCAATTCAGTACTAATTTCACAAGTTTTATTCATTTTTGCTCATGTGCAACACATTTAAATTCTTTAAATTATGCTCTGAATACAGAATCTTCAACAAGTTGAACTTCTACTTTGCAAAACACACATTTCAACAGTTTGGTTTCAAATTCTACTCCTGACTGAAAGGTTGACAATTGTACACCTTATGCCTGTCCATCTTTAAAGGGTGACGAATCAAACGGAACCTAATGAGTGAACTGAATTTATTGTAAATGGCCATAGGCTGTAACATTATAAAACATTAGACAAACAGAACTCAAAGTTCTGTATATTCTGGGGACCGGAGCGTCTTCTTTAAAATGTTTGATATCTTGGAGCAACTAATAGGTGGACAAGCGTGCAGGCAATGGCAGAAAGAATTTTTTTCAAATGTCGCACAACACATGCCTCTCTAAAGCTCCTGTCCTCTTCCCCCTTGCCTCCTCAGAGAAAGTGCTTCTCATGTCCTGCCCACCCCTGGAGTTATCTCCTTTGAAGAGGCCTCCCTGTCGGATCACTTGGGACAGCCAGGAGCTCTCCCCTCTCTCCCTCTCTCCCTCCCTCCCTCCCTCCCTCCCTCAGAGAAGGGAGAGACCCGAGAGGCAACTGGGCGAACATGGCGAGGAGCCGCAAGCCCAAGGCAAGAGACAGTCAACTAGTGAGAAAAGCCCCCAGGCAGGCGCCCATGCCACCTACAGCAGGGGAACTCTGTGCATGTGTGTGTGGGTGTGTGCATGCAGGGAAGGGGAGGGGAGGCAGCAGCAGTGAACTCTCACTGGGTAGCTTTTGCGTGTACGTGCACATGAGGGGGGTGGCAGCGGCAGCAGCAGGGAAGTGTCCCCCAATGAACTGCCTGGAGCAATGAATAGGCATTCAATCATGCATGCAAAGGCAAAAAAAAAAAAGTTGTAGCACAAAGCATGCCTATCTAAGCTTCCCCCCACAATCAGGAATAAAATTTATTTTTAAAAGAAACAAGCCTTGTGATTCCATAAGTGGTGGCAGTAAAGAAGCACTATGCATCCATGCATTAGATGCATAGGTGTTTCAACAGAGAACTACTGATTAAAAAAATTAGCGGGCATCGCAGGCCGTTCAAAGCATGGAGAAAGGGGATTGGCTGCCTGGCTTGATTGACAGGCAGAAGAGAGTTGCGTATAAATTGCGTTGCTCCCTTCCACCATTTCCAGCAGCACTTGTAGAGGGAGAGAAGTACAGAATGGCAGCATAGAAGAGCCAGGCAGTGAAAAAGGTGAGGAAAGGCCAGGAGGCGCAATTATATGTAGCATGCCACTCAGCTGGTATAACGCTATTTTTAACCATCTGCGGAAATGACCAGTGTTTTCCTTGTCTGAAATGTCAGTATGCAAGCAAACCAATGCTAGCTTACTCAGAAGGCAGAACCATTTTATTCAATGGGGCTTAGTCCTAGGACAATGTTCTAAGGACTGCAGCCTTTATCACTAGGCCCTAGTACTGCCATGTGCCACTTCCCAGAGAGCAACATTCAACAAATTGTTTTTTATAAGTAAGGTCCAAATTAGACATTTCATTCACCATTGGACTGTTATGGGGTTTCTACATGTATGAGTCTCCTTTGGACATTCCAATTCCAAAACACAGCAAAAGCCTGATTTGAACTGAGACAATGGCGTGGGGAGAGCAAGGGCTTCAGCCATCCTCCTGTGCTGTTTCCTCAACCTGAAATGGCCCTGTTGGATGGCTGAATGTGCAGTATTCAGAACACATGCAGCTCTACAATGGGACAAATATGACTGCTCTTCTCTTTCTGCTTTTTTGGGTGTTCTTTATGTCACTGAGTTTTTAAAAATGTTTCCTGTTTTAGTAACCGCTTCTGCATTCTAGGTAAAGATCCTCTTGTGGCGCAGAGTGGTAAGGCAGCAGACATGCAGTCTGAAGCTCTGCCCATGAGGCTGGGAGATCAATCCCAGCAGCCGGCTCAAGGTTGACTCAGCCTTCCATCCTTCCAAGGTTGGTAAAATGAGTACCCAGCTTGCTGGGGGGTAAACGGTAATGATTGGGGAAGGTACTGGCAAACCACCCCGTATTAAGTCCGCCATGAAAACACTAGAGGGCATCACCCCAAGGGTGACATAACCCAGTGCTTGAACACGGGATACCTTTATCTTTACCTCTGCATTCTACTGACTTTTTGCTTTGGATGTCTTTGCAGACTTTGAACTTTTGGTTGTGGGTTGGATTTGTTAATAAAATTTCTTATTATCGTTAATCACCCTGAGGATCTTTGTGGGATGGGAAGATACTAGTATTATAAGGAAACCAATGTAGTATCGTATTACACGTGTATATTCCCTTCTTTGAAGAACCTGGTGGCATGTTTTGCACATTAGAAGGCTTATCTAAAGGCAGCTGACTTTCTACCATAGAGTTTCCCCAAAGTCATAGAGCATCCCCTTGGTCACTTTCAGTAAGGTTGAATATATAACTCCAATGGCACTTAGATATTTCAGGCAGTCGTTCCGCTTAACAGGATGCCTTTTAAAATGAATAAGGTTTAAAAGTATTTTCTTGTTTACACATAGCTTACTTTCAGTTATGAAGATACGCAACTGCTGCTGAAGCAACTTTTTAAAATCTGCACAGCCAATTAGATATCCAGTGACCAATGGGAAGCCCTACTGGGCAAAAAGCCCTTTGGCCACTTTTGAAAAACACTTGGCAGGCACCATGGTACGTACATCTGCCATGCTGGGGAACTCCAGTTTAGAGGGTATGAGAAGTCTTGGGCTGAAATGTCACCTATTATTCGAACTTCATCCCAATTCTTTATTAGCAGTGAATTAAACAAATGATCTAAGGCAGCTTCTTAGTTTTCTCTGTAATAATTTATTTATAGTTAAATTTATAACCCGCTGCATTGGCCCTGCTATCTCTGCAATATTCTAGCTGAGATGTTGTGTGTGTTTGCATTTGCTTGTGTGCATATATAGGTTTGTGTGTACAATTAGTATCCATCTGAAAGTATTTATTTATTTATTTGATTTCTAGCTCGCCTCTCCCTGGAGGCTCAAGGTGGGTTACAACATATATATCAAAAACACCATACAGCAAACCCCGTACAAACCCTAAAAACAATATAAAATAACACTAAAACAACAACAAGATACTGCAGTGCAAAAAATCCTTCCTGGACCTAAAAAAACTTGCCAATACTAACTCCAGAGGGGCAAAAAAAATGCACAGAGGGTGCCAATGACATTTGCTACTGCCACTCCACTGGGTGACCATCTGAAGGTATTGTATTTCCATAATCTCTTCCAGTGGATTATGTATTTTGAGTTTTACTACCCAAAATATTCCCATTAATGCTCTGACATGCTCAAAGTAATTAAAGATATGACTTTCATAGCAATATATTTTTTTTTCTGCAGATGAGAGCAGGCTGGAGATGAAGAAATCCTGCCAGCTTATATCGTATGCAGACCACAAGGGAAGCTGGAAAACCTATATCATGAGTTAATGTATAATTAGAATTCATAATGAGTTTTAGATTAGTTTTTATTAATATAATTAAATGAGATTCTATCCCAAAAGTTATTCATAAATATGTTCATAGCATGGGTAACAACAGTAAATTAATAAAATTAACTATAAATTACTTAGATTGAATAAATTTGGCATTAGAATGTGCAACATTTCCTAGCCACAACCCCACAGATCAATGGATACTGAAGTCCATTGGTTTCAATGGACTATGAAATGTAATAACTATTCAGATCTATTACTGTCAATATGCAGCTGTCATTTTTATAATTCCATAGATCACTACATTGCTGAAGTGATTACCTAAAGGAAAGCTACTTTATTTAATGGGTAAAAATAGAGATTATGTATGAGTCTGTATTTGATGCAATCCTTATATAACAATAAGAGTTGGTTCTTATATACTGCTTTTTCTCTACCCAAAGGAGTCTCAGAGTGGCTTACAATTGCCTTCCCTTTCCTAACCCTGTGAGGTAGGTGAGGCTGAAAGAGCCCTGATACTATTACTCAGTCAGAACATCTTTGATCAGTGCTGTGGTGAGCCCAAAGTCACCCAGCCAGCTGCATGTGGAGGAGGAGTGGGGAATCAAACCTGGCTTGCCAGATTAGAAGTCTGCACTTCTAAACACTATGCCAAGCTGGCTCTTGGGCCCAGCACAACTCCTTGGTTGTATCACTGCTGGTGGCATGGCCAGGGCTTCTCCTGGGCTGCATGGCAACCACCACAGGCCTGGCACAGGATTATGCCTTAGTGGAGATTTTTATACAGTCACTCACATTTTCCATCCCTGGCATCACCAGTTAAGTCTCTGCAGTGTTGTCCCACCCTCGCACCCACCCTCCCCTCTCCATTTCCTGCTCCAAGTAATTTTTTTTAATGGCGTGGTCTGCGTTGCAGCGTGACCGCAAACCTATATTGTCAAAGGTAAAATAAAATCTTTAAAGTGTCCACTGTCTTTTTGGGATCAGGCAGGCAAAAACAGCCCCATTTCTGTTTTTGGGAGGTGGGAAATGATCTGGGAAATGGGGGTGGGTGGGGAGAGAAGGATGATTATCCTTCTCCTGATCATACAGGGGTCTGAGCACTATGTTTTTAAACCAACAATTAACAAAAAAAATGATGTTTTGGGCTCCAGGGATTATGTCCAATGTCTCAGAAATCCACCCAGACAGAAATAAAGTCCAAAAGAACATGAATCCAAAAAAAGGGGGAGGGGGACTGTTTCTCCATAGAAACGTGGTAGTGTTAATTTTTTATTACAAATGTATCTGCGTTGTGGCATTACCTCACAACAATGCAGAAATGCCTTTAAAATTAATTTTGGGGCTCGGGGAGTGGGGGGGGAAAGAAGTTTCAGTCCATGAGATAACTGCTGTGTTGTGATTGGTGGCTTGCTGTGATTGACAAGCCAAGGAGCGGAAGAAGAAGTTTCCCTTGCAGCCTTGTCAGGAGGCAAAAAGCCACGATGGGGCAGAGGGAAAATATGGGAGGGGTCTCCAGTGAGGAGGGCTGCAAATGCAAGGTTTACCATCCCATGTTTGCAAGCAGGAAGCCACTCACATTTTACCCATCTGTGCAGAAATGATCTATATTATATTGGATTAGGTCCAAAGGTGCCCATACTGGTGTGCTGGCACAGGTTGGCAGAGGAGGAAAGGGCAAATTTCTAGAGCTTGGTGTAGTGGTTAAGAGTGGTGACTTCTAATCTGGAGAGACGGGTTTGACTCCTCGCTCCTCCACATGCAGCCAGCAGGATGACTTTGGGCTAGTTACAGTCCTGTCAGAGCTGTTCTCACAGAGCAGTAATATCAGGGCTCTCTCAGGCCCACCTACCTCACAGGGTGTCTGTTGTGGGGAGAGGAAGGCGATTGTAAGCTGTTTTGAGACTCAAGTAGTGAAAAGTGGGGTATAAAAACCAACTCTTCTTCTTTCCTCCCACTTCTTCCCATCTCTAAGGATTCACTGTTTGCCAGGGACCAGAATTTTGGGAGGCTCAGTGTGCTGAGGCAGAAGGGCAAGGCAGAGAAGTTCCAATGTACCACCTTTACTCTGCTAGGGGAACTCTGATCCAAACCATTATTCTACTTTTTTAAATATAAGAATGTAAGAAAAGCTATGTTGGATCATACCGAGTGTCTATCTGGACCAGCATATCAGCCAAACTGGTTGCCCTGGAAAGCCATATGGAACACAGTACAGTGGCCAAGGCCTTCCCTTGTTTTTGCTCCTAGCACTGGTATTCAGATATTTGCTGTCTCTAGATGGTGAATTCTGTGTGTGTGTGGCCATCACTACCTCTAGTGACAGTGAATTCCACAGTTTAATTATTTGTTGAATAAAGAAGATATAGATACAGAAGTATTTCATTTTGCTCATCCTGAACATATTTCCCAACAATTTCATCGGGGGCTCTTGTCTTAGTATTGTGGGTGCTTGTACAGGGATCTGGATAAAAGCAACCCGTTAGATGCTCTAAAGCAGGCTTTCTCAACCAGGGTTTTGTGAGACCTTGGGGTTTTGTGACAGCCCTGGGAGGGTTTCCCAAATGAGGGAGAAGTAATTCTTATTTGTTTTAAAAAAATGGTTAAACATTGATCAGTTGATATGACCATATATGGTCATGTTGACCTAACCCCCCCAAAGGCCAATGATGGGCATGAAAGGGGTGGGTCTGTACACAGCTATGTTTTTCAACCATATTCTGCACGATTGCACCACTTCTGGGGTTTCTTGAAGCCTGAAGAATGTTTCAAGGGTTTCTCAACGGAAAAAGTTGAGAAAAGCTGTTCTAAACTGACAGGGAAACCACCACTGTTCACTGGGTGGTGGTGGTGGTGGAAATCAGCTTATATTCATCCATATTCTTTTCTATCTGTATTTTGGATATCCTATTTGAATGGACGCTTCCAGAATGATGCTCTTAATCTTTAATCCATTTAATTAATCACTTCTTTTCCACCTCACTAGTTTCTGAAATTAGTATTGGCAGAAATGAGAATGAGGCTCTTGGGAATAAAGCATTAATATGAATGAACATGCTTCACTCAGTAAAGATTGTCATACAAGCGGATGGCAATATTAACGCCTGCTTTTAATAGAACCAAGTAGTGGCTGGTAAGAGTGTGTTGGGGAAGAATGTTCAGCATGGAGACCTTGAGACAAAGGGGAGTCTGGGTGGTGGTGGGGGGGTTGTTTGTACTCTGCAGGAGGGTTCAGTGGGGGTGTTGTGTCAGAAGCATACTGTGTGCTCCTGTCCCAACCAGACATTACCTATGCACAAGGCCAAATCCAACCTGCCTTACATATCTCACCTATCAAGTTGGATTGTCTCCACTCAAATCACCATTCAATGTTGACAGCCTATTCTTGTCTCTTACTTCCCAGTCAACGGATACCTCTGAAAGAATCTGAATCCCAATTAAGGGGACCAGATGAGATCTGATGAGATCCAGGTAGCATGGACCATCCTGGCCAGCCTATATTAGCTACCTAATATAATATTATTACCTAGGGATTGAAAAGGGAAGCATTAGCAACCTTTTGCTTCTGCCTTTGGGACAGTTTGCTGATAAAGGACAGAGCTGAGGAGAAAAGCTGAGAGAAACAATATAAGTATAAAAGCAACCCGTAGCTCCAGCTTCCTTGACAATGGTCTCTTCTTCTGTTCTCTTTGAAATCTCCTTGGACACTTCTCCATATGGAAAACAATAGCATTAAGCCAGCAAAATGGCATAACGCTAAAAAATAATGCGCCTCTGGCCATTCCTCACTTCCTGGCTCTCTGCCGCCTTCTTGTGCTTCTTAGTACTCCACATGCCTGCTTGAAATGGCAGAAGAGAGCAATGCGATTTACATGTGACTGTCCTCTGCCTGTCAATCAAGCCAGGTGACCATGTTTTAAAGGGCCCTCGTTGCCAGGTAAATTTTTTTAAAGTAAAACTTCTCTGTTGAGATGCCTATGCATCTGATCATAGATGCATAGTGCTTTTTAAAAAAATTAAATGCCACCCCTTTTGGAATCATGAGGCTTGAATCTTTTAAAAATTAATCTCAAGCCCGATTTTCTTTTTGGGGGGGGACTTTAGAGAGGCATGCTTTGTGTTTTAACTGAGGGGGTTTGCTTTACCTGCATGATTGCCTGTTTGTTGTTCTGGGCAGTTTGCTTTAAAAAGAAAAAAAGCCCCGTCTCTGGGAGAAGTGAGAGGGAGGCGGTTGTGAGAGCAGGAACTGGAGGCGGAGATAGCGCTTCTTTGGCTCCACACATTTCCTTAGCCTGTGGTTTGCTGGCTGCGCTCCTGTAGCTCACACTTTTTAGCTGGGGGAATCCACTTTATGCAGTTCCCCAGCTAGCGCTTTAAAATGGAGGATGTAGCTACTGGTTTGCTGCTTGGATGCTGGATGTTGGTGAGGTCGTGCAAAATGCCAAAAATATGGTGTCTGCAGAAGGTAAGCATTAGACTATATTTATCAAGTGCAGAATGTCCCTTGCCCTCAGAGCCTAGCTTACACTGTGGCTTCTTTTGACCCAATTAATGTAACAAGCCGCTAAGCTATTAATCTGTGCTATTGACTCATGCTAGGATGAGATGTGCTCCTTGTATGGGGAACTGCTGCAGCTTTCAGTCAACAAGAGCCCACCTCCTGCTTCAATAGGGGAGTACAATGCACTATTCTGAATGGAAAGATGGCAGGGGAGAAGCTCATGTGTAAGTCTATCTCATTTGTTTTCTCATGCTCTTCTGCTTCCCTCCTGTACTACTTACTGTATCTGAGAAATCTTTTACTGTTTGTTTGGGGGTTTCTAAACCAACAATTTCCACTGATTATCAGACGTGAGTGCTGTGGCAGACTCTGCCACAATGAGAAATCTATCCCAGTAAAAAGAAATATGTTACTACAATACCCCTAAGAAGGACTTCCTATTAAGCAAAGAAACAAGCAGTTTCTCCACAACCACTTCATGTTGTATCATTTATACAAAGGAGGGCCCTTGCCTAAGAAACGAGGGGCGTCTGACAGGGAAGTCAATTTACTTTTGAGCAATTCCCTCTTTGTGATATTCACATCTGTGCCTTTCCCCCCTGAATAAATACTGAATGGCAGAGCTTGCTCAACTGGTGAAGTTTTGCCCTTCTTGTGCACACAACCATTATTTTTTATTAATATCAATTTGCTTTCTAAGTGCCTCTTAAGCTTGGCAGAATGTGCTGTGCTTTTGGCACTGAGATTTATGCCCAACCGCTAAATGTGTCCCTGCTTAACACTAATCTCCTGACAAAACTGTACATTTTCCCACCCTTCATTGTTTGGTTACATGAAAATTAACGTTTTTTACAACAAATATGTCCTCTCCCACAGGGCTGCAAAGAAAACTAGGTGCGCTGTCACTCTCTCTGTGTTTCCTGACTAATTTGTAGTGCAGAGGTACAGGCACCCGATAAATATTTACAAAGAAGAAATATTTATTACTTATTCATTGGTCTCTCACCCTTTCCTGAAAGCTCATGGAAAAGCAGTCTCATGTAAAAGTACTCGGTGGACTCAAACATGCGTAACTTTAAAAATGAAGACTGACCAGATATGCTGGTATAATGTTCAAATTGCAAAGTACCTTCATTCCAAATTCTTGTTTTCTCAACTCATGGAACAGTAGCTGCTGTTTTTGAGGCAGACTAGAAATGCACTGCTTAGTGATGGCACTACTGTCAATGCCAGCTAAAGCAAAATGCTTATAATGGGAGAAATATTTGTATACAACTTTTCCAAATGAGGCAGCCAAAGAAATGCATAACAGAGAAAATAAAATTATATATTCCAGGGCCCAATTAAAAGTACTGGTGCTCACCTATAAAGACATGAACAACTCCAGAACTCAGGGCTACTTGAAGGGCCACCATCATATTACTTTGCTGAATGTGACTCACTTTTCCCACTGTTGCTTGCGTGGCCTATTTATATATCACTGCAATTGGTTTACCCTGCTGGTTTTATCAATTGCTGTTTTAATACACCTACTGGCGACAGACTAGTTTTACCTATTCTACCCATTTTGTTTTTAAAATCTGAACTATTTATATATCTTAAAGACAGTGGCTTTGATTTGTTCTAAACCATATATTATCCTGCTTAACATACTTAAAACAAATTAGGTTACAATCCAAAATAAATGATATTAAAATGTATTTTGTCACTGGCAGTGACATCATTAAGGTATATTAAGAATATTCTCCATTGACTGGGAAGTCAATAAATTGCAAAACAAAGTTTGAGTCCAGTGGCATCTTTATGATCAGCAAAGTTTTATCCCAGGTATAAGCTTTTGGGTGCAAGCACCGTATCTGAGGAAGTGTGCGTGCACACAAAAGCTTACATCTCGAATAAAACATTGTTGGTCTTAATGGTGTCACTGGATTCATACTTTGTTCTGCTGCTCCAGACGAACACGACTGCCCACCTGAATAAGTTGCGATGAATAAACAGCAGGAATTTGAAAATGGCCCAATTAAAATTCTGAGTCTGAAAAAAAAAAATTGCAATAACAATGTCATTTTCTTGAGTCTGTTTTCAGAAACTATTTTTGGCTAGGTGACAGGAAAACCTAATACAGCATTTCTTCGTGGGATGCAATGAGGCTCCATTCCTCTTCTGTGGATGCATCTTAAGCAAGGCACATTCAAAATTCAGCAATGTTGGCTATTAATAGCTTTGAACATTTCATTCTGAAAAAATATAGTGGCTGAAAAATCAGTCCAAGCATAAAGTGGTTTATTTTGACCAATTAAATAAAGCATGAACCAAACTTGTTCTGGCACAAATATATTGTTCTGCCACCATCCTGTCAAGTTGCTGAATCACAATACTAGAATATGCAAATAATCCTTAGTCTTTAATTACCACAGAACCATCATATCTTGGGTGTTCTGCAGGATTAGTGCATTTGATGGGCAAACTTCAGAGGACTACTCAACCAACATTAAGAATTTGTTCAGTGTTCCTTTCACTGACCAGAAATCAGAGAGCTCAGCACGTGCTATCTCGTGTGCTGAGGTTTGGCTGGGTCATACTTTACATGGCTATTTTCTAATTGTTGACACTGAATACCTCTGTGGTTCCATTTACGTGTAAGTACAGACAATGATATTGGCAAAGATGTGAGCTCAACAATGAAAACTGCATGACCAGTGGAAAAAAAGACAAAATTAAAGTAAATTTTAGTGTTTTCAAAAATTGTTTCCATATTTGTGTCCTTTATAGGAAATGAGTAAAATGTAGTGTGGTTGAGGCCCACAAATAGGTTGGTCTTTTTTTGGGTTGGATGCAAAATGAAGGCTGTACTTCAGTTAAAAAAAAAGTCTGTAAATCCTCCCTTTTCCTTGCCCTGTTTGCAGCCAATCAAAGAAATTGAGAGCTTTTGAAAGGTGAGTCCCTGAAATAATATATAATTATGACAATATATATAACTGGGCTGGGAACCTGTGTCCTGACATATATATTTCATGTTGTGTATTTGGCTCTGAGTCTCAGCTCAGGCCTGACCAGCTGCAAAATTGCCCCAGAAGGCCAGGCAGGAGGTGAGCCACCGCAGAGTTCCAGCTCCCTCTTCATTGGGCTGCCTCAGGCAATCACTTGGGTGGTTTGGCCGAAGAACCAGCCTTGGTTCCAACAAAAATAACTCAGATGACCTGTGATAACTTCAAGACTCACCAGTTTATTGTGGCATGTGCAGTAGAACCCCACTGGAACAGAACCCCACTTTCTTATATGCATGAACTTTGCATGAGTGTAGGTTCTGGTTCACAGTTTATGCTGAAATGAATGTCTTTTAGTCTTTTAAAAAATATAAATATACATCATAGATTATCTGAAAATGACTGAAATATCCAGCCAGAACTCTAGGGAACTCTAGCATTCTAGTCAGAAAAGCAATGGATTAAAGCCCCATTTATGAAATTAAATGGTATTTTCTGCCTTGAGAAAGACAGAGCAGACATCAATAAATATTTTTATACACTTTAAAACTTATTGAATCTGCCAGATTTTCAACTATCAAATGAGTAATGCTGAAGACACCAAACAAGATGTAAGAAAAGCCTTCAGTTGGAACAGTTCTGAAAAAGGAAAGTATATTAGAGAAGAGAAATATGCATCCAGAGTTTTACACACCGTGTCTTTAGGGTGGCCCAATAAGTAGAAATAGGGGGAGCCATGCTTGTCACTTTTCATGCACATGGAGAGGCTGGAAGATACCATTCCTAAAGGAAGGGGAGGAACAGCCTAGGACCAATCATTAGAATTAACAGAACCAGAGACATCAAGACACATTATTAATTATTATTATTATTAATTATTATTATAGCAAAGAATTCTTAGGTTATTAGAACAGTTGAGCAAGACATTTATAAGTAACATTTTTTTCTAATACAGGTCAGACAAAGATGCATGCAGTCAATTAATATTAGTGAGAGAGAAAAACTACTCTAAACATATTTGAGGAGGAGCTTCTGGAGAAATGTGGGATAAACCTTGAAAAGGTGCATAGAAAAGGAATCATGATTGGTAACTCAGAAACATTATACTGTGTTACCTGGCTGGTTCATATGAGAATATCTCAGATTTGTCCCTTATAAAAACACCCCAAACCTTGCCTTGCTTGAGATCGCCCTGTTGACCATTTATGCACTGGAGGTTTCATGCCGGGCTTCCGGCTGGAATTTTAGTCGTGGCAGGTTGCCCCACCTCTTCCTGCATTTGGGCCAGTGCGCTCATTCACCCCAGATTTGTGGTCCTGCATGGGAGCTGGGCCAGTGAAGTTCCCAGTGCATAAACGGTCATTGATGATAAGCTTTTGAGATCTGTTAATGCCAGACATGATTTTCTTCCCTGCTGTATTGGCAGAGCAACTTCCACTGGCCCATTTTCGTGTCCCACTCTCTCATGAATATATGTGCCAGAAATAACCAGAATGAGAAGAATAAGAAACAGGAGTCCAGTGCTACATTTCTAACAAGGCTTCATTCCGGAGAATAAAGATCCCTTCTTTAGAGACAGTGGAATCAATTCTCATGGCTGGCATATTTAGAGTTTAGCCTTCCTTCTCTTCCCTGGGGCAGGAATAATGTGAGAATCAGGAGTCTGAGGAGGAAAAGGAGGGTTGAATGGGGAAGCTAAGAATGCTCAATCCTCTAGTTCTGCCCCCTGCAATTCAAGTGCTCAAGCCTCTCGAGTGCTGAGGAGACAGAGGAATAATTCAAGAGGCTATGCTGGTCCCTGTAGGGGGACTGCAGCTGCATTCACACCAAGAGGGAATATACTTAATGACCTCAGTAAATTCAAATTTTACTTGTCTTTCATACTCAATAACTGAATACCTGAACTTTTTAAAGCATGGAACAGTGTCACACATATATACTGTAGTTGCTGAACTGAATTATTATGGGACATTTATTCTCCTGAAATATTTCTTTTTTAAGTCACACACATGTATAATATCAAAAACCCCACAAACCATTATTTCTGTCATCTAACTAGCTAGTATTTTTTGTCATCTTCAATAAGAATACTATCAAAAAAGTTTATTGCGCCAAAAAATACCATGGGCTCTAGAAAAGGCGGTGTCTCTGGGGCTTTCCTGCCACCCCCCTGGACCTGGGCAGGTGCTGCTCAGGCTGGGAAGAAAGGGTCTCTGGGGCTTTCCTAGCCCACTCCCTAGACCTTGGCAGGGAACCACTCAGGCCAGGAGGAGGCAGCTCTGGAACTTTCCTGCTGCTCTCCCCAAACCTGGGTGGATACTGCTTGGGCGGGAGGAGGTGTTTCTTGGGCTTTTCTTGCCCCCTTCCTGACTTGGGCAGCTGCCACTCAGGCTGAGAGGAGGCATCTCCTTGGCCTTCCTGTCCCCCCCTCCTGGACCTAGGCAGGCTCTGCCAAGGCCTGTAGAGGATGCGGGAGGCTGCTTGGGGTGGGACAAGGTATTTCCAGAGCCTTCCTAGTCCAGGCAGCAGTGGGGCCTTTTTGTGCCAGGGTCAGCTGTTGGTGGGGCTGCCAAGCCTCTACCTCCATTCCTCCTGCTAGGCTGGCTCACCTGACTGCCAGTTCTTCCTGCAGGGGAAAACAGGAGGCAGTTGGGGGTGGGGCATCAATTATCTGATTGGTCCTCTGGGGAGAGTGATGTCCTGGAAAGCCAATCAGGTAGCGAGTGCTTCGTGAACACGCACACCAGACTTTATTATGTGGAATGATGATTTGCTGAATATTTTTATCAATGTTATCAAGCCATTCAAATGTGTGGAGGGGGTCTAGCAAAAGGTTAGCAACAGTTCTTTAGTATTCATGCATGCTGGGAGAAGCATAAATCTTGAGGAATGCTGGTACATAGGGTTGCTAGCTCTGGGTTAGGAGATCTGGGGGTAGAGAAAAGATCTGGGGAGGGGAGGAGCCTCAGCAGGATATAATGTTATTGAGTCCACCCTTCAAAGCAGCCATTTTCTACAGGGAATTGATTTGTGCAGTTGGGAGCGTAATTCTAATTCTGAGAGATATCCAGGCACCACCTGGAGGATGACAATCCTACCTGCACAGTTTGTGATCCACCATGTTAGAAGAAGAGCACCCAATGCATAGGCTCACTCACTAGTAGCATGATAATTTCCTAGATGTGCTGTGGGACTGAGACTACAAACCTTGGGAAGGAGGCTGTCAATCACTTGGCCCTTCCAATGCGCACTGGTGGAGGGGTGTGCATTTGGCTTGGGTCACAAATTATATAAGCTTCAGGTAGGGAAGTGGACAAGACGTGTTGGGAAGGGGGGTCCCCTCAGACTGTAATAATATATGAACCCATAAAAATTAAAGAAAATGAAGCCAAGGCTGACCAATCTACACTATCACATTCTTGCATTCAGCAACTGAATTCTTCCATCCCTGTTTTATTTAAAAGGTTATGGCTTCCTTTTCAGGAAAAAAAACACTAGATACAATGTAATGCATACACAAACAAAAATAATTTCAACTAACGGAAAGTACATTCAATTTGCCAATGATCATTACAGGATTAGCTGTTCCTTTAATCACTTTTGATACATGCATATCTACACTCTTCTAAAATCAACCACTTCCATATTTATTCCTTTGATGACTGATGCTTTTATGAGGTGCAGTTGCCTTGACACCTTAATGTAAGAAAAGCTAGCTCTATGTAAGTTTAAATACTGCAGTCTGGCACTGTAAAGATGGAGCCACATATAGTACTGGCTGGCCTGGAATCCTCATTGTTCCAGGATTTATCTGCTGAGGTGGTATGAATACATTAAAAACAAAGGCATTCATGGAACAAGACTGACTGGAATGAGGGCTTTCTTTCTTTCACTTTATCTTTCTTTATAGCAGCCTTTTATAAGAGGATTTATGCTATTCCCTTTATTTTCTTGCAGTTGACTATATTTTTATCTTTCAATAATGTATGTATTTAGCACTCCCATCCTTTCTTTAAGGCAGTCCCTAAGGTGGTGTCTCTGGCAATACTGGTGCTTGCTGTCATCATTCCTGGTGCCTATTCAGTGTTTTTCCGAAGTGGGTGGAGCCAAGTAGGGTTTTTGACTAGCAAGGCCACTGGAGGTTTGATTGGCTGGGCAGATTTTTGAAAACCTTTCTTTGGCAACAGCTGCCACCACTGCACAAGGATCTTCATGGTGTCAGTGAAGTTAAACTGTAGCAGCTTCTGTGGCAGCTATACTGTGGCTGCACCTGTCAGAATTCCAAAGGTGCCCACATCCTCAAAGAGCTTGGGGGCTTCTGATTTAAGGAGCTCAGAGTGGCATGCATGGTTTTTCTTTAGTTCATTTTATCTTCAGAATGATCGTATAAACTAACTGAGACTGAGGGAGAAAGCCTGGTGACTCAGTAACTTTCTTGATAAATGGAAATTTTAACCTGCCTATCCCAGTGCTCTAATCAGTACACCGCAGCTGGCTTTCCCTCTTCTGGGGTCCTGGAAAGCAATGTATATCCCTAGGGCTAAATTTTGTGAGCAAATTACCTTAGATGTAGGCTTCTGACCCAATGGTTGTACCTCAGTGTTTTTTTTTTAAGCATCATTTTGAAAAGCATACATTTATTCTTATTATTGCTTCCCCCCGTTGTATCCCTCTGGATAGTAGCAAATTTGGGCTAGGACTCCATTTTTAATTCCTGACCAAGGCTAAGGAACTTTAATTCATATATTTTGTACTCCATGCCTTCTCAAAAGCTGCCAGATTGGTTCAAAAATTGAACTCCCATCTGAGAACCAAGATAAGAGGCTCTCAGGCAGGGAAGGCAGCCACTGGAATGAAATGAAGTTTTAAAAGACAAAAATTATATATTCAAGGTGCTACAAGGAATTTATGCAATCTGAGAGGCAACTATTTCAAAACTAAACAATAATTTAGAGGCCCAGTTATGTTTCTATTAAATGTAGAACTTATTCCACACAAATCAAATTTTGGGTACAGACTAGGTTTTACACTGAACTGTGAATATACTATGCAGGGATGGGCATCAAGCAATACAACCCGATGCAGCCGAGTTCCCTACATTTAGAAGTACAGCAGAAGCATGACATGGATTGGGACCATGTTGGGGAGGAATCCTGCTTCCCCTTGTGCCTTTTTCCAAACCTGAAATAGCTCTGTAGGGTGTTATTTGCCTAATGTGCAACCATTCAGTTATTAATCTTTGCACTGGTTAGAAAATGTCTACAGATATTGCAATTATGTCTAAAGATTCTTTTTGTCACCAAAATTGTTGTTTAAATATGGTGAATATTTGGATGTTGTTTTTCAGGTCTTTAAAAATGTTTTTACATCATTAATGTATCAATATATTAATATTAAGAGCCTCTTGTGGCGCAGAGTGGTAAGGCAGCAGACATGCAGTCTGAAAGCTCTGCCCGTGAGGCTGGGAGTTCGATCCCAGCAGCTGGCTCAAGGTTGACTCAGCCTTCCATCCTTCCGAGGTTGGTAAAATGAGTACCCAGCTTGCTGAGGGGTAAACGGTAATGACTGGGGAAGGCACTGGCAAACCACCCTGTATTGAGTCTGCCATGAAAATGCTAGAGGGCGTCACCCCAAGGGTCAGACATGACCCAGTGCTTGCACAGGGGATACCTTTACTTTACTATATTAATATATCTAGTCTGTGGCAAAATACCCCTCTGAGGTCCTTTCTGTCCTCAAACCCTCCTCTCCAAAGGCTTTACTCCCAAATTTCTAGGAATTTCCTAAACTAGAGTTGGCAACCCTATCTTCTTTCCAACCAACAGCAATCTGTTTATCTGCCCCTCTGTCTTAAGCTTCCCCCTCCCCAGCCTCTACCTCAGGTTGCAAGGTATCCCCTCTCCATCAGTAGAGGATGGGGAGTGTCAGGTTGACATCTAGGCTGGAGAACTCCTAGAGATTTGGGGAAGGAGCCTGGGGAAGACAGGGACCTCAGTGGGGTACAATGCCTTGGTGTCCACCCTTCAAAGCATCCAATTTTTCCAAGGAAACTGATCTCTGTAGACTGGATATGAACTGTAATTCCTGGGGATCCCCAGATCCATTTGGAGGCTGGTACCTCTACCTAGGTACTTGGCCAGATCCATTTGCATGGTAGGGAACCCTCAAGCACTTGTGGGGTGGCATCTAAATTTACTCTGTATTTTCCACCCTATTCAAACTATTTCCTCTTTCTCTCTTCCTGGCAACCCTGATAACCTCTGTCCTTTCTCTATTTCATTCCCTCCTCAGCCATTCATCTACCTACCTTTTATTTGCCTCCCATCTTCAGATACATTATTATTTATTTATTTTACTTCATACTTTACTTACATTTACTTCATTTACATTACATTAAACAAATACTTCATATTCATTTACTTCATTTATATACTAAAGCGTTTTACATTATTTCCCTTTCTTCCTTTTTATATGTGAGGTATGTTAGGCAGAAAGTATGTGACTGGTCCAAAATCACCTAGGGCAGTGGTCCCCAACCATTTCGAGGCTGGGGACCGGCAGGGCATCGGGCTGCGCCCGCACGGACCGGCCGCGCCCGCATCGGGCCGCGCCCACGGGCCGCGCCCATGCATCGGGCCGCGCCCGCGCCCATGCATCGGGCCGCGCTCGCGCGGGCCGCACCCATACCCGCACATCGGGTCGCGCCCACGAGCCGCGCCCGCGCATCGGGCCACCCGATGCGCGGCCCGGCCCTGATTCCCTCTCCCCGCCCACCCGCAGCAAGAAGCTTCCCGGGCCTGGGAAGTTTTTTACTGCGGGGGGGGCGGGGGCGGGGGAGAGGGAGCCGCGGCCCGGCGCCATGGCCTTCGCGGCCTGACAGCGGGCCGCAGCCCGCAGGTTGGGGACCACTGACCTAGGGGGTTTCCACAGCAAGATGGGGATTTGAACATGGGTCTACCAGACCCAACACTGAAGCTCTAACTGCTATACCACACATGCTTTCCTATAGTGGTTGCAAGTCACCTTGTGGTTGCTGCCAGGCCTAGGGTAGTTAACCTCAAGGTAGATCCTGGAGATCTTCCAGAATTACAACAGAATTCCAGATGTCAGAGATCTGTTCTCCTGGAGAAAATGACTCCTTTTGAGGTTGGACTCTATGGTATAATATCTGTCTGAGGCCTGTCCAGTTCCCAGCTTATCTCAGATGCTACCACAAAATCTCCTGGAATTTCCCAAAGTGGAGATGGCAAACCTAGCCAGGTCTAGTCCCAATGAGTTCTTTTTTGATCTTTGAGGAAGAATTTGGCTTGGAAAGGACCCTGACAGACTAAGCCTGGCCTAGCAACAGCCACTGACCAAGCCTGCCTAGCAACAGCCACTGAGGAAACACATCGCTTACATCTACAGATGGTCTTTTTATCATTTACTCCGCAATGTATTTTTTTTTAGAGTTCACGTTTTTCTGCAAATGTGGAGCCTTTTCAGGTTTGTAGAATGATATGATTTGTCCTTTCACAGATCTGATCATTAGATTTAAGTATCGGACTTCTATTAGAATATGAAATTTTTATTTTTTTATTTTTTAGGATTCCATTGCTCTTCACAGCCTTACATTTCTTATGATGGTATTGCTCCCAGCAAGTTTTCATTCCTCACAATTATGAATATTTGTATATTCAGTATTCAGGTGAGTAGTTGCCCTGAAGGTCCCTTCATGCAGCCTGCAGAGGATGGGAGCGCACTTACTGGGAGCGGGGAATGCTCAGCATTTCAGTGATGCGCCTATATGACCTAGAAGTGATGTATGCACCTCAGGGGAGTTATGCTCTTGTTTTTACACACAACTCTATGGTAGAATTAGCTTCTATCATATAGGTTTTGCCCTAAACCCAGAAAGTCACTCCTGACATCCCTGACATTCCTACATCACTGCTGGGTCATACAGGCATGTTGCTGAATGTTCTTCCCTTCCCTTGCTGGCCAGTTTACCAGTAGTGGAGCAATGAGGTTTGGCAGGGAGACCCCTCACCACCACTGGAGGTGGGGTCAGTCCAGAATAATAGTGCAGCAGGAAAAAAAGCCCAAGAAAAATGTTCCACCTGCAATGTAGCAGTTACATTGTGGTCTTAAACTAAACATTTTGCAACAAGCTTATTAGCAGCCTGATTCATGCAGAGTTTAGCACTCTTGAAGTTGCTGGTTTCAGTGGGCATAGGCACACCTAACTCTGTAGAGGATCTGTATGCAAGGATAGCATGACATCTTTCGCCCTTCTTTTTTTAATAGAAGTGCCTGAGTATGTATGAACATTTTTGTCTGCATATGCTTGCTTAACAGCAAACACAATGACTTTCTGATACATGTACTGGAAAAAATACACTCCTGTAATTAGTATATAATATTACTGATTATTTATTTTGCTATTTAGAATCCTACCTTTCTACCTGATCTCTCTTTTTCAAACTCAAAACCAACAATTAAAAAGGATTTCTCTATGAGTTTGGTTTTGAGTAATATTGTGACCTCACTTAAACATCATTCATTCATTCATAAGTTGATAAATATTAAGATAAAATTAATTATCCCTCCCCCATGGAAAATAAACATCTACCTACACGAACAGCAGAAATCAAAAGCATTATCTGAAACTGAAAGCATTCCCTGAAGATGGAAATTGTAATTTATTCCAGAAGTTACTGTTCTGATTACTAACTACCTGTGCCTTCCTAAGCAGCTTCTCCCCTTCTAAGCCCAGTAACTTCGGCCTATTCTGCACACAATAGATAATGCACTTTCAATGCACTTTAGAAGGAGATTTTCCTGTTCTTGGCCCATTATGCACGGCCGCCGAAACGGCGATTTCAGGTCACATGGAAAACGCGGAGGGGGAAGACGCGACGCATACCAGTTATGTACGGGGCGGGGCACGACGGTGGCAAAACCCAGAGTAACCGAGTATGCACGCGGCGATCCGGGCACCGCTTCTGGTTGCGCCCCGGTCACCCGGAAGCTGCACTTTCTTCCACGTTTCACTGACGCGGCTTTTTCGGCGGCATGCACCGAAGCTGCGGCCGGTTGCAGCTGGCTCCATGCGTTATCGGTGATTTTAGTAGCCGCCATTCCACCCCGAATGTGCGCTAAAACCCCCGTGCATAATGGGTCCTTCACAGGAAAACCCAGCTGCCAAAGCACATTGAAAGTGCATTATCCATTGTGTGCAGACTGGGCCTTCAATGGATTTTAGAAGAGTGTAATTCTGCTTAGGAAAGTAGAGTAAACTGTATATTTATACATTCAACGCATGAATATGAACCCCTTCGAAAGTCAGCCTTCACAACATGCTTCTCAGGAGCTGATAGAGGGCTTCCCTACCCCAAGTCAGATATTTCCAACTTCATATCTAATGAGGCAGTGGGTCTAGCAAAGTTGGAAGTAATGTGACCAGACCTATGATGCAGAGATATATTTACAAGTAAGTCACATACAATTAGTTAGATAAACCTAACAGTGTGGTAGCTGGATAACAAGTGGCTTTGGGACTTCAGTGCACCATTAATGCATAGCATTGAATAAATGAAAATTTAAACACAAGGGCATAGATAATGAAAAAAGTGAAAACCCACCATATTCCGGGACTTGTCCAGTTCCACGTTTCAATAGCAGCCGCACTCTCCTGCCACCAGATTTAATTAGCTCTATTGCTCTGGCGTGTGTCATGTCTCTTGTGCTTTCCCCATTGATTTCAATTATTTGATCCCCCACCTGCAGGGGAGGGAAAAAATGCCATATTAGTAAAAGCTGACTGATAAGCAAAGTTGACTAGCATGCAAATGTATATAATGCATATTTGATAGTTCAGGATTGCTCTATACACACCAAACATACAATTTATCTCTGTCTGGGATACAGATGGTCACTCTAGGGTCCTCTCTGCACCCCCTCTGAACTTTAAGAGGGCCTTCCAGCCCTGGCTGCAAAACTTGTACAGACACATAGGGAAGAGATGGAGGCATTTCTGAAGGCACTCAACCTACTGACCCATGGTGCTCTTATATGCTAGTACTACTGCATCTTGCCTACTGTCCAATACTAGAACTTGGCCAACCCAGTCCTGATTGTAGGGCTGTTAATGGCATTTACACTCATATTTTAAGTTGTTTCTTCACATTTACATTGTCAGAACAGTTAATTGAATCACAGTGCCCATCAGTCCTTTTGTTTTCAGTGAAGGAACCTTTCTTCTAATGGAATCAATGAGCATCAAATGTGCTTAACTTTACCTGAATGGTAATGTGACCTGGTTATTTTTATGAACAAAAATTCTTGGACTTGTTTGGGATTTCGTTAGAAGGAAGAGGGGTGGCTACAAGTGTGTTATTCCCACTGGGAAACTACAAAGCAAGATGTGCAGAAATCTAGCCCTATTTGCTTCCTTTCTTCATGCACTAAAAAGACCTGTATCCCACGGAAAAGCCCTTTCCCTCCTGCAAATGAGTCAGCCTGGCTCTCTGTGTAATTCCACTGCAAATTCCATTTCTGGGTATAATAGAATTCAGGAAACTGGGATTTGGTTATTTACCGATTGCATGTTTACCCCACCTTTCTTCCATCAGGGAACTTTAAGTCAGTGTAGATTGTGTTCCCAAGAGTGGATTGTTCCCTAAACCTCACAGCTGTCTGTAATGATAAGCTAGGGTTATCGTCCACCAGTGTGACTGTATGTAGGCTCACTCAAAGAAGACTTGTATCAACAGTAGAATAGTGGGCTTGTCGATATTTTTCGGCTCAAGAAAATGGTAATTCACTTTTGCCAGAACATTTGGCTGTCACTGCACACAATGATGTACAACCTAGGTTGGATTGTTTGAACAAGATACAGCAAAAGGGACACACAGCTGAACAGACTAATTCAGCACATTGATCAGCCTGCGGGTAGCACACCTGTTCTGCTGTTGCACAGGGTGGGGAGAGTTCTCTGCACAGAGAGTGTTGTCAACATGGATGCCATATGGATGCTGATCACAGGAACACAATTTTTATAGTGAAACTGTGAAACAGAGTCTAGGGAGGTGCAGCTATTGAAAAGTTTACAACAACAGCCCCCAAACCAATTGTTCCATGTGCTAATCCCACCATCCATATCCTCCTTCAAGAGAAACAGTTTTTGCTGAGCTTTTGGGCTGAAAACTTGGAAACCAACCCCTATCTCTTATTTATTTAGTGACAAATTCCTACCCTGCCTTGCTCAATGCGACTCAATGCTAGCCATACTGTGCAAAACCATTAAACATAATAATTCAAAGGCAGACAAGCAAGCCAATTGCCACCAAACACTACCAGCAGTAGAGGCCTCTGTACAAGCCTCCATTTGAATCCATTTTAAATAAACACTGTACAATGCTTACAAAAATGTGCTTGTCAGGAAGCCCACTTAATCTCCTCCAACAGGCTGTTTTAGAGAGATGGAGCTACAGTGGAAAAAGACTGGTTTAAACAAGCTAAAAACAGATTCATATTTAAGAGAGCTATAACCAGAGGGCCTCGACAGGCTAGCCTGTCAGATCTTGGAAGCTAAGCCAGGTGAGCCTTGGTTAGTACTTGATGGGAGACGACCAAGGAAGCAAGGGGTGCTATGCAGAGGCAGGGAGTAGCAAGCCACTCTATGGGTCTTTTGCCTTAGAAACTCTTTGTGCTCTTCATAAATTGGCTACAACTTGATAACATTTTCCTCCACCACAGTCAGAGGAGAGTGATGAGCAGGTATATCAGTTCATTCCAGAAGAGAGTCTCCTTCAATTATGAGGGCCTCAGATGATCAAACACAATTGAAGTCACTGAAAATGCCCACATTACAAATGTACAGCTGAAAAGAGCCCGGAGCCTGGGTCTCTCACATTTAAGCCCAACATTCTAACATTTACACTACAGCTTGAATGCTAAACATAGTCCCCATGATGTAGGTCTATCACACTAGAATCTGGAAGACCCAGAGTTGAATCCTCAGTTTGTCATGGAAGCTTGCTGGGTGGCCTCACACAGGATTGTTGTGGCAGGGAGAACAATATTTAGCCACTTTGGACCTCCAAATATCTAAGTAATAACAAGAGGTTTGGGCATTGTGGACGATTTTTCATGGGCAGAAAAGGCCGGGGCAGCATCAGTATGGATCCAGGGGTAATCCCCATGTCTACTGATGTTGCCGCCAAGCTGCTGATCTCCAGGGCCTGGTGCAGATTGGGCCCCAAAAGCCCTGCACTAAGGGGAGGCTTAATGCCCCCTTATATGGACTGCCCAAAAGATGCGTGACACAAAAACAGACAGTGGGAGACCACCCTTGAGCATCTTTTGCCTCAAAAACTCTACAGGGTTGCAATAATTTAGCTGTGACTTGACTCTCCCTAGGAGATAAAATTAACTAACTATCCTACTTCAGTCACAGTATTAGAAGAGGACTCATTGGAAAAGAGAATAATGCTAGGAAAATTTGAAGGCAGCAGGAAAAGATGAAGATACAACATGAGATGGATTGAGTCAATCATGGAAGCCATGGCCCTCAGTTTGTAAGACGTGAGCTAGGTTGTTAAAATTTGGATGTTTGGGAGGTCATCAATTTGTAGGGTCACCATAATTTGGAAGTGGCTTGACAGCACTTACACACACCCTCCTCCTATGTTCCCAGTTCGAATCAGCTCCCTGTATCCCTGATCTGAGAATTCAGAAATCTGTGATTCTGTGATTTTATCCCTTGTTGTTACCTGCCCTGAGCGTTTAGGGATGGTGGGATATAAAAATAAAGATTTATAATTTAAAAAATTTTAAACATAACAGGGAGATCCAGATACAAAACTCACAATGTCTTGACTGGTTGTTTCCTGGGGATGGCAAAACAACATGGAAGAATAAGGTGACCTCCTGCAGCCAGGTCCAAAATATAATTTGAGTGATCCATGGGTGCCATTGATCCATTAAAACAAAACACACACACAGAGAGAAGACGTGCTGTTTGTGCATTTCCTGTCATCCTATCTACTTTGAGCTTTAGCTTGAGGATGAAAGGCACACTTGTAGGCACATGCATGCACACACACATAGAGAAGAAGTTAAAAACAGAGGAGACCACTTTGTGTGGAATATTTTGTTGTTTGTACATGCAGTAAATGTACATACATTAATTTATGCAGCTTTTATGCTTATCCTATGCAGGAAAAATCATAATAAGGGTAGAAAGCAAGGAACAGAGCTAATATCAATCAATTGAGATGGGAAGAAATGGGCAGGGAAAGATGGAATTGGAATGTCAGAAGAAAGAGCAGACGATTAATTGGAGCATGTGATGACTTGCAATAAATGCTGGCTTCTAAACAGGTTTAGTGGATTAGTAAATATTTTTCTGTGGACATGCATGACTGGTTTATGAAGTTCCAGAGCAATTACGGTAGCCTAACTTGAAGCCCAGTGCCCACTGTGCCATTCTTGAATGAGCATGCCTCTGCCAACAGAAAAACTCATTACAGGCACACCACTTTCCTGCTGCACCAGAAATAAACATAATTGCATGTGTGGGGCTTTACACCTATGTTAAGTGGGGAAATTTAATGGCAAAAAAGCCCACAGTGATTGTGCATAAAAGGCACCTCTGTCAGCCGCCAGCTTAATGTATTTTATAATTAAACCTCTTGAAATAGACTAATTACCTATGGAAAGTGACATCTCTTGTTTATGTGCACACTGTAGTTTCCACATTAAATGTTCACTGTCTTCTTCCACCATCTCCCCTATGCCCAATCCATCCTGCTGACAGGAAAAGAAGGTGTTGCCTTGTGAAAGAGGCCTCACAGCATGGGGCTGCCTCTTCCTCTGACGGACACCTTCTATCTTGGCGAAATTTAACTAGTGATAGTTTCCCATCCAGTAGCAAGCAGATGCAGAATTCAGGATGCTTTTGCATGTAATAATATAACAGCTGAGTGGTCCCTCAGCAATGAATCGAAGGGAAGAGGGGCATTCAACAAATTACTGTCTCACTGTCAGCCTCATTTATGCAACATGCCAAGACTGTCCACAGAGTTTGTAGACTAGAACTTGCCCGCTTCACCCCTTCCTCACTGCTCTTGACCCCAAATTTGTTCCTGGGAGACAGTAAAAAATACCAGAATGAAGGGGGTGGGGGAATCAATGGAAATCATTGCCTCCTGTTCCAAAGACTTAAGTGCTATGGCACTGCAGGGTTGGACATGTGCCAATAGCACTGGCCTACCATATAGGTTGGTTATAACAAGATAATGAACATAGAACACTCTGGACACTCGAACCTTATAGGATGATGGTGATGATGATGATGATGATGATGATGATGAATTGTCACAGCCAGATATTTGACTGGTAGATGGTGTTCTGCAATTTGAGATATGGCCAAGCCAGACTTCTTGCAAAGATTCCAGTGCTTTTTTCTGACGCACATGAGATACACTCTCAGCACAGAATTAAACCACCTTTGTTGCCCTCCCCTGGACACACTCTGGTTTGTCTACATCTCAAAACTGAACACAGTACTCCAAGTGAGGCCGAATCAGAGCAGAGTAAAGTGGTACCATCACCTCCCGTGATCTGGACACGATACTCCATTTAATACAGCCCCAAATCCCATTTGCCTCTTTAGCCATCGAGTCACACTGCTGATTTATGTTCAATGTATGGTCTACTAAGACTCCTAGATCCTTTTCAAACATACTACTGCCAAGACAAGTCTCCCACATCCTATATTAGTGATCCTAGGCCACCATTCCCATCCCCCCTGTTGTGATATGTTTTTGCCACAGTGAGCACTATTTCCCTCACAAGAGAAATAGGAGTTAAGCAGTTCAGCCCTCTCTTCATCATCATCTGTTATAATTTCACTTTCTTTTCCTTGCAGTGGTCCTACAGAGGTCCTACTCTCTTTCTTACCTGAAATTTAACTAAAGAAGCCTTTTTTTGCTATGTTTTGCACTTCTTGCTAGCCTGTGTTCATATTATTACACAGTAATAATCACAACAACAGATAGGGATGAAAAATGGAAGGAAAGTTCTGTCTTAAGGAAAGCCATTTGGATTACTTGTGAAAACAGCTGGATGTGCACTTTTTCAGAAATCTTTGAACTAAATCATTCTTCTCTAATTTAGGGGTAGTCAACCTGTGGTCCTCCAGATGTTCATGGACTACAATTCCCATGAGCCCCTGCCAGCGTTTGCTGGCAGAGGCTGAAGGGAATTGTAGTCCATGAACATCTGGAGGACCACAGGTTGACTACCCCTGCTCTAATTGATACCATGGAAATTTGTGAAGGGTAACAGCAATTCCCTTGCTATAGGGAAAGTAGTCAGCCTAATTATTCTCCTTTATATATTTGACACCAAATGATGTTAGAGCATCCACTTCATCATGCTGTTAATACATCAACAGAAATATTAGATGAGAGGCTGCGGCAGCATGCCAAATAAACCTAGAGATATCCCAGACTAGCCAATCCCTTTTAGCCTAAGCAATTCTGGCTCCACCATACAGTTATTTCTGACAGAATTCTAGAGGTCACTCATATTTCATATCTACTTTTAATAAAATTATTCATTAAGAAAAATGGAGTCAAATACAGTGGACAAACCATAGTCCAAAAAATTATCCATTCTTCAAAAGCATGCTGCTTTTCTCAGAACCCCCCAATTCTTACATAAATTCTCAAGGTCAGATATATATATATCTGAACTACGTATATATATAATGAAACATGACATTATAAGCCTCTAATTTATGAAATAAGGCTAATTTTGACATTGAGTTGAATCCAACCAGTTGTTCTGCTACTAAAAAAAAGGAGTGGTCCTCTTTGACCCCTCAAAAAGACTATGCTAGCAATCATGTACAAAAGTCATGTAGAACCAGGCCTACAACAGGAAAGGGAACTGGGAAAGACTGAGTGGATCCAAACCACTGAAAATCAAAGAGCCAAGATAAATCTATAACCCATAATTAAAGGCAAATATTTTGACTTGTATGTAAATAAACCATCACAGGTCAAACTCTAAACATTTCCTTCTGAAATCAATGAGACTGAAATGTGCTTAATTTTGATTGAATTATGCCTGCAGTGTTTTTCAAGGGAATCAATTTAAACGGTGATTCACTGAATTTTAAACAATGAAGAAATGATTGCACAGTGTGGTGTTTGGCTTGCCAATTTAGTTCTGGATAACGCAAATACCTGTCATCACCTGACAATGTAGGATTAAATAATACATGTAATGTGGTTAAAGGCAGATTAGCAATAAAACATAAGAAAAATGAACACTACTTAGCAGAAAATAGATATCACAGTCCCAATCTTAATTTTATTGACTTTTCAAAGATTAGCCTAACAAAAATTCCCTACAAAACAAACAAATACAATCAGGATATCAAACAAACAGATTGTCAATATATGATATGATGAGAATCAAGAAAAAGAACATATGATCAAATAAAAATACATCATATATATATGTATATATATACGTGTGTGTGTGTATATATATATATGTGTGTGTATATATATATATATATATATATATATATATATATATGTGTGTGTGTGTGTGTGTGTGTGTGTGTGTGTGTATATATGTATATATGTATATATATATGTATATATATGTATATATATTAAATATATGTATGCCAATCTTTTTGAGTGTGCACTAGTTTTATTTTGGAGTTCACCAACTTAGTCAATTATTTTGAGTTCACCAACTTAGTCAATTATTAGGATTGCTTGACTCCCTGCAGGTCTGACTCATGGCCTACTCACAAGTTGTGATCATCAGAGTTGCGGATACAAGAAATTCATGGAAGCTATGAATTGTGATGACCAAAGGGAACCTCCAGATTCAGAAGAAGTAGCCCTGTGAACACCAGCACTGGAGGAACAACAACAAGGGTGCCTTTAGCCTATATAATGTGTTTGTCAGCCTTCCAACAATTTATGATGTTTTTGGCTAAGGACTTTATGGATCTGAATTGCCCTATGCATAAACAGTTCCGCAGGGCCTGCAAAAGGGAGCTCTTCCGCCAGGCATTTGGTTGAGACCAGGCACAACCAACAGCGAATGAAGGGCCTCTGCTCCCCTCCCCTCCCTCTCAGAGCTCCACCAGAGTGCTCAGGACCTGCTTGCACCACTGTACTGTAGCATTTTTTACACCGTTTATTGTTACAACTACCTGTTATTAATATTATTGCATGGTTACTCATATGTTATAGATTGTTTTATGTATTGTTCATATGTTCCATGTAAACCGCCCTGAGCCTCCGGGGAGGGCGATATATAAATTTAAATAAATAAATAAACAAACAAATAATATGAAAGATGATTTATCCTGTATTAGATGGAATGTAATTCCAGATGCAACACTGCTTTTTAAAGGAAATTTGATTTTATGGCCAATTATAATGAAAGGGGGAAATAAAGCCTATTTCCTCTCATGAAACAGCGACATGGAAGAAGCAAGTTGCTATAGAAGAATGTGAAACATAAAAAAGATAAACATATGATACAAAATTTCCCCGTACTGCAGAGGTAAACACAGTGTTTTGTGATGGAAGTCTGACTGGCTTTGATCCTTATCGATGCCAGCAAAACTGATAACTACTGTAAATATTTGATGACAGGGAAGGTTATATTCACACCAGCCAACACCTGACATTATGTGTTCTGAACCTGCTACATCCGGGTTGTCTTCTGGAGTACCCCCATGTTAAGCACCATATAAATGTGGAGTCTAATTTAAAAGGTTAGTCAGTAAGTTTATTTGATACAGCACTATGGCCAGATGCAAGCATTTACTAAAATACAGTAGAGAAAGTAAAAGAATCTCCAAATTTAAATTTACAAAAGGCAAATTTAACATTTAAGGTTACAAATTTAAAATCTGATAATAAAGTACATCTAAATCATTACTGATATAATGTCTTCCCCCTGAGCTATATATGTGTGAACAATATTTGGCAGCCTGCTTGATTATGGGGGCCTTTCTACTCCATAGGAGGAATCTGACTTTTCCTCTGCCAATGCTCTCAGGGGCATCTCTGATAAGGGAAGAATAAACCTAGTGCTTGCAGATATATAAGACAGGCACCTAAGAAGCAATGGACTCTACCTCTCCAGAGTTGCAAGGGCAGAGAATTAAACCACCCATGCCTACTGAAAACCTTAAACATAATTTCCTAATGTTAATATTAATTCACTTGTCAGAGCAAAAAAAAAAAAAAGTCGATGCAAGTTTAGATACAATACCTCTTGACATTTCAGTATCTTCTTTTTTGGAAAAAACCTACGTTAAACATTTTAAAAACTCAGATTACCAGTTAAAGTTTCTTTCAAAGAGATAAAGACCCTTAGAATTATAGAGACTATGATGATTCACACTGAGCAGACTTCTCCAAAGTTATCACATTAATCAAACCTGCAAAAAAACAGTTTTCTCCAACTCAACTTTCCTTAAAAATAGCCTACCGAATTCCTTCAAGTTCTTGTAAAGATACTATATAATAGATCACTTATTTGCTTCTGATTTATGATGACATCATCAGCACAGCTGAAATAGAATTAGAATCCTAAAGGTAAAGGTATCCCCTGTGAAAGCACCGACTCATGTCTGACCCTTGGAGTGACACCCTTTAGCGTTTTCATGGCAGATTAAATACGGGGTGGTTTGCCAGTGCCTTCCCCAGTCGTTACCGTTTACCCCCCAGCAAGCTGGGTACTCATTTTACCGACCTCGGAAGGATGGAAGGCTGAGTCAACCTTGAGCTGGCTGCTGGGATTGAACTCCCAGCCTCATGGACAGACAGCTTCAGCTAGCATTTCTGCTGCATTACCACTTTGCACCACAAGAAGCTCATATTAGAATCCTAGAGGAACTCATTCTGCATTTCTTTGCCACTGACAAAATAACTCTGTAGTGCCACCTGAAGCAGAGTCCATTGAACCTTTCTTAGGACTGCACTATTGGTCAATTAATTGGTCCACATTACATCAGAAGAATCCTTGGGACTTGTTTATGGGAAGCTAGTAGATGAAAGTCTCACTATATTTATGACAAGGGTCCTAAACCAGATGTGGCACTGGGAGACCCACACTTGGGTCATTCCCAATGTGTATGGTTGAGGGGGCCATGGTACAAAGCATGAGAGAATTTAAACCCAGAAGTGGTTTCACTTATCAAAACCACCACCACAAAGTACAGCAAGCCATACTGTTATTAGCCCTGGAAGGGAAAATGTGAAGCAAAAGGAGGCCATCTATCTATTTATTCTTTGGGGGCTGATAACATTGATAGCATGATGTAGTAACTAGAGCAAGGATTTCCAACCAGGGGTCCACAGACCCTAGGAGATCCATGGGAGCTCTGGACGGGGTCCACAGCCTTTCCCTCCTGCCTTAATGAATTCAGCCACTAGCTAGGGAACTGCCACTTCCATTGTTTGACCTCCCAAATATAAGTTTTCTCAAGGTTTTTGCACCTGGGATGGGGGTGGAGCCTGCATGCTTACTTCCAGCTTAAATCATTTCCTCTCTCCCCTAGTCTTTCTTGAGTCTGCCCATTAACACAGATGGTGATGTTGCTTCCAGTGATGTGTCACTTCCAGGGTCATGGCAGGGAGGTGTGGCCAGCTGACATCACTTCCAGGGCTCTTCAAAGTCTAGAAAACAGGGGCTCCTCCATGGTCAAAAGGCAGAAAAAGGCTGGATTAGAGTGTCAGACCAGGATCTGGGAGACCCAGGTTTGAATTCCTCCTCTGCTTTGAAAGCTTGTCAGGTGGCCTTGGGCCAGTCACAAATTTTCAGCCTATCCTACCTCACAGGGTTGTTGTGATGATAAAAACGGAGAAAATTATGCTTCATGTGCTCACTAGGGAGAAAGGTTAGGTACAAGTGAACTAAGTAAATAAAATCAGGACTTGCTCAATGCCACCCCATGAGCTTAATGGCTAAGAATGAGTTTGGAAATTGAGTTTTCCCTGTTCAGGCCCAAGGGTGCCTACTACACCAACAGACCATGAAGACAATGTTTCAAAGGGTTGAGCTGGCAAGATGAAGAAAGTGAAATACTGTTTCTTAGTGAGATAAATGAAAATAAGTTGCACATCTCATGCATACCTTCCACAAGACCTTTCTATCTGATGGCCCACACTTAATGGTGGTTTTTAAGGGTAAATGTGATGCTTTTTAAGGGTCTGGGGAATTATCTAAGATCTGAATTCATACCCCAGATCTTTCATCCTGTGGGTTGAAGAGCATAGAACAACTCTTCCTCAGTCCTTGTCAGAAGCCACTGCAATCCTCCCCTCCCAATGTGTAGACTGCCCATGGCAACAGCACAGAACCCGCCATTAAACATCCCTTTTAAAGAAGAGGCCATGGCTAGCACAAAATTCTCAGCAGGTTAAATGTGTTACATGCCACAGATGCCATCTGGGCGTCCAATGTGCAGGCATGCATCTAAGCATACTCTCAAGCTGTAACATTAGAACTATGACAACACAAAGCATCTTCATGTCTTGGGGTGGTGGTGGTGGTGGTGGTGTGTGTGTTTAGTCAGGAATGTTATCTGGATGTCTGCAGACATTAACTGTGGTTTTATTTTGTTTTTAAAAATGTAACTTTTACCAGGCATAGAAAGTGAGAGACTTCAAGGTGAGATGGAGGACCCTTAATTTCCCATCTTGTGATTTTCCAACTCTGACAAATAATCACCTTAGAGGGTTTGACACAGAGAATGCAAAACTCCTTACCAGTGGGAACTGTATAGTTTGCAAACTTGTTGTACTGGAAACATTGTTATGTAAAAAGAAACACTTCTATGAAGTCTGAATTCTACATGTCCCCTGAGAATCTCCATATCCCTGTAACTGTGGGCAAAAAAACAAACAAACAATCTCTTCTTTAGTCAAATATCTCATTATCAAATGCTGGGATGTTCCCAAGGACAAGTGGAAAATGAGACTGCACAGCACATTTGTCCTTAGACAGTACTTTAAATTGTTTTCTCCTCCTTCTGCGGTCCCAGTGTTTCCTCTATAAATGAATACCTCTCCTTTAATCCCTGATGAGTTCAGCTTGTAGACCTATCCCTGTTACTCCATTTGTTTCCACTGAGTCTATTGACCCATCCAGTGATGCACAGTGAAGAGCCTCTATCTAGCATATCCTTTAAAATATAATATTGCCTTTTATTGTCTTCACAGTTTTCTGTCTCTTACCTGAGTTTGCTCAATGGATTTCAGCCTCCATCCCATCAACTGCAGCCTGTCTGCCTATTTTTTGCTGTCAAGTAACAGCTGACCTATGGCAACCCTGTAGTTTTCAAGGCAAGAGTCATGCAGATGTGGTTTGCTATTGCTTCTCACTGCACAGTGACCCTAGTATTTATTGCAAAACTATGAATGACATCTTATCTAAGTGAAATATGTGATGGGTTTCCCCCTACATTATCCCTTCTATGTGGCTAGCAAGAGCTGGAGAAATTGCAAAACATGTCCAGAATTATCAGACACGTGACCATAATATGTGATCAAATAGATATTATCTCTAGAAAATGACTTCACTGTCTAATGATAGTTCTTTCATAAGTTTACAGCTGTTTCAGCTTTTAGTTCTTTGACTTGTTTCTGAATATACAACCGCACACAAAAACAGAATATGAAGAGACTAGTAAATTAAAATTATTTTTTTTTACAAATAATCACTGCAGGTGCATGGTTGATATTTACATATTGCTCCTCTGAAGTCCATCAGTGTTACAGGCTATATGCGCTTCCCCTCTCAGTTGCCAAGAGATTACTGAAAAATGATGATTTTCAGTGCTCCAAATACAATAACATCAGGAATTATTTCTCTGCTTCAGAAAAAAAGGCAGCTGCTGAACACTTGGATGAGTTCCATCAACAATTTTTGTAGACTACTGGTCCCTACACTAGTTATTTTATTGAATTCAGAAGGAGACACACCCAGGAAAAAATTGTAGAACTTCAGGCTTGGGGGAAGACACATCTACTCAGAACATCTACTCAGAACGCCCATTAGCTCTCAAAACTCTATAGGACCATTTCCACAGTACAGTCTTACCTCATTTTAACATCATATTGAGGCCGTTTTCTGTGCTTTGAGATTGCTGATTGCCTCCATTTTTACCCATGAACTGGGTTCACTTGGGTTCCTGCCCTCCCCCCCACATAAACAGCAATAGTTCAATGTACTTGCAGTCAAAACAAATAAAAAAGCTCGCGCGTCCCTGCTTCCCTCTCCCCCCCCCCTTCCACAGTAAGAAGCTTCCTGGGCCGCAAGCTTGCGGCCTGGGAAGTTTTTTACTGCGGGGGGCGGGGAGAGGGATCTACGGCCCGGCACCGGGCCGTGGCCTGGTGGTTGGGGACTACTATTTTAGTGCACTTTGCGGGCCAAAGGAAGCCGCGGACACCCTCTCAGGCCCTCCTGTCTGCCGCCCCTTTCAAAGACCATTTCTAAAATGGGCTTTGATACTAGTCATTAATATTACTGTTAAGAATTACATCTGAATGCAACTAACTAAATACACACACACATACACACACACACACACACATTTTAAGGGCATATGGCTCAAGGACAACTTTGGTGGGAGCAGGAAGGCAATAGGTGGGGTAAACACCAGAAAATGACAACACCAAAATGATGACAGAAAATGGTGGCAAGCTGGGAAACCAGATTAGAATCCAGAAGATCCTCATTTGGAAAGTTTGAGACAATATCTGAAGGGAAAAAATTGTAGTAAGGGTGGATTTGGTAAATGTGGGGTAAAGAAGTATAAAATTCAGATCTACTCCTGATGAGGCAAAAATTTGTGTGGAAATGTTTGTATTCTTTGATACTTTAAGAACACCTAGGCAGGGGGCTTGCTCGTGTGCAGAAATGGGCTGGCAGCATTCCTAAAATGGACTACTCAGAAGTAGGTTCTATTTATTCGATAGGGTTTTACTGAGCATTCTGAGGATTGTAGCCTAAGATTTAGGACAACCCAATGTAGAATTAGGCCAGTCCACTGGAAAAAACCCACTAGAATAACTCTGTATTGATCCCATATTGTTCAGTTCAAGTTGGTGAACCCAGAATCATAGCCTTAGCTGAGTGCCCACCTTTTCACCACATCTTACCCTCATTCTTCCATTTCTTATTGCTGGCCCATCTTCTGCCAACCTCAACACATAAAGATCCATTTTGTATTCTCTTCCTCCTCGAATACTGAATCCAAACCCTTTGGCTCCTTTTTCCATGTCAACAGTGAAATAATCAAAATCCTGTCCAGTTAAAGGAAATAGGAAAAAATGAATTATTTCAACAAATAATAGCATTTCTCTTTTTGTTCCTCATTTAAATGTAAATAATGAGACATCTCAAGACTTATTGCTTGATGTTCCAATTCTTCCTAAGTGCTAGTGGTCTTCATGTGATTGTACATACCACTTGTTTCCAACAAGTGGCTAAATTATGTGTGATGTATATATTCCAAACAGATGTGCCTATACGTAAAAAGCCTGGGTCACAAATATCTTTGCCTCTATCTTTTGAAGTGGAAGAATCAAGAGAATCTGGATTCTGTGTGATAAACGATTGCCAAACATTACTTTAGGTGAGTTGTGAAGTGATACCCATGAGGATAGCTTTGAGTGAGCCCTCAAGAACTAGTTTCTCTCACAAGGCTTGTATAGGATGTGCCCCACTTGGGTGTTGTGTGGAGGGTTGGAGTTTCTCAGTGTGTATTAAGATCTCCATCAGCAAGTGTTCTCTCCCAGCTGGGTGCAGTAAAGAGACCTGCTGCTAAAGCTATCAGAGACTCCTCCGAGTTGGCTACATAGCAGGACTGAAGAATAAACTAGAAGCAGGATAGGTGAGCTCAACACTGTGCACCATGCCTACATGGGTGGCAGTGAGATGCCATTGCTCCCCCACCTGAAGACTGGCAAGTATATGAACCAACAGCTATTGCAAGTCTCAGAACAGATTATTCCTGATTCAAATATCTTGACAATAACTTCACAGGTGGATATATCAGTGTAGCAGAAACAAAGGTGATGGAAGCACGTTTACTTGGAGATAAATAATTAGGTGTGCTTTCAAGAAAACCAATATAGGATTGGAAAGTAAAACAGTTTAAATCACAGTATGTTAATTCTAGATTGTGGGCATATATAAAGGAGATTTTGAGACTATTAAACAATTTTCCTGTAAACATTTGGTTTATGAAAAACTTCTGTATGTTATGTTTCCATACCTTATGAGTCTCAAGGGCACAATCATTCTGAATTATACATGATGTTTATATATCTGTATTATATCTAAAATATGCACACAGGATGCAATTCACAATCAATCTAGGGACAGTTTATACCATCAACATCATCAAGCATTAAAGCTTTTTCTAGACTATATTCCTATAAGTTAGGTGAGGGCCCAAAGCTTGATGGCAGAGCATCTGTTTCATATGCACAAGGTCTCAAGTTCAATTGCTGACATCTCCAGCTAAAATACACAAGGGAGCAGGAAAAGCGTTTCTTTGGCTGAGAGCTTGGAGAACGAGTTAGAGTTGACAATACTCAGCTGCATGGACCAATGGGCTGTGTGAATATACAGGATCTGCATATGGTCAACATGTACAAAGGAGGGGGAACGATTTCAGGTTTGAATATGCTCTCAAGTAGTAACCAACTTATTAGGACCTCAGCAAGGGGCTTTTAAGGCAAGTGAGAAGCAGAGGTGGTTTGCCATTGCCTTTCTCCATGGTCTTCCTTGCTGGTCCTCCACCGAAGTACTGATGCTGTTTAGCTTCTGATGAAATCAGATAATACCATACCATTCCACATACCTGTGGGTCTGAATGCTCCATAGTCCCTCTGCATAAAGAAAAATAGCATGCACTCCCCACTCAGGAACATTCAAACATAACCACTCTACCTACAGCCTGAAATAGTACAATTCATTTCCATTTCATTCTGCTGATAATATAAACATAGGCATGTTTGTTCTTTAGAGGGTTTTCTTTCATTGGCCATGGATCTAGCCAGGTTTATACAATATATTGATTATAACCTTAACTATCATTAAACACTTGGAAATCCATCTTAAACACGCACAAACTAGTTGCCATGAACATAATATTCATATAATACAAACCTGTTTTCTGATTGCTATATTTTTATTTCACTTTTCCTCCAAGGAGCTCACAATGGCATACCTATTATTTTCTCTTCCACTGAAGCATCACAACAAACCAGGCACAGCCCTCACCAAGTTTCATGGCTGAGCAGAGATCTGAACATGGCTCAGGCTGGTCCTGGTCTGCCACCTTAACCGCCATAACATTCTCTCTCTCTCTCTCTCTTACAAAAAGCAAACTTTTGGTAAGCTGTATTTGGGATGTTGTATCTATTGTATTATCAGCCTTTGCACTCTGATGTAGCAGGCTTTATCATGGGGAAGGGTGGATCATGCACAAAATCTCCACTGACAGAAGCAATTTCCGTCTTCCCCTGGCTCTTCCTCCCCCTAAATGCTACTACTAAGGGGTAAGAAACCCCAGGAATAGCACCAGAGGAAGCTGTGGATCTGGCCTGGGAGGGGGAAATCAGTAAAAATCACCCTCCCCCTTCTGTCATGGATCCAGCTCGAGGTCATTAGGCTTGGGAACATGAAATCAACAGTATCTCTGTGAAATGAGGCACTTGTTCTGCTTCTGCATAGAGTTTCTGTTTGCATAATTCACATTACAATGCAAGCCCATGCGAAGGTATGGCCTTCTCAGCAAATAGTAGTTTCCTTTGAGTGCCTTTGCAGAGAGTTTTATGATTTCCTAATTATTGCCAATGACAGTGATATAAAGGACAGTATTTATGCAGCGGTTCCATCTGCTGTATATTTCTGCAGAGAGGCAGGAATGGGGGATGGGGCAGTAGCTGCTTATATGACTCAGATTCTGTATCACAGAAATGGTTTCCTAATAATGGCTTTTGAATTAATGGCTGTTCTCCAAGCTGCTGAGTCACTTTATGTGGCCAAAAGCAATTAGGTCTGTGCAATGGGGCTTCAGCTCGCATCCCCCGATGCACCCAGAAAGCCGCTTTATAAATATGGTTTATATAGCACTTTCCCATGGCAGACACTTGTTTCCATTAGAAATGAAAGCCCCACTGCAAGGAGAAGCTTTCACGCTTGCTTGGATCAATTTGTTGCAGGAGAATTATTTTATTAGCACAAATACTTATGCATATACACCAATGCATGCAATGTTAGTTTCTGATGCAAACATTTCATAGCATGAAGCTTGTGCTTTTGATTTAATACTATTACACACTTCATGGTGAACTGCTTTGGGTGGAAATCCATGGAAAAGCAATATAAAATGATACATGAAAATAAAGAAATACCTGGGGCTGCCTGTAGTCTGATAAGGGGTATTGCCTGGTGTCAGGGGAATGTTGCCTGTAATCTATCAAAGGGGGCTGCCTGTAGTCCAGAGGAGGTGGTTGCTGGTAATCCAATACTGGAGGGTGCCTGTAGTCTAAGGGAGGCTGCCTGTAGTCCGTGGAAGGCTGCCGATAGTCTGTGAATGGAGGCTGCCGGATGTCGGGTTTCACATCCTGCCTTGCTTTCACTTCTGACCTGTAACTGAGTTATAAGGAATAAGGTTAGAACTTGGACATTATTTTTAAAGCAAGAGGCGTTAAGTACTATTCCATACATTTCATGAAATGAAAAGCATGTCATTGGTTTGTAAAACTAAGTGACATGGGGTTTGGTCATTTGGGAACATGAGTACATGGGATATGGTCTGAAAGTAATGACTACCAACACTGTTGGCAAGGCAGGGAGGGATCATGGCGTTGTGGCAGAGGATCTACTTGGTTTGCAGAAGGTCCTAGGTTAAAATCAGGGCCTTTCCATTTGTAAAAAGGTTCTATCAGTTGCTGATGTGAAACAATTCTACCTGAGACCCTGAAATAGATCAGTTGTCTGACTCGGCATAAGGCAGTTTTAAGTGGTCATCTAATGTCCATTATCTCACATGTTCAACATCTTCTTCCCTGCATCAGTAGCTGACAGTGAGTCATGGACTGATGTTGGTAGAGAGGATACAGTGAAGCTTGTCACACCTGACCGCCCCAAGGAAAGAATGGGCAGTGCTATGGAATTGTAGGACCACTCACTGGCTGGTATCCACCAGAGACCCCAGAAGCAACAGGCCAACAGCAGTAGCATTGCATGGTACTTTGTTTTTTATTTATTTATATTTAGATTTCTATACCGCCCTGCACGACAAAACATCTTGGGGTGGTTCACAAAATAAAATCAATAAAATACAATACAAAACCCATAAAATCCGTTAGTTAAACAAATAACAATAAAAAATAGAGAACAAGAACCAGATAGCAGCATAATCTCATTGACCGTTTACGCACTGGGAACTTCACTGCCCCAGCTCCCGTGCAGGAGCACAAATCGGGGATGAATGAGGTGCACTGGGCCAAGTGCTCCCCCACGTGGGTACAGGAAGAGGTGGGGCAACCTGCCACGACTAAAACACCAGCCTTCAGCCCGGCATGAAACCTTTAGTGCATAAACGGTCTTTGACTTGTGCAATAAGATCTACACTATGGGACAGGGTGGTGGCGCAAATTCCCTCAGTCTAATTTATTTTGCTACTGAGTGGAGCAGTTCACATTCTGCTGTACTTAACTACTGCAATCTTAAAATGGGCCTTGGACAATGGAAGACCCTGTGGGACTCCAGAGTGCTGCTGAGGGGGCTTCCTGTGTTAAGGAGCGGTGCTTATCCGCACAGCTTAAAAGGAAAACCAGTGGCGGTGCATATGATTAAGGGCCATGGTGCAAGTGAAACTAGGGGTCATTGGGGGAAGACCTTGTAGTAGGGCCGGATTGAACATTCAGGCTTCCAGTTTGTTATCCCTACTCAATAGCTATAATGAATCATTAAACTAGTTTCAACCACCCTGTAACTTTTTAGAGCCCATTCCGGCAGATATATATTCTGGATCACTGGCATTTCAGTTTCCAGTGCATTACCTGAAGGTAACCAGTTCCTAGATAATAGTATTTAAGTTAACAGCCTAAATTTTGCAGGTAACCAAGTGACATATAGGGCATTTTACTTCTTGAAACTGCCATTTTCTGAGATCTGGGTGAGGCACACTGAGGTGAGGCACATTAAGGCAAAAATCAATCCATGGACTAAACATAATGGTCTGTAAATCACAACATGCCCATAAAAGCTCTAACCTGAGGCAATATTATTACTTTTAGCAAAATAAAACCATACTGATGATTAACACAGAGAAATTACCAGGGACAAAACAATTTATAGTAAACAAAGAAACAATGCATTTTAAAGTAACTAAGTGCTATTATCGCTTTGTCTATGCATAACTTGAAGAAAGTCTTGGGGTGAAGAAGTCAGAAATCATCCTAGTTGTATCACGCCTAAATGACATAATCTGAGACAGTGAAATCATCTAGTTGGCATTCACATGACAATAAAATGGAAGTCCAGTGGTAACATGCTACTGGATTTTTGTTTTATTTTGCTGTAACAACTAACATCTTCAAAGAATTATTCATGTGATAACATGCTCTCGGAATATTGCAGCAAAAATGCCAGTTACATTGTCCCCAAAGTGTTAATTTTCAAGATAGTGTAACATGTGAAGTTATTGCAGTTCTACAAAAACTCTTGTGAAACAGAGAGATAAATATCAACATGATGGAATTTACTCTGAAAGTCATTTTAGTCTCACTGTCTAGAATGTTTACATTGTGACTTGCAATGGTCAAGTAATTTAAAAAATGAATATTTGATTGCTTTTATCGGAGGTGAAGAACGATATGCCCATGATCCCATTCAGTGTTTACCAAGGTTTTGAGCTGTAATAAAACATTCATCTTTGATGATTTCATAAAGGCAGTTATTAGAGGGTTGGGGATATATGCCTTTTATAATCTAGAACATATGCCTTCTATAATCTATTTGGAGTTCAGGACATATGCCTTCTATAATCTAGTGTATTATGCAAGTTCCTGAGGTCCTTAGCTTCCATGTTGGGTAAAGACCAGGTTCTGCCAACCACAGGCCTTCCAAACAAAGATTCCACCTGGATTCCCAGGTACGTCCAGGGAAGGCATCCTGGTCTTGGAGCTTTACATAAGCACACACACATGTGTGTACCAATATAGGATATGCTTCTTACATCTGATGAAGTGGGTTCACAAAAACTTCATGTCACAATAAATCTTCAGGAAGTAAGGTAGTAAGAAGTCTATTTTGGTTTACTCTTGAGCATTTACTAAGCGCTAAAGCAAACTGGTTATGTGGAGGTGCTGGATGAGGAGCATGGGGATTGTCGGGATTGATTTTGCTGACATGTTTTCTAAAAAGATTATGTCTTTTGTCATATGAAGCTTCCTGTCTACAGTAGCAAAGGAGCATTTACAAAGCTGTGTGGGATATCCCGCAAATACAATAATCATAACAACCCTGCCTGAACAGTGTTTAAAATGTAATTAAATCTAATTAAGGGGGAGGAGTTATAACTTCTTTCCCACATGCATTCCATATTCCACTAAGTCAAATGAACATCCCATTACCAGGCTTGTAAAGGGTGGAGAGAAAGGGGAAGCATCCTTTTACTACTTAGACAGATCATGGGAAAATATTAATTCCTCCCTTTGGTTGATAGTATTAACAAGGATTTGTTGCTATACTATTAATATGTATGTTCTAAATTGCCAACCAAGATTGGGATGAGACCAAGACTGACAGTGGGGGCAGGAATTAGAAGGGATTTTTTAAAAAGAAAGCAAATTATAAAAGGAAAAGAACAAAACAGAGGATAAAACAGTAGAAAAAAGGAAGAGAAATAAAGACAAGAAGTTGCTTTATTTTCTGCAATGCACTGAGAGGGCTGCCCCTTTGTACCATCTAGCTGAGCAGACAAAACTGTGGAGCTCAATAGAAGGACATGAAGAGGGAAATAGACTTCTGGAAACAACTAGCTGACTACAGTCTGCAGGGAAATGTGTTCAGATATATCTGGTTTGAACAGATATCTGAAAAATACCTTATCAGTATTTTCTGGATATATTTGGGTCTCTGGATGGTATCTGAGATTTTTGTGAATATGGGGAAATGGATCCTGAACAATCCCAGAAATATTTGTGAATAACGAAATATCAGCATTTTAAGACTCCCAGGACTCCCCTCCCTTTTTTCTTGAATTTTGCTGTTTTTCTCTGCCACTGCATTCTTTTTAAGGCTTGGTATTGGCATGCTAGGTTGATTTGGCTTTGATTCTGCATTATCAAATTTGTTTTATGGGCTTTGCAACACAGTGTTCTTTGCATGAGTTAGTTTGTGTTGGGTTTGTGCTGGATTCTATGTTTTGACAGTTCTTTGGATTCTTGGGTTGTACATTGCTTTGGATTCTCTGATTTTATATTTATTGGGCTTGGAACAATGCTCCTATTGGTTTGACATTGGTTTGGATTCTCAAGCTGTATGTTTGTTGTGTTTGGTTTGACATACTGTCTCATGCTTCTGCAAGGTTCTTTGGGCTTGTGGTCTCGGTCTGCTTTGAAAAGCTTTAGGCCAGTGATTTCTTTGCCTGTTCTTGTGTCTTTGGCTATTCTTTATCCTGAAGAAAGGAAAAAACGGAGGCTGGCTGGGGGCATCTTGTTCAGGGGCCCACAGAATTGGACCTCTTGGTCCTCCTCACTTTAAATTTGGATGCTAATTAATGGATGGGCACCAGTGGCTGCAATTTTGGTTGCTCAAAAAACAGCACCCCTAGCCTCTGGAAAGATTCCCATTCAGAGTAATGAAACTGAATAATATTGGTATCCTGAAACAAACAAATAAGCAAAACCTAGATCTGAATACTCACATAAACAGGAAATCTATATTTTTCAGCTCCCTCATATATAGATCTGAAAAAATGCTGATTTTTTTTGAGATGCACATCCCAAGCAGCCTGCACAACAAACAAGACACACAGTAATAGGAATGTGTACTCCAGAAGTACACAAAATACTATGTACAAAAAGTGGAGACTTTCATTCAAAACACATAGCAAGTATTAACAAATAACGTTACATTAACAACCATCAATAATAACCGCCAAAATACTTAGTCGATACACTGCATGAAAAGCCTCCATTAATTCTTTCTTGGCAGGTTACCTTTTCTTGCCTGGTGGAAATTTTCCATGGAGTCACAATCACTGGCTGCTGAAACAAATGCTCCAAAAGATAAGAGTCCTTTTATAAACACATTAAAATCACCAGGCAAGACAAGATAACCTGCAAGGAAGGAATCAAACGAGGCTTTTCATGCAGTGTGTAGACTTATTATTTTGGCAGTTGTTATTGATGGCTGTTAATGGAATGGAATATAATTTGTTAATACTTGCTATGTCTTTTGAATGAGAATCTCCTCTTTTTGCGCACAGTATTTTGTACACTTCTGGAGTGCATTTGCCCAGCAACCTGGCAATGACTAGCGCAGCCATGAGGTGTGCCAGCTGGTCTTGCTTGGCTCCAATGTTATTTGGTCAATAGGCTTAGCGAGACATGCAACTGTTTGCCTCCTTGTAGTAAACTTTGCAGAAGGGCAGACACTCAGAGCTGCTGCTCTTTACGGTGCTCAGCTTTCCCTGTAGCCCTGGGGCCACCAGTCCACAACAGCATTCAAAATAAAACAAACTGAGATGCATTCAAGAAACGCAGCATTCAGGAACTGGATCCTATTAGTGCCTCCTTTTTGGCAGCCTTGTAGTATGAATGATTGCAAGAGTTGCAGGAAGCCTCATAGATACGTTAGTTCAGGGGTAGTCAAACTGCGGCCCTCCAGATGTCCATGGACTACAATTCCCAGGAGCCCCCTGCCAGCGAATGCTGGCAGGGGGCTCCTGGGAATTGTAGTCCATGGACATCTGGAGGGCCACAGTTTGACTACCCCTGCATTAGTTGCTTCTGTTAAATACCTACAAACTTGAGAGGGTCTGAAAAAAAGCACTCAGTGATTTATGGGTTTGAAGTCTTTTCCCCATTGTTACTAGCCCAGTGATTCCTCTTCTCATTTCCTTTCACCTATTCTAGTATCCATTCTAAGAGTCAGAACAAAACAAAGGTCAAAATTTTCCTATCCATAAATGTCTGCAAGGTGCCAATGGAGTGAATAGTCACTCAAAGGCAAACTGATCAAATAGTCTTTCAATGGCTCCAATAGTGGAACCTCCCACCCCTACAATTGCTACTACTGCTACTAGAATAACAGAAACAGCAATAGCTGTATACTTACAAAAACAAATAATAATACTGGATGACTACTGAATGACAACACCACGGAAAGCAAAAAGAAGTTTCTAGTTGATCTGTACCAAGCGGGGTTATTTAAGGTTTCAGAAACTATTGAAACCAAAACAAGATTTCAAAAAAGATTGCAATCAAAACTAACTTTGGCAACTGGAAACAAAAGTACTTTCATCAGCAATATTTGAAAGACGAAGAGACCAAAGTATATAACAAAAAATCACCTGGAAATGGTTCCACAATGGGCACCTGAAGAAGAAAATGGAAGGTTCACCCTAGCTGCACAAACAGGCACTTGAAACAAATAGTATGAAAGCAAAGATTCAGACGACCAAAGATGATAGAAAATGTGAAAGTCAAAGGATGAAACAGTCAACCACATGTTCAGTGCTTGAAGTAAAATTGCTCCAATTGACTATAAAAAATGTCACAATAGAGTTGTAGCCATGTTGCACTGGAATCTTTGCAAGAAGTATGGCTTAACATCAGCCAGAAATTTATGAGAGCACAAACCAGACAAGATCATAGAGAATGATGAACCCAGTTCTTTGGGACTTCTGAATGCAAACAGATAAACCCTATGATATAACAATTGTAGAAAAAGATGAGAAACTAAGTCTGGATCATTGACACTGCAATCCAAGGAAACAGCATAATAGAAAAGAAAGAACATGAAGAGAATGCGAAATACCACAGCCTTAAAATAGAATTAGAGCGCCCTTGGGAGAAGAAGGTGACCATCATGCCAGTTGTCATTGGATCCCTTGGAGCAGTGCCTGAAGTCTCAGGAAACACCTGGACATTCTGAGTACTGAGAAAATAATACCAGCTCAGCTCCAGAAGACAGTTTTGTTTGGAACAGCAAGAATCCTGTGAAGATACCTCTGTAATTCTCAAGAACTTGACCAGATCTTGAATTGCAGAACACCATCTATCAGTCAAATATAAGTATGTGACTAGTCACATAACAGCAACAACAATAACAAATGTGTATCCTCCCTTTCCTATTGTATACATGGATATTACCTGAAGATATCATTCCATCCATTCAACAAACTAACAAGCAGGTTAGACTGAGCCATGACTGGCTCAGCCAATGAGCGTCTGGTCTGAAGAGGATTTGAAACTTGGGTCTTCCTGGTTCAATGACATCTATAGCCACAACACCACACCAGCAAAAAACAAACAAAACAAAACAAAAAACAAAACAAACAACTAATGGATTTATTGTGACATCTGAGCCCACTTCATCCCAGTTGACCAAGAAGCCCCAGCCAACAGAGGCGTAAGCTTATTAGTCTTCAAGATGTTACAAAATCCTCTTTGTGCACATGCTAGTTCCCTGCTCAAATGTTTTCTGCTTTCCCCATTAAGGATATTTTTGTAGTATGTGGGGGGTGTTGAGCATAACTGATGCATTTTTATACATTCATGGTGCCACTCCAATATTGGCACCATTATAAGGATGCAGAAATACTCCCCCCTGCTCTTTCAACCACATCATCAGCAAGTTGGATAAGGAAATGTGACCTTACATACTGCTAAATAGCAGGACTAAATGCGCAATTGTCCTCTCTCCTTCTGACACGGTCCCTCCCCCATACTCTATTAGGGACTCAGGGACTTGTATGGTATACGGCCCTTCAGAACTGGAGCCACTGTTTTCCTTACCTGTTTTCATGCCCTTGAGACTGGAGCGGCTGCGGAGGTGCTGGCTGTGCTACGGGACTCTGCTGTGCTACTGGGCTCTGCTGCGAGAGAGGACTTTGCTGAGCCATGGGGCTGTGCTGTTGGGCCATGGGGCTCTGCTTCTCTGAGCTGGGTGCGGAAGCTGGGCTGTTCAGCTCTGCATAGGGGGAATACCAGAGACAAGAGGGAGCTGTCACCATGCCGTGTTTAGCAGAGGGCAAAGTGAGCTGGTTGTAGCTGCATCACACTCTGCCCAAGAATGTTCCTGCTGGGTTGTTTATTCAGGGCTATAGTTGGATTTTAGAACACCTGAACTTAGTAGGCTTCACCGGTTGGGTTTTGAGAGCTCATACAAGTCTGGCTGATACATACATTTTAAAATATCCAATTGAAAGCTTCCCTCTCTCCCCATAGCTTTTGAAAGCAGGAAGAGTGGTGGTTGGAATGTTTCCATTTGGAGGCCTTAATGAGTGGAAGGCAAGAAGGACTCAGAGAGCCAGCGTGGTGCAGTGGTTAGAAAACGGTGGCCTTTAACCTGGAGAACCGGGTATGATTCCCCACTCTTCCTCCACATGCAGCCAGCTGGGTGGCCTTGGGCTAGTCACAGTTCTCTCAGACCTCTCTCAGCCTCGCCTTCCTCAGAGGGTGTCTCCTGTGCGGAGAGGAAGAGAAAGGTGTTTGTAATCTGCTTTGGAACTCCTTTGGGTGGTGAAAAGCACCGTATAAAACCCCCAGATCTTCTTCTTCAGCTCTAAAAGAGGGACCAGAAGGAAGCATCTTGCCATTTCAGGCAAAACAAAATCAAGCAAACAAAAACAGTAGGGGATAATGGATGTTGAAGTGGGCAAATCAGACATCCTATTGGCTTCAAGAGAGCTTACATCTGTTTAAGTATGCATAATATGGCAACCTCTTTGGCTCATTCTGCACATATGCTTTCAATGTGCTTTTGAAGCTGGATTGTCCTGTGTGAATCAGGAAAATCTGCTTCTAGAGTGCATTGAAAGTGCATTCTCCAACATTTGCAGAATGAACTGAGCGGAAAAGAATGAATGTGCTGTGAAGGAACATGAATGACTAGGCAGCTTTCCTTCATACAACATATTCTAAAGAACAATTTTCAGGAATTTGGAGTGAAGATCCATTTCTCCTGGGCAGAAGATCCATCCCCACCATGCCTAGGATCAATCTCTGGCTCCCGGATTTATGTGATATTAAATTATTATCAGTTACTTAGCTCATGAGTCCTTTGGGAACAGAACTGCAACTTGAAAAACTGCTGTAAGCTACTTTGAGCTGATTGACTGAATGAACACATGAAACAGATAAAATATTGAGAAACATCTGGCTGAATCTTCCCAGTGTCTCTCTGACTGGTTTTTGGGCTCCAGTTTGTATGGGGATATAAACAGATGAGAGATATAAATGATATTATCATGTGTAATGAGATAAGAAACCATTATTTTTGTTAAGCCCTGGGGGTTCCATTGCCCTGACTGTTGTAACAACCTGTAACTCAGCAATATCCCTTTCTAGTCTGTTTCTGAAATGCCTTTTCAATAAAACAGCTACTTTGAGATCATACACTGAATGTCCTGAAAGGCTATAGCGTTTTCAGTTTTGTGATTCTTGATGTCAGATTGTTCTGGCTTTGTTTATCTGTTTCTTGATTTCATCTGGTGGCTGTTTTACTTCCAAAAAGGTTTGTTATAGAGCCCTCAGTTGAGACTCTCTGCCTGTAAGATTGGAACATAACAGTCTTAAATTGCTACTGGAGTCAAGCTTTATTCTGCTGATTTAGACCAACCCATCTACCCAACCTGAATCCACCTAACACCCAGTAAGAACACCCTCCAAACACAGGGGGCAGAATTTTACCACCACTCTGTATACAGCTACAAACAAGTAGACAAAACACAAAGCCAGTGGAGAAACAATTTTTCAGCACTCATGTCATTCTGTGAGAACTCCTGCAGTTCTGAGTCTGATCTTAATTGTGTAATTGTGTGTGTGTGTTGGGGGGGGGGACCAAGCAAGTTAGCCAATGTCAGTGGAGTTGCAATTAAAAAATACAGGGCAAGGATGGAAGAAGGACGATGAGTGATTATTTCCAATTGATGGGTAATGTTTGTTCTCCCGCAGAGTCAAGGAATAGGCCCTGCAGCGCTTCATCAAGGCTTCTTCTGGTAGTTCAGATATATTTTTTCCATCTGAAGTGTTTCTGGAGGATTCCTGTTCAAGCATGTTCCACAGGCATCCAGCAGTAACATTTATATAATACCAAACATGGGTGTCACATACAAAAATCTCTTGACCTCCCCAGTGGTGCAGTTCAGATTAATTGGTTACTACTTCTACTTTCCCCTTGGGCTTTAAGGGTCAATTACTTACCCTCCTGAGGAATGATGCGAAGAGTTACACTAAGTCCAGCATCTTTAATTAGCTTCACAATATCTGCATGAGGCATGTTAATTATAGACTGGCCATTCACAGCTAAGATCCGGTCTCCAACTTTAAGTTTTGCACAGCGATCAGCAGGACTTCCATCAATTATACGGCCTATTTTATGGGGTACAGCTGGAAAAGGAGGGGAGGGGCAGATAATTAAAACAACTCTGTAGTTAACCACATAGAGTAAATATCAGGAAGGATGTAAATATTTGTATATTCCCAACAATGGCTGCCAGTAAGAATGCACCTAGACCTTCCCAGTTTGTTCAGTAAATCATTTCTGCATTTGATATCCCAGAAAAACACCCTCCATCTTCACCATGCTTTAGTTTCTGTCTAAAATCTAGCTTGCTAAATCGGTGTTATTGGAACTAAGGCTGATAAAGTGAAGCAGCACTTCAGAGGCCATGAAATTCAGTATTAATCTCTTCTCTTTAAAATGAATCTGGAAAACATATCCTTCTTCCCCCTACATTAGCTGACTGAAGGTGAACTGGAAGGGCAGAGTCTAAAAAACTTTTACGTGCTGAATATGATACAAAGTTGGCCACAGGAAAAAGGGCAAAATCTCTCTGCCATTTCCTTTCATGGGACATGCTGGTGATAGAAGGCAGAAGCCAGCACAGATCAAACATTTAATAATATAGTAAAAATTGCTCCGTAACAGCACTAATGGATTATGTATATGTGCCATTAAACTGGAACCAATTTATGGCAAATCCAGTAATCAGCTTTCAAGGCAAGTTAGAAACGGAGGTGGTTTGCCATTGCCTCCTTCTACAGAGTCTTCCAAGTATCAACCCTGTTTAGCTCCCAAGATCTGATGAGACCGGGCTATACCATTCCATGTCCCACTAATGAACCAGTTTGAAAGAAAAAGTGAGCATGGAAAGAGGAGTTCAGGCTTGACTTAAACGTGACATTATATTCTGGCTGGAACTGCACAAGTCCAGACTCTCATGGAAACCAGGACACCTCCCTGTCCAGGTCACATTAGCATGCTAAGGAGCCAGGATAGGACCAGCACTGAAGTTCTTGCATGGCACTTATAGACTAATTTTAATGAGAAATGGGGCCTTTTCCAAGAGCACATGCATACTAATCCTTTTTTTGCCTACCTGCATTACATGAATGACTGTCCAGCCATTTAAACCCAACAGCTAATGGGTGGACTTTCTGTTAGGTTTAAGTGGCTGGCAGCCATTTCAGCAAGAGATTTTGTTCTCTCCCTCTTTGAAGTGGGGGAAGTAACACTGACTGGTGAAATGGCTGGCAGCCATATCAGCAGTCCATGTCAATTCTCCCCCACTTTCATGGAGGGAGAAGCAATATGGATTGACCCTAACCAGCCTATTCACTTTGGAGCTTTTGGTTCGGTTCAGGGGTTTAGTTCAGGACCCAAAACCAAAACAGAACTTTCTGGTTCATGCCCATCCCTAATCCACACAGTCTTTTAACTTTAAACCTCCCACTGGCAGACAGTCTCTTGTTCCAGTCTGCAAGGGGTAGGGAACAATCCATTTTGCTCCCCCCTACTTCTAAATAGTCTGTTTTGCTTCCTCTTACTTTTAAGCTGGTTCATTTTGGGGTTTTTGGTTTGGTTTGAGAGTTTGGTTCATGAATGCCCCAAGCACTGAACTGAAATTGAAGTTTTGGGCTTGTGCCCATCCCTAATCCACACTGCCTCTTAACTTTAAACCTCCTACCAGCAGACACTCTCCTGCCTCTTCTGCATGATGGATAAGCTGATGAAAACTCACTAAATACATCATTGTTTTTCTGATCTCTGCACAGAAGAGTGAATTTACTCCGCAAAACTGATTTTGCTCTGCATGGTAAACTGCCTCTTTGGTGCTTTAAGCATCTTTTAAGTGTTGTTTCTGAAAGATGCTTTTCACTTATTCATTTCTCTTCTGCCTGGCTATAGTAGCCATGCAGAGAAGCTCCTTAGTTATGCAGATTAGTGACTGCATTAGAGAACAAAGCGGAGTTGGCAAAACTACAGGGGGCAGGGCTATGAATTGTTTCATGCAGAGAGCATTGCAACGTAGTTTTCAATGCAGAACAACGATTGTAATATAATAAAATGGTCTAAACTGGTTGTTTTTTAAACTGTTTTATTTGGCTCCGTGCAGAATACCTCTTGTTTGTGTCCACAAGAGGTAGGGAAATCATTCCCAGCCCATTGAAGAGCCTGCAGACAATTTCCCATTTGAGTCTGCAAGGAGTGGGGAGATCTCTTCTAGCCTTATGCAGAACCCGGAGGCAGCTTCCCAGCACTTTGCAGAGCCTGCAGATGGCTTCTAATGCCTGGAGGTTTAAAGACCCCCCCCCTCCCAGGCAGCAGAAGCCTTCAGAACTCGGTGGGGTGGTCTCCTGTTACTGGCAGCTCAGTTTACAGGATGACTTTTTTACAAAATACAATCTCAACTGCTAAGGGAAATGCAAACTGAACACATAAAAAATACATGCTGTACTAGTAAAAGTGAGAAACATTGTTTGCTAGTGACACCAGCTTGTAGCAATCAGTTCTCCATAAGGGGCATACTTTGATATTACCCTTGCAGTGGGCACCCCAAAGGAGTGAAGAGTCCATGGTAAGAATGACCTCATGTTCAGAAACCCCAAAATATCCATCATGATAGAGATTGCATAAATTGTCTGGGGATAGAAAATCTACATCGTTGTGGATGTAACGCTCTATTACAATCTGATATGTAAGAGTCTCAGGTGCAGTCTGGCAAATGGCAGAACTGATGTCATAAAGGCTACATATCTCAAAAGGTGAAGGATCTTGAAAATGGCTCAATTTAAATTGGTTAGGCAACACAGAAATGTTTTGTATCCTATCAGTAGGTAAGAAATCTTTCCCCTTTACCGAATCCAAGAGTGTTCCTATACACTGCATCCTTTGGGATGGAATTAAATGGGATTTTTCCCATTTGACAAGAAGCCCCAGTTCTGAGCAGGTCTCAAAAACTAGGGTGCAGTATCTCACTAATTGATCTTTGGAGTCTGTACCATAAACCAATAATCCAAATAGGGAAATATATGACAACCTTGTAAACATAAATAGGCAATGATTGAGGCTAAACATCTTGAGAATGTCCTGGGAGCCATGGCCAAGCCAAAAGGCAGAACTGTGTCCTGAACATGGAGGCATCAACCTGAACTCTAATGTATAGCCAAACTTAATTATTAAGACCCACTCATACAAAGTGGTGGTCTCCCAGGCAGCAGAGAACTAAGCGATCACAAACTTAACAAGAATAGAATTTATTCCTAGTCAGAAAACAGACTTCTAAGAAGAACCTGCATCTCTTCGAGGAAGTGGCTGCTGCATTGATAGGAGGTCCAATGATATAAGCTTGGATTCCTGTGGTAAGAAAAATTGTTACTCCAATCTTCCAAGTAGTGTGTTCACATTAAATATGGGTGATACGACTACCACATAGGTGGCTAAGATTGTAAATACAGTGCGGGTGGCATCTTCTCCAGCAAAAAAAAAATACTGTAGTTGACCCACCGGAAGATCTGTCTCAATTTCACCACCTGAGATGGAAATTGGAGTGGATTTTGGATTCAGAGAGGGAGTTCTTAGTTCTGTTTGGTAGTGTTGGAGCTGGTTCTGGAGTGTGGATTGGAACTGATGATGAGATGTGGCTTTTCATTTATCCTTATTTCTAGCCTTAGACTTTTTAACTGGTGGTCCAGATTAAGCCTGTTGGATTGTAGGGGAGCATGAACTTGATTAGACCCACTGGAACATGAAACCAGGAGGGAATGGATGACCTTTCTGGAGCAGACTTAGACAAAGATTCTGAAACGCCAAGAACTTTCTCCCAATTGCTGCCTTCAACTTTCATGCTCTATTTCCTCTAGCTTTAGAGGTGAAATGTTATAGGTGCTCTTCACCCATACTGAACAGACACAAGAGTGCTTTCTGAGCCGTAATTGGTTCAAGTTCGATAGATTTCTTTACCAAAACGAAGAACGGAGACTCACAAGTAGTAACCTTCTCCCATAGGGGCAAAAAAGGAACTTACTGAGGGTGGGGATGGTGCTGTGGGTGGTCCCTGGGCAGGAGCAAAGAGCTTGGCTCCTGTGCACAGTGGTCCCTGGAGGCTTTGAGCTGAAAACACCTCCCCAATGGCAGACTTGTTCATGCACAGTCCCCAAGTGGGACTGCACAGAAGATCAATGATGAACAAAAATTATTTCTCTTGACAGAAAATCACTGAGCCCCTACAGAGCTCTGGATAATATCACAGCATGCCCCTTATGGAAAGCTGATTGCTACAAGCTGGTGTCACAGCCAAATAATGTTTCTCACTTTTATAGTACAGCATGTCTTTTTCATGTGTTCAGTATGCATTCCCTTAACAGTTGAGATTGTATTTTGTAAAAAGTCAACACTATTTTCTCACATTCCTTTTCATACGGTGGGAAAATGTCAGAAGTCATCTGGTGAAAGGGGAGGGGGGAACTGCCAAGCCTCTCGTTTATTGACAATACCCTCTGGCAGATAAACTCCTTGCACTATTTCTAAAAAAAGAAAAATGCCAATGGAAACAGATCATAAGTTATGGAAATGAACCCTCCAGAACGAGCCATCTTTTAAAACATGTTACACGGCCCAATCATGTAAATATTTATGACATCCTCAGTTCTCCATAGGTGTAAGGATTTTAATTCAGCTGTAAATCCCAACATGACAGGATTTAATTGGGAGAACTAACAGGTAAGCCCATTGGTCACTCACTCTGTTCTGGTGACTGCTCACCATCCTACATGAATGAATGATTTTTCTTGTCCTGTTCCCACATCCACATGCCAGGAAAATTCCCTGAATGCAGAGGCAGTCAAAAGAAGCTATGCCCTGTCTTTTGTACAAGATGGAAAGAAATACAGCCTCAGGATTCTTGCTTGTGTAAAATATTTTTTGCGATAAAAGTTTCATGACATAATTTCATTTGAACTTCTTAGACAAAGACCTGTGAGATGTCCAAGGCTATCAATGAAAAAGGAAATTGTAACTTATACATTGATTTGTATCAAGGTTTTCCCCATCTACAGGGGCTACTTTTAGGTTCACTGGGGCTATTGGAGTCTCCTTTCCTTAAATATACCTCTTTTCCTTAAATATGCCTGCTGGCATGTCAGACCCATGTCCATAAGAATTGACTTGCTGGATCAGGCCAACTACCCTAGCCTATCATTTTTAAGAGTGGCCAGATGGATTCCTCTCTAAATTTCCCAAGCAGAGCAAAATGAGGTCACGGGTCAGAAAATCAGATTATGACTTGGAAGAACTTAATCTACTCCCTGCTCAGCAATGAAGCTCATTAGGTGACCTTGGACAAATCATGCTTTCTCAGCCTAACCTATCTCAGATCACAAAATAGGGTGGGGGGAATCATGTGCAGTAACTAAGCTCTGCCCTAAGAAAGGGTACTACAAAAAGGTAGAAACCCCTGTACTTATCCCTGGGATATGGTACTCATCTAACAGCTCTCCACAGACCAATTCTTCCATAAACTTGCCTAAACCTTTTTGAAAAACAATCAAAGTTAGTGGCCAGAGCTGCCAACAGCAAGCTGAGCATTGGTCCAGATGGTGGCAGTTTTTTACTATCAAGCCTGCCCACTGTTTAGTGTGCCAATTGTTGTTTGTAGAGATGGAGCTAGCCTTTGTGCTGATTCTACTGCTGGATGAGATGTTGCCCCACTAAGGCTAGCTGCCTGTTGCATTGTGCTCACTCTGCTTCACCTCCCAGCTTCATAAACTGTAATGCCACTGAGGTTCATCAGAGAGCTCCTTCATCTGGCAAGGAACTGAAAGTGCCCAGAAAATCTGGATCCTGCTGCCAGAATCCTCATTTGAGACCTGTTCAATTAATCAGCCTGACATTAGGGCCCTACAAACCTATTTACTAAAGCAATGAAAAAAAAAAGATAGGGTGTATGGAAAAAATGCTTTTAAAAGGCAAAAAACATACTTGCTTACATTAGCATCCTAAAGGTTATGTCCCATGGGGCAAGTTGGATGTTTTGCATTATGGCTTTCCCAATGGTAAACAGAGCTTCAAGAGTCTATTTGTGAGCATAAGACCAGGGCAATGTCTACTAGTCATTGAAGATACTCCTGTATCTCTGAAGAGTTTTCATTCTCTCTTGGCTGGCTTGCAACGAATACATTAACATTTTTACTGCACACATTTAAATATTGACTCAACCCTTTCTTTGTTTAATGCCATTTCACACTATGCAGTTAGCAGAGGTCCAATTCTGTTTTCAAGCTCTTTCTTGTGAGCAGCATTCAAATGGCTCATTTAAACATCTACTATTTTCTCTATACCAAGGATGCCTACCAGAGGACACCAGCAGCTACACCAGGCCCAGCAACAGAGGAAGAAGACACCAGGTTCAGGAGCCATGCCAGGCTTGGTAGTGAGGGGGGATATGGGCTCCTGAGCCATGAGGGAAATTGGCAATGATGGGGAAAGGGATTCCCCCTTGCAAGTATTGTGAATCCCCATGTCTAGATATCTAAATGGCATAAGGATTAGTTCTGTTATACGTCCCTCAAAACTAAAGCATTTTTAAAAAATCACAAAAATGTAAACAAGATAATCTTAATTATATACCTCTTATGACCCAAATACCTTTTCTCTCTTAGAATAACAATTATCTGGAACAAAATCCTTATGTTTAACTGGCTACCCATGTTGGCTATTCAGAGCCTCTGACGGAGACCCCATCAGCTTCAAGATTGTCACTTAGATTCCCCATCTTCAGACTTTTTGCACACTCTTATTTTCATTACTATTAAGCCCATATTGCTTCATTTTTTCTTTTCTACATGTGGTTTGCTTCAATATTACATCACTATGTAATTACATCACTATAATGATGATGATATAATTTATTATCCGCCACTCCCAGACAACCAGCTTGTGGCAGGTTACAATAAGGTATCCTCACAATAAAAACTTAAAATACAGAGCATACAAACAGATGGCAGCTGGTGTCTAAGATCATCCATCAGGGCAACCAACACAATCTCCACCCCACGGCCAGGGCGGAAGCCCGACTGGTATGGATTGCGCGCCAAAGTTTCCTCCAAGAATGCCAGGAGCTGATCTGTGGCAGCCCTTTCAATCACCTTACTCAGAAACGCAAGATGCAAGATGGTAACTGGTTCAGTCTGGCTAATTACAGGATAATAAACTGGAGATAGAGTGATGTAATAATGCAGTGACCACCAGTCAGAGCAAAACACATGCGGAAAAAAAGAAGCAGCAGCCATGCAGGTATACAAACGAGCATGGAAAAACCTTTCTTTTTTTTAACTGGTAACCACCTTCAGATGTTTCTCCAGGTACCAGACCCAGTTCTAAAAGGCTCCAGTGAATGGAAACTGGATATCTGCATTTTTGCAGCTTGTGGCTTGTTGACAAAGAGAGTCGTGATCACCAGGGCTCCACTGCAAAATGGAAGAGTTCAAGCCACTGTATTCGTGGAATATTTCTTCAGCCTCTTCTATAGGACACCACTTCTTTTACAGTTTATGAGCACAATCCTTCGATGGCAAAAATCATAATAGGGATTTTTAGACTTTGGGATTGATTCAGTTGTAGACATGGTTAAAAATCCTTCCTAGATTATGATTTTTGTTGGGAATTATACACAGGCACTCTATGTCAATTATTTGTAATGCAGGAAGGCAGAATGCACTCAGATAATGAGTTCTTTTTGCCATAAACATTGAGGAGGTGGAAGGTAAGAAAAAGCACATGGCAGATGCAAATATTTTACATGAACTAAAGTTTCCTGCATGTTAATTGCATTGATGCCCCCCTCCATTGCTTTTCAATGTATATAATGCTTAGTACTTACTGATCACTTTATCATTGCTGAATATCACAAACTAGAGAACGGGAAAGCATAATGTTCCAGACAGAACTCTTTAAATCCTGATTGCTGGGGAGAGAGACCACTTGAAAAAGGATTAAAATGAAATAAACTAATGGGACGGAATGCACGGTTACCAGTACTGAATTCTACGGACAAGGGACAAGCACATGTGATGGGAAAAGCAGAGGAAGAATTGCAAAGGAAGAATTGATAAGATTTGACTTACTTATGGTTGATCCTGATTCAGGCCTGTTCAAGGAGCTTATGATAACAAAGCCAAATCCTTCATTCTCCTTGCGATGGATAATGACATCACTCGTTTGCAAGCTGTGTGAAGCAAAGCCCTCTGGGGGTGTAGCATTGCTACTGGATCCAGCATGATTGCTGTTAGCATAGGTGGCATAGTCGCTTCTCGGAGAACTGTGATGTGTGGACACAGAGCCTGGACTTCTGCCGTTCTCCGGACACGGTTCCCCTAAAACCGAAACCACATGAAGAATGGGAAATGTAGCCAGTGAGATGTCATTGTTAAGGGTTCAAACCAGGATCTGAGAGTTCCCTTGTTCAATTCCCCATGAAATATGGCTAGGTGACCTTGGGAACAGTCAGTCTCTGTCTTAGCCTAACCATCCTCCCAAGGTTGTTTTTGTGTGGATAAAATGGAGGAGGGAAGAACTATGTGGCAAGCCACTTTGGATCTCCATTAGGGAGAAATGTGTTTAAACAAACAAACGAATCTGATGAAGCAGAATATCTTCTTATTACCACTTCATGTATTTCAAATCTTCTGAAAAGGGCTCCCTTTCCAAGCCAACCCTAGAGAAGGGGAACCTAGAGTCAAATGAAAGCATACTCTCTGATTTTATGGAAAATCAGAACTTCTTTTGTTGGGCCCAGCTCAAATATTTATTATTTGTTTATTTCACTTAAACCACATTTCTCTCTAAAGAGGACTCAAGGTAGCTTATAAAGTTATATTCTCCATTTCTTCTTCATAGGAACTCTCTGAGGTAGAGCTTTTGTGGCAGAGAGAGGTTTGAACCTGGGTCTTACAGATCCTCGTTTGGCATTTCTGTCCACTACACTATGCTCTCTATAAATATATGATTTTTTCCCTCTATCACTACATTGATCAACTATTTTGCTCCTTATGTCAGACTTCTTAAGGATCGGAGAAATAGGCACAAGAGGAAAAAAGGGATGTAGGGAGAGGGAGCTAAAAGAAAGAAAGGTATAGGGAAAATATTGGAAAAGTGGGCAATAAGACACATGTAAGAAACAAGAGAAACTGTGAGATCAGACCATACATTTATCTCACTCTGCAGGTCAGAGAGGCCTGGAGGAGACCATTAGCTTCTAATAAGTGTAGCTTAGACATGATTCTATTTTCTGCCTCTGCAACAAGGATGTGGAAAAGTAACAAAAGCTCAGAATTCAGGCTATGGAATGTATTGAATATCCATGCACTGATGGGAAAAAATATACTACCACAGTTATTAGTTTCATGGACCCTTTATGTTTTTCCCATGAGGCCAAAACAATATCTTATATCTTCTTATGGTGTAAACATTGACAAACACTGTATTTAATAACAGTAGCAACAATTATAATAAGCTCACAGAGCCATATAAATACTTGAGGCAAAGCGCATTGCACCCAGGAATACAATGGGCACTAGCCCATACGCCTGCACTGTGACCTTCCTTGGGTTCTGACCCTGCCCCCGCTTCCCACACAATCTTGAGATCCAGTGTGGTGAAGCAGTTAAAGAGTAGCTGACTCTAATCTCAAGCGCTGGGCTTGATTCCTGACTCCTCCTCCATATGCAGCCAGCTGGGTTGCCAGCTCTCAGGTGGGGGCCTGGAAACCTTGAGGAAGATGAAAGAGAGAAAGACTGGATGAAAGAGAGAGAAAAAGACAGAGAAAGTAACAGAAAAAGAAAGAGGGGGGAGGGAAGACAGGCTGGGGGAACCAGCAGCCTTTGTCACCCAGTCTGGCTCTTGGGCCAGGGGAAGGTGTTGAGAGCTCAGGTCCTGTAAGGAAGGGCTCCTTAGAAGAAAAGCCTTGCCAGGAGTTCCCAGCTTCACGTGTGCCTCAGCTGGATGAGAGCTTAGCCCAGCCAGATGTTCAACAGGCAGAAAGCTCTGACCAGCAGGAGGGAATGGAGCTGCAGACAAACCAGAGCTTAGATTCTAAAGTTGTTGCAGGAGCTTCACATTCCTATGCCCAGCCTTCAGCTGCAACTCCCTGCCTTGTCAGCCCACCTGGCTCACCTGAGCCAATTAAGCAATGCCAGCTATGTGCTGGAAGAGAGTGCCAATATAAAAGGCACCACACCATGTGAGCAAGACAGCTGTTGACTGAAGAAGACTACGAGACATCACAGAGTGAATATTGAGAGGCAGCTGACAGATTATATTAACTTGAGGCTGGGAGGCCTGAGTTGTGGAATTGCTCCTTCTGCTGATGCTCTTGGACTGGCTGAACAAACTCTTGACTCAGTGGGCTAAGTTAAGACATTCATTGCATTCTGTCTGTCTCTTGGTATTCTGTTTTTGAAATACTGAGTTCTTTTTGTCTTCCTATCAGCTTCTCTGTCCTTCCATCCAGCAAAGAGCTGAAATCTGAGACCACCATAGGAGGCAAAGGAAGCAGTTGGCTTCCCTCTGTTGCCTGGGGGAAATGGAGGGTGGGAAGAGGATGAGGAGGGGGTAACTTACCAGCAACAGGGCCTTTCAGAGAGGCGAGCACCTCTTCCAACTGGCAAGCAGCAGGAAGAGGAGGACAGATAAGCCCCACAATTGGCCCTCACTGTTAGAGTGCACTCTTCCCATTGGCAGCACACCCCCAGGGAGGGCTAATCAGGTAGGGAGCGAGTTGTCTGCAAGCAATTTGAACTCACTGGCAGAGTGAAATTTGAACTGATTGCCCCTCATTGACAGAGTGCTCTCTCTCCCTATTGATGGCAACACCTCCCCCAGGGAGGGTCAATCAGCTAGAGAGTGAGTTGTTTGCATGCAATTTAAGCTCATTGGCTCTCATTGGCAGAATGCTCCTCCCTATTGATTGCACACCTCCAGAGAGGGCCAATCAGGTAGGGAGTGAGTTGTCTGCATTCAGTTTGAGCTTATTGACCCGCATTGGTAGAGTGTTCTCTCCTGATTGATGGCATACCCCAGAGAGGACCAATCAGGTGAGGAGTGAATTGTCTGCACACAACTTCGACTTTAATGTTTAGTGATAAGTAAGCAGTAGTATTTGGGCAGTAATGTCTCAAGAAATTAATTTGACTGTTTCCTTGTCTATTGTCTCTGACACGTAAGTATCTCTAATTCAAACTCTAATTCAATATTAATGTTTTTGCCTTCAAACTGGAAGAATTTAAGTAGGCAACCACTAGGGTCATGAGGATTAGCTGCATTACTTTCCTTTTTACAAACAGAGCGATCTATTCAAAATATATTTATGGACTGGAGGTATAGAATCATAGAGTTGGAAGGGGCCATACAGGCCATCTAGTCCAGTGCAGGAACAGCCTATAACACCAGGATAAGTAGCTGTCCAGCTGCTGCTTGAAGTCTGCCAGTGAGGGGGAGCTCTGCTGAGCTACTCTGACTTGTGAAAAATTTTCTCCTGATATCTAGCCGATATTGAAGTTACTGAACCAGAGTTACAATTCATTTTCATATATGCTAAATAATGCAGATTCCATCCATGTCTGCAACTGCTTGCAAGTGGATTTTGCCATTCCACACAGTAAAAACCAGTTGCCAAGTGGGTTGAAAGTGCATTATTGTGCATGAAAGCACCCAAAACGCTGAGACAAGAAACATCTTATTTGCTGGCTGTCACATTTTAGAAGGCTGTATACTGCTTAAGTCAGTGTGGGTGCACCTGAAAGAAAATCATCTTACCCCTCTGCATTATCAACTGCTGCCTTTCCTATAAATGACTGCTATGGATTGTCATTAAATACAGGAAGGAATGATAAAGCACAGAGAGCAGATTTTATATTGCTATTGGATTTCCATCAATTTTGAGATCTGTTATAAAAAAGCTGAAGGATGATTGTGCTTTCTGCAAGAGGAGTGTTCTAACTCATCCTTCCCTAGAAGTGCCACTCTTTCCGATGCTGGAAATTCTGATTTGTACTGCCTTTTCTTTTTGGGAGGAAGTTCTGCTTCATCTGCTGTCACTGGTCATGCTCTTCATTAACTAACAGAGCCTTTTTGTGTATGTGTGCTGCCCAATAGCATTATAATGCAACTAGAAGTTAAGCCCACTGTAAGAAAAATACAGCGGGCCCCGCCTTGGAAGGAGGGAAGGAAGGAAGGAAGGAGATTGGAAGTGAGTGGGAACGAAGGAAGGTAGGAGATAGAGAAAGAGGAAGGAAGGAAGGAAGGAGTTAGAGAAAGAGGAAGGAAGGAGTCTGCTCAGTCCTGGGGCAAGGGGCCAATCAGCAGCCACGTGATTGGGCCCCTGGCCCTGGACTGGCTTTGCACCTCCCGATTGTGCCCTCCTCTTGTAAGTTCAGGTCCAGGGGCCAATTGTTGCCCCCCCATCCCGGACAGCACCCCCCACCCCTTAGCATTTTATTTATACCGCTTTGAGGATTGTAGTGTCAAAACAAAAGGCTCACATTGCAATGGGGGAAACGTTAGCGAGTTTCCATTTTTATTCCTTCCACTGGTGGTTCTTTACTAGCATCCATTCTAAGGACCCCGGAAACTTCAAAACCACTGCTTGCCTTCACAAACTCGGTTGGCTTGTCCCCCGTCCCCCCGACGTATAAACAGCAATGTAGCTTTGGCAAAAGTGAGGAATAAATAGCAGATACCAAAATGAGGCTGTGATTTTATTATTTTATATTCTCTTCTTTGTGTTTACAATCACTGCAAAGGACCACTTCTGATATCCATCCACTACTGCATTCCAGTCATGGGAATTATTCCACCAATCTTTGTAATGTCTACTAAATCATATCTGTCTGTCTGCATGAGAAGTTTGAGCTCTTCCTTGTTATTGCCCATGCTTTGGGCATTGGTATATAAAAACCTTAAGCCTCCTACCCTTGGATCTCTTTGACCCGTCCTTCCTGTCATGAACCCCGGTTCATGACTTTTTCATTTCCTGGGCCCTGGCAAGGCCTGCCGTCATAGCTCTATAAATCTGTCCTCTGGCTCCAAGCCTCCCCTTGCATTCCCAGCGCCCCCCCCCTTTGCATTCCCAGCAGGGGGCCTGGAAAGACTGAGGGTTTTTAACCTGTAAATCTGTCTTCAGGCTCCAAGCCTCCCTTCTTTTGCCAGCAGGAGTTTTCCGCTGTTGATGTATCAATCTCACTATAAGTGTCCTTGTGGAGACAGCTCAGTCTCAACAACACTGTAACAACTGAAATTAGATTCTTAGCCATCTGGCATCCTGTGAACCTAGCCACCTTTGGTGCTCTTTCGTTCTCCCGCCAAAATGCCTTTGTACCCCTCCCTTATGAACAGGGCTCTATATCTGCCCTGGGTTACCCATTGTTCTTTGTTATTATCAAGATCTTTGCTTAGGAAGATCTTGGCTTGCTTTAGCGTTCTGTGGACTCTGTTTAATAAAGCTCTCTTTGGATTTACAACTGCCTGTTGGATCTCAGATGTGTCTTTATCACGGACTCTGCAGGCTGGGCTCAGCCTGGTTCCTGACACTTCCCAGGCAGGCCATTGCTATTTGCTCTCCCAAATTAGAATCCATATGTTGGATTTCTGCTTCCACTTGTGGCTTCTGTTTAAAGCTTTCCTGATGGATCTCCCCAGGTTCCTGTCGATCATATTCTTCCCTAACTTGGTTAAGTGAAGACCATCCTATGCTAGCAGGCCTTCTTCTAGAAGAGGTTTGGACAGAAGAAGAAGTTTGGTCTAGAATAGGTTAAAGAAAGAATCTCACAATCAGAATCAGAACTAGTTTCCCCAGGAGAATTAATCATCTGGTGCTGTGTGTATTACCTTGGTTACTGGCCATTTTCCTAGGGTTTGGGGAGCTGCTAGGGGGCGTTGCACCAGTTTGGAGAGAATTTTTCTGATTCCAGGAGTCTAAAATAAGTAACAGAAGAACATCAGTCCATAAACTGGGAGGACTGCAATCCAGTTGAAAACAGTACATAGGGCTTGCCAAAGAAGAAAGGCATCGTGAAATGAAATGGGATTGGACTTGTTAAGCATAAGGATATAAGGCAAAGGCGAAGAGACTGAGCAGGGGTAGGGAAATGGCTCTTGGAAAGGAGTAGACACAAGCATTCTGAGAAGATCCAATTGTTCACTAATGTCTGCAAATGCTAAGTGTGTCTTGAATTGCGCCTCTTCACACATCCCAGTAAATTCTGAGTGCAAGGAACTATCCCCTACTATCCCTAACTCCCAGTAGCTCCTTGCTAGTACTGCAAATTGATGTGGGTCATGGGACCCTCCCATACAAAATGGATATTGCTTTAAGGAGAGGAATCAGGCAAAACCACTTTGTTCCCTAGTGGAGGAAACTTAACAGCCAATCACATCAAAGTACAGGCTACTCCATACTTGAGAGGAGACGGAGCATTATAGCAAGGTCTCAGTTAATTACTCTTAGCATTCCATAGTTAAGAAGGCTAATCTGCCAATCAATTTCTGATTTTGATATATTTCCTTCACTATGTTTCCCCCAAGAATTAAACTCAAACACATGGTGAACATATAAACTAAGCTTGTTATTCCAGTTTGGTTCTTGCATCTGTTAAACATCTTTATTTGCCATATGCTAATTTACTGCTTACTCTCTACCTATATATATGGACTGGTAATTTTCATTTCTATGTATCTGAAGAAGTAGGCCTGTGCATGGAATAAAACCAACACAGCTACCCACCTAAACTTTGAGATTCCGACTAAATGGACATGAAATAACAAGAAGTCATTAGGTCATGAATACCTAATGACCTTGATGCTTATATTATCTGCCCTGCACTTTATTGCTTACACCATGGATACAGTTTGCAGACGCCTTGAAAACTATGTTGTGACCATGGTGCAGCATAGAATGGAACACACATGAAGTGACGCATGGCTGTGGCAGTCCTTGTGCACTACACAAAATACAATGCTTTCACTTTAGGATCACAGTCCTAGTAAATGTTTTGCATGCATTCTTTTAAACAAACGATTTCTTTAAATATGTTAGGGTTTTTGCATTATTTGTCTTGGCAGCATATTGTAAAAAAAAAATTGGGTTTCTTAAATGATATACCTGTAGGTAGCACCTTTCTTCTCACAGTTAGATTCACTTGCCCATTTCGAGCTGCGTTATGCATGAGATCAATCACGTATCGGTGAGTTTTGCCAGCCACTGGAATTCCATCAACATGGACCAACTCATCACCAGGATGTAGACGGCCATCTCTGTCTGCTGAGCCCATAGCAATCACTGCTCCAATTAGAATCTGAGGAATAACATGAAGGGAGAGTTACAAATGCATACCCACCAAATAAATACCAAGATACTTTTTCAGATGAGTAGGCAGAGCTTTCTGTATGCCAGATTAATGTTCCAGTCCCAGTCCCTGCTACAATGCCGAGCTTCAGGCAAGACAAATAGAAAATTCCATAATCATTTTTAGTAATCGAAGCAATTTGTAATCAGTAAAGTTATAATTTGTTCCTCTAGACTAATGAGATTAATAACCCAAAGCAAAACAGAAAAAAAATTACACGGCAAGTTACATTCTTCTTGGAGGAGACATTTAACATTTTAAAATATCAGGCAATTAAGACATTTAGAATTATTAGTGTTTTTAAAGGGGATCTATACAGAAAATAGACACCATGTTACTCCAACACTGAAATAACATCAATGATCACTATAGGAATTGCAACATCTATGTAGAAACTATGTAGTGGTTTTACATTCTGTGAGATGACACTTAATGATGTTCACTTTATACATCCCTTGCAATTTTTTTTAACTAATAGGTTTTTTAGACAGTGCTGATGTGCTCCTAAAGAAGTGGCTGGCTCCTGTAAGTAGACACAGCTAATTTGAACATTGTTTCAGAATCCTTTTGGCACTTCTTTTAATTTTTGAAGCCATTCAGAGAAATACCCCTTCCTCTTACTTCTTTTCCTTTCCATTCCATCAAGAGGTTAATTACTGAGTGATCATTACCATGTGCAAATTAGAAATTCAAAGGTGCTCAAAAGCAGCACCCTCTGTAGTTGATTGCCTTTACTAAATACAGGAACAACATGGAAGTTAGTGCAATTTCTGGCTTCCATATTGATTCCCCCCCCCTCCTCTCATACAAGTGGTTTGCTCACATGAATGGTACAGGCAGCAGAATGTAATGTTCAAATTGGCCCCTAGTGCTAACAATCACCATGTGCTGTCAAGTCAACCAAGAAGTCTGTGGTACCTTGAAAACCAATACATTTACCTTTGTGGCTTTGGCTGTAATTTGATTCAAAAGGCTGCCCTTTGGCAATCTGTCACTATTATCTGCATGAGCAGTCATTGGTTGAAAGTCACAGCTGGATGTATCAACTGCCTTCACTGAAAAGCATCATCTTTGTGGTGCTGAGAGTTGAATGCGGTATTTTTTTCCCAACAACTCATGGAAGGGACATCAACAATGGCTGCAAAATACTGCCGGTGGGGAGGGAGAGCCAGCATCCTCCCCAGAGGTTATGATGAGGATATAGTAGTGGAATTTGGCTTGATCTAGCAGCACTGAGTAGGTGCATGGCTACTGAATGGGCAGCAACTTCCAGAGAAGGGTTAGGCAATGTTATCACTGGTCCGAGCTGAACACCAGGATTGCCAGGAGGTAACCTGAAGGTCAGGATGCCTGTAGGCCTGCGGACTTCCTCATGAACCCCACCACACACTGTCAGCAGGTAGTGCATAGTGTATTAAAGTACACAGAATACCAAAGCTGTAAATTAATGTGCTGCCATTTAGAATCAAAAAGCCAGTCTGAACTGACTGAATTCTTGCACCCTCAAAAATATTGATTGATTGATTGATTGATTGATTTGGATTTTTATACCACCCATTCTTTATAGCTCTGGGACGTTTACACAGAACATTCTGTAATTTGACATGGAACATTATAATAATATATAACATACCAGTTTCAATACAACGTCACAACAACCAAGTAACAATTTATAACACAACAAAGGATGTTTCTCTTTCATCTTTGTTACTGAAGGCAGAGAAAAAGAGGGAAGGAATGCTCCTCCAGCATGTCTGGGCCCTCGCTCCACAGGAAAGTGAAGCCGTTAGTAGGACAGCTGGGTCCAGATCAGAACATTTATAGGGCTTTTGCTTAATTTCTCTTTTATTTCTTGTTCTACCAAGACAAAAGATTGAGAAATTCTATTCATATATGCACCTTCTCTAACAACCTCCGCCTAAACGAATGATAAATTTCCACAATTGCATCCTTGCAAAGGCTCCCATACATCATCTCATGAGAAATGAGCAGAGGGATAAGAGACTAATCTGCCAAGTGCCCACTGACACTGCAGGAGCCATTGGGAGAAAGAAAAAAATCTCTCAGCAATAGCGTGATGTCACTTCCAGGAAAAGTAATGTCATGTCTCTCCAGGAATTGCCAGAAACTCTAGCAACTCTGCCAGAAAGTCTAGCAACTTTCACAAAAAATATTAACAAGGAACACACAAAAGACGATCTGATGCACCATGAACAGTCAGGGTTGCCAGGTCCCTCCCGGTAACCAGTGTTTGAATGTAATTTTTTATTTGCCATCACAGGAATGTATTGGTCTTCCACTGTGGCCAGTCATGTCCTGCAAGATAGTAAATGAAACATGCCAGGAAAAAAAAGAGTTCTGCAAAAAATCATACTCCTGGAGACTTAATCCAGGCTAAGGCACAATGACAGTTTTATGATAGAGAGGCTGATAGCTTGGGAGACCTGTTTTTTTCAATGTTGGAACACGAAAAAGTGCCATTTCAATAGGATCCTGATACAAACTGATATTTTTTTGACAATTCAAAAGATACTGAAATTATGAAGTGGATAGTCATGAAGAAACCACTCACAGGCTGTCCGGGTTCATCTCCTCCAAGAATTCTGAAGCCAAAACCAGATTCCATTCTCCGAAGATGAACATCCAAATCCTTATAGTCTGGACCTGGTATAAAATAAGATGTTGTTGAGTTGTAATATGTTTAAAGTTTTTTCATTGGCAGAACAGTCCTAAACAAAATTGTATTATTGTAAACTCATTGACTTCAATGGACTTAAGTACCTCGGAATCAGGTAATGTCAGGATTTGAGGAGGGGATGGACTTCAACAGGGCATAATGCTATAGGATAACCCTTCCAAAGCAGCCATTTTCTCCAGGGGAACTATCTCTTTTGCCTGGAGATCAACTGTAATCCCAGGAGATCTTCAGACACTATCTGGTAGGTGGCAAGTCTTCTTCAGTCTTGGCCTTTCTACACTGGTGACCAATATGCTTCTGTGCACAGTTCAAAGTACTGGTGTTGATCATTAAAGCCCTAAATGGTTTGAGTTCAATGTATCTGAAAGACCCTTATGAACCATGATTTGGAGGTCCTGCTAAGTGTGCCATCCCCCCCCCTCCCAAGGTTAGCTGGGAGAGGGCCTCCTTGGTCCTGATACCAAAGCTCTGGAACTCTCTCCCCAGAGAAATTATATCCTTCTGTTGCTGACTTCTGATAGAGGGTGTCTTGCATTCCGCTTTTCTGATCAACAACTTGTTGTTTTTATGTCTTTGTTTTTATTTCAGCTTTATTTTTAAAATGTATGCATTTTATGGGGACTGATTTTAAGTGGTTTTAGAATGCGATTTTATCATGTATGCTTTAATTTGTTAGCCACCTTGGTGGCCCTTTAGAGGACATAAAGTTTGGATGGAATTTATAAGCCATATAATAAAATATTATTGCTACTTAAAAACTACAGATGGGAACCAATTGTAGATGTGAGGGAAGCTGATTCACATGTCTAAACCTGTTCTTGAGCTTAGCATAAAAAGGAAGTAAGGAGCAAAAGATTTTAACAATCAAAGGAAGGTGATGACTTATATGCACAAACACATATGAGACTGCTTTACGCTGAATCAAGCCATTGGTCCATCAGGGTCAGTAGTAGTACACAGACTGGCAGTGGCTCTCCAGAGTCTAAAGCAGACATATTTCACATCACCTGCTACCAGATCATTTTAAGTGGGAATGCCAGTGATGAAACGTGGGACCTTCTGCATGCCAGGCAGATGCGCTACCAGTGACCTACAGCCTCTCCCCACAGTTTCAGATAGGCTGAATTCCTTCAAAGCTTATGAGAACTAATTTGATACTGTTTAAGATGGAGTTCAAGGGGATATAAATGTCATCCCGGCTGTTAAGAAACATATCTTTTGATTCAGGATATAACTAGAATCACCATGCTTGTTACAGCCATATTTGATTCACAATCCTAAACAGAGGTATCCCGCTAAGTTCATTGACTTCAGTGGACTGAAAAGGGCGCAACTCTGTTTTAGAATTGCACTGCCATTGTCTAACTAAATTCTGGCTCTCACAGAAGTGGTCAGTCAGTGTGATGCAATGCTCCTCCATACTTAAAAAAAAATCTCAAATGGAATCTAGAACCCCTCCTTTTGATGTAGCATTTTTGTTGTGGATGCTACTTTTTAATGGAGAACTATTTTGCCAGACAAACTCTACCCACAATCTGGAACAATACTGTGCTGACACAGATTTGCTTACCCCAGTGAGACCTTGCTCCTAGCTATGCCCCAATTTACGAACAGTCATAACTGGGAGATTCCCCAGGCTCAGTTGCTAAAGTCAATAAAAGGATTTAAATATCTACTTTAACCCTAGAACAAAAACAGTCCAGGGTACAAAAACTGCCTGTGCTAAGAAAGACATACATTAGGAAAGACCAGAAAACAGCTTGCTGCTCTCTATAAGGCTATTTTGTGTCATTTCAAAGGGAGAACCACTTCCCACTCTGAAGGTTTTCACATTCTGTACTGATTTTTCTCATATAAATTCCTTCTCATTTTTGGCTTTCATAATAGAAACTAGGAGGGAAAAAAATTGGGGACAAACACTGTGGATATTAGAAGGCTCTAGTGCCCCTTATTTGTACACAGAGTTAACAGAAGATTGCTGTTACACAACTGCTATGTGACTGTGGCCAATGCGGTTTTTAAAATATATAACTGCTAACTTCCTGCTTTGTTGGGTCTCAAAGGTGCTTTGGATGCACTGGACGTGCTTGAAAGTGTAAACAGTTTTTTAAAATGCTAGCCGTTTCATACAAATAAGTACAGCCATTGGCTAATATCTGCAATGTCGCAGTGTGGCCTGCAAATTTTCAACCCAATGGACTTCTAAGAAAAAAAGCTGAGAACCAATGAAACTACTGCAGAGATTTTTTTCACGTAATCTCCAACTAACTAACAATCCTGACAGATGAATTACTCCTTCATCAGCATTCTGAAACAGAGACAATATTCCACATCAGAAAACAGGTAGAAAATTACATTTCTGAGTGCTCCTCGATAATGAAAAAACCCCAAAATCAAACAGGTTGATCAGAGAAAAATGTTCTCTTTTGGGAGAAAAGTCTCTGGTATTCTAGTTTTCCTCTCATAGACTGACTATGCATGGGGTGGGAAGTCCAGGCTGGTGGCGGCAGGGCAGCGGGGCAAATGCCCGATTTTGCACGACTCCGATGCCATCCTGCCTCCCTCCAAACCCTGGCCAGACTGAGGCCCTTGGATGGCCTGCAATAAGGGTCCCTGTGGTGCCGCGGTCACCTTCTGAGCCTAGGCTGGAGCAGCCCCATGCACACAATGCTCCTGCAGGGACACCAAACAACCTGGTCAGCTCTGCAGAGGTGCAGAGCCGAATGGAGTGTTTCCCCACCCCCACGATGGTGGGAGAGCAGCATGCCACTATCCTGCCATTGTGTGGTGGGGCCCTGTGCCCCCCGTTCCCCCCTGTGTACACATGTACAATGTCGGGGCAGTCTGTGTGTGCCAGGGGATTCTTTCTCCTGTGTATTCTTGGAAGGAGCAAGGTATACTACCCTGCTGCTAGAAACCAGCAGTGGCCCAGCACAGCTGCTGCCATGCATAATTGGTCACTGGGACCTTTTATCCTTTGGAACTGGCAAAAGAACCAAAACAGTGATATGTCTTGGACAGCCCAGGCAAGCCCAATCCCAGGGCCAAACCCTGGCGAACATTTTCATGGGAGACATGATTGTTTTCTCCAAGGAATGCTATGGGTCATGGCGCAGAGGCAGGCATTGGCAAACCACCTCCAAACATCTCTTGTCTGGCTGCCAGGCAATCCTTGGATCTCCTAGCCGCACTACACATGCTGTATGATAAATAGATAAATAAATAAATAAATAAACTACAGTATTGTTGTCAGCTTAGCTTAGGTTTCCCTACTTGATAATTAATTATTCTTATATATACTAGCACTGCAGAGTAATGGGCTGAAAGAGTCCCCAAACAGCCACAAGGAAAACCCACACTGATTTTTCAGGAAATAGTTCAGTAACAGAATCCAGTCTTTTGCATCACCAATCTTCCACATAGCTCAAGATGGGTGGTCATACTCATCTGTCTGTAGGGGTAGAAAAGAGCAAGAGTCCAGTAGCGCCTTAGAGACTACAAATTTGTGGCAGGGTATGATTTTTCACGAGTCACTTACAAAAGCTCATACCCTGCCACAGATTTTGTTAGTCTTTAGGGTACTACTGGTCTTTTGAACTTTTCTACCAATACAGTATTTCATATGTTCTATTTCATAAGAATTATTCCAAACACTCTGGAGGAGATTTTTTAATTACAGACCTACTTCTATTCATAAAATTTAAACTGAAATATTCTGCTTTTTCTCTTAGCCTTGGGGCTTCTCAAGGAGGGAGATGGTGTTTAAGGGAAAGGGTGTTTAACCACTAGGTATTTCTCCCTTTAAATGCTAATAACAAAGAAGTCCAGATTCCAAAACCAAGACCCAAAGGCAAACTGAGGCTGCATAAGCTAGCGATTTGCATTTTATGGGATGGAATGAGGTGCATAACATTCATATCGGTCTGAGCCCAAAGTAGATTGAAAACTATTTTTAGTAACGCTGGCTTATGAGCCCACCTTATGCTGAGTTAGTTAACTGGCCCATTTAGCTCAATAATGTACATTTGGATTGGCAACAAATTTCCAGGATAAGCAGAGAAAGGCATTTCTTAATACATTTAAATGGAAATGTCTCAGATTCCAAGCAAAGCATGAGTTTTATCACTGCAAGCTTTCTTGCAGTCTACCTCTAAGGTGCATTCCTCCAAGGAGAGCTTGAATCCTTGTCCAGGAGGTTTTTCATGTGCAAAAGTGGGCCTTATGATTTTAACATTATTAGTATAATGGAAATGAAAGACAAAATGGCAGAACATTTGATGACAGGCTCCTGTAAGAGTAGGGATGCCAGTCTCCAGGTGGGACCTGGGGATCCTGTGGAATTAGAGCTTGCATCCGGACTAAAGTGATCAGTTTCCCTGGAGAAGCTGGACACTATAGAATTATACTTCACTGAGGTCCCTCTCCACCCCAAATCCTGCCTGCTTCTGGCTCCCCAGGTACATCCCAACCCAGAGCTGGCAACCCTGTAGAAGGATAAAAATAGTTCCGCCTTTTCCTCCTGGGTGTATATATTAGATAAAACTCTTTGTCTAATTAAGCACAAAAAGGAAAAGGCATATTAAGCAGACCGGGGCTTGGTCATCCCCCTGAGGCATGATTAAAAGCAGAAGTAGTGTCACTTTGACATAAAATGGAAAACAGTTTTTATACGGTATGATGAATGCTGAAGCTGACTTGCCAGCAAAACCCATTTGAAAACCACTCCTGGGCAGCATTTGCTCTGAGCAGGAAAATGTTGGATTTCAGATGAAATAAAATTTTCCAGACATTCCAATACACCAGTTCTTGTTTTGATGTGAATTTGAATCAACAACCCCTGATTTCACAAAAGAATATTTCCCACCTCATGTCACGTGTCTCACAGTTAGATCTCTAACAAGAGTCAATGGACTTAGAAAGGTATAACTATGCTTAGGATTGCACTGCTAGTGGAGCAGGATCATATAGATCTGGATAAACACTATGAAGAAAGAAGCCACATTAATTTAAGGATGACAGCTGCTTCTCATCACTATTAGCCCAGTTTGGTAATTATTTTTTTTAATGACCGTATTTTATTCTCAAATGACAGCCTGAAAGCTTAGTTAAACCGAGTGGGTGAAAAACAGTGACCCTTCTAAGTGCATATCTATGGGAGAGAGCATTTGATAGATGTACGTATTAACAGCCACACCTGGGCTTGGACAGACTCTTGTACTGATGCCAGTACTCGGAAAATATGTATGTGGGCAGTGAGTGTGGAAGGTTGCCTGCCTGAGGAACTGCCTGTGTATGGACAGATTGAAGACGGATGTCTGAGAAGAAATTCACACAAAGATGATGGATCTGGAAACACAGACACAGGACTTTCTGCTGCAGAAAAATTATGTGTCCTCTCTATTTAAGTTTCTCTTTAATTTATGTTTCCTCTTCTATTTGAGTTTCTCTTTAATTTCTACAGGACATGCAAAAATTGCAAAGAGGGGGGCTAAAAAGAAATACAAAAAGACGTTCCCAGTATATTTTATTTGGTATTGTAAAGTCTTACATGCATATATGATAATAAATATTTCCGCACTGTGTATCTTTTGATATGTGACTTTAAAGGTATATTGCATGATTTATTATTCTCTCTTTATAAAGCCCACAACCAGTCAGGATAAAATAAGGGCAACTGTGAGGCTACAGTCTTAGATTTAAATGTTACAGATGCCTTTTCACATATTACAGAGCACACAGGCTGCATCTGGGGTCCCTACACTTTGTCAGGCATAAGACAGTAGTGGTTTATTCTCAATTCTCATTCATGAGATGCCTGAATAAGATCAGGACCACAATCCCTATGGAGAAGAGTCTTCTGCCGGGGACTAGTTCCGGTTTGGAAAATGATTGTTTTTCTGGCAGACTTGTCTTGTTAAGTCTAAAAGAATCTGCTCCCATTATGTTGATTAGGACCATATTTTGCATGGAAAGATTATAAGAAATCTCAAAGAATTAACCAAGAAAGAAGTTGGGGGGAAAGGGGATCAGTGCATAATCTAGGACCAACAGATTCTTTACTGTAATTTAATCTTTAAAAAGGAGAGGTTGACCTGATCAGCAAGTTGGTTGGAAGATCATTAAGAACCACATAAATATTTTTAAATGGATATTGTTAATTTTTCCTTTTGAAAATATTTTCTAGACATCATTTAATTATAGTAGTAGAAGAAGAAGAGTTGGTTCTTATATGCTGCTTTTCTCTACCTGAAGGAATCTCAAAACGGCTTACATTCACCTTCCCTTTTGTCTCCCCGCAACAGACACCCTGTGAGGTGGGTGAGGCTGAGAGAGCCCTGATATTACTGCTCGGTCAGAACAGATTTATCAGTGCTGTGGCGAGCCCAAGGTCACCCAGCTGGCTGCATGCTTTGGAGGAGGGACTTTATGGACCCTGCCCCCTAGGCACCGTCCACAAATCTCCTGGAGTTTCCCTAACTTGAATCTGACAACCCTACCCCCATCTCCGACCGGTGGCTAGGGAGGAACTGGCAACCCTAGATGTAGCCCTAGGCTCTAGTAATGAATGAAAGACAGGACAGAAGTTAGCAGAACAAAGTTTGTGTCCACTGGCACCTTGATGATCAAGGTGTACTTGATAATCAAGGTATAAACTTTCACGTGAAAGCATACTTCTTCAGAACATGGCTACCCACCTGAAACTACCAGGACAGAAGCTGGATAGGCTGAACAATCCACAGTAAATCCATAGTTAATTGGACCACTATTTTGAGTAAGAATCTGAGAGTCGTATATAGATTATGTTTTATCCAGACCGTAAACTCACGCCTTTTAAAACGTAATATTAGGATCAGTGCACTAGATGGGATTGAGGAACGTATTAACTATGGCTTGTATCCTGAGACAAGCAAGCAGAAACAGAAATGGTCTTTGCACAGTTCTGCTTGCACAAGATCTTTACAAAATCTAGTACTGGATTTTTTTTCACAAGATTTTGCATGAACAGAAATGCATGTAGTCATTAAGTCTGACTTGACACAAGCAGCTACGATAGTCTTTTTCTTGCATTTCTGCATGTACGACAGCTCTAATGCAAGTGGAAAGTCTGTACTAGGTCAATTACTGGTGATTACTGGTTTACATTTCCATTTACCTGGCTTGTACAGGGAAATCCCATGGCAAATGGCCTTCATGAACTTCTGGGTACTTTTTGTAAAGCGTGCCGAGTTCATGGGAAAGGGATTGCTGACTCTTCAATACAGCCATCAGTTGTCGAACTGACACTTCTGATGAGCACCTCTCCTTTGGACCTCCTTGCCAGCCAGCCTGACCACTTCCTATCTGCCCCACTTTCTGTAGAGCTGATATTGTCATAAAATCATCTGAAAATCCTTTTGGATATATTGCCATCAGTCCTTATAAGCAATAAAAATACATTGTCATGACAAGTAACTTTCTGCCAAGTTTAACAGAACAGGGCAAAGTTTAGTCTCTGCATCTTCCATTTTGTCTCCATTTGATATGAATTCTTGCTGATGCCAGGAGGGTTAGTTCTTATTTTGTATTCACAGAACTTGCAAACTCTTTGTTGTCATTGTTCTGGCTGAAAAAAAAAGCATCTTCTTTCTGTATGAAGGAGACATGCACAAAGCCTACGTTTCTTTGAGGCCAGATTTTACAGCAAACCCTATTATTACCTCAAACTTCTTTAAAAAGAAGCATCTGGCTTTGTATATTTGGAAGCCCTAAGAGCAATTTTTCCTAATGGCTCCTGACAAAAAGCTTCAAGCTATCATTTCTACCATGTCCCCCTCTTTTTGTTAGAGGTCTACACACCGGAACACTCCCACTGCGGCTCACAAAAGCTGGGGGAAACAGAGAAGATACCCATCCAACCACTGAAATGTAACAAAGGGGAGGCTTTCTTTAGCAACCTCTGGGATAGAAACAGCTTGTACTCTGTGGCCCATATTTTGTTACAGAAGCAATAAAGCCCTCGTTAATATATATATATTTAAAAATCAAGCTGTCTGGAATCAATTCTAACTTGGCTACAGAATCCAGTCCCCTCTTTCCAATAATGTGGGGGAGGAAACTTCCATGGAAAACACCCAGGGCCTAACCCCCTACAGCTGCAAGTCTGGGTTAAACCAACAAGCCCATCTATGTAACAAGGGAAAAGGATGAGTGTGGTAATGTATGAGATTTCTCACTGCTTGTGGTAAGTTTCCCAGATGTATGAGATTTCTCACTGCTTGTACCATATCAAATCCAAAAATCAGTTTTTGAACCGTTTAGATCAGGGGTCCTCAACCCCCGGTCCGCAGCCCGGTACCGGGCCGCAAAGGCCATAGTACCGGGCCGCCAGCGGCCGCACCTGCCTCCCCCCCCCCGCAGCGAGAGGGAGGGAAGAGGCAGGCACGGCCGCTGGCACGCTAGCGACGCAAACGCGCACGCTGGCGAAAACGTGCATGCGCGTTAGCTCCGCGCATGCGCGTTAGCGCCACCTAGTGGCGAAAACGCGCGCGCGCAGCGACTGCGCGTGCACGTTTACGTGCAGCTACGGCGGCCGGGCCACCGGCTCTCTCTCACCCTCGGAGGTGGTCCCCAACTACAAGAAGGTTGGGGACCGCTGGTTTAGATGAATGGGAAAAGATTTTAATCAAAGGTGCATTTGGAAGTTTCAATAGTCCAATGTAGTTTTCATACAGGTAATTTTGAAACCTTTGTTTCTTTATATTTAAGAAGTCCAACTTGGCTTAATACAGGTAGCTTCTAGGCAGAAGCCACAAATAAAGATTGAGCTCCAACCAATACTATAAGCTAAAGAAGAAATATTTCTTTATAGGCCGTTAATTTCAATGGGCTTTAACTGGAGAAACTATAAACAGTTTTGCACTATGAATTTTAAAACCACCTAGGAATTCAAGAACAACTGTTGTTCACTTTAATATTAATAAGAATTTGCAAAAATAACCTCATTTAGGTTACATTTTGGATAGCATCTTCATTTGCCAGGATACACATTTCACCCTGGTGAGAATGTCCCTTCTGTGCTGTTCATCAATCTTCCACTGCAATGTCAACAGTTTGAAATTTGGACTAGCAATTTATATACATTCCAATCTCTCTCAAATAAAAACTATTTTATGCAGTCATGGTATTCTATTGTATAGATCTGAATTAAAGAACTGTGTAGAATTATGTCAACTTTTTACTGTTCAGTACCTGATTGATGTGCTAATAGGAAAGGTCCTGGGAAACTCCCAGAAGCCAACTATAAAAACATCAATATAATGGAAAAGAGGCATGCAGAATTTGTGCAGGATTTCAGGCTTATTATATGTAAAACAAGAACCTGTCCCCTGTGCCCCTCAGTTCAGAGCTCATTTAATTTCACTTTTTTCCCCAATTTCCCTTTGTTTTTCTCCCACTCGGGCAAGTGATATTGCTTATTTCAAAATGAAGGGACGTGGACAGAAGAAAACACTACAGCTGCATTTAGGGAGCAAACTACACAGGGTTCAGTTCCAATATATAACCTCATCTTGTTGCAAAGTTCCTGTGTGTGCTGGCCTCTCCTTTCCTTTTCCCTCCCTCCTTGAGCAATTGGTGATGGAGGAATCCCAATTAGAAACCAAATCCAGCTATGCATGAAAGCATAGGGGAGTACATTAACCAGAGTTACAGCACTATCCTAAGTAGAGTTACACCTTTCTGACTGCAACCAGGCAGGGATTGTTGGTACAGAGGTAGAACTAGGCAAGAACTCTAGTGTGCATGATCCAATAGCTAAAGAAGAATATCCTACAGGGGGCATCAAAAGAGATGTATAGTTAACATATTTAGATCAGAAACTTTCTGGTATTTTTCAAATAATCTTCTCCTGTGTCTCGGTTGGCTCAGGTGGGGACTTCCTGCTCCTTTGAGCCCACTTCCTCCCTGTGTGCCTCTAGAACAGATTGAATGAAGAATAACACAATAGTAGAGACAAGTAGGCTTCACCTCTCCTCTTTCTACACAAAGTTTGTTTCTCTTAATAAAAATATTTTATTCTTTTAAGCAGCTTCCTTGTGTAAACTCTTTCAACACTCTTTTTGCGCTGTGGCACCATGCCTCACCGCTTCCCATATACTAATGGAGAAGAAATCCCCCAGCACACAGAGCACACACGGACAACTCCTGGGCAGAAAGGATCTGCCGTGCATGAAGGTGAGATAGTGTCACAATGCTATCCCACCATTGTGGTGGTGAAAAAATGTCCCATTCAGTTCCAGGGCGCTGTGAAGTGCCATGGACCCAAACAGGCATTTTGGGCCCCCACAAGGACACTGTAGGTGAGGGGAGGAGCAGGACCTGAAAGGCCTGGCTTTTCCCTGTATGCACGGGTCTGGCCTGGCATAGCCTTCATGTTCCCGTAATGTGGGGAATCGGGGGCCCTGAAGAAGGTCAGAGTCGGGAGCGGGCCGGGTTAGTGGTGATGTCGTACACAAGCGGGAATTTGCCCCAGTGTTATGTAGGCACTGGGCCAGCCTTTCCTCCGCCCATGAATAATTGGTCTAAGTTAAGGTGACCAGATTTCAAGATTGTGCTCCTCATTTTTAAGCCTTACTATTCACACAAAATCACTCATCGGGGTCCAGTTACCATGTCCATCCCCTCACAAATCTACCTGAACATAAATCCAGACCAATACATCAAGAGTCCCCAAAAGGGGGGTGAATGCTTTATTGTGGCATTTCTCCATAGCAATGTTGAAGTGTTAATAATAAAAAAGCTCTTATGTTGTAGCATTACTGCTTAGCAATGTGGAAATGCCATTTAAAAAAAAAATTGGGGCTTCAGGAGGAAGGAAGTTTGAGTCCCCAAAACAACCACTGTGCTGGGATTGGTGGCTTGTAGTGGGTGACATGGCGAGAAGCAGAGGGAGAAGTTTGCTTTGTTTTCCTTGCTGCCTTGTTGGGAGGCAAAAGCTGCGAAGTGGTAGTGGGAAAACACGGGAGGGGTCTCCTGTCAGGAAGCTTGCAAATGTGCAGCTTCCAACGGTGTGTTTGCAAGCAGGAGGCGGTGCAAGTTTAACCGTGTGGAAATGGTCTAAGGGTTCCTGTGGCTCAGCAAGTCTGAAGACTGTATCACCAATAAGACCTCCAGAGGATTCTGCCACATGAAAAAGATCATTTGGCAATGTTACGGCTTACTCAAGTCATTTTTTGTGGCCATGTTTGCTTGTGAAAATGTGCCTTTTCTTTCAGAAGTAATATGGTCAATGCAATATTCTCCAGACAAAACTGGGATGGGAGTATGAGTGGGGGGAGGAATCATAGAATCATAGAATCATAGAATCATAGAGTTGGAAGGGGCCATACAGGCCATCTAGTCCAACCCCCTGCTCAACGCAGGATCAGCCCTAAGCATCCTAAAGCAAATACAGGAAATACAGTCCTGTAAAAGAAGACATTATAATGGTTCTTTCCCAATACTTATTGGATTAACATGTTTAAAAGCTAGCTCTTTCCTTGTAAAATCTGCCATTTTCTGAGAGTTGGGTGGCTATTTCAACAGTGTTATTTTAAATTTAGCTCATCATCTGGAGAATTTCTTCAAGCACTGCTGCCCTAATTGATGTTACAGGGGATATTTATAGCCTAAAACGCATCAGTATACATAGTTTTTGTACTAAATTAAAAATGATATTTACATAAAAATAAAAACTAATTAAACCAAACAAGTACTAAAAATTAATACCAGGGCCCAAGGCAAGTTAAGTGAATATGTTAAAGTGGAGGCTTGTCTGAAATTGTGAGCCAATTTAAAGGCTAATAATTTTAGGATTTATGATTTGATTTGATTTATGATTTGATATGATTTTATGTGATATAAATTGTTGTGAGCTGATCTCTGCTCTGGGGGAACGGCAGCAGACAAATGAAAACAAAACAGTATGATATAGTAGACACCTCTCCAATTAAACAGAATACCCCCAAATCTAACCCTCTTCAATAAAACCCAATAAAAATCAAGTCTACCTTAGAGAATAATTTAGTCCCACCAGCAAACTATTTTTTTTTTTACTGATTTCCAGACCAACATTGAGAGGGAATTTACCGTATTTGCCGGCGTATAAGACGACTGGACGTATAAGACGACCCCCCAACATTTCCACTCAAAATATAGAGTTTCGTTACATTACATTACAGTACTATGGGCCACTATGGGCAGCTATGTCTATCCCAACTGAAGTGCACCCGGCGTATAGGACGCCCCCCCCCCCCACTAGGAGGCATGTTTTTCAGAGGAAAAAAGTAGTCTTATACGCCAGCAAATACTGTAAGTCTCTTGGAACAGGGTATTCCATAGCCTGGTACCACCAAGAGAAGACTGTCTCTTCTGGGTCCACAAACTGCACCTTACGCAAAGTTGGCACACAGATATCTTTTCTGCACAGAGGTGGCTGCGCCAGGCCACTGCTGGTTCCTTGCTATGGGACAATTAGTCCTGATGCTTCCAAGTTCCGCACAGGGGAAGATTTTCCCCATCAGACTCATTCCGCCCTGGATTATGCCTCCACATGAGGCAGCTGAGGCAGAGAGGTTCCGCCATGGCAGCCCAAGGGTGTGTGTGTTATTTTCATGAAGGTAGGATGCCATGACAATCATGACGATTAAAAAAATGCCCCAGTTGGGTCCATGCCACTGTGAAGCACTACAGAACTGGGGCATTTTTTTGTTCCTTCCGCAGTGCCCTAGGAAGGGGAAGAGCCAGGCCTGGAAGGCCAGACTCTTCCCCTTCCATACAGGCCTGCCTTGGTATTTTGCCATGGCAAAAAAGGGAATGTGGAAATATCTGTGTTCCCTTGCCATGGGGCAATGGAGGGACTAAAGTGGGCCAGGATGGTGTCAGGACAGTGCCAAGATCATGTGGAAGTGGAGATTAGCCCTGCTGCCATATGAGTGCCAGGTTGGCCATTTTTCCCTGTGCAGAAAAGGTCAGAGCAAGCTTTCCCCAGGTAGCTGTTTTTTGTACAGGAGTAAAAAACTGCAAGTAACCAAAATTTTCTTCTACGGGAGAAAAGAAGCCTTAGGGTGGCTTTGAATTAAACAATCTTCTGTAGGGTTGTCCACCTCCCATTTGGGCCTAGAGTTCTCCTAGAATCACAACTGGTCTCTAGATGAGTTTCCTTGAAGAAAACAGCTGCTGTTTTAGAGGGTTTTGTACCTGACTGAAGTCCATTTCCTCCCCAAACCCTGCTCAATCCCTGAATTTTCAACCCAATATGCTAGTCACTTCCCAGTCTGCAAATGGTTGAGCCTCTGTGTCCATCAGTGACCTCTCTTGAGCAGCTTGGATAGGGATCCATCACTGAGTTTATACTTTTCTGCTTTGTCTATCGAAATTTTATTCTAGAGGCTCCCTACAAAATAACTAGTGAAAGCATTTAGCCAGCAATTATTGGCAAAGGACACTCCTGGTCTTTCAAGCATAAGATCAAATAAAGTGTCTTTTAAACAAAGATGTTGAGGATTTTTTTAAGCGGGGTAATTACAGGTCCTATTTTCTCGCCTGACAGCTATACTCAGGAGAGGAATCATTGCAGAATAGTCTTTCAGCACTGCATCATTATTGTACCATTAAACAATGAATAATTTAAAAAAAGAGTTAAAAGTCAATGCATGCTTGAGAGGTTTTTCCCATTTCCATAGCAAGCCTTTTGGTTGACTCATAAATAGGCTCAGACTAAGGAAGCTGTAGATGTCCCATGATTAAAAATCCAAAGCACACATGCACACAGAATTTCCTTTCTGGCTGATCACCTGGTGGGGCCTGGAGATCCCCTTGAATTACAACTGATCTCCAGATGACAGAGATCAATTCACTGGAGAAAATGACTGCTTTGGAGGGTGGAGTCTATAGCATTATTTCCTGCTGAGGTTCCTTCCCTCCCCAAACCCGCACTCTCAGGACTCTACCCCAAGTCTCCAGAAATTTCCCAACCAAGATTTGGCAACCCAGGGCTGAACTCAATGTGCAATCAAAGAGGCCTTTTCCATATTACCCCATGGAGAAGACCAAGTTGTATGTGCAAAGGTGAGTACAATGGAGTGCAGGCAATTTTCTATAATTTCAGAGAGCCTCTTATGATTCTATGAGTATTACTTTTGTCTTATGTTCTGGAGATTGTGGTCAGCTGGGTGAACATGGATAGGCTTGGTGTGAAAAAACCAAGTGTATCAAGCCACAGACCTCTATCTTAATTAATAGCAAACAGCTTCCATTTTGTTTTCAGCATTTCAATTGAGAGCACATACCCTTTGAGGTAACATTTTAATCCATGAAAATTAATGGGAAACTTTGCTATTTGGCCTTGATGTAAAAAATCTCCTTCTACCAGTGACAGAGATGTGCAATTTGGCACTATTTTCATGTCTCCCTCCCCCACAGCATTTTTATCTTCCTGTCCAGGAAGAAAAGCCTCTCTACAGATGGGCCATGTGGGGAAGGCTAGTTTGAACCCCCCACCCCAACAAACAGCTGATTCCACAGAAGGACTTTTCACAGCAGGATTAGCTGTTTCATATGCTCCATGGCATTTAAATTGACATCTAGATCCTTTTTTATGAGCCTCTTGTGGCGCAGAGTGGTAAGGCAGCGACATGCTGTCTGAAAGCTCTGTCCATGAGGCTGGGAGTTCGACCCCAGCAGCCGGTTCAAGGTTGACTCAGCTTTCCATCCTTCCGAGGTCGGTAAAATGAGTACCCAGCTTGCTGGGGGGTAAACGGTAATGACTGGGGAAGGCACTGGCAAACCATCCCGTATTGAGTCTGCCATGAAAACACTAGAGGGCATCACCCCAAGGGTCGGACATGACCCGGTGCTTGCACAGGGGATACCTTTACCTTTACCTAGATCCTTTTAAATGCCTAAGAGCCAAATCAATTTGGGAAACCTGAATTACTGAAACCAATATCCATATATTGATACTGGGGTTCAGATTATTTGGATTCAGGTCCACCAAAAACTGAAATGAACCTTTTTTTCCCCAGTGCACATCCCTAGCAGGGAATCCTCATTTGGGTTGGATCCACCAGCCCACTTCTGGAGACAGAAGGATTCCTGCCCATTCTTTCCTTCCCCTCTTGCTCCCAAATGCATGCAAGATGCTGTTCCTCAGAGTTCCCAGTCAGAGTAGAAGCCCTAAAAAAACTGCTTTCCTGTAATCTGAGCAAACCATTAAAGGGAGGTACACACCATTCTGCTCATGTCTCTTGAAATTCATGTCTGCTGAATTTAAATAGTTGAAACATTTGATAGATTGCATTTTCCAATGCAAGGGGATTTAAGATACAAATGCACCACAGTTTTGTTTCAAGTTGTATTCCCCCCCCTATTATCAACAATAATTGCATTCATTGTTCTGTTCAATTTAAGATACAATCATGCCATATTTACAGGGCAATCCTACATAGAGCTACACCCTGCTAAATCCATTGACTTTGATGGGTTCAGGAGGATATAATTCCATCTAAGATGGCACTTTTGGGTACATTCATTGGGATGTCCAAAGTGTCAGATGCTTGGGCAAAGGGACCATCGTTTTCACTTACGCCTACTTTCATAAATAGCGCGTGACTTCTCATACAGCTCATATGGGTCGGGTTTTCTTGGGTCAAAGGCCTCTGTGGAATCAGGAAAAGAACTCCTGTGCAGGGAAGGTGGGAAGGGAATATTCTGTGGTATCGCTGGAGCAGATAAACTTGTCTGAGGACTTCCTTGATTCTCCCATCGTTCCATCATCTACAGCAAATAGAAACAAGGAAACATTAGGCAGGATCTGTCTCATGTTTCTACTAGATGTGAGATAATAAATATTAACATGGTTAACAGAAGGACAGACGAGGATCTGGGAGATTGAAATTCAGATCCCTACACTGTCACAGAAGCTTGCTGGGTGACCTTGGGCCAGTCATTCTCAGCCCTCTCTACCTTATAGGATTATTGGCAAATAGAAAAGAAAATGGAGGAGTAGATATTTGGGTCCATATTGAGGAGAAAGGAACAATATAAAATAAGTAAATCAATAAATCAATAGGCAAATTATTGTTTGTACTTTAATATTTGCCACTGCCTCTCTTATCATACACCAGAACAGCCTAGACTTTTGTGTTTTCCATGTAGCAGCTGCACCAATGAATTGTGTAAAGCTGTACCATAAGATCAATGCATAAAATAAAGATAGCTCCATGCACTGATTTGAAAGGAAAACAGCTGAAATTAAAACTGTTTGATTTAGATGCACCATTGGCTCTGACTAATGCCAAGACTTGAAACACACTGTAGTGGAGAACCAGGAAGATCCTTGGATGGTGAGCAGGTAGACCCAAGCCATATGGTGAGAGAAGCCAGGAAGAACAGTGGCAATAACATGGCAGCTGTAGAGATAGGAGAAGCCCCTGGTTGTCAGGGCACCTGGAGTCAGTGCTACTCATTCTCCTTGATGGCTTGCTAGTGTTGAGCAGCTCCAGATGTTTCACTGAAAGAAAGGCCTAAACAGGAGGTAGCCAGCTGTTGGGCATTAAAAATCCAGCTGCCTGGTGCTAAAGATTATGTCTTTGTGGAAAGGGTGTACCAGACATGAGGATGATGGCAATTTTTAAACAATTTGAATTGAAGAATTTAAGAGCTGCAAATGTTATGATAAAGTGGGCTTCCCCCCCCCCTTTAAAATACAATACTGGGCTAACGAAGAAGAAGAAGAAGAAGAAGAAGAAGAAGAAGAAGAAGAAGAAGAAGAAGAAGAAGAAGAAGAAGAAGAAGAAGAAGAAGAAGAAGAAGAAGAGTTGGTTCTTATATGCCGCTTTTCCCTACCCGAAGGAGGCTCAAAGCGGCTTACAGTCGCCTTCCCTTTCCTCTCCCCACAACAGACACCCTGTGAGGTGGGTGAGGCTGAGAGAGCCCTAATATCACTGCTCGGTCAGAACAGCTTTATCAGTGCCGTGGCGAGCCCAAGGTCACCCAGCTGGTTGCATGTGGGGGAGCGCAGAATCGAACCTGGCATGCCAGATTAGAAGTCCACACTCCTAACCACTATACCATACTGGCTCTAAAGTAGCTGTAAATGTCACAATAAAGGTTTTGTTTTCCTTTTTTATTTTCTTTTTATAAATACTGGGTTAATGTTCAAATTGTTTTATAAGAAATGCTTAATGTTAAGTATTTAAAATATGTTGTTGTAAACAAGTGCAGGAACCAGCTGATTTTCTATTATATCTACCCAAGGATATGCCTTGGGTCAAGTCTAAAGGTAATTTTTATAACACCCATTGACTAAGTGCTGGAAATGTGATGTTAAAGTGGGATTTTTTTGTTGTGACTTTGCTTTTATATTTACAGGCAACAGACATCTAGAGTAGCGATCCCCAACCTGTGGGCTGCGGACCACATGTGGTCCTTCGACTAATTGGAGGTGGGCCCCGAAGGACGCCTTCTCCCCCCCCCGGCCCTTTATTTCATCCCCCTGGCCCTTTACAACACACTTTGGGTGTCATTGTCTCCCATCATTCCCAGATGGGACTATCTCGTTGCAGAGAAACAAGCTCAGGGTTCCCATTGATTTGTCATTGTCATGAGTTAAAATTTCCATGAAAATAAAATGTTCCTTATGTTCATTGTTCTGGCGTGTCTGTATCTTATTTTGAAGGGATGTTTAAACATTAGCATAGCGATCAGAGAGCGTTAGGGCAGTGGTTGAGAGTAGAGGAGTAAACTACACCCCCCCACCAGGCCTCAGTAAAAGGCGTTGAGTGGTCCCCAGTGAGTGGTTCCCGGCGTTGAGTGGTCCCCGATGATTAAAAGGTTGGGGACCACTGATCTAGAGTATTCAGCAATACGAAACTTCAAGCAAATGGGGTCTTTGGGGGTAGAGGGAGGGATGATATTGTAATACTGTAATCAAAGATATTTTTCCTTGTTCTTTTCTATATAAAAATTTAAAAATTATTAATAAAAAAAGAATGATGACCAAGGTTTAGTTTAATCCCACTCCCTTGAGAAGTTAGACCTAGGTAGCTAAGGAACAAAGAAGTAACCCTTATCCAAGTTGAATGACTGAATTATCCAAGTTGTAAAATACTTGTAAAGCAGAAGACTAGATGCACTCTATTTTCTTTTAATGAATTTTGTCTTAAATTGTCCTGGGACACATCTTTGTTTATTTTCCATTCCCAGAATTGCCAATCTGAGAATTAATTGGTTTTAATAATGCACATCACTTAGATTCCTGTTCACTGCACCAGTAAACTCATTTTTACTAACCACCATGTAGCATACAATGCCCAATAACTGTCTGAGACAGAAATGTGTTTAGGGTCACTGTGCCATTACTATTATTTTCAAGAGAATTAGAAATCATACATCTACCAGGAGAAAGATGGCCAGGTTTGGACTTCTCAGAGTTATGTAGGTGATTCCTGGTTATTTGACACTTGAGCAAACTAGCTTTTATTCTGATGCCATACTGTTTTCCAAAGAATTTTCATCTCGCGTTGGCTAATTTCCCTTGCTTTGCAAGTGTTTGGCGACATTAGCTACAAGAGATAATGAGACATAAAAGCCTATAGGCTGCGAACAGCTCTTTCTTTTTTCAGACTGATGGGAAGAAGAACACCTTCAAATTTTTCTCATGGGAATTTGGTTCAAAGGGCACTATCAGGATTTTCAGGTCATGTGGGAAATGTAGCACTTCTTCCCTTCCAGAGAAAACAAACATTCTCCCAAACAGTAGTCCAAGCATAAATTAAAAATAGATCTAATAGGAGAATATATTAATAGAAGATGGGCACAGAAGTGCACTTCATTAATCAGGCAAGAAGAGAAAGAAGCATTTAAGCTTCCCCATTCTCATGAGGAAGGAACAAGGGTGGCTGTTCAGGTGCACTGTATTTCACTGGCTACAATTCTCTCACAAGTCTATCTTACTTTCCTAGCTGGATAATTAATACTTGTGCTTGTGGCTTTGCCCAAGGCAGTCAGGTTCTATTATAATCCATTTCCCTTTGGCTAACTCTGTAGAGAAATTGTGAATTCTGCTGAGCTGCCTGAAAGACACCAGGAGTATGTCATGAAGAAATATTAATTAGAGAACTGTTACTGCACTGAATTTTGAAGCATATAACCGAGTGTATTGCCAAGCCAAGAACAAACAATACAGCCAAATATTACAGTGCAATTCAGAATATATTAGTCTGGAAGTAAGGATTAAGAACATCTGCCTTGATCTCTTCTCAAGCGAAGCAACGGAGTGCTACAAACAAGGCCTTTTCCACTGTGGCACCAAGAATTTTCCCTAACTTCTCCAGGCATGTTCATCAGGTTCCAGATTTATTTTTCTGTTATAGATCCCAGCCTCTCCATTTTTGATGACATCAATTTTTAGGATTCATTTTGCCAGCTGTTATGAACACTTAGAACTTTTAAATCATGGTTATGAACTGCCTTCTGGATTCGGTGGAAAGCAGGATATGTTTTAATATATACATAAATAATAAGACCTGTTGAGTTCAACAGCATATACTTTGGGGTAAGTATGTTTTAGACTGTACTTTGGTGCACACTTACTTGAAATGAAGATGCAATCAAGAAATGAACTTCCTATACAAGTAAGATTTATTATCTGATCATATACTTATAAGTAATTATACTGGACAAGGTCCCATTTAAGGTTCCATTATTTCAATAGAGAAAAAGTTAAGCATGTAATGAATTCTCATCCATGGAAATGACAGAAGTATAAAAGTTCTTAGTTTTAGCAGGATCATGCCTTAGGGATGCCACTTAACTTCTGGGATAGGAGACCTCCTGTCCTCAACTTTTGTTTCCTGCTGCTACCCTGGGACTCACAGGGGGGAAATGCCATTGGCATAACACCATTAGATCACTTCTAGGCAAAACCTGGAGATGATGTCACTCTGCTCTAGGAATCACTGGAAACTCCATGGAAGTGATGCAATACTGTTCACCATTGTCTCCACTATGCCCCTGCTCCTCTAGACTCCCACCAGTTGCCAGCCATTCATTGGCACTCCTATCATGCAACTCACATTCTAATTTGGAATAAAAAAAAAAAAAACTTACAGGTTTTGGAGTCTTCCAAGGTGAAAAGAATCCTAAAACAAAAGGGGAAAAAAGCTTATCAGTGCATCTATGTTTAATGATCTGTTGCAGATTGGCCAACATAAATCTTTTATTCCTGTTATTTCAAATCTGCATTTTTAGGTTATACTTAGATGACATTGTAGACATACTATGAACGATGCATCTAGAAGAGCATTAGTGTTGCTGAACAAAAGTATAATATTGCTGGTTGCCAGAACGTTTGCTTAGTGAATTCACAAATGCATTTGCCATTACCTTGCAAAACTTTGCGGTCAGGCACAAATTGACCGGTTATTGACTCTGATAGATCATCAGACAATGAAAGTTACCAGAATGATTCTGACATAGTTTTACTGGGCTCCATATAACTGGTTTAAAGCTAGCTACCAAAATAGCACTTGACGCAAAGAGAAACTATACTTTACCATGAATGGTTGCATTAAACTAAAGGCATATTGGCTAATTATTTTACACCTGTTAAAAGCTGGAAATAGATTGTGTGAATCAGTCTCAAGCTCCTGATAGGCATTTTCACCTTGTACCAAACCATGATTTGGCATCATTACTCCATCAAATGAGAGGATTGTCAACTTGGGTTTGGGAAATTCCTGGAGATATGGGGAGGGGGAAGTTTAAGGAGGTGTGGGGCCTCACCAGGTTATAATACCCCTCAAAGTAGCTATTTCCTCCAGAGGAAGTGATCCTTGTCATCTAAAGATCAGCTATAATATCAGGAGAGCACCAGGTCCCATGTGGAGGTTGGCAGACCTAATGAGGGTTGATAACGGCTGCATTTCCCCCCTGCCCATTAATATGTATCTACAAAATGCAGCCTTGTTCTTTCTTCTTTCCAGTTTTTTGTAACTCAAAAGAACAATATTAAATAAAACCAAAATCATGCAACTAAAGGGGATTTGTAATTGTGTGGAACCTGTGATTCTTTAATACCCATCACTTTTGCAATACTTGAAGCAGACAAGACCTCAAATAGTTTGAAAGTCAGCGGTTATACAACAAACATTATTAGGTCAATGAAAGTAATTTTAACTTACACTGTAAAATTAGCATTCAGAAAATGATTCTGAGGTCTGATCCATGGCAACTGCCTTCTTACACCTCTACAATAACATCCGTGTTCAGGGATCAGGAGTGCTGGCTGAAGGATCAGATTCCTTCCAGTGACCTTTCTTTTGGAGGCAGGAAATACTTCCATGAAAAGGAGTCAAAGCTTTATAGTTCTACTCTGCGGCCATTGCTGAAATGGTATGGGATCGTATCACAAAGACTACTCCTCTATGTAATAAGCCGCAATATTCATCTCTTTTAAAAAGATAAACCAAGACAAGCATACAATTTTCCTCTTTCCCACATTTTTAGTTGAAATATGAAAGTCAAATCACTATCTTTCTGCTCTCACTTGTATTTCTAGCACAAAATATTTAGAGAGATGCATTTTTGTTCTCAGATAATTCCTGCCCCCAACATTTGAGTCTCTGACTGCTCATTTACTTATCACAGTGAGCAGAATTACAGATATGTAGACCAGAACTATTTGCATAACTGCACCGAATGGTTTCATTCCTTTTAAGAGCTAAATCCTGCCTTTCCACAAAAAACATTACCTGGCAGTTAATGAAGAAATTAAATAATATTAAAAACGACAAGAAATTAGAATATTCAATTTGACAGCAGCAAATCAATACAAAATCTGCTACAATTGATGAGTGATAACCATCTTTTCAAACAGAGATTACGCCTCTTCTCTTATAAAACCATGCTCCCTGTCACCTGAAAGAAAGAAAAGAGGAAACCAGAAAAACTACTTTAAGGGATGCATCTACCTGTAGAAGAATATTTTACACACAGGCGAGGGATGCTCAGGCATGATGTGACTGTGTATGATGGTGGTCGGCCAGAAACAATTCTGTTGCATTGTGCCTCATAAACAATAAGAATGGGGGATGTAGTTCTTTAGAAAAAGGTACCAGGGTCCATGTTTACTGACCTATCATCAGTGTGAGACAGCGTTGAGGGTAGGGCCAAGGTCTGGTCTCAGAATGTGGGATGGATCACAAAATAGAAATACTACAGTAACACAAATCCCTTGTTTTCCAGAACAATTTGGGGAACCTGTTGATGTCTCCCAGATCTGCTTGCTGGGTGGGGCCATCCTTGGCACCCAAGAACAAGAAAAAGTGTCCCATTTCCAAAATTGGGGGCAGTGATGTTGCAAACTCTGATGGACAGTCTCAAAAGTATGGTTGCCAATCTCCAGATGGGACCTGATGAGACCTGATGGGACCTGAATTTCTGAAATTATAGCTAGGTCTGCCAATTCCTGCAGGTTTTGGACCAGGTCCTGATGAGGGCAGAGTTTCAAGATGGGAGGGAATTCAGCTGAGATCACTTATAATTCCTGGAGAACAACAGGCCCCACCTGACAATTCATAAACTTAATCTCATCTAAATTAGACTATAAAGATCAATTTTCCTGGGGAAAATAGCAACTTTGGAGGGTGGGCTATGGTATCACATCCCTCCTGAACTCTTTCCTCTTCCAAACTCTGTTTTCCCTAGGCACCATGTTCATAGCTTTTTCTGACGCACATGAGAATACACTCTGAGTACAGAACTTAATGATAGCGAAGAGTGGTGACTTTAGGGACATAACATAGGAATTGGTCTCAAAAAAGGATATAATTTATACATATTGGTTGGAGCCATAAATTACAGTCCCCATTCAACCATTCAGCTACACATTATAGAGAGTGCTATATAGTGTATTATTATAATTTTGACCACTGAGGAAGACCCGGAAGGGTCGAAACGCGTTTGGTCCTATGTATTGTTAGTTCGGTATAGTTTTTAAGATGATAAGATGCTCAAGGTTGACTCAGCCTTCCATCCTTCTGAGGTCGGTAAAATGAGTACCCAGCTTGCTGGGGGGTAAGCGGTAATGACTGGGGAAGGCACTGGCAAACCACCCTGTATTGAGTCTGCCATGAAAACGCTAGAGGGCGTCACCCCAAGGGTCAGACATGACCCGGTGCTTGCACAGGGGATACCTTTACCTTTACCTATAATAAATAATTAACAAGTTTTACATTATTTTTATTGTTCAGTTCAGCTTTTGAGTTCCTACCTGTTAAGGTTGGGTTTTGTTCCTTTTTTGGTTTAACCATGTTCACATCTCCAGGAATTTCTCAAGCCAAAGGATAGTAAACTTGCATTTAGAAATACTTTCCCAACACAATGGAAATGGGAGGGAATTCAGGTGGGGAATTGTCAGGTGGGGCCTGTTGTTCTCCAGGAATTATAAGTGATCTCAGCTGAATTCCCTCCCAACATAAAAGCATTTATGTTGTTTGAAAATCTAGGATTTTTACAATAGAGATTTGGGCTGTAATAATGCTATATTAAACTTCACTCACCATTCTAAGAAAGAACCTATTTACATGTGCATTGTGCCACCAAAGCTGCTTTTGACTTATGACAGCCCTGTGAATTAATGACCTCCAAAATATCCTGTCATTAACAGCCTTGCTCAGGTCTTGCAAACTGTGGGGCATGGTTTCTTTCATACATTATATCTCAAGTTTTTTTTCTTCTTTTCCTACTGCCTTTAACTTTTCTGAACATTATTGGCTTTCCAATGAGTCTTGTCTTCTTATAAGGTAACCAAAGTATCATAGCCTCAGTTTAGTCATTTTAGCTTCCAGAGTTCAGGTTTGATTTGTTCTAGAATAAGGTGACCAGATTTTAACATTGGTAAAGCGGGACTACATTGACCGGGGGGGGGGGGGTTCTTGATTAAACATTTGGTCTATATGGAGCAACAAAAAGTTTCATAGAACGCATAGAATACAAAAATAGTATTGTAAAATATATTTTTTTATTTTCAACATAAGCACAGTTTGCCAGGTACCCCCAGATGTCCCTCCAAAAATGGGGCAATCTGGTCACTTTATTCTAGAAACCAATTATTTGTCTTTTAGGGACTTCATGATATTGTAAAACTATCCTCCAATACCACATTTCAAACAAATCAACTTTCTTTCTATTAGCTTTCTTCATTGTTTAACTTTCACACCTATACATGGTAATGGTGAATACTATGGTTCGAATTATTTTGATCTTGATTGCCAGAGTCATTTCCTTATGCTTAATAATCTTTTCTAGCTTCTTCATGGCTGTTCTTTCCATTCTTAATCTCATTCTGATTTCTTTACAGTCTCCCTTTGGCTTGATGATAGATAATCTTGAACAATTTAAATTTCTTCATCATCAGTTTTAAAATTGTCCAGGATCCACTACTTTTGTCTTCTTGGTGTTTAGCTGTGATCCTGCTTTGGCACTTTCTGCTTTAACAGTCCACAGTAGTCATTTCAAGTCTTTAACAATCTGATACACAACATACTAGATAAATCTCACAAGAAAGCTGGATCATGTTTTCCTAAAACTGCAATAGTGAATTTCCAATCTCTCTTGTTAGTAGATGTGTGGAGAGAGCTTCACCTTAAGATTTGTCAATGCACATTTTTCTTGCATTGTCACAACTCCTACTTCAAGATTGACCAATGTAGACTTCAAAGTCTCTAGTTCCAAAAATCCAGAATGTAGAAATTTTACCGAACACTTTTGCTGATCATAACCCCCTATTTGTAGAAATGTCCTATTGCACAGTGGGTGTGAGAAAGTGGAGAATGAATGCATTTATTTTTGAAGATCCAAACAAACTTCAGAGTTGTGAAGCAGGCCTCTAAGCATTTTTGCAAATCAATATAACACTGGATGTCCCACTTTCGACAGTGTGGGATGCAAGTAAAGCTTTTATGAGGGGTAACTTGTTACGGATGAACACGGCAATAAAAAAAAGAGAAAAAGAATTATTGCAGATTAGAGATTCACTTGCTCAATTAGAAATACAACATCAGACCCATCTAAAAGACTGGCTAAACAGATCAAATTGCTGAGGATCCAAAGCGATAGCATTGAAATTGAAGAGATAAGGAAAAAGCTGGAATAACTAAAACAATTTCTTGATAGTCCTTATATCGAAAGCTTAGATATGAATATTTTCAGTCAATCAATGAAACTCATTTCCTCCAAGAATCTCTACTAGTTGGTGCTTTTGCTTATACTAAAGCACAACTATCACCATCCAGAAGATGCTTATTATTAAGGAAATCCAGGGGGTTTCTGTCTCCCAACAGGGATTCAGCTGTCAGAAAAGGTCAGATGATGACATGGAAATGATATGCTCATTTCCATTAAAACAAACAGACTGCTTTCTATTTTATGGGTCTTCTCATGGCTCTCTGAATTGCCCAATTAGCATGCTCAAGAAATTTCCTGCCACTTTTAAAAGACAATCCGTAAAGGCAGACTTTGAGGAATCTGCCTTTGAGGAATGAGAGTGTGAACAGGTCTTTTTTGTACAGATTTAGGTTCAGAGCAGAACAGAATAAAGTTTGCACCATTGGGTAGTCCTGAAGCACCACAAGGCTCAAAGTACCCAAGATACTTGTTCACATGGTCTAAGGTTAATGTTTCTGTCTCTGGGTATTTAGCCCCTACATGAGATTAAACTATTCTGAAATCAAAGGCAGAATTTTGTAAGCAGTTGTTAGATAATTTTCTGTAACAATCCATACTCCCCACAGTTCAGTCTGCAAAATGCACATGTGTGAGAAGTTTTCAAGAAGCGCCTCAAGACTCAGTGTATATAACTAAACATTTCCATGGAACATAATGTTATGGCAAATAAGTGGCTTTAATGAAATAGATATGGCATGCTGCTCAAATTGTTCCCAAAGGACACAAGTGGCATTGCCATCAAAGTGATATGCCTCACAATTAAAGGTAAAGGTATCCCCTGTGCAAGCACCAGGTCATGTCTGACCCTTGGGGTGATGCCTTCCTGCAGTTTCATGGCAGACTCAATACAGGGTGGTTTCCCAGTGCCTTCCCCAGTCATTACCATTTACCCCCCAGCAAGCTGGGTACTCATTTTACCGACCTCGGAAGGATGGAAGGCTGAGTCAACCTTGAGCCGGCTGATGGGATTGAACTCCCAGCCTCATGGGAAGAGCTTCAGACAGCATGTCTGCTGCCTTACCACACTGCACCACAAGAGGCTCTGCCTCACAATTAGGGACACCCATTTAGTCATGGCATTCAGCAGTCATTTTTTCCCTTACACCAGGCATGCTTTACTTTTTTTTGTTGTTACCTGTTCAGACTTGCCCTTACCTCAACCAATGTCACATGCTCTGATAGGTATCTACAGAAGAGTCTTTGACAATTAGAGACAGGGACCTGGAGATTTCCTTATACAGGAGCACTAAAGGCATCTGCCAAGAAATGCCTTCAAAGTACAGAAATCAAAGGCTGTAGGCAACTGGCATGCACAATCATGCTACTTGAGAGATTTGGTGAGTACTGGCAGCAAACAGATCACCCAAAATATTGGCAATGGGACCAGTGAAATGCCTTATTAGTGTCCCATTGCTGCTTAAGATTTACCACAGAATTAAAATATAATATTTCTGAGCTCCTCCTGACTCAAAGATACATTAATCTATCAACATGTTTCAGAATGTTAGTTTGTATTTTAGTTTTCAAGTTTTGTATTTCTATGGTAAGGGGGAAAACCCAAAAGATTTCAAAGCAGAATACATTGGGCTTATGTTCCATTGTCCTGAGGGGGAAATATTGGACCAAATCACAGTTTGAAGTGGGAATACGTATACTGTTAGAAATTGGTATTTATCTTTTCTATTGAAGCTGTAAAGGTCAGAGAATTACATCATGACTGACCAACAGTCCATTTTAAATAGATTGGGCATAATTCAACTACATCCTCCAATTTGCAATTTTCCAGTAGAAAAATTTGATTTGAGCCTAAATATTAATAGAAAGGAAAAAATGAGATAAGTGGAGTGTGACACAAAACTGGAGCTTTCTAAATCTTAACTTTCACTTTTATGATTCTTAACATCCTGATTTCCTGCAAACAGAAGCACTGAAAGAATACTGACTGTGGAACTTGGCAGGCCAAATACCAGTTCCTCACAACCCAAGTGGCAAAGTAAAATTATAAAGTCCATGACTGGTGTCTCTTGAACTCTCCAAAGGACATGTTTGTGCTAATCATGATGCTGCTCCTTGCCTGTCCTTATTTTTGGCAGAGTGTAAATATGCATTCTACAGCTCTTGCATATTCCAACACTCATGACTATAATTCCCAATCACTTGCTAAAATAACTCATCTATTCCTGCCCTTCACATCCATTTCTCTTTTTTTCAGCCTTTGCTTTCAATCAACTAAGAATTAACCTCATGCCAAGAATTCTTGTTTTAAAAGGCCAACTGGATGGAACTGGATGAATGATTGTGAAGCACTGGAACAGCATTTCAGCGTGTGATAGTAAACATGGCAGCACACTGAAGAGTCCAAATAAGACTAGCTTGTCTGTTGTCAGTTGAGCAGACAGAGCAACTAGAGGGACATATGAAGAGTAATCTGTAAAGGTTTATAGTTATGTATTTGTTGATGAAATGTTGCCTTCATCATATAAAGAACATGATACGGTACCAGAAAATTTAAAAAGAAAAATGACGAAGAATAATTGTTGGCACTAAAAAAGTGTTATAAATCTCTGTTGGCACATCACAAACATAACTTCCTCTGTAAGGATTGGAAACAACTGACTGCAGTGGCTAACGATAATAATGTATCTCCATTCTGCTCATTAACTCAGGAATGAAGTCTATCATAATAACCCTTTATGCATTTCATAATCTGTCTGGGTTAACTATTTCAGTTCTCTCTTTTCCTCAATGAAATCTAATTCAATCTTAACTACTTCTTCTGACTGTTTGTCTCCCAGTTGCCTTATGTCTTGTCTGCATGAAAGTAAAGCCTTGACTGCAGATTGAATTCTTAATGAGATATTTCATATTAATACTACTTGGCAGGCTGAAGTTTTAGTCCCAGGCTTTAGCCTGCCAAGTAGTATTAATATGAAATGCCTTCGATAACATCCCACACACTTGCAAACAGCCTATCATAGTCCCCTTCTTTTAAAAAGGGTTCTACTCTGATCTAGCATGTTACTGCTCAATTTCTCTATTATCCTGCTCAGGCAAATTATACTCATCTGTTGGAATTGATGGAATCTAATAATATCCTGGGAGCAAACTGGCTTCAGAAGAGGCTGTTCTCCTTTAGACCACTGTCTGATTCTCTTCCATTTAGACCCCCCAAACATACACTTTTAGAAGGAGTTCTTTGTGGATCTTAAGGAAGCATTTGACAGCATCTCTAGATAAAGACTGTGGACCAAATGGATAGATGACTACTAGGTTGATAGAAAATCTTCATATTGGACAGAGTGCTCAGATCTATTGCAATGTAGAAAGAGCCGCCAGCAGCCGGCCTGACGCGTCGGAGGCACTTCGCGCCTCCGACGCGCCAGGCCAGTGGCAAAGGGAGCAATTGCGAGCCGCACTATGCGTGGCTCGCAGTTGCTGGGGCTGGGAATCGGAGGGACCAATCGGCAGGCGCGCAATTGTCCGTACGGAGGAAGGGTCCAATCCGGACCCTTCCTCATCACGGACACATCCCGCCTTAGAACCCCTTAGCCATTTATTTAGTCCATGGCGCCCGCGGTGCCACGGGCGGTTTAAAGATAATTTGTCTGGCTCCCTTGACAAAAATTGTCATCCTCCTTGACAAGGTGTCCTACTGATCCTACTCATTACATGTTGGCAATGTTCTTGCATTAGACTTCACAGATTAATGAATACATTTGCAATTTACTGTCATTCTGAAGATCTAGGAATTAATTATGGTAAATTTAAAAGTATTCCTCTCTCAGAAGAAAAGGAACCCTCCCTTATACCAATGATGAGCTGATAATGTTAGAATCTAACAAGTCAAGGATCCAGTCCAACAAGCCATTTGGATCCAGTCAGTCAAAGAATCCTCAGACCTCTCTCTACTTCACTTCCTTCATAAATTGACCAACACACCAAAATGTGTCGGTGGAGTGTCCCTACGAGCAGGATTGGGCCAACTATCCTTGAAGGCTAAACCTTGGCAACTGGCCTTCAATATGTACCTTAAGATGCTCTATAGTAGGGGTCTCCAACCACTGGGCTGTGGACTGGTACCGGACCGTAGGACCCTTGATACTGGCCTGTGCACCAGCAGCCATGCCTCCCTCCCGCGGCGCGGCACTCCCTGCACCAGGAGTGATTGGCTGCTTGAGCGGCCAAATCCCTCAAGCCTAGCGTTCAAGCTGGCGCCCGTGCCTTGCTCTCCCCACTCCCCAGTCTGAAAAAGATTGGGGGGCACTGCTCTATAGCAACTCCAGATAGTTATCTTTATTAAAAGCAGATTTTAATAAATCCTTTTCTGGTCAAAGATTCTTGGCACAAAATTCTTTCTTTTTTTGGGGGGGGGGGATTAAACCCTGACAGTATTCAGAAACTGTAGCACATATCTGTTAAATCCTATGCCAAGAAGAATATTATTGGGGATTATTTGAGCACATAGTCTTCTGTCCACAGGGATTGCTCTTCTACAGTTTTTGATATTTCTCCACCAAAGTTGCTGCTTTCCTATGCCTTTTATCTAACTATCCCAAATTGTTTTTAGAACTTTCTTATTATCTCAATTGAATGCACAGCCCACTCCAGATATAAAGGGAAGATTAAGAAATATTTCTTGCTCAGACCACCCTTATGATTGTTCTCAGGGGAAAATTGATACTTTGACATATTTTATTGGAGTTTCCTCTTTATGTTAGCCTTAGAAATAGGTTTTTAACACAGAACATTGATAATTTTTCATCTTCGGTTCATCAGAAGCTAGTTGTACTCCTTGTTTCTGATGGATTCACCAACCATACAGTTGCTGTTGCAAGATTTGTCCATTGGTTTACAGTTGTATCCAGATTATGCCACTAAACAGATGGGTTATTGACTGCTCAAGACTTTTAGTCATGGAGCTTTATTTACATCAAAGGAAAGGTTTTACTATACAGACTACTGCCATTTCAACAACCAGGAAGAACCTCGCCAGACATAAATGGAACGTAAATCCTTGATGTGCCACAGTGAGGTAATAGGGAGAAGGACATTACAACATTTAATAAAACAAACATTCCCTACCTATGACAGAACACACCAGAATACACACATATTCCTGATCATAATCAATAAACTTTCCTGCAGTTATGTTTCAACAGAGGGGAAAGCAGCATCTATTTAATTTCTGCCTGCTACCAGCTCTCAAAACCACAGGAACCCTGCCAGAAAACAGGTGGCAAGTAATTCGCTAGGTGGGAATGGGTGGAAAGTCTACAGGAAGTGGAGTTGTTTCAATGTACAAAACAGCCATTATAGGAGGGCTCTAAAGCACAACACTAAGATAAATAAGGAACTATTGCATGTTTAAAAAATTAAACAGAGGAAATTAATGTTTTAAGAGCCTCTTTGCTAGATCCAATAGAGATTAAACCATGTCTACATAGTTGGCTGTGCAAAACATGTAAATAATAATAACATACACTCAACTCAGTGTCTAATGATTCCCCCCTCCCTGGAGAACTAACACATGTCCAGAAGAGCAATGCCCAGGGGTCAGGATTGATGTGGGGGGTGGCAGAAAAGACAACGACCGTCCCAGGTGCAGTCAAGCACCCCACACTTGGTGTGCATGGAAGGTGGGGCGTGTCAGCCTTTATAAGCACCACGTGCTCCTGCCTCGCCCACACTTGCGCTCCACAACCGAATTGCTTCCCTACCTCCTACCCCATGTGGGGGCCTGGTTCACATTTTGCATTGTGGTGGGTTCAGTTTACTTGTCGCCGTTGGTTTAGGCACGGTAGGAGCCTGTTGTCAGGGAATCCAGTTCGTGCACTGGACTCCCTGGGGGTTGGGGGTCTCCTTAACGAGAATGGCAGAAATACGAGCGTGGCCTGCCCAGCTAGGAAGCCAGAGGCTTGTAGCCAAGCGACCTACAGGGCACCAAAGTGAGGTGGACGCCTGGTGGGCCCTGATGGGGTCGCTTCCCTGTGAGGGATTCCAGTCCCAGAGGATATGCTCTCCTGACTGGGACAGAGCAGGTCCCAAGGCATCCTGGGACCCTTGGGTTTAGCTGCCGGAAGGCTGAGGGGTCAAGCTACTTAATGTGCAGGGTCAACCCTTCATTGGAGGGTGGCATAACAATAAATGGCTGCGGCCATATTTATGCCAAAGAACGAGTCAAGTCTTCATTGGCAAAACTGCCACCCTGCTAACCAATAGAAATCAGGACACCTATCTGTTACATTTTTATTCCACCCTTCATCAAAAAACCATTTATTCTCACAAAAACCATTTTATTCTCACAGAAACTCTGCAAAAGTAGGATGAACTGAGAGGGTATAAGTGGCCCAACGTCATCTTATGAGCTTAATGGTATACTGGGCATCTGAATCTATGTCTCTCCAGTTCTTATCCAATGATACAACCATGCAGTTGTTTTCTCTTGCCCCCGAGGGACAGACCAGATTCAATGGGATGAAATTAATTCAAAAGAAATTCTATCTAAACATCCGGAAGAAGTTCCTGACAGTTAGAGCGGTTCTCTGTGGAACAGGCTTCCTCGGGAAGTGTTGGGTTCTCCATCTTTGGAAATTTTTAAACAGAGGCAGGATAGCCATCTGACAGAGGCTGATTCTGTGAAGATTCAAGGGGGTGGCAGATTACAGTGGATAAGCGATAGGGTTGTGAGTGTCCTGCATAGTGCACGGGGTTGGACTAGATGACCCAGGAGCACCCTTCCAACTCTATGATTCTGTGATTGAACAAGAAGAATATTACAAGTACATCAGAAAAAATGAGGGCTTTATAACTTTACAATACTCTGAAAGAATATGTCCCTATAACTCAGTGTTGAAACCATCGTACGTGTGTTTTTCTATTGTCCACTCTACATTACTATTTGTGGGCAGCTCATCAAACCACTTCTTCCTAAATGACATGGATTTGATGATGAGCCGAAGATCATTATCTTACTAGCATACCAAAACTCACTAGAAATTGAATTGGTTGCCAAGTTTTTACAGCTGGCCATTGTAGGTCTTGCAATTATAGAACAATCAGCACTTTATGATGTATTTTTCTGTTTTTTTTGTATGCCAATAAAGGTCTTTTGATTCTGGACCGTACAATTTAAAACGCACACAAAAATCTGATAAAGTTTTTTTTCCCTCTGAGGATAACTAATCCCAGATGAATTATTTAACATAAACTGCTTTTATTCTTAACAAGAAATGGGACTGATTTATTTTCCCTAGACATTTGCAGATTGTTCCGGTAGGAATGCTGAAGTGTAAATTATTTCTACCCTCCAAGAAAATGACAAAGGAGTCTACTTCAAGACTTCCACATGGAATTGTTGATTTCTCCCCACATTGCAAATTCATGCATATAATTTTTTTTAATCTAAAATTCCTCTACCTGCTCCAACATGGAGAAGGGAATTATTTCATTTTTGAACAAACAGGAAAACAATTTCATACTATGGAAGTTAAATTCACACAGTAACACAGTTATATAAACATAAATGTCCTCCTTGTCTATATGTTCATGGTTGGATAAGCTAAAAGCAATGTGTCATCTCAGAAGGAGTTTTCTCTTCCTCATAAAACAAATAAACTATGGACCAGTCATACATGTAAGAAGGAAAAGAAAGCCATGTTAGTTACCCTGAGCTCCTGGCAAGTAGGCTGGGAGAAATATGAAATAATGAGTTGGTAGAGCATGTGTGTGAATATAACTAAAGCCATGAGCCAGAAAGTCTTCACTTTGCATCACAGGTAGGACAAATAAACTAGATCCTTAGACAAATTTCTACACTGACTTATCTGATCAAGCTCTTGCAAGGATTAGCTAGACAACAGACAGGAAAACTTCTGAACCAGTGCCTGACTGTGCTACCCAACCAATGGTTTGGGGCAGCACTATTAGGAGGGTACTGACACACCATGGAGACTTGGGTGGCTCCCAGCCTTCCCCAGTACAAATTACTGGCATCTTCCCTTGAGCCTGCTGTGGCAGTGGCTGAATCCTATCCAATCCAAGGCCCCTGAGGTACCAACTGATGGTGGTCTGGACCCAGAAATGGGGGAGGGGGAGGTAACAAAATACCTTATCTGAATTTTTTAAAAACTGCACACCAACTTACTAGGCTATACTTCAACAACTCAACTGGCTCCCAATTGAATTCCAGATCAGGCTTAAGGTTTTGGTTCTTACCTACAAGGTCATATGCAGTCTGGGCCCAGTGTACCTAAGAGACCGTCTCTCTGCCTATACCCCCAAAAGAGCATTATGCTCTGCCACCGCCAACTGGTTAGTGATCCATGGCCCCAAAGAAGCACATTGGTCTTCCTTGAGGGCCAGAGCTTTTTCTGTCCTGCTCCCCACCTGGTGGGACGAACTCCCTGAAGAGATCAGGCCCCTGTCCGAACTCCCAAAATTCTGCAGGGCCTGCAAAAAGGAGCTCCTCTACCAGGCATTAGCCTGAGACTGATTACAGGTCCCCCCTGAGACATCTTCTTCAAGGCCGGAACCAGTCTGTCCTCTCTAAGGGCCTTAGCTAAGTTCTGTTCATGTTATATTGTTTAAGAGCACTGAAATTGTGTTATTTAGATTATTGTTGTTGTTGTATTTGTTTATATTATATATTAATTAGTTCCATGTGTCCCCCCATGTTGTATGTAAACTGCCTGAGCCATATGGAAGGGCGATATAGAAATCAAGTAAACAAACAAACAAACAAACAAGATCCACCTTTATGTATTGGTAATTCACCCTACCTCTTATTCTAATAGTGAGTTACTGTTCTTTCAAAAAGAACAGTAAATCACCAAACATACATAACTCCATATCTGAACTGAGATATGGAAAATTGAGCCTGGGATAGTGGTGTTTCTTTCCAGATATGGTTAAATTATTTCTCATGAATGGCATTTAGTAATAGTATACATCAAAACCACTCCCTTATTGAAAGGGAACCATCATTAAAATGGGTATGTGGCATGTTGCAAAAATAACTGTGCTGAACATTAACTTTAATAAGGAAAGATATCATTTGCATTATCTAAGTGCTGGTTGTACTAGTCAGGAATTTTATGGGTGCAAGAATTACTGTGCTTTTGTGACACCACAATTTGTCGTACATCAATGCCAACAGAAGATGTTGTATTATGTTACCACTGGAGGGCATAAAGCAGTGATATATAAGCATGGCAGAAGCACTATTCGGCATGCCTTTCTTATGATCACATATATTAGCCATTTGGCTACCATATAATCCAATGTCAGTGCAACTCCTGCAGATTCTAACAACTGGTTGCAATGTGATTTTAGCTGATGCATTCTCTACCCCTGGCACAGCTTCTTGGGTTTACATAACAGGCACGAAAGAGAATGTTTTGACATCTTTTGTCTTAAACAAAGGAACTCAATCTGGTGTTTTATTGCTACCTCTAATACCTCTATCACAATAATGATAGCATCGATTTCACAGAATATTATCTTCTTTTATTTCTATTGTATTTTAGCAAAGCATTGCACTGGAGTTACAAATCTTGTCATTTATACAATATACGTAATCAAGAGTTTGTGACGTCGAACAGTGAGGTCAGTAAGAACATTATACATACACTCGATACACTTAGGTGAACCTTACATACACCCTAATAACATACAAAGTGTTAGTCATCAGAGTCAGGTGGCTTTGGTAACATTCCACCATTAAGAACCCTCTTGTTTATATTCATCAGACATGAAAGACCATAGGCTGGATTAAACAATGACCTTCTGCTAGTGGAGGCACTAATCCTTTAGTAGGAGGATCTTTCCCTTGCAGAAGAGTGTTCTGCATCAGGGGAAGGCTTCTGCTGCCAGAGGAGAAGTCCTCTACTAGTGGACAGATTCATGGGATATGAGTTGGCTTTTGAGTGAGTTGTTTCAAGTCAAAAAAATTGAACAGCAAGTGCCTGCCTCCTTCCCCAATCAGCTTCCCACCAGTTACTTTCCACCTTGCTTGCAGATGCCATCAAAAGATGTAATTTCCTATTATTGACCCCTAACAAGGAATCTTGAGGCACCATAGAGTGCTTTCCACAAGCACTCATGCCCTTCTATTCAGCCCACAGTTTCAGCATAAACAACTGTTCTCTGCATAATTAAATAGTTCTGCTTCTTCACATGGAAAGAAATATTCAACAGCTCCAGCTATTCTAGGCAATATTATAATAGCTACCAGAGTTAAAACACCAAAATATTGCCTAAGTTGCATATGGAAGATTCAATATGTAATTCCCATATTTTATGTCATAATAGTGCCAACACCTGTATATGCATAAATTATACACTGGAAAACCAGTGTTTTCTCTTCTGTGTACAATGCAATTCTCATTAATGCTGCCACTTAACTTAGGCACATTTCTCTTGATGACAATCCCTTTAATTTATTAACACAACCATTGCTCATTTAGCACATACTTCTTAAACATATGTTAGGAGGCAGTCCCTACCAATAATACCAACTATATATTGCAAAACAAAACAAAAAATCACTAAAATTAAAGCTCTCCATGAAATATATAAGAAAACTGCCTTGCTAACACAACGGCAATATGATAAGTAAGTACATCTTCCCAGAAATATGAAGAAGAGATATTTTCTGATTGCCTTTTTTGAATGAAATTAACATAACTTTATTGCCTACTGACTGCTATCCATATTTGTGTCTTAACAAATGAGCAGCCTCATTATGATTGTTTCCTATCTCTAATGTGAAAATATGAAGGCAATTGCACACTCTACTGCTAGTCACTGACAAAACATATGGAGGATATTAATGCAAATTTTAGGGTGCTTGGGTTTGCATATATAGGAAATATATGCGTACATCTTCCCACATGTGTGTATCAGTTGCTATATCTTGAAGGATGTTGACAAGATAGTATTTCCATAATAAGTCTACTCTGGGAACATTTCCACATTTCTAACCAAACTTTTTGGAGTGATTGGTACAAATGCAGCATCAATATTACAATCATAAAGAAGCAAACAAACAAAACACTGTATGAAAGCAAAATGTGTTTCATGCTGAATTTACTGAAATTCTGATCAAATCCAGAGGTGCAAAGTCTTGTAAAGAAAAGGGGAAAAGTGAATGTTAATTGGTGCCATCTTAAAATGTAATCCCCACAAAGGTTAATTAGAGGTTTAGGGATAAACTGAGGGATGACAATAAAACTGAGGGATGGCAACAAGGCATGACTTTACCTAGGAAAGAAATGTTAATGGATCTGGATGTCAGAAACGAGAGAGAGAGAGAGAGAGAGAGAGAGAGAGAGAGAGAGAGAGAGAGAGAGAGAGAGAGAGAGAGAGAGAAAGAACAATGTGTAGGGAGCAAAATGTGAAGGGAAAAATAGCAAAGACAGTAGGATATGGGCTAGGCCAGGGGTAGTCAACCTGTGGTCCTCCAGATGTTCATGGACTACAATGACAGGGGCTCATTGCAGAGGCTCATGGGAATTGTAGTCCATGAACAGCTGGAGGACCACAGGTTGACTACCCCTGGGCTAGGCAAATTCTTCCCAGAGTCAATTCACATTTCTAAATTGGTGAGCTCAGAATGAGTACAGAAGCAGCAATAATACAGCTTCAGTATACTTAAAGCTTGCAAGTCAGCTCAAATTTACTGCACTACGGGAAAAGTGATGAAACATGAAGGTGTAACAGGTGTGGATTAATGTGGAAACTGGGAGCAACCATGCTGATTTTACATACTGAACTCTGCACAGATCCATATACCCCACAATTTTTTAGGTGCCATTTTGTTTGTGACAACTGTCTTTTGGGTGTCCATGTGTGTCTTATTGCATTTTTAGCAACTGTATCAGTGTATGACAGCATTAGGCCAAGCTCCAAACAGCAACACCTGGACTCTATTAGGGTATGGGGACTGAGGTGTTGGCATCATGCTGGTACGGTGATGTCACTTCAGCAATGACTACTGAGAACCAAGTGGGACAGCACATAGGGAAAGGTGGGCAAAGGCCATACTAGGTTGAGCACATGCTGTCTGCTGCACTCTGCATCCCTCAACACTACTTCAGCAGTGCAGCAGCACCAGTTCCTTGACGGGGGGATTTCCTTGCCCTCCTCTCTCAACAACTAGACTTCCTGCCTCCCAGCTTGCAGTGATGCCAGTCCAGCAAGAGTGTGCGAAGCAGAATCATGTCCTCTTGAAAGGGTAGGAGGCTGATAACTGCTGCTTGCTCCTCATCCTGCTGTGCAAGAGTATCATGCAAAACATGCAATCCATGTCCTGGAGAAGGGCTGGTCTTTGACAAGCTGAAATTTGAATGAAGTTTTTGTAATGCTAATTTCAATAGCTGGATTATTTTAGACAGGAAAAGATAGGAAATGCACTCCAAGCTGTTTATTGAAGAGGGTTCTTATGGGAACAGGTGCTTGCCCAAGTAAGAAAAGCTGTCAAATCAAAGCAAGCCCTTTGGTTGATCAGTAGCCAGCTGCAACAGTGAAGCCTGTCAGCAAAGGCTATATAATAGTATTCAATGATCAGTACAAGAATCACTGTCATCTACATATTAACTTTTACAGATAGTTAATGACCCAGCACAGGGCAAGAGGGTATCCAAGGTGAGCTTGCAAAAAGGCAAAATGAACTGTGCCAGTTTCATAAAACAAAAAAAGGATCCAATTATTTTTCCTAAGAAAGACAATACTAATTGTTCTTCTGTAATAGTGATAATGAAGATAATAATGACGATAAACACCTTAGCACTCACACAGTGCTTCAGCAAATGCAAAGCACATCACATGCATTATTGAGAGAATCCCTACAAAACCCTCACATGCATTATTGAGAGAATCCCTACAAAACCCTCACATGCATTAGTATTATTACCCCAACCCACTGCAACTTCTTGATTGACAACTTAGATTCTAAACTACCATGCTGTATTAGATTTCGTCAGCTGTTAGGAGGAAGGAACAGAAGGTATTAAGTGTGTTTTTAAAGTGATGCTTATAGGACAGAAGGGCTCAGACATGAGACTGTGCACAACCAGCATTTTGTTTAAATTGTGCCCTCAGCTGGTATGCTACAGTGCCATTTGGAACCCAGAATTCTCTGTATTTGTTCATATGAGAAGGGGTGTGTTTGGTATAGCAGTGTCAGACTAGGACTGGGTAGATCCTAGGTAGGGTTGACAACTGTCTGGAGAAAAGAGTCCCTTTATTGGAGGCTTAATGGAATCTTACATACCCCCATGCCATTAAAAGCTTCAGTAATAGCTTTCCATACATGAAGGATGGTGTTTGTTTATTTATTTATTTAGAAGAGTTGGTTCTTATATGATACTTTTCTCTACCAGAAGGAGTCTCAAAGACCGTTTATGCACTGGGAACTTCACTGCCCCAGCTCGCATGCAGGAGCACAAGTTGGGGGCAGTTGAGGTGCACCAGGCCAAACTCTCCCCCATGTTGGTGCAGGAAGAGGTGGGGCAACCTGCCATGACTAAAACTCCAGCCTGCAGCCCGGCATGAAACCTCCAGTGCATAAACGGTCAAAGTGTCCTACAGTCATCTTCCCTTTCTTCTCCCCACAACAGACACCCTCCCTGTAAGGGAGGCTGAGGGAGCCCTGATATTACTACTTGGTCAGAACAGCTTTATCAGTGCTGTGGCAAGCCCAAGGTTACCCAACTGGTTGCATGTGGGGGAGTGGGGAATCAAACCCAGCTCACCAGATTAGAAGTCTGCACTCCTAACCACTACACCAGGCGGGCGCATGTGTCAGGGTAGTCAACTTTTTAAAATCGAGGGTGTCCAGAATTTTTCTTGAAACCATTTGGCAAACCCACTCATCAGGTGATCTCTGGTCTATCTGTAATACCCTTCACTTACAGCTAATCCCAACTCCCCCACACCCAGTTATGATAAGGAGCAGATAACATGTCAGACAATACAAGATTTGTATACCATCCCAGTGATTGTGTTTTCTATGCTATACCACTCATAAATGCCACAACTGCGACAAGGCAGTCTTGTCACTCTAAGAGTTATGGACAAACCTGGTGCGATGCATTCTTTCCTTAATTACAACAGTCAATACAGCTAAGAGAACTATTCAGAATGGCAGAGACCATTACTCAAACTTTTGAGAAATGAGACAATGAAAGACAGGAAAATGAGAAAAGATCATTTGCAGTCTCAACTTGCTATGGCTGTTCGACATTAAATGAAAAAAGAAAAAAAAACACAGCAATTCTAAACATTAATGTTATGTGGCACCAATTATTTTACTGATATTTTATATATCAGTCATTAGCTTCACGAGGGATAGGGGGTGGGTTTACCATATTAGTGACATAGAAAGCTTAGCTAAAGTTTGTAGTGGCTGATGAATATCAATGCCAGAGACTTCAAATATGAAAAGAGTCAAAACATGTGTTGTTGGAGAAACAATTTCAATTTAGAAAACAAAAAATTACTTCAATATACTATGTATTAAAATTAAATTAAGTAATGAATTAAACAGTTATTAATTTCCATGGTCATTCTTTGATTACACTTCGGGCCTTTTCGCACGGGGATCTTTGTTGCAAATTGTTTGCGGAATGAAAAATCGCCATTTAAAATAGTGGAATTCGTCGTTATGCATACCTGCCTTTGTAGTGGAATCAGCTGCGTTTTTTAGCGTTTCCCACAGGCTTCCGGTCTCGGCAGAAATCGCTAGAAAGGAAGCGCTATTGCCAAGCTCGTCCCGCCCCTGGCCGTCAAGCAGCCAATGGGCAGCCGTTAGCATGCTCCCAAACAGCCCCTTTCCCTTTAAGAAAGGTTTTTAAAAAAAAAAAACCGACCCATAGCAACGAATCTAGGTAGATTCGTTGCTACGGAGAGACCCATCCAGCTGCCTAATGTGAGCTGTCGTTTGATTGTATGATCGTTTGCACGCTGCCTCGAGTGATAAAAAAAAATTCCCCCCCCCCTTCTCACGGGCCCGATTTTCGGCTGAATTTATGTGTAAAAAATAAAGGGACTTTATTTCAGCAAACGGGCTTTTATGTGGTTTGTGCTTAGTGACTAAAGGTGAAGGACTGAAGCCAGGGAAGCCTCTAAACAGAAAGAGGCTCGCCGGTGCGTTTATCCCCGCTCGCTCGGAGAAAAAAAAAATGGCGATCGCTTCGCCGGAAGTTTGGAGGAGAGAGCCAGGGGGAGGGACTTTGAAGAACCAGCAACAATGGTAACGCACAGGTCTTTAGCGCTACTGTTGCAGATTGGTTGCAGGAGTGTATCGCTATCCGGAGGGTGAATCCACTTTTCTGGATTCCCCTGAAAGCGCCACAACGAAGCGCTTTTTGCGGGTCGGTTTCAGGATTGTTGCAGATTGTCTACGACGTCGTGGGTTATGGCAAATTAGTAGCGTTTCCAATTAGCAACCATTGTGCTATTTTGAAGCCGTGCGAAATGACCCTTCAAATTCAATCCTCCTTCCTTATACCTGAATTCTACTATTCATTTCTATTCTCACATACTTAAAAAACGCACATTTTTATTATAGACTTATTTATCCAGCCAAACTGAGCTCTGTATCTATTTACAAATGTCTATAAAAACCATCATATATCTTAGAAATATAGGATCAATTCAAAAATTCTACCCCAGAACATGTGCAAATGGCTGGGTACAATTAATTCAGGGTTAGTTCCCCACATTAAATTGATTTTAACCTCCATTGGTTAGCCATACGTGTATAATCAAACCAATCCTTCCTGTGCTGCATCACAACTTGTGAATTAACTGAGTTACCTTACAATCAGAACACAGGACCAGATTGTGATCCACTACTGATACCAACTAATAACTATTTGCAAAGGCAATTATGTTCAGCTATTAAAGCAGAAGCCCTGTTCATATGAATAATTAGAACAACACCCAGAATTCATAAAATATTACTTCAGAATTCAGTTTTGGGCAAAAAATCTACTCTGATGTTCATGGACTTCATTATTCAGAAATGACTACTTTGTGCTTTCTTTGTTATAAATTTAGTGTATACTATCCCCAAATCAAGTTATTGATTTTAATCCTTTATCATCTTTTGCAGAGTTGGTTGTTCTTCCAATTGAGTCATTCTTTAAGTTCTAGGCTGAAACCTTGCCTCCTTTCTCCCTCATGGGGCAGAAGCTGCTTATAAAAGAGCCACTGTGATGGATACATTCTGAGGCAAACAGGCACCCTTCCTTAAACAGGACCCCTCCCATATTTCATCTTGCCAACCATCTGGAAGCCCATTCCTTTATAGGATGCAGGACGGATTCTTGTATGTGCTCTTCCTGCCCAGGATGTAGACTGCTCTCAGCAGAGGCAAAAGTGATGCCGCATACACTGCAAGATAATGAGGGCCATAGTTGGAAGTATATTGCTAAGCTGCACTGGAGAGTGCCCAGCATTCTCACTTGGTATAAAGAAGGGAAGAGTCCTGCTTCACTCATACAAAATGAGGCTTTTTCCACATAATCGTGGAGGGACTGTATCGACTAATGTATGACTAGGACAGAGAGACCCAGCCTTGGACCTGTCACTCCCTCTTACTTAACCTACTTCACAGGGTGGTGAGGAAATCAAACTGGGAAGGGAGATCTGGGAGTATTACACTGAGCTCCTTATAGGCAAGGCAGAATGAAATGTTAGAACAGACAGATGGCAGTCCTTACCTGACAAATGAAAACTACGCTTATACCTTCAGTCTCTACACTAGAACTGTTTGCTTAAGAGGTGCTGGAAAAAAACACCTTATCACTTAACCATTTCAACAAAAATTTCTATTCTATTTTCTATTGTCTGGGAACTGTGCAGTTATTTCCAGGACAAATCGAACCTGAAGTAATTGCTCATATAAGCCTAGTAGATATAAGTAATCAAATTTATGTCACAGGACAGTGGTCAAGTCTGTAATTAAATTTCTTGATATGGATGGGCTAATTCAGAGTTTGCGTTTTCCTAACCAGAGATCATTCTGAGAACCAATCACTATGTCTGGATATATGAGTGTACGAATGTATTACACTAGCAACCTGCAACTGTATTAACTTGTTCTTGAATAGGTGGTTAGACTTCCTTGGTCATATAGGAAAGTTATAATTAGAACACCATCAATCTTGCAACATCAGTAAATACAAGTGTAATCAAAATGGGGTCTGAGACAGTGACACCTATGATTTTCCTACAGAACCACAAAATACTCATAGATGTTAATTTCTCAAAACATAAGTGATAAGGGGGTTTACAGTATAATATTACATTTTGCCTACATGCCTCATCACTTTTATATTTTTGTCTTTTGCAGACTTAGAATAGTCTTCCACACAGCACATAGTGATATAGCAAGCATATTTTAGATGCTTTCAGACATATTAATATAATGGTGTAGACTTTCTAGACTTACCTCCTCTATGGATAATCAAAGAAGTCTCACTTCCAACTGGACATTCCTTAAGTATATCCACTACTTCTGCATGGCTCAGGTTCTGTACATTCTGCTGGTTGATCTCAACAATGAGGTCACCTTCACATAAACCAGGACATCCCTGAATGTCTAGAATTTGCTTCACCCTCTGTCCTGTGGGACTGTCTGCTATAGTGAAGCCAAAGCCCTGGGCCCCTTTCACAATGGTTAAGGTCATGAGTTCAGCTTGTGTGGCCCCAGAAGAAGCCATGGATACATTATCATCATGAACGGGTGGTGGGAATGTACTATCAAGCTGACTATCTGTTGGAATGGAGTGCAAGGAATGTGGTGGCCGATCTGTTACATCTGGAACAGACTGAGAAGTTCTAGAAATGTATTCCAAATAAGTTTCATAGTTATGTCTTCCGTTGACTACTACAGGAGGCCTTTCCATGACTGCAAGAGGTGGCACCATGCTGTTGGCAGGATCTTCAGGATCAAAGGGTAGAGGGTATCCACGACATAGCACCAGGTTGACACTCTGACCAATAGGAACAGACTGGAAGAGTTTGACTACATCTGCGTGAGTATGCCCAAGGACACAAACTTCATTAATATAGACAATGACATCACCTAGAAAGAGAAAAAAATAACGACATGAGATAACTTCCAACTATGCTTGTGTTACAAGAGTGAATGAATTTGGGATCTCCAGAAGAGATTGCCATTCTCCAGTGGCTGCTGAATCAATTAGTTTTAAAAGATTCTGCCAATGGAGATAGCATGGCTGCTACCAAAATTAGTTTTTGTAGATGAGAAGGCACTTCATTTTTTTCAAAAGAAATATATCCAAATTAAGGCACTGATAATCTCTAATAGGGTGGCAGTTTTTGCTTCTCCCTAACCACAAAAAAAGTACTTCCTTTACCCTGTTTCTTATGGAAACTTAAATTCAAATCCAAATTCTATATTAATTCTCTAAAGACAGCATGAAACAAGATTAATTTTTCCATATAAGTTATATTATGTGTAGTCACAAAGAAAGTTATTTTAAGTTTGCATTTTTTGGTCAGAATGTTGAGGTCTGTGGCTCAGCCAGCATCTTCTTAGCATATAGAAGACTCTGGGTTCAAACCCTGACATCTCCAGTTAAAGGATCAGGAAGTAAACGAGATGAAAGACCTCTGTCTGAGATCCTGGAGAGACTTTATCAGTTTGAGTAGATAATACTGATTGTGAGGGACCAATGGTCTGATTCAATCTAAAGCAGCTTTATGTTGTATTCACCTCATGCCAGCAACAGGATAGGCCAAATGCTTATAGATTGAGTTCACAAGATATAAAAATCATATCCCCTGCCTTTCTGACAATAACTGTAGCAGCCTGGACATTTGACACTTCACACTTCCATCATATACATAGACAACTGGAAATGCCCACTTTGGAGACATAGTCCAGCAGCCCAGACCAAGCTGAGACAGACACAGGCCACAATCATCTTAGAGAACTTAACTTTCTTCAGCTGACACCAACATAAATTTATGCTGTGCTTTTTTTTGGTCACCAAAATAATGTCAGTAATATATAACATTCTGCCAATTTCCACCAAGTTCCCCCCTTGGGAGAACCCTTTTAAAAAGTACCAGTAGTCAGTACTGTTTAGTACCACCACTTCTACACTTGCATGCGTGCACACACACAGCTTTGCACTCAAGACCCCAATCATGATTATGCACTTAACAAGAAACCGGCTATTAAAGTTCCTACTGTAATCAATGGGGCATAAATGGGTTGGGTGAGGTTAATATGGACTGAGAACCAAAGCTAAACTCCAAGAAACCAAAATCTGGCATTTGAAAGTCTAACATCTATTTTTGAGGCAGTGCTTTTGTAAGCAGAGCCCATTTTGTCAGATACATTCATATGGAAAAGATACACACATCTGATCCTACGCAGACAGCAGAAGGACAAGAAGGGGAAGCTAGTACAAACAGAGCTCAGACCCAGTTTCAAAGGATAAAGGTGTGCTTCATTAGTTTTCAGGACACACATAAAAATAACATCCAGTCAAAAAAGTAAAAGATAAATCAGAGTTGGTGCACACCATTTTCAATGGTTGATGAATCAGCAAAGCAGAATGAATTTGAACAGTGAACATAAATCTGAAAAGAAGAACAAATTACTTCTTGTAATACGTTAACCACACTAAGTCCTCACTAAGTCCAAGAAGTCTGCATATGAATTCCAACTCAGCAATTTTGTTCTGGAGTTACCTTTCAGCAAGAAACATTCAAAAGCCAGTGGAGACGCATGTCATACTCCTTGGGCATTTCAGAGAAGATTGGAATGTTTTAATCACATCTGACAAACTAAACTCTGACTCACAAAAGTTTATGTCACAAGAAAGCCATTAGTCCAGGTGCCACAAAATTCTTTGGCTCTATTCAGACCTAATTGTGCAACCATGATTCAATTTAACTCCAGTTAGTTTGTGAAACTGGGGCTCAGCGCAACAGCAGTCATTAAAAACTTGGCCAAAGACAAATGTTCCTGCACAGATGCTCAGTTGGTATCTCAGCCTGGATTGTGCTTATCCTGAACTAGTTGCACAATGTACATATTCATACATCATACATCTAAGTAGAAGAACTCAAAGTATTTTCCAATTGCATTTAAAACACCAATAAAAACTATATAAAGATTTTAAAAATTGCATCCATGATAATTATAAGTTTCCTCCCAAAATGATTTGGCCATTATTCTGGAAGTCTCTAAGGACTTGTGCAGCAAACTCAACCAGGCCCAACCCTTGCAGGTTCTGATCTACCAGGACTGGAGCCCTTTAGAGACTCTGCCTCTCAGAGTAGAAGAACCAAGATTCAAGTCTCTGCAGGGAGATGGAATGGTGTAATGGTCAGCAATGGTGTAACTCAGTGGTTCCCAAACTTATCTGGCCTACCGCCCCTTTTCCAGAAAAAATATTAATCAGCTCCCTGGAAATTATTTTTTTATGTTAATAGTTATTCATCACCCCCAAATGCACCTGTGGCCCATCGCCGCCCCCCTGGATCGCTGCAGCACCCACCAGGGGGTGGTAGCACCCACTTTGGGAACTGAATGCCTGATCTGTATTGGGTCATGTGTGTATGACCATACTTGCAGTTGTGGTAAACTCACCACAAAAATTATTTATTTGCTTGCCACTGTGAGGAAACATTGCGAGGGGGGAGAATAAACTTCTGGTTTACCTTCAACATAGTTTTCATCAGCAGAAATAGAGACAGCGTGGGGTGGAGGAGACATTTCGCCTCTTGGGTATATCATATAGCTTGTCCCCGAGAGGCTCTTTTTTTCAGTGGCAGCTTAACTGGGGGAAATATGTGGAGAAGCTATGACAGCCACCTTACCAGATGCATTTGCTCCCTTTAATGAATTGAGTCAAGATTTAAAATTTTTTATTTCCAGAATTCACCTGTTCTAACAGTCAATAAGGTCATGAAGAAGAAAGATGTCTAGTATCCCTGGCTGACACAGAAAGTTCAGGCCATGCTAAATGATTCATAAAGTTACTTAGAATTTTTAGAGAGAGTGTACTACTGTTTATACTAAGGTGACCAGATATAGCGCTTTTGGCGGGACCGCCCTGATAATTAACAATTTTCCCCGTGTCCCTCCGCGTATTTAAAGAGTCCCAATTTTTGCCTAGGGTCCTCCTCCTCCCCATCTCTCCCACCAACCCAAGACACTCACTACGGTGCCACGACACCTGAACTTTCGGGGGGGGGGGCTTCTCTATCAGGGCCTCTCCTCCCTCCCAGATGCCATTGGCCAATCACAGCTGGTCGGCCTGTTCAGGCGAAGCTTCTCGGGACCAGAGGCAGCCCACAGAGACCGTCCTCAGCTGCTGTAAGAGAAAGTTCGGGCACCACAACCCCTGCTGCAGGAGAAACATGCACTTCCATTCTTGGTGGAAGAATACCTTCGAGGTTCCCATTGGCTCCTTTATCTTCCATCTCTGGAGAGACTGGAGCCTGATGCAGGCACAATCGTCGGTCCCTGCCTGCCTGGAGAGCCCGGGAAGAGGAAGAAGCCATGACTCATGCAGGAGGTGGGCGCCGACTTCTCTGTGGCATTGAAGGAGCCTTGTAGCCAATTTCCTCTGGAGCCATGAGCGGGGAGCTGCAATGCACCAAGGGGTCGGGGAAAGGCACGCCGCTGGCAGGGTCCCAGTGTGGGCAGTGTGTCAATGGGTAGATGTGGCTGGGGAAGGGGGGCAATGAATGTCCCCTCCGATTGCTTCCAGAAGGGGGAACAGGACCAGCTGTGCCCTCCTGAGGGGGCACCTCTTCACCTCTCCTGCTTGGAGCTTGTATAAACCTTTGCCCCACCAATAGTGCCAGGCAAGGGGGGCAGGCAGGCAGGCACAATGCCACATCGCCAGGGGGGGAAGGCATGGGCGGCGGGCACACACACGCAGGTGTGGAGCTCCTGTTGCCGCGCCACTGCCCTCCCCCCCCGCAATGTCCCGCGTTACGATTGTTACCATCTGGTCACCTTAGTTTATAGCTTGCTACTTTAGTATAATTTAATGTTCCATGCTAATACTTAGTTTTTGCTTCTGTTGTTCAGTTAGATTCTTTTTAAAAAACAATCTAGTCCTATAGCACTGTATTATACTGATTCACTCTGTGTATGCTGCTTTGAGTCCAAGTGAGAAAAGTGGACAAGGAAGGAAGGAAGGAAGGAAGGAAGGGAGGGAGGGAGGGAGGGAGGGAGGGAGGGAGGGAGGGAGGGAGGTTGGGTTCTTGCATGGCATTGCATTTTCCACTAGCAACAGTGATGCAAAGAAAGCAAACCTTGTATTTTTAGAGGTGGGAAAATGCCTGTGGAAGAAACTCAGTAGGGCAATGGCCTAAATGTGTCTTTTTTGAGGGCTAGAGAACTTTACCAGATTGATTTTCTCAAGCCATCAGGCCTCCAACAGGGGAGGAAAATATGAAAGAAGACGGAGCCATTCTTAAAGCTGATACAAGAAATCAATATCCCACATGCTTAGTTATGGCAATAAATGTGCAGTTATTTCGAATGTATATCCTCATTTGTGCTTGTGGAACTCCGATAAAGCTAATGAGGTTTTACAAATGTGTCACTGTGGGATTATTGATATTGAAGCCCTGTTAGGAAAAGAAGAGTTGGGATTTATACCCTGCTTTTCACTACCCAAAGGGGTCTCAAGCAGCTTACAATTGCTGTCCTTCCCTTTCCCCAAACCAGAGACTCAGTGAGATGAGGCTGAGAGAGCTCTAACAGAGATGCTCTGCAAGAACAGCTCTAACAGGACTGTCCCTAGCCCAAGGCCACCCAGCTAGCTGCACAGGTAGCATGAGGAATCAAGCCCAGCTCTCCAGATTAGAGGCTGCTGCTGGCTCTCATGCTAGAACTTCAGCAAACCACCCCGTATTGAGTCTGCCATAAAAACACTGGAGGGCGTCACCCCAAGGGTCAGACATGTCTCGGCACTTGCACAGGGGATACCTTTACCTTTAGATAGAATCTTTTTGTAGGCTTTATTCTTCTCAAGTAACAAGTTCTGTCCAAGGCGACACATCCGATTTCCGTATTTGCACATGGAGTGGATGAAGACTGTGGAGGACAGGGAACTCATTGGGGTATAATGTCATAGAGCAGGGGTGGCCAAACTGTGGCTCTCCAGATGTTCATGGACCACAATTCCTATTAACCTTTGCAAGCACATGCTGGCAGGTACTTATGGGAATTGTAGTCCATAGAAATCAGGAAAGCCACCATTTGGCTAAGCCTATCATATTTTTTACCTTCTTAATATTCCATTTCCTCCAGCTGAACTCTCACAGAAGCCTGGGGATCAGTTGTAATTCCATAAATTCTCCAGGCCTCATCTGGCAACTGGCAACTCAAGCCAGTTGGAACCCCCATTCTGCAAAAGATGGCAAACCTCTGCTTCCATGCTGCATTCTTTTATCTCCTTTTGCACATATGCTTTGGGCATAAACCAAGCCTAGAGAGACCACAGTGAACTTATATAGTAAGATAAAAAGAGCACTTTAAAATTTTTTTAAAGGTAACTATTAAGAAAGAGAAAGAACACGAAACTGTTCTGTAAAGATCTGCCATCATATACAGTTGTTTTTTTTTTTAAAGAGCAGCCTGGTTTAATTCTACTTTCACCGAGTGCACATGCTTTAATTAAAAAGCTGGCTTTTCAAAAAATTTTATGCTTAACCAGCATGCATCTGGTAATTACACACAGGCAGATGTGGATTAGCAGAAGCAGCAATTTACATTTTTTCTGTTGTGTGCTGCATACAGTGGTGAGATCTATTTAAATGAAAGCATTTAACTTTTTTTTTTTGAGGCGAGAATAAAATATGAGAATCGAAAGACACTGATCATTTGCTGACATGGTAAGTATGAAACAGTGCAGATTAAAACTGCAAGGAATGTGCCAAAGAAGAGAGCCACAAGATGAATGCAGAGAGCAGGTGGAGATATTCCATTTATAACTCATTTTGTCTTGACTTGAAAAGTAATATGTTCCAAGCAAAAATAACAGATCCTTTTGAGGTGAGAGACCATAACAAATAAGAGCAGTCTTACTTGCTGTGGAAGGGTTCTTTGTAAGTAAATACGGTTTGCTATTTTGGACTTGGTTTATGAGGTCCTTTATCATCATAAAAAACCTGGAGCCAGTGAACTGTCTGACAGGACATCAGTGGTTCTGAAGAGCATAGCAACCCCCTTGTCTTTTATACCTGCTCTTCTATTTGGGAAAACTCTGAAATGTATTATGGCATGTGAAGAAAACACTGGGCACACATAAAAACAGGCTTCTTTTTTAATGAAAAAAGGTCACAATTCTTAACACATCTGAGGATGCTGTATTCTATTTTTCCATACAAAGCTCTGGTTTACTGAGGTCCTGGCTCCCAGGAGCAGAGACATCTCTAAGCTCATCACCGCCCAGCTTAAGGGCTTGACTGTGTGGCAGAGTACAAAGCACCTGCTGGAAGTACCCAGGAAGCCTAGCAAGGAGCCATGATGTTATCCAACAGGCTTCTGAGCTGTGTGACTCTAGATCCATCTCAGAAATGGCTCAGGAGAAAGGAAAAACAAGAAGAGTTGGTTGTTATATGCCGCTTTTTTCTACCAGAAGGAGTCTCAAAGCGACTTACAATCACCTTCCCTTCCTTCCCCACAACAGAACCCTGTGAGGGAGGTGAGGCTGAGAGAGTTCTGACAGGACTGCCTGATCAGAATAGCTCTATCAGGGCTGTGGCGAGCCCAAGGTCACCCAGCTGGCTCCATGTGGGGAAGTGGGGAATCAAACCTGGTTTGCCAGATTAGAAGTCTGCACTCCTAACCACTACACTAAGCTGGGAAGTGGAAGTGTGGCTCATGTGACATCCCAAGTGACTGCCATGGGCAGTGGAGACTCAACAGATGCAATGATGCTCCTTAAGCTTCATTCTGTTCTGAAAGGTGGTCTCTGGCATTATACCCTAAATGAAGTCTCTCTTCTCCCTTCCCCACTTTCCACAAGCTCTACCCCGAAAATCTCCAGGAATTTTCCAACCTGGAGCTGACAACCCTACTTTATTGCATTAAGCAAATTCCACACATTTCCACATGAACACAGCATCCACTCACAATGCCCCTTCAAAACTTCAGGACATGAGTTGTTCCTTTGCAAGATAAGGTTACAGTAGGTTACAGTAAATTTGCAGTAGGGCAATTCTACTAGGCCTGCTTAGGCCTAGTAACCTTATCTTGCTCAATACCCAAGCTCCTCCTTTAGGTTCCTCTGCTCTTCTCTGTATCCTCTCAACCTTTCCCAGCTGGCTTGCCTCCCTCTCCTCCCATCTCTCTTGACATCTCCCTTTTTATCACTGGGGCACTAGCCATGCTGGAACAAGTTCAGGGTTGCCCTTCCCTCCTTCAAACCTTGTTCCTCTCTTCTCTTCTCCTCTCCCTTGCCTTGTCCCACCCCATCTGGGTTTGCATGGTGTTAGCCAGAGGCCCTTGCTATTCCCATATCCCCAGTTGGGCTGGCAAACCTCCTATCCCTTCTGCTATGTTCAGCCACTGCCTGGTCGAAGGCAGACTCTTCAGCAGGTGGCTCACTCCCTCTCCTGCTGGGCCTGTCAGGCTGCTACTGCCTTCTTGTGTGGTGCCTCACCCTGTTCTGGAGCAACCACTGTCTTTGGTCCAGAAGGTGGGGCCTCCTCTCGCCAACACTACTGTCACTGTCACTGTTGTTTTATTTAAAAAACACACAACAACAACCAGGATACAAGATATCACCATAAAGATGCCCTATCATGAGAGTGATAACAAAGATATGACGAAGGGGCTTTGATTCTGCTAGGAAAGAGTGAAATACAAGGGTAAACATAAATAATATTGGAGGTGAACTAAAAAAACTCACTTCAATAAACAACTGGTTTATGGCTGCTAATGGGGATGAAATACATAATTAAGTGCGTACTTGTGCACCCATATCTATGAAGTATGGTTGCCAATTGCTAAGACATGGGTGCTGACCTCCAGTGGGGCCTGGAGTTCTCCCAGAATTATAATAGGTCTCCAGGCTACAGAGGTCAGTTCCCTTGGAGAAAAGAGATCACTGGCCTGCTGAGTTCCTGCCTCAAATTCCACCTTCCTCTGGCTCCATCTTCAAATCTCCAAGAATTTTCCAGTCTAGAATGGGCAAGCCAACTCTGAGGGGATAACCAGACATTCAACATTCTTTGATAAGCAGGATTATCCAAGCAATAGGCAGTGGGTGACAGGTGGTATGTAAGATCCGGTGGCTCCAATTCACTTAAGTTTAATGGATAGATGAGTCAAAACTTGGTGACTTCAACTGTTGCTTTATGAAGACCTGGCTCCAGAGATAAATCCCTCATAATAGAAGGCATTTCCATCAGTTCAATGGGATTTCTGCCCCTCCCTTTTCCCCTTGCAGTCCCAAATATTCCCCAAATACTGAACCTGGCAGATACTCTTAGGGATAGCTTGGGAGGTAAAATGCTATTGGAGGAGGGAATTGGGAAAAATTTCCTCCTCCCACCAGCAGAAACTTACTGCAGGTTCCAAGCCATCATCTGTGCCTTACTGACCAACACTGTAGTTATAGCTGCCCACTAAATACTATAAATCTTGCAAAATCACATGTAATGCAATTTCTTTCCCAGAAAAGATATTTTCAATAGAAATGGGATGAATCCTGTATGAGACAATCCTATGCTTGCATTAATTTGCTGAGTACAAAACTGGCGTACATACAGCATTTCAAATTCATGTCCAATAATCACACATTACCATGTGATGTGACCTTACACTGAATCAGAATGTTGGTCCACCTGACTCAGTCCTAATGGGCAACAGCTTTGCAAGGGCAGAGAAAAGCTCTTCTCAATGCCAGGAACTGAGAATGAATCAAAATGCAGTGGAACAGTGTTGGAGAGTGCTAGACACATAAAACAAACAAACACGGTCAAACACCAAAACAGCTCTATTTGGCACAAAAAAATCAATAACAATATAACATTATCATATGCACAGAGTACCTCACAGTTTTCATATATGGGCTCTCTAATTGCATCCTCAAGTGATCCCCCAATCACTGTTTAAGTGCACAGTGCATCAAACAAACTGGAAAGTTTGCAGACAGTCTTTTTAGTAAAAGCCAAACAGCACTGTCCTCTTGTTAAGTCAACTCCCCATTGTGTAGATCTTCTTTCTTCATACCACAGCATTCCATAGGCAATTTCTCTCCAAAGGCAAAATATGCAATCACAGAAAAATCAGTGATAAGTAGGTGACAAGAATCTGCTTCATTTCTTCTTTTGCCCAAGCTTCCTTCAAAGCGTCAACAGACACAAGAAAAATTGGCACTGATTTTTTTTTACCATTAGTTGAATTTGAGGAATTTGAATTTTGAAAACAATTTTTAAAAGAAGGCTTCATCGCATATTGGCTCACTGACAGTGGCATATGTGATCTGAATTTCATCAGCACCATGACAGCCATGTGGAGAGTGTTGCCCTTTTACAGGAAATTGATTTTCTTGATCCCCATTCTAATTCACTCATACATCATTTATACAATATAAAGCCTTCTAAGCGACAACCTTTCAAATACTCAAGGACAGTAATCATGTATCCTCTTGACCTCCTCTTCTCCAGGCTGAACATTCCCAAGTCCCTCACCCTCAGCCTTTCCTCATAGGGCTTGGTCCCCAGGCTCCAGATTATCCTTGTTGCTCTCCTCTGAACCCTCTCAATTTTGTCCACATGCTTTTTGAAGTAAGGCCTCCAGAATTGCACACAGTACTCCAGGAGCAATCTGACCAATGTGATGTATAGTGGGACTATGACATCTTGTGATTTTGATATGATGCCTCTCTTGATACAGTCCAAGACTGCAATCACATTGTTTACCACCACATCACATTGTTTGTTCATATTTAGTTTACAGTCCACAAGTACCCCGTTACCTAATAATCAATGCTTGGTCCAACTCCTGGAGTAGCTATTCTGTGGTTATGCTAGGATTGCCAACCTCCAGGGAGGATCTGAAGATCTCCTGGTATTGCAGCTAACAGAGATCAGTTATCTGGAGAAAATTACTTCTTTGGTATGGTATTATACCCCACTGTATGTATTATACCCCACTGAGGTATCCAAACCTGCCCTACCAATATTCTACCCCCAAATCTCCATGTACTTCTCAACCAAGACCTGGCAGCCTTACTCCCATCTCCAAACCTCGCTTTCCCCATACTCCACTCCCAAATCTCGAGGAACTTCCCAAGATGGAGCTGGCAACCCTTGGTTATGCCCATTGACATGTGTCAGAATTCAAAAGATGTCCTCCATCTATGAAGGTCAGGGATCCTTAGATTAGATTGTTGTGTGGAAGGGAACACATTGTATGGATTCTCTTTTTGAAGTTTGTTGGCCATGAAGATGGGGCCAGTGCTTTTGGAATTACTGGGGATTTTATCTGAATGGGATTTGTATCATCACTCCTAATTTTGAGCAGGAAGGGGAGAAGGATTCTACATATGCTCAGATATACTTTTTATAATTATATTACTCTGATTTAAGAATTAAATAGCAGTGATGCACTGGTCAATGCTATGTAACTTGTTTATTGGTTTTCCTCAATGTGCTTTGGTAGTAAAATGAAATCAGCACCTTCTCAATGCAATAGAATGCATTCATTTTGTACAATAGATATTGAACTAGGCTCACTATTTTTGTTATCTGGAACTATTTGCTTGGAAGTTGTACTTAATGTGCTTTTGGTGCATTTGGGTTGTGTTGGCCCTAACATTGCCCTTTGGGTCATGGTGTTAAGTTGGACTGGTTCTACCCACAGAAGTGTCTTTCTTTTCATCTGCAAAATGTTGGAATGCTGCAGTTTTCTGTGTGACTGTCATGCCTGGCTACGCCACCAGATCAGGCGCCAGAGGGTGCTCCAATGGTGGCTACTGACTCGGATTGGCCTTGGCCAAGCGTTCTCCTGGAGCCGCTGGGAGAACTGACCACTGTGGATCAGGAGCAGCCTAGCAACAGCCAGCTAGAGACCCAGCCATATGTATCCGTGAACATACATGTACTCCATTTCAAATTATGCACCGACACAAAAAAAAATTAAAATGCTGCCAGGCAGGGTGTCAGGTATATTCTACATACTGGTATAAATTAGGCCTCTGTTCTGGCCCTTTCTTTAACTATTCCCCAGAAGCTAAATCTCCCCTGTTTTCTAGACCATAAGTATGATATTTTTCACAAGCTCTCTTCTCTCTCCTGAAAAGCCATTTCTTCATATGGAACCAGAGGACAGTACAGAGATAAAAGTTCCTATTTTGTCTTCTGCTTCTGTTTTTTCCCCTTCACTTAAAACTGTGCATCTTTTTAAAAGATTTACTTCCCCCACTCGTAATTGTTCTAGACAACATTTTCAAACTGACCCTCTTTCCATATGCTGCTGCCTCTTCCCCATCAGTGGGATCATCCTTTAAATAAAAGGGACCAATCTGCATCAGACCCTCAAGCCCCGCCCCCCCCTCATGCTGTTCCTGGGCGCTTCTGTCTCTTGGAAGCACTATGGGTGGTTATTTCAGGCTAAACCGGGAGCATCTGCTGAGGGAAATGCCTTCAGAAACATCATTCAGAACACAGTTTTCTGAAGATACCATTTAGATGAAACAAAATCTGATTAATTCACAATTCTGTACACCTCTTCCCCTTTCCTTCTGCCACACTGAATTAAAATAATTTGTGGTACAAGAATATGGGCAAGTTTAGGGGGGAAAAACATAGTGCATACTTTCACAAAGAAGAAGCACCAAGGTTTAAGGAGACATTTGTACCTGTATAGCAGAACACAGAAATGAAAGGAAATTAAGTATTGAACTAGTCAGATTCCATCCTGAGAAAGAAAATGAATGTTAGATATCTCCAATCTCTATGTACATGCTGAGCTACATTATATATTTAGAAAGTTTTTCCCCCCATAAGACTACAAGCCAAATAAATGTAAAGCCCTAATGGGAGAATTCCATTTCTGCCATTGGAAACTATGTCAGTTTTGAGAAATTGGAAGAGATTTGTAATCTAATATGTTTATGTTTACCCTTGCTATTTAATTTACTGCACAAAATGTTTAGGTATCTACTGAGAAATTAAAAGCAAAATAAATTAGGAAAGAGATTGATAATGCTATTTCCCAGGCTATTAATAATGTAATACAATTTCTCTGTCTGTCTCTATCTATCACATAGAATAGAATATATCATGTAAGCAAAGAATATTATAGAATCATAGAATCATAGAGTTGGAAGGGGCCAATTTATCAATTATCAAACTGCATTTGAGTAAACTGAGATGTATTTCCAAGCCTTTATAGCACTCTTTCGGTTGAGAAATCTGGAAGCTCCTGAAGGTCACTATAGAATTTACACAAAAGCATGTTCAAAAGGAAAAAAACGTAACTCAGCAGATTCATTCCATGATACTTTGAGATACGCATAAAACTTCAAACACTAGTAACAGAGATATGCAGTACAGGATATATGCTGAACGTCAATAAAAGTGATAAGTACATTTCAAAAAGCTATTTAACATTATGATTACAGTCATTCTCCCATGTCACTGTTAGGGTTGCCAAAACACAAAATCCAAACCAAACAAACACAAAGCAAACAGACAGAATCAGGCCTTGGTTTTTGTGCATTCCTCAAATAAATAAATAAATTTTAAAAAGCAAATTCTGCCTCTAAGTCTGTCTGAATGAGCTGGCCAACATCCTGGGACTGAAAAACAGCTGTGCCCCATGCCTATTTCTATATCTAAACCCACAAAGGGCTCTACCCTCAGAAAAAGCATGCATAAGGTGACCAGATTTTAACATTGGTAAAGCGGGACACCATTGACCAGGGGGGTTCTTGATTAAAAAATTGGTCTATATGGAGCAACAAAAAGTTTTATAGAACGCATAGAATGCAAAAATAGTATTGTAATATATTTAATTTCAACATAAGTATAATTTGCCAGGTACTCCAAAAGCACAGAGCGAGTTACAGAAATTCAGTCTAGAGGTGATTGTTGCATGGATCACTGTTGCTAAACAGTTTGGCAGAAGGTAGGGTACTAGTAGCTTTGCCTGACAAAGATGGTAAAACACTGTGCAAGCTACTCTTGTGACTTGAGCTTCCACAGAAAAAGAGGTTTCCAGAATCACCCCCAAATTCCTGGCTGAAGATGAGATGTTAAATTGCACCCTGGCCAGGATAGGTAAATGTGCTTCCTGATTCTCCACCTTTCTGCCCAGCTGCAGGACCCCCATCTTGGTAGGGCTAAGTTTCATGTGACTCCGCTCTAACCATCCAACGATAGCTTACAAACATCTGGTAAATGTATCCAGGGGGAGTCCAGATGGCCGTCCATGAAGAGATAGAGTTGGGTGTCATCCACATATTGGTGACACTCCAGCCCATAGCTCTAGATCAGCTGTGCCAAAAGGTGCTTAAAGATGTTAAATATTGTGGGGGAGAGTACCTCTCCCTGAGGGACCCTACAAGGGAATCAATACGGGTGTGATAAATCCTCCCCCACAGCTACCCTCTGTATCTGTATAAAGGAGCACAGCCACTGAAGGGCTATCCCCTGAATCCCGGTCCCAAAGAGGTGGTGGACCAACAACTCATGGTCGACCATGTCAAACATGGCCAACAGATGGAGCATCATGAGGATGGCTGAACCCAGTATTGTGCTTGTCCATCCTACTCCAAAAGCATACAGCACCACAGCTTAATAATTCTGAGGTAAGAATGACAAGCCATTTTGTTATTGAACTATGAGATTGAAATTATGTGTGAAATACAATGACAATCATTGCTTCACTGAATCAACTGACATCCTTGTGGCTGTTAGAAAAAGAAAGAATGGAAAGCCTGCTCTATCACAAATTCAGTCAGAGGGTACAAGGCACCGTGGCAGTCCTACTGACTCATAGGTAATGCCTCACAGAATTCACACATCTTGATAGCAGAAGTTAAGTTAATAGAGTTTTCATATTGCCTGATGTTTTTTCCCTGCAGGCTCTTCAATATGTTAAGATAAACAAGAGGGAACATGCTACAATTCACTGATGCTGAATGCAAACAAAGACTGAACTGAGAGCTTAATTTGGAAGCATTCATTACTGGTATTCAAGTCAAAAGAACTTAAAAATATGTAATGCTGAGCTAAATTATGTGGCACGTTTCATGAATAACTTTTGACACTGTTCAGGGTTCAGCTGGGGGCCACCACAAACCCCGAATCAAACCAGATTTAGATTTGTACCCATTCTTATCCATCACCATATGGAAAGGACACTTCTGGTTAGAAGAGCAAAAAGAATAAAGAATCTCAAATTCATCAGTTCACCAGGGCTGCAAACAAGTAGAGAAGTATGAAAGAAATGAAACATTGGGGAAAGGGTCAGAGAAAGTTTGTTCCCGTGAAACGTTCACCTGTATGTAACAAATGTTCAAGTCTAAACATTTGGTCTAGTCCTGAAAACAGATCATAATAAATCACATTAGAGATAACTTGAGGCACAATATCTGTGGAAATATCTTTAATTCTGTATCGTCATTATTGAGAAGGAAATGGGTACAGTCATTATTGAGAAGGAAATTCCTTTAGAAGGAAATGGACAGAAATGGAAGCATAAGGGTCACTTTGGATGTTACCTTATCCTACCCATGTAAAGAAGCTTCCTTGGATTCTTACCACTACCTACAGTTGTCTCCATAAGGATCTTAAATGTACAGGCTCCACCAATAATACATGTAACCAAAGATAAAACAACAGTAAAATTATTGTGATAAAGGGGCAGTATCTATAAAATGACTGAGTAGACTGTTACTGCATCCCTTCTGCTAAGTTCATGTTAGCATATGTCTTAAACCTAATTTATACTTATAACATTATATAATTGCTGAAAATACTGTACTTCGCATAGAAAATGGGAAAAGTATATTTTAAAATTAGTCTTTCCTAATATTTGTTCCATATACAGATACACACAAGACTTCTCTTGGCATGCTCAACATCTGGGTTGGGTCTTCAGTTTCTACCAATTCCATCTATGACATTGCTCAAGGTACCTTGTCCCCTATAGAGGTCAGTGGGCTGCATTGGAGGGGGAGAAGCAGGAAAGTTCTATTCTGCCTTTGAAAAACTGAGTCAGGATCCAAAACCCTGTTAATATTATAAATCTGCATGTCTTGCAACTTGCACATTTATAATATTGGTTTAGGCTATATCATCCATAAATGTTGGATGATTATTAGGAACAATATATCATGATAAAATGGAAGGGTATACATGTATATAAAAATGTTGTGCTATTAAAGCTAAAACATAAGAAATGCTGAAGTGATGGAATTTGGAGATTGACTTCCCAATTCCTTTCACAATCCTGATAGCCATGAGAATGCAGCAATGCACACTATTTAATTAATTAATTAATTAATTAATTATATTTTTATCCCACCACTCCCATGGAGGCTCGTGACAGCTAACAATAAACATAAAACCCCCAATAAAACCCATAAAACAATCTAAAACAGATTAAACCCAACCAAACTGCCATATATCATCCAATACTCTGTGGCAAAAACAACCAAGGTCTATCCACTAATAGGCCCCCAGGGGTGGACAGAGGGGCTGATCTTTTTCTTTAATCCAACCCTAATATGCTAGTAGAGTTCGATGACAGGGGGGGGCAAGGTCTTTGCCAGGCTCGGCTACTATAAACCTGGTGGAAGAGCTCTGTTTTGTAGGCCCTGTGGAATGTGGAAATTTAACGCAGGGCTCGTTGCTCTTCCGGGAGCTCGTTCCAACAGGTGGGGGCCAGGACCTGGCCCTGGTCGATGCCAGGCACACTTCCCGGGGGCTGGGAATGCCCAAACAAATTTGTACCCGCAGAGCATAAGGCCCTGTGGAGGGAATAGGGCAAAAGGTGGTCCCTCAGGTATATGGACAACTTAGATTTTGTCACTTTGTACACACATTCAAAGAGATTTTTATTTTTCTTCACATAATAAACTCATATTTTGTATTATGATTAATTCAGCGCTCAAGGGTCTTCTTGCAACGAGGCATGGTGGGGGATCCAAAGTTGCACATGAAGTGGGGACCTGCTTTTACTTGCAAAGCAACATTTCTTGTGAAGACACAACTAATACAATATAATGAATCATACGTATATGGAGAACAACACTACTCTTTCCTAACCATTAATTCTTCAGTTGTTTACTCCTGCTTCTCTTCCCCAAGAGTTAAAAATGAGTCCTCCTCACTTTGTGCAGGGCTACAAATCCCACCAATCATGTACAAGTTTTTTTTTTAACCAATAAAACTCTACTATACAATTCCATTTTACAGGCCTTAGTACTCATCATAAATACGCCTTTTTAAAACTTCTAATCTACCAAGTCAGGTTGTCACAGACCTATTATGCATGGGCCAGAATGCCAAGGCTGGTGGTGGCAGGGCATCAGCGAAAATCCCCGATTATGCACACCACCACCCGAGTCCTGGGATTTGCGAGGGTGCAGGTGAGGGCCAGCCCGATGGAGCCCCCCACTCCTGCCATGGTGGGAGAGCAGCATGCTGCTCCCCACCATCCTGCAGTAGGGGCTCCCTGCCCCCAATCCCTCCCCAGCCACTGCCGCCGCTGCCCTGCGCTCCCGGCCCCGCATTATGTGCGCGGGGCCCTTGCAACAGCGCAGCTGGTCGAGCTCCGCCCCCATGCATACACGGGGGATGGCTGGGCTTTCGGCCCTGCTGCAATGGCACGGTGGCAGCGTGGTGTAGCTGCCACCGTACATAATGGAGTATAGAACCGTGGATTCCTCAATGTGGAGCATTTTGCCAATGTGATACTACAACTATTACTATGACAGTATATTGGAAGAGCAACCACTGATGAAGATAAAACAGAAAGCGGGTCACTTAACCTAGGATCCCATTTTGGTTGACTTTTTATGTTTGACCATTTAGACTTTATGTTATAACGTTTTCACTTATAAACATAGAGAAGACTACTGTATCATTGTGCCTCGTGATTTCCTTTTTTCTTCTGACCATATATAATGGGTCACAGTGTCACACATCATGCCTGCTCTGGATTGTCTCATATTTACAAAACTCATTTTTATCTCACATAGACCTTTTCCGCATGGGAGAAAAAGGCCAGGCCGTTGCTCATATGGCAGCAGGGCTAATCCTTGCTTCCACATGACGGAGGCAGCATCCCAGCCTAGTCCCTGGCCCACTTAAGGCTCTCTGTTGCCTCACAGCAAGGGAACATAGATATTTCTGCAGTCCCCTTTTTGCCGTGGGTGTCAACAGGGTCTATCCCAGGGCAGGCCCATGTGGAAGGGGAAGAGTTGGGCCTTCCAGGCCTGGCTCCTCCCCCTCTTACGGCATCCCAGAAGGGACAAAAAATGCCGCAGTTAGCCCCATGATGCTTCACGGCACCGTGGAGCCAACTGGGGTATTTAGATTTTTTTCATGAAGGTAGGATACTGTAACACAATCCCACCTTTGTGAAAATAATGCCACGAAGTGGGGTGGAACCTCTCTGCCCCAGTTGCCTCATATGGTGGCAGTAATCCAGAGTGGTCCAGGTCTGGCAGGGAAAATCTTCTCCTGTGGGGAACTTGGAAACAGTGGGGCTAGTTGCCCCATTGCAAGGAACTAGTTGCCCCATTGCACAGCTGCCACCGTGCAGAAAACGTCATAGACAAATAAGGGGTTGCCCTGCTTGTGGTCAGCATGTTAAGACAGCAAAGTAAAGAAAGTGAAATAAAATTATTGCAAGATATAAGAATCCTCAGCAAGTACAAGACAGAAGTTGAATAATTTATATTGGACCTTAACTCCAAAATGAATATTTTGTACATTCATTGAAACAAGGTGTAAGAATGCATAAAATATGCTTAGGTTATTCCCAGAGCTTTAAGATCAGCATATGAAAAGAGTTAGTAATTTCAGATGATAAATTAAAGAGGGGCCTTTTGTCCAATTCTTTTATTTCAAGATAAGCTATTTAAGTAAAATAGTTTTTACTCTTAATGGTATTTTTTCTTTGTATAGTACACCTACAACATCATTACTATCATAACAATGTTATGCCTTTTTAGGATAATAAATATCACCAGTTCCCCTCTCTTTGTCTTTATCTCTTTCATTCCCCTCACTTTTCTATCTTCCTGTCAGCTGACTCCCTCTGCATCTAGAATCTTCTTCTCAAAAGAGAGTTATCCCTGTCACTGTTGAATGGGAACTTTGTGTACACTGCCTTGATTTCCATGATGACAGAAAGGGGGAAATGAATGTAACAAACACATTAATAAAGTGGCTGGAGTAATATAATATTTGCATAATCCAATATTGTGTTGCAGATTGATAGGCCTAACATGTTTTTAACCTAAATACTTTGTGGAGTTTCATCTTTTTTGGCATTTGAAAAGTTCAAATAAAGGTAGAAGTTAATCTAATTCCCCTGTTTCCTAGGAAGGAAACAGAGCCTACTATGGAATAAAATGAAAGTGTTATTTAAGACTGCCTTTCACCCTTATTGCCCTGAATTGATGAGAAAGTTAGGCTGTTGCCAATGGAAAAACAAAGTGATTTCTACCAGTGACAAAATACAATTACAGGTCTTACTGCTGCAAAAGGTGCTGACTTTCTTTTTTAAGGATCCTAAGTTTGATTTCAAGGCCACAATAAGGTTCCTTTAACATCAGTAAGATGCCTTGTTACTGCATGCTGAGCCAAAGCACCCTGAGAAAACCCCTGATGGTAATAAGATATGCAGGTCATGATCCAGTTCAAAGGTGATTAATTGGTTCTACTTTTAACCATCCTCAGAAGTCTAATCTGGGTTCCAGAAAACCTCTGGTGCACCATTTCTTTGACTAGCCAACCATTTGGAATTCTCTTACTTTGTGCCAATTTTCATTTTAAGGGCAAGAAGAATACCACAAAGATACCACAAAGGTAGATCACAAAGGAGGAACTTGCTTAAATTAAAATTTCATTCGAAAAAGCCTAAATATCTTACAGCCAGCCTTTTAGAACCAACATATGAAAACTATTTTAACACTTCTGAGTGTCTTCCCAATTTCTGTCCACACAACATTGCTGATGTATTTGTGCTTACAGAATTAAAGAAGCCGAGTTAAAGAAACTCTCACTTTATAGTCCCTTCACTCATATACACTCAAAACACATCAACCTATGGTGTTTGTTCCCTGTTAAATGAAACTGTGTTCAGTTGTGGGCAGCCCAGTTGAAGAGGGATGTAGACAAACTGGAGCGTGTCCAGAGTAGGGCAACATAGATGGTGAGGGGTTTGGAGACCAAGATGTATGAAGAAAGGTTGGGGAAGCTTGGTCTGTTTAACCTGGAGAGGGGATTTGATAATCATCTTCAAGTATAACGGCTGCCATATAGAGTAGTGGTCCCCAACCTGCGGGCCGCAGCCCGGTGGCGGGCCGCAGCGGCCATGGCGCTGGGCCGCGGCTCCCTCTCCCTGCCCCCCCGCAGTAAAAAACTTCCCAGGCTGCAAGCTTGCGGCCCGGGAAGCTTCTTACTGCGGGAGGGCGGGGAGAGGGAATCAGGGCCGAGCCGCGCATCACGCATGCGCGGCCTGTGCGGGTGCGTCCCGCGGGTGTGGCCCGATGTGCGGGCGCGGCCCGCGGGTGCGGTCCGATGCGTGGGCGCGGCCCGATGCCCTGCTGGTCCCCAGCCTCGGAAAGGTTGGGGACCACTGATATAGAGGATGGAGCACAGTTGTTCTCTCTTGCCCCAGAGGGACGGACCAGATTCAATGGGATGAAATTAATTCAAAAGAAATTCCGTCTAAACATCCAGAAGAAGTTCCTGACAGTTAGAGTGGTTTCTCAGTGGAACAGGCTTCCTCGGGAGGTGGTGGGTTCTCCATCTTTGGAGATTTTTAAACAGATACTGGATAGCCATCTGACAGAGAGGCTGATTCTATGAAGATTCAAGGGGGTGGCAGATTAAAGTGGATGGGTGATAGCATTTTGAGTGTCCTGCATAGTGCAGGGAGTTGGACTAGATGATCCAGGAGGACCCTTCAACTTCTATGATTCTATGAAAAGAATGTCTAAAATGGAGAGTGGCGGGAAATTCCTGACTAGGGTGTAGTCTGCAAGGAGCTTTTTACCCATTCCCAGTTTGAATGAAACCCTGCAGTCAACACTGAATTTAATTTCCACTTTAATTTTGGGCACTTTAAATTTTCTCTCTGCAACATGCATGATTGATTCGTGGTGACCCTACCTTTCCCCTGTGATATACTGGAGTGGATACAAGCCTTGATATTTGAAAGACCGCCATGAGTAAATGCGTAGACAGCTCCTTTTTGCGAATTAACTTGTCTGGGAGCAAGGGCTGATTGGCCAGGGCATCAGTTCAAGAACTTCCTGATTCCTGGTTGCAAGGCTTCCCTTCAAGTGACTGCACTCCAGAAACCCTAATTTCTCTCAGCAGAGATTTGCCTTTTGGGTTTATTCCCCCTCTTCTGTTGTCTCCAATCCTCCCTCCCCCCATTCAAGAAAAGAAAGAAAGAGCCTCCTGCTGTGCTTGCCTTCCCTCCCCGTTCTGAGCTTCCTCAATAACATGAAAACGCTTTCTGTTTCGATGGGATGGGGGGGGGGGGAGATAGAGGAAGACCCAAATTCAAATTCAACAGAATCCACAATGGACAAAACAAAGTAAGTGCAGAATCGGCCCAGATGTCTTTCTGTGAGAGACACTGTTTTGCAGCCTTCAACCTCATTTCCTCACAGCTGTAAAAACTGGATGGCTGACAAAAGACACAACAAGAAGAAGTGGTTCTTATTTGCTGCTTTTCTTTATCAGGAGTTTCAAAGTGGCTTACAATTGCCTTCCCTTTCCCTTTCCCTTTCCACAATAGTGAGATAGGTGGGGCTGAGAGAGCCCTGATATTACTGCTCGGTCAGAACAGTTCTATCAGTGCTGGGGCGAGCCCAATGTCACCTAGCTGGCTGCATGTGGGGGAACTGAGAATCAAACCCGGCTCGCCAAATTAGAACTCTTAACCACTACACCAAACTGACACTCGGGGGCCATATGGAACATTTTGCCAGCAAGTTGCAAAGATATACACAGTCAATTGAGATACGACACTCTTATGGCTTGGTGATCTGTGTCTTCCAGCTACTGAAATAGAGATTTGTGAACACATTACAAAATGTCACTGCTTCCAACTAGCATCAGGTCAGGGACTTTGAAAATAACAGGTATGAAGTTGCCAGCTTTCAATCTGTCGTAGAGAGGATGTGCTCAAAGCACCTGTTCCAATTCCTCCCTGGTCTCACAGCTAGATAAATGGCAGGGATGACAAGCTGTCCAACTATGGTAATGCTTCAGCAGACGGGACAGAAATCTGTACAATAGGGCTGAAATATATAGGAAGCTGGTGATATGTCACTAGGAAATGACAACTTGCTCATTAAAACATTCTCTGTATCAGTCCCATTGCTCAGTTCCCTCTGGCCTAGCTTCCTCCTATTCTTAATGAAAAGAATACCACCAGCAATCTGGCCACCCTACACAGGCCATACCATCAGCGCACTGTTGTTAATAACATCACAGCACTCTAACTCTTCCCTTCCCACTGGAGAGAAGGCAGGAGCTTTTTGGTTGTTAAATGTATATTAGATTTTAATGTAAGGTTTTGATGGTTTTAATACACTGTAAGCCGCCCTGAGCCCTCTGGGAAGGGTGGCATAAAAATGTGAAACTAAATGAAGTAAATAAATAAAGTTGAAGTAAAAGTGTCTGACTTACCAGTTTCCATTTTGCCATCTTGGGCTGCAGGCCCATCGGGAATGACACTCTTCACCTGCAGAAATTCATCAGGTTCATCCCCACCAATGATGGTAAATCCAAAACCCATATTGCTTTTTTTAAGAGTTGTGCTGAGGAAAGTCCCCTTCAGCTGTGAGGCATCCCGGGTGAAAAGCGGTTTTTCTACATCAGCCAACATAAAACAGAAACACAAACCACATTTGGGTCACAGTTAAAAATTCCTGGCTTCTCCTAGTGAAGAAGCAGCAACAGCAAGGCGGGCATTTGGGAAACATAAAAAGCAAAATGAAAGCACAAGCATTCCCACAAAAATAAAAGCATTAGTGAGTTATTCTCTTAAGGCAAAAACAAACAGGTGAAGGATTTGCTTATGTATGCTATTGTTCCTTTCAGTAAATTATCTGCTAACTTAGGAGCTGCATTTTTGGGGTATGAAAGCAGCTGTCCAAAAATGAAATATGAGATTTGTGGTAATTAGTTGGACTAGAAAAATTTTTGTCTCTTGAAGAAGCGTGGTCAAATAATAGTAATATTGACTTTCTTTCTTTCTTTCTTTCTTTCTTTCTTTCTTTCTTTCTTTCTTTCTTTCTTTCTTTCTTGTATATTCTCAACAAGCAGGACTTCAGAATGTGACAGGTAATGTTTACAACATGTGAGACAGTTCAGTGTCCTCAACATCTGCTTTCTGAGTAATTCTGTGGGAAGTGTGACAAAGACCAGCAGGCAAAAGAAAAGCCTCACCTGACATCCAGTGCCTCTGTTCTGTGCTTGATTATGTGAGAAAAGGTATGGAAAAAGGTGAGAAGATTGGTGGGTTTTTTTGTTTTCAACTTAGCTCACTATTTTTTTGACAAAAGTGCAGCCAGGGTAAGCAGCAGCACTCAGACATACCATACAACCTGTAAACTCCGGCACTGTCCCGCCGACACTGAGGCAGGTCACTCACACTGCGAGACCTCTGAGGAGCAGGGCGCGGGTGAACATGATTGGGCCTAGGTAATGTTGCTGGGGTGCTTTCTACTGTTGCAAAGGAGAACAAGCCTCATTCTTTGGCTACAACCTTATGTAAAAGTTAACTGTACCCCCAATATAGATAGTTAACCATTTTTTTCCTGTAAGCATTCACTTTTGCTATGCGTCCTGCTATGGTAGGCCTTATTGCCTACCACCACTTGGGGAGGCAGCAGGAGAAAAAGAAATGTGCAGCACTACATTACTTTCAGAGAAAACCCAGAACTGATGTTGGGGAGCTCTAGCAATCTCCAAGAAACTGGCAATTGCAAGAAATCCGTAGTGTCATTGCTGGGTTTCCCTCAGAGGTGATACCACAGAGCACACATCACTTTGCCCCCCCCCAATGTCCCCAACCCCCAAAGCTCCCACAACCCAAATTATGATTCTTACGTTCCCCACTAAACAGCAGTGCAGAGCCACTGATCTCAAAATGAAAGAAGCAGTTCCCTATAGAAGTTCAAGCAGTTTCAAAAGGAGCTGCAGTCCCATTTGGATGTGTGCCTAGGAAACAATCTCTTTATGCCTGTGATATCCTGTGACTAGGAGTCAACCCCCCCACACACAATCCCCTATGAATTGTGGACAGCTGGGATAACATAGAGGGAAAATGACCCTGTTTTTCATTGGGTTCTTGTTCTCTTGGAATCGCCTACCCTCTGGGCTTCTAAAAGGTTTCTGAAGACTCATCTGTCTGCCTTCAAGATTCTCCTTCTCCACACACAAAATATGTTCTACCAGCCAAGCAATCTGTTCTCGCTCTCTGTCCCCCCACCCCCCATGCAGTAGGAAATAAATTGTTTCTTGTCTTGTGGGCAATCCTGGTGAGATGCCAGGAGACTCGTTTGTCTCTTCCAGGCCTGCAAGTGCCCATCATATCTAACACCTGGATCCAAATTAGAGCTCTGAGCAACTTTTGTGTACCTTCAAATATGTTGGAAAGATCCATTTCCCAGATTCTCATTTCATTTGGCCCTTAATAAGGGTCACGTGCTTTCAAATAATATACTTTTAAGCTTAGATATTTTCAGATTGCCATCTGAACTCACCAATAATGTTTTTTAAATGTATATATATCAAGGAAAAATACTCTGTACCCTCATACTCAGATATCAACAATGTTGTAATCAAAATAAACAGAAAACTTAACAGAGTGATTTCAGTTTTAAATATGCTGCACTGGTACATTACTGTACCTCGGAAACCTTGGGCCGGCATAGGCTTTGTTCCAAGTTCTGCGTTGGGCATGGTACGCTGTTGAAGCTTCCTTTTAGCTTCCAGAACAGGATTTTCAAATTGTGTTCTCCTGTTTATGTGGCTGAAAAAAAAAGAAATAATCTGTCAATCAATGGTAATTCATTTCAAGGCCAACACTGTGACTGTCATTTGCATGGTCTGTCATGCAAGCAGTCCTATAGGTTCTCTATATAGATCAGCCAATGCATTTTCTCCAAAGGAACAGATATCTATAATCTGGCAACCACTTGTAATTCTAAGAGAAATGCAGGCCCAATCTGAAGAATAGCAACCCTAGTTCCTGCTGAAGTAATTTTTCAAGGAAATAAGGGAGAATCCCTCATCAACACAATATATGGTTAGCATATGTTTTAATTGCCCAGGTGGTGTAACAGGCAGAGAACTATGACTTAGACATTGGGAAACAAAGTCTGAATGCCAGGAAGTATTGATCAAGTCATTATCTTTCAGTCTAACCTACTTCATTATGGAACTAAAATGACTCTCTGTGTTCCTTGATAGAAAGGCAGAGCACACATAAATAAACTTTCAAAAAATACAATAGTATTTTACCATAGTTATAGAAGTACTATACATTTCTTTATGCAATGCATAGTTTATTGACAGAATTCAGTACCACAAAATGTTGGTAATGGTTATTAGCGGAGAGCTGGCCTACTTTGTATATGTAAGCAGAATTCTATGGATAAGCAGAAGTAGAATCAGAAGTCTAAATGCAGTATTCCAGTGACTGGCAAGTAGAGTCAATGAGAAATATTATAATAACCAGTACAAAGAAATGGAGGAAAACAACTGTGCCCCAATACAGCTAAACATTTTTTTTTACTACGTGCATTCACTTTTTCCTGCCACCACTTGGAGAGATCTGTTCTACAAGATCCAAGAAATCAAAGGGAAATTTAAAGATGGAAATAATATACTGAAGAACCATACACAAGATATAGAAGGATGACAGATTCCTTCAAGGAAGAATCTTTGAAGAGTCTATGCTTTTAGAAAGTAAAATGAAAGCTGCTTTCAAAGCAGTTGGAGAAACAAATCACCAGGGCTAAGTGGGATATCAATGAAGCTCTTTCAAGCCAGAGTGAAGGAGTCCTTCAAAATCTTAACAAGGAAATGCAAACATATATTGATAACAAAACACTGGCCAACAAACTAGAAATGCTCCATCTACATTCCAGTTCCAAAAACGAGGAGACATCAAGGACTGCAGCAACCATGGGACCATTGCATTAATTTTTTGTGAGAGTAGAGTTATGCTCTAAATCTTACAACAAAGATTGATAGGTCATATGGAATGAGAAATGCCAGATGTTCAAGATGAGTTTAGAAAAGGAACGAGCACTAGATATCATATGGCAAATTTATATTGGTTACTGGAGCATGCAAGAGATTTAAAAAAGAAAATCAGTTTGTGTTTCCTAGATTACAACAAAACTTTTGACTGAAAAGATTATGAAAAGTTACGGTTAGTTTTAAAATAAATGGGTGTTTCACAGCTGATTGTTTGGATTTGCAACCTATACTCTGGACAAGAGGCCAGAATATGGGAAAAACAGAACAGTTTCCAATTGGCATAGATTGTTCCCTTATCTTTAAACAGCCCGTGGCGCCACGGGCGCCACGGACTGTATAATTCGTTAAGCCCCCTAGAGGTGGGCTTTGTCCGTGATGAGGAAGGGTCCGGGTTGGACCCTTCCTCACAACAGACAATCGGAGGGACCAATCGGCAGGCGCGAAGCGCCTGCCGATTGGTCCCTCCGATTCCCAGGCTGAGCAACTGCGAGCCGCGCGCAGCGCGGCTCGCAGTTGCTCCCGGTCTGATGCTGCGGGAGGCGCGAAGCGCCTCGCGCAGCGTCAGACCGCCGCCCGAGGGAACCCCCAGCAGTCGCGCGAAGCGCGGCTGCTGGGGATTCCCTCCTTGCCGGTCTGACACTGCGGGAGGCGCGAAGCGCCTCGCGCAGCGTCAGACCGCCGCCCGAGGGAACCCCCAGCAGTCGCGCGAAGCGCGGCTGCTGGGGATTCCCTCTTTGCCGGTCTGACACTGCGGGAGGCGCGAAGCGCCTCGCGCAGCGTCAGACCGCCGCCCGAGGGAACCCCCAGCAGTCGCGCGAAGCGCGGCTGCTGGGGATTCCCTCCTTGCCGGTCTGACGCTGCGGGAGGCGTGAAGCGCCTCGCGCAGCGTCAGACCGCCGCACAAGGCAACCCCCCTTTCAAAACCCCTTTTTATAAAGGGGCTTTGAAACTAGTGTTGTACATATTTCCAACAAATATTAGACATATCATATACATTTTTAAAAACTTTTCAGGTGACAAATACCTATAATACATCATTTTATAAAAGTTCTCCTTGAGATTACATCTTAATAAATATTTAAGACCCCTTGTCCACATATTTTCCCACTGTTCATTGTACATAATGTCCAACATTTTTGCCCATTTTATCATACATTAAATCACAGATTATTCCTCTGTCTCAAATTTCAATTAAATTTGATACATCTTGATAATAATATGTTTGTGATTTGTACATAATTTTATTTAAAAACAGTCATTCAGATTTTTATTACAGTCATAGAACAGCATAAATTTCAAAAACAATTAACTTGACCAAAATCATGTTATTTTTTTTGTCTTAAATTTTTCTAAAAGTTGTGCATAAAAGAACCATTGACAGGAATAACCATGAGCTATCAGGTCTCTTCCTGTTTTCATTTTGCAGTCCCCCTCTGAGAAATTCAGTATCTCAGATCTTGTACATTGTATCAACTAATAATCTCTAGATATTATTTCTTTCCTGCAAAAAGCTTCTTCTGTAGAAATCCTTGTAGGTGTTTTCAGCCATAGTCTAAATTTATATTTGTTCCATATTGTTAAAATGTTACTCTTGGTTTTTTCCTTGCCAAACAAAACTATATATATGCCTTTCTGCCATTATTTGAATGGTACATCAGAAAGCAAAACAGGTAGTGTCTGAAATAAAAATAACATCCTGGGAACTCCATTCATCTTTATCATCGAAACTCTACCCATCAGATTTATATTAATATTTGACTATGCAATGCCCAAATATTTAATCTTTTCAACCTTAAAATCCATCTTATTCATCAATGATGATCATATAAATTCATTTTTTATCATCTTTGTTTTTTCTTTATTAATTTTAAATCTTGCTAATGCACCAAAGTTTTTTAGTTTATCCATTAATATTTCCTTTTAAGGGATCTTCCAGAGTTGTCATCTACAAAGGCTCAGTTGGTAAGTTTCCTTTAAAGACCCCAATCCTTTCATACTGTGTATGAAACTCTATTCGGAGTTTCCAATACCAGTATAAACAAGGGAGATGACAAAGGACCATTTCTATTGTTGCAAAATTCTTTGTTGAGAAATATTTGTATTCCCTGGGGTTTTCTGCAAGTCTTTTTCCTTAATCTCCTCTAGAACACTTTTGCATTTTTTTCTTGCCTGTTTTTCTTAAGTTCAGAGTTATGTTTATGTAGATAAAAACTTTACTTGCATCCCAAACCATCTTTATTTCGGGACCTTTATTTAAATTAAGTTAAAAATGTATTTTAGTCTTTTCTTGCAGTCCTCCACAATATCTTCTTTTTGTACCAACACTTCATTTAATCTCCATTTAAAGGCACTGTTTTTCTTTCATAAAGATAAGTTACAGGTTATGATCTGAAAGAGTCTTTGGTAGAATCTCTACTTTTGATACCTTTGTAACTAAGTCTCTGGAAATCCAAAACACATCAATTCTCGAGAAAGACCTTTCTGATTTATAAGTACAGTTTCTAGAATTATCACTTCTTTGTCTCTATATATGCACCAGACCTAAATTATCAGTCAAGTAAAAATTTTTTGGCAATTTTCCTTGTGTAATCTTAATGTTTTTGTCTGAACATTTGTTAATTTGCAGAGAAGCCACACCATTCCAATCTCCCTTCATACACCAGTTACTATATGAAAATGTAATAACTCTATCCATAATCCATATGTTCTTTATAAAAGGACCTTTTCATTTGGAACATATAGAAATAACTCCATTTTCTTTTTAGTATATACTGAAAAACTCCTCTCCCCAAAGTTTATGTATCAAAAATTCCATATCTTTTTTTCTAATGTGTTTGTTTTAACTTTCTGAAATCGTTTTAAAAATTTCTTCTTTTGAGAAGCATTTACTCCATTTATATTTCACATAAGAAATTTGAATCCATATTTGGGGCTTTGATTACTCCAACTTCATATCTAGTTCATCTGATTTATTTGCGTTTTGCAGATGTTGTGGAGTCGCACAGATCTTGTTCATGAATCTCCTCAATTTCTTTTTCAAATCAATGTAGAAATTCTCCTGCTTTTTTCATGGAGTTTTGTCTAACTCTCTGCCTTTTAAACATAAACGAAACACCTTCATCCTTATGTACATCAGCAGTATAGCTTTCCCAATTTTCTATTTTCTCCTAAATTTAATCTATCTCTTTTGTTATTTTCAGAATGGAAATATCAAATTTCTTCAAATCCTGTCTCAGTCTTTTAATAATCTCTTGTTTTAAACCATTAATTTCACTTTTAATTTCCAACAATTTTTCTTCTATATTCTTTTGTAATCCATCCAGCATTTCTTGAAACAAATGCACTATAAACAATTTTGGCTGATGCATTGAAGGCTTTCTTGCTTCCCCCCTTAAAAAAAAACCCAAACCATCCGGATTTGTAATTCTAATATTGATACTATCTAAAACCAACAAGAAAAAAAAACATACCAAAAAAGTCGCAATCAAATACAGAATCTGAATTATTTCAGTTCAGTTTTGATGATGTCATCCGTTCAGTCATGTCCGACCCTCGGCAATTCTATAGGAAAGTCTTCGGCATGCACCCCTGTCTCTGACTGCTTCTTTTAGTTGTCTCATGGTCATCCCTGTATTGGCTTTGATCATGTCGAGCCAGCGGATCCTTTGCAAACCACGTTTCATTTTGCTGCTGTCCATGCCGAGCATTAATCATTTTTCTAGCAAGTTTGATTGCATGATGTGTCCAAAGGAAGTGAGCTTTAGTTGTAATATCTTCCCTTCTAATGACATAGTTGGTTTGCTCCTCTCTAAAACTAAAAGTTCAGTTCTACAACTTTGCAATTCAGCCACATAATAATTACTTTCTGTTGTTAAGCAATTCCCATGATGACAGAGCTTCTAAAAATCTTATCTTGGTTTGGAGAACTGTCCTAAATAGTAATTAAAAAAAAATCAAAACAGGAAACTTCCACATCAATTCAGTCTATCTCCATTATCTATGAGTTACTGCCCAATAGCACTACCAATGGTTTTATCTGGCTGCAATGTTGTATTACATAAATGTGAACTTGAGCCCAATAGCATTTATGACAATATTTTCCCTCCAACGTGTATTGTTTTAAAGGACCGGTTCCACAAAATTCCACAAACTTCAAAATGCAACAGAATAGTCTCTTCTTAGTCTCAATAATCTTTACTTATCTGAGCTTTTATAAACTCTCAGTGAGTTAAACCATAAATCTTTAGGCAGCCAAGTATGCCTTAATTTATGACTCCGAGGAAAAAGGGTTCTCACCATAGTAATCTTGTTTCATCACAGATAAAAATCTCCATCCATCAGTTATGTTTATTATTCAGCAGTCATTTGGGAAGTGTGCCTCGACTGGCTTTTGTTGCAAACACGAATTGGAGCAGGGTAAAATCCATCTCCCTTGCACTCAAGATCTCTGACTAAGGCAGCAAAAAATCTACATTTTTCACCACCTAGACAAAAGGAGCATCAATTAGGAGAATGTGTGGTTTATCTCTTTGATCCCCCTTCAATTGAGGGAGATAAATTCAATCCGGAAAGCTCCCCCCCAGCCGTTAATCTAGTCTGTATTACTCTTCTACCAGAAACCAAGACTGTGGTCTCTTTAAATGGGTTTTGCAGGACCACAAATTACACAAACCTGTTCATTTCATAAACAAGCCTCCTGGTTTAGTTCATGGTTCAGCCACAAATCACAAACCAAACCACATTTTCTCAGTTCATGCCTATCCCTTGCCCATATTCGGCCAGTGCTCCAACAGCTGCATTGGTTACCAGTTGCATCCCAGCTGAAGTGTAAGGTCTTTAAAGCCATCTGCAGTCTGGGCCCTTTGTATCTGAGAGACTGCCTCTGCCTATACCCGGTGAAGAGCACTACATTCAGCCAGTTCTAACTGGCTGATGATCTCTGGCTCCAAGGAAGCACATCTGATTGCAACTATGCTGAGGTCATTTTCTGTCCTGGCCCTCAGTTGGTGGAATGAGCTCCCAGAGGAGATCTGGGTCCTGCTGGAGCTAACACAGTTCTGCAGAGCCTGCACAATAGAGCTCTTTCACCAAGCCTTTGGTTTGGGCCAGTAAGTGAATAACACCCAGGGGGTCCTCCAGAACATTCTGCTACCTCATATGCCCACTGGACACATTTTTACAAACCTAGAACAAGCATCAGATGGCTTTAAAATGGTCACACTGAGGAATAAAGCAGTGTGGATCCAGGGCTACTTGGCTGGGACCTGGCCCATACTCAACATGGCAGGAGGTGATGAGACAACCTGCACCCAATGTCATTACATGGTTTAGGCCCAGGAGATCTAGTGATGCCGAAGCAGATGGTGAGTGACCTTTCAGTGCAGTATGCATCAAGGGTGTCAAATTGTTCTCTTTGGAAGCTTTCTAGAGGCTTCTGTTAGTCATGAATAGGGGTGCATTCGGCTCAGCAAAACATGGAAAAAAACTGAATCAGTGCTGATTTGGTTTATTTTCAGGGACTTAAGCCATTCATTTTCCCAATAAAGCTATACCCAAATCCAAGTATTGAACCTGGGATTCGAGTTTTCAGAAAATGCTAAAGTAGGTTTGTATTGAATCAATTTGAAACTGAAAATCACCAACTGTACACCAAAATCACTAGGTGTATCACCTAATAATTAAGTGATATCTGGGGAGGGGGCTTACACATTTGTAAAGGACCCAGAGGAATAAGGCTTGTATCCTTATGAACTATTCCTCATGGTTTGGGGGATATATACATTGATTAATATCTCAGTCTATGACAGGGACAGACATGTTTACATAGAGCCTGAAGTGAGTTCCAGCCATGTCCATTTCTGGTGAGGTGTACATTTGTATCGCTAGGTGTTGAACTGGGTTCAGATCAGGTTTTCACCCCCCTGCAGTGAAATATCAAGAATTTGTGGCTTTAATGGCTGTAATGGTGCACAAAACCCTGAATCATACCACTTGGAAATAACGACATGACCGTCTCACCAATGCCAGGGCATCAGAGGGGCTGTGAATGATAGTGCTGCATGTGAGAGAGTTGTGTGAATTGGGCCTGCCAAAAGGGACACATGGTAGCCAAAGAGTAGCACTTTTTCCTGTGACTACATTTTTTACAACCAAGGGGCCTTATCTTTTGATGATTTATCCACTTTAATGATATAATTAAGACACAAAGTGATATTGTCTCCTTAAAAATAAAGTCATCTGTTAAATACTGGTAATGAAGAAATGTGTCACACTGTCACTTTTTATAATGAAAAATTGGAAGCAATTTTCCTGAACATTCAGAAATATGAGGAGATGAGTGAATTAAAATAACTGGTGTCACCACCAGGAGGATAAACCCATCTTAAACCCCAATCACACAATCCCTGAACCAGATCTTCTTTCTCTTATTATTTTATACCTCTTTACCAATAACAAGTCCTTCAGGCTGGAAAGTTGTGCACCACCTTAACACTCATACCCTCCTAATATGTTTACTATGCCACGTGCTCTGTCAACCTTGGGTATGTTAAGTAAAGAGGATTTCCAGTAGGTTCATGAGTTCTCTTTCAAACATAGACAGGATTCCTTGATCCTGAACCAGCGAGCACATCACTTTTCAATCCAAACCCCCTTTTCTCTGGGTCCTATAAAGTATTTTGTGTGTTATGTGATTTGAGGATAACATGGGAGTAAGATGTAGCAAGATATATAAAGATAAAGGTAAAGATATCCCCTGTACAAGCACGGAGTCATGTCTGACCCTTGGGGTGATGCCCTCTAGTGGAGAAAATGTGCACGCGCAGTTGCCACACATGCACGTTAGCGCCACCTGGTGGCGAAAACACGCATGCACGGCAATTGCGCATGCACGTTTTCGCAGTACCCGGGCCGTCGGCTCTTCCCTCACTCCGGAGGCGGTCCCTGACCTGAAAAAGGTTGGGGACCGCTATTCTAGTGTTTTCATGGTAGACTCAATACGGGGTGGTTTGCCAGTGCTTTCCACAGTCATTACCATTTATCCCCCAGCAAGCTGCGTACTCATTTTACCGACCTCAGGAGGATGGAAGGCTGAGTCAACCTTGAACCGGCTGCTGGGATCGAATTCCCAGCCTCATGGGCAGAGCTTTCAGACTGCATGTCTGCTGCCTTACTACTCTGTGCCACAAGAGGCTCTTTAACAAGATATATACGTTTAAATAAAGAAATGCCTTGTAATGCTTTCTCATTCTAGCGGTCACAGTTACTGAAGCTGGAAGATGCATTAACATGTGATAATTACAGTATTGGCTCATTCAGCATTTTATATTTCAAGATAATACTAGACAGATTTAACAATTTACCACAGTTAACAGGAACTAACATACAAACCATGCTTATTTTTAATCATACATTATAGTCCCTACTGGACTCGCTGCCTCTCCAGGTTACCTACTAATTCTTCTTCCTTCCAAAATCCTACATTTCAGTTCGTTCCATTGGTTATTGATGGTAAAACACCTCTCAATTTTCTTTCTTCAGCATCCTGCCTATTTGAATCTAATTGTTCAGATCAGAACAGGGAGAATCTTCTATCTATCATCCCAGTGTTCCTCAACCTTTTGGAATTCAAGTTTCTCCTCTAAGCAGCAAATACCGCCCCTCTCTCTCTCTCACACACAAGCCTGTCAGCCATCTCTTCACCAAGAGAATGGGAAGTCATTCCCATGGCCTCATGCCTATAGCTGTCTGCTGTACATGCACAAATCTGGCACTAGGCTTGAACTGGACCCTACAAGCTGTTCTTGAATGCCAACAGCCAGAGCAAGAATCTGTTGTGGCCAGAAGTTCTCCTGCATTTCTTGTTCCACTGCAACTTCCATGGCTAGCAGGGTAGTGGGCGGTGTGTTGAATTTCTGCTGTTAGGAACAAAGTGATTCAGCCTGTTGGCAGTATCTTCCATTACTCTATAAGCCTGTCCGATATCTTGAGGACCACTGCCATTATAGGTGACAGTCTACTGTGAACAATTCTAGTGGTCTGCCAGTAATTAAATTTAAAGTCATCTTTTGAAAATCCTGGTAGAGTCAGAAGTGATGAGAAATACAGTGGCTTGATGAGTGCAACTTGGCTTGTGGCACCGTGCAATCAAGTTTAGATGGCTAGAACCTAAACATGGGCTGTAAAAGAGGACACCCAAATCAGGAAGTAGATGTCGTTTTTGCAATAGCTTAGTAAGAAGAAAAGCCCATCTTGGGCTGCACTCTCCTGAAGGATCAGGTACCAACCTGCAGTATTCCTGGACCTGAATTTGCTTCTTGAGCCCCATATAGAAGCTATGGCTTGGGTTGTCCTTTTCAGCTAATTTGAAATCTATGTTACTGTCTAATTATGTCATTGGATTAAGCTACTTTAATGTGCTCTACAGTGGGTTGTCCTCGAAGATAGTCACCAAAGTTAATTTAGTTTTAAATGCAACTTGATTTGGTCTTACAACAGGCATAAACCAATAAAACCACTGTGTGCCTTTTCTGCAACATTTATACCAAGTGGCTTATAGGAACACAAACTAGGGATCCAATACAACAACAGTCTAAAAACAAAACCACAAAATTTATTTTAAAAATACAATGAGTCTACAAGCACTTACAACTACAGGGGAGTCCATTCAAATCAACTTTGCAAAAAGCTCAGTCCTAGCCACAGTCTTATTAATCAAGCTACTCCAAAGCTTGCTGGAAAAGAAAACTGCTTTACCATCTTCCTAAACATAACAAGAGTCCGATGAACATTTCACACTCTTCATCTTGCCAGTAGTGAATGCAGCTGTATGTAGTTTGGCTTTTTCCATAGCTCTGCAACTGGAAATAATGTGTGGGGAAGTGATGGTAGAGGAGGCTCTTAAGCAGCCAATGTTTCTCTGCTCCAAGCAGCCTTTGCCCACCTCCTGATGCCAAAACAGAATTTGCTCAAATTATCTCCAGCATGCCAATGGCAACTGAGGAAAAGACTAAGCACCTCTCCTGCCGATGCTGCTTCTTCGTTCTAAGTCTGCCTCCTGAAACAGCTTTTATTGAAAAGGGCATCACAGCCCAATTATATATCTTTGCATATAAAGTGTAGTTAGACACAGTGTCAGAAGCAATTAAATGGCAAGTAAGCTCACATGGCAAAATAACTTTGACATCAAGATTTGAAGCTGCTAATAGAAACCAAACTGCATTTAATCAGTCTGATCTGCTAAGAAAAACAAAGGGGATCTGTTCTCACAAGAAGTCTGTGATATGATTTATCCAAACTTTTTTCAAGGAGTACTTCATAACTTAATTAAGAAAAGGGTGCAAACATTTTGGTTTTAATTTTCTGTGCTACGGGCCAAATTACAAAATAAGTCACATATTCCATAGAAACTTCAGTATCAAGGATATTGGTCTATCTAGTATTTCTGGATTGTAAAGTATTTTACAGTCTTCTTTATGTGTGTCACTATCACATTTTAAAATATGAGGCTACAAGGAACTGATTAACCATGACAGTCATGAGGTCACACCAGCTGAAGTATCACGACTCACATGACTTATAGGATCTGAACAGATCTATCTGGTTAGCTGCCCCATACAATCATCATGTGGTCATGTTTTAGGTATGGTCAAATGGCATGGCTGAAAAGAGAAATTTTGCTGTGAAAAGCTTTTCTGGGTCAGGGAAAAGTTCCAGCTCTGGCTTCTGGGCTTGATCATAGATTCAGAGAAGGAGGAAGAGGCCGCCAAAGAAACTGGGCTCCTGTTTTGAAGGCCTTCACAGCACCTAGACAAAGTAAGAAGGTTGATGCCATGATCAACAGCTGCAAAACTGTTCAAGAATCATGAACAGTTTTGTGAATGGATAGCATGTTATAAGGCCTAGGGGCGACCCTACTTGGGAGGAAAGGGGTACATTCAAGACTCCACTATTGTTTTGTAATTGTTGTGTCTGTGTGTTCACCTGACAGAGGACATTATGTTGCAAAGCCACCTACAGTTGATGTTTGCTCTTCAGTTTCCCCATTTCCTTAAGCATTTCTGAATACGCTGGTTAAGGCTCACCCTGCATGTGCGTAAGCTCCCAAATTGTTCAGCTGTGTGACTATGTGAAGTACAAAGCAGTTGAGAACCATTTAATATTTCCTTGACCTTCTCTTTTACTTGTCTTTATATGCACAAAGAACATGGTGAATGGAAAATGTATCACAAAGCTTTCTAAAGACATGAACTCTGTTAAAAGTGGCATTTTCTTTTGAAAGTGGCTTTTAAAGTGGCATTTTCTTTTGAAAATGTGTAACTGTTGTAAAAAAAAAATTACCCTGTTCTAATAGTGACATGAGGACTCATCTGTGGATACCTAAACCTGTGGATTGGTCTCATATTAACTAAGAACAGATAGTTCTGCAAACTTGGGGGACTTGCTTACTCAATGAGTAATCACACTGTGGAATTCACTGCCTGTGGAATTAGCAATGGCCACAAGCACAGAAAGGTTTAAAAGGTGGTTAGACAGATTTGAGAGGTCCATCAATGGCTACTAATGGAGACTGAAGGAAGCCTCTATCTACTAAGGGAGCAAACCTGTGAATATCAGAGATGTAAAGTAGCTGCAGATTAAGGCCTTGGCCTCTATAACATGTTCATTAGCCTTCCAGGACAACTGTTTGCCAGGGTGTGTAAAAGAATGCTTGATGGGCCAGTGGTCTGATTCAGCATTCTCAGCTTATGTCCTCATGAGGACTAACATATCTGTGGATCTCATGTTAGTGTATCCAGCTTCTGGTCCAATCAAAGTGCAACTGAAAAACAATGGGGCACAGACCTCTTCAAGTAAAGCGCAGCCCAGCACAGGACATCAATAACAGTTTATATGACATTAATAATAGGAAATTAAAATTGGACTTGGAAACTTACTCAACATAATACGTGCCATAGATGGGATCATCAATCTTCTCCCAGCCATATGGTAGCTCTGCAAAACAAACAGCAATGCCTCTCAGTAAACGCAGCAGGGAATGCCGAGACTTCTAATAATACTGAAAGGATATTGTTGTCAATCACATTACACAGTTAAAGTACTCAAAAGTGACATCAACTTCTGAATGTATTTCATGGCAGTTGAAAGAACTTTTTGGCTTGAAAACTGTCAGGAAAAACTATCTAAGAATACAGCCTCGCTCCTCTCTTGCTGAGCTAACCATTGTCCCTGCCAGAAGCATGGTGATCTGTGATATCATCATCAAAGGAAATTAGGGAAAACCCTCTCCACTCCAAGAAATGCCATTGATCATAGACAATGAAAACAAAGAAACTGAAGTAGGGTTTTAAATGCTACCATGACATTGTCAGCAGTAACATAAAACTTGCATTTAGCTTCACTCAGCACAGATAGTGGGAGTGTCAGTTATAACTGTGGCAAATTTGAACAGTCAGAAAAGACATATGCACTATGCACAATACCAGAGATGCAGGAAGACACTTTATTGTGGACATATCAACCAGGATGGTGGCTGTGCATTACAAATGGTGCTATTCCTGCCAAATTAATTTAAATCAGTGTTGCGAGTTTTCTGGAGAAAAAAGCAACAGGCACTGAAAACCATTCACACTTGATCTATCATGGACACAGTGTCCATTTGTATATTTCAACAATATTTAACTAGAGGATGTTGGAACACCTCAGCTGCACTGTCACTTCCTGTAACATTGCTTATTTTAATCCCATATCAGGTTGGGAATTATAGTATCTCTTTCAATGTGTGAGAAGAGGCATTATGAGTGAGAATTTTAGTTTTGGTTTCTAATATAATGTTAATTTTATTTATATTTATTTTATATGTATATTTATTATCCACCCTCACTCTGGTGACTCAGGGCTGGTTACAACAAAAGAAAATACATAATTTGGATAAAATGCAATAACATTTTGAGTTACATTAGTTAATTAAAAACATTGAACTATTACAAACTATTGCCCAATTTTCTCTGTCCTGCAAGGAGGGGCAGGGTCATAAGCTAGAGTAAATGTAGCTTAATTTGGTCACTTTCTAACAGAAAGGCCAGCACTTTCAGATGCTATTTTGACCTCAACCATAGGCCTGGTGGAACAGATCCATTTTACAGTCTCTGCGGAACTGATTATGGTCTGATCTCATGTGATAGAGCATGCTGCCAGGGCCAAAAAAGCCCTGGCCTTGGTTGAGGCCAGTTTGATTTCCTTAGGGCCAGAGATCTTGAGTAGATTTTAGTCTGCAAATCTTAAAGCTCTTTGGGGGATTAATTAATTAATTAATCTGATTTAGTCTTCAAATCTTGAGCCAGTACAGCTGCGAGAGGACAGGTTGATTATGAGCCCTTGATTGGGTCCTGGTAAGGACTTACACATCTGCATTCTGAACTAACTGAAGTCTCCCGAGCAGTTTCAAGGGTAGTCCTGGGTAGAGCAAGTTGCAGCAATCCAATCTGAAGGTAACCATTGCATAGAGAACACTGGTTAAGTCAGGGGTTGACAGAGTGCTAGTTGCTGCACCTGGCAAAGGTGGTAAACAGCCTGACATGCAACACGTGTGCTCTGAACCACCATAGATAAGGAGTAATCCAGAATCACACCCAGACTCTTGATGGTTGCCAAAGTTGTTAATTGGACTCAGTTAAGAGTTGGGAGTTGTAGCAGCCCATCTGGGACATGCCAGTCCAGCTAGAGGACCTCTGTCTTGGCTGGATTCAACTTCAGCTGACTCCCCTTAAGCCTACTCTGCTGCTAAAACAATAAGACATATTATAATTTTTTAAAATTTGAATGACTATGTATTTGTAATTTTATTCTCCCTTTTCCCACCTACAAATCAATAAATTATACATAGACTTTGTGACTGACTGATCATAGACACTGTTTCGACTGACAACAAAAATGTCCATGTAGGAAGAGATAATATACTAATCCATATTTGCATGATATTGACACACATAGAGTGAGCAGTGACATAGAAAATGACCCCAATGAAGTCTACACCTCTCCCATACTATCCAGATCTCCTAAAATATTGCATAAAACCAATCATATGACTTGTTCAGCTACATGGGCTCCCATGGTGACAACGGACCACAGAATGGGTACCATAATACAATGAAATTCCCCTAAATGGGTTGTATTGCCTTAATTTTATCTTTTATAGTTCCCTTTACATTTAACAGCCTTAATAAAAAAAACTGTCAGTGTTCTGTAACTTATCCAGAGTCACCCTGAGTCCTTTTCAAAAGAAAAGCAAGGTATAAATATTTCATCATCATCATCATTATCATCATCATAATCATCACCACCACCTCCACCACCACCATAATTTAAAAAATACATTTAGGTCCAACACTTCAGTTGAAATGAAATCAAAACTTCTTTCACAAACATCATATTTTCTATGACTATGCAAATGAAAAAAGCTGGAATAAATTCATGATTTGTTATTAGTTTACTCCTCTGTGTTTTCCTAGTCTAATGATGCATAATGGTATGTGTAAGCTGGCCAAATCTGTTAAGAGTTCAGATGGCAAATCCCATTTTTGAGTGTAAAAGTCTGTAAAAATTTAATGAGTTGGGAGTATTATGAAGGACCCAATTTCTGAAAGTCACGGGCAGAATGGCTAACTATATTACCTCAAATGGGGGGAAAAATCAGCTTTGCTTTTGTGGGTCATAAAAAGCCATATAAATTCCTCATAAGGGTACATGTTAATTTTATCTTTCCATCCTCAATGCACATTGTGAACTACATTTAATTAGCATTCTATGCAGACCAGTAAAACAGAATTACTAGCACTCATCCTCTGAGCTGCTAGCTGAAAGCTGCCAGATATGCCTTGCAGAGCACACTTTATGAAGCACTGCCTGGTACCTTTGTTTTAAGCTGGCTTGTGATTTTTCACATCACTAAATAAGAAGGCAACCAAGACCATTAGAAGGTTGGAATATCTTCTGTATGAGGAAAGACTGAGGAGTCTGGGACTCTTCAGATAAAGCACACGAGAATCGGATTTTCGCTCATTATGAGGAAACACATAATGGGCTGGCACTGAGACCTGCTCACTCTGGCACCGCCAACTCATGGCTGCCTCCTTCATCCCAGCATGAAGCTGGGAGACTGGAGCCCTTGGCTGCAGGAGGAATGGGCACGGTGGCAGCTGGCAAGGTCCAGTGCTGAGCACTGCTTCCTGCGCTGCCTCTGCTGCCCATCTTCTTGCAACTGACCCTGCACTCCTGATGGAGGGGCCAAACATGGAAGATGGGTGGTGGAGGTGGCGCAGGGCTGAACGTTGGGCCTCGCCAGACACAATCTTTGCCTCCTGTCTTCTACTGCCAGCTCTGCCATCTTGAGTGTGGGCTTAGAAGGAAGAAGAAAAGTTGGTTCTTATATACTGCTTTTCTCTACCTGAGGGAGTTTCAAAGCGGCTTATAGTTGCCTTCCCCTTCTTCTCCTCACAACAGGCACCTTGTGAGGTAGGTGAAGTTGAGAGAACCCTGATATTACTGCCCTGTAATATCAGTGCTGTGGTGAACCCAAGGTCTCCCAGGTGGCTGCATGTGGGGGAGGAGCAGGGAATCAAACCCGGCTCATCAGATTAGAAGTGCGCACTCCTAACCACTACACCAAGCTGGCTCTCAACACCAAACTGGCTCTCATGGAGGTGGCGGCTGGCCAGGCCAGGTTTGGAGATCACCTGTGACTTTTAGGAGATCTCCAGACACCACCAAGAAGTTGGCAATAGCAAGACCTGAGAATATATTTTTCCAGGGTTGGAAATGGTTGCCAGCACAAAGGGAACCATTGGCTAGGGATACTAGCCTCCAGATGGGACCTGGGGATCCCCTAGAATTACAGCTCATCTCTAGTCTACAGAGCTCAGTTTCCTTGAAGACAATTACTGCCTTGAAGGATGAAGCCTATGACACTTGACATAGTCCTCTCCTGCTTGAATACCTGAATCCCTTTGCTTGCAACAGCCTTCCTCCAGCCATCTTCTGCTGTTGAGGCTCTGAGAAGAAATTCTGAGAGAGGGAAAATCATAGAATCATAGAGTTGAAAGAGGCCATACAGGCCATCTAGTCCAACCCCCTGCTCAATGCAGGATCAGCCCAAACCATCTTAAAGCATCCAAGAAATGTGCGTATCCAACCTTTGCATGAAGACTGCCAGTGAGGGGGAGCTCACCACCTCCTTAGGCAGCCTATTCCACTGCTGAACTATTCTGACTGTGAAAAATTTTTTCCTGATATCTATCCTATATCGTTGTACTTGTAGTTTAAACCCATTACTGCACGTCCTTTCCTCTGCAGCCAACGGAAACAGCATCCTACCCTCCTCCAAGTGACAACCTTTCAAATACTTAAATAGGGCTATCATGTCCTCTCTCAACCTCCTTTTCTCCAGGATGAACATTCTCAAGTCCCTCAACCTATTTTCATAGGGCTTGGTCCCTTGGTCCCAGAACATCTTCGTTGCTCTCCTCTGTACCCTTTCAATTTTATCTACGTCCTTCTTGAAGTGAGGCCTCCAGAACTGCACACTGCACTCCAGTTCTGCACTCCAGAACTGCACTCCAGGTGTGGTCTGACCAGTGCCGTATACAATGGGACTATGACATCTTGTGATTTTGATGTGATGCCCCTGTTGATACAGCTCAAAATGGCATTTGCCTTTTTAACCACTGCATCACACTGCCTGCTCATGTTTAGATAAGTCAAGTACCCCAAGGTCTCGTTCACACAGTGTTACCTAGAAATGTATCCCCCATCCAATAGGCATGCTTTTCATTTTTCTGACCCAGATGCAGAACTTTACACTTATCTTTATTACATTGCATCTTGTTCTCATTTGCCCATTTCCCCATTCTGTTCAGATCTCATTGAACTCTGTCTCTATCTTCCGGAGTATTTGCCAGTCCTCCCAATTTGGTGTCATCTGCAAACTTGATGAGTAGTCCCTCCACCCCCTCATCTAGTCTAGATCATTAATAAATATGTTAAAAAGTACCGGGCCGAGCACCGAGCCCTGAGGTACCCCGCTACTCACCTCTCTCCAGTCTGATGAAACACCATTGACAACAACTCTTTGAGTGCGGTTCTCTAACCAATTCCCTATCCACCTAACTATCTGAAAATCCAGATTACAGTCCTTCAATTTATCCATCAGAACATAATGGGGAACCTTATCAAAAGCTTTACTAAAATCCAAGTAAACGACATCAACCGAATTTCCACGATCCAGCAAACCTGCTACTTGGTCAAAAAAGGAAACCAGGTTGGTCTGACAGGACCTGTTGGAGACAAATCCATGTTGACTTCCTTGGATCACCAAATTGTCCTCCAAATGTTTGCAGATCGCTCCCTTTAATATCTGCTCCATTATCTTACCTACAATACAGGTCAGACTCACTGGTCTGTAGTTTCCCAGGTCATCCTTCCTCCCTTTTTTGAAGATCAGAATAACATTTGCTCTCTTCAAGTCCTCCGGGACATCTCCAGTCCTTAGAGAGGTCCCGAAGATAATGGACAAGGGTTCTGCAAGTTCTCCGGAAAGTTCTTTGAGCACTCTTGGGTGCATTTCATCCAGCCCAGGGGATTTGAACTCATCCAGTGCAGCTAAATGCTTCTTGACAACCTCTCTGTCCATGTCAACCTGCCACCCAGACACTATCTCTTGGCTACTGCCATCTCTAGATGTGCCTAAACCCTTTGACCTGTGGGGAAAAAACAGATGTAAAATAGGCGCTGAGCCTATTTTAAAATAGGCCTAAAATGGAAGGAGCCAAAGGGGGAAGTACAGCAGATTCCTATTCCCATTCCTATTCCAGTATATATGAATTCAACAAGGCCTCTGCGGACCAGGCAGAGCAGAAAACCACTTTGTCCTCCTGACTCCTCCTTGAGATAGTTATTAAAAAAATATTTCAAGATAATAACCCCCCCACTGGAGTAACAACACTGGGGCTCTGAAATAACCCTGGGGTTACTAGCAATCCTGGTTGAGAATAACTGTTTTAGTGGTTGGTGGGCGGGAGGGGGGGAACACTTTGTTTCTTTGCCAAATTTCAACATCAGAATAAACTGCAGATAGTTTACAAACAGGAAGTCTTCAATTTTTCAACAGCATGCCAAGGAAAGGAGGAGAGGGGCTTCCTGGATCATGTTTATGGCATCTAAATGCAGCCATTGACCAAACTTAAAGGCTGGAAGTTATTAAAAGATTAATGTTAATATCAATAATGTGAAATTGACCCAACATTTGGTGTTAGCTTTCATTAAGTGACCATACTACTTTAAGTGTGAAGTTTTTGTCCTTTACCTAGCAATAATTATTTCCATCAAGGCTGAGATCCATTAGCTCCAGGGGAATCTACCATTTTAGCTTGTCCTCTATTACATAGATAATTAAGTTTAGCTGATACTCTGGAGGAGATCTAAATCTAAGCATTTTACACTGAGCACCATTGCTATTTTCTGTGGAATATCTGCCCCTCTTTTGTATACTGCTGTCTATACAGTAATTGGAGAATGTCATTGGTATTAAGCAGATGAAAATGACTGACTGATGTATTGTTGGGGGTTTTATATCTTAAGACTCCAGAACATAATTGAGTGACTTAGATAAGGATGGGAGTTTTTGCATTAAGCAATATCCTCCACTTCCCTTCAGGTTGATCTTGTTGGCCTCCTGCTCTCCTCTCTTAACATCTGGTAGCTCTGGATCTGGAAGGTTACAACTTTAACAGTTTATGTAGTCCCCATTTCTAGAGACTGGTCTTGTAATAGATCTTGGTCTCACGAGAATTAGAGCCCTATGCCAGACAGTCTGAAGCCATCTGGCCCCAGCCATGAACTGACACCAGCTCAGAGCCTCCCTCACTAGCTGTGTAGATCAGGTCTTGTCACAGATCTTGTCATTCCAGGTTTGAAGGACACAGCCAATCTAATGGAAGAACTGTTCAGCTGCTGTGAAATTTGAAGGAGGGTGCAGGTACTGATAGTGGACACACACTATGTGAAACAACACATTAGTCACAGGTATCCAAGTAAAAAAAGTCTATGTTCGCATGGCAAATGTTTGTTAACGTCCAGAGACAGGCCAAAAAAAAAAAAATAGCCTTCAGTCTGCCAGGTTAGGAGGATGCAAATTCAGTACAGTCTGAGTATCTCAGTACAGTCTCAGATAGCCATCAGAACAAAATAACTTCTGTAGAACTGTGCCTTGCACCTAATCAGTGAAGACTCCAGCAACCTCCTGGAGCCAGCAGAGTAGTAATTTCCCAATAGTAGTAATTTCAGTTTTGGGCAGCACAGTTGAAGAGGGATGTAGACAAATTAGAGCATGTCCAGAAGAGGGCAACAAAGATGGTGAGGCATATGGAGACCAAGATGTATGAGGAAAGGTTGAGGGAGTTTGGTGTGTTTACCCTGGAGAGGAGATGACTGAGAGGAGATCTGATAGCCATCTTCAGGTATTTAAAAGGCTGCCATGTAAAGCAGGAGTAGTCAACCTGTGGTCCTCCAGATGTCCATGGACAACAATTCCCATGAGCATTTGCTGGCAGGGGTTCATGGGAATTGTAGTCCACAGGCATCTGGAGGACCACAGGTTGACTACCCCTGATGTAGAGGATGGAGCAGAGTTGTTCTCTCTTGCCCCGAAGGGTCAGACCAGAACTAATGGGATGAAATTAATTCAAAAGAAATTCCATCTAAACATCCAGAAGAAGTTCCTGACAGTTAGAGCGGTTTTTCAGCGGAACAGGCTTCCTCGGTAGGTGGTGGGTTCTCCATCTTTGGAGATTTTTAAGCAGAAGCTGGATAGCCATCTGATGGAGAGGCTGATTCTGTGAAGGTTCAAGGGGGTAGCAGGATAGAGTGGATGAGTGATAGGGTTGTGAGTGTCCTGCATAGTGCAGGGGTTTGGGACTAGGTGACCCAGAAGTTCCCTTCCAACTCTATGATTCTAGGTAGGAAGGGAAAAACTGGTGGAATTTAAAATGTGAACTTTGCCTTTGGGGAGACAGGTGACAGATTTAAAAGAAGACCTGGGATTTGACTTTGAAGTTAGAAAGCTCCAGGAACAAGAGAGATTGAATGAAAAAACAAAACAAAAACAAAAACAAATCAGGAATGACTAAGAAGGTGGGAGACCTAAAGATAGTTTGAAACAGAATACTGTGAAAGAATATTCTGTCTCTCTCTTAACTCAGTGTAATACAGGAGTAAGATTTAAATTTAAGAGGAGATAATTCTGCTTATTTCTTCATCAAATATACTTATTTTCCACCTTTCATTATGGATTACAAATCATAATTTAAAAAACTACAGATTAGTAGACTAGTATCCAGGAGGCTCAAGTAGGGTTTCTAATTCTGCCATGGGAAGTTGTTAAGTGACCTTAGGCTAGCCCCATGCACTCAGCTTAACCTATGTCAAAGAGTTCTTGTGGAGGTAAAACAACGCTTTGGTGGCGGACTGGCAGTCCCGCCTGACAGCTGCTATAGATGAGATCGCCCCTAAACGTCCTCTCTGCCCTCGACTCAAACGGGCTCCCTGGTACACCAGGGAGCTACGGGAGAAGAAAAGGGAAGTGAGACGACTGGAGCGAGTGTGGCGGAAGACTCGCGACGAAGCTACGAGAACATCTTATCGCACGCTTATGAGGGCGTATGAGATGGCGGTGAAAGTGGCAAAACGTGAATTTTTTGCCACGGAAATCGCGTCCGCAAGCTCTCGCCCGGCCCAATTATTTAGGGTAGTTAGATCCCTTACCGCCCTTGAGGGGCGCCAAAATAATAGCAAATTGGAACTCGGCCGTGAGGCATTTGCGAGCTATTTTGCGGACAAAATCTTGTCTCTCCGCCACGATCTTCCCGCCACAGTTAATACAGTAAATGAACTGGAGGCCTGTTGGCCGCCTTTGGAGGTGACGTTTGATGGCTTCAGACGGCTCTCTTTATCCGAAGTGGACAAGTTGCTAGGCTCAGTTAGGGCGACCACTTGCCCCCTTGACCCCTGTCCATCATGGCTCCTCAAAGGAGGCGGCCAGAAGATAGGAGGCCAGCTCAGGGACATTATCAACCTCTCCCTGGAGTCCGGGGAGTTCCCTGAGCAGCTGAAGGGGGCAGTGGTTCACCCTCTCCTGAAAAAATCTACGCTGGATCCGCGGGACCCTGCCAGCTATCGCCCAGTGTCGCACTTGGCGTTCCTGGGCAAGATGGTTGAAAGGGCCGCGGCAGACCAGCTCCTGGCATTCTTGGAAGAAACTTCGGCATTCGATCCATATCAGTCTGGCTTTCGACCTGGCCACGGGGTGGAGACGGTGCTGGTCGCCCTGTTGGATGACCTCCGTCGCCAGCTGGATAAGGGCGGGTCGGCAGTGCTGGTTCTTCTGGACCTGTCGGCCGCTTTTGACATCGTGGACCACGAGCTGTTGGTCCACCGCCTTGCCGGCACGGGGATACAGGGCACAGTGTTACGCTGGATACGCTCCTTTCTCCAGGACCGGACCCAGAGGGTTGCAGTGGGAGATGAGTTCTCGCATTCCTATAGACTCCCTTGTGGGGTCCCTCAGGGTGCGGTCCTCTCCCCCACATTATTCAACATCTTTATGCGCCCTCTGGCCCAGCTGGTACGGAGTTTTGGACTGGGTTGCCACCAGTACGCTGATGACACCCAGCTCTATCTCCTCATGGACGGCCGCCCGGACTCCCCCCCGGAACCATTCGCCAGATGTTTGGAAGCAGTGACAGAATGGTTCGAGCAGAGTCGCCTGAAACTCAACCCCTCCAAGACGGAGGTCCTGTGGCTGGGACGTAGGGGGCAGGACCAGGAAGCGCGCTTACCCACCCTGGCAGGGACGCAACTCACCATCACGTCCCAGGCCAGGAACTTGGGTGTGGCCATTGATGCCTCCCTGACTTTGGAGGCGCAGGTCAAAAAAGTAGCGGGCCAGGCGTTTTTCCACCTTCGCCAGGCCCGACTATTAGCGCCCTATCTGTCCCCCGAACACTTAGCCACAGTGATCCATGCAACGGTCACCTCCAGAATAGATTTCTGTAACTCGCTCTACGCGGGCCTTCCCTTGTCCTTGATCCGGAAACTTCAGCTAGTGCAAAATGCAGCTGCTAGGGTCCTTACTGGCACATCTTGGAGGGCCCACATCCAGCCAGTGCTGAGGCAGCTGCACTGGTTGCTAATTGCTGCCCGGATCCGGTTCAAGGTTCTGGTTCTAACCTTCAAGGCTTTACGCGAGTTGGGACCCACATACCTGAGGGACCGCCTATCGCCCTATGCCCCTCGCAGGGCCTTGCGCTCTGCGGGTGAAAACCTGTTGGTCGTTCCCGGCCCTAGGGAAGCACGCCTGGCCTCGACCAGGGCCAGGGCCTTTTCGGTCCTGGCCCCGACCTGGTGGAATGAGCTCCCGGGAGAGCTGCGGGCCCTGCGGGATCTTTCAACATTCCGCAGGGCCTGCAAGACGGAGCTCTTCCGCCAGGTTTATGGTTGAGGCCGGGGCTGATAATAGATCTATGCCTCCCCCGGGGACTCGGGTTCTGGACCCGAAGCAAAACATCATCAGGACCTCCTCTCCACCCGCTAGTAGTGGGAGGGAGGGGGGGGAGTTGAGCTGCCATTCTTGCCATGCTGGCAATATTGGCAATGTTATTATTGTTTTATGGGGTTTTAATGGGGAATTGCGATATTGTTACCCGCCACGAGCCGCAAGGGAGTGGCGGGCTATAAATCTAATAATAATAATAATAATAATAATAATAATAATAATAATAATAATAATAATAATAATAATAATAACAACAACAACAGAGAGCAATGCAATTGTAGACCGCTTTGGGTTCTCGCTGAGGGGGAAGAGTGGTCACCACCTCTCATCTACCTGCAAGCTCGTTCTGACAGATGCACGAGTGCTTGCCCAGCTGTTGAAGACTGTCCGAGAGACTGAGCTAAGAATCTCATGGGTTCAGGTCTCACTTCTGCCAATTATTAGGTGGCTATTTTTTCACTCTCAGACACATACCACTACTATGGGGATAATAATACTGACATATTACAGGATTGTGAAAGGATGACAACAAAACAATTTATGTGAAATATGATCAATATTTCAAAGTTCAAAGCTAAGCATTATTGGATAGTTTCCTAAGACCTGTGACCTTAAAAAGAAGAGTTGCTTTTTATATCCTGCTTTTCTCCATCAGGAGTCTCAAAGCAGTTTATAATCCCCTTCCCTTCCTTTCCCCACAAAAGACAGCCTATGAGGTAGGTGGGGCTGAGAGAGTCCTGATGTTACTGCTCTGTTACTGCACTACTGCACTTGGGCTGTAATGTGCCCGAGGTTACCCAGCTGGCTGCATGTGGAGGAGCAGGAACACAAACCCAGCTCACCAGATTAGAAACTACTGGTCTTACCACTACACCATGCTGGTGTAGTAAAGGGGCCCCTTGGCTTCTTAATTACACAAGCAGCCTCCCTGTGAACCCTGAGAACTTGTCCCTGGGGGCTAGGAGTGAGGGAAATGCCACTAGGCATGGAGGTGGGGCTGCAGAAAGTAAGTAAAGTTGCATCTTTTGCCCTTGCATGAGAACTGATTTGTTTCAAGGGCACTGACTTCCTATTAGCAAAGAGGGAAATGGTCCGAATTCCCCGAATTCCCCCTCCTCGTGCCATGTACTATTTTGTTTACAAGCCTCTTCTGACTCCCAGCAGCAGCTTCTCAGAAGTCACCTGGGGCTACTACAGGCAGATGAAGGTGGGGAAAATTAACAACTATTATCACAGGTTGTCATATCAAACTATTATTATATCATTGCAGGGCTGCTGTTGTAAAGATAACCCTGAGATAATCAATTTGAATGAAACATTTCAAATCTCATAAATGATACATTAATTGTAAAGAAAAATTCTGCCCAAATCATATTGCCTATATTGTGCATTTCATGCAGAAAAACTACAAAGGCCACAGATATTTTAAATTACCTTTGCATATTTCTTGAGCCTCTATGAAAAAGCAAGAAACAGAAAATACTTTGAAAAAAATCAACCTGTAGTATGAACACAAAAACAGTTGATGAAAATGTGAAGCCTGCTATTCCTGAAGAAAGCAATAAGATCTTGCCTACAAAATATATTTTTCTGGGGTGGGGGATTTCAGCTGGTTCATTGGGCACAGAATCATAAGGCCACAAATTATTCTGAGAGCATCATGACTAGCTTTCTGTTTAATGTGATGGGCTGGTCCCTGTTGCCATGCTGTCCCCTGCTCATCCCAGTGACTATGACTCCAAGTGTTTAGGAGAAGAGACCAAGGAAGTCCAGAGGGACCAGGTAGGGCCCAACTCCGTATCAAAGTCTGCTAGGGAGATCTTGCCACTGGCCTCTGAAATAAGCACTAGGCTTCCACCAAACAGGATGTGGACCAGAGCCCATAGCTTCCCAGGAGAGGCTCCCTTGTATGGCAGTGGCAGAAGGCCTGGTTTGAGGTGGCCCAAAGGAAGCAAATTGCTTGACTGGCTGCACACAATCCCATCCCAGAGCCAGGGAGAACAATAATTCTTCACAGAATCCAGGTCAAAGCACAATGCAGCAGGGCAGCTGATCTTGTTTAATTCCCAGATCATTTAGGCTGAGGCTTGGGAAAGCTGTTTTGCTGGATGAACGGGTCCACTAGGTCAGGGGTAGCCAACCTGTGGTCCCCCGATGTCCATGGACTGCCAGCATTTGTAGTCCATGAACATCTGGAGGACCACAGGCTGACTACCCCTGCACTAGGTGCAAGCCTGAGTTCAAGCCTGTCAGTTCCTGTTGATGTTCCCAAGCCTTGTTACCTAGACCTCAGGCCACTGCTCCTGAGGAGACCTGACTGGACCACCCTGCAGGGTGCAAGTCCCCTGTGTCGATTAGAAAGCTCCCTGCACTGAGGCCAGCCATAGTGAAAAATTGGCATTTGCAGAAAAATCCATTTTTAAACAGCAAAAAAAATGGGAAGGGTATGTAAACCCATTCTCAGCCTGAAAAATTCAGCATGGTTTCTGGGTGGAAAGTTGAGTTTCAGTAGCATATTGGGTTGCTAAAGCACCTGTTCCTAGAAAATACCATATTGCAGGAATGATTAATCAGCAGCAATTCATTTTGACTTAAGATGAGCTGGAGAATTTCTAGTCTGACAACATTTGGATGGATTGATAACAGACAAGCTAAAATTAGATGAAACAATTGTTCTAGTAAAATTGATTGGCTTACCAACCCAAAAAGGCAAAATGGAGGCTGCAGTGTTGTCTAAAGACTTAGAAGCAGCAGGGTAGGGGGAAACAGTCAGGGGACAGAGACGAGTAAAGGAGAATGGGATTGTCCATCCCCAGTTACTCCTCACAGGTCCTATGTGTTTTAGTGTGGGGCAACCACAGTGAGAAAGACTAGGTTATACAGAACACCTATTAAGAAAAAAGCTTGGTTCTTCTTTATCTCACCTGCATCTTTGCCTGACAATTCTTCCTTCATCCAATTTTACTTTATGGCTATCTTTATGGGGTGGTGCCCTTGGTATTGGCAGAAATGGGCCCTTGGAGACAACACTGTTGGTTGTGCAGTCCTGTTAGTTCTCTCAGTCATCACTTCTGCCCCCTTCCAATCAGGAACTGCATTTCTGGCATCCCAAGAGGCCTTAGATAAACAGGGTGAGTCCAAAAGGAGAAAAGTAGTGACAGAGCATGAAATACCCAAACAAGCCTAAGCTGTCCTTGGGCCAACAAAAGGATATGAAAAGCCTTGCTAAAGAGGTCCTTCTGATTATGACCAAAGTGAACTGGAAGCAGAACAGACCTTCTTCCCTTTTCTATATTCTCCCTCCTTGGTTCAGTCATAATCTCAGGTAACTTCAGCAGTTGATGCTGCTGATAGCCCCATTCATTACAGCTGTTCAATTCAGCCCCAAAGAGGCCCAAATCAGAAAGCTGCCTACCCCTGCAAAAATATGAGATTGCCAGACCAGACTCCAGGGTCCTAAATCGGCAGGGTCACCTACAGTGAACAGTAGCATGAGAAGCTATGACAAGTGGGCGTTGATTTTCTAGCAGACTAGAAGATGTGTATGTCTGGGGAATTGCTAGGGCAACCCCCAGACTTCTGACCTCCCTCGAAAACTGTCTTTCCTAAGAACACAAGAGCTCTGGTGAAGTATACACAATGTGTCAGCCAATTTACTTTTAAATTCCAGAAATATGCTAAATCATACAGCTTTATACACTAAACCAGGGGTAATCAAACTGCGGCCCTCCAGATGTCCATGGACTACAATTCCCATGAGCCCCTGCCAGCAAATGCTGGCAGGGGCTCATGGGAATTGTAGTCCATGGACATCTGGAGGGCCGCAGTTTGACTGCCTCTGCACTAAACATTGATGCATTTCAAGTTATCAAATCAGAAAACAGTTTAGTTTGACAGGAAAGTAAAGAGTGCTATATTTTAATACCTCCTATATCAATACTCCTCCTGAGTCTCCTCAAGACAGAAACTGACAATATTTGAGCCTTCAAATGGAACTGAGATAAACAAGATAAGGACTTCTGACCTACTGTACTCATACTTGTCCTTGGGTGTGGAAGAAGTGAAAAGTTAAAGAAAGGTATCATGGCTATTGTATGATATAAAGTCCATATGATGGGCTTTATAGTACTCGCATCAGTGCTTTTCTAAACTGCAGCTCCTAACTCAGTTTGTGCAGACAACCAAGCATTCAACATCTATGCTTTTTAGGTAATGAGAAATTTCTTGCACAGAATAATACTAGTGTCACATTTCAAAACTGATCAAATAGAAGCCTATTCTCTCCACAGGGTTCTGAAGTAAGACAAAGCCTTCCAGGCCTGAAACGTACTATCATAAATTTATTACATTTCATTCATATCCTAATTCCCTCCTCTGTGTAATGGCAGAAAAATGGTTTTGAGTGAAGTATACTTACCCTATAAATGCCTTTCAGCTGTAATAAATGCTGTGGTGATACATGAGATTTACTTGGTTTGACAACTATATATTACTTTGTAATTATGCTTAACTAAAAAAATATTACTGTTTGAGATTATTTATTTAATCTTCTCTTCAAATGAAATGCAAACTATTTACACTGTGGGCACTGCTTCCCGTAAGGGCTTAGTCCTCATTGCAAGTATTATCAGTGAAACTGGAGACTGAAGATTTGTACATGGTGTGTTTCTGTTAAGTGCCATCAAGTCGTTTCTGACTTATGGCAACCCTAGGAACTAATGACCTCCAAACTGTCCTAGTCCTAGTCACTCTGGTCTTGCAAACTGAGGGTTATGGCTTCCCTCATGTTGCGTCTTCCTCCTTTCTTGCTGCCTTCAACTTGTCCAGTGAGTCTTATCTTCTCATAATGTGACCAGTCTCAGTTTAGATATAGTAGCTTATAGGAAGAATCTGGACTTGACCAGATCGAACAATGGAGGCAATAACGGACATCCTTGTCTGGTACCCTAATTTGTATGGTTTCATTGGTTAACATACCATTGACCAGAATTCTAGCTTCTTGTCTGAGTAGATATGCTTAATCAATCCCAGAAAGCTGTCTCCACATTTCATTTGGGTAAAGGTTTCATATAAGAAATTCCATTGAACCCTGTAAGCTGTGACTTCTTCAGGTAGATTGTGTCTGCTTGTGACGTAATTCCACCATTCTTTGCCCTTGATCACTTCCTTCCTTCTCCCCAAGTATATAATTTTTTAAAAAGGTTATCACGTTACAATGCTGTTTCAGCATAATTGGTTTTTAATAGCTGAAAATAGCATTGTAATGCAATGACACTTTAAAAAACGCAGATTTAACTGGACAGAGGGGGGGAGCGGGGAGGAAGGGGGGGATGGCAATGAGGAAGGGGAAGTGCACAAATGACTCAAAACGGTGGCTATGGGGAAAACCCCAAATGCAAGCATTTCCCATTTGGCAGCTGCAAATTGGATTCTGCCTTGAAAGATGAACTTGCTGTAACTGGGAATTTCCTTGCTGCGGGATAAGTGAGAGGGCAATTGGGGTCTGAGTCTGGGAAGAAAGATTTTAGTGCAAAAACTGTCAAAAAGGCAGCACTTTAAATCTGAACAAAATAGCTAATGCCTCATCTTAGATATAAGCTTGAATCCAATGACACACAAGCAGTAACAAAGGTCAAAGTCAAAGCATCTTTATTGGCATAATCATAACAAAGCATTTGTGTTAAAAGACAAGGTATTTCAATTCTCAATTCATTTGAAGAAAATCCTATGGAGGAATTTTGCAGTAGGTTCAGTTACTTGATCCAATAAAAGAAAGTGCAGAAACACAAATAGACTTTGTACAGTTCCACTTTGTTACTATATATTATAGTAACGAGAAATAAGTTGCAAAACATTTTGTGTAAGTGTGAATACAAGAAGTTTGACTTGGCGCAAGCAGCTACCATGGCCTTTTCCTGCTTTCCATAACACAAAACCATACTTTAGTTAAAGTAACTATGGTTACTATGAATATCTGAACACTCATCACTACAAGAACAGTGGTTATTCAGGGTCTGTCAAAATCAGGATTTGAAACCATGCGTTTAAGTTGGTTTATTAATGACTCCTAGTCAACTATGCTTACACACGATGTACAAAAAGAGACATCCTGATATTCCCTGGTACTGTCACTGTGAACCATCTAGCTATAAATACACCAGGCAGTCACACAATCTAAGTCTAACGTACCTCAACAGTACAAGAGAGCAATTTAATCCACTTTCAGTCCCTATTGAGTAGAAAGGAAGAATTTAAATGAAGTAAAATAAAGTAAATATAGGGGAGATGATAAAATGAGCATTTGCAAATCAAGAGTTGAATGATTGTGAGCTAAACGCTGGCTTTACAAACTAACTATAGTTAATATTAGAGTTTTATGTCATGCAACATATACATTAAGATTCTCAAGAAAAGAATCCTCCCATTCTCACAGATTTATTTGTACTATCTCATGTACAGGCATAGACCTCTTAAGTCCTACCTTCACCAGTTCCTACCACTAGACTTTATGAAATAACAACAACAACAACAACAACAACAATAATAATACGGTTTACTTCCCGCCACTCTCAGTGAGCAGGCTCACAATGAGTTACAAATTAAAATCCAGAATTACAGTAAAACAGGATAAAACAGGATAAAATAAAACCCTTACAAATCTAAGTACAAAATACAATGGTGGCATCTGTGTAAATCCATCAAACCCCCCCCCCCCCAATTAACCTCACTCAAATAAACCCTGTCCACATCTAACCCATGCAGTGGATGCATAATTAGTTGTGATGATGCCAGAATAGTAAAGAGATCCAAAAGAGGAGAGGGAAGAGGGTCCCCATAAGGTGGGCAATTTGATGTATATAAATATTTGAAATGAAACAAAGGATGCAGTCACAAACAAGCAGTTGTTTGAAAAAAGGACAGGATAACATCAATTAAAACATTAACAAATTATACAAATGTTCCTGGGTTGCCAACTCTGGGTTGGGATATTCCTTTAAGATTTGGGAGTTGAGCCTGTGGAGCAGAGGATGTCATTGGGATATACTGCCATAACATTTTGTGTAAGTGTGAATACAAGAAGTTTGACTTGGTGCAAGCAGCTACCATGGCCTTTTCCTGCTTTCCATAGCACAAAACCATGCTTTAGTTAAAGTAACTATGGTTACTAAAGTAACTATGGTTACATCCTCCAAAGACTACATTTTCTCTATAGACTGGAGATCAGGTATAATTCTGGTGCTTCTGCGAGCCATCAGCCCAGCATGTGTTGCACTGGTGGTATCCCCTTCCAGCCTTCAAACTCAGTTGGTTGCTCAGCTCAACACATGTAGGACTGCTAGCCTGCAGCAACAACTGAAGAGAGCTGAAGCTGGTGACACATGCTTGGCAGAGGCAGTGATTGCTTTTGGCCCACCTCAGCACCTCTATCTCCAGCTTGCAGCTGAATGGCACCCCTTCTTCTTCTTAACCCCCCCCCCCCCCCCGCTGCCCCAGAAATTGACAAGATGGAAAAGTAAGCAATTGTGGAACTTGTACACTGATGAAAAGGGAAGAACCACTAATGTTCTGTTAAAATGGTTTCCAGACAGTTAATGCAGCATTAAAATTTTCTACTTCCTATTTTAAAAAACACACCCAGCACAAAGCTGACCAATAAGGAGAGACCAGCCACAACACACACATAAAGATATTTCAGTGCTGTGACACTACCCAATTTTTCTCATTGGTATGCACAACATATACTCCACAATTCCCAAGGAAATAGCAGAGAGGAAAAAATTGCGATGTACAGGCATAGAATTCAAAGCAAAGCTATACAACTTGAATTCAGAGACAATGACAAATAAAAAATACTTTTTTTAAAACTCCTAGTCAAAATATTTTGTATTCTTTATGTATTTATTTTAACGAAATGTAATTTAATACAAAGGGATGAACTTCTGTCCCGATTATCTACCCTGTTCCTATTGCATTTTGCTGAGATCTATAAGCGTCAACAATTACATTTTCTTCTGTGGAAAAGAAAATTCTTTGCCAAGGTCTCCATTTAATACACAAGCAAAGATGAACATTAAATGGTTGTTATGTCACCCTGCAGCTCTGGTCTGAAAAGACATATACAAGTTCTATTGTATTCTGGAGTATTTTTATATCTCAAGCCAAATTCTGAATCTATCTTGGGGTAAAAAATGTTCCACAATTTGTTTGGTGGCAGAAGTCATAGCACCCAAACAGCTAGAGCCTGAAAACACACCTACATACAAGAAAGAATGTTTCATTTTAGTTGATTCACCCTTCACCTTTTATATATTCTACAAAGCTCTCATGATTTTCATTTTGAAATACTAAAAAATATTTTAAACCTAAAATAAAAAGGTAAAGGTATCCCCTGTGCAAGCACCGGGTCATGTCTGATCCTTGGGGTGATGCCCTCTAGCGTTTTCATGGCAGACTCAATACAGGGTGGTTTGCCAGTGCCTTCCCCAGTCATTACCGTTTACCCCTCAGCAAGTTGGGTACTCATTTTACCGACCTCGGAAGGATGGAAGGCTGGTCAACCTTGAGCCGGCTGCTGGGATTGAGCTCCCAGCCTCATAGGCAGAGCTTTCAGACTGCATGTCTGCTGCCTTACCAATCTGCGCCACAAGAGGCTCTTAAAAACCTAATATAGTAGAAGACTAGTATAAATTCTAAAGGAAACATCTAAACATTATTCACATAAATTCTAGAGAAAACCAATAAACATTAATAAGTATAACAATAAATAAAAGGTTACAGTTCCTCATGTAGTATGAACTTGGGGTGTTTTTATACCTCCCCAAACATTGATTTTTATTTTATTTATTTATAAAATGTATACCCCTCTTTTCTGCCCTCATCAGCACCACCAAGGCAGCTAACAGATGAAAACAGATATAATACAAAGTCTTAAAAAACATTTAAACCAAACAAAAACTGATAATTAAAACAAACTGGCAACTAAAATACACATACAAAAACACAAGGCCTTTAAAACTTAGAAGACGAAGATGATGAAAAAAGAGTTGGTTCTTATATGCCACTTTTTCTCTACCCAAAGGAATCTCAAAGCGGCTTACAGTTGCCTTCCCTTTCCTCTCCCCACAACAGACACCCTGTGAGGTGGGTGAGGCTGAGAGAGCCCTGATATCACTGCTCAGTCAGAACAGCTTTATCAGTGCCGTGTGGAGCCCAAGGTCACCCCACTGGCTGCATGTGGGGGAGTGGGGAATCAAACCCAGCTTGCCAGATTAGAAGTCCACACTTCTAACCACTACACCAAACTGGCAGAAAGAGGGATCACTGATGAAATGCCAGTCAAAATTTTTTTTAAGTCTTCACCCACTGGCTGAAGATGGCAACTGGATGGGCAGATGAGTCTCCCTGAGGTTAGTGTTCCAGAATTTTGGTGCCACAGCTGAAAGGGCCATCTTGCAGGTTGTCACCTGCCTAACTGCAGATGTCAGGGGCACCCAAAACAGTATGGAGGGATTTTGATTAAATATCAGGTTTTCTTATTGACCTTGCATACCTTAATGTAGTTGTGAACTCATATCAAGTTAATTGGTTACTCAATCTGTTTGCATAAAGTTTTCTTTTATGTTTGACAATTTATTAAAGCAACACCAGAAATATTATATTTATACTGCCTTTCAACTGAGATTAAGAGTTAAATTGGGCTTTTTTCTTGCTTGAAAAAGATAATGAGTACATATTAGAGGTATCTTTAGATATACCTGTTTAATTATCTCACTCTTAGTTAAGAACCAGTAATCCATCAAAGTAATGATGGTATAAGTTTGAAAGGTTAGCACAACACAAGATCACTGTTTTTCTATTTAAATATTTAAAGATGCAGAATTCTTTGAATGACATTGTAAAAAGATATTATGCGAGATTTCTGTTTGCATGAATAATTTGGGTTCATATAAAAATTCCTTAAAAAACCCTTAAACCTTGTTTGCATTAAAATTCTATTCATTTGAATATAGTTGAGAAATGCTATGTGATTTTATTTTATCTGCACTACTTTTTGCAGTCACTATTAAGTTAATTTTCACCTGTTTGTATTTTCTGACTTTCCTATAGAATCGCAGAGGGTCAGACACAACTGAACAAATAACATCATAATCATCATTTTCTGACACATTGTCTAATAAAGATAATGATTTTTTTCAACAAAAGATAGTAAATCTCTGAAACTTTTCTGCCTGGCTTGCTGGTGAAAGATCAAAGAATGGTACTCACAATTAATTAACACATACATTACTACTACTACTACTGCTTCTGCTGCTCTAATTGTTGTTGTTGCTGCTGCTGTTGTTGTTTTTATTGATTTAGGAGATGTCTCTGTGTGATTAAATTTCCTCATTATATAAACTGCCCTGAGCCTTAAGAGAGGGTGGTATATAAACACAATAAATAAATAAATAAATAAATAAATAAATAAATAAATAAATAAATAAATATAAAACAGCATCGTCTGTGCATGTGCAGACAACACATTTACCTGTAGAGCTGGTGGCAATGAATGCTAGGAGTCATTTGGGGCCCAGCTGCCACAGTGGCAGATGTTGGAAGCCGCTTCAGGCTTAGCAACTGCCATGGTGAACACTGGGATCAGCTCAAACTCCAGCGGGAGGACATCAGGAGAGCCTCCAGTCCAGTCCCAGCCACCACAATAGAGGACAGCAGGAGTGGCTCCATCTCCAGTGGCAGAGGATATTAGAAGAGGTTTTGAGCCCAGCTACCTGTGTAGTGAATGACAGGAGCTATCTTGGGCTGAGTCACAGAGGATGTTGGAAACAGCTCTGGCCCAGTTGTGGCAGCAGATGATGTCAGGAGAGCCTCCGGGCCTGGCTCTGGTGGCAGAAGTTGGGAGCTGATCCTGTCTCTGAGCAGCTCCTAGGCACCACCAACACAGTGGCTGGGCTCAAAGGCAGAAGGTAGAGTTGCTTAAGCTCAGCAAATGGGGGGGGGCAGGGGGGAGTTAGGATTTCCCCCTGTGCATTCTGCAGGCCCCCCTCTTGATGCATACTTGATGCATGTGCAGGGAACAAAGTCCTAAGAGGAAAAAGTTCTACAGTCACTTCACATATGCTGCTTAAAATGCATAACCAAGATAGAAATTCACCTCAGAGAAGAGGCTGCAAGATCTTAATTAAGTTCACTCCTAAAGCATCACATAAAAGCTTCTAGTGGCCTGAGAAAGCCATCTCTGCATTAGTATCACCTGGGTTTCTTTGATGGCTGAAGAGCTGAAGAACTAAATCTAGCAAAGAATAGGGCATCCTATTCATATTTAATTTTAAAACATTTTTAAAATCCTTATTTCACTCCCTAAGCAGGATGTTTTCAGATAGCATTAATCTTTGCAGTTTTTAGGGGTGGTGGTGAAAGGGTGATAATGGACATAATGCTGTTCTGGAACATATGGCCACCCGGGCTGCTTTTGTCACTGAGTGTTTCAGCCTAACATCTGATGCATACAAATGGGCTTATGTAAGGTACTTTTGGTTTTAGAGGTGAAAAACAATGTAAGAAGAGCACTGACAGCATGCAATATGTCTTTGGGTGGTTCGCTGGAGTGAAGGATGCTTGAATTCAAAGCATTTTTTATTTTTATGGTGAGAAGGTTGTATATTTCCTTGATTTCTGCTGCAGAATTGTGAATAACATGAGCTTCCCTTCTGTGATCAAATAGTTTACCACCAAGCTCGTGCAGGGCGGTGTATAAAACAATATTGTTCCTCCCCAGCAGGTGTAACATCTAAAGAAAAGAAATGAGCAGAGATTATAAAATCATGAAGGTAGAAGGGGACATATAGGCCAACTAGCCCAACCCCCTGCTCAATGCAGGATCAGCCTAAAGCAACCTTTTACAACATTTTGATCATGGAGGAGCTCCTGAAAACATTTTTCAGGTTTCAAGAAGCGCCAGAAGTGATATTAGCTGGCCATGACTCAATGCCACGCCCCCATTTGTTGCATGTCATCAGAAGTGACATCATCACCTGTGTAAACAGCCAAGCTTGAAGAGGACTGAGGGGGGGGGGGAGGAGAGAGATGGGAGGCAGTTTAAGATTAGAGTAGGTGTGCAAGCTCCGCCCCCTCCCAGGCACAAAACCCAAAAGAGAACTCACTCAATCTAAGGAGGGGGGAGAAATGGAAGCAGCCAGTACCCTAGCTTGGGAGCTCTTTAAAACAGCCACAGATGGTGCATTCTGGTTCCAAAACTCTTACAATATTTCTGTTTCTCACGGGAACTGGGCCATGATTTCTGGCTGCCAGTTGTCAAGGTTACTAAAAGGACAGCTGAACTCTTGCAAGAAGAAGGGACCTCATGAGAGTTCAAAAGCCCCTCTAAGGTGCATACTGCTTGTCATGCTATTCTGAAAGAAGGCAGGGAACATGCAAGGAGCCCAATATACTTCAGGGGAGGGGGTGGCAGCAGGGATGAGCCATTGGCTGTTTATGAGGTATTGCTGCCTTTGGTAGGTAAACACATGAAGCTGTCACTAACTGGCAGGGGTCTCCTTTGGAAAAAGAGGACGCTGGATGATAGAGATTTAAGGAAGATTTTTAAATGATACTTGTATAGAACATGATTCTGGAAAAAACAGGGTTTAAGAACAGAGAAGTTGCTTGTAGAGAAGCAAGTGAGAAGAGGATATTGTTGGGGTGCAGAACGGAATATTTGAAAAGCATAATGACCATGGGCTTTAAATTTATGGAGAAAGTGATGAGTAAAGTATTGGATGGAACAGAAAGATCACCATGAATTTACAAAGGCAGAACATTACCAATAGGAATCCAGTAAGAGCAGGACTGAAGTGTCCCTGTAAGAAACACTCCTATAAGAAACAGGAGGAATAGGTGGGTGGTGGGTGGGTTGGCTTCAAAAATAAAAGGCAGTGTTAAAGAGTCATTCTTCAAAGATTATGGATCCAGGACAGTAGGAATGCTATTATCACCATATCAGCTGAAGTGGATACTAGCCCAATCCTTAATAAACCAGGCTCAGAACAGTCCCAGGAGTGTTCTTCTAACTCTTAGAAGGGGTGCAATTCTTTAGAGCAGCTGTCCCCAACCCCCGTTCTGGGGACCGGGACCGGTCCGTGGATCAGTCGATACCAGGCTGCGGCTCCTCCTCGTCGTCCTCCCCAGCTGCTGCCTCGGGGGCTGCCCTGCCACTCTACCGCCAGCTCACCTTTGGTACTCTCCAGCGGCCGCCATGGCTGGGGTTCCCCCTTGGTGAGGCACTGCACAGGTGCTGTGGCAGTGTCCCGCAGTGGGCAGTGGGAAGTCAGGGGCGCCGGCAGGAAAGCAAGCAGGGCAGGGGCTCAGGCAGTGGCGGTGACATCCCTCAGCAAAAGACTACCACTCCCCCCGGGTCTCAGTAAAATTGTCAAGCATTGACTGGTCCCTGGTGATAAAAAGGTTGGGGACCACTGCTTTAGAGTACTGCTGTTCTGGCTGTTTCATTGCATTTCTGTAGGCCATTGAGGCATTCTTTGACACACAGTAGAAGATGGATGAAACTGTGTTTGTGAAAGCTGCAAGGTACACTGCAGTGCTTTGAAGAGCTAACCTGGAACACAGCCTTAGCAAACCTATAATCCAGAAATGTTAATTATGGAGCTGTCAGTTCCCATGGAATAGCTTTTTTCTCTGAACCTATGCAATGAACTTAGATTTCAAGGGCAGCACTAGTCTCAAAGGTCTAGATCTTGTCTATTTCCTTTTAAGTATCATTTTCTGACCAATTTGTCATGCATTAACAATAAATTAGATCTCCTGTCCCTCAGCTTTTGAAATTACCTTCAGTCATACATCCCATCTAGTTCAATTCTATATCTCATTGAACATTTAATTGCACCCATATATGTGGTAGGGCCCCCTCTAATTATACAGGTAACATCATATTGACTTATTAGAGTTTCATCTCATTAAGCACCACTGTTCTCAATTATGAGGGGAAAACAGGATAAACCTTATTGGACAAAACAAAATGAAGCCTAGCAGAACTGGTGGTTTAAACACTGAAGATTTTTTTCTTGAGTATTGCCAAGTAGTCTTCATTTGTTTATTTTTATTTATGTTGCGATTTATATCTCACCGATCTCAGAAAGCTGGCTCATGGGAGGTCACACTGAAAAGCCAATAAAAATACAATACTGACCCATTAAAACACCCATTAAAAACCCCTATGATGGTGACAAATCCCATGGTGCTAACTTAAAACTGGTCACAGGGGGAACCCTGAGTGCCGACTCCTCACCCACAGCAATGGCCTTTATCTTTATCATTCCACATCCTATGTTAAGCATACCTAGATTCCATTAACCTAAATGCTCTAATTACAACACTATTTTGATTCAGGTGGGTAGCTGTGTTGGTCTTAAGTAGCAGAACAGAGAGTCCAGTGGCATCTTTAAGACAAATCAAGTTTTATTCAAGGTGTAAGCTGCATGTACACAAAAATATTTGATGGGGTATGGTACATACCTGAATCCTGTTTTGTGAATACTATGATAAGTTTAAAGACTTGTATCTCTGAAATAGTTATGCAACAACCTCTGAGAACTCTAACAGGACACTAGCTCATATATGGAAACAAAGCATATCAATAGTTGTTCCTTAACTGATCTGGGAGCTGTTATGTAGGTTGGCTAATTCCACTTTCAAGAGTTATTTTTCGCCCACCAAAGGGAAAAAGTTAGAAACCACAGAGAGGCATTTGAGTATGCAAAGGAGTCACCCTTAATGTGGAGAGCTTTCTATAATTAGACAATGGATTGTGTCAAACTTCCCTGTCTTTATTCTTGACAATTATATTGACATTGACATATATGTTAAAGCAGTAATAGAGTTGACACAAACAGAAAGTGGGAAGCCTAATGATTGAGGATGGGATTTGTGGAGCTGGTTGCCTGATGAAAGTGGATCTATAAAATGTTTGGTAAAAGGGTTAATGTATTTTGGAACAATATATTTAGCAAGTGCATTACATTATGTTTTTGTTGCATCATAAATGGCACATCCATATTTGCCGTAATGCCTGAATCTGCGTATCAAGCAATCAGTCAACTATAATAATGATGAAGAAAGTAATGGGATCAGAACACAGGAAAAGGGCTGGATGGGATACAGAAGGATATTTAGGCTTGCCATAAGTGAATGCTAATTTTTCATGAGCAAAAGGAGGGAATATTCTTTAGCACAACTAGTGTATAATACTGCTTACTCAAGAATGAACTCTTGTGCCCTAGCTGGAGAATAGCTGGAAACGTCAAAAGCAGTTTCAGACAACTAAGCACTGCTTCCTATCTGCAGATACAGACCCCAAGAATGTGAGAAAATATTCTTAGACATGTGCAGTAAACTACTGGCCACACTATACTGTATTGACTTACCATGCTATGTAACTGGTGGAAAGGAAGTGATGTAATGAGGAGATAAACTGAAGTATAAATGTAAGGTAGCATAGAGATGAATGCTGTTGTAATCTTTGTAGCTAGGAAGGATTCTTTGGCCATGGCACAATACAGTTGTCTTAGAAACATTGTCTCAGAATGATTATTGGATTAAGAACCTATCATAGAATAACAGAATCATAGAATAACAGAATTGGAAGGGACCTCATGGGTTATCTAGTCCAACCTACTGCACCATGCAGGACACTGACATCCCTATTGCTCATCCACTAAGCTGCCACCCCCTTGAGCCTTCAAAGAATCAGCCTCTCCGTCAGATGGATATCTAGCCTCTGTTTAAACATTTCCAAAGATGGAGAACCCACCACTTCCCGAGAGGACCCAAATATTTCACCATTGAACACTTTCCCTATTTGAGCACTTGAGAATCTTCATTACTGTGGGACTGTAGAAAATAGACTTAGTAGATCATTGAAGATAGCTTTAGTAGAATGTAATTTGACCCAAGTTTATAAAGACCGGAAGGCCTGGAACAGCCATTAGATTTAAGCGGCAGAATCACTCAGGATGCTTGAATTCCATGTACACAGGAAAAGGGGGAACAAAAGGCCTATTGCAGTCTTCAAGATGCCCACTGTTGTCGTCAAGGCTGTAAACGTTGCAAACTTAGGAATGTGCATATGTAAAGGACCAACACTGGGGTCCATTCTCAGGAGATTGCTTGGACATAAAACTCTAGCATTCTGTTATGATACTTTTTGGAGCCTATCAGGATGGGGTCAGAACAATTACCCTGAGACCCTGACAAACCCAGTAGTGCCCAAGGTACTTGGTGATGATGTGTGAACTGTGAAATGACAAGAAAGGAATGTGCCAGCCTTGCTGGGATGGAGATCTGTGATCCTTATTTGCACAAATACACTTTTATCTTTTGCTTCACCCGGGACCTCTTGTCTGATTCTTTGCATTATTGCTGTGGGTTTTTTTTGGAGCTTACAAAGCACTTGGCTTCTCATCCCCGACTGACTCAGTCAGCTTATAAACTGCCTTCTGCACAGTTTCACTCAGCCAGATTCACGTCCAACCCTCCTAGCTGTTGTTTTCCAGCTATTTCCCTCACCGACATTCCAACAGTCTGGCTGGTCCTAGGGAGAGGCAGAACCTAACTTGTACATCACCAAGCCAAATACTCCTTTGTGCTCTTTTCCTACCCTGTACCCCACATTAAAACAGGGATGGACTGGTCTACTACTAAGCTGAGAACATCGGATCAAATGTTAATTTAACAAGTTTATGTCTTAATGTTTTTTATTGCTATTGCTAGATTTTATGATGTAATTCACTCTCAGTTGCATGAGTTAGGGCAGAAAATGAATAGACCTGCATCATAGTAATAGTAAAAATAACAATTGTATCCCATCGGTGAACACACACCATTTTCTTGATTCCTTACTTACATCAGAGCATTGGTGCTGGCAACAAGAAAGACATTTCTCAGTCCAGCCATCAAGGCCTTCTGACTGCTAGATGAATCCCGCCAGTTCTGTTATTCTTTCCCTCCCCTCCAGGCTCTTTCTCTATATTGCTTCTTCACATACAGTATTATCCACTGATGAAGGTCCTTTCCCCCTCTTATCTTCATAAAACCAAACAAAACCAGCCTTGTGTCTGCTATGAACTTGGTAAGTGGTCACCAAGATAAACAGTACTAACTGAACTTGACAGCCTAAGCAGCATATTGATGTTACCTGGCAGCCTGGGGACGGGGAAGCATTGCTCTTGCCAGGAAACCTAGGAGAAAGCTTGAGCCCCACTGCCCTCCTGAAGTTTACATCTCTTGCCTCACATCTCATTGTGATTATAAAATAGGGAAAGTGAATTATAATCCTGAGCTCAGTGGAGGTGGGGCTAGATAAGAATACGTGCTACACAGAGCCATATCAGGGAAGTTACAAGCTGCATAGGGCCATATCAGGGAAGTTGATATTTTAGGCTTGGGGTGTGTGGCAGCTAAAAACACAGTATGTGGGTAAATGGAAAAGGAGATGCAATTTAACCCATCATATCAAGGCACTGAATAAACAAATGATTCTAGAGGTTTTTCAAAGGCGAATTTGGTCTGACTTGAGACATGCATGTCCTTATACTGTATTTCCACAATACAAACACCAACTAGGAATCTAGCCAGAATGTACACCTTACTATCAGAAACAGTTCTGTCCTTGATTTCTGCCAGACAAATACCAAGCCAGCACTGAAAAGAAGAAGGAAGGTATGATAAAAGGCTGTTATCCAAGAGCGGAGGCATCTTTCGCTCCAGCCAACAGGAAAACAAGTTAATTTTCTTATCAAGGTGAGTGTTGGTGCCGATTGAGATATCCAAGTGACGTGCATTTCTCAGGGTTTTGTTTCTTAACACACACTAGAGACGTTTCTTGCATATTTTGCTTTCTGAGATACATTCTTGACAACTCTTTTATTCAGTTCTGCCTAGCGATGCTGATTGCACTTAGAAAGCAGGAAATATTCAACATGAATTACTGCTTTGAATTCTGTTCTTTGTATCACTTGCTAAGTACAGTGAATGTTTCAAGAGTGAACTCTTGTGGCTTTGCTCATGCATCATGTTGGCTGTACACCTAGTATGAAAGGGAAACAACTGAAAATTTAAAAATCAAGGAACTGGCACATTGCTGGAATATCATGGGCACTAGCCAGTAAGTACTTATCACAGATGTACCATAATCAGTAGAAGAAGAGATAATATGCATTTCTCAGCTGAGTCCGCACAACCATTTTTTTAGATAGGCCCACTCAAGATTTTAAAAAAGGTACAAGTGCTTGCAGCACAAGCAACTTTGCCACCAAAAAGCCCAGCGACTACTAAAACATTATATAAAATAAAATATTATAACACAATTCAATCCTAGTAGCACAACATAGTATTTTGAATGCAATCTGATACATATGATTCTGACTCTTTTCCCAGAATGGTCTGACTTTCCCTTATCCATGGTTCCTCTATATATTTGTGAAACAGTCGGGGGGGGGGGGTGGAACATGTCCTGCTGTCCAAGTTGGAATAGGGCCAATAGGGCCAATTGGCATCTGCCTCTACAGCTCCCTCCCTCCCTGGACGCTAGCCACGTTCCTCTCAGACATGCCAGAGACACACACAGAGCCCTGCCATTCCCTCCTCTACCAGCAACAGACACCCTGTGAAGTAGGTAAGGCTGAGAGAGCTCTCAGGACTGCTTGGTCAGAACAGCACTATCAGGGCTGTGATGAGCCTAAGGTCACCAAGCTCGTTGCCTGTGGAGGAGTGGGGAATCAAACCCAGCTTGCCCTATTAAACGACACCATGCTGGCTATAGAGAAACAACCAGTTATGCACAGGGGAGGAGCTGTGGCTCCCTGGCAGAGCATCTACTTGGCAGGCAGAAGGTCCCAGGTTCAGTCCCGAGCAGTTCCAGCTAAAAGGATTAGATGGTATGTGATGGGAAAAGACCTTTTCTAGAGATGTTGAGTAGACAGTACTGGCCTTGACAGTACTTTGTGTGTTCACATGTTTATAAGAGCAATGAGAGGGAGTGAATGAGGCCTACCAGTTCCAGAAATGAGGCATGAGTGAAGGTGTCTGGGAACGATTAATAATAGGAAAGGAGATTAAAGACTGTGGATTTTAGAAGAGTCTGCTTGTCTGTGCAGCTGCAGAGCAAAAAAGGTGGCAATTTCTGGTGGCAATTGTCTGTCACTTAAGCAAGGATAAATGGATGTGTAGCGCATGACAAACCTGCCCAACTCTAGAACCTAAAGCAGATGCTATTTTAATATTTAGCTTCCTGAAAGAACAGTTGAGGATAAAAGCAATGGCCACTTGTCAGTAACCAGATTGCCAGAGAGAAATAGCTGGGAATTTGGTATGTTTTCCATGGGAAACTCAAGAAATTTATCCATCACATATTTTTTATTTATTGTATAAGCTTTATTCAGAAGCATATGAAACATATTTGTAAGGTTTTTTACAGCACTGGTACCTTTCTGAACTAAACAGTGTTTCATCTAAATAGGAACTGGAGGAGAAGTTTTCTAACATGCTTGGATTTTGCACAGTTCAGCACAGGCCTGAATTGTGTCCAAACTCTGACAAGCTAATCTTTCTGTTTCACAGGCAGTTAATCTGTGCCTTCTGAAAAGGAAAATCCCAAATTCAAACATGTGCTTCGAATATCCTGTACCACAAGCCTAGCAGCATCCCAAGCTAGTTGTGATGTCATGCTAGCCTTTGAACATTTCACACGCCCATAAACAGATGCTTCCAAAAGTTTGTACTTTGCATGTGACTCTGCTTAACATCAAGCCATTGGGGAGAACTGCAGTCCATTGTTCTTCTTGTCTACCAGTCAATTGGCTCGTTCCTTCTCCTGGCTCTCTGCAAGAACCTCACAGTGCTGTTAAAACCCTGGGTAAATAACTGGATTAATTTTGGGGCTACAAGCCACAAATCATTTTTCAGCCAGTACACATGCTTTTCAGATGGCTCCACTCACTGGACTTAATTAGATTAAACTGGCTCAAAGGCAAGCATGCTGGCACCCACCCTTTTAGACATCACAGCCTAAAACTGGACTAATCCACATGCACAGATTTTGGTTAACACTGGATGCATTATGTTTGCTGCACAATTTAATGTCAGTCGTAATTTTTTGTGCTTCAAATTTGAACACAGGTGTTTGTGTGCAAATATGTAGGTTAATAAAGTCCATTCACAGCAAATCCATTAGTTGTGGCTTTATTGTGAACAGTGGTAAACATTAATGTATCTTTTTCATTCAGCTGTCTTGCAGGGAAGTGTGCAAAGCCCAAAAGACTGTTTGTTGATAAGGATGACAGGTAAATATATTAAAATGATGCTCTCAGGTGTTAACTGTGTGCACAGTATGCACACATATCTTACTGCAGATCTTCAGAGCAGTAAGCCTTTAATTTTGATTGCAGATGCTGTGCCTGCTACACACATCATTCTTTCTCTTTCAGTGTATTTATTCTGAAGTTACAATTTTTAAAACCCACTTTTCAAAATCAGGGTGGAATTTCACTTATGATGTGTATTGGGGGGAGGACCCAAAGGTTTTGTTTTTTTTTTAAATATGCAATTGCCCTATTGTAGCTGCTCAACAGTATCGTGCTAAAGTCTTCTATTTACATTATTGTGGTTCAGGTTTTGCACATGCATTTTAGCATTATTTTATTAAAAGAAAGGAAACAGAAAGGAATACAGGCAAAGGGGGGGGGAACTCAATGTTGAAACTGACAAGACTTTTGGAAACTGACAAGTAGTGAAGCCCCATTTTCCATATTGCAGAGCACTAGGGGATTCTCTGATGTGTTATCAGCCACTGTTAAAAATAGGAAAGAGTCACATGATGTCATAATATGGGGAATATGGGCTCAGATCACAATATGGGCTCAGATCACGAAGGTAGCCCAGATGGTGTTTTTCCATCTGTGCCAAACATGGCTACTAGCAGCCTACCTGTCATCTGAACACCTAGCCACAGTGATCCATGCAACAGTAATTTCACTTCTAGATTAAACATCTGTGACTCGCTCTACGCAGGCCTACCCTTGGCTAGTACAGAATGAGGCTGCTAGGGTCCTCACTTGGTCATCTTGGAGGACCCATGTCCAGCCTCGGCTGAGACAACTGCATTGGTTGCCAGTCTGCTTCCAGATCAGGTTCAAGGTCTTGTTTTTGACTGTTAAGGCTACACACGGCTTGGGTCCTACGTACCTGTGGGACCACTTACTTCCCTATGCCCCCTGCAGGGCATTTTGCTCTGCAGGTATGAATTTGCTGATGGTCCCGGAGCCCCAGGAAGTGTGCCTGGCCTCGACCAGGGCCCAGGACTTTTCGGTCCTGGCTCGTACCTGATGGAATGAGCTCTCTGAAGGGCTGCAGGCCTTTCAGAACTCTCAAGTTCCGCATGGCCTGCAAGACAGACCTCTTCCACCAGGTGTTTGGTTGAAGCTGGGCTTGATAAGTACCAGGGAATTCAGACCCCCTGGTTCTTAGGTTTTATGTATTAGACCTACATAGAACCACTGTTTGAACCTCCCTTGTTTCTTTTTACACCCCCAACAATGAAGCATTTCCTTTGATCTCTTTTTGGGATTCTTATAATGGTCTCTCTTTATTTTCAGGTACATTTGTGATAGGCTGGCCATGGTAACTGGACCCTGATGATTGTATGTTCAAAGTAAAGATTTAAGACACAGAGCACGGACACCAAGCAAATAGGGCTGCTTCATCACATACAACCCTTTCCCTGTTAATACATCACTACCAGAAAACACACAAAGGAATGTGTTTTGGTACCTGATTCCAAAATTACCGAGCACAATGAGGAGAACATTTTTTAAAATTGAGGGTACGTAGCTTTGTGGTCTTGCAGCAACGCAGACCACACCATTTTTAAAAACAAAACATGCTTAATCTAGAAATGAAGAGGGGAGGGTGGGAGCTAGGGAGGGCAAAACACTACTGAGACTGTTGCACATTTTTCCCTCCACACAGGCTTGCCCCTACTTTCTCCCCGGATTGCAGCATGACAAGAAGTAGCAAATTGTCATTTTGCTATTTCCCTCATCTCGAAGCAAATCTGCGTAAAACTTGTGCCTTCTCCTGCACAGCTGTGGGTTGCTGCCAGCATCATGTGGAAGCAGCACTAAAACCTGCAATCAACAAGAGGTAAATTCCTCGTGCAGAATAGGTCCTGATGTTCTGCAGAAATTTAGTAGAAAATTTATAAAGATTTTGTTTTCCAGTTGCAACCTGACAACCCAAATCCAGGAAAGCAGAAAAGTTTGATACATCAAGTCACAACTGTAGCCAGAACAATATTTTGCAAAGCATTATGTGCAGTTATTCCATATAAACAGGAAAACACTGGAAGGGATAAAGAAATACCCCCAAATTGTGACCATTAGCTCTGTTCAGTTTTGTTGCTCTACTCTACCTAACAGAAGCATGTGCTACTTAGGATCCTCCTGATGCATATAGGCACCATTTTGAGTAGCTCTGCTAAAATATTTGATTTTGGTGTTGCAGCCATGCATAATAGGAATGGTTGCTGTTAGGGATCCTCCTGGTAGGTACAGCTGCCATGGAAACGGGCAACACAGTTTTCTATGTGGTATGCCTGAACTGAACTCCTGGTTTTTAAAAACTGTATTCATGTATACAAAATTATAAAGGCATGGAAAACAGTATTGCCCTTTTCACACAAAATGGCATTCCTGAATATTGGGAGAATCACAGGTAGCACATTCAGTTCAGTTCAGTTCATTGATCAGCCATTGGCCTTCTCAAACAAATTAACTGTTGCATACAAAATCAGTTAAAATTGGAATATAAAACTGATAAGAAAAACAAAAAGAATTTAAAGGTTGTCAAATGGGTTCCTACATGCAAGTATACAATTACACAAATAAGAATGTATAATACTAGAAAGAACAATAATTATTAGGGTTTTGGCTGTATTTACACAATTTGGACCTTATTTTCCTAGCAGCGATGACAAACAGCGCAACTCTATTGGTAACATCGAATCGACTGCTACATACTGCTATGGGTAAAGATTGGAACTTAGATGGGTAGATGCCATCCTGAGTGCTAAAGATGGCAAACTCTCCAGATATGAGGATCAGCTGTGAATTCTCTTGAAATATCTGAAAAGAGGGACTTTGTGATTATATTGCCATCTAGTACTGCGTCCATTTGATAGATCCATTTCCAGAGGTCCGTTACCAAGCTTCCAGGCCTGATTAGATTGTCCGGGAGGCAATACCATTTATGTACACTGGGTGGGTTCTATCGCTAACAAGAGTAAGCTTTAGGTACTGGCTGCTGACAGCATCAGGATTCTTTTGTGTACATTTCAGCCAGTATTTCAAGGTGAATAAGTCAACCTGTGCTTTTATGGATGGTTCAGCCATCATAAGAGCAACTGGGGATTCTTTAGGAAGTGCTAGAATCCTTCTCATAAAGAGGTTCTGAATTTTTCTACGGTGTTAATCACTTGCTCATTCTGGCACCATACAGCATGGAGGATGTCACTTTGCTGCCAAATAATGTAATGGCAGGATCAAGCAGCCTCCTTTTGAAAAAAATAATTTAACAATGGCCCCAATACTTCTCAGTGTAGCCTTTTTCAAATTTGACAGGTGTGGCTTCCATGTTAAAGTTTCACTAAACGTTATGCCCAAGTATTTATAGGAGTTGCACTGTTCTATCCGTGTACCCAGGATGCTCCAGGCAATTTTTTCCAGACATCTCCTGAAAACCATAACCTTGGTTTTAAGATAGTAGACAGGCCCTGATCTTTACAGTATAAGCCTAAATTATCCAAAAGCCTCTTTAACCCTATCCTAGTCAGTGATATCTCCATAGTGCTGCTTCACAGTGCTGATATGCTTTTGATCCAAGAGATCTGGGCACAGGAAACAGCACCACTGACAATTGATGGGTGTAGAACCTTAAGCAGTGCAGCTATTAAAAGACAGGCGAAAGGAAGGGCCTAGCAATATGAGTCAGAACAGATTTATCAATCCAAGATGGGTTTTGGTAGGCTGTTCAGAATATGTGATGGTGTTACTGTTGAGGAGTAAGTGTTTTGGCTCCTTGTTGTGTGTTAATGTTTATATTCCCCCTATATTAGCTTCGGCCCACGATAATGGCCAAGTTCCTCTTGTTGTAGGAGGGGACTTTAATGGAAGAATTGGTTCGAATTGGATGTTCCAGCAAGTTACTGGAATTAATGGACAAGTAGCAGACTGGGTCTCTGAGGAGTGCTTCCCTAGGGACCAGGTGGTGAACAAGCCAGGAAAAATTTTTTTGGAGCTTCTTCCGTCATTTAATTTATACACCCTACATGGTACAAAATTTGACTTGTCAGGGGGAATGTTTACCTATTTATCTGCTAAACACAGGTAGCATATGCTCCCAGTATGTTTGGCTAGAGAGGCAAAATTAGACATCCAAAGAGAGCTATTGATACAGAGATAGTGAGAGATCAGTCAGAAGAGGAAAATATTTCTCACCTCTAACTGAAGTGAACGTCATGGTTTGCTGGTGAGGAGGAAAAAAAAGAATATCAATACAATTATCTGCCTTTTAAAAGGCAAAGAAGAAGTACAAAAAGGACCTTTTCTATTACAATAAAATTTCATGACCTGGATCATTTTGTCAAATCCTATGCTAAGTGTGGTTGGGGAGAGAAATTCAGTACTGAAGTGAAACAATCATTGAAGTTAATGATATAAGACAGCCAAATGTTGTACAGAAACATGAAATTGACTTGGAGCAAAGAGTATGATGTCTGAATTAAGTAATGTGGAGAAGGGAATAAACTGCTTACTTGATAGGTGTGACAATTAGGTTGTCCCTGCAAGAACACTGAGTTAATCCATACCATATGGCATAGCATATTAGCTAGTGCTGATTGAATTGCTAAAGTAACTCTGGACAATGGAGTTAGTCCAGGGTACTGTTGAGTTAAATTCAATGGAGCATTTTCACTGACTCAAAGGATTTCCACCAGCAGACCATGATTTCTCTCCTCCCACTTGCAGCTCAAAATGCCCCTTAAATATTGTTCCTGCAGGAAAGTGAGGAAATAAGTCTGCAGAGTGAAATCTTCCTGTCAGGGAATAAGCTCTGTGGGATCCAAGATATTTTTGGAAGAAAATTTCAAAATTGGGCCATCTTTGGAAGTCATTACATCAATATTTACATATAATACATTTCTAAATGACTTGTATTCTGAATACAAAGCACCACTCCAACTTGAATACACCGAAATGGTTAGCCTTAGAATACACCGAAATGGTTAGCCTTACTGAGTTAAACTAAACTACTTGCAAGGTTCAGGAGATTTGGAAATCAATGATGTTTTGGCATCCACAAAGACTTCACTGTTTCCATTCAACCAGCAGAAGAAGGAAGGTAATAAAGGGAGTCTGTATATGTGTGGCTGTTAGGAGAGTTAGCTGATGTCCCTGTCACTCACTGTCACCCTTCAATAGCATTTCAGTAAAAATCATGTTGATGATGATTTGTCACAGTCACATATTTGACTGTTGATAGTGGTCTGCAATTCAACATCTAGCCAAATTCTTGGGAATTGCAGAGGCATCTTTGTTGTTCAAATCAACACTGTCTTCTGGAGCAGAAGTTGGTATCATTTGTTCAGTGCTGAGAATGTCCAGGTATTTTTTTGAGACTTCTAGGCACTGTTCCAAGGGTCCGATGCCACCTGGCATGATGGTCACATTCTTCGCCGAGAGATGCTCTTACTCTATTCATAGGTCTTGGTATTTAGTGATCTTCTCCTGTTCTTTCTTTTCTATTATGCTGTCTCCTGGAATGGCAATATCAACAATCCAAACCCTATTTCTTATTTTTCCTACAATTGTGGTTATCGGGGGTGTTAATCACTTGGTGTTTACATGTTTGCAATGGAAAGTCCCAAAGAATCTTTGTTTCATCATTCCCATCATCTTGTCTGGTTTGTGAATATCTGGTTAATGGTAAGCCATACTTGCAAAGATTCTAGTGTAACATAGCTGCAACTCTCATGATGTTCTTTATAGTTAGTTTGAACAATTTTACTGTAGGCACTTATTATGTGGTTGCCTGTTTCATGCTTTGTCTTATAAAATGCATAATAATAATTAATATAATTATAATGTTATAGTCAATAATAATGCTGCAACAAAATATGGAGCCTGCAGGAGAATGGTAGAAAACCTAATGCTGTACATCACTGTGCACTGTGTGCTTGAAAAATTTAATTTACTCCAAGCAAGCCGGCTGGTTCCTTGAGGAATATGGGGAAGTAAATTAAGTCAGACATGAACTGGAACAAAAATATTGAAACAAATGAAACACAGAGGTTCATGTGAGTGTGCATTGTTCTGTACAAAATTCTGCAAGAAACAACTTTAATTGTACTGTAAAATTTTAATGGTTTCCTTTTCTCCTGCACTGTGGCAAGGAGGGTTCCTTGAGGGAGTACCACTCAGTGGTCACAGTGGGGAACTGAGTGCTGGAAATGTACTGTGCTTCTCATAGGGATATGTTCTTCTATCTGGCTGAAATTTGGGAGGATGGATCCCTGGGAATTCCATTGGAATAGGGCAGAACTGGAAACATGTACAGGTAGAAGATACCTATTTCCCATAGACACAGTGATCCTACTGAACAACCTGAAAATTTATAATTACAACATTAAGACACCAAAGAAAATTATTAAGGATCCCAAATATAATAAGGAACCATAGCACCCAATAATCTTTTAAATGCAAAAAATAATGACGCACACTAGGATAAATGAAAGACTGGAAAAAAACAGTGGTCATAAATTCTTTTAAAATAGCATAATTACAGAAAACTAGCTGGAACTGGTTGAAAGTAAAGAACATTTGGTAGTATAAAGGTTCTTTAGAGATTCCAACAGATAATTAAATCAGACATCCAAATAATAAAGTTTAAGTAATTCTATTATCTGCAGTCTGCATAATTCACTGAAAGGGAAAATTACATGGATATGATTTTCCTAGAAACAACTAAGTAACCAATAGTATAAATAGATACCATAAAATTGCCCTAGTTGTTAATTCTTTTAATATTCGCTACCATTCCAGAGTCTATGGTGGGAATAATCCCTACGGATTTATTCAGTTCTATAATGGTAGTCTCATTTTATTCTTCTTGTGGGAAACATATTTATTGGCATACAAAATACTGCGCATAAATTGTGTATTTGCAGCTTCCCACTGTGTTGATGGGAGTGCCAGAACTCACTGAAGTGGGTTAATCGTATTAAATCTCTAATCTTTGTGCTGCCATTTAATTAAGACCATCTCATGCATATTGCCCAAATATACTAAAGCCAGAACTCTGCTGTTTGCACAGACCTCTCTTCTCTGCTGAAGAACATAGAAAACTATGGTAGAGTACCTGATATGGTTCATTATTCCAAATGTTGAATATACAATCTGAATCAAAGAATGGATTTGTTGATGTACTTATGAACACATGAATTTGCCTTATACTGAATCAGACCCTTGGTCCACCAAGGTCAGTATTGTCTAACTGGCAGAAGCTTTCCAAGATCTCAGTACAAGCCTTTCATTATCTGGTCCTTTTAACTTGAGATGTCAGGGACTGAACCTGGGAAACATCTACATGCCCAGCTGAGGCTCTACTATTCAGCCACATCCCTCCGCAGCTGGTTGTACATCCCCGGTAGCTGATGTTGTGCTTATTATTTTTTAGGTTTTATCTGTGCTCTGCAAGGGATCCAATTGGGATTTGCATGGGATCCAACTGGATCATCAAGAAAGTATGATCTGAAGTGAGAGACAGCAGAAGCTTGCCTACATCTGCTAGAGTTTGGTTTGGTTAAATGCAGACAGTAGACACCACCATGGGTTACGTTTAAGGGAAATGCGAGCCACTGTACCATTGATTTAACAGCACTATTAGATACAGTCCATCAGAGACAGAAGGTGATAATAAAATGATTAAAGTTCTCACAAACATTATATTCATTGTTTCTAAGCCTAATTTTGACAGTGAAAACTGTAATTAATTCCAGATATGTATAATTAGGGTTGCCAGCTCTGGGTTGGAAAATAACTCTAAGAAGGATGGGAAGGAAAGGGACCAATGGGGTATTACGCCATAGAGTTCCCCTTCCAATGGATTTTCATTGGATTTTCATTATTCAATAATAAATCCATTTCAGTTCAGTACTTTGTTAAAATATACTTGCAACAACAACTTATCTCACAACATCTAATTATGTTATGTCAGCTTGCTTTAGTAAAACCAGATAAGTTATTGGTATTCTCAGGTCTCTAAAGGGCACAAGAGGACATTTTCTAAGATGAAGAGGCCATAAAACCCTGTAGGTTGCTACAGGAAATAAGTCTCTTGATTGATATGAGTATCTTATGGGTAGGAGTTAGTAAGTAGACCTCTGATAAACATTTCCGGGCTCTAGATGGGGTAGGTGGACTAGAGATAGAAGGTGCCAGTATTAAAATATATGTTTGGCTACAAAGGGAGCGCAGTTATAGACCATTGGGCCATAGGCTGAGCAAGCACAAAATTCCCATCCACCTAATGTGTCTATCAGTGATTCTCAACCAGGGTGACATGTCACTCTGGGGTGACGTGAATGCTCCTTGGGGGTGATGTAGTCTATCCTGGAAGTTCAAGTGGCCATTGACATCACTGAAGCCATCAGTCCTTGCATTTTGCGACCAGTAATTTCAAACCGTAAAATCCCTGATGTGCAGATTGGCTGGTGATAAAAAGCCACTCATGAATACAGTGTCCCAACAAAAAGAGTGGGAGGATTTTGGAGCTCATTTGCATAATGCCCAAGCACGTGCTGTGGGTGTACTTTTTAGAATCAGTGGTGGTGGCAACAGAGGAGGCAGGCAGGAGTGCTCACGAGTAGCATAGTAAAGCACTGGTGATGGAGGGATTCACAAACTCAGGTACTCCTCAAACACAAGAGGGTGGGCATGAGGATGCCATACATCTCTTCTTTTAGTTTTGGAAATGCTAGCACCCGGCAGCTACTTGTCCACTAAATAATTGATGTGAATCACCTTGGGCAGATCTTTACATGCAAAGGAATGTCTTCTTTGTTATTTTCAAATTTTTGTGTGTGCCTTTTCCAAATCTCAGTTGAGTTGGAGCCTTCCTTCATCCCTTGAGGGTTGCAATCCCAGGGTTCCCAAGAAGCTATGTACCACTGCCAGCCTCCCTCTTGCCTTCTCTCCATTGTACTTCCAATAGTTTGAAAAGAGAAACCCGGAAGGGATGGCAACGGCAACTGTGTTCCTTCCTGGGCCGACAGCCCTTTTGCAAGGTGAGAGTTCCTTTTCTTCCAGTGTTGCTTTTCTCCCTTTGGGAAAAATGCCCGAAGCTGCTTCTCCCCTGCCCAATGCCTCCAGATAGCCTGCCCAACTCTAACTGTCTCTGTAGATGGAGTAAGGTGCCCTTGGCTCCTCCCCCCAGTAGAGGGCCTTCCTTTAAACTTGATCCAAAAATTACAGCTGGTCCAGAATGTGGCTATCCTGGCCCTTATAAGACCCTGTGGAGAACCCACATTTAACCTGTCCTCTAGCACAGTGGTCCCCAAACCCCGGTCTGGGGACCAGTGCCGGTCAGCGGATCAGTTGGTACCAGTCAGCGACTCCTCCTCATCCTCCTTTCTGGCTGCCGTCTCGGGGGCTGCCCTGCCACTGGCTTACTTTTGGTGCTCTCCGTCGACTGCCATGGCTGGGGATCCTCCTTGGCATGGCACTGCGCAGCTGCTGCTGGCAGGGCCCCCCAGCGGATGGCGGGAAAGCAAGTGGAGCAGGGACTCAGGCAGCGGTGACGTCCCTTGGCAAAAAGGCTACCCCCCATCCGGGTCTCAGTAAAATTGTCAAGCGTTGACTGGTCCCCGGTGATAAAAAGGTTGGGGACCACTGCTCTAGCAGTTGTACTGGTTGCTGGTAGAGTTCTGGATCATGTTAGAGGTGTGTTTTTTTTTAATTTACCTTTAAGGTCTTACATGGTCTGGGCCCTGCATACCCGAGGGACCATATCTCTAAGTATGTCCCCCAAAGAGCAGTCCATGCAGCAAATTCCAACTTGCTAGTGGTCCCCAGCCCCAAAGAAGTGTGATGGACCTCAACTCCTGCCTGGTGGAATGAGCTGCCAGCAGGGCACTTTCACAGCTGTCAAAGTTCTGAAGGACCTGAAAAATGGCACTCTTCCACCAGGTGTATGGTTGAAGCCAATGCTAGCTAACACCAAAATGGCCCCCTCTTGCCTTCACCCACCCCTCCATCCGAATCCCGGGGATTCAATTTAATATTTGAACTATATTGATCATAGGCTCTTTGGGAAATAACCACAGGGTGTTCTTTAATTAGAAATTTGTATGTCAACTTTAAAGTTATTTGTGTATGGTTTCAACAGATGTTCACTGCCCCGAGACTACTGCCAGAGAAGGGTGACCTAAAAATCTAATAATAATAGTAATAGAGAGAGGAAGTCTTCTGGGGTCTCTTAACCTTTCAGGGATTGAAGAAAAGGAAGTAATTCTAACACTGGATGGAACAGCCAGAGGGAGGCACTTCTGGGAGGTCTCCAGCTCTCACCTGGAGGTTGCCTACCATGGGTGGGTCTTGACATGTTACTTCCAGGATATGTGGCATGGAGGCATGGCCACTGCTGGGGTACCTTGAAACCTGAAATATATTTCAAGGGTACCTCCATGGTCAACAGGTTGGAAAAGGCTGGTCTATGTCTTAATCCCAAGTGTTGCTTTACAGACTGTTGTGTACTGCCTCTTTAAGAGGCTATCCCAATTGGCCTCAGAGCAAGCAGGAAAGTAGGAGGAACTCAGTGCTTCTTTTCTCAATCTCCTCGCCTGCAGCCAGTAGAAGCTCAGGGCCTACAAAGAATCTGTAGAACCAGTCCGGGCCTAGAGCTCTACAAACAGCTTATTTAAGTATAGTTATTCCTTAATCAAACAGCCAAATTACTTGCCATACAGTAACTGTTAATAAAGAGGCGTTCAGCCAAACAGAACTGGGGGTTTGTTGTTTGCTCCACTACACAAAGCATAATTAATACAAATCACACACTCATTTAATGTACTCATTTAATGTCCTGTTATTCTAAAAATTCATTTCTCAGGGCATGTGGGCATTGCATAGTTTTACTTCATAATTGTTTGTCTAGCCAGCATACCTTTTTGTCATCCGCCCACTACAAAAGCAGAATGTTCCAGCTAAAGAGTATAGGGTTTCTATTTTGTGGTTTCATTAAAACTGAAATTATATTCTGCCTTCAAATCCATAGTAAAGTTGGCCATTAAGATTATGCCATTAAACTGAGTCCTGGCAAAGAATCAAAACCAACATTAGAACATGTTATACTATGAGATTCCTGATGTGGGTGTTTAATGCTTTTACTATCCATTTATCACATAAGTCATAAGGTGCCTGCTGACCCTGAATACAGACATTAAGTAGTCCTGTAATGTAAGAGATGACAGTGGAAAGCCACCCTGCTAAATCCCAATGCTTCCCACAAGGTACCAATTTCTGTCACAAATTCTCTGTTTTATTGTCAGCAGACCTTTAGTTTTGCCTCAAGTGCACAATTTAATACTCATGATTGTACAGCTCAGTCAAAACAGTTTAGTAAAATAATCTATAACTATTGGATCGATTATGATAATTAGTTTAAGGATAATTTAAAAAATAAAGTGAACAAAGTCAGTTTCAGCACTTAGTTATCATATATCTTGGAAAAATATTCTAATGGGAAATTCTGGGGGTCACTGTTGTAGGGTGTAGGTATCATCAATCTTACATGGGGGCTGGTTGAGAAACAGGATGACTGCCTTGGCGAGCACCCCCCCCCCCTTTTAAAGGGACACTGCTACCTCAGCACATGATTTGCGGCATCCTGGGACACTGCTACCTCAGCACATGATTTGGAGCATCCTGGGATGACTTAAGAGCTGCCTGACAAGATTCCTAACCTCTTCAAGAGGGGAAGGGACTCATAAGAGGCCAGGAATCAGGCCCACCTGATTAAGTTGCCATAAGAGGGTAGAGGAAGTATGGTTGGATTTATTTATAGTTGGATTTATATGACCCCCCCTCCTGGCATGTCGGCTCAGGTTACAACAGCATAAAAACATCACATCCAAACTGCTAAAACACTTAAAACCCATAAAATAAATTTTGCTTCCAATTTAGCCTGGTATATGGGCTTACTTGTAGAACTTCTCATATTGCAAGGGGGAGGACTCTTGTAGAAGGGGGCCAGCTCAATGATGGTCTGTAATCCATTAGCCCCAACCAAATGGATGGTGGGAGAGCTCTGTTCTGCAGGCTCTTTGGAACTGTGCAAGCTCCTGAAGGGCCTGCGGTTCTTCCAAGAGCTCATTCAACCAGGTTGAAGCCAGGAACAAGAATGCCCTGGCCCTGTTTTATTATTATTGTTATTTATTAGCTGGATTTGTAGGCTGCCATTCTTTGCCTAGCAAGCTCATGGCGACTAACAACAAAAATAATACAACAAATAATACTATATTAAAACATAACAACAGTAATAGACTAACCATCCAATTCCCACCACCATCCACCATTGATTCCAAGCAATGATGTTACCTGGAGCATTTTGGTTGAGGCCAAATTTATGTCTTGGGGGCTTGGGATTAGCAGCTGATTCAAATTGGCAGAGCACAAAGCTCTATGGGGGGCATAGTCAGCTAGGTGGTCCCTCAAATATGCGGGCCTCAGGTTGCAGATGGCCTTAAAGGTTAAAACCAAAACCTCGAACCTGATCCAGAATTTAACTAACAGCCAATGCAGTTGCCTGAGAACAGGCTTAATATGGATTCCCCGTGGTGTCTTAGTGAGAACCCGTGATGATGCATTTTGGACCAACAGCAATCCCTGGATCAGGCTCAAGAGCAGGCCTGCATAAAGCGAGTTACAGTAATCCAGCCTGGAGGTGAATATTGTGTGGATTTCTGTGGCTTGGTGCTCTGGGGACAGGAACAGCGCTACTAGCTTAGCTTGGCAAAGGTGGTAATGTGCACCAAAGACAACTTCGGTAAAGTTTAGATTCAGCAGGAAATGACTGAGGTATACCTGAATTACCTGAACCCCCATATTGGTACAGGGATTTGAATTTGTGTGATTAGAGTACATTTAAATTAATTCATCCTCCAATGTATTTAAATGTCTATTTATATGCCCAGAAGCCAGCCAAACAGCTGATCGCACCAAAGAAGTCTCTCTGAGGAATCAGCTGTTTGTCAGGCTGTGGGAGGTGATTCAAACTACTCAACAACCAGCTGATCCAGGGAGAGGCTTCTCTCCCTGGATTGGTTTGGGCTGTGTGGGCACCCCCGCCCCAAACAGTTTGACATTCCAGGGAGAAACTTCCCTCCCCCAGCTCTTTATCCACTACTACATCCTTATTCTTGGTGCCCAGCCCTCCCAATCCTCTTTCTGTAAGAAAACACTGGATCTGGATGTTGTCCAAAGAATGATATCCCCCTACATTCTAGTCATAGATTAAAACTTTTTAGATGTGACTAGTGCTGCCAATGTGTGCAGACATATCCTATTCCAATTTATGTGTATTGCTATGCAGAAAGACTGCATCTACACTTATATTGACATCCACTTTACATTTGCACCTCTGGTAAGTATATAGGCTGCATTAAAAAAACAACAACAACAGCATATCTCCCATAATTCTGCTCTCTAAAACTGCTGCCAGTGGCCTGGCAGCCCTAAGATTAAATTCAGAGAGACAGTAGCTCCCTCTTACTACTTTATCAAGAAAGCAAATTCAGCTGGGTGGGGCATTAGCTTGAGATTGTCATTTCCTTGAGGGACTGGAGCAATGAACGAAGCAAGCTTTCACCTTCTTCTGATGGTCCTTTAATTCTTCTATCCATGACCAGACTCAACACTTTCCTGGGGTCTGGGTGCCACAGCTACTCTCTGCCTCCATACCAGGGCCTTCTGGGTAAGGCTGAAGTGGGTGGTACTCACAGATGATGTTGGATCTAGGCGCCATTGGCTGTGTCCAAGGTGGATGGGTTCCACTGAAGCACAGAGCCAGCCAGGCAGAGTTATGATTCCCCACTAAGGACCATGAACATAAATATGATTTATAGGACTGAGCTTTTTGTTGTAGGAGTGCCCTGCTACACAGCTTTTTAATTAATGTCGACTTCAAGGTCATAATCTTTATTTAAAAGGAAATCATTAATGAGTGATCTGCGGAGTGGCATAGGCTTAATCAGAAACTCTTAAAAATAGTAGAGCACTTAGTTAAGCACCCTGACCTCCTGGTACACACCTTGTGTATTAACACAGTCCTCTATCAGTTAAAAAACAAAACAAAACTGAAGCCCATGTCTTCAATGACACCAACAGGAATGATAATTTGGGGACTGTAATAGCTACATGAAGCTTTTGCTGACTTGGGAACAGGCTAGTCCGTGTAATTCTTGGCTCAGAAAACATTTCTCTGTAAATGACTGATCTGAGCAAGGGCAAAAGAATTTGATAACACATCTAACTCTGAATGGGCTGGCTTAGAAAGATCTAGCAGAAACAAAAACAGTACCTTAGTGACAGAGGGCACTGTTGGGGGGCACTATTTTAACACTTCTGTTCCATAGTCCAGGGGAGTTTCTGGTCCATGTTGGTCCCCTCCATGTGCAGGAACGAGCGTAACATCAGGATAGAATTATCAGTCTGCCTCATTGGCTTTCACTGGAATAATTTAACATGGACAAGAAAAACAACAGTATACCTAACTCAAAGATACATATTGTATAATGACCAATCCTACCTTGCCCCCCTTTGTAATTTCAAAGCTGACCCTAGATTCCTAGGCTCACAGTCTCTAAGGAGACTTTGTCTTATTTAATTTGTTGGAGAAAGAACCACTTAATTTGGAGGAAGAGCCACATAATTTGGAGGAAGGCTACTTAGAGGGTAGTTGGATCCAACCCAGTTATTTGTGCCTGAATAGATTTATCTGGAAGTGTGCCAGAAAAACTCAAGTGATATGAACAGAGCTTACAAACAATCACCTTTCCCCGCCAAAGAGACAAGAGCTTCTGAGAAGTAAGCAATGTGAACTTTTCAGAAAACAGGAGGTCCCTTTTCCATTAGAAGGATAATGGAAACTCAAAAGGAGTCACCCTTCTCATCTAACTAATTTTTCAAAAGAATAAAATTAATACATCAGAGAGCCAAAGGCAGTATGAAAGGGCTTGCCTAATTGATGTACATTTCCAAAAGTGAACCAACTGAAAATGACGACTGAAGATAAACTACTGCTGGGTCAGAATAGACAAGAGACAGGCAGTCGTCTCTAGGCAGGAAAGGGGCAAGCTGGCTGGCTGACACACTTGGCTGCTTTGCAGATGGACAAAATGCCCCTCCAGCAGTCCTCACCAAGACCAAAGGTCAACTCACTTGTATATTTCTATTCAGTTTAGGAAAAGGTTGAAAAAAATCAAAGCCGATACACTGATGCATACTCATCCTTCAGCTTACTGTTGGTGTCAGAACAATGTCACAGAACGGCATCGTCCCGTTTCCTCAGAGAAGTTTCAAACCACCAGTGACTCTCTCATAAGACTACTACTACAGATGGAGGAAAATTTCTGCTGCCTGATTATCTCTTAGGTTTCACTGGACCCAAGTTCCAAAAAAACTTAACTGACTGAACCTTTCTCTGGCTTCAGAAGGAAAATCATTCTCCAGGCCTAAGTTTCCTAACTCCATTTTGGGAAATTCCTGGAGAACTGGGTAAAGTTTTTTTTTTGAGGGGAAGGTAGGTTTCTTGTGGTGCTGAGGGACCTCAACAGGGTATAATGACATATGGTCCAATCTGTGCCATGTTCTTCTGGGGAACTGATCTCTGTAGACTGGGGATGTAATTCTGGAAGATCTCCATGTCCTACCTGGAAGATGACAAACCTACTGCTTTCCTAGCAGTCCTCAGAGCTTATGCTGTTGTTAGTCACCTCTAGGCAGTGTATGAAGAGATTCTCCCTTGTAGTTTGAGACCCAACAGTTGATTCTCATTTCCCAAGGAAAGCAAGCCAATTACCAAGGAAAGCAGGCCAATTAGCAGTCTGTGCTGGGCTGCAAAGTGACAGTAAACTCCTTTCTTGCAGAAGATTGAATCCCACAGACTTTTGTTTGCCTGGATGCACTTGATCTCTTCAATGACCAGTTAATGCTTTAAAATAAAGATAGATTCAGGTGGGTGTGAGCTTTCAGACAATGAAATGGAAATCGCCAGGCTACATATACAATGAGAGAGTAAATTAGCAGTAAATTAGTAAATGATCCTGTTTACTACTTTACTCTCTCAAGGTGATTTCCATTTCACTGTCTGAAGAAGTGTGCATGCACACAAAAGCTCACATCTTGAATAAAACTTTATTGTGCTTAAAGGTGCCATTGGATTCAAACTCTGCTGTGCAGTTAATAAGTTGGTGGGGTGTGGAATGGTACAGTATAGCCTGATCTCATCAGATATCTGAAGCTAAATAGGGTTGATACTTGGATCGGAGATCACCAAGGAAGCTTTTGCAGAGGATGACTATGCCAAAGCACCTCTACTTAATCACTTGCCCGGTAAACCCTATGGGGTTGCCAGAAGTCAATAGAGACTTGGGGGCTTTTCGCACGCCTTCAAAATCGCACAATGGTTGCCAATTGAAAACGCTACTGATTTGCCATTATGCACAACGTCGTTGACAATCTGCCACACACCTGAAACCGATCCGCAAAAAGCGCTTCCTTGTAGCGCTTTCAGGGAAATCCCCAAAAGTGGATTCACCCTCCGGAAAGCGCTACACTCCTGCAACCAATCTGCAACACTAGCGGGAAAGTTTTGTGCATTACCATTGTTGTGGTTTCTACAAAGTCCCTCCCCCTGTCTCTGTCCTCTGATCTTCCGGCGAAGCGATTGCCATTTTTTTTTCTCCGAGCGAGCGAAGTTCAACCCACCAGCGAGCCTGTTTAGAGGCTTCCCCGGCTTCAGTCCCTCCCCAGAGCTGTTTAGTCACTAAGCACAAACAACAAAGAAGCCCGTTTGCTGATGTATTTTCCCTTTATTTTTTACACTGTTTTCGGCCGAAAATCGGGCCCGTGAGGGGGCGGGATTTTTTTTTCACTTGGGGGGAGCGTGGCAATGATGAAACGACAGCTCAAACACACCTGCCAGCTGGATGGGTCTCTCCGTTGCAACGAATCAACACATATTCGTTGCAATGGGTGTGTGTTTTTTTTTTTAAACCTTTCTTAAAGGGAAAGGGGATGTTTGGGAGCATGCTAACGGCTGCCCATTGGCTGCTTGACAGCCAGGGGCGGGACGAGCTCGGCAATAGCGCTTCCTTTCTAGCGATTTTTGCTGAGACCGGAAGCTTGTGGGAAACGATGGAAACGCAACTGGATTCCACTACAAAGTCAGGTATGCATAATGACGAATTCCACTATTTTAAATGGCGATTTTTCGTTCAGCAAACAATTTGCTACAAGGATCCCGGTGCGGAAAGCCCCTTGATAACTCTTTACAGGAAGGTGCCTGTAGAACTGAAGTTCCCAAAAGTGAACCAAACTGTGTGCGAGATGCAAGGGCAAGCCCCCTTGAAAGCGAGCAGTTCATCTGACCCCTTGAAAATTTTTTACTTGCTTTGAAATTATTTGAGCATGAACATAAATCTATTAACACATCTAGAGCCTTCTTAAGGAGAAAACACAGTTGTTGCTCTTGTTACTGGAACAGTTGAGATTTACACCTTTAAGCAACCTCCCTTTCCCCATGTTCACAGACCTAATTATCCCTCATGTACAAGACTGGGTACTCAGTTGCTGATACTATCAGTATCTTTAAAGCTTGCTCTTCTCTCTTTTTATTTTCCAGTTCTTACCTTTGTCCGGTTATCTGGCTTATTTTATTGTGAGACCTTTAAAGGACAGGGACTGATTAATAGTAGTTTATATCTGCAGAACACCATTCTGAACTCTCACAAGAATTTCTATATATCTAGAAATCACATCCCCAATGGACCAAAGGAAGGAGACAGAAGAGCAACTAAAACCTTATTATACAAATCCACTACATTTCCAGAGAGCCAAACCTGGTTCATTAGCCTGAAAATAATAAAATGTTCTTCTTGAACTTCGTCAAGTTCACTCGTTCTCTTCACCTCACTCTTAATTCTTAGTACTGAAGTGGATGTTCAGGACTTCCATACTGAAGTGGATGTTGGACTAGATGGCCTGTATGGCCTCTTCCAATTCTATGATTCTATGACTTATTGGACTTGTTCCAGACAAATATGAATCACACCACTGTACACAGCATTGCAATATACGGCTTCCTAAGGTTTATATCAATGCCATGATTTATGGTCCTTCTTTCTGAAGGACTGAGAGTAAGGTTCAGTTTCTTAGTTCTACTGTGTGCCATCATGCTCTCATTCCTGGTTTTTTAGAAAGAACAAATCGTAAATAATGGTCACAATCTGATCCCCTAAATTAGAGTCATCTTTAAATGCTCCAAGCAGAACAAAATTAATTTGTCATTTTTTAGGAAATCAGTGAAATATTCTTTGCTGGGTTCTTATACCTTTGTCAGCAATAAATGTGAAAGTTTTATAACTGACATTGAGATCTTCTGGGGCATGTATCATTTGGAACTGCTATTAACTGCCAAAGTCTGGCAAATACAGATCACGACAACATGCAATAATAATTTGCACACTGAACTACAATTTTAAGAGCCCTAAATAACAAATGTGGCCAACTCCATTATTGTTACATTCTTATCTGTATTTGCTTTTTGGCTTCTATTGTTAAGGAAATTAGACTATTAAACATAATTGAGTACTTGAATATTAGACTTTTCACCTCATTGTTTTAGAAGTTGAAAAGCCATGCAAGACAAAAAAACACATTCATTCAACATGCATGGATGTTTTGGTAAGGTTCCACATGATATTCTTGTTGACAGCTTGGTAAAATGTGGTATTGTTCGGAAGATTGAGAACTGGTTGACAGATCGTACCCAAAGGGGGTTTTGTTAATGGTTTGTCATCCTCTTCGAGAGGAATCCCTCAAGGATCTGTTCTGGGCCCTGTGTTGTTCAGCATATTTAGAAATGATTTGACTGAAAGAATAGAGGGGGTTGCTTATTAAATATGCAGATGATACTAAAATGGGAAGGGTATCAAACACAGCGGAAGTCAGAATCAGAATACAGGATGATCTTGAAAGGCTGGAAAACTGGGCTAAAATGAATTTCAGTAGTGATAAATGTACGATTCTGCATTTAGGTAGGAAAAATCAAATGCATCATTCTAGGATGGGGGAGACTTCTCTTGCCAGAAGTATGTGTGAAAAGAATCTAGGGGTCTTAGTAAACCATACACTGAACACGAGTCAGCAGTGTGACTTGGTAGCTAAAAGGCAAATGGGATTTTGGGCTGTATCAAAAGAAGTATAGTTTCCAGATCGCATGAGGTGATGGTACCAGTTTAGTCTGGTTAGACCTCACAGAGTACTGTATTCAGTTTTGCACACCACAATTGAAGAGGGATGTAGACAAACTGGAGCACATTCAGAGGAAAAGAACAAAAATGCTGAGGGGTTTGTAGATTCAGACACATGAGGAAAGGTTGGGGGAGCTTGTCTGTTTAGCCTGAAGAGGAGGTGAGAACCCTTTAAATTATTTGTCTGTTCCCTTGCTCTATATGTGAGCATGTGTGTCACTTTTTATTTTTTGTTCTTTTTTATCGGGGGAGCGCATGTAGAACTCCAGCAAAATACGCCACTTGTTTTTTGTTTGTGAATGGCTGGAAACTACAGCCCCCCCCCCCCCCGGGTTGACAGGTGCCCTCTGGTTGCTGGGAGGGGATGGGGGGGAGTGAGGTTGCCAGATCCAGACAAGTTAACTGCCAGGGAAGGGCAGAAACCACAGTTGGAATCATCTCTCCAAGGCATAAATTTTCCCTATCATTGACAAATCTTTTGCCCCCAAAGCATCACCTCTTTGCTTCTGAGAAGGGGCTGCTGTTTGGGAAGATTTGCACAGCTGTCTCTAAATGTATGTTTGCGCTATGAAACTATCAAAACTTGAAGACGGAGCTCTGATAGATAACCAATGCCTCTGTGAACAAATGAAATTGTGTTGCAATGATTACTTTGGTGTTTGTTTGTTTTTTAAGGAGGGGGGAGGTGGGCTTTGCGTGGCTAGCCGAGGCTGATTGGTTGTCCGGTTGATTGGCAAGCTTGAGGTGGGAGGGGGCGAGGGAAGGTTGTGGCGTTTTCATTGCTCCTCAGCAAGAACGTGAAGTAGGTCAGGAATGCTGAAGGAGAAACAGTCCTGCTAGGAAAACAGTTTTTGGCCAGGTGTGAAATGACAATGGAACGCAACAATACACAGCAATGGAATATTCAGTGTTGGTTACAGATTTCTACCAGCTGTGCGGACTGGCCCTGGTTTCTTTTGGGGGGGCATCATCTGGGTATTGAATCAGGGTCACTATGGTGGGCAGGTAGTTGTGAATTTCCTGCATTCTGTAGGGGGTTGGACTGGATGATCCTTGGGGGTCACTTCCAGTTCTATATTTCTATGAAGGCATTTGCTATATGCTACTGTGAAGCTTCGATAGAGCAAATACATAATTACAAAAACTAAACTTTGGACACCCCCCTACATCACATGACCCCAATTTAGAAAAGTGAAGCTTTTGATTGTAGCTGCAGAATAAATACATCGGAGGAAAAAGAATGGTGTGTAATGCAGACACAGAACCCACAGCCAAGATTAAAGGTTTACTGCTCTGAAAATCTGCAGTAAGATGTATGTGTATAATGGGCCACAGAACAAAATTTTGATCCAGTTAAAAAATATGGATAAGGGGATTCCTCGCTGCAGATGAACCCAAATGTATGTTTCCAGTTCAATTTCTGAATCAAATATACAACATGCTGCTACGCACTTCATTTGGCAAGTCCAAGCAATGTTTGAGCTTCATTTGGTATTCATTTGTTTAATGTTAAAATGAGCCTGTCTTCAGATTCCGTGACAAATGCTGTCTTTCTTTTGTATCTTAACTAGTTATTAGATGGAGCTCCTGTGAGAAAGTACATTTGCTTGATAAATCACTGGTCATCATTGTACGGTTTGTATACATAGGCCCGAGAAGATAGATTTCTCTTTGCTCATCTGACTGCATTTCAATGAAAGAATAAATTCTGTGAAAAATGACATGCACTGTCTCGCCTACTTTTTTTTATTTAAAGAAATGCATTAAAAACAAAAAATCTCCACCATGTTTCTTAGTATTCTTCTGATAACTGAATGTTCAAAAAGGAGAAATAATATAATGGAATAGAAATAGGTAGAAAGAAAGGTGAAGAAGAGAATGATGTAAGCTGCTTTGGGTCCTTATTGGTGAGAAAAGTGGGGTCTGAATGAAGTGCAATGAAATATAAATAAAGTGCTAAAAGTATCTTGTTCCCTGTGCATTTAGATAATTGTCTAACTTCTCAGTTTCAGCATGACAAAGCTTCTGTCCTTCATATGTTCAGAAAAATGATTTTTATTGACCGATCTGACTACTCAATGTTAATAGTTCCTCACATAATGACCACTGTCAGCAAAATCCATTCCAGCCATTTAAGGCATTAAACCTGTGCATCTGTATAGTTGCCAAGAAAGTTTCTGGGTGACCTTGGGCAAGTCACACACTCTCTGCCATGACTTATGCTTGGGACCATTGGTCTGCCATACTTTTGTTCATTTGTTATGCTGTGTTCGGAATGCAGTTGGTGTGTTTATTGCTTGTATGCAAAGGACGGGATGTAGAACCATTTGGCAAGGTTGGGAACAGATCCATTTCTCAAAAGTCTTCAATCTTGTTCTGCTCTTTGTGTATGATAAGTTGTGAAGCAAATGTTGATAGGTTGCTGCTGGGAAACAAGGGGAGATACCAGCTGTCTAGGTCTGTGCCCTTGCAGTGTTTTCTCATGCACGTTGGATTTCTCAACTGAGAACAACAAATGGATCTCTGCTTTCCTGTGGTAAAGGGGGGGGGGAACTATCTTTTCTGTAGTGGTCTGATATGATGTAGAGGAAGTGGGAGGTGATAAAATGGTATATTGGTTCTGTATTAGAAATTGACTTCAGAGTCAACAATGTTATATGCATGGACTTCATTATCCTTTCTCTCAATAGACATTTTTGCCTAAGACACCAGCTGATTTATTTTGGAAGGACACATGAGAACACATTCTCAGCCTAACCTACCTCGCAGATTTGTTGAGAAGATAAAACACAGGAGAGGAGAAGGATGTAAGCTGCTTTGATTGCCATTGGGGGGAAAGTGGGACATAAATAAGCGCACATACTAAAATTTAAATATACACACTTCTGGCTGTTTTTTCACACTTTGTCTAATGTACTCTTACATTACAGCAGTTGCTTCCAACTGGATATTCCTGTGGAAAATCCAGTCACAAACAATTATTATTGTGCATCAAGAGTGTATTATCCAATAACGGTGAAAACAGATATATTTTAGGAGAAATTGCTTTAGGAGGAAAAATAATGCAGCTAAGTCTTATTTGTATGCCTGATAAGGTTGCCAACTCAGTATTAGGGATTTGTGGAGAGTTGGAGGTGGAGCCTGGGTAGGTCAAGGTTTGGGGAGGAGAAGGACCTCAATGGGGTATAAAGCCACAAAGTCCACCCTGCAAACCAGAACTGAGCTCTGTCAGCTGGATCTCTAGGCCCCACCTGGAGGTTAACAACACTACTGCATGTATTCTTTCATCTTGAAACATTTATTTAGCTCTACCTGTTTTCAGTTTACTTACTGCAGAAAATAACGTTATTGTGGCCATCCCTGGGGGTGTGCAGATGATAGTGAGAGAGCACTCTAACAATGAGGGCCAATCAGTTCAAATTGCATTCAGACAACTCATTCCCTACCTGATTGGCCCTCCCCATGGCACTGCAGCTGGCCATAGGAGTGCTCTTTGCTTTCCACCACCTTTCCTCTCCTCAGAGGAGCTGGGGGAAACCCAGCAGCCTTCTCCAACCTGGCCTGGACCTTGGGAGATGTGGGGAGATGAGAAGGAGGCACCCCCCACAAACTTCCCTGCTGGCCTGGCCATTGAGAGATGTAGGGTGGGGGGGAAGGAGGCAGCACCCCCCAAGGCCTTCCCTATTTGGGCTGGCCCAGCCTTTCAGAAATGTGGGGGACCAGAAAGGCCTTATGGCCTTCCCTGCACAGCCTGCCCTTTGGGAGACTGGGTGGGTGGGAAGCAGGCATCCCACCCCCTCCCCCATGGCTTTCTCCACCAATCCTGGCCTTTGGGAGATGTGGAAGAAGTGATGGGAAGGAGGAAGACCCCTTGCAGCCTTTTTTGCCTGGCCTAGCCTCTGGTAAATATGGGGCAGGAAGGTGGCAGCCCTCCCTGAAGCCTTCCAACCCAATCTTTGGAAGAAGTGGGGGGTGGGAAGGTTACAGACAATCCCTCCACAGGTTTCCTGGCCTGGCCTTTGGATGATGTAGGGTTTGAGGAGAAGGTGGGGACAGTGGTGACTAGGGTTGTGTGCAGTTGCATCCGAATCAGCCGCTCCAGGACACCACAGCCAGTGGCTTACCATGGGGGTGAGGGAGGGTGTGCGGCTGAACCCTCCCCCCATGGTGAGGCACTGGTTGCGGCGGCTGATTTGGAAGCAATCGTGCAAAACCCTAGTGGTGACCTGTGTAGACACTGTTGTTTGGGGGTGGAGGTAGGTGGGCCAGTGCCCCTCCAAAGCAGCTGTTTTGTCCAGGAGAATTGATACCTTTCTTCTCTTCTCCTTCATTCTTTCTCTCTTTCTTTCTCTGTCTCTTTCTCTCTCTTTCATTCTCTCTTTCACCTTCCCGAAGGTTTCCAGGCCCCCACCTGGATGTTGGCAACACAGCTGCCTGCATATGCAGGAAGAGTCAGGAATCAAGCCCAGTTCTTGAGATTAGAGTCTGCTGCTCTTTAACCCCTTCACCATACTGGATCTCAAGATTGAGTGGGGAGCAGGGGGAAGGAGGGTGAGAACCCAGGAAGTTCACAGTTCAGGTATATGTGCTAACAACCACTGTATTCCTGGGTGCAATGGGCTCTGCCTCTAGTATACAGATATAGATGATGTAGTTAAAGCAGTTTCAGGGGCTGTTTTTCATCCACCTATCCTAAATAACTTAGATTTTAATTTATGCTGATGATACAGCATTATTACCCCATTTAGTAATAGGTCTGAAATATATGTTGATGAGTTTTGATTCTTATTATATGTTTGAAGGCCTAACAATAAATCTTGACAAGTCAAAAGTTGTAGTCTTCACAACAGGTTGTCATCTGATGAAAAAAAGATTGGAAATTGGTGAAGATATTTGAATATGATATATACCCAAAATTTATCTCAGAAAGATGAATTTCAGTCCATGTTGAATAAAATAACCTCATATCTAAATGCTTTGACACATTTTTGTCACATGGAAGGAGGGAGCCATTTACTTATTTATTCGATTTTTATTACTGTCCCTCTTGGCATAGCCATCTCCATCAGTACTTTATGGAGCAGGCGTATGGATCAAAGGTATCTCAAAGAGCACTGATTACTTTAAGATTTTAAAGGAAAATAACTATATTACCAAATGCCTATCTAGTATCTGTCAAGGGTTTGCAAATCCCTCTTGAGAATCAGTGGTTTGTCTAGACTCTTTTAACTCAGAATCAAGATTCTCTTTAACAATAGATCTATACTCCTACCCGGATTAAATCATGTTCCCTTTCAAAGTAAATGGAAAAAGTTGGTTGACCAGAGACTGAACCAGCTGGGTTTTTCTACAATTTCGTTATCTTCAATAGAGAATGAAATAACAGCATTCTGGAAGGTCAAAAAAGAACTATTGATAATGGACTTTAGAAATACAAACCAATGAGCAAAACAGGTATGTTCTTCAGCCTATAGTGGATGTGAATCCCCTGCTATATTACCATCTTATTTAAAATCTATGACTGTACCCTGATATCAAGATTGTTTTTTTTTTTTGGGGGGGGGGCGGGTTCTTAGATTAAATGCTGTTATGACTCCAAAAATGAAAGGACGCTATCTGGGAATCTCTTTTTCAGAATGCACTTATTTTTGTTATATAGGAAATATAGGTACTCTGGCTCACCTAGTTTTCAGATGCTCAAACTTCAATGAGGAAAGAGAAAGATGGATTAAACTCCTGTGGGAGAAGAATGAGTTTATAAATGTAAATTTAGACCTATCTGTAAACCGCCCGTGGCGCCGCGGGCGCCACGGACTAAATAAAGCAGTAAGGGGTCCTGGGGCGGGATGAGTCCGGGATGAGGAAGGGTCCAGATTGGACCCTTCCTCATGACAGACAATCGGAGGGACCAATCGGCAGGCGCGAAGCGCCTGCCGATTGGTCCCTCCGATTCCCAGCCCCAGGAACTGCGAGCCGCGCGCAGCGCGGCTCGCAGTTGCTCCCGGCCTGACGCGGCGAGAGGCGCGAAGCGCCTCTCGCCGCGTCAGGCCACCGCCTGATGGAGCCCCCGGCGGCCTGACGCGGCGAGAGGCGCGAAGCGCCTCTTGCCGCGTCAGGCCGCCGCCTGAGGGAGCCCCCGGAAGTCGCGCGGAGCGCGGCTGCCGGGGGCTCCCTGTCCGGCGGCCTGACGCGGCGAGAGGCGCGAAGCGCCTCCCGCCGCGTCAGGCCGCCGCCTGGGGGAACCCACCGATGCCTTGAAGAAAAAAAAAGACCCGCCGCTCGGGCCGCGGCCTGGGGGAATCCCGGACACAAAGAAAAAAAAAACAGCGAGAACCGCCGCTCAGCCCGCCGCTGGGGGACTCCCAGACTCAAAAAAAAAAAAAAAAAGGGGAGAGAACCGCCGCTCGGCCCGCCGCAGTGGGACTCCCGGACTCCAAAAAAAAAAAATTAAAACGGACGCGCCGCTCCGACCGCCGCCTGGGGGACTCCAAGACTCAAAAAAAAAAAAACCGGGGAGAGACCCGCCGCTCGGCCCGCCGCAGGGGGACTCCCGGACACCAAAAAAAACACAACCAGAGACGCGCCGCTCCGACCGCCGCCTGGGGGAACTCCCGGACTCAAAGAAAAAAAAAACCGCGAGAACCGCCGCTCGCCCCGCCGCAGGGGGACTCCCAGACTCAAAACAAAAAAAAAAAACGGGGAGAGAACCGCCGCGAACAAGACACCCTGCCCGCCGCAAAGGAGCCTCCGGAGCCGCACGCCGCGAAAGAGCTGCCCGCCGAAGGACCCGCCCGCCGCGAACAACACGCCCAAGGAGCTGCCCGCCGTCGCTACAGCCCTTTCAAAGGTAAGCCATCCCCGCCTTTCCCACCCCCACCCCGCCCGTCCCTTTCCCCGGCCGAAACACACTCGCTCCGCCCGTCCTTACCTTCCTCCTGCCCCTCCAACGCCCTTTTCTGCCTTTTCTGCTGTGGCTAGGCCGCGCGTCCTTCACGGCCGCCGCCACAGCACTAGACTGAACCAGGCATGCGCGGACTCCGGCGCATGCCTGGTTCCCTTCCCCAACGCAGCCCTGCCCCACCCCTCTAACACGCACGCGCGCCATCCCGCTACCGCGCCGCCCTCCCCGTCGCCTCGCTGCCCACCACCCCTCAGCCTCGCTACTGCCTCCCCCAGGCCCGCCATGGACACCGGACCACACCCGACGCCGAGACTTGCCCGCCTGCAATCGCGACTTGCCCGCCTGCCGCGCCGGCCTCAGCACCCAGGGTCCCTGCCAGGTCAGTCGCTGCCGCCTTTCGCCTACCCTTCCTTACCAGGCCCGCCCAGACCACTCCCCCCAGGGTGCCTCTCATTGATCGGGATGGGTGGCTTCCTGTGCCCGCCTGTCTCCCTTGCCCATACTCCCCTTTCAAAGCCCATTTTTACAAATGGGCTTTTTTTACTAGTCTTTTATATTACGAGATGTGAACCCATATAGTAACCAGGTCATTGGCATCCTATCTCTTGGCAACTTGACATAAAATTAAAATTGATAAACTTTTATGATTCCCTCATAGGATAAGGCGGCTAAAGCCAAAGAACATTATAAAGGAAAGGAAGGGAAGGAAAGGAATATTTGGCCACTGGTGTTACCTGGCATGAGGTTGTTTACCACCAAGCCCAGAATCTTCCCTATCTGCGTAAAATGGGATTTAATCCACGGCAGGAATACTAAATTTCATAAAGAGCTATTACTACTAGGTCTAGGAGTTTCAGACTATATCAGCAGCCATGCAACCTACTGGCAACTGTACATATATGGCAAGCTCTGTGACAAGTTTATCCCAAGTCCCAGTTCTGAATCATAGGGCCCCAAATTACTTATTGATTGCCACACATTATCCACAAAGTTGCAGATGAGCCCATTGACTAGTAGGGGATAGTTTCTAGATATAGGAGGACTGGTTGGAAATTTGCTTAGGGGCCTAATGAAACATGGCCTTCTATTTCTATGCTTTTATATATATGCTGGTTAACCTAGTTCCATGTTTATTTAATTTATTTATTTGGATTTTTATTTTGATGTAAATGTTGATGTAAATATGCCATGATAAAGACTATCCAAATTATAACTGAAGAAAAAAACTAACACAATGATTTTGTGCATGCTGGAATCAAAGGAAAAGACTTATGAAGAATGGAAGAGAATGTATAAAACAGAGTATGAATAAAAATTCACAAAGAAGAGACTGTGGAAGTAAAAATGAACCATAATGGAAGCATATTAAAAACTGTAAGGTCTGCTATGGTGAAGTCACGTAGATTAGGTGGGAAATGTTGTGACTCAAAAAAACAAAGAGCAAGTGACCTTGAAAATGGAATAAACTGGTCTGGATCAACCCATGACCATCTGCATGCAAAAGGCAGTAGGAAGTGACTACGATATATACACAATAATTTGTATATGGAATAATGGAATGCCTGGTGGGAGACAGCACTGCTCTGGAGGCACTGCTGGAATGGCTGGCGGCTGAGCGCAGGAGCCTGCAGGAGGAGCGGCAACTGTGAAAGTGCCTCCCCTGGCAATCTGCTCACCCTACAGCGACCCCTGTGAATGAGTTGTTCGACCCCGAAAGGGGTCCTGACCACCAGCTGAGAACCACTGGTTTAAGGGCACACATCCTAGGGAAAATGAGGCAGCAGCAGTTGGGAGTATAGGTTTGATAAAGGGGCAAGTGATTAACACCTCACGGGCAAAAAGGCAAAAGACACTGGGAGGGTAGAAAAGGAAAGAAATATTTGTGGACAGCAATGAAAAGGACAAATAGGGTTCGAGAAAAGAAAAAGAACATTTCCCTTCAACAAGACGTACTGTGAAAAGCTTAGCTGAATAGGTTTAAAAATAGTATTTGTTTGTCAAAAGTTAATTATAGCATCCATTGTTTTGGAAATAAGAGAAACATATTAAGTTCTCTTTCCCTCTCTTCTGTTTGTGACCAGTAGAGACCATTTTGCATGCTCAACACATAAACAGCAAGCAAATCTTTATCCTTTCAAATTTCTAACCTGCTACTTGTCTAAGGAAAACAAATATAGTTTTCAATTTTGGTTGACATAAAACTTTTGATAGAGGGAAGAAACCTGTGTGTGCCTACATATATTTGGAGCATTCTATGCTTATGGACTCAATGATTACCCTGCAGAAAGGTACACTGTCTTGAGAGGTCCTCTGATCAGAGAATTGAATGCTGCATGTGGCAATCCCCAAAGGAGGAATGGGAAGGTGAGGACAGGACTTCACACTTCACTTCTGACCGAAAATTATTATTTCATTAGATAGGGGCACTGCTCTGTGTTTCACCAAATTCTCTATGGGAGTGTTACATAATATCTTAAATGATTTTGGAAGGCCTACAAGAAGGAGCTGTTCCACCAGGCCTATGATTCAGGTCAGGAAAGAACATAATAGATGCTGGCCTCCCTTCCTGACAGTCCCATCTGAAAAATGGAAGAATTATTTTTGAGAATGCTAAATTAACTACATTCTTAATATGTTTTATTTTGTATTTTATGGGTTATATTGTATTTTATGAGTTTTTATATTTTATATATTGTAAGCTGCCACAAGCCAGCTCATCTGGGAGTGGCGAGATAAAAATCTAATAAATAAATAAATAAATAAATAAACAAACAAACAAACAAATAAATAAATAAATAAATAAATAAATAAATAAATAAATAAATAATGTTGCACATTCCATATATAAGTCTAAGCATGTAAACTGCAGTGCCTCCACATGCCTGAGTTATAGATTCTTATTTATTTATTTTATTAGATTTTTATACCGCCCTCAGTGGCATTTTCTGACTATTCTTTCAGCTGGATACAGATTTGGGCTGCATTTTGTCTATCTGAAATGGCTGCTCCCCAAAAATCCCAAAAAATATTCAGGATTTTTCAGGATGACTAGATAGTCACATTTAAAGGGCATTTAAAAGGATTACAGTCCATTTAAATACCTTTCTCCTGAACTCTCCCCCTTTTAGAAGATATTTAAAGGGACAGCGAGTCCTTTAAATGCTTTTGGACTTCACTCACACAAAAGACATTTAAAGGGGCTGCATTCACTTAAAATATTTACACCTGCATTGGAAGCCCCCTAATCCAATATTTTTCAAACTTCCAGAAACCCCAGCTCAATTCTCCATTATAATCAGAACCACTGACTATAATGGTTTCCATATAAGTATAATGGTGTGGAAAATATTCAGCATTCCTGAATATTTACCAAATCTGAATACCATACCTGTACTGGGATTCAGGTATATTGGGAAATACCAGTATTTTTCAATATACCTGAACGTGAAGAAATATTTTTTCATACCTCTAGTATTTAGGTATAAATCCAAAATCCAGCATTCAAAGCCAGAAAGGCCCCAAAGTGTCTTTGTCTCAAAATATGTCTGTTGAGTATTTTATAAACTCTCATATTTTCTCTAGCAAATGGATTTAAAACTTCTTCTTTGTCATGACTATATAACTGGACATGAATGAATAGCTTTAAGGTTGTGGAAAGATAATCTGTTGAGTAAAAGGTTGACAAGAAAATTGAGTTATTAGAGTAGGGGGTTGCAAGGGTCAAACATCTGTAGGCCCCACAAAGCTCATTATATATTAGTTTATATTGCCTAAGAATACTAGACAAACAAGGTTGTACCCATCTGACCTTTTACCATTGACCTTTAGAGCAGCAGATCACATAATCGAACAGGAAGACACTTTGCCCATGTAGAAAATCAGCATTAATTGTTGCTAATAAAAGTATAAAATATGCTATATTACTAACACCATTTGGGGGTACTGCAGGAAGAGGGACCTAAGTCTGTGTTTTACCTGGAGCACTGGGTTTCCTTTCTACAGCCCAATATACACTCATCCATAATGAAGCTATTCCAATAGTTAACTGCTATTTCAATTTTTCCAATACGTTCCTTTATTTCCTTTGCTTTTAAACTGCACAAGTGACATCATGTTTGTGAAGTTACATTGGGTAGCTCCAGGAATCCCCAGAAACTCCAGGTAAAACCACAGGTAGCTGACTTTTAAAATGTTTTTCTTCAACAGGAGGCCTCACTGTGGGAGAAACAGTGGAATGTTTTGATCACATTTCCTGGATGCTGCTGAGTAGCGCTAAACCTTCTGGTTTTATTTGTGCCAAAATGTAGAAAGTGCCTCTTTTGCTAAGAAATATATGTAGCTGAAGTAGGTTTTCCTGGAATTTTCTGCCACCCCAAGAACTTGCCTAGGGTGCCTCTTTAACTGGGCTGACCCAGTACATGTGAAATAACAATGAGCTTTAGAAGAAAAAAAATAATTCTAATATTTTTTTTCTTTTAGTAATCAGTATCTATGCTGGCTACTCCCTAGATTTTCTAATTTTGTTCATTATGTTCTCTAATTTTTCCAGAGAGACAAAATCCAGTAACTATTTGATATACAACTGCTGTACCCAGCTGGCTTTCACTCTGGCAGTTGCCTTTGATACAACATCACATGACGTTCCTCATTACTTCAGATAAATTATTCAGAAACTCCCAGATGCAATGTCCCACAGTTCACTAAACTGCCGCCCGGGTTTGACAAAAATGTGAGCCTTTCACATCACAAAACAAACGTGAGTTTGTGAATGCTGTACAATCCCAATTAGCTAAAAGAACTCATGTACAGACTCATGGGTCACTGAGCTGTATTTAAAGAGATTAACATCTTTGGTTATGGTGCCCTATAGAGGCAAAGTTCTGCCTTTTGTTTTACTACAACGGTCTGTAAGTTTATTCTGCAGAATTACTGGCCAAAACATCTAAAGCAATGTTTTGAAAGAGACAGTTTTTCACAGTGTAAAACACCACCACCAAAATGAGTTTATTTGGAGTTACTTCCCAGTTTACTTGGAGTTACTTGAAAAGTATATCCAGGGGCTGATTTACAGACAAATTGCCCACTGCAAGGGTTTGTGATAAGAAGAAGAAGAAGAGTTGGTTCTTATATGCCACTTTTCTCTACCCGAAGGAGGCTCAAAGCGGCTTACAATCGCCTTCCCATTCCTCTCCCCACAACAGACACCCGGTGAGGTGGGTGAGGCTGAGAGAGCCCTGACTGCTCAAGGTCACCCAGCTGGTTGCATGTGGGGGAGCGCAGAATCAAACCCAGCTAACCAGATTAGAAGTCTGCACTCCTAACCACTACACCAAACTGGCTCTCTAATGGGTGGAGTGTATTAAAATATTAGTATACCTCCTTTCCCCATGATTACAAGGACTCAAAACAGTGTACAAAGACATGTCCAGCTGGTAAAGAAACACTTAATATGATAACATAAATTCAACATACAGTATCATCAGCAGACATCATCATCATCCATGTCTCATTGTCAGTGAATTCTGTCCTCATCTGAATAACACACCCTAACAATGCTTATGAAATTGGACTTCTGTCAGAGCCAGAAGCCTTGAACAAGTCTAGCTAAGCATGCTAGAGAAGACAGAACTTCTGGGGCTTCTGAACTTATGGCACCAACAAAGGCTTGCCTTCATATTCATCCCACAAAATGGCAGCACTGCAGGCTGAGACAAGTTGTAAGGATACACTGATTACCAATGAAGGGTCTGAGCCAAGTGGCCTCTGAAATACTGACAGTGTTGCTGGGGTTTGGCCACCAATGGTCACTACAGTAATGGACAGTTGGGATATTTTCCTGTAAAGTTAAATGTCAAATTCCCCCCCCCCCCTAGCCTTTGTGACATCTTTTGGGAGATCATTCCAAAGGGACCACTTCCAGCAAACAACAAACTCAGGTAGTAGCCAATTTAACAGCTATGAGCAAAGGCTCCACTAGCAGGAAAATCTCCCAGGATCTGCCCCAAGAAGCCGGACTGCAGATGATACCACTCTAATGGCAGAAAGAGAAGAGGAACTAAAGAGCCTGTTGATGCGGGTGAAGGAGAAGAGTGCAAAAGTTGGCTTGAAACTCAACATCAAGAAAACAAAGATCATGGCATCCAGCCCTCTCAATTCTTGGCAAAATAGATGAGGAAGAAAGTGACAGATTTTATTTTCCTGGGCTCCAAGATCACTGCAGATGGGGACTGCAGCAATGAAATTAAAAGACACTTGCTCCTGGGGAGGAAAGCTATGGCAAATCTAAACAGCATCCTAAAAAGCAGAGACATCACCCTGCCAACAAAAGTGCGTCTAGTCAAGGCTATGGTATTCCCAGTTGCAATGTATGGCTGTGAAAGTTGGACCATAAAGAAGGCCGAGCATCAAAGAATTGAGGCTTTTGAACTCTGGTGCTGGAGAGACTCTTGCGAGTCCCTTGGACTGCAAGGCAAACAAACCGGTCAGTCCTAGAGGAGATCAGCCCTGCCTGCTCCTTAGAAGGCCAGATTCTGAAGATGAAACTAAAATACTTTGGCCACCTCATGAGAAGGAAGGAAGCCCTGGAGAAGAGCCTAATGCTGGGAGCGATTGAGGGCAAAAGAAGAAGGGGACGACAGAGAATGAAGTGGCTGGATGGAGTCACTGAAGCAGTAGGTGTAAACTTAAATGGACTTCAAGGAATGGCAGAGGACAGAAAGGCCTGGAGGATCATTGTCCATGGGGTTGTGATGGGTCGGACGTGACTTCGCACCGAACAACAACATTCTAGTGGGTATGAAATTGGTTTTGAGACAGATTACTCTTTTTTGTTAGGAATAATTCAAAATGAGGTTGGAACTAATCATGAGTGGGTCAGTTCAGGTCTTCAGTTGGCCCTTTTAGATATGTCACAAGAGACATTACCATCATCATCAAATCATGATATACCATCTGCTGTAACAGTTGAAAAAAATAAGCAAGAATGAGATGACTGGACAAAGGACTATATTATGGAATAACAAAGGAGGAGAATGTGGTGTAGATGTGTGTATGTATTTTTAAAGAGAACTGTTATTATGAGAAGAGGCATTTATTTTATTATATTTATATACTGCCTCCCCTGCAGCTCAAGGCAGTTTATACTGGGACTGTCTCAATATCACACAATACAACATCTTGGCATTTTTTAAACATTAAGTAAACAGTAAGAACTTGCACAAACTTTCATAGTACCATAATATGAAGCAATTTGTTTAATCACTTCAGTTTAATGTTGACAATGGGATTTAGCTGCACAGCTGCTTCAGATTTTTCTATGAGCGCAGTTAGTGGTGGGAGAGGCCTCTGGGCTCTGGTGGATTCCTTGCTTGGACCAAAAGCCTAGTTGGAGCTCCAGTTTGCAGGCCCTGCAGAATTGTTTTAGGTCTGGCAGGGCTCTTAAGTCATCTGGGAACTCATTCCACCAGGTGGGAGCCAGGATAGAGAAAACCCTGGGTCTGGTCGAGGTCAGATGAGCTTCTCTGGGACCAGGGATCACCAGTATGGACCTCCGTATCAGCTGGGCAAGTGGGCGCATAAAGATGTTAAATAGGATTGGGGAGGGAACTGCTCCTAGTGGCACCCCACATGGGAGTTTCCAGCAATGTGATTGGTTCTCTTCTATTGATACCCTCTGTCTATGACCCTGGAGAAAAGAGATGAGCCATTGAGGGGTTGGCCCTCGTATCCCGGCATTGGCAAAGTGGCAGCTAGCAGTTTGTGGTCAACTGTGTCAAATGCTGCTGAGATGTTGAGTAGTATCAGCAGCACTGACCCACCTTGGTCCAGCTGATGACAAAGGCCATCCATCAGGGTGACCAATGCTGTCTCAACCCCATGAAAAGGCTGGAAGCTTGATTGGGCTGGGTCTAGGGTCGAAGCTTCCTCCAGGAATGCAGTCAGTTGGTTCGTGACAGCTCTTTCCACCACCTTCCCTAGAAATGCTAAATGTGAGATAGGGTGGTAGTTGATGAACTCCTGCAGATCCAGGGATAGTTTCTTCAGAGGAGGCCGTATCACTGTCATCTTCAGTCCCTCTGGGAATCTTCCAGTTGAAAGGGAGAAGTTGATTATGTCCCAGAGGGGGGACCCTATCCACACATCCAACCTTTTGATTAGCCACGAGGGCCAGGAGTCCAGGGATCAAGTGATTGGCCTAGTCAAAGTCAGAATCCTGTCAGATGTAGGAAGTGGGAGTGAATGCAGCTGTAGGAATATGTTTTAACTGCTATTTAGGAGTGACTTGCAGCATATGAATGGCTCATTCAATGGTCAAACTATTCTGTATAAGTTATAATAATCTTTGCAGCAGATCTGGAGGACAGGCCATACCGCAAATGGGGAAAATAAAGCAGCTTGGCTAAAATGAACTAACGATTTTGTGGCTGAGATGACCGGTGACTCAGAAGTCTCCAAGATCACAGCTTACCCTGTTAGCTTCTGTGCTGTATACCAGTTTCTCCAAACTTCATATTAGTTAATTAACGTGTTAGCACTTTATTCTGGGGTATTTTATTGATGAGCTAGAGAAAAAAAGAAACCATAGGAGCTTTCATTTCCCTCTCTCTATCAAGAAGGTAGATATTCTCAATTAATTTTGTGCTGCTCCATTGCCTTCAAAGAATGACCGCCAACACCTGAGGCTACACTCATGATGTAGAACCAGTGCAAGCTAGAATAAAAATATGTCTTCATTGTAAAATGATTTTAGTATAGAAGAAGAAAGATAACCTTCTCTGAATCTCATCAAGGTTACACAAACTGCTAGAGGACTTTTAGGTCTGGAATCACCCTGTACGTTATTAAGGGTCAACAGGATGGTGTTGTACAAAGAAATCATGTGAACATGCCCCCCTCAGTAAAGATTATATTTCATGGAAACAAAATCTTTGTTGTGTCAGTCTAGAACAGGGGTAGTCAATCTGCGGGAGGTGGGACTGAGAGGGCTGTAGGACAGCTTCTTTGCGTGAACAGACCTAAAAGAACTGTGACTAGCCCAAGATCACTCAGCTGGCTGCATGTGGAGGTGAAGTGGGGAATCAAACCCAGTTCTCCAGATTAGAGAGTGCTCTTAACCACTACACAACACTGGCTCTAATTGTTAACGAGGAAGAAAAGTGGAAAAATAAGCTTCAGTCATTTTACATGGGTGAGACAGTTAACAGAATTACTGTTCCATGTAAAGAAAATTCACTGGGACACTACGTAATTACCATTATGTACTAGAGGTGTGCAGCTAAAAATTTACTGCTCAAAATCCAATCTAAATCATGCCCCTTTAAAAATATCCGAAACATTCTTAAGCCAAATTTCCATTCTTAACATTCCTAAGCCAAAATTTATTTCCATTAATGTTGAGTAGGAAAAGTCCTGTCACTCTGAATATGATTTCCTCCAAGTGAGGAGACCACAGAGGGGAAGAAGTGATTCAGCATCAAGAGGTACACAAGTTACAGAGGTACATTCCAGTTAGAAAAGTCCCTGCCGAACAGGAACATATTGACTGAAGCACTCATGCCAAGCATGTGCATTTCCCACCAATCATTGTACCTTCTCCACGACTTCAGGTGGGTTTTCTGTTTCTGCACAACAATGGGTCCTACCCGCCTGAGTGACTCTGTTCTCTGAAGCTGTGTATAGCAGACCAGGCAGGAAATGGAAACACTTTGCTTGCATCCATTTTAAGACAGGGAAGATGGGCAGCCCTTCCCTCTACTGCTATTATAAGGAGGCAGCTGTTTCCTCCCCTTGTTTTTTTTTTAAGATTTTTTGTCCAAAGGAGGCCGCTGACAAAACCAACAAATGAAAGACAAGGTATATATGGGGGTAGATTTAGTTTTCCTTATACACCAGATTACACAACTAGAAATATGTTTATATATTCCATATGTTTATGGAAACTATAGTTTAATTTATTTGTAGCGTATATTTTAAACATACAGGTAATCTGAGGAGGATTTTAGACTAATTAAGTAGTTCTACACTATGGGAAGAAGGAACAATATTTAGCAAAGCAGTATTGGACAATTCTGAACAATTCTATTTTGGACTGAATAAGGACTGAACATCAATATGCAACACATGTGCTCTGTCACAGCCCCTCCCTATGCATAAATTGAAAGAAAATACTATATAGATCTATCTCTCTTCTATTGCCAGGATGAACAAATTCCAGTGGTCTTACCATGCATGAAAGCATCTTCTGGCCAGGTGAAGGAAAACACAAAAATGAAGGCTGGGGGCTGATCCTTATACCTGAGAACTGATCTCCATTGAAAATACTTGGCAATGACAACAGGGCCACATAGTAGTAAAGATATTTAACTGTGATATTTACTGTGCTCTACATTCTTTGGTAAATTGTTTTATGGCTTTTTTCTCTACACTAGTGGTTCTCAACCTGTGGGTCGGGACCCCATTTGGGGTCGCATGTCCCCTTCGAGGGGTCCCCAGGTTGGTTGCCACCGCGACAGAGGCCATCGGCAGCCGTAAGCAGCGGTGTGCGGCAGCGACCACAAGTGGCGGTGGGCAGTGGCAGGTAGCGGGCAGTGGCGGCGGAACCATGGCAATGGCCGCCTCCACACCGCCCGACCATTGTGCACCTGCATGTGCGCATTCACACGCACACTGCCCATGCATGTGCGCACACTGACCCCACCTCCGCCGTTGGGGTCACCAACTCAGAGCGGTTGAGAACCGCTGCTCTACACCAACATATTTACAGAGAATAAATAATTACTGTCCATATACATAGCCACACATATGAATAGCAAACTATGTTTATCATAAATTGGGGGGGGGGGATTGCACAGATGACCCTCTCACTTTCTTGGATGAATTTCATTAGCTTGATCTCTTTATTGCATTATAAAGATTGTCAGCCTTGTTTGATTAGTGAGTCTGTAAGAAACAGCCCAGGGAGAAAAGGAGCACTAAAACTTAAGATGGTTGGGAACACTGTCAGGAGCATTCCCATTAACATCTTTTTTGTGAAACCCATCAGGCTCCCCTCGGCATTTAGAAGTCAAGTTTTGGAGGATTAAAGATAGCAAGAATAGGATTAGAGAGTGCCTACTTTGTGCTCTCCTTCTGATTCTGAAAAAATATTGCTTCAGAGGTTTACAACATATTCAATCCTTATGCAGAATTATGGCATGAAGTATTCTGCAGAAGGCCATGCTTCTCAAATTATTCTTCATACTGTATGTACCATCATAGCACATTAATTATGTCAGCACTGCCCCACAGGTCATAAAGGAGCATGGAAAATATATTTCTCAGAATGGATAGTCAATGAGCCACTGCTTTTCAGGCTGTGTATAACCATGCAATCTGCTCCAGTCATTTGGGCAGAAGATTTACATGTTCCCAGAGTGTCAGAGAATAGGTGGCAACCACCATGCCCAAGGCAATGTCAAAGCTGGAGTGAGCCAGGCCCCAATGACAGAAGTAAAAAATGCTACTGCTAGACATACAATTGCCACACAAATTTGTTTATCCCCTAATCGTCACACTAAATTAGTATGTCCTTTAATTAAAAAAAAACTCTGATGTTCAAGAACAAGACAAAAACCAAGAGTATATACGTTAAGCCAGTTATTTCCCCAATAATCTGGTATTTGAGCAAAAACTCTGTGGTAGAAGCCAATTTTATAATAGAGTTTATGCCTGAATGTGGCATGGAAGCTTCTGGAATTACAACATCTGTCATGTGGGCTCACTCTTTCTCCTAGTAAGTTCCCCCATCCCACACCAGTTGCTAGGCTTCTCTCCCTCAGAGGCAAGTTTTCACCTCGATTTCTATTTCCCTTTACTGCCTAAGGCACCCTAGTAATGTGTTTTATTCATTGCTAAAGAACTCTGGCTGCCCCACCCTGCCACAGTAAGATAGTTTGGCTGTTGAATAAGTCTAGGAACCTGAGGGAAGGATCAGGAGCCCTCTTTAACAACTTAAATGGCACTTTGAAATGTACAAATAACAAAATATTTTAACATAAAGGGGAAATGGCAAGAAATCAGGAGTTAAAAATGTCTGAGGTTATACAGTTAACTCTGAGATAAAATCAATACATGCACATACTTTAGTACTTATGTTTCAGGCTAATGGGAGTTTCTTAAACTATTGTAGCAGTATTTTCCCAAACACTCTAGTATACTTTCTTGAACTATTATCTGACTCTTTGGGTTTCCATAAGGCTGGTAGACTCTTTCCAGTACCCAAACTCCTTCTCTTGACACACCAATATTCATCTTTAAGTGATTCATAGAATCATAGGATAATAGAGTTGGAAGGTACCTCATGGGTCATCTATTCAACCCTCTGCACTATGTAGGACACTCACATCCCAATCGGTCATCTGCTGTAACCTGCCACCCCTTTGCCTTCACAGAATCAGCCTCTCAGTCAGATGGCTATCTAGCCTCTGTTTAAAAATTTCCAAAGATGGAGAACCCACCACCTCCAGAGGAAGCCTGTTCCACTGAGAAACCACTCTAACTGTCAGGAACGTCTTCCAGATGTTTAAGATGGAATTTCTTTTGATTTAATTTCACCCCATTTGTTCTGGTCTGTCCCTCTGGGGCAAAGAGAACAATTCTGCTCTATCCTCTATATGGCAGCCTTTTACAAACTTGATGGTTATCAGATCCCCTCTCAGTCGTCTCTTCTCTAGGCTAAACAGACCAAGCTCCCCCAACCTTTCTTCATATGTCTTGGTCTCCAAACCCCTCACCATCTTTGTTGCCCTCCTCTGGACACGTTCTAGTTTGTCAACATCCCTCTTCAACTGGGGTGACCAAAACTAAACACAGTTTTTAAGGTCTCTAAAGGCAGTTTCTATCCACACTAGACCAGGGATCTCTGTACTCTTCAGAGCTAACTTTCTGTTTGACTGGGTAGGAAAATTCTCAATAAAAGATCTATCTTTCTTTGGCCTGAATGGGGGTCTCTGAGTCTCAGGAGATGGAACAGAAAATCAATACAGTTTGTTGTTGTTAGATGCGAAGTCGTGTTCGACCCATCGCGGCCCCATGGACAATGATCCTCCAGGCCTTCCTGTCCTCTACCATTCCCCGAAGTCCATTTAAGTTTGCACCTATTGCTTCAGTGACTCCATCCAGCCACTTCATTCTCTGTCGTCCCCTTCTTCTTTTGCCCTCAATCGCTGCCAGCATTAGGCTCTTCTCCAATACAGTTATGAATGAATAAATAAATAAATGTGTGGGTCACCATACTGAAAAGATTGGGAACCACTAATGTAATGAACATATTATGATCCATGTGATCCTTCAACTCTTTTGACAGCACAGGGACATTTTGAATTTTTCTTTAGATCAAAGAACACCAAGAAGTTTTATTCATTTTATATTGTTAAAAGACAAATATATTGATGTAACCATTGTTTGGTAAACAATTTAATCCAAAGAATTACTTTGAAGTCTAGGTTTTACAAAGAATAGTTTATAACTTCCTAAGCTAACAAATGGATATTTGGCCCAGCAACATTCATTGTCTGGAGATGCAACTGATCACCCAGCTTCAAGAAGGACATGCAAAGGCAACAGTTGCCACTCACTACCATGGCTCACCCACTTTACCAGATGAAAAAGTGAATGAACACATGAAGAGAAGGCATAACGGACTATAGTCAGAACTACAGCCCTTCCAGATACCGGTAATTGCTCTCTGCCCTGTGATATCCACTAAGGAGTAGAGTTCCCAAGTCTACCTGGGGACATTCCTGGAGATTTGGGTCAGAGTCTGGGATCCGGGGATGAGAGGAATGTGATGCCATAGTTTTTACCCCCACCCCTAAGCTGCTGTTTTCCCCAGGGGAACTGATCTCTGCAGTCTGGGGATCAATTGTAATTCTGGGAAAACTACTCACCTAAAAGATGGCAATCCTACTCAATATTATGAATTGAAAGCTGAAAATGGCAATTTAAAACTAATACAATTTTAAAAAGGTAAGCCCCAAACACAACATATATTTTTTTACTAGAGACAGGCACTAGTAAATGACCACTGTCTCAATAAGTAGGAACTTATCTGGAGATGACAGAATTTTTGCTCACTTGACTTAAGCACCCATCATTTATTCCTTTAAGGTATGTTGTGCAATTAAGTTATTTAATCGTTCACTGTGTTCAGTTGGAAACTGAATTACTATGGAAAATCTCTATTGTAGATTTACCAGGTGTGATGAGCTGCACATTTTAAAAGGCTATAAGTACTGCACAAACAGGACTGTGAAGGGTTAATTTTTCACAGAAGTAGAGAGCCTCCAAGAGATCTGATTAGTTAGTATGAGCTGAACAGAGAAAGACCTGAGAGCTGCATGCTGAGGAGTCAATCATATTTCTGCCCTGACTGAACTGAATACTGACAATCTGATTTCAGCCCTAGTTGAGAAGAGACAGGTACTGACAGTTTCACAATTCAGCTCTGAGAGCAGTTTAAAACAGTCAAGAGAACTGAGGAAAGTTGGCAAGGATGAGTAGGTAGTTAGATGGAGACACCCGCACCCATTTGGGCCAAAGAAAGAGGGTAGATTTTCTAGTAAGAGGAGAATTTCCCCATCCAGTCAAACAGGGAATTACCTCTGAAGAGTACTGAGATTCCTGGTCTAGTGTGGTTAGAAACTGTCTTTAGAGACCTTAAGAAAAACTTAAATATGAGTACTTGTGTTACTTGGTATGGTGACTCAACCCAGGCTAGCCCAGGGTTTTACGGTGCCCTTGGGAAACAATGCACAAAGGGTGCAGCTGCCTCTACTACACCAAGCAAATGCTATTCTAAAATAGTCTTTGCATATGGAGGGTTACATTCCAACCTTTGGCCATACTTTTGTTTTCCATTTTCTCTTTCTACCTCTAATTCCCCCCCCCCCCCCAAGATTCTAAGATACTTACTCTAGTAACTATCAGGACATATGTTACATGATCATCATATATATGCATAGTTTGGTTTCCAAACTATGAAAGAGAACAAAGGAAAGGGGAGCAGTGGTTTGTGAACCACTTTCAGAGGCTTTGCAACTCACTTTTCAGTCCTGACCCACAGATTGGGAAAACACTGATTTACATGACTCAGCTGTAGTGCTTTCCTCATTAACTTATTAGAAGCATTGACTTCTCAACGCTGGTGGTTATGTCAACACTCTTATCACTAGTTGTTAGGATGTAGTGCCAGATGCAGTTTTGTCCCTCACGTCTGAAAGATGCATCCAAAAAGGGGAACCAAAAAAAGAGGGAGGGACAAATTTGTAATATATAATCTATGATTAAAAGTTGAAGGAAGTTGAAATTATTTTCTCTTCTGAAATTAGAGGGAATTTATAAGATCCTTTTAAAAGAAACAAACATCTACAATATCAGTATTCATCTTCAGTGACTATTTCCACATAATAATGAATTTCTCCCCATAAGGAACAAATAAAGAAGAGAGTGAGAGAGAGAAAGAGAGCAGATGTGAAATTACAGCTACTCAAAACAGAGCACCATACAATGGATATGAGGTAAAGATAAAATATTTCTTCAGTGTTGGACAATGAAATATTTGCTCAAAAAATATCCTTCCCCAGCGTTACTGAATGAATGAATGAATGAATGAATGAATGAATGAATGAATGAATGAATGAATGGCCTCTGGGAATTTTTCCAGTCTACAGTCATTGCCGGGTGGGGGATGTTACACTAGATTTCCAGGTTCCTACCAATTCTATAATTCTGAGGTCACAGTGTATTCACTCTACCGCAAACAATACAGAATACACATCCATACACACTAGAGGACAGCTGCAAAGTATCTCAATAGCCATGTATAACCATTTAGATAAGGGGCCAGTCCATCCTTATTTTGAATGTATACATTTATTGCAAACTCAAAAAAAAAAATAACGATTGCCTTGGAAGATATACAGGGCTGGATGATTCATATTATAACAGTGGCAATACTGACAAACACACTCATCTCCAAGAGCTAATTAGCCAAATCAAAAGGAGGATAAATCTTTCAAAAGATGCTCACTATTGTAAATTACTCTACTGTGATATAAACGTCCTATTTCCATGCAAGTAACTGTTCTGCAATCTCTTCCTTTCTCTCTCTCTCTCTTTTTGCTCAGACACTGACTTGTCAAAATTGCTTACTGCTCTACTGACACAGCACTGTCCTTTGATGAAATAAAAGGACCCTGGAATATTCATACTCCAACCCTGCTAACATCTGCCTCAGGCACTGGGTTTTATATAGACTGACCAGCTTCAAATATTAGCACACATTGCCGACCAAAGTGGAAACAGAGGATCATCCCAGAATCAAACAAGATGAGCCCCATCCATTCCCTGGACACACACTTGTTTTTCTAAACTTTGAATATCACACAAAAAGACATTGTAAGTATCTTCCTCTTTTACCATCGTATGCCAAGGACCAAGTAATGCACGACAGTAGCAATTAAACATGAATTCTCTCTCTCCATATATTTTTAACGATTGCCAGACAAAAAAAAAACCCTCTCGTATATTATTTTTTTGGCTTTTCAGCAATAGTAACAAAATGTAATAACCTACCATTTTCTTTGCACTCTTCAGGAGGTTTAGCCTTTTTCGCAAGTCGTGGATCCAGCCATGATGTTGTCTTTGTGTTATGGCTGAAAAGAAAAGAGATCACCCCCATCAGACACATGACTGCACCGAATCAAGTTTATTCCTTAAGAGAAGGAAGAAGGGGGGGGGGGGGGGAGGTTAGCAAACAAAATTGTAATTGATACACTTAATTTGCTTACTGGTTCTAAGTAGACCTGAAGGAGGTTTAAGGAGGATTGTGTGCAGCAGCTCTAAATTTGGCAGCCTCCGCTCCCTGTCCTCAAAGCCGCTATTTTTATTAAAATCAACTTGAAGGTTGCCAAGTTAACCTCATTGAAGATGCAGAACTCATCCAGAGCAAAAGGAATTTACAGCGTTCTCCAACGGAACGGGTGCAGCCAGCAGCCATCATTGCCCATTTGCTGGCATTTCAGCGCTGAAGTAGTTTTAATCCGACATGATACATAAATATACAGATATTATTCCTGAAGAGCCACACTGACAAGACATTGTAGAAACGGGATGCAAATGGTGTGTGTGCCTCGGCGCAGTGTGTGTTTCCTAACAGGATGATTAATGGCACTTTGATTAACCAACTGTTATCTATTCCATATCTAATTCAGCTCCTGTGATAAAAGTAGATTTTGCTGGAGCTGAATGAATCATGTGGACATTCTGCTCAGCCCAGAATAGCTTTTTCATGCATCAGCAATGAAACAGCCTCTGAACTGGTACAAAACTGTTCCTTATGAGAGCAGTTTCCCAAAGAAATGGTATGTAGCCATACACCGAGCTTTCTAAAAATGCATGCACTTTCCTACAGCCAAATAAATTTACACACACACAGAGACACTTCCTTACTCTCCCTTTTTCACATACACACAGAATAGAACTACAGTCTTATATAATGCATGCGTTATTCATTAAACACATCCTATGAGGCTTTCTTTGTTCTATTTACATATTGCTGAAAGATGAAGACTTTTATGTAATATTATGCTGAATAATTTAAAAAGCTACTTATTGTAAACAGCATCATGGATGGTAAAGGATCAGGAATGAGACCTCCGAAGGCATTCTGGCTCCTGGTGATTTGCAACCATGCTGGGTTGGGGACTGGAAAGAATGGCCTGCTGTCAGAGAAGCTCATGTGTAGTTGGCCCTTTCCTGCCTCAAGGCCTTCATTAGGCCAGTAGCCCTCGGGTTTCTATAATTCTCTGGGCACTTTATAAGGACTTATGGAGTTCCAATGACCACAAAAGGCTCAGGATCTGGCATTATTATCCTCCTGTTCTCTTAAATGGTCACACAGACATATAACAGATATATTTACTGATAGCCCATATCTGGCTGCTTTGTTGCTTATTGGTGTTTTAGATATTATGTCTTCATTAGGATTTTGTGTTTAGTAGGTCCATTTATGAACAATTTCAACACGAAAAAATGGGGTTACAAATTGTGCCAAATTGCACCAGAACATCCTGCATCCAGAGCTGTAGTTCCAACATATAAATATGGGATTATCTCATTGCTCTGACTTTCTACTTCATAGAGACCTTAAAGTACAATACAAAAAGAAAGACAGGGTTACAAATAGTTCCAGCCCACATAAGTTTTTCCAGTAATGGAGAATAGTTTTGCCCTGGCTAAAGACAAGCAAGTCTTTAGTAAGGAGATGTATGAGCAATTATAGCCCGCAAGCCTCCATACCCCCCATTGTCCCCTGATCTCAAAGCACCCATCTTCCAGACGGTGCTTTTAAAATGTTAACAGTCCTGGACCTAAAGTTACAGCAAGCTTCCAAACTAGGAAAATCAAGAATTGTTTGCTAAACGTCACCTTCTGCTCACCCCACCCATTCAAGGCATTTGTGCCACTCATGCACTCATTCAAGGCATTCAGTAAGGGCAAATGATTGCTGGCAGAGAGGATGGAGTGGAAGTGTAAAGAAAAAAGAACCTAGTAAAAGGATTATTATTACAGTGCCATTAACTTGTTCTTTCCTTGCTGCCTACTGTTTGGTTGGCCAAGAATCCAGCTGACCTCCACATTAGGAAAACATTCAGTGGGAGTCAACGTTATCTCCAGGAGCCTGATTACTAAATTCACCCATTAGTTTATGAAAAAGATCTTTGTAGAGCATAGGGGAGCTGTAGTCTGAAGTCAAAACCAGTTTCCTCCAGGCTGTCCACTATGAGTGTCACAAGCCCTGCCTGCTTTCCACACTTATAATGTTTGGATACCAATTGAACTGTCATGGTTCCACCCCTCCCCCCCCCCCCAAAAAAAAAAAAAAAGGTTTCCCCACTGTGGTGCTGCATTCAGAAAAATACATGCATTTTGGAGCTGTTTAAAAGTTAAAACTTTTTTTTTACAAAGGAGACATTCTAACATTCTATTGTGGCACGTGTCCAAAAAGCAAGAGGACACAAGTAATAATACACAGAAACATACACAAGGGTTGCCTTCCCTGACCAGGGAAATTCCTCTGCATTGTGATTGTGCACTGGAACAGATGGTCACAGATTTAAAGAAATGGGTAGAGATTTTGGACTTGGTTTTGAGTGGGGCTCAAAACCTTGAGAGAGAGGTAGAGGTTGTTGTACCAGTAGGGAAAAGGGAAAACATTGCTAATAAGTTCAGCATTCAGATCACTGGAATGTTACCTCTAAATTTCAAAAGCATAGCATTTGATTTCAAAAGAGGGAACTCTATAAAAATGAGGGGAATAGTTAAAAGGAAGCCAAAAAGGAAACACAAGGAAGTCAAATCCCTAAAGAACAGTTGGAAATTATTTAAAGGAAATCGGATGGCTATTGAATAAATTCTCCCAAACTCAAAGTATTCTCCAAATTATTTATTGGACATTGGAATAAATAATTTGGAGAATACGTTGAGTTTGGAAGAATTTATTCAATAGCCATCCGATTTCCTTTATTTTTCTGTAATGACTTTATGAGGAATCGTCGGTTCTTTTTGGAAATTATAAAAAAGCATATTTATAGAAGCCCATATTAACTGAAGCTCCAGGTTACGAATGGCAATGCCAAGTCTAAACAAATGCCTAAATGTTTAAAAACATAAGTCAAGGAAGCTATAAAAAGTTAGGACCTCCCAGCTGCACTGGCTCCAGATTGATATTCAAGGTTTTGGTTATGACCTTTAAAGTGTAAATAATCTGGGACTAAGACTCTTGCGAGGCCCTTGGACTGCAAGGCGAACAAACCGGTCAGTCCTAGAGGAGATCAGCCCCAACTGCTCCTTAGAAGGCCAGATCCTGAAGATGAAACTCAAATACTTTGGCCACCTCATGAGAACGAAGGACTCCCTGGAGAAGAGCCTAATGCTGGGAGCAATCGAGGGCAAAAGAAGGGGACGACAGAGAATGAGGTGGCTGGATGGAGTCACTGAAGCAGTAGGTGCAAACTTAAATGGACTCCGGTGAGGATCATTGTCCATGGGGTCACAATGGGTCGGACATGACTTTGCACCTAACAATAACAATAAATCCGGGACCGTCATACTTCCAGAACTACCTTTTCTACTGTGTCCCTTAAAGAGCAGTTAAATCAAGTCAACAAAACTTCCTCAGGATCCCTAGCCCTAAAGAAATGGTGGAACACTGCCCAGTGAAATCAGGACCCTGCAGGACATTAGATAGTTCCACAGAGTTTGTAAAACAGAGTTGTTTTGCTGGGCCTATGGTGAGGCCTTGGAAGAACATCAGAATTGTGGCTAGCATCCCTGACCAAACCCATCCAGATAAATGATATTTTATATTTTGTTGTCCTCCTCTTCTTCATTAAGATATGGTATCAGGCAAAGAGTAGTGCCTTCTAATATTTTTTAGAAATTGTGTTTTTAAGTAATTTAAGGCTAAGACCCTATTAAAATTTGTAAAAAAGTTAAGTGTGTATTTTATATGTTGTTGCCCACCCTGAGTCATCAGAGAAAGGCAAGTTAGAAACAAACAAGCATCCTTATGTGCCCTCTGGCCCAGTTGGTCTGGAGCTTTGGGCTGGGCTGCCATCAATATGCCGATGACACCCAGCTCTATCTCCTTATGGACAGCTGCCTGAACTCCTCCCCAGAACCTTTTGCCAGATGTTTGGAAGCAGTGGCTGGATGGCTTCAGGAGAGTCACCTGAAACTCAACCCTTCTAAGACGGAGGTCCTATGGCTGGGTAGGAAGGAAGCACATTTACCTGTTCTGGCCAGGAATACCATACCTCAGGCCAGAAATGTGGGAGTGACCTTGGATGCCTTACTGACTATGGAGGCATAGATCAGAAAAGTAGCCTGCCAGGCATTTTTCATCTCCACCAGGCAAGGCTACTAGCGCCCTACCTATCTTCTGAGGACCTAGCCATGGTGATCCATGAGACAGTCACATCCAGACTAGACTTCTGTAACTTGCTTTACATGGGCCTGACCTTGTCCCTGACCTGGAAATTGCAATTGGAGCAAAATGCAGCTGCTAGAGTTCTTACAGGAACACTGTGGAGGGCTCATATCCAGCCTGTGCTGAGGCAGTTGCATTGGTTGCCAGTTATGACTGGGTCCGCTTCAAGGTTCTGGTTTTGACCTTAAGGTCCTTTGCAGGCTGGGACTCACATATCTGAGGCCTATTACCCTATGCCCCCCGCAGGTGTTGCACTCTGCAGGTTCCAACTTGCTGGTAAATCCCGGCCCCACGGAAGCTTGGCTGGCCTCGACCAGGGTCAGGGCCTTTTCGGTCCTGACCCCTACCTGGTGGAACGAGCTCTTGAAAGAGCTGCAGGCCCTGCGAGAGCTGTTGCCTTTCCGTAGGGCCTGTAAGATGGAGCTCTTCTGCCAGGTCTATGGTTGAGGCTGGTGCAGGAAGATCTGGCACCCCCCCCCCTTTATTGACATCCCCTGCTGCCTCAGGAGTAGATGTGCTGGTATGGGGAGCAAGTGATTTTGCTGCCATGTGATATTTTGTAATGTTTTTATTGGGGTTTTATTGGGATTTAATTGTTGTGGGTTTTTATGTTGTTACCCGCCACAAGCTGGATCACCGGGATACATAATAAAAACAACAACAGATACATATAAGTTAATATTACATAAGAAAAATAGAATTTGAAAAGTAGATTGCTAAAAATATCAAGATAAATAATAAGAATTTCTTTAAATTTGTCTAAAGCAGGAAACCAGCCAAAGAAGCAGTTGAGTCTTTGGATGACTTTTATACCTTAGTATGTTTATTCAGTCAATTGACCCATATAAATAATACATCTATAGAAACTGCAATCAATTATAAAAGTTAATCGATACGTATCATGAAAAAATACAAGAGTATTGCTACATAAAAATATTAAGACAATAAAACAATGTTAAAACAATGCATTGTTGGAAACAAATGATATGTTATTGTAGGCAGGGGGAAAGGGTTGTAACTCGTAAACAAGGAGAAGTGGGAAGAAACCTCAAGGAAGTTAACTGCAGGGACAAGGAAGCAATACATCTTCTTGTACAGTCCATTAACCCAAGTGATAAGATGGCCTATCCATTACCTATCCATTACTATCGTTCGGACATTCTTTTTGATCTAATTCTAGTAGAGATGTAAAAGAATTTTGCTACCATGTTAGAAATAAGTGAGTCTTTGTCCCTTAGCAAAAAATTTAACTACAATATCACTATTATGGGATGATAAAGATGAATGTCTGGTGTAGTGGGATAGTAAAGGTAGGATTAGATATTTTCGGATGCTTTCATAAAAAGGACAATATAGTAAGATATGTGAAATTGCCTCAGGTCAGGCATTATCACAGGGGCATAAACTTAGCTCCAGTGGACGATTGAGAAACCTGCCCTCGAGGGAGGCTCAGGGGAATGAGTTAAAATGTGCTCTTGAGAAGGCCCAATGGTATTTTACTATTGAGATGTTTGTGAGATATGGAGCTGGAGTATTTCCTGACCATCCTTTCAGAGTGCTGTAGATTCTAAGAAGAACTGAGAATTCCTCCTGAGAATCTATATCAAAAAGACATTCCCATACGACAGCTTTGGCTGTTTTAAGACCAAGTTCTATTAGATGGTTCAGATCAAGGCCCAGAGTTTGGATTTTTTTCATTGATTTTGCTATTCCATGGGAATTGCGAGGAGACTGCTAAAAATTTCGGGATTAGTCCCTTTGGATGGAAGTAAATTTTTAACCAGTAATTGATGGTTGTCAGCCAGGCACGGGTTTCTACCTTCAGAAGGCCAGATTCTTGGCATAGAACAACATTTGGTGTGCAGTTAGGTGTTTTATAAAGATCTCTCAAAAATTTTGATTGCACTCTTTCAAGCAGCACATAGCTCCTGTAAGGACCCAATTGAGTACCATATAGGATTTGCGCTAATACCTTCGCAGAATATAGTTTCAGAGATGCTGGAATAAACTTACCGCCTTTGGTATGAAAGAATCTAAGAATGGCTAGAGCACTTTTTTTTGCGGAATCTGGTACCGAATGTATATGGGTGCAATGGTCACCGTTATATTGGAAGTTGACTCCTAAATATCTAAAACACTTAACCTGATCAATTATGTGCCCATCAATATACCGACGATGTTTCTGGAACCTGTTGTTGCAGTGCATTATTTTAGTTTTCTCATAGTTAATATTTAGATGTTCTTCTTTGCATTGTTGGCTTAAAATAAGCAGAGCACATTTCAGGCCAATTTTGGTCTGTGAAAGGATCACAGCGTCATCCGCATACATAAGAATTGGTATTTTCTTATCATTCAGCTTAGGGGCATGGATATCAGAGTTCTGAAAGCATTTGATTAAGGAGTCAACGTAGAAGTTAAATAAAAGGGGGCAAGGATAAAACCCTGTCTCATGCCTTTCTGAGTGTTCACTGGTTTTGTTAGGTTACCCTCGTTACTAAATCTCACTTGCAATCTGGTGTCCTTATGTAACATGACCATCATATAAAGCTTGGCCCACAATTGGTTTCTTGGTATGGTATCAAAAGTAGCCTTAAGATCAATGCATATAAGGAGCCCTTAGCTGTTGTGACATGTTTATGGATTAAGTATTGCAAGATAAGGTAGTGATCAATGGTTGATCTCCCTGGTCTGAAGCCAACTTATTCATCTTCTATGATTTTTTCTTGTTCTAGCCACTTGCATAGTTTAAGGCATAGGTGTTTAGAATACAGTTTAGAGATGTAGTTAGATGGTTCAGATCTGAGGCCTTTCTTGAACATGGGTATTCTTTTTATACCTTAAAAATCACTGCTAAAGAGGGGAGATTGTAGAGAAGTTGAATTAATGTTTTGGATCAGTCCGCACTGTGGAAAGTATAGTGCATGTACTCACAGCCTCTGCTTGCAGGAAGGGATTCTAAAGAACTGAGTCAGACTGAGCTGATAAGAGATGCAGTGCTTGACCTATTGGAGACATTAAAAACCAATATGTCTCCCAGTCCTGATGGCATACACCCAAGAGTTCTTAAGGAACTCAAATGTGAGATTGTTGATATACTAGCCCATATATTTAACTAATCACTAAATTATTTCACTGTACCAGAAAACTGGAGAGTAGCTGGAGAATTTCTTAATTCTGGAGAATTTCTTAAAAGTGGTCCAGGAAATTACAGCTCAGACATTTGTCCCAGGCAATTTAGTAGAAACAGTAATCATAGACAGGTAGTACAGAGTAGAATAGATAGTAGAAACTGCAATCAAAGTTTAGCCACGTAGGAGAACAAAACCTGTTAAAGGAGAAATAGCTTGGATTTTGCAAAAGGAATTCCTGCCTCACCAACCTTTTGGAGTTCTTTGAGAAAGTTAACAAGCAAGTAGATAATTGTGTGCTGACAGACCGTATACATTAGGGCTATTAGAAGACTTCTGACAAAACGCTTCATCAAAAACTCCTTAGTAAGCAGTCATTGGATATGATAATGGGTTTTTTAATTTACAATGTATTTTAGATTATCCAATCTTCAATTTTAACATTATTATTATTTACATTCATTAGAATTTTCCTGTTTTATATCTTTGAAAGTTTTAATCTGGTCAAGTACTGTAATGCATCTATAAAGCGTTCTTTTTGGATTACAAATTGGTTCAGTAAGTATAACGTGATGTCCACTGGAACAAAGAACCCCAGTTTCAAGTACATGCTTATAGAGTAAGGATTTGCTGGGACCGAGAGGGAAAGAGATCTCGCGGTCAGAGTAGATAGTGCAACAAGACTGTCAGCTCAGTGTGCCACAGCAGTAAAAAAGAGAAACTCTGTGTTGGGGATTATTAGGAAAGGGACTGAAAATAAAACAGCCAATATTATCATGTCCATGTATAATCTCTGTGGTACATCGTCTTTTGGAATACTGTGTACAGTTCAAGTGGATAGTTGTGTTGGTCTGAAGTAGTACAGAAAAATTTGAGTCCAATGGCAACTTTGTGTACAGTTCAGCTAACTGTATCTCAAAAAGGACACTGCAGAGCTGCAAAATGTACAGGAGTGGGCAACCGAGATAATTAGGGAGGTTGGAGCACCTTACCCATTAAGGAATTGTTGAAGAGTCTGGGATTTTTCAGTTTAGAAGATATAATGGAGGGGGGGGGATGACAGAATGGAGGGGGGGGATGACAGAATTTATAAAATCATACATGAGACGGAGAGAGTAGGCAGAGATAACTTTTTCTCCATCTTCCAAAATACTTGAACTCTAGGACAGCCAATGAAACTGATGGACAGTGGGTTTGGCATGCATAAAAGGAAATATTTCATTATAGAATGAGTGAATAAAGTGTAGAATTTGCTGCCAGAGGACATAGTGATGGAGACAAGCAGAGAAGCTTTAAAAGTGTTGGAGGTGTTTGGAACTGGGCAGTGATGTAGTGATCAACATAGCATAGGGGGTACTACATCACTCTAAGCATGTATAGATGTTATCTCCTTGAATGGGAAACTGTTCTTTGTCTTAACCTGCCAGATGCGCTCTTGCTTTATCTCCTCTGCACATGACCTTCCATGGAGACATATGTCTCCTCAGGTCTTTCATATAAATACAATGCCCCCATATTCCCAGAAATGTGATGCCAGATTAGTGAATGTGAACTGGATCTACTTGAATAAATGTACATATATAATATATGGAGATTTATCATCCTTCCATGACTAGACGAACTCTGAACAGGCAGGACCAAGAAAGCTGATAGAAAAGTTTAGCATGAAGGAAAAAGCCAACTCAAAATTAGTCTTCAGAAAAAAAAATGGGGTAAAAATAGTCTCAAAAGAAACAGAGTGGGGGGACGATGAAAAAAAATGAAGTGAAAACTAAAGGCACAAATATGTGCATAAATATCAGGTGATAAACTGAAGCACTATGAAGCCAGAACTGACAAACAAAACATGTGGAGAAGCTGTGAGTATTGGATGGTGGCCAGGAGTATAAACAGAAACTTCAGTCAATAAAAAATGTCAGGCAATCCAATGACAACATTAAATTGTCTGAGGGATTCTATAAAGGATGAGTAGTACCCTCCCCTTCAGATTCTGTGAGCCAAAAAGGACTTTAAGTATGAAGTATAAAGAAACAGTATACAGAAGCTTCAAATAAGCTTCATAAACTTTACAGGCAAGGGATTTTGTTTATATTCGACTATAATTTATATGTTACAATATGGATTTTTCATCTATTGTCTGACGATCTGACTGACTTGTTATGGCTCCCTTCAAGGAAATGGTGTTGAACTTCTTCCTTCAACCACTAAAAGAAACGGGATCTTATGGAATTATATAAACAGATTCATAAAGAAAGAAGCAATTTAATAGAACCACCACAGCATGAGATCCCACTTAGTCTTCTGGAGTCCAAATTATACGTTATTGTTATTGTTAGGTGTGAAGTCGTGTCCGACCCATCGCGACCCGATGGACAATGATCCTCCAGGCCTTCCTGTCCTCTACCATTCCCCATCCATTTAAGTTTGCACATACTGCTTCAGTGACTCCATCCAGCCACCTCATTCTCTGTCGTCCCCTTCTTCTTTTGCCCTCGATCGCTCCCAGCATTAGGCTCTTCTCCAAGAAGTCCTTCCTTCTCATGAGGTGGCCAAAGTATTTTAGTTTCATCTTCAGGATCTGGCCTTCTAAGGAGCAGTGAGGGCTGATCTCCTCTAGGACTGACCGGTTTGTTCACCTTGCAGTCCAAGGTACTCGCAAGAGTCTTCTCCAGCACCAGAGTTCAAAAGCCTCAATTCTTTGACGCTCGGCCCTCCTTATGGTCTAACTTTCACAGCCATACATTGCAACTGGGAAGACCATAGCCTTGACTAAACGCACTTTTGTTGGCAGGGTGATGTCTCTGCTTTTTAGGATGTTTTCTAGATTTGCCATAGCTTTCCTCCCCAGGAGCAAGCGTCTTTTAATTTCTTTGCTGCAGTCCCCATCTGCAGTGATCTTGGAGCCCAGGAAAATAAAATCTGTCACTATCTCCATTTCTTCCCCATCTATTTGCCAGGAATTGAGAGGGCCGGATGCCATGATCTTTGTTTTCTTGATGTTGAGTTTCAAGCCAACTTTTGCACTCTCCTCCTTCACCCGTATCAACAGGCTCTTCACTTTCTGCCATTCCTCTTCACTTTCTGCCATTAGAGTATCATCTGCATATCTGAGGTTGTTGATATTTCGTCCTGCAATCTTGATCTCAATTTGTGACTCCCGCCTTTCTCATGATGTGCTCCGCATACAAGTTAAATAGGCAAGGTGACAGTATACAGCCTTGCCGAACTCCTTTCTCAATTTTGAACCAATCAGTGATTCCATGCTCGGTTCTCACTGTTGCTTCTTGACCTGCATATAGGTTTCTCAAGAGACAAATAAGATGCTCTATTATTCCCATCTCTTTAAGAACTTGCCACAATTTGTTGTGTTCCACACAATCAAAGGCTTTAGCATAGTCAATGAAGCAGCAGAAGTAGATGTTCTTCTGGAGCTCCCTAGCTTTCTCCATGATCCAGCGTATGTTGGCAATTTGATCTCTAGTTCCTCTGCCTCTTTGAAATCCTGCCTGTACTTCAGGAAGTTCTCGGTCCACATATTGCCGGAGCCTAGCTGGTAGGATTTTGAGCATAACTTTGCTAGCATGAGAAATGAGTGCAATGGTGCGGTAGTTTGAACATTCTTTGGCATAGCCCTTCTTTGGGATTGGAATGTAAACTGACCTTTTCCAATCCTGTGGCCATTGTTGAGTTTTCCAAATTTGCTGGCATATTGAGTGTAGCACTTTTACTGCATCCTCTTTTAAGATTTTGAATAGTTCTACTGGAATTATTATATTATTATATGGACCTCCCTTATTAGAAAGACTAAGATGCCCGAGTATCACCATTCAATGTGCCAGTTTCTGCTTGGGAACAGATCTCTATGGTCTGAAGAGTAGGTGTAATTTTTTGTGATCTCCAGACTCTACCTGGAGACTGCCAACCCTTGAAGTACATCTTGGTTCCTTTCTATTCATTTTAATTATACTCAGTGCTGGACAGCTCCCCACTCAGCTGTGCTCAGTTAAAACACAGTTAATAGCTAGCTTGTGCCACCAACCATTTCCCCATTATTCATGATTAAACCAAATTGCCTCAGAACCCTTATGAACCATCCTTAGATCATCCTTTTATTTCAAATGTGTGGAACTTACTCAATAAAGTAGACTTCCCCCTTCTCTGTGTACGCCATTTCCCAATTGTCCGGCAAAGGACCTAATTCATCATTTTCTTCTGGCTTCAGTGGCTTTGTTACATCCATATCTTCCTTTACTTCTTCTGGTTGGCTGTATACAGGTGCAGGATAAGGCTGAGATGAAGGTTCACCTGAGGTCCCAGCACTTTTCTCTTCATGTTCACTTGATTCTGTACAAGAAGAGACATGTGTGACAGGACATGTTATTGATGCAGTAAATACTGAAATATCTGAAATCTCTATTGCCAGAGAATTATTCTGTTAGCATGAAAACAACCCAGAAACACACCAGTGACATTTACCCACATGGTAGCCTTTCAGTTTGCAAAGGTACTGTTGAAAATTCTCCTTCTACATGGGACAGCTGTGCAGAACTGTGTTAAGGATTACTAATGGCTCAATCCTAAGAAGGATTTTCTGGGAGTAAGTCCCACAGAGTGGATTTTAACAGACCTTTGGCAGATTCTGAACAGACCTGTTTAGGATGTGACCATGAGACACTACCTCATGCTTACCCAAGCGGGGTTTTGTGAAACCCTGGGGTTTCCTGATGGCCCTGGAAAGCCATCACCCAAGTGGGTGGGCGTTTATTTTTATATATTATTTTAAAAACATTTACCAGGAGATATGACTACATATGGTCATGTTGACCTGCCCCTCCTCTCTCCAAATGACAAATGATGGGGCTGGAGGGAGTGGAAAGGGGAGGGGTGCCAGGTGGGCATGTATACAGCTATGCTTCCCAACCATGTTCTGCATGATTGTGCCACTTCTGAGGTTTCTCAAAGACTGAAGAATGTTTCAGGGGTTTCTCAACAGTAGAAAAATTGAGAAAGGCTGTTCTACCTTCTACTAATTAGCGGCATTTAAGGTCTGATTTATTTTATTATTATTGTTTATTAATTTGATTTATTTCCCACCACTCTCATAGTAGACTCGTGGTGGGTTACACAATCCATTAAAACCCCATTAAAAGCCCCTTTAAAACTATCCGGACATACATCAATACAACAGTTAAAACAGACTCCTAACAATTAAAAAACATGGCGGTCATTACCCCACTATCCCCTCAAAAATCTAATATAGGAGTGTCGCATCCTAACCCTACCTCATTCGCTATTAACTGTTTTTTTCTGGCTGGCTTTCAGCGAATATAGGAGTGGGAGGAGGGAGCACAGATCATATAGTGGGTGCCACACTCTTAACGCTATTCCTTGCCGCGTCGGCCTCAACCATAAGCCTGGTGGAGGAGTTCCGTTTTGCAGGCCCTGTGGAATGACGAAAGCTCCCACAGGGTGGTGGAGAATTAAACACTAAACCTCTAAGGGTAAAGGGAGTCATTTTTGAATGCTATAGGAAGAATAAGTTTTTGAAATGACCAATGAAATTTCATTGAATTTTGGGAAAAGCAGTACCAAAGGAAGAAACCCCTGGAGAAAAGCAAGAAGAGAAGCAGGCCAGGGGCTCTCAGGCCTTTTCATCTGATACAAATACCACCATGATTATCCCTACACATCATGATTCTCCTAAAATCCTGAGGGATTCTATTTGGATGTCAGCCTAATCAGCAGCTTTTGATCCAGCTCCTTACTACCTCAAGCTGTGTGTCTTTACAGAGACAAACTATATTTTTACTAAAGCAAACAAAATAAAACAAAAGCAGAAATAGATTTTTTCCCTGACTTCACAAAGCACTGTTGTTTTTTTCATCAGACATCAAACAAAATAAACTCTCTCCTATTTAGATACTGGATAGTTTAGGCCAATATATGATTACAAATGATTACAAATTAAAGGCATAATTCCAGCAATCAGGTATAATGTTCTTGAATCCTTTCCAGTTCTATCCTATTCTGAGTTACTCTGGTCTAGTCACTGATTTCAACATAGACTCTTCATAGGACTGCATTTTAGGTGACCTACTTTCCAAAAATTATATTGCTTCAAAAAAGTAGACAAATGGAATGCAAATCTTCACACACAAAAATGTTCACAATGGGAGAAGGCCAGCAGATGGTAAATTATGATCCAGCACCAACTGTGGTGGTGCTGGATCTCATGTTCAAGAGTATGTTAGCGTCTAACAATGTTAGGCCATTATTCAGTTGTCCAGGGTTTTGATGGAACAACTGCTGAAATAGTACTATAAAAATATCTTCAGCCAGGAAAAGTTAAAAGGTTTTAAGGCTTTTATTCCTTCAAAAAGAGCTTTCTATAACTATGCAAGATAATATTTTAGGCCAGGTATCCCCAATCTTCTGGCATATGGGGGCTGCATTAGACTACCCAATGGCTAAAGTGTTATTTTAAGTCAAAATTATTAACCTACCTATTTAGATTAAAAGTAAAAATACAGAGGTCAATGAAGAAATGATAACTTGAACACAATCTTTTTTGAAACAATATTTTACTATGGAATCCTTTTATCTGGCTACACATGCTTACCTAGTCAGTGCTATCGTTGTGGCTGTTTTCTGTTAGCTAATGCATTACTGTCCAGTTCAAGATTTGTAAAAGACACCCTTAAAATGTTTTGCAAATGTTCATCTGTAAGTATTGACTTTCACTTGAATTCCACAATTTTCATATGGAAAAAAGTTTGTTCACAGATTTATGTTGTGTCAAAGACTGAACATTCCTGCAGCAAATTTCTGTAGGTTGATAAATATATCAGGGTGTAAACTGCATGGAGCTTTTATTCCAACCCCAGATCGATTCAGTCCCTGCCCTCTACACAGAATGCGATTTCTGTTTGGATTTTGGCCGATTTAAATTTTCTTTCTGCAGCAAGAAGGATTGATCCGGAGTGACCCTACCTTTATCGTGCAATATCTCAGACTGCTTTTAATCCTGAATATCCATTTGGGAAAGAAAGCTCCGTGGTAGAGAACCTCTGATAGGCTACACCTGGGCCTAGTCTGCACGCAAGAGATAATGCACTTTCAATGCACTTTAGAAGTAGATTTTCCTGTTCCGCACAGGAAAATCCAGCCGCGAAAGCACATTGAAAGTGCATTATCTATTGTATGCAGACTAGGCCCTGGTCATGTGACACACTTGCCTTAAAGGAAAAGTCCCTAATTTCTCTCAATTTCTGTTGATCCTGGATTTTTCCTCCCTTTTCTGCCTTTTTCGATCCTCTCCCCCTCCCCTCCAAGAAAAGAAAGAGGCTCCCTGCTTGGCTCCTCTCCCCTTCAAGAAAAGAAAGAAAGAGGCTTGGCAACCTCCCCTCTTCTGAGCCTCCCTAACCATATGCAGAAGACTTTCCTGTTTCAATGGGGAGGTGGGGGGAGAGGAAGAATTGAGTTCATAGCGATCTGAATTCAACAGGATTGACAATGCAATCTATTCCAATGGAAAGTAAGTGCAGACTCTGCCCAGGTAGACCAGAACAGCAATCTGACAGACTATTTTCTTTGTAAATGTGTCTGAGTTGATCACTGGCTTGTAAATCAATTAGTTCCATCTGAAAAAAAATTACCTGCATCTTTTGGTGCTACTTCAAATGGATTCTGAAACAGTCATATTTCCTTTCCAGGCTTATAACAATCAGTTAATCTGTTCTTGAAATCCATCTGCAATAAGTTCAGTGCTTTGACACTTAATTGCAAATTTCCATCCTTCTCAAATTTTAGTCCATTGTAGCAAGAAAAGTTTGAAAGGTTACCTTCACTAACTTGCTTCACAAAAATGTTTAGTTTTGCTTCAAAAGTTTTCAGTTCAGAATGTATGTTACACACAAGCTTTCATTTCCCCTGTAACCTTAGATTCAGTGTGTTCAAATGTTCTGTGATATTAGTTAAGAAAGCCAAATAAAAATCCATTCAGGGTCAGAAAGTACTTCTTGACCTTTTCCTCTCTCCTTGAGAAAGGCATCAGCTTCATGATGAAAACTGAAAATTTTTTTGCCTCTGCTAAACCACCTCACTTTCCATATCTTTCCATATTCTGCATCTTTCTCTGAGAGAAAATTTTGAACCTGACAATGAGTAAGGTCTGATGTAAATAATGTTGGATACAACAATATGCATCAGTTTCTCATTGAAAATAGGCTTGCTGATGGATGATGCAGTGAAATTACATGGGAAGTCCTCCATTTAATTTTGACATCTCTTCATTGATTCCTGCAGCTACCATATTTCTTGCATCTTCAGTTGTGATGCTTTTCAATTCATCCCAACTCAGACCAAGATTTTCAACTGATTTATACACCTTCAAGAGTATACTCTCTGCAGTTGTAATGCCTGGCCATTTTGAGAGGGGTAGGTAGGTCATATATGGTCATATCACCTGATAAATGTTTAACAAAGAAAAAATAATAATTTAACTCCCACCCATACAGGAAACCCTTCCAGGGCCATCAAGAAACCCCAGGGTTTCCTGGTTTAGAAAGCCTGTCCTAATTCTTCAACATGCCTGGTGATTTTAAGTGCCAATAAACTGACATGACTAATGCAAGATACCTTAAAATCAGAGTCCAGTAGCACCTTTAACACCAACAAAGATTTATTCAAGGTGTGAGCTTTCGAGTGCAAGCACTCTTCCTCAGACTCTTTGTCAGTGCTTGCACTCGAAAGCTCACGCCTTGAATAAATCTTTGTTAGTCTTAAAGGTGCTACGGGACTCTGATTTTATTGTGCTACTTCAGACCCACACGGATACTCGCAGGATACCTTATTAGAGCGCATTTCCTCCACTACTTTAACCATGCACTTTTTAACAAATTCATCTTCAGTGAATGGTTTATCACTCTCAGCAATACATTTAGCAACATGATAGCTGGCCCTCACAGTAGACAGGTTCTCCTCAATTTGCTTTCTAAAATAATTTTACTCTAAAAATATTGATTTTTAAAGAAGCTTAATTTCTTTCACTTCTTCATAACTTCTCCATAAGTGCTTTTTAACACTATTATTTTAATGCATAGACAGTTTCAAGACATACCAGGCAGACTGCTTTATCCTTGTTTAAAACAAAGAAATACGCAGTAGTCCATTTGTCATTACAGACAGTGCTCATCTGCAATTTTTTGTTTCTTTGAAACAGCACTTACAGAACTTTTTGGCAGAGTAGCAGTGGCAATGTTTCAGTATAATAAATAACTAAAAAATATGAGAAGTTTAGTTTTAGGGGCTCTTTCTTTTTCCCATCAAATCCACCCTATTATTGCTGCTGTCAGCTGTGATTTTCATTTTCCCCACGACAAGGAAGAAAAGAGACTCCTGCCTCCATATCCACTACAGTTCTCAGGAGTGTTGGACAATGTGCACAACTAGGAAGAATTTTTTTAATGGATTATGACTCTCACCTACCAGATAGCAAAGTTGAAGTCCTAAGGACATTACATACTATGAAATTTATTTCATAATAAACCTTAAGTTTAAATCTATACATAAAGGTAAAGGTAAAGGTATCCCCTGTGCAAGCACCGGGTCATGTCTGATCCTTGGGGTGACGTCCTCTAGCGTTTTCTTGGCAGACTCAATACGGGGTGGTTTGCCAGTGCCTTCCCCAGTCATTACCGTTTACCCCCCAGCAAGCTGGGTCCTCATTTTACTGACCTCGGAAGGATGGAAGGCTGAGTCAACCTTGAGCCGGCTGCTGGGATTGAACTCCCAGCCTCATGGGCAAAGCTTTCAGACAGCTGCCTTACCACTCTGCGCCACAAGAGGCTCTTAATCTATACATACTAATACTTTAAAAACTGAAGGCCCTCCCAAAAAGGACAGGTAGAAAAAAAGAGAGAATGAGAGGGCAGCCTGTCATCTGGAGCAACTAACATTGTTAGCTTCAAATTATATGCATGATGCACATACAAATCACTGCCTACCAGCCACATCTCAATCATGAAAAGCAAAATGGCAGCGAGGGTGGCATAAGATGTTGGAAGGAGAATCTCATAAGCTTCCCTGTTGAGAGAATAGTTTTACCAATCCCCAGGTGGGACCAAGGGGGATCGCCTGGAATAGCTCATCTCCAGGTGGCAGAGATCGGTTCCCCTGGTAAAAATGGCTGTGTTGGAGGGTGGACTCTATAACATTATACTCAAATGAGGTCCCTCCCTGCCTCAAATTCTACCCACTCCTGGTAATGCATGGAGAGGGGGAGTGAAAATGTTGAGTGGTACAGATACTTGACTTTTGCTGGTAAAAATGGCCAATATGCTCATAGGGAGGGTAAGAATAAGAAAGGATCTTGGAGACTGGAAGAAACAGTGTTGCTATTGTCTTTTTTGCAAGAAAGGGACAGGAAAAACAGCAGTAGATGGTGTCTTTAGGTACTCAACTTTGTCATTTTTTCCTTCTGTTTTGTTTTTTCAGGTCTTTGCTGGTCAGAATTCTGGTATCCTACTGAGAATCCCTGTTGCATTCCACAGGGGCTCTGTCACTCAAGCTTCCTGGGCCTACCTTTGACTTTGATCCGGACATTGCACCTGGTCCAGAATCCAGCAGAGTCCTCATGAGATGCCATGGAGGGCTCATATTTGGCTGGCCCTGAGACAACTGCACTGGCTCCCAGTTGAATTCCAGATCTGGTTTAAGGTGCTTCAAGGCCATAGGTGGTCTCTGCACCCAGCATACCTGAGGGACCACTTAACTGAATATATCCCTGAATATACTGAATATATACACACAAATGAATGGAAAGAAAAAGAAATCATATAATCCATTCCTTTGTGTGTGCTTGAATTAATGCATTAAAGAAAAACAACACATGCTTCTCTTGGTCAAGTATTCTAGAAAGCTAATTTCCTCTTCTCTGGTTCAGGTAACAGAGTGGTTAAGTGTCTGACCAGCATCTGGGAGACCTATGTTCAAATTCTTACACTGCCAAGGAATCTTAAACCAGTCACAAAGTCTTAGCCTCACCTACCTCACAGAATTGTCATTATGAAATGGAAGAGAGGAGAATGATGGAAGCTACTTTGGTTTTCCATTGGAGAGAAAGGTAGGATTCTTTTTTATTTTATTTATTGATGATGATTGGGTTTTTTTAAGCTACCGTTTTTTAGGCTGCCCAAGGTAGCTTACAAAATATAACATTATAAAAACCAAACATTAAGGATTATTAATTAAAATCCAGCATTCAAAATCCAGCAGCAATCTAAAAATAGGCCATAGTAGCTTATACTAAGAGTTTTCATACTAAAAGCACATTAAAATGGTGTTAAAAGATCCCTTAATTAATTGTAATTTAAAATGTTGTTAGCCACCCTAGGATGCAAGTGAGGGGTGGGACATAAATTGAATAAATAAAATAAATAAAAATAAACAGAAATATTTTGTCCTGGATTGTTTCCGCACTAGAGGCTTTGTGCCAGGCTGCAGGCTGGACTTTGAGTTGGGGCAGGTTGCCCCGCCTCTTCCTGCTCTTGCACAGGGGAGCATTTGGCCCAGATTTGTGCTCCTGCATGGGAGCCAGGGCAGCAAATTTCCCAGTGTGGAAAGGGTCCTAGTTTCTGCAAGAGAGAAGTGCAGGAACCAGGGAAGCCTCAAGGGGAAGAGCATTCCATAAGAAAGGTACCACTACTGAAAAAGCCCTGCCTATGGTTGCCATCTTCCTCACCAGTGAAGGCAGCAGCATAGAGAACTGGGCTTATAAGGCTAATCTTAACTGGCAGGCTAGAAAATATGGGAGGAGGTAGCACTTCCTATTCTAAGGACATAACAGCATGAAGTGAAATTGAAATAGATATTATAGAGGGAGAAGGGGAAATCAAAACAGCTGTCTTTTTCAGCAAACATACAACTTTCTATGTAACATGCTGGTTCAATTCTTTTATGACAGAGAAGTACTCAGTATTGTAATCTTAATTACAGGAAGAAATCTGTGGAGAAATGTACTTTGTTCAGAAGGAAATTCAGTTTCAATTTAGGAAATAATGCATCAGATCTGCTCCACAAATCTTAATCCAAATAGGAACTATTTATGAAAAGCAACTTCCTACTCACTTTTTATAGAGATAAGGGTCATGTCCATAGACAGATAGATGGATATGCACTCTTCATTTCTCCTAGATATTCATCTATTTACCACTGTGACTACCATTATCGTTTTACTCTTTAGCTTGAAGGTGGGATAAAAAGTTCTCTAAGCCAGCCATTCTCAACTGGGGCCAGACAGCACATTTGAAGGGGGTCAAATACTAAAAACTGGGAGAAGGGGAGCTCAAAGGGTTTATGGGGTGGAGGGGCAGGTAAGTGATCTGATCTAACATATAACATCATTAATTGCTAGTAAGTTCAACCTTCACCAAGGGGAAAATAAGTAAATAATATAACCCATTCCTTTGTGCATGCTTGAATAAATGCAGTCAAGAAAAACATACACACATGCTTCTCTTGGTTGAATGTTCTAGAAATCAGTCTCACATCTATATAGGGGCAGGATATCAAGGGCAGGAGGTGCCCCCTCCCCTAAGGCTGGCCAGGCGGTGTGTCTTAGGGGTGGGCTATTTCAGTCACATTGGAATGGTGGGTTGAGGAGGGAATTGAACGAGGTTATGCTGCCAGGGGAGTGTTAATGGTATTTTATTGATGCTTTACCGGATTTTTTTTATTGTACACTGTCACAAGCCAACTTGGCTTCGGAGTGGCAGTCGATAAATTCAATAATAAAATTTAAAAAATTAAAAATAAGCTATGTCAGGTATCATTAGTATCACCCTTGGCTTAGGCCATTTTAGCCTAGTACATTGTGCAAGTGGCCATCCTACTGTGGGGGGCCCTGGAGCCAGCCTAGTGTGTGGTTAGGAGGGCGGACTTCTAATCTGGCGAGCTGGGTTTGATTCCCTGCTTCCCCACATACAGCCTGCTGGGTGACTTTGGGCTTGCCACAGCACTGTTAAAGCTGTACTGACCAAGCAGTAACATCAGGGCACTCTCAGTCTCACATATCCACAGGGTTTCTGTTGTGGGGAGAGGAATATAAATGAGTTGATACCGCTTTGTACTACCCAAGGAAGTATCAAAGTGGCTTACAATTGTCTTTCTCTCCCTACAACAGAAACTCTGTGAGGTAGGTGCTGCTGAGACAGATCTGACAGAACTGCTCTGTGACCAGTCCAAGGTTACCCAGAAGCCCACGTGCCAGATGCAGGAGCCCAACATGCCCTGGCTGGAGGAGGAGATGGTGACAGCAGGCAGGCTCTAAGGGGATTGGCTGCACAAAGCTTGGGGACAAACCAGCCCTCCTCACCCTCCATGGTGCCAACTTCAGGTTAGCTAGTCCCTAGAATTTTGGGGGAAGGCCATGGAGGGTGTTCAAATTTGAGGAAGGAAGGGACCTCAGTAGGCCCTTCTAGTCCACATTTTGATTGGTTTCTCCCCAATTGCTTGTGGGCCTGATAAGAACACTGACCAGGCTAGTTCTGCCCTAGGTCATGTTTGACATATCTGGGTTATACCTTGCCACCTTCCCTCCAGCTACAGTATAGTAGGGAATAACGGGAAACAACCTAAGTCATTTAAAGATGAGGGGTTGTTCCCAAGCTACCCCATGGCGAAATGCCTGGTGGGAACTCCTTCAGTGGTTAAGCAGCATTACCTGATCCGTTGTTTCAGCAGCGAACGTAGGTAAGGTAGGACGAGAATGCTGGAAGGGAAGGGAGCATGTGAAGGGTGGGCGCTACTCAAACAAGAGCTATTGCATGCTCAATCAATGACTATTCCAGAAATACGAAAACACTGCAGGAGCTCTAAGAAGCCTATTTGGATGAACAGAGAACTTCAAGAGGAACTAAGAAAGAAAAGGAAAATGTTCAGGAAATGGAGGGAAGGACAGAGCTCTAAAGAAGAGTACCTACAGGTTACTAGGCACTGTAGATCAATCATCAGAAAGGCCAAAGCTGAGAGTGAGCTAAGATTGGCCAGGGGAGCCCATTGTAACAAGAAAAGATTTTTCAGTTACGTGAGGAGCAAACGTAAAGTAAAGGAGGCAATAGGCCCGCTGTTGGGTGCGGATGGACAAAATCTAACGAAAGATGCAGAGAAAGCAGAAAGGCTTAGTGCCTATTTTACATCTGTTTTTTCCCACAGGTCAAAGTGTTTAGGCACATCTAGAGATGGCTGTAGCCAAAGGATAGTGTCTGGGTGGCAGGTTAACATGGATAGAGAGGTTGTCGAGAGGCATTTAGCTGCACTGGATGAGTTCAAATCCCCTGGTCCAGATGAAATGCACCCGAGAGTACTCAAAGAACTTTCCAGAGAACTTGCACAGCCCTTGTCCATCATCTTCGGAACCTCTTTAAGGACTGGAGATATCCCGGAGGACTGGAAAAGAGCAAACGTTATTCCGATCTTCAAAAAAGGGAGGAAGGATGACCCGGGAAACTACAGACCAGTGAGTCTGACCTCTGTTGTGGGAAAGATAATGGAGCAGATATTAAAGGGAGCGATCTGCAAACATCTGGAGGACAACAATTTGGTGATCCAAGGAAATCAGCATGGATTTGTCTCCAACAGGTCCTGCCAGACCAACCTAGTTTCCTTTTTTGACCAAGTAACAGGTTTGCTGGATCGGGGAAATTTGGTTGATGTCATTTACTTGGATTTTAGTAAAGCTTTTGACAAGGTTCCCCATGATGTTCTGATGGATAAGTTGAAGGACTGCAATCTGGATTTTCAGATTGTTAGGTGGATAGGGAATTGGTTAGAGAACCGCACTCAAAGAGTTGTTGTCAATGGTGTTTCATCAGACTGGAGAGAGGTGAGTAGCGGGGTACCTCAGGGTTCGGTGCTCGGCCCGGTACTTTTTAACATATTTATTAATGATCTAGATGAGGGGGTGGAGGGACTACTCATCAAGTTTGCAGATGACACCAAATTGCGAGGACTGGCAAATACTCCGGAAGATAGAGACAGAGTTCAACGAGATCTGAACACAATGGAAAAATGGGCAAATGAGAAAAAGATGCAATTTAATAAAGATAAGTGTAAAGTTCTGCATCTGGGTCAGAAAAATGAAAAGCATGCCTACTGGATGGGGGATACGCTTCTAGGTAGCACTGTGTGTGAACGAGACCTTGGGGTACTTGTGGATTGTAAACTAAACATGAGCAGGCAGTGTGATGCAGCAGTAAAAAAGGCAAATGCCATTTTGGGCTGTATCAACAGAGGCATCACATCAAAATCACAAGATGTCATAGTCCCATTGTATACGGCACTGGTCAGACCACACCTGGAGTACTGTGTGCAGTTCTGGAGGCCTCACTTCAAGAAGGACATCGATAAAATTGAAAGGGTACAGAGGAGAGCGACGAAGATGATCTGGGGCCAAGGGACCAAGCCCTATGAAGACAGGTTGAGGGACTTGGGAATGTTCAGCCTGGAGAAAAGGAGGTTGAGAGGGGACATGATAGCCCTCTTTAAGTATTTGAAAGGTTGTCACTTGGAGGAGGGCAGGATGCTGTTTCTGCTGGCTGCAGAGGAGAGGACACGCAGTAATGGGTTTAAACTTCAAGTACAACGATATAGGCTAGATATCAGGAAAAAGTTTTTCACAGTCAGAGTAGTTCAGCAGTGGAATAGGCTGCCTAAGGAGGTGGTGAGCGCCCCCTCACTGGAAGTCTTCAAGCAAAGGTTGGATACACACTTTTCTTGGATGCTTTAGGATGCTTAGGGCTAATCCTGCGTTGAGCAGGGGGTTGGACTAGATGGCCTTTATGGCCCCTTCCAACTCTATGATTCTATGATTCTATGATTCTATGATAATGGAATGAGGCTTAGCACCTCTCAGCATAGCTTTATAGGCAAATGAGGTTAAACAATGCCAGAGATAATACTGGTTAAGTTTGGAGCCAGGGTAGGCTTGCCCAAAAGGCTAATAGCCATGGTAAGCTGGTTGTTAGAAATAGCCTGCATTAATTCAGGGATTTTAACTGAGGTTACCCAGTCACTTCCCCTAATATCAGCGTTTTGTGCCTTTTTTTGAGTGTACTGGTCCAAATCTGTGCCTAGGTTCAGAATTAAAATAGCAATAATACATAATGTAGAAAATCATCCCATTCTAGAGCCCCACAGATACATACATGACCTGAATAATGGGTACTTTGAGTGCTATGATTAAGCAGGATACTCTACTGATATCCTGTTTAAAGCAATTAAACTATCAAGGGAATCTGGAACAGGATATAATTTGCTTATCCTGTCTTCAAATCTAATGCCTCGCTGAGAAAAACTGTGAAGATCTATCAAAATATAGTTCTATTATAACCTACAGCTCATATCTTTATGCATTAATTTTTTATTTAATGAATTTATATCCCACATTTCCCCCCAATGGGGATTCATTCTCCTTTCCTCCATTTTATCCTCACAACTCTGGAGGTAGATTAGACTGAGAGATTATGACTGGGCCAAGGTCACCCAGAGAGAGCCCTAGTATTACTGCTGGGTCAGAACAGCTTTATCAGTGAGCCCAAGGCCACCCAGCTGGCTGCATGTGGGGGGAGCGCAGAATCAAACCCGTCTCACCAGATTAGAAATCCTCACGCCTAATCACTACAACAAGCTGGTTTATTAAACCAAAGAGGCTCACTTCTATTGCAAACAAGCCTTCTGGATTATTAAAATGAGGATAAATGCACTGACCTGGTGTGATTGCCATGCCATTCCCATTCACCACAGGCCTTTCTTCTTCCTCTTCCTCTGGCGGCTCTATTCCTGTCTTCTCCATATTGCTCACTGACTTATTTCTCTTGCGTTTGCCTTCAGCACTGGGTGTTGCACCTGGGAGTATCTGGTCGGTCACATTTAACAACAATGGGGCGGGCTCTGCTGGAGGCTTTGGAGTGCCGTAGTAGTTGTCTAGGCAAAAACAACACAGCAAACCAGACATGACAACTATGTATGTACTAAGGTCTGTCAAAACACAACTGACATATGCCAATCCCCAACAAGGGGATTTGTTCCTCTACAAATGGAAAATCTGCACATTGCCAGATATGTTCTTTCTTCTGAAACATGCCCTAAATATGCAGGGCTCTTGACATGAAATACCAATGGCACAAACTTTCCCACATTGTAGCAGCAGGATGGTGCATGCCAGTTGGCTGTTTACTCCTGTTTTGTTCAGATTTTTGGTGTAAATAGATGTGCATCCCACTGGCAACAAAACACTGCCATAAAACATTTGTTCTCGGATGCACATTCCAATATTTGCTCCACAGCACATTCAGGCTGTTCGCACCTCCTCTGTCCCTAACTCATAAAGGAGAGGGGCACATTCAGCCCTTGTTCATTCCCCTTTCTTCAGCAAACACAAAACAATCAAATATATTAGAACAGAAGTCTAGGGAAATTCCCTGCATCAGGGACACAACAATATCTGTGTTGGAAATCGGAACGTGATGACTAATGTGGTATATCTATAACTATTACAATATTTTGATTCTACAAACACATATGTTGCTTCATTTTGCCTTTGGTCCCTGAGGAACTGAAGATTATGCGTGGCCTTTTACACAAGCACAGCTTTCAGTTTTCATTGAAGATGAGTTGGTAGAGCTTTACTTCAAATCCTGTGCCTGCACACCACACCTTTTCCCCCTCCAATTTTCTCATGGGAATCGCAGAGACTGTGTTCTGCATACCAATGAGAAAAAACAGAGATTGTTGCAGCAATGAATTTTTTTGGGTGAGGTATAGTTGATTTCTCATTGGTCAGTTTTGAGCTGGGCATGTTTTTTGAAATTAAACGTACAGATTTTTCAAGCTGGATATATTACCGGGTTTCATCATAGCAGAATGTTAGTGGTTCTCTCCTCTTCATTGGTGTACAAGCTCCACTGTGGCTTAGTTTTTCTACCTTGTCAATTTTGGGAAGTTTTTGAAAAAGCAGAATAAGTGTAGCAATGCAACATTTTTGCTAAACCTGGATCAGTAGGAGGGGGGAAAGTTTTAAACATGGTGCGTCTGTTAAAATTTTTAATAGATGTTCTGTCTTGTTCCTACTCTTTCTTTCTTCCATTCTTTCTTTCTTCCATTCTTTTGGAACATAAATCGTACAGTAAGAGTCTCTCTGCAGGATGCTCTTTACTTCTCTGTGGAATATCATCTCTATGTTAATTTATCGGTCCATTCCGCACGACTTTAATATAGCACTAGTCTTGCATTTTGTTTTTGCCACTAAAACTACGTTCCGGATGACGTCATGAGCAATCTGCAACACTCCTGCAACACTAGTGCCAAAATCGCTTCGTTGTAGCGATTTCCGGGGAATCCAGAAAAGTGGATTCTGCCAACTCCTGCCAACAACCTGCAACACTTGCAAAAAAGACCTGTGCGTTCTCAGTGTAGCAGTTGCAACAAAGTCCCACCCCCTGGCTCTCTCCTCTGAACTTCTGGCGAAGCGATCGCCATTTTTTTCCCTCGGAGCGAGCGGGAAAAGCAACAAACCAGCGAGGCTTGATTCACCCAATGAGGCTTCTCCGGCTACAGTCCCTCCACAGAAGTGCTTTAAAGCTCCCCTAGGTCCCCAGCACAACACAGCCCCCTGTTTTCCAGTTCCCTTTAATTTCAGCCAAAAATCACGCCCATTTGGGGGGCATTTGGGGGACGTTACCCATGTGGTAATGATGACTTGCCAGCTCACACGCAAGCTAGATGGGTCTCTACGTTAGGAAGAATCAAGGCATATTCTTTGAAACATGTGTGTGTGTGTTTTTTTTAAACTGTGCTTAGAGGGAAAGGGGCTTTTCGGGAGCATGATAACAACCGCCCATTGGCTGTTTGTTTGATTGATGGCCAGGGGTGGGAACAAGCACAGAAAAAAAATTGCTTCCTTTCTAGCAATTCCTGCGAAACCGGAAACCTGTGGGGAACTAATGAAACGCTACTGGATTCCACTACAAATGAAGGTATGCGGAACGCCGAGATTCCACTATTTAAAGTAGCGTTATTGCTTTGTTAAACCAATTGGCAACATTGGTCCTTGTGCGGAATGGGCCATCCTCTCCCATGGCTTAAACTACAACAAGAACTATTCATTTTTTTTGGGGGGGGGATATTATAATCGAAGGTAAAAAAATATTCTTGGTCAAAATGATATGACAGTGAAGTAGAAAACTGCAAAAGTAACACAGTTCTACTATCTGCTTCTACCATCTACTATACTAAGTATTTGCAATGCATTTATTTAGAACATATTCATTAATTCTGATATATTTAACTTGCCTATCTGATTGCCTTCTGCTTATCTTGGCCAGATAATGTTGGAGAGTCTGTGGCACTAAGGATTCAAATTTAGTTAGGAGCTTCAGAAAAACTGAATCATGAATCATGGGCATAAATAAAACTATAAAGAACAGAAATAATTGCTTGTCACCGAATTGAGGCAAAAGGATATTCAAGGCGATTCATTTCACTTGGTGAATTCAGCATAGAGCAAAGAATGTCAGCTATTCAAAAGGCGCATTTCCTTACTTGCGACCGCCAGCTATACATTTCTCTTTTCAAACCTTCTGTACATCTGACAATGCAGCAAATTATTATTTTGTTTATATTAGTAGTGGAAGGCAATGCACTGAAGGAGAGTTCTCCAGGCATGGTGGATTTGGCCAGCATAAAGCAGCTTTCTGTGCAGTCTGGAAAGCCCTGATAAAGAAGAGCTTAGTGGAACCTTGTGCACACCCCTTCTCTCCCACTGGCCTGGCACAACTGTGCAATGGAGCATTTTAGATATGTTTTGTGTCCCCAAATCCCCTAAGAAACCAGTTTCCAAGCTTCTCTAGGGAGTACAAATGATGATCGGTTTCTGTAAAAGTAAAATAAAGTTTGAGAGCCCTCTCAATGAACAGAGCAAAGTACATGTATTCAAAAAATGAGGACAACAAAGCTTAAATATAGATATTAACAAACATATCCTTGGAGAGTATCCTTATGCAAGGCTAATATTATCCACCTAGATGGGAAACACTGCATTGGGATAGCACTGAATGAGAAGGATCCTACTAAAATGCGTGTGATCGCACTGATCTTAGTCCAGATAGTAGTTGTCCACTTGGAACGGATGAATGCTACAAGTGCTGTAACTGAACTTGATTGTCTGTAATTGTTTTGTTTTGCAAACCTGGTTCACACCATGTTTGTACTGCATTTTTAAAATTCTTTCCTCCTGTTATGCCAATAAAGGCTTCGTTGTTGTTGTTGTTGACATTAACAAACATAAACAGGTAAAAAATTGCACATAAAATAAGCATGACACATTTTACCTTAAAGATGATAAAATCTATTCCATGGTTGTAATGGAATGAAATTCTGGACAAAGGCTGAACACATTCTCTTATTGTATACCCCCCACATACAACCCCCCTTTTTTGGAAGACTGGTGATATGGAGAAAGCAACAGAGATTACTATGACAAAGAGCAATTTAAAATGGTCTCCTGTTTCTTACGCACTGACTCTAAAAAAGCCACAGCCTAACATATAGTCTGCTATAAATGTCAGGGCTGGTGGTCTGGACAGAGAAGTCAGATAGGGGAACTGGGAAGTGATCAATTACCAACAATCCCAAAGGGGGGGGAAATCCTGTCCCTTTCATAGAGGCTTAATGTGTAGGCTTAATGTGTAGATATGCATAGATGAAGCATTTCATGGCATCAAGGTCAATAGCATTATCTGGCAGTAGCATTTTTCTCCAGACATTTTTCTGGCACAAGTGGAAATGCACTGGGGATTGAGAGCTGGGCAAAAGCAGAATGGTGGCCTCTGAAAGTGCATATTTTAGAAGGTAGGATCCTATTCAGATGCTTGTACATTACTTGAAACAGCATCTAACAAATTTTTCTTGGCCACCCAGCAAGCCTTTTGAGTTTGATTTTATAATGAGTGCATTATAATAATTTGCATGTATTGATTTTATACATGAGTGCATTATAATATAATAATTTGACCAGTGGGGAAGACCCCCTTGGGGGTGATATGCTTTTGTCCATTCTATGTTGATCTATTCCATGTGCAGTTAGAAATGTGATGTTTTAAAATTATGATGACTATGTTTTTAATATGTTGAATTAGTGCATTTTATGTAATAAATATTTGAAAATCTTAAAATTATTTTTGCAGCTCAGCCTTTGGGTTCCTAACTTTTCTGGTTAGGTTGTGTTTTGGTTTCCCTTTTTGGTTTTGCATGATTGACAAACTGGTCATACTAATGCGTCTGGTCAGAGTCACAAGGTACCAGTGCAGGCAGAACCCTGTTGGATTCTTATGTCATTTGATCATTTTGGAACTTCAACGTAGTATTTGGGACATTTGTAATACAATGTTCTGAATATGCTGAATAGTCTAGAGTGGACTGATTCCTATAACTTACTGCCCCCATTGGTCTGCTATTTTTGTCCTTCAGTTGTTTTCATAGCTGTCAAAATGTTGATGAACTTAGCAGATCACGTAGGCTATCCAAGCTTTTTATTGATGGTGAGCTATAAACGCTTCCTCAGTTGTTAGATATTCAACCACAGTTATCACATAGGCCATTATCTGAAAGAGCTAAACACACAGTTTCGTAAAATATGGGAGCTTAAATTGTGCTTTTGCACTTACCTAAATGATCGCCATTACTACAATATGATTCCTCAGGAATAATATAGCTGTGAATTGCTGCCAAAAGATTCTCAAAATGACTTAGTGCCAAATCAATACTCATATGTGCAAATGCATAGTCATATTTTGATTTTCATTGACTGTTTTTCTGAAACTGGAGAAACAGGACTGCTGAAAAATACAGTTGTTTAGTTGTTTCTGTCAGTAATAAGTGAGAGTTTTCATTCACTATAATATAGATTTCCCCTCATTTCAAGTTTCTGGAACAGCTTCATTGTATAATAATAAAAAGCTAAGGCCTAATAATAAAAAGCTAAGGCGGAGAGTGGGTGGGGCCAGGGTTGTGAAGATTGGATTGGCCCTATCCCCTGGACTTTGGACCAATAGGGAGGCAACACAGTCTGGCCAGGGGCAAACTGGAGACATCACTGCCAGTCTGCCCCTGACCACTGCATGGAGAGGAGGTCAGTAGGGCTGCCAAGGGGGGTGAGAACAGAGGCTTGGACAGGCCACGCCAGCCCTTTTCGCCCCCCCACGGCTGTCCTAACTGTCACATCCAACTAACTTCCCTCACTTTGCCTCAGACCACTGACACAGCTTGCAGGTGACTGGTGAGTGCATTCCCTCCCCCCTCCCTTCAGGTCTGCTGTGAAGGAGCCTCTGACAACCCCTGACTGAAGAGAGGGAGGCATTTCCTTCCTAGAGGAACACAGAGGAGCCTGTGGGTGTATTTGTGCTTTCCTTTGGGAAGGGGGGGCTGACAGAAAAACCCTTTCTCACTTAAAAGTCTGCTATGGCCGGCCTCACTGCTGGAGGGAAGTAACAGCCAGGCAACTCTCTGCAGAGTTGAGGCCTACCACACAGGGTTGTTGTGCAGATAAAGCTGGATGCAGTTGCGGAGGTTGTTTTGAATTTCAAGTGGAGTTAGCTTTACAGGAAAGTAGATAGTGAGACTTTGGGGTAAACTAGGTGATCCACTTTTATTAGGCAACAACTTGGCCTTGCTGACAACAACAGGGACTGCAGTTGCCAGCAGTATACCTCAGGCTTCAGAAGGGCAGACATCACCAGCCAAGCAACCAATCCCTTTTGAAGGGATGCATGTGAGGGGCAAGAGCTTTCTCTTCCACCTAACTTCCTGGAGACGAGTTGTACTTCCAGGGGATTCTCAGACCCCACTTGGAGGCTGGCATCCCTAAACCTCAGTGGGATACAATGCTACACAGTCACCCCTCTAAAGCAGTCATTTTTGCCTGGAGAGCTGATCTTTATAGTCTGGAAATGAACAGTAATTCCAGGAGATCTCCAGACCTCACCTGATCTGAACATATTCCCTGAAGTCTGGAAGTGGAGCCTCAAAAGTGTGTAATGCTCCTGCAGCCACCTAGCACCCCCTGACCTATTTCAGGTCAAGAAAACATTGCACAGAGGATGTAAGGTTGCCAGATTGGTGTAGGTTCATGTTCTGGAATTCCACAATACCTAGGTGTGCTTAAACCTGACTGTCAAGACTGCTGTGCACAGAGAGACCTGCTCTTAGGGTTGCCATCTTCCAAGTGAGGCCCTCTACCCCACCTCCCTCATGGGGAGTCTGCTATGGGGAGAGGGAGGGAAGATGAATGGAAACTGCTTTGAGACACCTGAGGCCTGCTGGGTGACTGCCACCCATTCCCAGTTCTCTCAGACCTCTCACAGCCCCACATCCCTCACAGGTTGTCTATTGTGGGGAGAGGAAGGGAAAAGGTGTTTGTTAACCGCTTTGAGACTCCTTTGGGTAGTAAACAGCAGGGTACAAAAATCCAGTTATTCTTCTTCTGAGGAACAACTGTGAAAGAAGCATGTGGGCACGTAACATTTTATCAACAGAAGGAGCAGGGCAGACACCTGTATACTGTGACTACCCCATGTGGATTAGGGCAGGGGGACATTTTGGTGTCTGTGGCCAAATTCACACAAGACAGGAAATGACGTTGAATGCAGAATTGGGAGGAATTGGTTGCCATGTAATCTCCCCCTAAGAAGAGTCTCCAGTCTGATTTTCCCTTCACATATCTGAAGACATGGCTCTGGAAAGCACATCTGTAACCACTATGCCACAATTCCCAAGGTCGGTCCTCTCCAATAATCAATGAACATTCCAAACCACAAGTTCTTGACACCCATCTCTCTACACCCATGCCCTCATTTGTCACCATGCCACCACAACCTCCCACATTACACATACATTCAACCCCGTGCCCTTACAGACTGGCCAACTCCCCTTCCTCTTCCCACTGCCAAGCTCTAGCGCCCGATGTATTCTTGGATACAATGGGCTCTGCCCCTAAAACATTTATCAGGTGATATGACAATATATGGTTGATCCATCCCTCCCTCCCCAAATGGGCAATGATTGGCCTGGAGGGGGTAGGGAGGGGAGGGACCACAGGTGGGCATGTACACAGCTATGCTTCACAACCATGTTCTGCATGATTGCACTACTTCAGGGGTTTCTTGAAGTTGAAAGCATGTTTGAGGGGTTTCTCAATAATAAAATGTAATCACTTAATCGAGCTGAAACTAATTTTCCTTACTGTCTCCTACCCTAACCCTTTGTTGTGCTACGCCATGCAACTGCAGAAACATTGTTTCCAAACCATGCTGAACTAGCAGGGATGAGTCAGACTTTTCAAGCATTGTAATCTCAGAAGACACACACACACACACACAAAAGTGCTCTAACTGAACAGTTATCCCTACATCAAGGTCCAGCAGAAAGATTTATTCATGACAGTAGTTTAGCAGCTCCTGCCTCTAGTTCAATCGACATAAGCTTTAATCCTGTTTGATTTGCTTTGGCTAAAGTTACTCAGAATCCAGTATGTGAATGAGCATAATAACACATGACCCATGGTTTCCAGAATGACTGAAGAAATCCATCAATCTCTATCTCTGCCTGCTGACAAAAAGTGTGTGTAAAACGGCCTACACCGAAGGATAAATTGACACAAATCTGACATGAAGAATCACAAAACTGAGAAACCTGTAGACCCAGGTTTAATCCCTGGGTGGTCCTAGTAAAAAGGACCAGGCACCCTGCCCGGCACCCTGGACAGCTGCTGCCAGTCTGAATAGCCAAGACTGACCTTGCTATACTGATTGTCCAATTCAGCAGAAGGCAGCTCTGTGTGAGTGCATGTACAGATAAAAATGACATTATATACTTAGTTCTCGTCATTAAGTGCCAAAAATCAGAAGAAAGCTCTACCCAGGGTCCCCATAAATAGACCACCATTATATAAGAGCAAGAGTCCAGTAGCACCGTAAAGATTAACAAAATTTGTGGCAGAGTATGAGTTTTTGTGAGTCACTGTTCACTTCTTCGGATTCTTTAGGTATCTAAATAAGTGAGCAGTGACTCACAAAAGCTCATACCCTGGCACAAATGATGGTTGTCTTTAAGGTGCTACTGGACTTCTGCTCTTTTCTACTGTTAAAGACATTTTGATCTATTGTCATTCTAGATGACAATACAGATGAAGATGCCTTATATGGAACCAGACCATTGACCCTCATGTTGTGTGCCACCTGCCTAAGTTTTCCATTTCCCACAGCAGATCTACCTCCCCCAATACAAAATGCAGCCATGCCAGTCACCACCTGCTGCTAGATTGCAGCCATGGGAGGCTGGAGGAGGACCACAGCCATCTGTGGACGCCCTTTGTGGGTCCAGGCTGGTTCCAAGTGACATATGTCTGGCCTAGCTGGAACTGTGCATCACCGTGAGAAGGTTCAGGGAGGGCCAAGCTCAGCCCTCACTATGCCCTCATGCTTGGTTTTAATGTCCTGTTTGATTAAAATTACATATAATGTTGATGTTGATGGAAACAAATAGTAATCAATTTAGCTAAAAAGCTAAGTGGGAGAATTGATATGAATATTTCTCAAAAATGCTTGTATTTGCAAACATGGGCTATTATCCTTAATACATAATCAGATGAGATAACTCATAAAAATCTGTATCTTGCGTCTTGTACTTTAAAGCTAAAAATCCATTCTACTTTTTTGGTACTATATTGCAGGTGAAATTTTCTGTTAGCAGACAGTATTCATAGTTGCTAGCAACTATGCAGAAAAGTAAGCCATATTGGTTTGTAGGACAATCTTTTTTAAAATTAGATATTGAGCTTTAATATTAACCTCACACCACTGATATTGTTTGTGTTAATTAATTTAGTAAAGGTACTATTCCTGGTATTTAAAATAAAGGGCAACCATTGTTAGTAGCCAGACCCCTCCTCATCCTTGAGGGGCAATTTATAGTGAAAACATAAATGCCCTTCCAAAACATCTTCAAATGCTACTTTGTAATGCACTGTTGGGCAGAAATGGACTTTGGAATAGATGGCCACTGCATCTATAAACAAAAGGTACATGGTCAGCTTCCAAACAGCCATCGCGGATGCCAGCCAGATGCCATGTTTATATTTCATTATCCAGGCCTTCAGAGGCATCTGTCTTATTTCTGAAATCATGATATAGTCCAGAATGCGGCAGGCTGACTGCTGTAAGGGACGAACATCAAGAACATATGTTGCCCATTTTGAAATAGCGGCATTGGTTTGCAGTCTGTTTCTGAGTTCAAGAAGCTGGTTATAATCTCTAAAGCCCTTAATGATCTGGGAACCACATATCTGAAGCACCACCTCCTTTCATATGTCCTTATGCACTAGCTACGATCACCAGACAGCCATCTGCTGGCTTTAGGTGGTCCATCTTGCATTAACCAAAGTCCAGGCTTTTCCATTGTGGCTCTGGTTCTTTCGAATGGACTCCTTGAATACGTGGGGCCTCCTTGGAGATCTTCAGGAGGCTTTGCAAGGCCTCCTTCATTGCCAGTTTTTTTTGAGGAGGTCTGAGTAGCAGGAATCTTTTAAGAGGAGGAGTGGGGAAAGATTTTGGTCTTGCTACTTTATCTTTGGTTTTTGCTGGAGATATGGGATCCCACTCAATGTCCAGTCTGAAAGTCAATAATCACTGGCTTCCACTTCACAAGCAAAACAAAATTCTGAAATAAATCAAATGAATAAGCACCATCAGGTATATGTATTCAAAACTCCTGCCCTTGTTTGCCACAAAATGGCAACAGAAACTTCAGTTATGGCAATCTTTTTTCTTCCCCAATCTTTTAATTATCCTGGCTAATAGTCATCAATACATGCTCCCCTCTCCAAATAGTTTCTCTACCCCTCCCTCTGTTTAAATCCATTAACATCCAAGGGCCTCATCACTTCTTGGGGCATCAGTTTTATATTGAATGTCACACCTTCTTTTATCTGTCCTATCTGAATGGCTTTTATAAAATAAAAACTACTTTGTAGATTTTCAACATCCCTTATTTGAATCATTATAATTTCATAACATCCATCCTATTATTCCAAGGTGCACTAGGAACAGCCACAAAAACAAACATCTATTTAAAGGTCATTGAGGCAAACATACAGAAATAAAAGGTTTTGTGCAGGCAAATTAAAAGCCACAAAAAATTTAGACAGAGAAAGACAGAGATGAGGATGAAAATTGCTTGCATTATTAAACAGCTTGATAATGTTTCAGACACTGAAGACAATGCCAGGGTTAATCCATACTGATGTAATTTGCAGTATAATTAAAATGTATTTTAAATTATTCCTATGTATTCCAGCAGCGACTCCTTTTGGCATTATACAGTGAAGAGTGTGAGCTGAATTCTGATTGCAGTCTGAACTCATAATTTGTTCTGATTTCAAATCGCTCGGAAAGCCAGGGACATGTGTTTAAGCCATGCTAGTTTTCAACCACACAAAGACTGCCTGACTTCATCTTCTGACTTTATAGAGACAAGGACAGTACAGACTGCAATATGCTTCTGCCATTACTGTGGTTCTCTATTCTGTCCCCAGGCTGCAGCATGTGTTGTCCATATAAACACATATTCAATATTGTTCAGAAGCAAACTTGGGCTGCCTTATAGGTTAAGCCTTAAAGCTCTGTTTCTCCTGGAAAGTGGGAGCAATTTTCCTTTGACTGGGAAACAGACTGGTGAACTGCCATTTTGGAGCAGTTTATTAAAGCAACTGAGTTGGAGAAACAGAAGGCCATTGATAGACAAAAGGGTGCAAGTCAAACCAGCCAACATGAGGTGAATTTCTGGCTCTTCAGCTATTATAACTCAGATGCACTAATCCATTTCCCTAGATTTGCCAGTTCCATCTTGGGATATTTCTATAGATTTCAGGGTAGTGTCCAGGAATGAGGGTAGTGTGGCCAGCCTCCAGGTAGCAAGAAGAAAATAAAAGGACCACAGCAGTCACAGGAGACAAAAAAATGAGGTCAAGGCCAATGGTGGAAAATCAGGTATGATTACATTTTATTTCTCATTTAAAATTCCCAGTAGATTCCTTAAACATTTCACCAACAGGCTTCATCAGGGCAATTTGTTTGTCTTGCATTAGATCTTCAAAAAGAGTATGAGGACCAAGATCAGTTCCCTTGGAGAAAACGGCTGCTTTGGAGGGCAGAGTCTAGAGCATCATACCTTGTTGAGGTCTCTCCACTTCTCAAACCCCACCCTCTCCAGGCTTTATGTCCAAAATCTCCAGGTACTTCCCAACTCAGAACTGGCAGCACTAAATGAGAGGCCACTCAACAGGGCATGTGATGCCACACAGTCTACCTTTTCTTCTGGGTAATTGATCACTCTAGTCTGGAGATCAACTGTAATTCAAGAAGAACTTCAGGTCATATCTGGAGGCTGGCACCCTACTTTCTTCCCAGAAGGTTAGAGAACATGGATTTAAAATAGTTTCATACACAGGTGAAACAATATACCTCCCAGTATTAGCAGTCAGACCCATCCTCTCGCTGAGGTGCAGTTTATAGACAGAAAACCAATAATACCCTCCTTCTAATATAATTTCAAATATAACAAGTAACAGACTGCTTGGCCCAAAATAAAACTAAAATGGATGTTCGCTAGAGCCGCGCCTGGACATATAGTTTAGAAGTAAGGGAAAGAGCAGCAAACCCTCTAATTACCTTCTCCCTACCTTAGGGAGACACATACTTAGGATAACAGGCTTCCCTACAACCTATTGCCTCACCTAAATTTAATGTCCTCAATACTCAGCCTCATTTCCTCTCACCCAATTACCCTAATAAAGCAACAATGTTATTCAACAATGCTGGTAGCATTTTGAGTCCGGTACTCGCAGGTCCATCAAGCACTATCTACACCTATGGTCCCCTCAAGTAAATTCATCAAGCTTCTCCGAGATTATTGTACACCTCTTCAAAACCCATCAAATTATGGTTTTTTAGCTAACACATCAGCTAGCTCCAAGAAGCATTATGCTCTATAAAATATGGCATCCTGCTCCATAGCAATGAGTGTGTGTGTTTTCTTGGACCCATACATCACATCCCCAAACCCATCTGCGTGTTTTCTTCTTCCTGAGAAACACTGATTGTTTCGCTGCTAACTCCACGGACCTCTGTCTTCAAGACTGGTCCCCGAAACTGCCATCTCCCTACTCTTCCCTGATTTCCTCTTAGCCAGCCTTGTATGTGTTTTCAGTTTGTTTATAGGCATGGTTTTAAAAAATTTTCTTTTAAACAAAAACCCTTTCTGGTGAATCTAGACTGGTTTCACAATCCCCATAAACAGTGGTGGAGAATCCCAGTTACCTCTTCTCGCTTTGTCTTCTTTAAAGCTAATTTCACCCAACCTATTAGGAGACTGCCCCTTTGGATAACACCAGTGTCAAGTCTACCACCAGAAAAGAAAACACCTGAACAAGAACTGGCACATTAACAAATGCCACAGGTTATGCTGTGTGTCAAATATGTGACTTTCCTTTTTGTCTTTTTGACACACAAATGGAAGAAGCTGATTACACCCAAAGTCTTGTTTTATTCCACATGTACACCCAACTGCTGAGGTATCCAGCAGAGCTTCAGATAATATACACATATGCAGCATATTCAACTATATCTATTTTTAAAATTTATGTTGAAAAAGACAACTTATTGCATCCTTTCAATTATGAGGGCAGACCTACAGTGCTCATTTCTATCAATTTTATTCCAGTTCCATTATGTCATCAACATAATTATTCCTGGAGTTTTAGCTTAGTGAATATGCTGAAAAATGTGTGTTAGCTATCTAGTTCTTTTCATAGAACTATGGTTCCTATGGTTTCTAGGGAGTAGAGGGACATAATATTTAAGGCTGTAGAGCAGTGGTCCCCAACCTGCGGGCTACGGCCCGGCGCCGGGCCGCGGCTCCCTCTCCCCGCCCCCCCCAGTAAAAAACTTCCCAGGCCGCAAGCTTGCGGCCCGGGAAGCTACTTACTGCGGGAGGGCGGGGAGAGGGAATCGGGGCCGGGCCGCGGCCGTGCAGGCCGTGCCCGCGCGGCCCGATCCGCGGGCGTGGATCGCGGGCGCGGCCCGAAACGTGGGCGTGGCCCGCGCGGGTGCGGTCCCCGCGGGCGCGGCCCGATGCCCTGCCGGTCCCCAGCCTAATAAAGGTTGGGGACCACTGCTGTAGAGTTCATATGGTTTAGGCTTCTGCAGGCCAATATTTTATAGTCCCTAATAAGGAAGTAAATGATTAATTTTCAAAGCAACCTTTTCATTAAATTGCTAACATGACATGCAAGTCATTTCACACAAAATAGCAAATTATTTAGTCATATTCTATGAAAAGAGAAGATTTTTGGCTTCTTGCTTTTTCAAGCTGTAATATTTTATATGCTCACTCTGCCATAAATCATATTACAGCAACTTGTTTGTGCTTGCCCAACTAGATCACAGAAGAATGATGCTGAAAAAAATCAATCACTCTCAGGGAGGGGGGAAATCACTAGTCCAGCAGGAGGAAAAATGAGGAAAGAGGAAATGGGACAGCCAAATCCAGGAGATCTGATGGTAAATTTTGGTTCCCCTTTGCTACATAATTTGTGATATAGCCACAAAACACAGTCTGCTGCTCAATAACAAAATATATCTACTTCTCTACATGCTCAAATCTGTAGATACTTAAATCTAGATATTCCAGAAAAGAAAGATCTTTCTATAAACCTGAGAAAAGCCTCAGGTTTCAGAAAAACCTGAAATCTCTCTCTGTGTATGTACACATACACACATATTGGGAGTTTGAAAAAAAAGGGGGGGGGAAAATTACCCCAAATTATAGAAACAGTACTTGGAGATTTAAGAAATGGGTACCCTCAGTAGCTATTGCTGAGCAGCAACAGCAATATTGCTACTGTTCTGATTAGGAAGTGCCTAGAGATTCTCTGTTAGTGTAAGGCAGCCTTTTTCAACATTTTGACCATGGAGGAGCCCCTGAAATATTTGTTCAGATTTTGAGGAGCCCCATAAGTTATGTCAGCTGGCCATGCCTCTCTGTCACACATCTCAGAAGTGACCTGTTACCAGAAGTGACATCACCACCCATGTTATCCAGCAGGCTTGAGGAGGACTGAGGAAGGAGAGAACAGAGGTGGTTTAAGGAGGGTGTGCCCCCTCCCAGGCACAGAAACCATGAGAGAACTCACTCACTCATGGTTGGGAGGGGGAAAGGAGAGCAATGGAGGTGACTAGTCCCCTAGCTTGTGGCCAAATCCACTAAGACAGGAGGGGGAAAGCTGTGGATCCTCTCCAGAGTTCCTGCAGACCCCAGCAGGTCCATGGACCCCTGGTTGGGAAACCTTGGTGTAGGGCAAGGGGGCAGGGGGCAGGGCTGTTTTGGCCTTTGAGCAAGAACTGATTGGGACCAGGCCCAGCTGGTAACTTGGTACCACCCAATTTGCATGACTTATCCAGACTTAACTGTTTATTACTTTTTCAAAAGCAGTGACTACATGAAAGTCAGTGCAGTAGAGTGCTTAGAATCAAAGACTAAAATCTGGAAGACTCCCGTTTGAATCCTACATTCTGCATAGAAACCTGCTGGGTGACTTTGGGCCAGTCACACATTCCCAGTATAACCCACCTCACAGGGTTATTGTGGGTGCCTGCTACTAGTCCTCATGGGTTCTCCACTGTGCAACTGGACCTGCCCCTGTGGCCTGCACTGAGTAATGCTGTGCACAATTTTCTCAGGGAGAAGCTGCCCAAGTAAGGGAAGAGTGAAAAGGTGACGACAGGGTTGCAGATTAAGGTAGATTGGCTGGTGGGTAGGAAGGGGAGAAGATAAAGGGGAGAGGATATAAGGGCTGCCAGGAAATAGCGGGAAGAGAAGAAAATGAGATGCCATCCAAGTCCTTGAGTTATACATATCTGAAATATAAAACATGAGGGGAAAAAATAATTTGTTTGATGTCTGCTGATGTGAGATTCCTGCATTTTATGTTGGGGAAAGGAAAAACAGCACAACTTATTTTGTAAGTGGCTCCCCAAAACTGCAGTAAGCTTTTGAAGTAGGTTCTATGAACCATAGAAAGTTATAAGTGGATCCCACTTCAAAGAAGTGTAAAAACCACTGCCATCATTCACTCTGGACCACACTCCTCAAAGAAAAAATGTTTTGAACAACATAGTCAAAGCACCACCATCACAAAATACTTGAAGACAACAGTTGGCAGATATAGGATGCAATCCAAAGATGATCAATCACTCTCAAGGCTCCTTGAATATTTACAAAGCAACATCTCCATGGTAAATCTGAATAGCATCATGTAGAGTTATTTTGCCTGGCAGGACTGCTACTCTGGACCCCCCTCCCAGTCAAGCTGGAATGGGGTCAGGAAGGCACGGATAGGACTGCCAACTCTGGGTGAGGAACAGGGCTGCTGAGTGCCACCACTCGTCCCCAAGCAACCCTGATGCCCCCACCATATAACCATGATTCAAACCAAATATCATAACAAAACAATTCACTTTGCTTACTGTTACCATGAATCAATAGTAAAAATAATAAGAATAAGCCAGTCTGTCCATTTGTCCATTTATAGCAGGTATATCAGACAATAAAGCCCAGAGACTCAAAATTGGCTAGGTTGGTAGCTGGGAGATTTTGGGTGTTCAGGACTAAAACTCAAAGGCAGAGGAATATCTTGGCCCTGCTTCTCCAGATGACCTCCCATAATGATATTTGCAATGGTCTCTGTTTGTGGCAGGCATAACTTGACAAATAATGCTACATGATTGCAAAGCGGTCACCAACCCCGGAAGGATGATGGAAGCTGCGGTGCCAAAAATGAAGGGAATGAAAACAGCCCGCACCAGGCTATTTCATGATAGGCAACCTATAGGAAAGCTTTTAAGGAATATGTCAGGTGTCTCTTATATTTGGACCCCTGATCTGTCATAGAAGGGTGTTAGCTGTCATAATCTCGGCCAGAACACAGGATTGTTATGATGAAAAAACAGGGCAGGGAGACAATGTAGCTTTGGGATCCCAAAAGGGAGAAAGACTTGGTGTGGCATTGGTTATAAATCTAATTTTTCATGACACTAAGAAGATTGTGTTATTTATCATATAGCAAAGTAGCCTTTACAAAGGGCTACTACATCTTCCGCCAACACAATAATCACCCAGTGCCCGAACTGGGAGTTCTAACTTCTGTTAGACATGAATAACCACTAAAACAGATTCATGTTTTATTATCATGCGTGTAAAGTGTGGAGGGGGGGAGCATTCTTTTACAATTTGGTTAGCTTATGCAGCAGTATTACCCCCCCCCCTTTCTGTACATAATATTAACAAAGCTTTGATACCATAATACTATTAAGTACATTCTGTCACAAAGCAGGATAATGATAAGAAGTTGAGATTTGAAAATAACTTGGGAGGGGAGAGGGAGGCAATGAAAAAACAGGTGGAGGGAGAGACACATGAAAGAGAGAACAGTGGGAAAGAAAGGGAGAAATTAAGGAAAACAGAGTGAAAGGTTGTTTTATCTTGCGGTAACACCCTAACTACTGCTTTGCAAGATTGGGCAGAACTGGATAAAAGGAAAGGAAGAGAGAAAGGCTATCCAGATTGTTAAAAGAACAACCTCGTTAGCAGGCTTCAGGTTGTGAATTACTATAGCAGGTACCAGCATGCTGTCTTGTTTTGTTCCAATGCTGGTTTAGCATAGGGTTGCCAGCTCTGGGTTGATACCTGGAGATTTTGGGGATAGAACCAGAGGAAGGCAGGGCTTGGGAAGGGACCTCAGCAGGGTAAAGTGCCATAGAGTCCACCATCCAAAGCTTCCAGGGGAGCAGATTTTGGTAATCTGGAGATAACTATAATAACAGGAGTTGTCCCAGTGCCACCTGGAGGCTGGCAACTCTACCTTAGCATGACCTGCTAGGAAAGGCATTTGGCTGCATCAAGCATGAGGGCTTCAGGGGCCATCCAGCTGAATTGGGCCTCACAAACACACACCCCCATCCCCTCTCTCTGCAATCTGATTAGGAAGTGCCTAGAGATTCGACAGAAGAGCCTGGGGAAGGTAGTGTTTGGGGAAGAGAGAACCCAACTGGGATGTGATGATACAGAGTTCAGCTCCCTTCCCAAAGCTTCCAGTCAGAGGAAGCAATCTCTAAAATCTGGAGGTGAGCGGTAATTCCAGAACTCTAGGCTTCACTTGGAGGTTTGCACCTCTAGTTGGAAGGCAAAAATACAGGCTGAAAGCCAGCGGGATCCTGAGAAAGTGACCCTTCTGTAGATCAGCAGGACTGTTTCTGCACAGAGGGGTAAAATGCGCATGGCCTCCTGCTTGCAAATGCGGGATGGTAAACCGCACGTTTGCAGCCCTCCTCACGGGAGACACCCCCCACATTTTCCTCTGCCCCATCGCAGCCTTTTGCCTCCCAATGAGACTGCAAGGGAAAACAAGCTGAACTTCTTCCCCTGCTCCTTGGCATGTCTATCACACAGCAGTTCTCTTGTGGACTGAAAATTTCTTCCCCCTGAACCCCGAAATTATTTTTTAAAGGCACTTCTGCATTGCTATGCGGTAATGCCATAACACAGATACATCTTTAATAAAAATCAACACTTCAGTGTTGCCATGGAGAAATGCCAGAATGATACAGCATTCCCCTCCCCTTTCTGGCATTCGTATTCTTTTGGACTTTATTTCTGTCTGGGTGGATTTCTGAGATGCTCAAAAAGTCATTTTTTGTAAACGGTTGGCTGAAAAACAAAGTGCTCAGACCCTTGTATACTTGGGAGAAGGCTACTCGATCACCTGCCTCCCCTCTTTCCCAGCTCATTTCCCACATCCAGAAAATAGAAACAGGGCTGTGTTTTGCCTGCCAGAGCCCACAAAGACCATGGGTGCTTTGCAGAAGAGTTTATTTTACCTTTGACAATGTAACTTTGTGGTTGCACTGCAATGTGGATGGGATACAAGATAAAAGAGACAAATCTGGGCAAAACACAAGCCAAGCCCTGGACAGCCTTGGGAGGCAGGTGATAGCATGTGGAGGGGGCTCTAAAACCTGCCAGCAACCAGAGGCTGTCCAGAGGCAGATTACTCATGTGAAACAGTCCAGGTTTTTACAAATCAGAATTTGGAGCAGGGTACAGCTGAAAGCAAAGGTTTGTGTAAAATCATCAGGGCCTTCATGCCTTCCTAGACATCTTAGGATATCTGTTGAGGCCAGACACTCAGCAATCGTTCTTAGCTATTAGGTTTGACTCCAGTAGTTCCTTAAAGACTTTCCAGGGTATACACTTTTGAAAGTCAAAATTCCCTTGAAGGCTTATACCCTGAAAATCTTGTTGGTCTTTAAAGTGCTCAAATCAAACTGTTCTACTGGATGATGTGCATTGAAAATACTGATGTTTCATACTGACATTTCTAAAGCAGTTTTTAGACCTTTGACACTCACATTCCCCCACTCTCCAATTATTAATGTGTCTAGTCAAGTACAACCTTCATTTTCTCCTTCCTATACCTTTCCTTTGCTAGCATACCAACATCTTCTCCCGTGGAGGAATGCATAGGGTGGGGGTGGGGGCAAAAAAACCCTTGCTCTCAGCATGGTATGAGATACAGAGTTTAAATCTCAAGTATTTTGTCTGTTTTGATTACAGGTCCATGTATGATCTCATACAGAGGTGTTTGTCAGATCTGCTCTCTGAGAACTCAACTGAAACTGTTGGGAGCTGAACAGGAATTTTAAGCATGTGTCAGAGTGCTCCCTGAAATGCCAAAGACTTATCAATTATTTTGGCAGTTCATTGATCTCAGAGCTGAAAGTAGACGTACAACACTGAAATCTGTTGAGCAAGTTTCAAAGGGAGACTGTTAGGCCTGCTTCCCCCTCAGTTTGTTTTCTGGCTTCCATTCTATTCTAATACTATTTCCAGTACCATCCTAAGTGGACTGACACTCTTATATGTCTGCTTATGTTAATGGCCTTGCAATAGTGTAACTCTGCTTAGAATGGCACTTTGTTAGAATCTCTGATTCACCTGTGAAACTGTTTTCTAAGTTACGCACTGGTTAACTCATTGTTAACCTAAGTGACGAAATAGGATATTTCACTTTTTGTACAATGCTGTTTTTCTATTCTGCATTGCTGTATTAAACCCTCAAAAAGTATTAAATTCCTTTTAGGGTTGCCCAATACTCCACTGTACCCTGACTACAGGTGGGGGGGGCAGGGGAGGGGGTTTGCTACCACCAAGTTAGAAAATTTCTGGAGATTTGGGGGTGAAGCCTGGGGACCTCAGTGGGGTCAATTGCCATCGAATTTACCCACAAAAAGCATCAGTGTTCTCTAGGAGAACTGATATCTGTATGCTGGAGATGAGTAGCAATTCCAGGACACCCCCATAGCCCTAATATGTCATCTCTAACTCATTTGTACATTTTTCTGAAACTATATATATCATGTTCACAAAGACAAGTACATCCCATTCACTAGGCACACAGAAGGAGTTATTTCTGTTTTAACCCAAACCTTCCCTATGCCAGTATGAATCTAGATATTGTGATATTCCAGTCAAGCCAACCACATAAAGAAGTCTAGAGAATTTATCACTAAAAACTCAAATAATCAGTTGTCTAGGAGATGCAATATATAGTATGAAATCATTTTTATTTAATGTTCACTGATATTTCATTATTATAGTGTATTACTTATATAGACTGCAATTTAACTTTTATATATTCCTATAACTTTTAAAGCAATTTAAGGAATTTGTCTAACACATTGTTTGTTTTTATTTCCTCAGTATGTCAAACATGAACAAGACTAATGTGGAACCATTGTCCTTAGAGATGGTAACAGCTACAGGCATTTAAGCAATTCAGAGAAGTGCAGCAGATAATGTTGACAGCTGATTGGGGAGATTTATATTTGAATCCCAAGTCCCTGTCATTGCTATTTGGCCTCACTAGTCTTGCTCAGACAACCAACCAAGGATGAAGACATGTAGCAAAGAAGCTACGTATGTTCACTTTAATACCTGCATGGAGCATTTGTCCACATGTTATTCTCTCTGCATGGGATCCCATTGTGGACACAAAGCTCTACGTGAATGGTAGTGTATGTGGGTGTAAATGTGGGTGTCTGTTTTAGGTGTATTCTCCCTGGATATGTTGGCTGAACAGGACTATAGTTGTGATTATAATGGGGGCAATGTATACCAATCCAGAGTGATTTGAAGGATGGGTGTGTCCTAATAAAAAAAAAGCAAGGCTTCACTGTCTTCCCTGCTACCGCTTGCTCCCAACCAACTTCTTCTCTTGCAGATTCCTCAGTGCCCTCTATTGCTGCCATTTCCTTGGGGCATCCTATTTTTTCCCTCACCCATTGCATTCAAGATCAAAGGTCTCTGTCATTCCTGGGGGTACTCCTGAGCCATTAGGGCAAGTGTATCTCTGCCTCTCTGGAATTGTAATATTTTGCATTTCCAGACCAGTTGGGTTGCTCTTTCTGGTGACTTGCCCATTACACCCTTACTAAGCAGCCAGGGTTCCATTTCTATGGAGTCTCTTCATTTACACATGTTCTCTAGTGGCCAAAACCAGACAGAGGATAAAGGGAATTTCCAGCTGCCTGAGAAACAAGGATGCTGTCAACAATTCAAATAATGAAACTCTGTCCACAGTTCCACACTTGTCTGCTAACAGCTCATCAGTAAAGTCGATATACACCCACTGAAGAGGCACAAGGAGAGGTGTGAAGAAAATACCAAAAATATTTCGCTACCTCTTCAGGGGGCCCTATGAGTCTTTCAAGCATGGGCCTGCTCTCTGCAAAAAAATGACTCATGTCAAAATTATAGTTTCTTTTATAATGGCTGGTATTAATATAATTTTTACTAGATCATAGTTAACGGGGAGATTGCCATTTACAATTCAAATGCGCCGTCACACTAAGAAAAAATCCTGCATATTAAAACCAGAGTTATGATCCTGTTGAAATGACATGGATATGTCTGCTCTAAGGTTTTGGATTTATTCTAAAAAAAGAGACACTTCTAAAGACTTCATTTAAATTAATGTTCAGGGAAAATATTAGCTATTTTTCAGTGTTCCATAAGTCAGAAAATGAAAAGCATGACAAATAAAATGCTTTACAATGATGGCATTATTTATTATATAATATAAATTTATGCATAGTATTCCATATGCTAGAATTATATATTTTTATTGTAATTTTGGTTGGAAGAAATCTTAGGATTTATAGCTTGGGGCCAGGCAGGCCTGTATACTAAGCATACTGACAGAATTGCCTAGGGAAGTAGAGGAGGAGGGAACCAGCCCTGTAGTCCCAGCCACACCCCCCCCCATGGCAAGGAGCAGGCCCAGGAGGCACAGACAGCCCCTGTGGGCAACTGGCAGAAGCCTGTTCCTCCCCCCCCCCATCATGGGCACAAGAATCTTCCTCCTTTCTTCACCATCTCATTGTGGTAGGGAGTGCCCACCTCCTGCCATGTAGAGGTATAGTGGCAACCACTGCCCATCATTTTGGTGCCACATGAAATGGGTAAAAGTTGGGGGCCATCTTCTATTGTTGCAAACTCCAGGGGTGGGACTTAAGGAGGGCATGGATTGTGTAGGCGATGGAGTGAGGGGTGACAAGATTTTCTAACCGTTGCTCAGATAGTAGAAACTGGGTAAGATTTTTGCTTCCAGAATTGTTTTTTAAATCAGAAGAGTATATACTTGGCTATCTTTTGGAATGCTGTTTTAGATAAGCTTGTGGAAGGAAGATCCCTATAGCCAATGCTGATGTTATGATTATGTTGAATTGACCTAATCTCAAGGCTAAAGGAAGAAGTTGATATTGTTTATGTAAACCATTGGAGGCTGGGCGGGGGGAGACATATAAGCAGCTTCTCAGAACCTGTCAGCAACTTTTTGGGGGTTGGCTTGGTGGCTGCATGGTGGTACCATTGAATGACATTGGCTTGACCTGTAAGGGTTTCCCTGCCTCGAATGGGAATGTAAAAAGGGAGGAAGGATGACCCGGGAAACTACAGACCAGTGAGTCTGACCTCTGTTGTGGGGAAGATAATGGAGCAGATATTAAAGGAAGCGATCTGCAAACATCTGGAGGACAATTTGGTGATCCAAGGAAGTCAGCATGGATTTGTCTCCAACAGGTCCTGCCAGACCAACCTGGTTTCCTTTTTTGACCAAGTAACAGGTTTGCTGGATCGGGGAAATTCGGTTGATGTCATTTACTTGGATTTTAGTAAAGCTTTTGACAAGGTTCCCCATGATGTTCTGATGGATAAATTGAAGGACTGCAATCTGGATTTTCAGATAGTCAGGTGGATAGGGAATTGGTTAGAGAACCGCACTCAAAGAGTTGTTGTCAATGGTGTTTCATCAGACTGGAGAGAGGTGAGTAGCGGGGTACCTCAGGGCTCGGTGCTTGGCCCGGTACTTTTTAACATATTTATTAATGATCTAGATGAGGGGGTGGAGGGACTAATCAAGTTTGCAGATGACACCAAATTGGGAGGACTGGGAAATACTCCGGAAGATAGAGACAGAGTTCAACGAGATCTGAACACAATGGAAAAATGGGCAAATGAGAACAAGATGCAATTTAATAAAGATAAGTGTAAAGTTCTGCATCTGGGTCAGAAAAATGAAAAGCATGCCTACTGGATGGGGGATACGCTTCTGGGTAACACTGTGTGTGAACGAGACCTTGGGGTACTAGTGGATTGTAAACTAAACATGAGCAGGCAGTGTGATGCAGCGGTAAAAAAGGCAAATGCCATTTTGGGCTGTATCAACAGAGGCATCACATCAAAATCACAAGATGTCATAGTCCCATTGTATACGGCACTGGTCAGACCACACCTGGAGTACTGTGTGCAGTTCTGGAGGCCTCACTTCAAGAAGGACGTAGATAAAATTGAAAGGGTACAGAGGAGAGCGACGAAGATGATCTGGGGCCAAGGGACTAAGCCCTATGAAGATAGGTTGAGGGACTTGGGAATGTTCAGCTTGGAGAAAAGGAGGTTGAGAGGGGACATGATAGCCCTCTTTAAGTATTTGAAAGGTTGTCACTTGGAGGAGGGCAGGATGCTGTTTCTGTTGGCTGCAGAGGAGAGGACACGCAGTAATGGGTTTAAACTTCAAGTACAACGATATAGGCTAGATATCAGGAAAAAGTTTTTCACAGTCAGAGTAGTTCAGCAGTGGAATAGGCTGCCTAAGGAGGTGGTGAGCTCCCCCTCACTGGCAGTCTTCAAGCAAAGGTTGGATACACACTTTTCTTGGATGCTTTAGGATGCTTAGGGCTAATCCTGCGTTGAGCAGGGGGTTGGACTAGATGACCTGTATGGCCCCTTCCAACTCTATGATTCTATGATTCTATGATTCTATTTAATCTCATGTAATTGTATTGTTCTCCACGCATGTACTTTTTGGGGATCCATCCCACCTGTGTCATTTTTTTTATTTCTATTCTTCTTCAGTTGAATAAAAAACATAAAAGGTTTTCCAGCCTAGTGATCATTCTATTTGGGCTTTGCACTCTAGGCAAGCAACCCTAAAAGTCCCAGACAAGGCCATCATAGGGAAGAAATGTCAATGCAATATAATTTCGCAAAGGGCACCTGGCTATTTTTCCAGATGAACTAATATCTGTTGTCTCAAAATCAGTTGCAATAATGGAAAATATCCTGCCTCTACCTGCCACTAGTCATCTTCCCATTTCCATGTGGTGGAGTGGGGGGTGGGGAATCAGAAAGCAGATTGGGTATCCTAGCCTAGGGTATACAAAAGCTGTCCCTGCTTGGTACTATTGTGACACTTGCCCTTAATTTTATGATTAACAAGTCACATACCCTCACCTCTTCCCAAATCAGCCTCCTCATTTTGAACTAGCCAAACAGACCCTGGATTATATAAACTACAAGGTAAGGATAAAGGAAGTTTAATACCTTTATAATTAGAGGATGTTTAAACAGGTTAATAAACCTATCCTCTGGATTTTTACTTATTACAAAATGTTGATAAATCCACAGCTGGGAATTTCCATTTTTACAATAAAAAATCTTTCTTTTTAAAATCTATTTTGATTTATAATCCACAACTCTTCACAATGATGGCTTGTGGCAGCTTACAATAGTTTAAAAATACAATATATGTAATATAACCAACATTAAAAACCTAAAAATAACCCAATGCTATAAGAACCATTGACTGGAGCACTTATAAAAAGTTTTCTAGGATACCAAACACCACCAGTTGATACCCTTTACCCATTTCTTCTTGTTATTTAAAAAAAATTCAGGCTTCAACTCTGCTTGTAATAAGAGTTACAAATGGCAAGGGGACTTCCAATAAAAAGAAAGAATGGGTTCTCCCACTGCAATTAACTCAACTATTTTCAGTATCCGATTAGAGCTCCCTATTATCATCCCAACAGTGCAATCCTAAGCAGAGTCATATCATTCAAATAGTGCTGCCACAGCATGAAGGAAAAAGGGTCCTGACCCTTTCAGCAGAGCCTTAATGTATGAAAATGGGCAGCTGAAACTTTTCAAGACACAGATGTCAACCACATCACCCAGAAAATAATAGCTCATTAAACCTCTATTAAAGGAGCAGGACACCTTTCCTCCAGAATGTAATCAATCTGACCTTCTGAACCCATTGAAGTCAACAGGCTTACAGTGGTTTTGAGGTTGCAGTATGTTTCCCTTGGCTCAATATCCTGTGATGAAATCTCTGGAAATTCAAGCAATTCTCAAAAACCTTGAGAAGTTTCTGTGAAGAAGTTTCATACCTTTGAAACTATGATAGGACCCCCTGAATGCTTTAAAGTGCGGCTCCCATTTCCATTGTTCCTCATTAATCCTGCTTCAGTGCTCACATCTAAAGCTGCCACTTGTCAAAGTTTGGAGCACTCCAAATGATGCTCCTGTTAGTTCAACCCCATGTCCAGCACCCATTCTGAGAATTCTCTGGACTTCCCTCCCACTTCAGCAGACCAGTCACAGCTTACGTTGAGTGTTTTGGCTTTTTCTTCTCAAGGTGATTTATACAAAACCATTTAAAGGTTCCAAATTCACCTATGTCTCGCTAGCTGTGTGTGTGTTACAGGGGCCTCCTTGCCAGTTTGCTTTCTCTGTAGGATCTCTGTCTGCTGACAATTCTGATTGGAAGGGGCCAGGTAGGGCTTAGAGTGGCCGCAGAATAACATATTTTTAAAAACATCTATATTGTGTGTACACCACACTACTTCAGTGGAAAGCCTGGAAGTGACACCAGGTACCTGTAGGAATTGCCAGAAACAGAGTTACCAACAATTTCTAGAGCTACATATCACTTGCAAGTTTCCCCAAAAGTGATACCCCTGTGCAAGTGACACTACAGACCACCCATGTCCCACCACCAAGCTCCCACTGGTTGCCAGGCATATAAAGACACCATTTATATTTCTTTGTGCTCTATAATACAACAGTCATAGGATTACTGGAGGGACAAACTGGAATTTGTGAGTCAGAAGCTTAAGACCTAGTTAGAAGATCTATTGGCAAATGAGTGATTGGTTATAACCAGATAGATTTCAAGTGGGTAGCCATGTTGGTCTGAAGCAGCAGAACAAAGTTGGGGTCCACTGGGACCTTTAAGACCAACAAAGTTTTATTCAAAATATAAGCTTTCATGTGCAAGGACTTCAGATAGAATGCTCATCTTCTTGTCCCCATAAGAGAAATAAGAAATGGGCAATTCCCGAAAGGAGAAGGAAGAAATCCCCTTCCTGGTACCATGGACCCAATCTGGGGAGCTGTTCTTTGCCTTCAAAAATTCGAGTCAAGAGAGTTCCTTGTGCCCCTTTGCCTAAATGGATGTTATGCATATTACATCGGAAGGCTGCATGCAATAAGAAAAGAACAGTCAACAAAAAAACCCAGAAGAGACAGACAGCTCAGGTCTCAAAGGGTCAAGCTGGTCATTGAGTAACAACAGAAAGATGTCTGTGGAAGAGTAGCAATCCTTTCCTGAGATGCCTCTGATGACATCCCAGAAGCTTTCGTATCCATGCCTTTAATGAAGACAAATATGCACACCTCCAGGCTATTCAGCATCCTAAAGAGCCCAGGGTCATAGGCCAGCAGATAGTTTTGGAAACACTTTACACAAGGTTGCCTTTATTTACAACAAGCAAGCATCGAGATTTCATTAATTCCACTTTTCATTCCCCAAGGCCCTGCTGCGAAGTTGCATTTTTGCAAACCAGCCTCCTAGTGACACAGCTGTCCCATGCATGAGAGGAAAAAAAGGAAGTGGTTTCCCTGGCAACAATAATAGCACAAAAGCTCTCAGAATTTTCTCTCTCACTCATGCAGGGCTTGAGTAATCCAAACAGTACAGAAGAATAATAATACGCATTTGATCTGAATGTACTGCAATAGACAGGGGTAACAAAAAAGAGAAGGGAGGGGGTGTATATGTGTTTTCTGAGCCAAGATTTCTAAGCCATGATGCCTTAAGTTCATGTTTTAATATCAAGGAGGCATTTAAGCTGGCATTTTATCAAACCAGGGTGCAAATACTATTTTCACATTGCACTTCAGCCTGTGCCAAGGTCAATAACCAAGTTATTGCAAAACACTGTCTTGAGAAAGGGGCCAATTCTTAGAGGAATAATGCATAACAGATTGGTTAATTTAACTTTTCAAAAGGCTTTGTGGGTTGGTAGGATTCCCCCCCTTACTTTACTTATGCCCAACGGGTTTGATCAATATGCTTCCCAATTCCATTTTAATTAAAAAAATCACTTAATAGCAATGTTTACAAGAATCTTGATAAGTAGAACCTGGCAACACAGTTTGGATATTCTGGGAATCAAAGAAATGGCTACAAAATAAAGCAGCCAGCCAGTTATTAGTCTTGATACAGCATTTGCATTTCAGTTAAAATCCACTGACAACTCCTTCTTAATGTCCGTATTCAATCTAAATGTTAAGCATCTCGAAGAAGCAAAAATACAGGGGAGGGCCTAGAAGTGACAGAAAATTATGGAAACTGCAACAGTACCAAAAGTGTAAACTGTGAGGAGGCAATTAAAGTTATATGGGAGCAATTAAGTGCTGTTGAAACTAAGCATGTAGTCATGCATTTTGCAGGGGGTGATGACCGTGGAGGTACCTTCTATGATGCTATGACTTTAGATGGTCCTTAGAAGAACTAGGATGGACATCCTCTACATAAACAATGAAACCTGGTAGATTAATTGCTTCCCTAGGCAAGTTTACATGAGCCTCTTGTGGCGCAGAGTGTTAAGGCAGCAGACATGCTGTTTGAAGCTCTGACCATGAGGCTGGGAGTTTGATCCCAGCAGCCAGCTCAAGGTTGACTCAACCTTCCATCCTTCCGAGGTCGGTAAAATGAGTACCCAGCTTGCTGGGGGGTAAATGGTAGTAACTGGGGAAGGCACTGGCAAACCACCCTGTATTGAGTCTGCCATGAAAACGCTGGAGGGCGTTACCCCAAGGGTCGGACATGACCTGGTGTTTGCACAGGGGGTACCTTTACCCAAGTTTCTTCAGTCAAAATTATCTGGAAATCTAATAGGGCCCTGCAGCCTATTATTCCAACCTGTACTATTCGAGGATAAAAATTTAAATCCAGATGAAGCTACAAGCTTTGCAGGATTCAATGGCCAAACCTGGTCACTACTGTTAGAGTTTCTTGGATTATCAGTTCCAAAGAAATGTGCTTTGAATTTTGGGACAGAGGCTCCTCAGTCATAGGAGCCTTCTCATTTGATATGTAAGAGGATACAACAGCCCTTTCCAGCTTTTTTACCATTGAGAAACCCCTGAAACATTCTTCACGCTTCGAGAAACCCCATAAGTGGTGCAATTGTGTAGAATATGTTTGGGAATCATAGCTGTGTACACACCTACCTGGGGCCACTCCTATTCCCATCCCCTCCAGGCCCACCATTGGGTATTTTGGGGGGGGGTCAACATGATTATATATGGTCATATCTGTGAGCATTCTTTATTGCTCATGTGGCTGTTGATTCTTGATTCCCAATGCATCTTAATCTGGTGTCTCAGGTATGATCATTCCACCTTCAGTGACTCTGCTAGGAGTTTAGCCTCTAGACAGACCCTAAACTTAAAGTGACCAGAATTAAGGAAACCTAAGGCGGGACATGCTGCCACCGCCACCGCCAGGCCCCCCTCCCTCCCTCCCAACTGACCTCAAGAAGGGTGGTGGCGGCGGCCCGGGAAGAGCCCGGCGGACGGATCCACAGAGGCAGGAAGGTGTGAGCAGGCAGCAGCAGAGTGGCAGGCCCCGGCAGGAATGGTGGTGCTGTGCAAACCCCGCCCCAGAGCCCTGGTGCTTGTGTGGGGGGCCTCCTGAGCCAGGCCTGCCTGCTGGGATACCAAGCAGCATGCGGCAAAAATAAATAAATAATAATAATAATAATATTTTTAAAAAGTGGAGAACGCCACAGGACATCTGAAAAACACTGCGGGACATCGGGCAAATGCCCCCAAATGCAGGACTGTCCTGCCTCTGGCCACCTTACCTAAACTCCTTAAGGTAATTGATCTCAGCATGGGGGCCCCTGACCATGTTAAGATGTGTGTGTCCAATGTGGGCTAATGCCATTTTTTCATGGGCTAGATATTTGTATAGGCAATGAACCGATATAGAAATTAATCCAATGAGGAAAAAAATACAGTTTGACTCACTCAACTTTAAATGCAACTAAGGATATTAAAACTAACATTACTGCAAACAAAACAGTACAGATGGGAACTGGCAAACGGCAACTAATATAATTAAAAACAACACACCCTGTATTGTAAAAGTTAACAAGTTTAAAAAACCACAATAAAAGCAAGGCTGCTCTGTGAATAACATAACAGTTTCTGCAAAGTGTACTGTCTGTATGACATTGTTTCCTTCCCTGGTCTGCCTTATCTAATCAGAGCCCCACACTTCAAAACCGCTCTCTCTTGAGCAGTTATAAGCTGTCACACTTGTAAACTCTATATTAAAAAGGACCCAGTACGAGCACTGCACTGTTAATGTAAACGTTACTAACACAAATTCTATACATGTAAGATAAAGCTCTGAAACATGAATGATTCCCCTAAGATATTAGCCTTTAATCTTTTCATGCTGGGAGTCATTTTCTGCCCCATATGAGACTCTCTGACAAAAATCAGTGGTGTCATGGAACTGACAGCATTCCTCAAGAGAAAGCTTTCCAAGAAAACACACAAATTACCAGATAGCAGGGGCACTTTCTATGCGATCTGAGAGAATGCCTCCTCTGCAAATTGACCCATTCTTAACGACGCCTATGGAAGAGTCTTCAATGTTTATCTACTTTTCCCTTGAAAAATAAAATATATTTTAAAAATAAAAGTTACACCTCCACCCATACAGAAAACCATAAAATGAATCTGGATCCACTTTGCACATTTGAAACACAATCTTTTTTGCCATATGGATGCCAGCCTACAGTTGGGACCTAGGGAATCCCCTGGAATTGCAGCTTATCTCCAGACTAGAGAGATTAGTCCTCCCTGGAGAAAATGGCTGCTTTGGAGGGTGGACTCTCTGGCATTGTAACCCCCTGAGGTCACTGTCTTCCACAGGTTCCATCCCTACATCACCAGGAGTTTCCCCACCTGGACCTGGCAACCCTGTTCCCACAGCCCCCACCGGTGACCAGGGGAGATCTGGCAACTGTAAGGTACAATAAGAAAGCAGCACTTTACCATTACCCACTTCTATGAAACAGGCTACTTCTAATCAGACCAAGAAAGTGCCTGGCAAGTGAATGATGGCACACAGGTTGTAGTTAACCAGCATAATAATTTGTTTTCTCTTTTGGTTGCAATATGGTATCCTTTGCTTTTAAAACATTTATTTCTTGTTTTAATTAATAAAGTATCTAAAATGAACAAAGAAAAGGGATAGATAGATATATTTCTTGGGGTGTGATAAACCTTTTGACCCAATCCATTATTCCCTCCTATTTTACTAGGCTTTGCCATGATTCCTTGATGTGGTCTGTTGTTCATTTCACAAAGTGAGAAGGTGAATGGCAGCTCTTTCATTATTCCCTTTGGAGAACTCTTCAGGGGGGTAAGAATGACTGTTTTTATTCCAAATGACAAATTGCACAGGAGTGGGGTTAAACAAAGTTCTCCCTTTACAGTTCATGAAGGTTTTGGAAATGCAAAGCTGCCATTAGTAGCTTTGTTATCTAGGTCAAAAAACTAAGCTCTTGATAGCAGCTGTTTAGGCAAATGAACTAATAAAACAGAACAGTGCTATTGTAGGCAGAAGGTCTGACCCTGGGTTTAAGGTGTCACTCATTCTGGATGGGACTGCACTTCCCATGAAGGAACAGGTCCCTAATTTGGGGGTGCTCTTGGACCCAGGCCTACTGCTGGGTCAGCAGGTGGCAGCTGTGGCCAGGAGAACCTTTTACCAACTCCAGCTGGTTAGCTGGTGGCAGCTTTTCCTGGGTAGAAAAGATCTGGACACTGATACATGCCTTGGTTCCACAGTATGTGGGACTGCCCTTGAGAAGTGTTTGGAAACTTCAATTGGTACAGAATACTGCAAAGAGAAGACAAAAAAACAGTGGGAATAAAGCTTTATTCAAAAATATTAATAACCCCATGTATTTTGCATTATGCTTCTTCAGGGGGCTCTGTATTATTTTCCACAGATGATTTGAAGAAGTGTAACAGAAAACATGTAGGGGTTACTAATACCTTCAAACAAAAATTTCTTCCTCCTGCACCATTGTTTTTTCTTTGTCTCTTTGCTATAACTAGCAAAGTTAGTTGGAATGCTGATAGAATGCTGCAGCCAGATTGTTGACTGGACTGGGCCATCACTCTAGCATGGATCCAATCTACACTGGCTTATACCTTGAATAAAACCTTGCTCATCTCAAAGGTTCCACTGGATTAAAAATCTGTTCTAATGTTTAATTAAAGTCTGAAAAGAAATGTTCCCAATGGGACAAAAACAGACACAATTCAGGATAAGGTTGCAGCGTGAAGGAGCCCTGAGATGTGCTAACCGTCATCTTGACTGTTTCAGGTATCAGCCATGAATCACACTGGGGTGAAACTAGATCAATCACTGTCTTTCTCAACTTTACCTAACTGATGTATGAACAAAACTGAAGGGGAACATGAATGTTCCTTGAAAGAAAACAATATTTGTATAATATTTGAATAATAATATTTGTATGAGTCATAAATGTATTAGCACAGAACTTGCTGGCAAGCCACTGTAGGGGGCAGAATCTGGGCAGGGGTCCAAAAACCTCAATCTTTTCATACAATAGACCACTAAGAAAAGATCAAACTGACATCCCTTGATTTTGAAGTGCAGTTGCCAACCTCCAGGTGGTGGCTGGAGATCTCCTGCGATTACAAATAGTCTTCAGGCAATACAGATCAGTTCATCTGGATAAAAAGGCTGCTTTGGAGGGTCGATTCTAAGGCATTATACCGTACTGAAGTCTGTCTCCTCCCTAAATCCCACTGTCCCAGGTCTCCACTTTTTGACAATCTCCAGGTATTTCCCTCCAGGAAAGGGAAGGAGTTTGTAAGTCACTTAGAGACTCCTTCGGTACAGAAAAGAATCAAAAGAACCAACTCTTCTTCTTCTAACCAAAGCTGGCAACCCTATTTTGAACCAAATCTCTTCACTAACTCAAACACACGTATACAAGATCTACTATTCTAGTATCTTATGGGCCCTTAAGATCATTTGCTCCACTGCTCCTACCTGGACCATCTGGTTCACATACATTTCTGAACTATAGACAAGAATTATGGGAATAGAAAGGAACAGTCCCTAAGGTAACAGGTCCTTAGAAGAATAAACTAAAATCAGCTATTATGTTGTATTTTTGTTCTGAACATCAGTGCCTAATGTGTCAGTTCAAGCTTATTACAACAATTCAGAAGACTAGCTGATCCAATAAAATGTGTCATTTTACTTGGTCTGCACATCTGATTAGCAGTTTTACCAAGAGATGCAGCCATATCCTGATCCAATTAAAGACCCGAAATTTAAGACAACTAGAGTTTTTTCTCTTTCAACCAAACACTAGCAAGAAATTAGATACACACATGACATGTAGAATGAACATCTCTTCAGCACCATTTATAATCCCATTTAACTATTTGTGATCATACTGAGGGACAATGCCACGAGCTCCTCCCATGGAGGCACACATTGATAAATTCTGCTGCCCCTATGAACAATGTCTTTCTCTCAAAGCAATTAATGCACTGGGGCATATCCTAAATCTTTCATGCAAAAGACCCACAGAAATGTCTGTATTCCGCCCTGTCTCCAGAAGCGCAGAGCAGATCACATATTTGTGCAAAATATAAAATCCCTGTATAAAATTCAAGATTAATAACAATAAAAACAATTAAATAAAATCTCATACATTAAAATAATAAATATTAAATATTAAAATTGACCATAGTGCTTTCTCTTATGGGGATAGGAAGCAGAGTCCTTCAGAAGCTGAAGTATAGGCTTTTATCCCGGTGAGGTTGTACAGAGAGGCCAATAGTGCTAGAAGTGACTTCTTGTCTGGAAAAACAGCTCTGTCTTACAAACCCTGTGGAGCTCATGAAGGTCCCATGGGACTCTGGACAAGTGTTCCACCAGGCTGGGCCAGGGTTGAAAGGGCCCTGGCTCTGGCTGAGGCCAAAGTTGATAAGGACCCATGCTGCCATATTCTGGACCTATTGGAGCTTCTGTAGAAACTTCAAGGGTAGCCCTCTATACAGTAAGTTGTAGTAATCTAGCCTGGAAGTGATTGTTGCATGGGTCACAGTGGTTAGGTCAGATGTTGACAGGTATGGTGCTAACTGCAGTGCCATGTTGTATTATTCCTATTAAACTCCATTAATTTCAATGGGCACATCTTTTCCACAAATCACCTCGGCTGCAATTTGCTTACAGAAGTGATGACACCACTGAAGGAGACCACAAGGGGGGCTGAAACATGTTTGGTTATCTGTTTCTTGTCATTTATTCATGTGTCGAAATATTTTGGATTTGAGCGATAGTGTGTGATATATGTTGATATTTTGAACATTTATATATGCACATGTACTGAAATAAATATTTGCATGTTAATATTTAATAAAAAATCTGCTGCTGCTCAACCTTTTAGGTTCCCAGCTCGTGTACACAGGTTGGGTCACTTTGTTCCCTCTTTTGTTGTTTCACAGCAGTGATGACACTACCATGTGATTTTAGGTAATATGTCCAAATCAAATTAAGCTCTCTTCCTGCTTCAAAGCTAGTTAGAGGGGGGGAAGTACCTTGTTAAGGTATAGAGACAGACAATCAGTTATGAAAGCAAATCAATATTTAGACAGCAGGTGAAATTCACCACAGGCAAGTCTGGAACCATCTGTCAACTAATCTCTGTATCGCAGAAGTACAACAATACAATACAAAACCTTTAATGGCATTCACAATATAATATACAAATCGGTTCTGTAATAAAAGTCTAAAAAACTGTGTGGAAAGTTACAACAGGCAAGGGAGCGGCAAATACAAAAAGATGAAGCATCTCCGAGCAATTATCGATAAGCAGCAATTCAAGAGCCCTGCCATCTGAGACATTAGGGAAGGGTAGAAGTGGGGAGATCAAGTCAGAACGTTTGTTGTTATACAACTCACATCGCAGAATGATATGGCAAACTGAGTCTGGTTCTATATGGCAATACCTGCAAATTCTTTCATTGTGGAGAATTCTCCTATACCTGCCTTCAACCATTGCAGAAGGAAATACGTTTAGTCTGGCTAACATAAACGCTCTGCGCTTTGAAGGTATTATAAGGTTGGAAAAATAGTGTGCCATAGTGTTTGGGGTATAGGATAGACCAAAAGCTCATGGGGAGCACGGTCCCCCTGCACCAGAATAACATAAATTATCTGGAGATCAATATCCTGGATTCTTCTTTGGATAGTTTGAAAAATATGATCCTCTCCAGTTAGCTAAAGAATCAAGGTCAATGCCTATGGATTTAATTTTAGAGGCAATGGCCTGAGATCATTTCGAAGTATAATGGTCAGATGGAAGAAGTGCAAGGAGACTATTTGGCGGAGGGCTAAAGAAAAGATGGAGCCAGTATTTGATTGATAAAATCCAAAGCACGTGATTCGATAGTGTGTAGACCCAGCTCAGCACATAGAGTCAAATAGGTTACCGAATTCGGTAAGCCTAAAATTCTGCGGTAAAAGGCCGCAGACATACAGTCAGCTTCTTTATTCAGAGACTGGATCCATACAGGAATCCCAAAGAGCAGTCGAGGGATCATGGAGGCTTGAAAAACCCAAAGAGCCACAGGCACGTATTGGTTGCCCTTCTGGAAGTGGAAGCGACTAATGGCCTGTGATTTATTCTTGGCCAAGGAAAGACTAGTATTGTTCCCTCTTTTGTTGTTTCACAGCAGTGATGACACCACCATGTGATTTTAGGTAATATGTCCAAATCAAATTAAGCTCTCTTCCTGCTCCAAAGCTAGTTGAGGGGGGGAAGTACCTTGTTAAGGTATAGAGACAGACAATCAGTTATGAAAGCAAATAAATATTTAGACAGCAGGTAAAATTCACCACAGGCAAGTCTGGAACCATCTGTCAACTAATCTCTGTATCGCAGAAGTATAAAATGTAGGCAAGATGCCTGCAAAAGTCACCTTCTTGGTTTGATGATACAAATAAGGCTGAGAATGCTTTCTTACTCAGTGGGCTGAAGGGGTTGGGAGAAATGGGAAGATAACGAAATATTAATTTTGGGGTTTTCAGCACCATGCATGATTACATGGACCTATATTAGATATAGCATAAAGCAATGGTTTATTTTAATTAGGGGCACTTTGGGAACACAGGATGTAGTTCACAGATGACACCTTGCCTGACCAAATCTCAGATTTAGAAATTAATTTTAAAATCTTTTAGAAAAGGAAGTTGCTATCCCAGATAGGGTTGACAGTCTGAGGGGGAAGATTTATTGCTGATCTATGATTCCTGATCTATGATATGAGGTGATTTGCAGACCTCACAGGTGGTGGCACAGGTGAAGAGGCATGCCCCTCCTAGATCAATGCCTGTGCAGGTCCCTTGGAGTCAGCAGATCACAGTACAAGAAACAGGTAGGGGCAGTTCCAGGCATCTAACAGAAAAATTGTGGGTAGGGTATGTGCTTTCATGAGTCACAGCTCACTACTTCAGATACAGCACAAGTGTGAGTCCATCTGGAGATTAGAGTGATTTCAGATGCCAAATAATATTAGCAGGCAAAGGACAATAATAGGGAAGTGACAACAGTAGACACCTATTATTCCTATGCATATCATACCTAATCCAGTCCTGCCTGCTAGTGTCACTCACCTGCCATTGTCATTTGCCTGCTAATGTCATTTGGCATCTGAAATCACTCCACTCTCCAAGATATAGGACAGATTCTAGTTGTATCTGAAGAAAGGAGTGGTGACTCACAAAAGCCTGCTACAATTTTTGTTAGTCTTTAAGGTGCTGCTGGACTCTTGCTCTTTTCTATAGCCAGGAAAACCATTTTGGGCTACTCGTCTCTACTCATGCATCCCAGCCTAGCATGTGTTAACTGCAGAGTCCAGTGTGTGTGCCAGTGTGGTATAGCGTTTCAGTGGTGGACTCTAATCTGGAGAGATGTGTTTGATTCCCAATTCCTCCACATGCAGCTACCTGGGTGACCTTCGACCACTGATAGATCTTTTAGAGCTCTCTGAGCCCCACGCAGCTCATAGGGTGTCTGTTGTGGTGAAAGAAAGGGAAAGGTGTTTGTAAACCACTTTGGGACTTCTCTGGGTAGTGAAAAGCAGAGTACAACAACAGTGCTGCTGCCTCTTCATGCAAGAAAGAGTGCTGTCTACAGCTAGGGGAAAGAGGAGAATAGGGACTGCTCTCCACCTGCCCTGAATGCTACTCCTGTACCCAGTAATAGGAACTGCCCCAGACTTGCCGGGTCACCTTACTTTGGCTGAGACAGGACTACATTACTGGCAGCTGCACCAGCTGGGCCAGAAGATGCCCAAACAGGCGGCACAGTCTAGGCTCAGGTGGCACCAGTGACACCTCAAAACACTGCCTGGGAAAGGGAGCAAGCTGAGAAGCAGCTGCAGCTGTGAGAGGACTTCAGATCACTCCTGGGTATGGTCTGCATGGGACTTTTTACCCAGTCCCAGTTCGAATGAATCCCTCCTGTCTACACTGAATTCGATTTGCATTGATTTTGAGCACTTTAATTTTTTCCTCTGCAACAAGCATGATTGATTCATAGTGACCCTATCTTTCCCCTGCAGTATCCTGGAGTGGATATAAGCCTCGATATTTGAAAAACTAGCATCAGGAAGAGTGCAGCTCCCTGCTCTTTGCAAATTAATTTGCTGCCATGAGGCTGTAGCAAATAAGTCTTCCCTGATTGGCCAGGGCATCAGTTCAAAGTCTTCCTGGTTCCCGGCTGCAAGGCTTCCCTTAAAGTGACTGCGTTCAAGAAACCCTAACTTCTCTCAGCAGAGATTTGCCTCATGGCTTCCCCCCCCCCTCTGATGTCTCCAATCCTCTCCACCTCCCCTCATTCAAGAAAAAAAGAGGCTCCTGCTGCACTTGGCTCTACTCCCCACCCCTGGTTCTGTGCTTCGCCAATCGAGTGCAGAACACTTTCTGTTTCAATGGGGGGGGGGGGTAGAGGAAGACCTGAGTTCAAATAGATCAGAAATCAGCAGGATCCACAATGGAATAAACAAAGTAGGTGCAGAATCAGCCCTGCTTGGGTGAAGGGGGAGAAGGAAGGGGCAAGCCAGGGGAGGGAGTTTGAAGGATCTACAGCATGCCAAGGAGTATGAAGTCTCTCTTCTCAGGACATGTAGAAGCGCAGAGGATACAGAAGCAAGATGGTATCGCCCCCTCCTCTCTCCAATCTGAGGACTTGCAAGTCTTCCACTGCACAGAAGGTTAAAACAGAGCAGGGGCAAAGTGCTCGACCAGGGGGAGTGTCACATCCTGAAAGGGCTGTGGTTTGAGAATGCAGCTAGACATGATAATGGAAATCTCATGAGAAAGAGACTTTAGTTTAGCAGATTGGGGGGAGGGGGAAGAGGACAAACAGAGCTATAGTAACATTCTCCAGTGGTTGTTAATACTGTTAGATTCTGCCAGACAGAACAAGACATCGCTATGTTATCTAAGGACATATTGACACAGATGCTATCTTAGGGCTGCCTTCTGAAATGTGTGGTGTTGGCTGCACTACAAAATTCTGAGCTTTGATTCCTTCCCCTCCCCTTTGGAAATGCAGGCTGTACAGCACCCTGAAGCATATCTCAAGCACGGTCTGAAAAGTACCCAAGAAATGGGAGAGCAAAGTTTAGAGATCACCTCAATGGCAGAACCACTTGGCAAATGAAACATCACACATGCCAGATTTTTTTTCCACAGATTTTGATGGCACAACCCATGACAGCATTGTATGCAACTGATGGTTTGTGGCTGTCACAAGAGCACAACACACACAAACTGAGGAGGAAATTTGCAATGAGTGTAGAGAATGAACGGGAGTCAGGAGCCAGACCATCAGCCATAACTTTATAACCAGCTTTCAAAACCATTTTCTGAAAAATGCTACAAACCACCATTTCAACTGCAAGTCAGTGGGCAGGGCAGGAGTAATATCTAGCATTATGTCATTCACACCACTGATTTTCACTGTTGTGTCTGCATGCATTTGTAAATATATGGTGATAGTCCTGTAAAATACTGTAATCTGTTTGCAGGGCCATTGCTTGTGCTCCATCATTGTGGGCTTGCCACTGTGACCTCTCTCATCTGCTTCTAACATACCGACAGACTTATACTGGATCCCTCTGGCTGGCACTTTGGTTCTGTTGCCTCAAGCTGTTAATAAAATATTCTCTCTACACCCCTAGAGGACAGCAAAAACAACCTGACATAAAGCACTCACTCTGAGATTTACAGAGCCCTCTCCAACTGGAATGACATCATTCTGGACTGGTGCAAAGTATACATGGCTCACAGATTGGTAACAAAACACAGTAAAGGCCTAAGCCATGATACCCTGCCAATAATGATACCCAGCCAAACAGCATTTATGACTCTCTTCTTCCAGACTTCTCCCTAAGATGCAATCCCAAAGCGATGATAAGAAAAATACTTTTTTTTTCAGTTTCAGGCATGTCTTAATGAGGTTTCCTTTCTACAATTTATTGTTGATATTAAAAAATCCTATCATTTTCAATTTGCATGTGCGTATGAAGTAATAAAGCAGAACTTTTCCATACTGGCTATTTTCCACATAATTTGTACTATAACATTTTTCGCAAAGATATTTCCATTCTACTTCTGAATTTTGTTGTTGCTGAAGGAAACATTCCTTCAAATGGACATCTTCGAACGTGTTGCTTAAGAGGCATCTGTGTTAGAAACTGATCTTCCATAAATTGTATTCATATTTCCACACATTAATTTCTAAACACTAAACTGTCGAAGCGTCCCTTCTGACCTCTCCTTCATATTGTCATTCTAATCAGATCCCACTGGAATACAAGCAGGTTCCATTTCACACACTTTAAAAAAAATGATCTTGAGCCAGTTTGACATCAGGTGAACCAAGGGTAACCTTTAGGGGCATCATTAATCTGTCAGCTCTTCACCTGCTCAAGAAGTTTTTTAAAAATCAGCATACCATTCAAATCCCCCATCTACTTAATGGTGCTACAATTCTCTTTCAACCCCACCCTCCTTTGGAAAAGTCCACGACACTGCAAAGTTTTCTTAAAAGTGCTGATTCAGCTTCCCGAACATACTCCTGACATCTGCAGGGCCATCAATAATTTGTAAAAAGGTGGAGAAAAAGCTGAGTGAGGTGGGAAGACAAGACCGTCTAGCCACGTCCCAGCGTTTCCATTCATGATCTCCGTGCCAGAAACATGCTGAATGAGCAGTTCTTTGGACTGAAAAATGTATAAATTGGTTCAGGTGTTTGGTGCAATAAACTCAAACTCCTCTCAAGCTAATTATGGAGGGTTAGGCTGTTCAGCTGAATGACACCTTAACTTTGCAGCCCTGGGTCTGGTTTACTTTTCTCCTGTCATCTTCTCTTCTCCTCAGCCGGAGCAATAATACATCCCAATGACCCTAGACTCATTTGCACTTGGCTTTTTACATAGAGGAGGAAAATGCCCTTTTAGAACTGCTCTCAGACTCTTTCTAAATGTAAATTAACGCTTACCATTGTATTTCTAATAGGATGTACTAATACAATCTGGGGAAATGGGGGTGGGGGAGAAAACACAGTGAAAGCATAAAGTAGATTTACCAGAAAAACACACACTTACCTTCATATGTTCCACTTTCCAAAAGAGCACCACTTTTCTCCAGTTCCATAAAATCTTCAACAGTGATGAAAATATAATCCACACCAGGGACTTCACCCTCCTTATGAGGCCTTGTAGTGCCTAAATTGAAAGAACGAACACATACCATTAGTAAGCACTCTAATGGGCATTGCATAGCTGGAAATACCTTCTGTCAGATTAGCTTTATTGTGTGGTTTCATGACAACTAGAGGTTGCTAAGTGACACATGTGATTGGCATAGTTTCCCATCCAGTAAGATTTCTAAACTCCATACCTTTTACAGCTGCCTGGATTTTCAATATAGGCACAGAAGTTTTGGGAGGCATAGTATACAAATTTTAACTGTAATTATGGATCAAAATGTATAAAAGGATCATGGATCACAATGCATAAAATAAAAAATGGATTAACAAAGCCAAAATGATACCCAGAGAAAGCCTATTAGAAGACAGATGCAAAAGATATAATAACAGAACACTGTTAAAATCAATGGGAAAGTTTCTTGTCATTCATTCTGTGGCCTGGGGAGGCAGAGATTTGAAGGAGAGGCACCAAATTTGCCACACAGCTGTGGGAGCCTCTCCTCAAAAGAACTCTCGTTTCAAAAAGATTGGACCGGCGGGTCCAATTCTATGAGCATCCCAAGAGGGTACCCCATCTAACCAATGGTGAGGGGGAGAAGATTCTCTGTTGTCTCTCCATTGTTTCCAATGGAGATCAGATGGGCCCCCCTCTTTGGGTGCCCATAGAACTGGGTCCCTGGTCCAATCTTTTTAAAATTTCACAGTTCTTTTGAGGAGAGACTCCTGCAACTATATTGCAAATTTGGTGCCCCCCCAGTCCACAAAATAGACAGAAAAGGGAAATTTTGGTTCCTTTAAACTGCCTGCCTAAATTGTGCCTGAATCCTGGTCCTGTGATTCAGCCAAGGCTTATTTGAGCAGTTACGGTTGATTTGGACCTGATTAGTCCAAAAAGTGTCTGAATCAATATTGATTTGGGTTCTTTTTGAACTATCTGAACCGAATCACACATGCCATTTGGTCCTACCACTTACCTTGGACCCCAGAAACTCTGGTTCCTTAGAACAGTGGTCCCCAACCTTTTTATCACCGGGGACCACTCAACGCTTGACAATTTTACTGAGGCCCGGTGGGGGGGGTAGTTTACTCCTCTACTCTCAACCACTGCCCTAACGCTCTCTGATTGTTATCGTAATGTTTAAACTTCCCTTCAAAATAAGATACAGACAAGCCACAACAATGAACATAAGGAACATTTTATTTTCATGGAAATTTTAAACTCATGACAATGACAAATCAATGGGAACCCTGAGCTTGTTTCTCTGCAACGAGATAGTCCCATCTGGGAGTGATGGGAGACAATGACACCCAAAGTGTGTTGTAAAGGGCCGGGGGGGATGAAGTAAAGGGCCAGGGGAGGGAGAAGGTGTCCCTCGCGGCCCACCTCCAATTAGTCTACGGACCACATGTGGTCCGCGGCCCACAGGTTGAGGATCGCTACCTTAGAAGATAGTACCATAGCTACATGTGGGGATAGAAGTTGTCCCATGACCTAGTCTCTCCCAGCTCCTGAAAATGCCACCACAGAACCCACTAAGTTCTATATTGTCATCATTACTTATATTGCAATAATCTCACTACAGTCCATGTAGCTTTACTGAGTCCCCAAGAGCGTATGATATTCTGGAGGAAGCTTGTCATCTTATTTCCCTTCCCATGGTCATCTCCAACCAATGACTTCAGCCATTTTCAGCTCTCCTCCTACTGGCCTTTCCTGGGTCTTGTGGCCATTGGCTACTAGAGGGATGTCCAGCAAACTGGAGTCGCCTCCTGGGAGTTGTAGGGAGCACCACCTTGCCTTTGAATGCCAGTGCTCATTTGTGGCAATTACCATGGCCGTCAAAACGACTCAGAGTGTTCTGGAAAGCCCTGCTGAAGCCCCATCCATTTGAGTAGAGCCTGCTCCATCAGATCTCATTAAGCATCAGGCTTACAAATGGTCCTTGTGGGGCTGGAAGACCTTCACTACTCCCCTTTCTAACTGAGAGCAGTGAAACAATTTTCTGTCATTATGCTAACAAGCATTTCAGGGGTTGCTTGGCCTGCCTGCTGGTTGTGACATGACTTGACCATCAACTGAACTCCACAGTTTGGTAATCTGATGCAACTTCCCAGAAAATGCACAAACAAATTCTTACAAATGATGCAACATATTGTCTTTATTATTCTAAATAGAATTGTACTATTTATAATGCTGCCAGATTCGATGCTGAAAGCAGCCACTATTCAAAATTCAAGAGACTACTCTCTGCAATTTGCATTTTTTGACAAAATGCTTTGTAATCCTAATGCTATTGCAGCTACTGAAAGCAATTAAAGGGCACTCTACTTCCAGGTAGGCCATTTTATAATAAAAATTGCTGTGAGTTGCTAGGAGTGGTTACACAAAAGCTCTTAAATACTGCTGTGTCCTCACCAGTTCTTCAAGCAGTAATACATTGCAAAAGTAGCACTGCTCAGTTTGGTTTCCTTTCAATGAGCACCGATGATATACAGTGTCTTTGTAATACTTGCTTTATTTACAAATGTGCAAACAGTGCCTACTGGAAGAAAGCACAATACTAAGAAGATGCTGAGAGAGGTTCCAGGTATCCCTGTTTGTCCAAAGGCAAAAATCCATAAATGAAAAGCGCACGATACAATTTTTGTACACGATACCTGTGTACAAAAATGAAACAAAAAACTAAGCAAGCTTTCAGCTTCTCCAGAATTCTTCAGCAGGCAGAACTGAAAAACATACACACAAAGGAGGAAGGGAAGAAAAGTTTCCAGCCATGATGTTAAAACCATTTTATGCATCCTGTGTAGGAAGGATCTCCCTTGCAGAGAAGGGGCTTTAAGGTTATGGTCTACAACAGAGGTAGTCAAACCGCGGCCCTCCAGATGTCCATGGACTACAATTCCCATGAGCCCCTGCTGGTCTAAAACTTCTTGTTTCTCCTCTTCCCTGGTGCGTAAGTTATTTAGGGATGCTCTGAACTGGAGAGTCAGTTTTGATTTCCTATTCCTCCATATGCAGCCAGCAGGGTGACCTTGGGCTAGACACAGTCCTGTTAGAGCTGTTCTTGCAGACCAGTTCCATCAGAGCGTTCTCAGTCTCACCTATTTCACAGGGTGCCTATTGTGGGGAGAGGAATCGAAGGCAATTGTAACCCACTTTGACCCATTATGCATGGGCCGGAAGGCCCGCACTGGCGGCGTCAGGGTATCGGGGAAAATCCCCAATCACGTTGTCCCCTGGCCCCCACCATGGTGGGAGAGCAGCATGCTGCCCCCACCACTGTGCAGCAGTGGTCCATGCCCCTGATCCCCCCTGCCACCACTGGCACCGCTTCCGAGGGCACCCGGCACTTCCGACCCCGAGTTGCATGTGCGGGGCCGTTGTGCTGGGGCAGCCAGCATGTGCCCTGGATGCTCCACCCTGTGTGTAATTGGGGGACGACAGGGCTTTTCCCCCCTGGCCCAATGGAACGGTGGCAGCCCGGTGTGGCTACTGCCGTGCATAATGGGTCTTTGAGACTTATTTGGGTAGTGAAAAACAGGATAAAAAATACAACTCTTCTTCTTTCTCACCAAGGTCCCTCCGTGCCCCAAATCTCACTCACTTTCAGCTCCACCCCCAAAGTCTCCAGGTATTTCCCAAACCAGAGCTGGCAACCCAACGTGGTGATCATATATTAGAAACTATGTCTAGTTTGAATCTCAGTTTCCTGGTTCAGGCGCAATAGTTGCTGTGAGTTCAGCTAGGGTACTGCTGCCATCAGAGGTCCCAAACCTGAGGGGTGCTCTGACTTGAACAGATACTTTAAGCCACTTGGAATTTCCTTGCTTTGAGATGAGCTCCTAACTGGCTTGAATTATATGCTCCATTTGCTGACAGCATGCTGTCATTAGGGCTCACTGTGAAGCATATGGGGAATGGACAGCCTTCCACGTGGGTGGGCTGTGTTTTTTTGTTTTTTTTAATGCTGGCTGTTTCTTAGTGATTAGGCACTTAGAGTGGAGAAGTGGAATAACATCCTTACAAGAAAGTGTTCTGCCACTACAAGGTTTATTTTTCAACGTTTATCTTCTCTTTCATTTTATGCTAGTTATCGGCAGGAAGTTTGCACAAAAACTGCAATAAAGCCTCCCAAGCATACAATGTCCTTTGGTTTTGCTGGATGCACATGTATAGAGCATGTGGTACAGTGGGATGATTAGGGTGGCCAGCTTTTGGTTGGAAAATACCTAGAGATTTTGAGGGTGGAGCCTAAGGGGGGTTAGGTTGGCAAGGGACTTCAATTATTCAATGGGTATAATGCCCTAAATGCCACCTCCCAAAAGTGGCCATTTCCTCCAGGTAAATGGATCTTTGTCTCCTGGAGATCAATTGTAATAGCAGCAGATCTCTAGACCCGATCTACAAGTTGACAACATTCCTTATTACTGAAAGATGCATGTAAGCTTAATATCGCTGCAGAGCTTACTCCCTGCTGTGTTTATGTACCTTCTTACTATGTATTTTATTTTGTATTAATATGTTTTAAGATGTTCTAATTCCTGGTCTTAATGGATGTTCTGCATCATCTTGTGCTGGTCTATGACCGTAATAAAACTAAACAAACAAGCTGAGCTGACTCCCACAGAATTGGATTGACAATCTTTGATAAACATCTGCTGAGACCTTAGTATGACCCTGCATTCACCTTGCCACAATTCCTCTGAAAAAATATTTAATGAGCTCCTTCTGATGAAGGGGAAAAGGCCCCTCCTGGGTGGGGGGGGGATGGCCCATAGTAGCTAGCTGGATTACCATAACTGGTTTGTTTGTATAGGATGTGATAGTCTTGTGCACCAAAAGTTATGAAGGGTATTTAAAGAAGAGAACCATCACCTTCAACTGAACACGGAAACACAACGGTATCCAAAGTAGTTGTTCAAACACAGCTGTAACATGTTCTCTGTTGATACAGAATAGGCAAAACTTGGGCCATTTGCAATAATTGTATTTCTGAGTGTCTTTAAGGGATGATCCATGTAAAGTCTTTTACAATAGTCAAACCCTGAGGTACCAGTGTCAACTTATCTAGAGGTATACCATTTTAAGCTCAATGACTCCCACTGAATTTTGAATGTGCAAATCTGCTAATGATGTCACTGAAAGGCTTGGGTCAGTATCACCAGATCGGGTGAATCTAGAAGACAGGACATCTGATTCATAAGAGATAGTGATATAAGATGCTTCTAGCAACAGAATCATCCTGTCTATCCAATATCAAGATTGGGTCCTAAAGAATCTTCAAATTCCTCCCTGATCTACAAATAAGACCTTAAACCCATCTATTATCATCAGATCATTCCTCTGAAGAAAATCAACCTTTACAACCAGCATCATCATCATCTTGTCTAGAATAAAATTCACCTTCATTATTGTGGGTTTTCCGAGCTGTTTGGTAGCTTTTGTCCCTGTTGTTTTGCCAGTAACTGTGTCTGGCATCTTTAGAGGTAGGATACGGCAAGATGGGAAGTTTGGTGTAGTGGTTAGGAGTGCGGACTTCAAATCTGGCATGCCGGGTTCGATTCTGCACTCCCCCACATGCAGCCAGCTGGATGACCTTGGGCTCGCCACAGCACTGATAAAACTGTTCTGACCGAGCAGTGATATCAGGGCTCTCTCAGCCTCACCCACCTCACAGGGTGTTTGTTGTGGGGAGAGGAAGGGGAAGGCAACTGTAAGCTGCTTTGAGCCTCCTTAGGGTAGAGAAAAGCAGCATATAAGAACCAACTCTTCTTCTTCTTTCCATTCCAAAGTGATATTCCCATCTTGCTGTGTCCGACCTGTGAAGATGCCAGCCACCCTAACTGGCAAAATGTCAGCGAATAAATTACCAGACCACAGCTACACAGCCCCGAAAACCCATAGCAACCAGTGGACTCCGGTCATCAAAGCCTTTGGCAAGTCATCAAATTTCAGCTTCTCCTGCTTTAATCATTTAAACCACAACCTCAAGCCCCAAATCCAAAGTCTTCTTTTGCATGAGGGAATAGTGCTACAATGTTCAAGAAAGGTGAAATGAAATTCATTGTTCCAATGGTACAGAATCTAGCCATTCAACCACTGTTTGTAAACTCTTAAACGAAAACTTGCAGAAGCATTCGTGGAACAGCGTGACTGATGATTTTCCTTCCACCCATGGTTCTTTGGATTCAACCCTGCCGCTCGTATATTAGCAACTGAAGAGTGAATTAAGCCTTCTTTGTCATGTTGGTAAACTCCCAATTCCATCTACAATGCACTGATTTTTAAAAGCGTCTCTGACCGAAGATTAAACCTTGCAACAAAGGAGCTCATTCTTAGTACTGTTCCTAACCAATAAAACATCTTTTTAAAATTGTTTTTTCCAAGAGTGCCTTTCAAGATGCTAATAATAATATTCTCAGGATTATAAAAACAATACACCTTAATAGCAGAGGCATGGATACCTTGAATTAAATCAGTCATAGAAGTTTGCTATCACCGTTGTAAAAGGATATATGAATGCTGTTATAAGCACGGTTTGTATGTATGTGTATACAGGAAGAACAATAAAATGTGTGAGCTACATAATAAATTGGAAAGCATGGTCACTGCAGAATTTAAGAGCAATAGAAAAGTTAGGTATTCAACTGCTTAGAGGACTTCTCAGATCATTTACTGTGACCGTTTATGTACTGGGAACTTCACTGCCCCAGCTCCAGTGCAGGAGCACAAATTGGGGACGGATGATGCACACCGGGCCAAATGCTCCCCCGTGTGGGTGCAGGAAGAGGTGAGGCAACCTGCCACGACTAAAACTCCAGCCTGCAGCGCAGCATGAAACCTCCAGTGTGTAAACGGTCTCAGTGAAAGATAAATAGAAATTATCTTTGAATTTTACTAAGCTCCAAATTGTTACTAAAAGGACCTGTAATGTATGAGATTTTAGAAAGCTAAGTAGGAACTGCATGAAGGATTCCTTGAGTCTCTCCCCCCACTCCACTTCCCCCCAAAAGGAAAAACAAAAGTGGGACAGGGCACTGATTGCATAGTGAGGATTTCTTACAATCAACCGCAGAATACTGAGGAAGGAAAAGCAGACCTCTTGCCCCTTCAAGAGTGGGTCAGTGTGTGAAAATGGACAGTTGGAATGTTTCATGACATGGTGGTCAATAACACCATCTGGTAAATGACATCCTATTAAGCCTCTTTCAAAGGGACAGGGGATTTTTCTCCATGCAGTTGGCAATAGTACTGCCTGCTTTAAAATGTTTTATGGAATCATAGGCATTTGGCTGAGACCAGACGTAAACAACAGCGACCGAAGGGCCCCTGCTCCCCTCCCCGCCCCCCCTCAGAATTCCACCAATAAGCCCTGGACCTGTTTGTACTGTTAAAAGGTAAAGGTAAAGGTATCCCCTGTGCAAGCACCGAGTCATGTCTGACCCTTGGGGTGACGCCCTCCAGCGTTTTCATGGCAGACTCAATACGGGGTGGTTTGCCAGTGCCTTCCCCAGTCATTACCGTTTTACCCCCCAGCAAGCTGGGTACTCATTTTACCGACCTCGGAAGGATGGAAGGCTGAGTCAACCTTGAGCCGGCTGCTGGGATTGAACTCCCAGCCTCATGGGCAAAGCTTTCAGACGGCTGCCTTACCACTCTGCGCCACAAGAGGCTCCTGTTTGTACTGTTACATTGTTGTATTGTTATATTGTACTGTTACAATGTTATCTGGTTACAACTATTAGTTATTATTATATGGTTATTCACATGTTTTTATAGACCGTTTTATGTATTGTTTCTTGTTCTTCTGTAAACCGCCCTGAGCCTCCGGGGAGGGCGGTATATAAGTATGATAAATAAATTCAAATAAATAAATAGAATCATAGAGTTGGAAGGGATGTCCATGGTTATCTAGTCCAACCCCACACACAATGCAAGACACTCACAACTACCAGCCCACCAATAGTAATTCCAAATCCATGCCCAAGTGATCCCCCCCCCAGCCACTTTTTCTGTATTTGCCTCTTTTTGGTTTGGAGTATTTTTACTGTGTCAAGAGCTTGATCCAATAAAAATCAAATATTTATGTTTCAGTGATTTTACTTAAATCTACCCAGCTGAAATCAATCCTAAAAGTTTTTTGTTTGCTGCTTTTATTACTATGGGCTCCTTCCTATATGCTGCTTTGGAAGATTATAGTGGCCATAAGTCACTGGTCATATAATCCTAAACAGGTCTACACAAAATCCTACTCAAGTCTACTAAATGGAGGCTTACTCCCAGAAAAGTGTTCTTAGGATTGTACCATAGGATGCTTTTCGTGCTATCCTTTTTAAAGAAGCATATGTATGAACCAAGGCAGACAAACATTTACTAAAATGACAGTAATATTTGGAGAAGTCAAACCTTGCTTAAGTGAAGTAGATAAAGAACAAGAATATGCATCCAGTTCCAGAGTTAACTATCGAAGAGAGCAAGTCTGGGACTTGGAAGTTCATTCATTCATGTTTCCCTTGAGGCTCAGCAATCAGCATCCAATGAGATCAGGTCAGAGATATTGGTGTGTGGTAATAAAGCTTTGGAAAAACCTGACTAATTTGCATGCAAAGCCATGCCTCTTGTTAGAACAGCTATGTAAATCAATACAATCTTTTGGCAGATTTTAATAGTCATAAATAGCCATGTATAGAAGAAGCATTTCCACACAGATTCTTGCCCCTATTATCTATGCCCCCATAGCAACAAAAGAACAAGGGTATTCACATTTAAAGCTCTTTATTTGTTTAAAGGTTTCTATTATCCCATCCTTCCAACATACATGCCCCTTAAGTCAATTTACAAAATCCATCCAAACCCCCAAAACATCAACAACAAACTGATAATAGCTGTGCCAATCCCCCAAAGTCTACATACTGTAGATTACCAGGATGTTACCTACTGACAGGGTTGCTAGTTTCCCCCCTATACACTTGGGATGGGGGGAGGAGGGAAGATGGCCAGATCCAGGCTGGGAAACCCCTGGAGATTTGGGATGGAGCCTGGAAGGACAGGGATCCCAGTAGGATAGAATGCTATAGAGCCCCCCCCAACAAAACAAACAAACAAACATCAATTTTCCCTAGGGGAACTGATCTCTAATCTGGAGATGAGCTGCAATTCTAGGGGATCCCCAGGTCTGGAGTCTGGCATCCCAATCTACCGACCGTCTCCCCCGCCTTCCATGCACACTGCCAAATATCTGTAGAAGACATACTGCAATGTACAAGTGTGTGTTTGTAAATTCTCCATGCATGACTTGGACCTAATTTTCTCAGCATTCTTGCCCATACCTGCAGATATTCCACTGAACACACAACATGATTAATGATGAAGGAGAATACAAAGAATTTTCTGGGTCAGCTTGCATTTGAAACACAGTTTGATTGCTAAAATATGGTAGACATCTGCAATCCCCTGTGATTATTTTGTTCTATAATAATAGGAAATAATTGGTTGAAGTCATATTAGACATCAGTGACCTACTGAATACTTGAAAGTGGCACCCAGAAATTAAATGCAGCTTAAAAGCCAGTTTAATGAATGCACAGTGTCTCGCCTCTACTGGAATGGCAAATGAAATGCAGCTAAACTGCATTAATACCTGCTTTCTAGCTCCTCAGAATTACTTTGCTTGAAAATATCTCCAATTACGGTTTAAGAAGCTTGATTCATTTTAAGCCATAGATTAAACTTATTGTTGAATAACTCTAAATAAAAAGGTGGTGGTTTGTTATAGGAGAGCTTTGCAGTTAGAAAGAAACTCCCATCCCTTTCATCCCACCACCCATTTCTTTCACAATAGTTCTGTGTATAATTCTCATTGCATTAAAAGATCTCTGTTATTGAGGTTAATCAGAACATTAGCTCTGCTTCTAAAATAAGTTCACTTTGCAATTTCTAGAGAGTGAGTCCTTGACCTCAACTTGTGGATTCTATAGCAACTTTAAATGTTAATTTGCTATGAAGAATGTACAAGGCATCATACCCATTTTATTAAACACTTGCTTAGCAATGAAGAACAGTTAATAGACAAATGCTGCATTTTCACATAACCCAAAACCAAAGAAACTTTGTTGTTGTTAGGTGCGAAGTCGTGTCTGACCCATTGCGACCCCATGGACAATGATCCTCCAGGCCTTCCTGTCCTCTACCATTCCCCAGAGTCCATTTAAGCTCGTACCCACTGCTTCAGTGACTCCATCGAACCACCTCATTCTCTGTCGTCCCCTTCTTCTTTTGCCCTCAATTGCTCCCAGCATTAGGCTCTTCTACAAGGAGTCCTTCCTTCTCATGAGGTGGCCAAAGTATTTGGCATACAAAGCAAAAGAAACATTCCCCAAAGGTGAAGAGTGATGCATGCTCTAGCCTTTGTATCAATTGACATGTAAAAATGTATACTGATCAAGGGTGCACTTTTTTATTTTTAAAAGTTTTAACTACAACAGAAATCACTGCATAGCATTTACAAGGATGCAATTAACTGCTACAAGGAGGTTCAAAGATAACTTTTACCTAAGGATGCCTGCTTTGTCAATGTTCCCCCCACTTTGGGGGCTTCAAAATAGCCAGTTTTACAGTGATCCTAGCCCCCAGACCTCCCTCCCACTCAGTGGGACCCGGAATAATGTCTTTATGTTCTGATGTCATCTGGAAGTGACATCAGTATTCTGAGGTTATCATGGGGTGACACTCTGGCTTTTGGGCATAACTCTATGGTCGGAGGCCAATTTGTTACCATAGAGTTTCCTGAAAAGCCAGAGCATCACAGCTGACATCTCCAATGTGCTGATGTTACTTTTGGATGATGTCAGGATGTTGGGGTACTCTTCAGGGTTTGGGTTAGTATGTGGGGGAGCTCCTGGAGAGCAGTCCCTCCTACCACACTCTGTGCAGTAAGAAGAGTTGGTTCTTATATGCCGCTTTTCCCTACCCGAAGGAGGCTCAAAGCGGCTTACAGTCGCCTTCCCATTCCTCTCCCCACAACAGACACCCTGTGAGGTGGGTGAGGCTGAGAAAGCCCTGATAATACTGCCCGGTCAGAACAGTTTTATCAGTGCTGTGGTGAGCCCAAGGTCACCCAGCTGGTTACATGTGGGGGAGCGCAGAATCGAACCTGGCATGCCAGATTAGAAGTCCGCACTCCTAACCACTACACCAAACCACTACACCAAACTAAAAGCAGAGTTGCACCTTTCTAAGCCCACTCACATCAACAGACCTTGAACATTGTAACTCTGCTTAGGATTGTCCACCCCCCAATGGTTACCTCAACAAGAGCTGTTTCTTGGCATTTTTTATAATATATTTATGGGGCAAACAAAAAGGTCACTGGAGGTCTTCTGAAATCCAAAGGGCTCCCAGCATGCAATACTTTCCACTCTCTTTCATGAGTAAGGAAACGAACCGAAAAAGTCACTTTTTTAAAAAGAGAAATTGAAGTCACAGCATAAACCAGTGTTCTACACTATGACATCTGCTTTCATGAGGTAAGTAGGAAGGGAATGTAATGGTTATATAAGCACCTCCTACCAGTGGGTGATGCTTTTGCACATTTGGGTGTTTGAGCTAGTTTCTGTATGGTCTGTGTTGAGTTGTCTGCCGAATTGTTCTTACTGATCTGTGTTGGAGGCTGCTTTGAAAACTCATATTAAAGTTGGTTCCCTCAAACAAGGGACAGTAACTGGCAACATTTCTCAAGACATTCACACATATGCAAAGCATACTCATAGACAAACTGTAATATTTTTACTGCATGGCAAAATGCAGAACGCCAACAATGTGCAAGCAAATGATTATACTAATCTTTCTGAAACTAGTACATGCTCAGGTGCAAGAGTTCATTCTAAACTGCTTAGGTTGCATATCTGGTGCCATGTTTGCTGTGCTCACTCGGCCTTACCTGGCTGAATGCATCCAAAGCAAATCCTTTCTGCTATTATCCAGTGTGACAGTCAAGCAGAAACCTAATCATTCTTCAGAGATTCGCTAACCTCCTCTGTTTGAATCTTGGCATGGTCTCTTTCCAACTCTCCCTGTTTTGGCAAGTATTGAGGGATGGGAGGGCTCTGAGCATCAGAAGCCAATGAAAAGAATGATTTCACTAGAGCTTTTTAAACATGAATTGATCTACTTTAGCAAAAGCTCTTTAGCACAGGGCTACAGCTCAGGTGTATTTAGTTAGATAAAGGTAGCAGAGGTTCTTAAGGCAAAATTATTCTCATCCTAGTTTGCACACATTCCTTTCCAAAATTATAATCAGGGAATCAGCTTCCCCAGTTATCTCAACAACATTTCCTCTCCCGTACACAGTTTACCTGAAGCCATGGCTGCAGCTAAATAGGTAACACATCATTTAGCTAACCCCAGTTTTGGATCAATTAGGTTCTAATCATCAGCAATCAGATGTAGTTGAATAATTCAGGGAGGGGAAAAAACCCAGCTAATTTTAGCCCAAGGACTCTGTCTCTAATCCAATTCAGAGACTGCAAAAGACAAGAAATAGTTCTCATTATATACCTCAAAAGCTTCATGAACAAACTTGGGGGAAGATTTCTGCCAGATCTTCATTTTGCCAAATCACTCTTTGTTGTTCAGAACCAATCTCTTGTAGTAATATCCTCTTCAGCCAAACGTTTTGCACAGTCATAAAGTTAGCACTGTGCATGGCAGGACTGGTAATTTTAAAACTGGAACTAGTAAATTGTCGGGTTATGAGTTTGGTTTCCAACTTCCAGGTGGGGTCTGGAGATCTCCTAGAATTTTATATTCTGTCAGGAAATCTTTGGGTACTTACATTCAATGACTGGAGCATTGAACCAACAAGACCTTTCTTTCTACAAACCTGAGAGGGGCACCAAGTTTGCAGAAAAATGTGAAACTTAAAAAAAGAAAGCCTTCAAAAATATTTTCACGGCCAATCTGCACATGTGACTACAACGATTAATCAAATCAACTACAGCCCTGACTTCACAGCTATACCAGAGCAGGGAGCGGCGAGGTGAACATTCTCACCTCCCCAGAGAGAGAAAATAGTCTATAATCAATTTCTATGAGATGGAATCTGAAGCGCCTGGCAGACCCCAGAGCCAAGATATCTGAGACCCTCCAGGGACAAAATGCATCAACTCTCCTGTCTGGAGCTGGGACCTGGTCCAGACCAGCCAGCCCACATATGCAGCCTCCCAGGGGCCTGAATAATACCTACTTGGAAGAACCAGGAAAGGAGCTTTGGGCAGAAATCAGCTTTGGGCAGATTCGAGTCCTCCTCCTATGAGGGTTTACGGTAGGCAAGAGATAGCAACCATGGAGAACAGGGCCCTGATCGCCTCAACACAACTATTTTTATTTATTTATTTAGATTTTTATACCGCCCTTCCCTACGGCTCTGGGCGGTTTACATAAAACATTTTGAAACATTTACATAGAACATTCTCAAAATCCATATAACAATAAAAATAACATACCAACTAGAACAGCATTTTAACAATAACTTTGACACCCCCTAAGTAGGTTCGGTCCCTCAGTCTGGGGAGGGACCTGTAGATGTTATGGGTCAGTTGGCCTCACCAAATGCCTGGTGAAAGAGCTCCCTTTTGCAGGCCCTGTGGAATTGTGGAACTACCATCAGCCAGTGACATCATCAGCCAGTAATGATTTCATTGGGTTCCAGCAGGATGGAGGACAGTGGTGACAGCAGGAGGAGGCAAGGGACCAGGCTATCTTGGCAGGAGCCTGTGTCAGGGATGCAGAAGGTACAGATGGGGGCACTTGCATCCCAGATCACCAAGAGTAGATGGGTGGGTAAGTGGGAGACTTTGGGTGAGTAGAGTCTGGCTTTTTGCCTTTACTTATCTTTGTGGAGGGGGCTCAGGGGTTATACAAAAGGGAAGCTCCCAGCACAGTCTGTAGTGGAAGGAAGGACTGAGCACATGGAAACAGTGAGAGAGAGCCAGTGATCCAGTAGGGGGAATGAAGAAGATTGCAATCCTGTCTTCTTCCCATCCAGGTGACAGTCACCTCTAGGCTGGATGTCTGCAACCCGCTCTATGCAGGCCTACCCTTATCCAGAAACTACAACTGGTGCAGAATGCTGCAGCCAGGGTCCTCACAGGAATACCATGGAGGCTCCACATTGGACCCATCCTCCCAACAACTTTATTGGTTGCCAGTCCGATTGCGGATCAGGCTTAAGGTTCTGGTAACTGGCTTCAAGGCCCCAATGTGGTTTGGGCCCTGAGTACCTGAGGGACTGCTTCTCCACCTATACCTTCCAGAGAGCACTACACTCTATAAACACCAACAAGCCAGTGATCCCTGGCCCCAGGGAAGCTCCTCTGGCTTGACCAGGGCCAGGGCTTTCTCTGTCCTGGCCCCACTTGCTGGAATGAGCTCCCAGAAGTACTCAGAGCCCTGCTAGAGTTAAAACAATTCCATAGGGCCTGAAAACTGGAGCTCTTCCACCAAGCACCCTCCTTCACAAACAGCAACCTGCAGATGAAGAACCAAGCCACAATACAGTGTTAATAATTAAAAATGTTAAATGTTCTACTGTTCAATGTTATGCCATTAGTAATATTATATGTTCACAATTATTATTTTTTCTCTTGTATTGGATCACAAGTTCAAATGTAAACCCCCCTGAACTGCATTTAAAATAAAATAAATTTTGAGGGCTGTCTAACCCTGACCAGACTGGGATGGAGGGGAGACCTTCACAACTACCAAGCAGTTTCTCCAAGTGTGACTCCTTTTAGGGGTTATGATAGCCAAAAGGAAGTTAATTTATAGTAAAATTCAAGTAAGCAGGTTTCTGACAGTAAAATGATTACAAATTGCAATAACTTCCCTGAAGCACCTGAAGGTAGGAAACAAAGGCAACCTTTTAAAATTTATTGTTGGGACATCTAACACTCTCACACAAGCAAGCACCACAAGCATTCCATGGCTCGGTTTAATCATTTATTAAATATTTATTGATCTCCCTGTACCTTTTTTATGTGTTTCAGACCAATTTGCACCCAGCTGGAAGTGCTAGCTCTGACATAAAAAGACAGCAAAAGTGTCCAGTCTACTTCAAGTGTGGATGAGCCTAACATCCAATAAGCTTAAATGCATCTGGCAGATGTAATACGATTAAACAGTTGCACTAGTAAGGGGGCTGAAACACATGTGCGCACAAAGTTTCTTCCTCTCTCTTTTCCCCAGTTTGTTTGTTTATTTATTTATTAATTTGATTTTTCTACCACCCTCTCAGCAAACTGGCTCAGGGCAGTGTACAACATTATAGTTAACATAAACAATTTTTAAAAACAGTAATTAAGAATTTAAACTTTAAAATTCAGTTAAAACAAATTAAAAGGCAACCTAGATTAAAGATGAGCATTAACAGCCCCAGTTTAATGTTGTTTGATCTTCCTGTGCCAGACCATGGTTTGGCAGCTACTTACAGTGGGGGGAGGACCCATGAATCTTTCTAACCTACTGGCATTACAGAATGCTAATGGGAACTGTTTAGTATTTGTTAATGCTATTAGTATACTATGGTGTATATAGAGAAGTCAGCTAGAATTAATGAAATGTTTCAGTTTTGCAAGGTGTCATGGAGGAATGAAATGCTGGTGATTCTTGGACTGTGCAAAAGCCAGCTGGGAATAAGGCACAGGGAGACAGGGAAGCCCAGCTAGGATTGTGGCAGGATTCCACTTTTCATGTCATCAAGACACTGTTGTGAGCATTGTCATGACAAAATAAAGTCTGGTTTGATTAGGAGCACTGATGGTCAAACCAGTTATAAAGAGTTATTCACTTCCTGGGATTATGGGTTTGTTTTAATAACCTCTTTTGACCTCAATTTGCCCCTCAAACTAAGTAGCTGGCCTCTTCATTAAAAGGGTCAGAGATTGTGAGCACTCTGCTTTCAAGATTGAATGTAGCTTTGTCCATAAAAAAGGGACAGTATTTAAACAGCATCTCTTAAGTTAGTACTTTGGAGCTCATATACTTCTAACAGTTTTTGCACAGTTCAGTAATTCAAATTAGAAATGGGCATGAGTCAACCCATGGGTCTCCATGAACACATGAAATGGGGAAGTTTGTGGGTCGCGAATTGGGCTCGTATGGACACACCCCCAATTTATTATTTATTGTATTCATTTATTTGCCTGCACATGACCACATGCAAGTCTTAACTCTTAGTGTACATTTGTGGGCTTTTTCGGGGGTGGAGTTTACTCCTTCAGCGCACACACATTGAGCGTGTGAAGCGCAGGAAAATCTCTCTTCCAGCATAAAGGTTTGGGAGGGTTGTCTTTTGTTTCCGTGGCTACTCCAATGATTACCCATATAGCTTGATTGGCATCCTCGTAAGCCAAGAGTATGCTCTCTTTGGTTTCAATAGGAATGCCTTGCCCATGTGAGAGCTCATTGTGTTCTTTTGCTCTTGGTGGGAGAGGGTGAAAGGGAGTCAAGTGTGATTATTTAGAGAGAGAGAGAGAGAGAGAGGCTGTCTCCCCAAATATAAGGGAGCAAAATAGTGTTAAGGATTTGAAGAGGGGGGGGGGGTCCTGGAAATATTATCTGGATTAACTCTCCTAATTTTCTTTCTGGAAGTGTGAAGGTGTGAAGGATCACAAATAAATCCTGGTTTCGACTTTTCTACAAAGTGCTTTTAGGATGGTGTGGGTAAAAGCTGGAGGTAGATGATTTCAAATGGATCATCATGAATTCATATGATTTTTACATTGAAATGAAATAAAACCACCTTCATTTGCAACAATAAAAAAGGTTGAGAAAGGCCATTCTAGGGGATCATGCAGTTCCAAGGACCAGGAAGATTCTGGTCTGTGTCAGCTTCATTTGTCTGCATGACAGAAAGTAAAGGCTTCACCTCAAAAACATGGTTCCAAAAGTCAGGTCCTCATGGATCCTTAGGGTTTTTGCAGCCATTTACCCCAAACTTACCATAAGATCACTTTTTCTATTGATAGCCACAGCTTACACCACAAAAATCACAGATCCCCTGGGAAGCACAGGTCTTGGGGAGGAGAGGACTTCAGCGGGGTATAATGCTACAGAATTCATCTGCCAATACTGCCATTTTCTCCAGGGGAACTGTCTTTCATTGTCTGGAGATCAACTGCAATAGCAGGAGATCTACAGTTGCTTTCTGGAGGCTGTGCAGTACTGTGGCTGGAATCGTAATTACACTTACCTGGGAGTAGGTTCCACTGAATCAAGTCAGACTTACTTTAAAGTAAACATGCCTAGGATTGCACTTTAAGAATATATGTATGGAAAACAAGGGTCCCTAGATCAAACTTCATTTGAGCCAGAAATTCATTTCTTTACTTTGGCGTAGCCATTATTTCCTCAGTTTCACACTACAGATATCCAAACTGCATTGACTTAATTTGCAAGGTTGTTGTAAGGAGTATGTTTTGAAAATTTAGGGAAAACAGTAATTAGAGAGCATTGTAATAGATTAGATTTATATGCTACCAATTCCCCTCCTGTGCTGCTACCTGAGAGGTAAACTCCAACTGAAAAGCACTATATTGCTACAGGAGGTAATAAAATTGTTATAACCTTATTTACATTCTTCTGGGTGATACCAATCACCTGAAAAATGATGAAAACACAAAACATGAATGTTGGTTTTATAAGCTATTGAATTCTAATTTGTCAGCCACAGCCAAAGCAAAAAGAGAAAATAAAGAAGAATCTAATATCAAAGAGGAATCTCAATAACAATGATAACTTAATCACACCATGCAAAATGTCCCTTACCATCCAATCAGTCTAGGAAAGATTGCCTCAAGCTTCTATAAATCCTTTTTGGTTAACACTGTGATCCTAAACCAGACCTGTACCAAAGCTGAAATAAAGACCATCAAACAGACAGATACAGCTCCTGATCTGGATGTTTGAATGGGACTGCAATAACAGAGAGCTGATTAACACCTGACAGACTGCCATACCCGGATAGGTTTGCTATGTTTGATGGGTCACAAGGTGTGCACATGTCTACTAAGGAGCAAGTTCCAACTTGTTATTTCCATTTTGTTGCTAATGGCAGCAATACAGCCGGGTCACACAAATACTTAATGGAAGAAGTGAGAGAGCATATGTGATGTACGTTTCCGCTCATTGCAATGTTTTATCATTGACTTCAGAAATTTTGCCATTCCGTGCGGCATATGTGCAAGCTTAAGTTGTGGGCCCTTGAATTTTCCTCTGCCTATCCCACCCCAAGTAACATAAAACCATTGGGAACAATAAGCATTACACATTTTCTAATGGAGATTGTATCTTGTCAGAAAAACAACAACATTAAGATTGTAAAGCATTGAAGACAATACATAGATCTGGAAGCTGAAGAAGAATAGGTTCTTATATACCGCTTTTCTCTACCCGAAGGAGTCTCAAAGCGGCTTACATTCGCCTACCCTTTCCTTTCTCCACAACAGACATCCTGTAAGGGAGGTGAGGCTTAGAGAGCCCTGATATTATTGCTCGGCCAGAACAGCTTTATCAGTGCTGTGGCGAGCTCAAGGTCACCCAGCTGGCTGCATGTGGAGGAGGAGTGGGGAATCAAGCTTGGTTCACCAGATTAGAGGTCCATGCTCCTAACCACTACACAAAGCTGCCTCTCTGAAGTGCATAGCTAAATTTCCATATCACACTTCTTAAAACAGTGGCATAATCTCTGTGCAGGGGAAATGGCATGTATGAGGTGGACTAAAAATTGGTAGGATTATGAATGCCTGTTTTTTGCTGTTCAAGGAAGAGTCTTATCCATATAGGAGGGACATAAATATAAGAGTCACAGATTACAAATCCAAGCAGAAGAATAATAAAATACATTTCATTTTGGTTTGGCTACAGGGAAGCAAGAGAAAAATGAGTAGGAATAAAACAAACAAACTACAAAAGACAGAGAATGAAAACACTCATTTATATGATGTGCATGTACAGCATTGCCATGGTGACTTCTTGCTTAGGGGCGTCACATTTGATGTAGCAAAAACTGAATGCTCCCTGTTGAATTTACTCTATAATTCATCTAAAAATCTGTTCTAGTATTCATCAGAAATTGAATACTTTTAAAATCTGTAAAGGTGAACAGAGTAAGTGTCCCTGTTTATGCATGAAACATTTTAAGGAACCATTCCACTTCCCTTATTATACTGGGCTGTACATCAGATATGAAGATGCTCTTTTTGACTTGCTTTCTCCACGTCTTCAAATTCACATCTCACCCCCTCATGTTCTCTTGCATCAAGAGAAAACCTATTTGTACAAACTGTCTGTTGCATTTGCAATCCAATATTGCATGCTTGTATCATGCACGAAGCAATTTCACCTTGGAGATTCAAATTTACTATCTTATCATTTCAGGATGTAATCTGATAAGCGATAAAACATATTCAAAATTTGAAATTGGTTGCAGGTGTAAAAAAATGGCACCAGTGAAAACTACTTCTTAACCAATTTGTGAGATAAAGACCTTTGACTTCAGAACAGTTCAAGTGTGCGTTCAATTCATGGAAGAGATTTTTTGAACATTACTGTTTACAACACCAAAATGAGAGATTGTTCAGCAAATAAATTACTAATACTGTGGCCCAGCAGTTGGCCCAGAAGCATCATACATCTCACACTGAGCTTAAATTTCATCAGCAATATTGTAAAGATTGCCACAATAACTCTCAAGAATGAAAAAAATGTTCATTATTTAGGACAGTAGAATTTTAAGAATGAGGAATGGGCACTACCACAAAATGGCTGTCATAAGATTCAGGGGCCAATCACAGAATTTCAAGGAGCTAGAATAAAGCATTCTCATTAGGACAATGACATGTAGAAACAAAGGCAATGCTTTCGGGATTCTTCTTCTGCATCTCATACTCTAGTGTGATAGAGGAAAGCCAGGGCAGGCTATTTCCTTTAAGGAGACAGGATGGTTTGGTGAAGAAGCAAATCTGAACATATGAATAAAATGGGAAGAGGGTGCTATGAGGAGTTGGGTAGGCTGTCACAGTTGTCCCATCCCTGATTAGCCATCCTTCCAACAAATGGCAATCAGGAGAGATGTTCTGTCCCTCACCTATTTTATTTAGAGAAGCAGCCTTCAAGGTCTAGGAAACAACTGATGGGATTTCACTAGACCTTTCTCGCTTCCCTTGAGATTATTTCGATGTTTTGCCACGCAGACTACACCAAATTTGCCTTAGATTTCACTTTCATTCAGCTGAATGAAAATTGTACTGTACCATGGAATCTCTAGAACACATACTTCCTTTCTGAAACTTTCTCAACCAGGAGTTTGTGAAACCCTGGGTTTCTTGATGGCCTGAAAAGGTTGCCTGAATGTGTGAGAGTTAATTATTTTTTTTAAATTTAAATGTGTTAAACATGTAAGTTCATGTCAACTTTCCTCCTGGCAAAGAAATGGCCAATAATCGGCCTGGGGAGGTGGGAAGGGGACGGGCCTTGGGTGGGCATGTTCACAGCTATGCTTCCCAACTATATTCTGCATGTTCATGCCACTTCTGGGGTTTCTCAAAGCCTGAAGAACATTTCAGGGGTTTCTCAATGATAAAAAAGTTAAGACTGAATTGAGGCAATAAATTGAAGCTCAGCGACTTCTGTATATGACCTTTTCAGTCCGCACTGTTAAAGAAGAACACTATTTAGAATGATTTCAGAATGAGAATGAGTCATCTGTAAGAAGCAAGACAGACGCTTCTAGCCTAATTTCAAGCAATTACATTAATCAGGTCACTACCATTGATCATGCAGAACAGGTCTGTTGCTGAGTCACAGTTATAAACTGTTCATGCATTTTTATTCACAGAATTCAAAGTATAAGTGTATATAATTTGCTGACATATTACAAGAGATCTTGGTCATGGACCAGATACAAAGAGGCTTCAAGTTATGACTTCTTTGCAACTTACAAATATCCCTCCAGCTAGTTAGGATTCATGTTCCTGCCTGGCTTGCTCCCAAAATAACCCTCCTTAATAAAAACAACTTTTTCTTCAAGTGAGATTATTTACAGAAGCCACACAGAGGAAGCGTCTGGAAACTACAAAGCAGTGAGTGATTATATGGTGGTGTGCAGAACTAATAAAGCACATATTGCATCTCATACGTACAGATTTCCCTGACTTTTTGAGGAAGGGGAAAATATCAGAGATCTTGTTATTGAACTTTTCGTCCAAATAACAAGTTGTTGTGTTTTTTGCCTTCCTGTCAAAGTGAATAGTTTTCACTATCTTTTGTGGGGGAAAGTAAAGGGGATTCAGAGTTATCAGTAAAGGGAAGCAACAGCTAACCATTTCCCCAGGCATGGGTGATAGGAGAATCTACAGCAGGTGGCATGTTTTGCCCTGACCTTTGACATATATCTCCTGGTGGCTCTTTCTGTCAGTCATGATTTGATCCTGCAGTTTCTCCAAGGATTGCCAACTCTGGGTTGGGAAATTCCTTGAGATTTGGGGTGGGGGTGGGGGTGGGGGGTGCAGTCCATTGTAGACTGCACTCTCCAGATCAGCCTTTTTATCCAAGGGGAACTGACCTCTGTAGTCTGGAGATCAATTGTAATTCTCGTTGATCTCCAGGCCCCATCAGGAGGTGGCTGGTCCTAGTCATACATGGTTCATTCTCATTCATGTTATCCTGATAACAATCCCTGTGTAGTTGGTTAGGCTGAGAAGACAGTTCTTGGGCTCAGGGTTACCACAAGCTTCATGACCGAGCAGGACTTTGAACCCCAGGCAACCCAGTCATAGTTTGACATTCTAACCAGAACATCACTCTCTCTTGGTGTAATTAATTAAAAAGCATAAGTATTGTCACTAAAACTCTGAAAAGGTGCTCTTATCTTACTTCTTCCATCCTGATTTCAGAGAAGACAAGTCCCACATCTATTACTCATTGGCCTTTGTCTCTCTAGGTTTCAGCCTGCTCATTCCCAAGTCATGAGTCTATTTAATATGACAACATATCAGAGAGCCCAATCCAACTAATCATAAATTGATTTGGATAGTCAATGCTCACCAGTAGGCATGCTGGAGGTTGTTTCCCCTGCTTACTATAACCCAAAATCTATTGTCCTGAAATCCTCAGTGGATTAAGTAACCAATACTTCCAGATCTCTGCTTCAAAGACTCTTGCCTACTCCACTCCACAGAGTTTTAAAACAATCCATAAGGTGCTGAAGTGTGCCACTGGAGAACCTTTCATTGAGATGATCCTCTGGCTTGCCATACAGTAAACATGCAGAAGAGAGACTGGACTTTTTGAGAAAGGGTTGAAGAATAAAGCATTTGGTACAAAAATGGAACAGAACAGGCACCAGGTCTGCATGTGTCCCTTCATCAGCCATATGTCTTCCAGTACTCTGCTTCCTCAGGTTTCCATTTAATTTCAAAGCCCAAGGGGATATACTCCCCTTCTCCTTCTGTTCTTTCACATGTTTCTCTGTCAACTTATTTATTATTTAGTACTACTACTGTTTCATTTTAAAATCAGCCAACCAGAAGGCTTATGGGAACAATACCCAGTGGCATTTTGCGCTGTGGTAAGTATTCCCAGTGTACCTATGCTCCATATAGTTACAATTCACCATGTAATTTTCAAAGCACAACAGCACCTAACATCTATACAAAAGTCCAATAAAGTGGGCTTGAATCTACTAGAATAACTGGCTTTAAAACTGTGCATACAACACTGTGTTAAGGTCTTGATGTTTAGAAGAGAGTTGTGAACTCCAGCTTGGAAAATTTCTAGGGATTTAGGAGTGCTACCTGGGGAGGGCAGGGTCTAAGGAGGGGGTGGAGCTCAGCAGCGATGTGATGCCAAGGAACCCACTCTTCAAAACATCCTCCAAGGAAACTGATCTCTGTGGTCTGGAGATCAACTGTAATTCTAGGCGACCTGCAGGCCCCAACAGGGGCTTGGTAACCATACTACCCATGACTATCTTGAATTCTACCTTGCTGACTCTATTTTTTTTATCTATGAGACCTTCCTTGCCTCATTCAGGCTTGACATTTATTTTTTACCAGAGTGTCTAAAAAGTATGGTCAAATACCCTGTAATCTGCATGTCTTCTGAGATGCCATCATAAGCAGTGACAGAAACGCATGGAGCCCTGGCAAAGGAAGTTTCCAGGCTACTTAACCCTGTTCTAAGCATTCAAGTGTCTTGGGAAAACTCTGTACTGTTTTGAAAAAGAGAGGGGAGGCTGATAGGAGATGCACAGGCTCAGAAATGGCAAACAGAACTGGAGAAGTGCTGTTAGAAACAAGGCAGTTGATTCATGATATAGCATTATGAGATCAACAAAGGAAAACATTAAGCTAGGTAAAACTAAATTCTAATGACATCACTGTATCTAGCTTTCAAATTGAATATTTTACGTCTCACATTGAAATCAGAAGCTAGTAAACTCCCCTCCCCAGATTACTATGGAAACTGTGGTTAATTGTGCCTAATTGTATAGGAGACGAGACATTTGCTGTTATAATTCAGTTCAAGTTGAGCAATGATTATTTCTGGTTCTCCATTCCTGAAGAGTGAATTTCATATTCCTAGATACTGATAAGTGTCCTGAATCTGATAACAGGTCCAAATACTCATCCTGAGTGACTGGAGACAATAAAAATCAACAGAATGAAAAACTAAGAGTAAAAAGTCAAGAAGAGGAAAAAGGAAATTCACTTCATCATTCACTGGCAGAATTTCAAATGTGACAGACCCTGCTGCTTGCTGAGATTTTAGAGAGCAAACCATGAACACCCCCTCCTGTCATATTATGTTAAATATTAGCAACATGCTGCCTGGCCCAAATGACACTAAAACAGATGTCAGCCAGATCATAGCACATACACAGTCTGACTCAAAAGGACACAGACATGGATGCCAGTCTCCATGTTTATCTCAGGAGAAACCCACCCCCCCATGAGCTTTGATTCAGTGGTCACCAATAAAACAAGAAAACTACTTGGTATTTTGAGCCACAATGAATTCTCCTGCTTGAAGAATTCTTCTGCCTGAGGAAATGAGTACCCATCTTATGCTTTTAACATTCAATTCAGTCTTAAGAGCTGAACAGGGAAAGCTTCTGGTTGAGGCTAAGATGGCTCCAGATCATTAATCTTTCACACTGGTAACTAAGGCTTTGCTCAGTACACCATTAGGGCTTGTTTGTTTTTTTGCATTCAGTGGAATGGATTAGAGATCTCTCAAGCAGAGTATTTATTGGCTTCAGCATCTAAAGACCACTTGCTCATCTGACAAGCTAAGTATATACTAATGAAGGGTAGCTAGCAAGAGTAGATGCCTTTTCTATATTATTGGCCAGGGCTCCCTTGTGATCTTTGAGATTGATGATGCTTTGGCTTTCTATGTGTGATTCAAGATCTTTTCCATCACAGACTGCAAGGGCAGACTTTCTCATTTTGAAACTAAAAATAATTTATGGTAAATTGATTGTCAAATAATGCTCCCACTCAGAATACTTACGCAGAAAATATCATCATGGAGTATAATTTGAAAAAAAATCTCTGCTATGGCAAACATCATGGACCTACATCAGTGGCATGGCACTGGGGTTTCAATCAGTGGCTACAGCTTGGAAATTGTTTTGAAAAGGAATGTCATTATTTACTTCAGGGCTGGAAAAGTCTAGGCACCTGTTTCAACTGGAAAAGAGTACACACCTTCCCTCAAAGGTAAGAACATAAGAGAAGCCATGCCAGATCAGACCATCAGCCTAGGCAGTCCAACATTGTGTCTCACAGACCGTTTATGCACTGGAGGTTTCATGCTGAACTGCAGGCTGGGATTTTAGTCATGGCAGGTTTTCCCACCTCTTCCTGCACTCACATAGGGGAGCATTTGGCCTGCTGCACCTCATCTACCCCTGATTTGTGTTCTTGCACGGGAGCTGGGGCAGTGAAGTTCCCAGTGCCTGAATGGTCACAGTGACCAAAAACCAGGTGCTATCAGGAGGTCCACTTGCAGAGCCAGGATTCCAAAGGCCTCCCACTGTTGCCTCTCGAATACCAAGTATACAGAACAACGCTGCTCCGGACTACTGTCCCTTCTGTACCCTGGGGCTAATAACTACTGATAGACCTCTGCTCCATATGTTTATCTTATCCTGTCTTGAAGCTGTCTATGCTTGTAGCCACCACTATTTCCTGCAGCAGTGAATTCTACATGTTAATTCCTCTTTGAGTGAAAAAGAGTGCCCATGAGTTCTTGGATTGTGAAAAAGGGAGAAAAAGTACTTCTCTACCTTCTCTATCCTGTGCTTTATTTTGTAAACCTCTGTCATATCACCCCTTAGTTATTGCTTCTCTAAGCTCAAGAGCCCTAACCTCTTTAACTTTTCTTCACGGGAAAAGGGTTCCATCCCCTAAATCATTTTACTTGCCCTTTTCTTTTTTGAGGTGTGGTGACTAGAACCGTACACAGTATTCCAAATGTGGTCACAGCATTGATTTATAAGGGGCATTATGATATTGGATGATTTATTTTCAGTTCCCTTTCTAATAATCCACAGCACAGCATCCCTTTTTATTGCTGTAGCACACTGAGTTAACATTTTCAGTAAGTTATCTAACATGACCAAGATCTCTCTTCTAGTCAGCCTCTGCCAGTTCAGACTCCATCAATGTGTATTCACAGTTATGATTTTGGGCTCCAAAGTGCATTAATTTGTGGTAGGCTTGTTGCTACAGGGCATCATAGAGACATAGGTGAAGGACAAGGAAACATCAAAAGGCTGCTGGGGGATCTGTCAGAGGTTCTCTGAGCCACCACTGATACCCCCACACTGCTAGCCCCCCTCCTGCTCCTCTTCCAGCAAAGGGATTGCTATGAGGATGTCTTTGTGATATCTTGGCTGGCATGGTTACTGGTGAGCACATGCAAATCCATGGTGTTGTGATGATGGACCACCCAGTTCATTGTCTCTGCTCCTCCCAGTGTGCCCCTTGGGTGCCCATTGCTCTGGTTGTGCAGTGCAGCTTGAGGTGCCTACTGGGTGGAAGGGTCACACAGGTGCCTGGAATTTTTGATGGTCTTTTTTTTGGGGGGGGGGATTGCCCGTTAACAAACAAGGCTCCTTTGGCCCATCTCTCTCAATCATCTCCCAGTGATGGATGCTCGACTTGGTCTCTTTGACACCTGTACCCTGTCTGGTCTTGCCTGCCCTGTCTAGCTGATGCCTAGCCAATGATGTCATTGGCACAGACACTACCAAGGCAATGCCAATTTAAAAAAGTGTTTTTTTCAGGCTGGCCATTGTGTAACTTTACCCTTTGGGAGTAGAGGACTAGGGGTGTGTCTGTGGTCAGCTGCTGCAGCACAGGCACCACGCAGGCTCTGCCCATTTTGTGTGAATTATTAGTCTAAGTGGCATGTGAGAAAAATAAGCATTTGGGGTTAGATCTACCGAAGGAATTTCAGAGAAACAAGAAAGAGTGTATATCTATCTGGAACCATTATGTTCATGTACCTATGTCAAATTATTAAGCGTTTAAACCAAATACAACCTACTATGCTGTTATAAACAAACTCTTACGTTTAAGAGAAATAACTGCATGATTTAGAACAAAAGATCCTCTTTCACTTCAAAGCCACTGCTGCAAGTCAACCATTCAGTCATTCTTTTAATTATAATTAAGCCATCCTGCTGTTTAGGTCCAACTAAGAAAACTGAGGCAAGAGATTTTGATGGCCCTGAAAATAAGTGAGGGGTGCTAAACAAGTCAAGGAGGCAGCATAACACGTCACCTGGAGAGAGGTGCCTTTGCAGAGGTTACTATTAAAGGATTTCACAGAGAAGAGTGAAAACATTACAGACTGCCTTGGTGATTTGCTGTTCGATAGAAAGGCAAATTTTCTCTGTATATACATATCATGGCTGTAATGCAAAATGTCTGTTCTTTAGTATATTTTGAGAACCGGTTTTGTTTTTACTATGCTTTAACGAAAAATAAAGCAGTATAGCACTGTGGTAATAAAACCCACTTCACTGACTTGCATTCAATATAAACGTATTCCTAGTTCAGTAAATTAAGTGAAAATAGTTATTCATTACAGAAGGTTTATTTTTGGGCCTATTACGATCCTCATTACCCTCCTTGTACTTCTGAAGGTCACATTTTGCCTCCCTCTTTACTGTTTTAAAATCATATAAATGATTTATTAAGCTCATTTTGAGAGAGTTCTAAGTATAAGCAGAGTGAAAGCAGACATCTTTCTACCCAAGACAGAAATAAATCAGAGAAAAATGGATTTCATAATTAACACAAAATACAGATAACTCCACTGTCTGTATACTAATGATATACAGCTTTATTGGTTTGGCTGTCATAAGATTCTAATAAGGTAATTTTCTTGTACTGTCAGACACTGTGAATATTTCAAAGTACAGGAGACAAGACAGTAAAACAAGATAGATCATTGTGAGGCATGCATTAATTTCTCGAGTGAGAATGAAAGATCAGCAAGTTTCGCTCTTTAGTGTGGGATGAAAGCTGCTGGCCACTAGTGCAATTCAAATTACTCCCTCCCCAGTTGCAAATCTGGGTGTTTATCCACATTTAAGAAACTTTGGAAGGAGTATTGCTACTTACTTTCTGGGGGAAGGGGAACTCCTAGCCACTATCCTGGTGCTCTACCTTGCTTTGGCAAGAAGCACAGAGAAAATGTGGGGGAGGGGGGGCAGAATGGCATTTTGTGATGCAGCAACATCTTTTCCAGCTGTGCTACTGAAAGTGATATCAACATGTCAAAGGACACTCTAGGACTAGGGTAGTCAACCTGTGGTCCTCCAGATGTTCATGGACTATAATTCCCATGGAACTGTAGTCCATGAACATCTGGAGGACCACAGGTTGACTATCCCTGCTCTAGGATTTTCCCAGACTCTACTCATTTTAACACAGGAAAATCACAGACCAACCTGCAAAATAGTGACATAACTTCTAGATAAATGGGCAGAATTGATGTCATGACACCCTTGGTGACATTCTGGTGATTCTGTGCACCATCCAGTCTCCCAGGGGTTGCCAGCCAAGAGCCAAGGAAGACTGGATTGTTATATAGGGCAAATACTTTTATTTAACAAGAAAGACTCCACTAGCTGAAATTATGTTGCCTTCTTTCCTCTTGAAGCTCAGTCTTCTACTTATGAGAGATGCTGTGAATGACTCCATTTTGTTCCTCTTGAACCATCTAAGGGTCAGGATGTGTTCAGCCCAACAGCAGGTCTAAATTAGACACAAGGTGCTGGTCTGAATATTAATAGCACAGTAAATCACCCTTCCAAGAGGCACTGTATCCTCCTGGATGATTTCCCCAGTGTTTTGCCTACATATCCTGGGGTCCTTCAGGTAATTTTGAAAATATCCCTCCCCTCATCTCTCTAACCCCTAAACCATCTCCAGAAGTCAAAATGAACCATCCAGTTTGTAGCTGTCTTAAGGATCTTATAACGATAATTCAACACGGCGTATCCTTAATATTTTTATACTCAGAACTTATCTGTACATTAAAAACAGAATGTTATTCCTATTTAGGAAGGAATCAATGGAAACTGTATACCTTGGAAAGGTAGGAGAGCATAAACTGGGAAGCATTTAATTCAAAGCTCTCTTTGACCATGAACTCTGGGGTTGCTTGAAGCAAGGCATTGCCTTTCAGCATAATGCTGTTCTGTGCTTAATACAAAGCTAATAATACTATTTTTTAAAATGAGATCACAAATGTCATACAAGTTTAGCTATTGCAGTGCAGTTTCCCCTCAATAAATGTTCAGAGCCCAGCAAAATCTCAGGAGACTGCCATCACCTGCAATGTTCCATCATGTCAATAGAGAATGCCTGAGACATTTGTTAAACCCCACCCCCCACCTCCACAGTTCTGGTGCATCAATCTAGTAATTTGGTTGTAGAATAGGTCAATATAAACAAAAGAAGTTCAACAGCTGAGAGTAGCACAAAAAGTAGAACAATCTCTTCAGCAAATGCTTAAGATATCAGGCCAAACAGCAACTCTAAAGACTAACATGGTTCCAAGAATCATTCATTGATAAGCCATTTCCAAGAGTTTCCAAAGTAGAAACAAACAACCAGATGTAACTTGAGCTCTTCCAAACAGGTTCTTCCTCCTGAATACTATAGATTCCTCTCCAGTTTTCAAATGCATCCTATATTTTCATGGACAGTCTGGGGAGGGGACCTGAGAAATTTTTCAGAACTGAGGAGGAACTAGGGCTTGGAGGCAGAGCGAGTCGTGTAACTAGGGTAGGGTGACCAGAGCATGTTTCCTGGGTCCCAGTTGATGGAGAGTGCAGCCCAAGCCAAGCACATCTGGAGAGGAGCCACATGGGCCATGGCCATGCGTGCCCCACTAGCATCAAACCAGCCAAGCCCACACAAGATGCAGGACTATGCATACTTGGCCAGGTGACTCGCTGGCCCTCCAGAGTACATCCTGAGAGTTTCAATCTGAAGGGGACTAGCTGTAGATGGTCTTAAGACATTTAACGGAATATATCGTGACCATTTCCACACAAAGAATATATCCTGGACAGCCTTCAAATGTTGCTGGTTTTTAGACCCCCCTCCACATGACATTGCCTGCATCCTGAGCCTGTCCAGTAAATGGGTCAAGATTTGTGCATCTTTAATTAGCAATTTTGAGAATCACCAAAACTGGATTTACACCCCCTAAATCACGCGCCCCATAGGTGAGCAACCAGTGAGCAACCAGGGATAAGACTGTATGGAGGGGGAAACACATGATTTGGCAGCTTTGTCCCACCCTTGCACCCGACCTCCCCTCTGCATTTCCTGCTCCAAGTAATTTTTTTAAAATGGCCTGGTCAGTGTTGCAGTGTGACCTCAAGCCTACATTGTCAAAGGTCAAATAAAATCTTCTTTAAAGTGTCCATGGTCCTTTGGGGATCAGTCAGGCAAAACACAACCACTTTTCTGTTTTCTGGAGGTGGGGGAAAAGAGGGGGGGCGGGTGATTGGGCTGCCTTCTTCCGGTCATACAGTGGCCTGAGCACCTTGTTTTAAAGCCAACCATTTACACAAAATGTCTTCTTGGGCTTCAGTTACCTGTCCAGCCTTCTAACAACTTGGACAATGCCATGGTAAGATTTGGAGACACATGACATCTAAGACAGGAGACCTGGAGTAAATTTGTATGGTGAAAGCAAATATAGGAACTATGACTAGCTTATATTTTATCTTAGGCAGTAAAAGTCAGCGTAGAGCAGAGTCTGAGCATGAAAAGCCTAGTGGCTCTAAGAAACCTGGACCAGGATTAATGACATAGATACAAATCTGACATTCTATGCCTGGCTCACAGAGAGTCGAAAAGGGTCTGCCAACATATGGGCTTTCCCCAGCAGTCAAGAAGAAAGTGCTCCGCGGTGTCTCCTGAATCTCAACCAAGTCTATAATTAAGGGAAGGCTGATGTTTCATGCTTTGGGGTGTGGGTGTTAATCTTCAAACATTTTAATGTTCTATATGATGACAGTTAACACTTTATTTTGAGCCTATATAAATATCTCCACATAACATTCTTACACTAAATTGGCACTGACATTTAATTCTGTATCTTCACAGAAAAGGTAGCAAACACATACATATTCATGGCTGCTTAGCACATCCCAAGCCCCTCCACTTGGAAAATGTTGCAGCTCCAATATGCAGATTTGAACAGCTTGTCGTTTACATTTTTTCCAGGACATAAGGGGTCCCACCCATGCTAAAAGTTTTCTCTTAATTTGCATCGTGACAACCAATCACAATCATTTGCATTTCAATCTGAATTCCATTCCCCCCTCCCTTGATTTCACTTTCAGGATATCATCTCCCTTTGGCACTTTCATTACTATTTTCAAATTAGCAGTATTCTGGATATAGCCTACATTGTTGACCAACTAGACAAAGATCATTGCATGCTGCACCATCATAAATGCCTGTCAACATGGGAAACATTCAGGATGCAAATGATTATCATATACTGTTCAACATGTGGATGCCACTCCAGAAGTCATTTAGGGGGCAATCCCTTTGCAATATATATGACAACTCAAAAAGACAGGCCAATAGGACTTTAATATGGCTATCTCCCTCCCTGCTTTATTTGCATGGGCACACATGAAGCTGCCTTATACTGATTTAGACTTTTGGGCCCACTGAGGTCAGTATCATTTACTCAAACTAGCAATGGCTCTCCAGGGTCTCAGGGAGGGGTCTTTTACATCCCATCACCTTCTACCTGACCTTTTCAACTGGAGATGACAGGACTGATCTTGGGACTTCCTGTTTGCCAAGCAAAAGTCCTACCACTGAGCCATGGTGTGTACATACACACATATTCTTTCCTTCCTTCTCCCTTCCTTCCCCCTTTACCAGCACCAATGGCAGGCAGTCATCTTACATCTGGAAATAGGGTAATTTAATAATTTAATACATTTAATTTTAAAATTGTGTTCCCCCTAACAAGGAATATTTAGTACCAAACACATGAACAGACTATCTTTTCATAACATAAGGCAACCCACATGGAAATATGTTTTCCTGCAACAGGAATGACATTGCTTGGTTTCAAATTTGAGACAGTGTTATATTAAAAAATTATTATGGAGACTTAACAAGTACTTAGTTGGCTATCTAAAGAAATTTTCTGGCAGACCCTCGGAAATCATGGTCTAAGGTGAGTTTACAAATTATGGTTTATCCTAATAGTGGTTTGGATTAGGTATGATGTCTGAATGTATGGTTGACAAATGACTGACAAACAGTGCTTCTGGCTGTTATTTTTACAGAAGCTGCTACATCGCACGCCGGTTTTGAGCAAATGGGAAATGAAATGAGAATACCTCTGACCCACAGACTGCATATTCATTTGGAACCCCAAATCATAGCTCAGATTATAAATCATGGTTTGTATAAACCACGGTTTGGCATTATATCTGATCTGACATATTGACAGGCAGCTGGCCCTGAATGGTGAGTGTGTCATTATCAATAGATAACCCTCAAGAGATTCTTTGAAATGGATATCATGATGCTTTGTGTTGAAACATAATTTATAATCGTTTTGAGCATCTGAGCATTGCACAGTCAATATTACATAGTATCAAACAGTCTGAATTAGAATAATATAATGCTTCTGGTTTCTCCAGACTAAATAAATCAGTGGATTATAGTTTCTGAAAATATGACATAACAGCTTATCAACCAGGTCAAATTAATGCCTGTGGACAGACAATTTAAGAGAGTTAAGTGAGAGCAGTAGGGTCACACATCAGTGAAAGTGGTAAAAACTAAAATGTCACTTAAAAAAATCAGTATGATACTTATTAAGTAATAATCATAAATTAGCATCAATCTGTGTTCCAAATGCAAAAAGACAGCATGAGCAAGGTTTATAGCATTACAAGCAAAAAAAACACAAGTAGCTGTGAGACAGACAGAATGGGAGTGTTTTGGCCCCTACATCACACACTTTGTTTAAAATGCAATACATATTCCATGCTCAAAAGAATTATGCATCTGGTGCACCTGAGTCTTCAAAAATGATCTAACCTGGGACTGCAGGGGTTGGTCCTACCTGTGGAGACAGTCTGTGCTCAGAGCCCCATACCAGGTGGGCCCCCATGACCAATGGGGAAATGGTGGTGGAAAATAGAGCAAAGTCAAAATGCAAACTGCTGTGCATTCATGAAGATATGTATATAAAAAAAAGATACTTAATTTTTGTTCAGAGTGAGTTACATAGGAATAAAGGGGAGGGGGGACCCAACCTGGACCTTTGCCCAGGACCCCTAAAACTGTTCCTGAGTGCCCATCGTTCCCAGCATCATCTTTAGGCTAAGAAATAGGTAATACCTAAAAAAAGGTAATAGACCATTAGACCCTTTAACTGACAGTACATTTAAAACCATTAGATCGTCCAGACAAATACTAGGAGATTTGTCTACAAAGTGTTGCCCTCCATGTGCAGCATTCTTAGAACTAAATACTGTGTGACTCTGGGCCTTTCCATTGTAGACTGACTAATGTGTTTAATGCCCCCTCCCAAGCTCAAAGTCATGCTACTGGTATTACAGGTCCTTTGCCTGAATATTATCCTATGAGCTGAAGACAGATTAGTCAGTCTCTGCCAGCAGCTTCAGTAACACCAAATCGTGTTGTTATTACAATATAGACTGAAACCAGGCCTGCAGAGATTAACAGTGATTATGATTACCTAATACTGGGAAACGGACACAGTTGCCATCATGCAGTTGTCCAAATCCCAGCAGTCTAATTTGCATGGCATGCAAATTGTTTGCTAATTATGCAAATCAAGTACATTCATTATTGCATTGTCTAACAGTTGCTTTGTGTCTGCTCCTGGCAATTACCATGTGCTCATATGAGGATTTGCTGAGTTCATTTTCAGCCATAAGAATACTTGTGCTGGAAGTTTTGGGACTGGTTAGATCGAGAGAATATCATAGCCAAAGAATGAGCAGGCTTTAGGCCCAGTTGCTCTACTCTGAATCAGTGCCTGATGTTATGTCATCTGGCAACGAAATATAACAGCAGGTCTCATGGATGACTCTATGTAGCCTTTGTAGATCATGAAATGGCTTTTAATAGTATTGCCCAGGATAGATTATGAGCTAAATTAGAGGTGTCCTCAGTAGATCACAGAGTACTTGTTCTTATTCCTATGTTGCATGAAAACAAATTCTTGACTGTAAGATGCAGTCAACAAGACTACCTGCCTGGCAAGGTACCTGGCAAGAGAGAAGGAAAAAAGACTGTATTCTGGGCCTTCTGCTATTTAATTTGTATATCAGTTCAAATGGTTCAAGCTCTGTTGAATCCAGACTGTCACCCACCAAAATACCAACACCCACCTTACTATATGCAGATGACACAGCCACTTTATCCTGCTCTTAAGTAGCTGAATGTTGAATGAATGTTGAATGCATGTATATTTGTCAGTCATGCATGTGCTTTGACTATAACAATGGAAGTTGGGATTGGACCTGTTTCTCATCAAACAATTGGGCAGAATGCCACTTACATATTTTGGGTTGTATCTCTAGACCTCTGAAGGCAGAGACCTGGCTGTTTAAAAGAAGCACTTGGAATCTGGGCCAACAAACGGAATTGCAGGTACCAGGTGCAAGCCCAGTATTGGAACAAAACATGAACACCTGGGTGACATGGCAACTCTATTGAAGTGCAACTATTCCAGCTGGAAAACAACGTGCTCAGGCTCACAGCTCTGAACAGATGAACAAGACCATTAAAATGTGCAGAGATTCTGAAAGAGAAAAGGAACTCAATGAGAGCAATTCATGAGTGAATCACATATTCTTGGCAGTGTGTGGGGATGCTGTTGCTCATTGATTAGATGAATGAGACATACCTTTCCTGAGGCTGCCCTAGTAAGCAAAATTTAGTTACTACTGTTTCATTTAAGGAAACAAAATTGTTGACAGCATAAGCTATTTTTCCCATACCAGCATAGCAGAAAAGAATGGCTCCCTGGAAGAAAAGAAATAATTCAAAGAAACAGAATGAATCACTACTTGGATTACATTAAAAAGAGAGGTGGTCAAGGAAAGATTGATGAAATAGGACAAATGGGATAAAATTTAGTAATAGATGCCATTTCTGTGACAGCAGCAAAGATATCTATCCTGTCCTTTACTATTTATACTTTCATCCACTATAAGAGAATAGGGGGGAGGAGAGAAGCTACTGCCATGATCCATGGTGGGGAGGCACCGCATGGGATCCCTGGAAGCATGGGGCCTATAGCACCTGCAACATGTGCTACATGGATAAACAGGCCCTGTTTCCTGGGCAAAAGCCTTTGACAGTCAAAGCTCCCTTCATTAAATACAAGTAGGAATGAACCTGACAGGGAGTTTTGACTCTCCAAGCTTATCTCCTTGAAATCTTGTTTGTCTCAAAGGAGCTAATGGACTTGAATCTTGTTTGCTGTCTGCTTAGGGAACTCAGAGACTGCCATTCTCTGAAAAAGTATAGGAATTCTAAGAAAGAACTCACTGAACCATTCCCAAGATAACTCTGTGGAAATAATTCTATTTCTGTAAAACAGACCTGCATTTGTGTAGTTATAATTTTACAGAGGCTTCAAGGTCCTGCATCTAGGCCCTTGCATGCACCAAGATCAGGTTCAAATATGGCTTGATTGCAAAGGTCACTGAGGACAGGATGCTACTCTTTTCTGGTGCACAGGGGCAATTTCCTTCTTTCTTTTGATGCCTTGACCATGCTTTGGTATATACTCTGATGCAGGGCCAGCATTGGTGACTGCCATTGTCCTCACCATTTATTTATTTATTTATTATATTTATATACCACCCTCCCCGGGGGCTCAGGCATAATGCTGCATTGTGTAGGGTTGTCAAGTGGAAGTGGGTTGGCAGTGGGAGGATTTGGGGGCATGGCTGGAGCTGTGATATCACACAGAAATGATGTCAGCATGTCAGAGAAAACACTCTGGCTTTTGGACAAAACTCTATGGTAAGATCATGGCAGGTGACTCCAAAATTTTCAGGTGTTGGGGGAGCAGGTGCATCATGTGACATCTGTGCTGGCTCTGCAAGTTTCAGGGGGAGGAGTGGGTGATGGTGGTGGGTGGCATCTCTGCTGGCTCTGCTCGTTTCAGGTGTGTGTGTGTGGGGGGGGAGCCAGTGCATGAGATGGCAGTAAATGGTGTCTGCTTCAGCTCTTCAAGTTTCAGGTGGGAGGGAGTGGGCATAGGCCAGAGCTGTGGGTACTGTCTCCAGCAAAGCCACAAATGCCACTATACAAGTTTCCAGTGCGGGGAAAGGTGCTAAAGTGGGGGTTCCCCTGGGCCCAGTGGGAGTCTGGCATCTCTAGCACCACCAATGCTTGGTTGCAAGAACTTAAGGAGATTTGAGTGACTCAGAATGTAAAGTGGTTAGAGCTGAAGTGCTCAGTCCACCATGCTGTGGCCAAGAGGTTATGTAGCTGAAGTGACATCTATATTACTTCATAGGTTCAGCAAGCAAAATGTCTTATGTTTATTTCCTATCTGACTGTCTTACTGCTTAATGCATGAAGAGATGAAATGGAAAGATAGTGCCTTCCCTTAGGTCACCTGTTGTTTATTGAGAAGTAAACATTACTCTCTGAAATGCAATAAGTACTGTCTGCTCACAGCACAAGGTACATAAACAGTTCTGCTATGTAAGTTCAGAAACAGGCGAAGACCCATCAGCAGTAATTAAGCAGAAGGAAATAGTCTCAAGCTTTGATTCATTCCAATATTCAAAACAATTTCAAAATGGATTCCCAGATATAGTCTGTCATCAGTGATATTCTCAATATTGTTAATAACTCAATCTCCTCTAGTTATATTCTTATGAGTGATGAAATTATAGAAAATAACTTAGTCTCTGATAATGTCTTGGTGATATTGTGATGTTAATATAAGTAGACCCTCTACAAATTTGGATATTATGTGACCATTTTGGGATTGAATTACAGAAACCAAGACATTATCAGAGACTAAGTTATTTTCTATTATTTCATATCCCATAAGAATACAATTAAATATTGAGTTATTAATAATATTGATTGATTAAAATATCGAAAACAGACTATACCTGGGAATCTGTTTTGAAATTGTTTTGAATATTGGAATAAATCATTTGCCATCACTGTATATGGTTCAGAATTTTAAATAATTTTAAATAAATAAGTTTATTTTAAATAAATAAATACATGTTTAAAGCTCCCTGGATGCATGGGCATACTCAGTTTTTAAAAATGACTAAGCAGGTGTAAAACCCCCAAAGGATTAGATTCTAATGAACCGTCTAGAGCAGATCTCTCTTCCAACTGTGGCTCCCTTCCCCCCACTCCAGCTAGCTGCTTTTGAATGCTGAAAGCTCTCAGGAAAAGAATGGGATACACATCTAACTTCTTTCACGCAGCTCCACCAACAGGAGAAGCTTCTTAAAAAGGTACTAGAGGCTACATGTTATGCAGAGATGGAAGAGAGATGCATTCTGTGATCTTCTTCCATGCTTCATAGGCCAAACCCATTAAGAAAGTGAGAATACTGGAAGACAGGCCTAGTTAACTGATACCCTTTCAATGTAATATTATGTACCACAGTTTCCATATGAACACTTGACCACATACATTTCCAAGGGAAACTGTGTTCATTAGCTGTAGTCAAAATAACAAATAGTCTTGGGGGAGGATCTTGGTGAGCCAGAGCTTCCTACCTAGAAAAAGATGATGTAAAAAAGTAGGTCTGTATACCTCTCTTTTCTCTAAAGAATCTCAAATCAGCTTACAATCACATTCCCTTCTCCTCCTCACACCAGGCACCTTGTGAGTTTGAAGGAGCTGAGAGACTTCTAAGAAAATTGTGACAGGTCCAAGGTCACCCAGCAGACTTCATGCACAGGAGTAGGGAATCAGACCTGGTTCTTCAGATTAGAGCAGGGGTAGTCAAACTACGGCCCTCCAGATGTCCATGGACTACAATTCCCAGGAGCCCCCTGCCAGCGAATGCTGGCAGGGGGCTCCTGGGAATTGTAGTTCATGGACATCTGGAGGGCCGCAGTTTGACTACCCCTGATTAGAGTCTAGGACTCTTAATCACTACACCATACTGGCTCTCACAGTCTGTCCTGTGTGGTGCGGTGGTAAAAACAACTTTGCTAGCAGCAGTTATTTACAATATCTCCATCACTGTCTGCAGATAGTCTGATGAAAAACAGGAAAAATTCACAGCCATAGATCAATTTCTGAACCTGAAATCCATATAGATCTGCTAACTGCTCTGAAATGAGCTCTTTCTCATCCTAGGGTTGAGAAAATGGAGCATCTATACTCCACTGATAACTGTAAGAAGGATTTTCCATATGTTAGGTCTATGGGTTCAGAGACCAGGACACTGTGAGTTCATTCCATACACATCTTTAACCGCTCCTGTGGAGCGGATTAAATAAAGCAGTAAGGGCACCTGGGGAGGAGTTAGGGCGGGCCCCGTCCGGGATAAAAACTCGAAGGGGCGAATCAGAAGCCGCGAAGCAGCTCCTGATTCACCCCTCCGAGTGGCATTCAAGGCCCAAACAGCCAAAGCGCGGCTCACCATTGCCTGCTTGCCCCAGCCTCGCCCAGCCCGCCAGAGGACTCACGGCGCAATAGGAGCAGACCTCCGGCCCCGTCAGTCCTCCCTGCGAACTCTCCTCCACAGAGGGGAAAGGAACAGAGACGCGGTGTCCCTGTTCCTTTCCCGCCCCCCACAACCACACTGCCAACAACCCCCACCTAACACCCCCACACTTCCGCGCCGCCGCTTCCTGCACACTCAAGACACCCACCCACCGCCGACTACCCCACTCGCTCCCCCAAACCCTTTCTGCATCCCCCCATGATGACACAACACCCACCGGCCACCTCTCGACCCGCTGCACTCCCGCCCCTTCCCACCCTGACACCCACCCCGACCGTCCCCATCCCCGGCCCATTGCCGCCAGTCTACTCACCCTGATGCTGTTCGCTGCTTCCCCGAGCCTTTTCGCCCCTTCCATCTGCGTTGCAGGGAGGCCGCGCAGCCTGCACGGCCTCCGCAAATGACCTGGAATGAGCCAGACATGCGCGGACTCTCGCGCATGCCTGGTTCCCCTGCCCAACCCCCAGACGCGTGCCCCCGCCCCTCGCCCTGCCCCCAAGCCCATGCTCCCACACCTCCCTGCCGTCACGCCTCCCGAAAGCTCCCTCGCTGCGACTTCAACAGGCATGCGTGCACTACAGCCCATGCCTGCTTGCTCTCGCCACTGCCGGCCCGACCCTCGCAGTGCCCACCAGCCTGAGCTGCCCTGCCTACTCGCCGCCACACCTGCTTTCCGCTACCTTGCCGCCCGCCGCTGCGCCCAGGTAAGCTCACGAGCACACCCCAGCTCCTGGCCGCCGGAACGCCACCCCACCGCCCTTCTCCCGCCCCCATGACAGCCTTGCCGCCTCACTAACGCGGCGAGACTGGCCCCAAGGACGGGAGAACGACTGCCTGCTCGGCCCCGGCCCCGGCCCCCGGGAAGCCTTTGCACTCCGAAGGCTTCCCCGGCCCAGCCTGCCTAGCGCCCCTTTTATGGGCTTTAGTTCTAGTTCCACATAACGGGTGTGGTAACTGGCAAGGCCTGGTGCTGAGCCCTGCTCACTGTGCTACCATCACTGTTACCTGTCTTCTGAGGCCATCCCTGTACTCCTGAGGGTGGGCACTGGCTGTGGAAGATGGGTACCAGCGGCAGCGCAGTTAACTTTACTGAGTATAAAATTACATGTATTCGAATTGCATTAGAAGACTTGATCCAGAAATCTGAAATATCTGCTTATGTAATCATAAAGTGCAGAATCCTGGACATAGAATATCAAGACCTTATTAGTGCTGCTAAGAAAGCTTGTTCTTTGAGTTTAGGCCTTCCATTATATTTTTATGGATCATATTTATATCATCTAACAAACCCACAACAACGTAAAGCTTATATGCTTGAAAGGTTTAACGCTCCACCCTCCGCAGTATTCCCTATTCAAATACACGCTGCCTTTGTAATCAACGTTGCAATGAAAGTATTTTACATGTTCTGTTACACTGAAATATGGAAATATTAGGGCCGAATTGTTGCATTCCCTCCTAATTAGGAAAGGGGAAGCTTCTAAGACCCTTCTGATGCTAAACAGAATACAAGCATCTTATGTTTAATTTGGTGTATATTTCTGGTTGTTGTATTATTATCTGTTTATATGGCCGGTATGTCAATAAAGGTGCTGCTGTTGATGTTATTGTTAAGGTGGGAAGGTGTGGTGAGGAAGAGTCACTTCTCCAGGTGATCTACATCCTTTGGAAACACTGGGGTTTGGGTCCCCTCCCCCAATTAATTGAATTACTTACAGCACAGAATATTAATTAGGAATCTGATTCTAGACCTCTTGACTGGGAGTCCAGTCTACCTAGTTCCAAATCAGCAAACAACTCAGGGCTTGAAGTGAAGTTTACTATTTCAAGAATAACAAACACATCTTGCAAACTTCAGGCTCAGTCTTAAAGCTTGAATTTTAAAGGCTCACTCTATTTGGTTACTACTCTTAAAATGTTTACAGTGTGGGCTCTTCTCCCAGCATTCTGTGAGTTTTCACAAATTACACTAGATTAAAAGAGTATCTAGAGTCCTAAAATAACAGATTTCAGGGTCATTAGCAAGTCAAAGATTACAGATTTCAGGGTCATACTGTTAATAAATTGATTACATATCAAGGAATCGGCATCAAAAAGGACCTACTGATGACTGACGGAAGGAAGGGAGGAGGCATGGATATCCAAAGGGTTCCCCCCCCCCCTCCAGCTTGGTTTTTCCCCTGACCAAAAACAACAACAACAAAAAACCTACATCAAGATTAGTGTTGTGACTCCAATTGATCTAGCTTCTCGGAACATGCCCAGACAACAAGAAAATGGTTTCTCAGGCAACGGCAATTACGTGAAATCTGTTTGTACCCTCCTCCCTTCCTATTTCCCTGCACTCTTAGCTGTTCACAAATAAGCAACAATGAGGCTCTGGACCTCTAGCGTATAATTAAAATTTATCAGGATAAATCGTTGCAGGACAGATTGCTTTAAATGGCTATACCACTTGTAAACAATTAAACATTGTACGTTTGCTTCATGCTAAAGCAGCAGCTTTGTGCAAATAGCAAAAGGGTAAAAAAAGGAGGATTTATCTGTAAAATTCGAGGTCTGCATTTACATTTTCTGGATAGAATAGCCAATTAATACTGGTAAGTGCACTGCAATTACAGGAAGAGAGTTAATGACTTTAACAAGAGATGCTTAAAACATCTTTTCTCTCAAGAAACATTTGTGAATCTGGTATTATCATGTGATACAATGCAGTTCATGGGTAGGCAACCTTTTTGGACCAAGTGCCAGAAACACCAGAACAGTAAAGATGTTGCTGGCCCAGAAAACAAAACAAAAGAAGGAGTGGGGGGAGAGAAAAGTCATTGTAGGCTAGAAATACTGGAAACAAGCTAGTATATGTCCTTCCTAAATTGTTATGATGCAAGTTAAAATTACAAATGCTTTTGTCTCCATATGGCCTTCTCCTCCAGAGTATATGGGCCGTCTTCTTGAATAACAGCCAACACATGCCTGGCCAGAAACAATACCAGCTATTTGTTGCTCATGTTTTTTCCTTTCTTCTTTTAGGAAACTGTGTGTCACCTTGACCTACTGAACTGCATTGATTGGCTCATAAATTCACATTCCATTAACACTTTCCAGCGAACAGTCATAAGCAGAATGATTACCTTGCTTTTGATTTTTTTCAAAGATACCAGGTAAGTATTAAAAATTATTTTGCTCTTAAGAACTCTATAAATTTGGACCACAGGACATTTATTCATTATGTGGCCTTATTAGCATACACTTCACCTATGAGTTGGAGAGCACTTGAGATGAATCTACAAACTTTACAGCGATACTACACAGATATATGGCAGAGTTGACTGTAAGTACCAAAGTTATATTTAGAACTAGCACCATTTTTTTAAAGAATGAAGATGTCACAGCAGGGAGAAACTGACAATTCGATGGCATGGTATCCATAGAATACAATCAGAGTTGGAAAATACCTCCAGAGACATCTAGTCCAACCTCCACAGTTACCCCAATTCCATGTCCAGATGCTGCCCCCCCCCCAAAAAAAAAGACATAGAACCCCTGGCCAGTTTGGCCTAGAAGAAATTCACTTCCTAATCACAAAGTGATAATTGGTATTTCTCTGGGTATGAAAGAATGGGCCACAAGAGTCAAGCACTGACACAAGCCCATCCACTCACAATCTGCCATTTAAGTGTATATGTCACAAAGGGTTAGGAATATTTTACTCAATTGTGTGAGGTACATATGCTCTGCCTTTGTCTGTATTGGACAACATTACTTCCATTTCTAATGGATCAGGCTACTGCTTGTAAGCCATTGGCCTTCCTTTCTCATGACCCCAAAAATATTTATAATAGCTACAGAGGTGCACTGGCTATGATACACCTAGGCATGCTCTGCCTAATATCAAGGGTGGCTGGGATGTTCTAATAATACCTGAGCAAACTGAGCCATATGGCCTCCATGGTGCTGCCAGCAGCACAGGGATCATTTGACTCTGCTTGATCTTGATTCCTGGTCCACCAGGGGCAGCATCCAACTAGAAACCTTCCCAGGAACCTTTGTTTTTTACTTCTTAGATTGCAATTCAGTGTTCTTCATGTATGTTAATCAGAGCTTGAAATAGAGTGAGGTGGGATGCTCCCCCACTACTTCTTCAATGGATGAAAACCACCCTGGGATGGAGCAGGGTCCTACCAGTATTCTGAAATGTTAAGAATCTGCTACAATCCCCCTCTTTCTGTCAAGACTGGCTGTGTGTTCAGAAGGCTTCTCCATAACATAGAGGGTGATCTTCTGCCTCTGATCCTCCCTCTGTACATACACACTGCAGGGGAACCAGTAATGGTCGACAAACTATCTTTCAAGGAAGAATTATTGTCCAAAACTAATGATTTCATGAAGGAACCACTGGCAAGTTTCCATGGATCCCCACAGTCTGAAGAGCACTGCTGACAGACCCCAACTGAAGGCAAGTGAGGTTTTCAATTCTATGATTCTCTGATGATATGAAAGTTCTCAGAAAAAGGCTTTTAGTGGAAATTATCAAAGAACTTCTTTGCAGCAGAATTCTTCCTGAAGCTCAGGATGCAATAAGCCATGTTGGTGTTGCTGCAGCCCTCAAAGCACATCATAAACCAGGGCAGTTCATAAGCCCTGCCAAGTCCCTTTCAAAGGAGAGAATATCATCATAGCCTTTAACAAAAGCGCTTGTGCAGGTTGCTTCTTTGATCTCTCCTCTCTCTTATCACCCTTTTCCTCCTTCCACTTTCTTTCCCTTCCTCAGAACACTAATGCGTCAAGGTAAAATGGATGTCTCATATCTTCATCAGCCCATGAAGTAAATATGCATGTGCAGCAGCTACTATAGTTACTTGAAAGAAAGGTGACCCTGAATAGAAGATGACTCCCTTAAAAATGTTATGCATACCAAAATATATTATTGGACATAACTGTAGCTTGTAAGACAACCTCCTATTTTCCTTTTATGGCAGACATGTGAGCAAACCTAGTCTTGCATTTGAGATTATTAATTCTCATCACTTCCTGGAGTTTAATTTTCTTTTATCCAAGATATGCCTTTTTGGCCTGAAGGAGAAGATGCCAAATACACTTCTGTCATCTTTCATTTAATTCATTCTTAACATTTTACTCTGCTTTGTTATTTTGGTGCAAACTATTTAAACAATTAATTCATCATCGCTTCAATTCTGTCAAAAGTTGTGATCCCTTGCACACTTACCTGAAAGCAAAGACATGCTGAATTCAATACAAGGCTTAATATTGGATTCAGTAATCCACACCATCGTTAATCTGTTTAAATGTATATTCTACCTTCTCAGGGGATTGGGGTGTGATTGCCGCTGGGTTTGAAACAAAGATCCTTCATAAAGACTACAGGTCTCAGCATGGGTGAAAGCCTTGTCTCCTATTTACAATACTGTAGCAAAGCTGAAGTACAACTAGGGAGGCCAGATTCCCTCAGTGGGGGCAGGGGTATCCTGCTTTCAGCACCCACCTCTTTACAGCTGGCCAGCTGGCTGGCGGGGGGGATTACTTCCGCCCCATACATGCAGGGAGGAAGGCTGGAAATTAATGCAACATGTTTATGTGATTGGGAGTGACATAGGTATGGCAGCGGGATTATGGTTTGGGGCAAAACTATAGAAGAAGCTAAATCTACCATAAAAAGGTAAAAGGTAAAGGTATCTCCTGTGCAAGCACCGGGTCATGTCTGACCCTTGGGGTGACGCCCTCTAGCGTTTTCTTGGCAGACTCAATACGGAGTGGTTTGCCGGTGCCTTCCCCAGATTACCGTTTACCCCCCAGCAAGCTGGGTATTTATTTTACCGACCTCGAAAGGATGGAAGGCTGAGTCGACCTTGAGCCGGCTGCTGGGATTGAACTCCCAGCCTCATGGTCAGAACTTTCAGACTGCATGTCTGCTGCCTTACCACTCTGCGCCACAAGAGTTCTGCAAAAACAAACAAACAACCCCCCCCCCCCCACAAAACCCCAGAGCATCACCTCCAACATTCCTGCATCACTTCTGGATCATGTAGGCATGTCACAGTAAATTCTGGGATCCCTCTGAGTTCTGGGTAAATGTACCCCCTCCCCCCAAATCACCTGCCAGCTGCTCCAAGGGACCTGGTAACCCCGAGTAAAATTCTTCTTTTCTTACTTCAATGTTGTGTTTGAACTGGCTGGCTACAGTCCTCAGGATTCTATAAACTGGGACATGACAATGAAAAACAAAACCTATACAGAACTCGTGTAGGGTTCCATGATGAATCTCAGTATTACTCATGAAGCTTTCTTCTAATAAATCAGTGGAGAAAAAGGGGTACCAAACCAAGATACAATAAAGAAAAAGAAAAAAATGATGCAGAGAGACTGGAATATTTCATAGCTATACAGGTTCATCAGGGGGAATCTTTCAGATTTAAAAAAAAAATTGTTCCTATACACACACTGAAGCAAAGGATATGTATGGGAATGGAATTTTAAAAAACCTGAAAGATTCCTCCTGATGAAACTGCATGCAAAACACATAAGGGTTGTGTAACTATTAAATATTCCAATCCCTCTGCACCATTTTCTTCTTTCCCCTTCATTTTATAATAAACTAGAGGCAAAGCTCATTACACTCAGGGAAACAATGGGTGCTAGCACATACACCTGCACTGTGACCTTCCTGGGGTCTGACACCGCTCCCCCCCTCCCCGCTCAATCTTGAGATCCAGTGTGGTGAAGTGGTTAAAGAGTAGCAGACTCTAATCCCAAGAGCTGAGTTTGATTCCTAACGCCTCCTCCAGATGCAGCCAGCTGGGTTGCCAACTTCCAGGTGGGGTCCTGGAAACCTTCAGGAAGATGAAAGAGAGAAAGACAGGATGTAGGAGAAAGAAAACAACAGAGAAAGAAAGAGAGAAAGAAAGAGGGGAGAGAAGGAAGGCATCAAATGTTCTAGGAGAAAACAGCTGTTTTGGAGGGGCACTGGCCCAAAGACCAGGCTGCTCCGGGAAGGCCGTAAGAGATGGGCTGCCTCCTTCCCTCCCTCACATTGCCCAAGACTGAGCCAGGGAGGGAAGGCTGTGGGGGTCTACCTCCACCATATCTCTCAAAGGCCAAGCTGGTTAGGGAAGGTTATGGTGGGTGAGCTGCCTCTTTCCCACTCATCCCCACATCTCTCAAAGACCAGGCTTCCAAGAGAAGACTGGGGGGGGGGGCTGGACTGCCTCCGTCCCTCTCATCCCCAAAAGGCCAGGCAAGGGATGTCATGGGGCAGGCTGCCTCTTTCCTACCCACTCCCAGATCTCCCAAAGGCCAGAATGCTCAGGGAAAGCCATAGGAAATATGCTGCCTCCTTCCCACCCATTCTCATTTTCCAAAGGCCAGGCCACGTAGAAAAGGCTGTGGGGGGATGCCTCCTTCTCTCCCCTTCCCCCACATCTCCCAAAGGCCAGGCTACTCATGGAAGGCTATAGGCTGCCTTCTTCCCATGCACCCTATCCTGTTATTGAGGACTCCTAAGAGGAAAAGCTGTGCCAGGAGTTCCCAGCTTCACATGAGCCTTAGCTGGATGACAGCGTAGCCCAGCCAGCCATTCAACAGGTAGAGAGTTCTGACCAGCAGGAGGGGATGGAGCTGCAGACAAACCATGACTTATATTCCAAAGTTGTTGCAGGACCTCTGCCCAGCCTCCAGCTGTAGCTCCTTGCCTTGTCAACCCACTTGGCTCACCTGAGCCAATTAAGCAATGTCAGCTATGTGTGGAATGAGAGCTCCAGTCTAAAAGGAACCACATCATGTTAGCATGACAGTTGCTGCCTGCAGAAGACTGAATCATCACAGAATGAGAGGCTGCTATTAGTCTATATTAACTTGAGGCTGGGAGGCCTGGCCTGGTTTGGGGACCTGCTCTTTCTGCTGATGCACTGCCTGAACAAACCCTTGACTCCCTGGACTGAGTTAAGGCATTCATTGAATTCTGGCTGTTCCTTGGCATTCTGCCTTCCTGTGTCAGCTCATCTGTGCTTCTTTCCAGCAGAGAGCAGAAACATGAGACCAGCACAGAAGGCAAAGGAAGCAGCTGACTTCCCTCCCTTGCCTGTGGGAGATGGAGGGTAAGAAAAAGCTGAGGTTGGAGCAACTTACCAGCAACAGGATATTTCAGAGAGGCCAGCATCTCTTTCACCAAGCAAGCAGCAGAAGAGGAAGAGAAGGGCAGATAAGCCCCATGAACGGCCCTAATTGGGAGTGTTCTCTCCCTATTGGTAGCACACGCCCAGGGAGAGCAATCCAGGTAGGGAGTAAGTTGTCTGCACGTAATTTGAACTGATTAGCCCTCACTTGGAAGTGCTCTCTCCCTATCTGCATGCAATTTGAATGGACTGGCCCTCAATAGGACAGTGCTTTCTCCCTATCTGCATGTAATTTGAACTGATTGGCCCTCACTGGAACAGTGCTCTCTCCCTATCTGCATGCAATTTGAACTGACTGTCCTTCATTGGGACAGTGCTCTCTCCTTAAATGCAAGCAATTTGAACTGGTTGACCCTCATTGGGACAGTGCCCTCTCCCTATTGGCAACACCCCCATGGAGGGCCAATAAATGCTCTCTCCCTATTTCCACATAATTTGAACTGATTGGCCCTCACTGGGACAGTGCTCCCTCAATATTTATTTATTTGTTTGTTTATTTATTGGTGGCACACTTTCAAAAATGCCAATTGGGTAGGGAGTGATTTGTCAACTTGAGCTTTATTATGTTTAGATAGATATCAGTTGCCTTGGTCTCAGGCCAAGGTCTTTCACATCATCTATTGCTTGGTCCTTTTATCTTGAGATGTCAGGGACTGAACCTGGGACTTTCTGCATACAAAACTGAAGCCCTTCCACTGAGCCACAGCCCCACTCTATTGTGTGATATTCTGTGATAGCTCAAGTGCTTTTGCCACCTGAGGCAGTGGCAGCAGTAGCCATCACCACTGCTGCAATATTTGTTGCCACATCCACCTCTCTGCCTTGTTGCCGCAGCTGCCACCCCCAGACAAAATATTTTGCTCTTTGCTGTTCCTGCTTGAACTTTCATGAGTAATTAATTTTTGTGATGGGACCCTTATGAGAGAGGAGTCTTGTGGGAGTTCAGAGATAAGCATGTTCAGCTGGCCATGTTATTGCTAAAGCAGCAAAGAGAAAAACCTACTCTAGGGCCTGCACAGGGGTCGCACAGGGGTCGCAGAAGGGAGGTAGGCATCAGGCAGCCGGCAAAGGGAAGACCATCCCCAAATCTGCCACCTGAATCAGTGCTTTATTATAGTACCAGCCCTACAAATATTGTGCTTTGAGAGAAAACACACAGATTGTACTACTGTATTTCATGTCAGAATTTTACAAACCAAATGACTTAATTATTATCTCAATACAAATGTAATTTCAATTACAGGCTTAATTTACAAATCTGATAAAAGTAAAAAGTTCTTCTTTAACAACTAGGTCCTTTGCCCTGACTAGTAACACTGTACTCTGGGAATAGCTTTGACCAATGGTTCAGAAGAAGAAAGGTGGGGGCAAGGGGCTAACCGTGATTTAAGAATGATTTCCAGTTACCCCAAACACAGCAGAGCCATCACTGATAAAGGCACCTTTTAGAAATGCTCTCAAATGCAGGTGTCTTGATCAGTCACTATTGTGTAAGGGTAAAAGGAAGAAGATAAAAGGATAATACTGGGGACAATGGAAAGAGAGAAATAATGAGTGAAAATCATTGCCTTCCTATATTCTGCAGTCATGAAGGGAGACAAGTCCCATCAGTGAGATGACAGTCAGACTAAAAAAGCAGCAGCTTAGTCCAGGAGCTGGAAACTGAGATCAGGATCCAATGAGCAAATGGGCAGAGCTTCGCTGAAGCAGGAATATTTTATTTTTTAAAAAAATGTTAAACTCTAATTGGGTGATATGACCAATGGTCAATGATGGGCCTGGATGGGGTGAGAAGTGGAGAGGCCCAGGTAGTTATGTACACAGCTATGCTTCCCAACCATATTCTGCATGATTGCACTGATTCTGTGGGTTCTTGAAGCCTGAAGAATGTTTCAGGGGTTTCTCAGTGGTAAAAAAATTGAGACAAGCTGTTTTAGACAGATCCATTTCAGTAACTGGCTGTTAGTGGAATTTGTTTACCTGTTCATACAAACCTGTTTGTGGGTTAGCAAAGCATGGCTGAATACTTCTGGATCACTTTGGTGTGCTGTTTAAAATGTCTATAGCACTTCATACAATGCTGCTAACCCTCCTGTCCGTTTTCACCACACCATCTACCATAGACATTTTTTGGGAAAGTTCTAAGTTGAGCACTAAACCATTATAGGAAGGAAGTGCTATAGGAGCACCACTGAGATGCCTTGACTCCATCAAGTCAATGGAGCCAAGGCATCTCAATGGTGCTGCTATAGAACTCTACTGCTATATTGGTTCAGTGCTATAGCGCTCAACTAAGTAAGTATGTTGAAAACAGCTGAGGAATATCATGCAGCGAAAAAGACCAGGGGGGAAATATTTGAAATGGCATAATTTTAAAATATTGAGAGATAGATTCAAATAAAGTATTTTAAACAGAAGTTAGCATTCATGTTACAAGACTTTTGTGCAGAAAGATATAATCTGTTGAATGGACTTTGCATTATTTGTGTGCATGGGATTAATGTGGGATAGAAAAACTTTTAAAGAAAAATTAATTTATATTTTAGTCTGTTGTGATCATAACATTCAAATTACAGACATGGAAAAGTACATACACTTTTTATGTATGTAAGTAGTTAAGTGCTGTCAAAATGCAACCAACCTGGTGTGCCATTGCATTCCATTGCATCCTTCTTTGGTGGTCTCCCATCCAAGTACTAACCCTGCTTAATCTCTAAGATTTGATGAGATTGGACTCTACCATGTCACTTCTCCTCCCAAACACCTTGTAGGTGAAATGAAAACATCCCTTTCTGTTTGCAATGAACAGGGCACCAACCACTTCAAGACCATTTGTCATGGATGACCTGTGTTAACAGGTTTGCCCTGTGGAGACAACTACGGTGTAATTCGCCTCACTTCTGATAAATTGTAGTGATTGGCCATTGTGACAAGTCACATCATGTGTTACAAGATCACATAAACTTTCAATCCATAACGTGAATGAAAAGGGGCAACTACAAGTTTCCTGTGCTGATTCTGTCACAGTTTTTATTTGCAGGGTTAAGTGTAGGTCAGCCAATTTGTTAGGGGTCTGTGCAATAAAATGATGAAGGACATGAATAAATAGATGAGGAACTTGCAGCATCCCAATTTCACACTGTTATAATTATGGCTTAACTCACAGGATACAGTATCTTGTCCAATAATGGTTGTTACTTCTGCATATCTGTGCAGTTAATTTGGTTAAATGGCTGAGACAAAAAACTGTTGGCATCTGCAAACATTAGCAAACCATCCCCAACTGCATTTTTTAAACGTACAAATTGTTAAAACCCTGCTCAAATGTAGGTAACCAACTGCCCTAAGCCATATGGAAGGGCGGTATAGAAATCAAATAATAAATAAATAAATAAATATTTGCTGGATGGGGAACTGGGGTAATACATGGACTATTCAATGGGGCTTACTCTCTAGTAATTGCTCTTTTAACTGCAACAGACTGTCTAGCACTATCCAGATAAGTAAATAAATAAAAATCAATTCAGCTTAGATGCTCTAAGTTTGTGAAATTGGGGAAATTGTACTTTGGTCATACTATGAGATGACAAAAGTTACTGGAAAAGACAGTAATGTTAGGAAAAGTTGAAGGCAGCAGGAAAGGAGGAAGACCCATCATTTGATGGATTGAGTCAATCAAGGAAGCCACGGCCCTCAATTTTTCAGATAGAACTTTTTGAGTCATTAATTCATGGAGTGAATGTACGTCAGAAGTACCTTGCTGGTACATGACACACACACACGCACAAATTAGGAAACTGTTTACAGATACTGTACTGGATCTGGACAACTATTTTAAAAACTCTTCAAGCTATAGAGTCTCCTGAAACATCTTGTTTAGGATATTGTGCTAATCAGAATATCTCATTCAGAATATTTTTTCCATTATCCACTTGTTAAGAATAGTGCAGAAAAAAAATTGCCTTAAAGCAGGGCTTCTTTGTAAGCTTTGGTAAAGCTGATATGACATACTCAGAGGTGCAATTTGAAGAAAAAAGAATTGTGGCAGTGGGAAGGAGAAAGAAGTAGCTGGTACGATAAAAGGCATTGAAATGTCCTTTCTAGATCTATCACCGAGGCAAAATAATTAGTGACAGAGTGAGGCTCTGCAGCTAACAGATGAGAATCATGGTGTGGGAAGACCAAAATGTATACTCGAAGGAGAGAGCCCAGGCTCTGAAAGGGCAGAGATCAGCTCCAAATCCATTGTTGGAGCCCCATGCTGGTGAAATTCACTCCCATCCTTACAGATCATGTGCTAAATAAAACTTATTTCTGATATTTTCTTAACATACCCAAATCAATTGGATCGAAGATACAACCACTGAAAACACCAACAGCTGTAGATGAACTGGCTGAGCTTCAAATTTCTCCCTTGGCTGCCACCTATGTTGCCCACTTGTAGTGTTCAGCATAACATTAACCCATGGTGCATTCTGCAGATATCATGATAAACTACTATGATTCTCAAGAGTTTTGATAGCTTCTGGGGGGAAAGGCATGTTACAAATCCTGCAGCCTCAGCCTGAACCCTTACTAGTCATTAAACATGCCTGTTTTCAGAGCTGTGGCTTCTGCAGGAGATTCCTAAATGGCAGGACATCTATGACAATTTGTGTGGATCTCTGGTGAGGCAAACACAACTTCCGACAGTTCCTCTGTGCATGTTTGAATTGTAATCCTTTAGCATCTCTAATACAGTAAAGCACCTTGTGTTAAAAGTGCAGAAAAATTTCTAACCCCCTCCATTTTGGAACTACATTGGTCTGCGTACCACCTTCCTGAAACCATTAATGCAGTTCAGCAAGCTTATATTATTGTTCACTGTGCTTATAAAGCACCAACACTAATGAAAAATAAATATGCAACCACTTCCCAAGAACATTTTCCCCTCTCTTTGCAATGAAATTGGTCACCAGACAGAGTAACACCATTATTGCAGCATCCTTCCAGACACATTTGCTTTACTGCAAGACAGCTGCATTTCTACTTTTTTCCTCTTATTAAACAACCTCCTTTCAACATTAACCTCTTGTGTACCAGGTCTGCGGATACTGAGAAAAAATTTCCCTGTCTGGTAAGTGGCTGCATGTGAATGACTTGGAACATGTAGAAGAGCAGCAGGGGGAGGGATGTATAAAGTAGGGTTGACGTGCCAGCTATCTTGTGTGTAGCATCCCAAAGAAGAGTTTGAAGGGATGTAATCAGTCATCTAGCTCACAGGGGTAAGGCTTTTCCTCCACACCAGGAAAAATTCTCATCTGATGTCATTTGATACAGCAGTCCCCAACACCCGGTCTGTAGACTGGGACCAGTCCGTGGATCAGTCGGTACCGGGCTATGGCTCCTCCTCATCCTCCACCCCGGCTGCTGCCTTGGGGGCTGCCCTGCCACTTTGTCGCCGGCTCACCTTTGGTGCTCTCCAGCAGCCGCCATGTCTGGGGCTCCCCCTTGGTGTGGCACTGCGCAGCTGCTGCTGGCATCACCCCCCAGCAGGTGGCAGGAAGTCAGGGGCGCCAGGGGGGAAGCAAGTGGAGCAGGGGCTCAGGCGGCAGTGCCGACATCCCTCGGCAAAACACTACCCCCCCCCTGAGGCCTCAGTAAAATTGTCAAGTGTTGACCGGTGATAAAAAGATTGGGGACCACTGATTTGACACGCACCGAGTCATGTCTGACCCTTGGGGTGACGCCCTCTAGCGTTTTCATGGCAGACTCAATACGGGGTGGTTTGCCAGTGCCTTCCCCAGTCATTACTGTTTACCCCCCAGCAAGCTGGGTACTCATTTTACCAACCTCAGAAGGATGGAAGGCTGAGTCAACCTTGAGCCGGCTGCTGGGATCGAACTCCCAGCCTCATGGGCAAAGCTTTCAGACGGCTGCCTTACCACTCTGCGCCACAAGAGGCTCTGATTTGACACACTAACATGACATTATTAATCATGCATAGTCAGAAGTAAATCCAACTAAATTCAATGGGCTTACTTGTCAAGATTGTAGCCTAAGACTGCATATTCAATAATTAAAAGTACCATTAGCAGATACTTTTGCAAACTTCCAAGATGGACGAGAAGCACATTGTAGTGATGCCATGCATGAATTACAATGAATGCACATACAATTCATGTATAATGTACACTTGATGGTTCTGTGCATGTGTATTGAGTAATTCTCATGTTATACTTAATGAAGTACAGCTAAACATCTGATACATGAACATCTGATACATGAAGTACAGCTAAACATCTGATCCAGATACCAGTCCCCAGTTTAATTCATCAAGTGGATGTGTGTTAGCCCTTTCCTACAAACACATACCTGCACGTATAGACAGGATATGCATGAACTCACTGTAATCTGTGACCAGGGCTAGTGTCATTTTAGGCATGGATTCCCCAACAGGGGTCTGAGGACCACCATGGTCCATGGAAGCCCCAAATGGGAGCCCCAAACATTCCCCACCTGCTTTAACGAACTCAGTCTCAAGCTAGGGAACTGGCTACTTCCATTGCTCCCCCTCCCCACTCCCAAGTGTCAGTGAGTGCTCTCATGGTTTTTTTGCCTGGGAGGGGACAGTACCTGCACACCTACTCCTGCCTTAAATCACCTCCTCTCTCCCTCGCTCAGTTCTCAAGCCTGCCTGTTAACACAAGTGGTAATATCACTTTTGGTGCCGTGTCACTTCCAGGATGTGTGGCCAGCTGACATCACTTTTGGGGCTCCTCAAAGCCTGAAAAATCATTTCAGGGGCTCCTACATGGTCAAAGGGTTGAAAAAGGCTGGTCTAGGATCTGGAAACAGGCCATGCAGTTTTAAGCACAATTACACCCTTCCAAGACCACTGATGTTGCACTGCCAAATTCACATTGCCTCTCTGCTCTGGAAGGTTGTTGGGTGACCTTGGGACAGTCACACACACACAACCTAACCTACCTCTTAGGGTTATTATGCATGTAAAAGAGGAAAAGGAGGAAATGTTTGACACTGGAAGCTCCTTGCAGAAAGCGTGTAATAAAAATACTTGCTATATTACAATGCTCACATGATCCTTGTAATTAGAATATTTTTCTATAAATATTTTAACCAAAAGCTATCTTTCTCCATCACAGACTAGATCATGAAGAGGGTGAATGTTTTTCTTTCTTCTGTTCCGTTAAATATTGGGGTGAGATGGGGCGTTGATACAGCCATGCAGGCATGAGATGCTTGACTCAGCCATAACTATCAGCTGACTGTACACTGTGAAGAAATTTTGCTCACAGTCAGGAGGCAGGATGGGATAACTGGCAGAAAAGGGGGCCATTTGAGAAATATTTTTGGAGCAGGAAGGCTTTCCTGTCATTACTGAGGATCGTAATCACTAGAACCAGACCAGGAGTGGGAAGTTGGTGGGCCCCGTTTGCAGTACAGCTGATAGGGAAAGGAAGTGAAGCTTCTGGTCACAAGGTCAGGGGATATCATGGGAAAATGTCACATATTTTCCTGTGATCTTATTTTCTTGCCTAATGGTGGGTGGCAAAAGGTCGCCACATTTTTGATAAATGGAACCTTTGTTAGCTCAAAAGCAGCGGAGCAGACTCTGCATTTCCATGCCATGATCTGCTTTCAGTGAAGTTGTTCAGAGCATGGATGCTTTCAAAGGACACTTAGTCTGATGCGATTTAATTCCATGCTGATTTCATTAAAAGCTCTATAGCAATTGGAGGAAGGGGAATGAATTGCAAAACACATTTTGGGAACAGAAATGAATTGCCTGCCATGAATTCAACATCCATATTCAGTCCAAATAACATCAGCTTCTGAGCTATACTAATGCTCATCTTTGAGGGACTCAATTTTCAATTATATGTCAGGATATTCCTCATGAAACTTTTCAGATATTCTAGGGAGAGAAGGAATCTACCAATACCAGGCTTAGAGTTCAGTGGTGGCAATTGCAAGATTTAATTTCACTGAGATTTTCAGCGGTGCTTTATAGATTAAAATTCTGTCTACTTGTGTTCCAGATTCAGCAGACAGGTTAAAGAAAGACTAAAATGGGTAACTACTGGCAAAATTACTAAATTTATCAAACTACATGAAACAAGTTCAGTTGAAAAGACAGTGCCACCCTAGGCAGAGTTATATTCAACTGAAGTCAGCAGGCTTAAAACAGCATTAGCACTGTTGAAATCCATTGGTGTCATTACTCCCATGTGATGAAGTCACAAGAAAGGACGTCTCAGTTCACAAATGGTCATATAAATGAGAAAGAACATTTCGGGTAGGTGCATGTCAATCTGTGGTTTGGAAATTGTGATTTGCATATTGTGTATATTACCCTAAACGGGGAAATTAGCAGTTAAAAGTAATTTAACAGTATGTGTCTCACTTGTGTCCAGGATAGGGTCCAACTTCATTTCATTTCCCCCCTTTAATCCTTGTGAGATCCTTTGTCACTAAGAATGGGGGTGGTCCATTATAAACTTTTTTCCCCTTTGACTGATTGGTTTTGTTTAAGATTCCCGTGATAACCCAAGTCTAGGGATGATTTATGATGTACCTTCATCGGCACTGAGTAGGTATAAATAAAGCTACCCCCATTTTACTTATAAACCTCTTCTCTATTCATCCTCATCAAAGCAATGATGAATTTTAATGATTTGAGAGGGAATAAATGTGAACCATAGACATTTTCTCCTAGTTTCCTCCCTTCATGAAAGACACAGAACCTTCCTTTCCCTTTTCTTTCTTTTATGCCAGGGTGACAAATATTTATGTAGATATACAAGTATTTTACACTTTAAACAATATTCTTGTATAATGAAACTATCCACAAAATTTGCCCCTGCATTCAGTGCAATGTAATTTGCTGATCCAGCTTCAATATGCATTTTAACAGACCCATGAAAATACAATACAATCATGTATATAATGTAACAAAATTATCTGTCTGAAAGCAGGCAGGTTAGCTATTTTGGAGAAGCAGGGCAATAATAGGCAATATTCTGGACAAGGCACTGCAAGATAAGATAGGTGTAACTTTGCTATTTATATTTATGAAGGTTAAATAGGAATATGGCAGTCTCCGGGTCTCTGTTTATCTGAGTTTAAACACTCAGTGAGCATCTTCATAAAATGAAACCCAAAAGGATCTACTTAGAAGTGGGAAATGAAATTGAATTCCTTCTAAGAGGGCATCCAAGTAATTTTGCCTATCTTTCCAGGTTGATATCATATAAGCAATAATCACACAACAAACTTTTTTGATCCCCCCAAATTTATGAATTTTCAGATCCCCGTTACGTTAAAACACAAGACCTTTTCAAAATTAAAATGCTTATCTTTAACTGCTCCTGGCGGAGCGGATAATATAATCCGTTAAGGGCACTTAAGGTGGGCCCTGTCCATGATGGGGAAGGGTGCCCATAGGCCCCTTTCCCCGGAGTGACAATCGGAGCGCCTGCCGATTGGCCCCTAGAATTGTCACTCCGCCGCCAAGGCCCCAATTAGGAGCCACGCATAGTGCGGCTCGCAATTGGCCCCTTCACGCAGGACTGCCTAATCGGAGGCGCAAAGTGCCTCCTGACCTGCCCCCTTCCTCCTCGCCCCCACCCGCACGCACGCCGCCATCACTCGCCTCCGCACCCAGCTGCCGCTGCCTCGCCTCCTCGCCGCTGATGCCCCCTAGGTAGCCAGTGCACCGCGGGGGCCCGCCAAGCCGCCACGCACCGCGCCTCGCCCAAACACACTTGCCGCTCCCTGACTCGGCCGCTCCCCAACTCCATGCGGCCTGCCCGACCCGCGCTGTGCCGCGGCCCCATCACCCTTGCATACTCCTGCGCCCTGAGAGAGCTGCCCCGCCCCATGACCGCACCGGCCCCGCCGCATCTGAGGACCCGCTAGCGCCCGCTGCCTTAAGACTGCAGAGGGCTTATTCACTAGTTTATTTATATTTGGATTTGTTGTCTCATTCTCTGTGGACTCAGGGGAGGTTACAGCAAGATAAAATTCCATGAATAAAGTTAAAAACAAAAATGAAATGTAAATTGAGTTAATAAATTATTTTAAAAAGATTAAATACTGAATATTCCTATTCTCTCATTCATGGTAAGAAGTAGGGGAGGGTCACATAAGTTGGAGTATGTTTTTTTTTGTGGATTTTAGGCTGGGAGGCCAGCAGTTTCTGATGTTATTTTAGGCCTCAACCATAGGCCTGGTGGGGGGAAAGCTCCATCTTGCAAGCCCTGCAGAATCAATTAAGTTCTTGTAGTGTCCTGATCTCATTTGGTAGACCATTACACCAGGTCAATCCACTTAAATAGCCATAATATATATATTTTAAATTGTGCCATTGATAAGGTGACCACATATCTGGCCCTGAAGGCGGGATGTGCCACAGCGGCGGTGATGGCGGCAGGTAGACCCCTCTCCCCTCCCTCCTCCTCCTCCCTCCCCCTGGACCCTTAGAAGGACGGTGGCAGGGCGACAGCGACAATGGCGGTGGGCCCTCCCTCCTTCCTCCCCCTGACTGGCCTTAGGGCGGTGGCAGCCCGGGTCAAGGGAAGACTGGTCCTGGAGGAGGCAGGGATGCCCTGAGGAAAAGGCTGCCTGGAGGGAAAGGTGGCAGCAGAGCTGGCTGGGAAGCCCTGCCCCAGAGTCCAGGTTCCTGCGCGGGGGCCTCCTGAGCCCAGGCTGTGTAGTAGGCTGCCTGCCACATGGGCAATTTTTTTTTAAATTTAAATTTAAAACAATATATATATGAATGCCGCAGGACAATTTAGAAAATGCGTGGGACACAGGGCAAATGCCCCAAATGCAGGATTGCCCCACCGAAGGTGGGACAGATGGTCAGCTTAGCCATTGAAATCAGAAAGAGGCCCAAGCACTAGAGGGTTTGGGGATTTGCCTTGAACATTTTATAAAGGCTACTTGCCTGCTAGGAGCTTGTTAATATATATCATATTTACCTTCTACATTTGTACCCCCCCCCAGAAGCTACAATGGCATCTACACTCTACATTGGAAATAAAGTCCAGTCAACACAGGATTTGCATGTAAGTAGTCTTTCTTTTGGTTTACACAATGGAAGATGTGTGCAGTTTTATTATTTTGTTGTCATTGTTGTTGCTGCTTTTGGATTCCATGTTGCTGTAAAATTCCCAGTTGGTGGCTGAGAACATTTTCTGAACTTGGGTAGATGGATGACTGTGAGCTATCCTGGGATAATGGACTTTGGCAAACAGAGCCATGCTTCTGTAAGCTTGAAGATCAAGTTCTACACGCCCACCCCCAATATTCAGCTGATCTAGAGTGTTCCTCCAGTGCAAAAAAATCCACTCTCGAAAGCAGCCATTTTCTCCAGGGGAACTGACCCCTGTCATCTGGAGATCAGTTGTAATTCTAGATGATTTCTAGGTCCTATCTGGAGGCTGTCCACTCTACCACAAGGCTCCCTTTTCCCATTCTGCACAGCATATCCTGCCTTTTCACCTTGTGGAAATCATCCCTTTCTCAACAGTAAAACGGGTAAATCTAGGGCCATTCCGCACATCTAAGAACATAGCATTGAGGTAGTGCTTAACGCTATAAAAAATCATGCCACACGCCATTTCTTACCTCCTTGCTCTCTTGCTTTCTTTTCCCACTTTCCCATGCTTCCTGGCACTCCACACAGCTGATTAAAATGGCGGAGGAGAAGGGACTCATTATACCCATGAGTCTCCCCCTGCCTGTCAATCATGGCAGCCAGCCAATCACCTTTCTCCCAGTTTAAAAAGGGAAAGCTATGCAAATTATCTTTTTTTTAAAGTAAAAATTCTCCGTTGCTAAGCCTATGCATCTAATCATAGATGCATAGTGCATATTTTAATGCCACCCCATTTTGGAATTATGACACTTGATCAACAAAAGTAATTATTTTCCCGATTTTTGGGAAGAGCAGGTTGAGAGGCATGCTTTGTATGCCAACTGGTGGGTGGATTTTTTTTTTCTGTGCCTGGGTCAAGCAACACATATTTGTTGCTCCAGGCAGCTTGCTACAAAAAAAAGCCCCATTCCAGGGAGAAGGGACAGGGAGGCGGGAATGAGGGTGGGTGCTGGAGATGGAGATCATGCTACTTCTAGCCACTTTGGTTATGCACAGCCACTTTGGTTATGCACAGGTTGTCAGTAGCCCTTCCTCTTGTACACACATATGTTTTTTTAAAAGATGTAAAGATTAATACACAACTAATGGCACAGATAACATTCTTAGATTCCTTCAGTATAAATGCAAAAAAGAAAAAAGAAAAAAGAAAAAAGAAAAAAGAAAAAAGAAAAAAGAAAAAAGAAAAAAGAAAAAAAGAAACTGGATTAGCACTTGATCAGAGCTCTTTCTAGTCCCCTGTTCCTTGGGATTCCCAGCCTCAAAGATGAGGCCATCTCCTGCCAAGAGTTAATTGTCAAGTTTATCTAGGAAGAAACAAGTTACAGAACCTTAATAAGTAGTCATTTAGCTGACAAAAACATGGTCAGTGATTAGGTCAGCTTGAATAAACTTATTTTACACACTAAATGCAGTGAATCAATATTGCAGCCCAGTCTTATTGATTTATGACTTATGACCAATAACACATGATTGCAGCTGAAGTTTCTTTCTTTCTTTCTTTCTTTCTTTCTTTCTTTCTTTCTTTCTTTCTTTCTTTCTTTCTTTCTTTCTTTCTTTCTTTCTTAGTATTTTTAGAATTTCTCCACAGTAAATATAATTTTGGAATTTGTCAAGGAACATGTTTTGTCTTTGGAATTTGCTATAGCCAGCAAGACTGTCAGAAAACTAATGAGACCTACACTTGGATTTGAGCCCCACCCTTCTCTAAACAGGTGTTTAAAGTATTATACTGGGGCTTCAGCTATTATTCTGGTGACCACCTTCCCACAACATCTCAGACACATAATGTTTTCTCACTGATGAAGCATGGCCAGCTCCACCCTCCATTTCATGCCAATTTATAGCTGCCTTATAGATTGACAGACTTCCCAAGTCAAACAATTATTAGGAAGATATGTTCCTCCCCTCTTTAATAAAACAGTATTGCACTAACCTGAACCTCTTGTTTGTTGAGTTGCTTTCCATGCAGGCACATGTTTGAGACTATCCAGGCCAGCTGGAATAGAACTTTCTAGCTTCTAGATTGAGAGGACCCAGGAATCAGATATGACCTCCTCCCAGACAGAAGCAAAAGGCACAAGCCTGCCCACAAAGCACACAGGTGAAGGTGGTGGCTGCACATTTAATAGGAACAGAGGAATGTTTAGGTGACTGTGGATTGCGTATAATTTTTCCCCCAATAAAAAAGTGTTCTGTGCACTAGGACAGAGAATCATGCTAGGCCCAGTGGAGGCAGTAGCCCAGGAACCACACTGTACCTAGTGCTGGCAGAGGAGGCTGCTGGGCTCAGGAGACACATTACGTTTGTCAATGGTGAAGAAGAGTGAGGGTGAAGAACCCTGGTAGCCATGTCAGACCAAGCAGCATCTGAGGACACTGGACTCAGGAGCTGCACCAGACCTGGTGCTAGAGGGAAGGATCTGAGATTCTACCATGAGTCTCTCCCCCATGGGGAATCTCCCACAAGGGGAATCAGTAGCAATTGGGGGGATGGATCCCCCCAAGAGTATTGTGGGTTCCCAGTTGTATGATTCTAATTGTAATGTTCAAAATTAATCTGAACAAGGAAGTCCATGACTAATGACTGATGCTGTGACAGCAACAGAAGCTCATGGATTTCCTAGATTTCCAACAGCAACAATCTCGATAATGAGTTCTTTTAGTGCTAGACATGGTCAATTATACATCAGTGGCCTTGTTTAACATTCCTCTCCTTCTATTTCCCAGTATAGAAAACACAAAATGGAAGGAAAATCTGATGTTACTTAGGGATTTAGCAACCTACACGGTGGAGCAATCTGTGTTTTTATGCTAGTTATCTTCAAGGAAAGTATTACCTAATTTGCTGTAATCTCAGAAGGGATTTCTCCCCACTTAGACAAGCAGATGAATTTTCTGCCTGTGTCCCTGGGGTAAAAAGTTGCCTTCACTGTGTTAGTTTGCAGAATTGTATTAAGAAAAAGAATGCCTAGGCATGTGGCTACAACAGATGATGCATATTGAAATTAAAACTTACATACTCATAAAATAGAGAACACCAGCAGCGTAGCATTTGTGCTCAGAGCACTGTGCAGTCTTAAAAGTTCCTCATCAGTGTCTTTTCCTGAAATAGAGTGTTTTCCCTAAATAAAGAGTCTAGTTGGGGAAACAGCATTTTTAATATGACAATATTTTCCATTAGTCAGTGCTTACTTCTATAATCTTGAGCAGGGCGTAAACGGACTGGGCCAATCACTTCAGGGTTGGATGAGGGTTGGATGACTTTGTGTGGCTGTTCTGTAAGCCAAGAAGCAGGTAGGGAGTTTATTCTCGCATCTATCACTAGCACGCTACTGAATAGAGTAATGCATCTGTGGTGAGAATTGCATGGATACCTGTTCTACAGCAGAAACATTTGGTTTATATAACATACTAGGTGTCAAGCCTGTTGCATTCAGGAACACAACAGGTGCTAGATTAGAAGGGTGGGGTGGAAGAACTCTCTGGACAGCCCCCCCCTCCCCCCAGGACCCAGAAAGGCTGCAGGCAGCTGTTATGGAACTCACCCGCAGGGGCAGCTCTCACGTGGCAGGGATCTGCAGCCTCCAATCATCGGAGGGAAGTGGAAGGGGCAGGGGGTCAGGGGTGGGGGACAGAAGGTGATTGGCTGGCCACTGGACAGATAGGCAAGCCAGTAGGAGAAGGAGGCACTCAGGGGTGGGACAGCCGCCCTGAGTGGGTGTTAAGCACTGAGTGGCACTTAAGACATGAGACACACTCCGCCTCCAAGGCCTTACCAGAAATATTGAGTGGAACAGATGTGAATTAGAGCAAGAGAGTATTCTGTTCTCTCCATGTTTACTGCTCCGGCAAACGTGGAAGCCCACTGTCTACTCCTCATTCATCCTCTAGAGCAGTGGTCCGCAACCTTTTTAAGGCTGCGGACCGGCGGCAGTGGGGAGGGCGGTCACCCGGTCGTGCATTACATGCACGTGTGGCTGTGCATGCGTGTTTGCACCATGTGCGATTTCTAATGCACATGCGCGTTTGCGGCCACGCATGGCACAAACGCGCATGCAAGGCCCTGCTTCCCTCTCCCCCCCTCCCACAAAAAGAAGCTTGCTGAGCTGCAAGCTAATCGGCCGCTTTTGCGGGGGGGGGAGGGAACCGCGGCCCGGTGGTTGGGGACCACCGCTCTAGAGGCAGCAAGTTGAGGCTTGTAAAATGGCCTGGTCCATAATAATATAGTATCTCATCAGTCCATGCTGTTCTACTACCTTTGCTTCTGCTAGCAAATAACGAGTATTTTTACTGCACTTACATGAGCTACTGCTGCATTCCAGTGTGAGTATGGGAAGCACATCAGATCTTCTAAAATGCACAATAGTGTACATGCACAGCAAGGAATATACTGGTGCCTACTGGTTTTAACTCCAAGGCCAAGCAGTCTACTGAACATCTATAGATATCTGTATGAATATTGGCTCCTGCTCGTCCTTGAGAAACTGCTACATACAAAATTAAATCCGACATGCAGTTCGACATGCAGAAAGGAGGGCAGAATTGGTGGGTATGACCTCACTTCCATTTATGCAGATAAGGCTATGCTGTTTTAAGCATCTGCACAGTCTTCTTGGAGCTCATGTGTTTCATTAGAGCTCTGGTGTTCTTCAGGAAGAGTATGCAGCAGAGGTGCTTCCCTCTGGCCATTCACAGTATCAGAAAAGAGAGACACAGGGGGCCAAAAGGACCACAGGAACAAAGGCATATTAGAAGTTTATCTGTTAGATCTATCTTCATCTCCAGTGGGTTTGCCACTGAGTTGTCATGTGCAAGGATCACTGAAGAGTGCCAATGAACAACAAAGGCTTTTGATCCGAAAGTTTTCCCCTCACTGCATCTCCCAAAGAAATATCTAGCTTGCGTCTGATTTATCTTCACTTAGCACTAATATGTATTTGCCGGCGTATAAGATGACTGGGCGTATAAGACGACCCCCCAACATTCCCACTCAAAACACAGAGTTTATTATATACCCAGCCTGCCCCTGCATCTCCCTGTGACCGGCACTAGTGCGCAAGTGCGAGCTCTGCGTAGACAAGGGGTGGGCCGTAGCGCTGCTGCTTCCCGCCGAGCAGAACGGGCCGGTCATGCCGAAAAGGCTGGCACCCCTGTCTTGCTGCTGATGCTCGCCGCAGCCACGCTGATGACCCACCGCAGCCGCGCTGGATACCACGCGATACTGGATGGTATGTAGAATGAGGTGGGCGGGCATCAGGAGGCCACTATGGGCACCGGGCGAGCTTCGGGAAGCCACTATGGGCACCGGGCAAGCATCGGGAGGCCACTATGGGCAGCTATGTCTATCCCAAGTGCACTCGGCATATAGGATGACACCCCCCCCCCACGTGGAGGCTTGTTTTTCAGGGGGGGAAAGTAGTCTTATACGTCAGCAAATACACTACTTCATTTATACCCTGTGTTTCCCTCCAAGTAGGGATCAAAAGTAATCTATGGTGTGATTTTTGCCCCCACTTTATCCTCACAACAAACCTGTGAGGTAGACGAGGGCCTAGTCTGCATACAATAGATGTGCAGGAAAATCTAGTTGCCAAAGCACATTGAAAGTGCATTATCCTATGTGTGCGGAATGGGCCTAGGCTGAGACTGTGTAACTGGCCCAAGATCGCCCAGTGAGCTTCCAGGGCAGATCAAGGATTTGAACTCAAGCCTCCCAAATCCTAATCTGATATTATAACTATGACACAATGCTGGCTGGGATGTCCCCACTGGAAGCAGAGTCAAAGGATTATAAGAGAAGACTAAAAGGACAGTACACTAGATTCCTACACATGCCCTATGTATTCTCTCTCCCTCCTAACTGCACTCCCTCACTCCCCACCTCCAAATTATTCTCGGAAATCAGACTGACCTTGCAATGCAGATGAGAAGCTGCACTCAAATGTAAAAGCTGGGAAGGCTTCTCTGTGTGTGCCAAACATTTTTGACTCTCCTGGACACATCTCTGGGGTTTGGCCAAATGATGGATTTCCACTGACAAGGAATGTAGGGAAATAGCAGGAGACTGAGAGAGTCCAGCAGGCATTCTGGGAATGTTTTGCTTTTGCTTCGCAAGGAGCAAGACCATGCTGATCCATCTCCATCCATCCCACCTTGGCTCCTTATGTTTAAGAGCAATGACAACAGCCAAAAAAAAGGGGGGAAATGGGGGAAAGTGGAATCTGTGCCTTTTCTGCTAAGACGGCGCCACTGGAGTTTCTTTCCAACATAGCCTCCCAGTAGGCAGGCAGAGCCATTCCTCATGTTTAAAGGTGTACTGATGAGGAAAAAAGAGCTGTCATCTATACTCCCCACAACTCCAGCATTGATTAGGTATACAGCATGGAGTACAGGCTGTCAGAGAGGGGAATGGGAAGCCTAACGATTTGCACCTTCAAGCAAACCTGGATGAATGCATCTGAGAAGCAGTAAAGTCCTTCCCAGCAAAATTACTGGCTGTTCAGCAACTTCTGGGTTTGGGTATGGCAGGGAGGGAATCAAATACATTAGACGTCCTACTGCTTGAAACTCTACTTCAAATAAATAAGGCATAATATTTCATTTTTAATGTAAATAAATAAAGTGGGTTTTTTTTTACTACGAATTGGAAACCCCTGAGGACTCTCAGGAGGAAGGAAAACTTTGGAAACCCCAGAATCAACTCCCCAGGGCTTCCATGGGAGGATTGCGCTTCTCTTCTCCCCTTTTCTCGGCAACTGATGGGCAGCTGCACACCATTTCATGCTCTTAGACTTAACTAGGCTGTAGTGCTAGGAACATTTTCCTGGGAATTAACCTCACTGAATAAAATGGAAATTACTTCTGAGCAGATAAGGTACAGCTTGTTCTGTTAGTCCTCATGACTAACTTCTTGGGGTTTATTTGCTTTGTCTTTTGATTAATTTATAGAAACTTACTTGGGGAGTCACCCGAAGAATGTAGAGCCCCCAATACCACTTGCCTGAGGGGGTGCCTTTGTTATTGAAATCCATGTTATAATATAAGACGGACTGAAAAGGTGGGATGGAAGAGCCCCATCCAGTCATCCACTTGACCCAACTAGAAGCAATGCAGAATATGTATTGACTGACCTGGAAATAAAATGGCTTGCTAGAGCTCATTAAGGGAGCGGGCTCACTGGGTGGTGTCAGGTTCACGATGGCCACTAAGGGATCAATTGGCTCAACCTGAATCATGCATGTGAAGTATCCTAACTGAAATACCATAAAGTACTGACTAAAGGAAGGCTTTGAAGTCACACAGTGATGAATCAGAAACAAATGCCTCACAAGACATCCATTTGTGCAAATATCAGTACCTCATCACCTATCCAGCTTTTAAAGATATTGGCTAAAAACTTGGAAATAGTTTAGTAGAAGTTTCTGAAAATCAAATGAGGGAGTCCTCCTCAGACCAGACAGGCAGATGGAGAAGAACTCCCCCCCCTTCAAAATGACTCAAATTCTGGCGAAGACTGGAAGGTATTAGGAACCATATGGTAACCGCAGATGTTTACATTTTTTGCATAGGGCATTTATGGTCTTAGAAGGCTCCAGATATCTTTTGCATCTCTTTAGACTTCTACAAATATGGTTGAGAGGGAACCAGGCACAACCAGGCACACCCCTACCACAGGGCAACAAGATGACTGGTGACGTCCTTGCCCTAATATATTCATACAATTTCTCAACTAGAAATTCAGTAGAAGTTTGCATACATTGTTTCTTATAATTTCAACCTTCCGCATCTTGTCCTGGCTTTATTTTATGCTGTCAGTCCCCCTGGGCAGACTTTAGAGAGCACAGAGAAGACTTTTTAAAATAAATTAATAAATACATTTCATCCTTATAGCAGCCGTATGGGGGATGTTCTACTCAGAGAAAGAGACTCACCTAAGGTCAGTCAAGGAGCTTCATAGTTGAACAAAGACCTGAGCCCAAATGTCTATACTTAGGCCTTCTCCGCATGAACATTTGACTGCAGAACAGTAAGCTTGACTTTGGATTCGGTGCCTGATTTTATGCACCAAACTTTTTTTCTCTGTTATATTTATGCCACAGTTTTCTTAATTCAAGTGGGAACGTCAGGGTAGCATCCAAGGTTTTTTTAAAAAATTGACAGTTGCCCTATTAGAGCTGCACAGTTGTGTCAAGCAAGCACCTTCCATTTAAATCCTCATGGTTATATATGTACACTGAAACATTATCTGCAGTGTCAATGTGGTGTTGGCGGCAGAGGTGCAGAGTGGAGATGGAGCCAGCTTGTAGGTAAGGGCTTCTTTTGTGGCTGTGCGTAGACTTTGCACAGGCCATTTTTGTACTGCACGTTTGTGCAGTAGCTGTGAAAACCTGATGCATTGCTTTAAGGTGGCAGTAGAACCACCTTAAACCACATATATATATGTGGTCATATGGAATTATGTTCTGATTTCTGAAAGAAAAATGTCATGGTTACATTGTTGACTGAAATTCTATGTCACCATTTGTTTTTTGAGTGGGACAACTTGAAGCATTTGATATGTGAAGGGCTATTGTTTGAAGGCAAGTCCTTGGTACCATGTTATGAGCATGTTTTAATTTTAGTGCGTACCTCAGCGTTGAATGGAGGTCTGGATACTAGATTTACAATGCAACATATTTTTATGAGTAAGTAAACATAAAGAGAGAAGAATATCTGTTTGGGATTGCATGGAGATAATAATTATTAAGTGCTTCAAACACTTTAGAGCACTATTTTGAGTGTTAGTTGTGTTGTTGGTTTCTCAGGGCTATCCTAATCCGAGTCATGACAGAACTGGTAACATTGGAAGGAATGCAATAAAACTGGTTAAATCTGAAAATACCTTACTGAACTAGTGTGTAGACTAGGGTTGTACTTTTAGCTATAGTCATCATCATTATCTAGTTATATTTTGTTAACATTTTGAAGGTATTTCTTTTAAAAAATAAAATTAGGATTTTTTTCTCCATTTCATTTTCTGTGTTTTATGTCTTATTTACATGACCATGTAAATAAATATTATATATGCATGCATAATAGATGCCTCCTAACCACTACACCAAACCAGCTCTCATACAGATACCAGCTCACTGCTTTTACAGAATGTGTTAGGGTTGCTCTCCTCCTAATCTCCCTCATAGATTAAAAAAAAACTTTTTAGAGTAATCAGGATTCTTTTATGTGTGTGTGACTCTTTTATCTAGATAGCTTTCTTTTCCTATTATGCAGGATCCTGGCTGCGGATCAGTTTGTTGATCAGTTTTTTGAGGTCTCCCGGCATCACCTGAATGTTGGCAACTCTAGCAATGCAGTCATTATATTAATACATGTTATTATATTATACAGTTACTAGTAATCAAGCCTGTTGTAATTAAAATACAGCGGGCGCTAGCCTAGGGAGCTCCTGGCAGCCGCGCGCAGTGCAGCTGCCGGAGACTCCCTGGCTGGAGGCCTGACGCGTCGGAGGCGCTTTGCGCCTCCCGATGCGTCAGGCCGCCGGCAAGGGAGCAACTGCGAGCCGCTCCCTTTTCGCCAGGGCGGGAATCGGCGAGGCTAATTGGCAGGCGCTTTGCGCCTGCCGATTGGCCCCGCTGATGGTCTGTCCAGAGGAAGGGGCCAATCGGCACCCTTCCTCATCCCGGACAGAGCCCGCCCTAACTCCTCCCCCAAAGCCCTTATGGCTTTATTTAGTCCACGGCGCCCGCGGCACCGTGGGCGGGGTTAGGATTATAATAATACATATTATATTAATACATGGTAGGTGAGGATAGTTAGACATGTCAATGTGGGGGAGGATGGGGTACGGTTAGACATGTCAATCCTGTCAGTGCAGGAGGAGAGGGGAAGGCCTAGTGACATCACTTCCTGTGATGTGGGAGTGGCCTGGGTGTAAACTGCATGGAGCTTTTATTCCAGCCCCAGATTGATTCAGTCCCTGCCCTCTACACAGAATGCGATTTCCGTTTGGATTTTGGGCGATTTTAATTTTCATTCTGCAGCAAGAAGTATTGATTCGGAGTGACTCTACCTTTATTGTGCCATATCTCAGAGTGCTGAAAATCCTCAATATTCATTTGGAAAAGAAAGCTCCGTGGTAAAGAACCTCTGCCACACCTGGTCATGTGACACGCTTGCCTTAAAGGAGAAGCCCCTATTTTCTCTCAACTTCTGTCGGTCCTGGATTTTTCCTCACTCCTCTGCCTTTCTCGATCCTCTCCCCCTCCCCTCCATGAAAAGAAAGAGGCTCCCTGCCTGGCTCCTCTTCCCCCCCCCCTTCAAGAAAAGAAAGAAAGAGGCTTGCCTCCCCCCCCTCTTCTGAGCCTCCCTAACCATGTGCAGAAGACTTTCCTGTTTCAATGGGGAGGGAGGGAGGAAGAATCGAGTTCAAAGTGATCTGAATTCAACAGGATTGACAATGGAATAAAGAAAGTAAGTGCAGACTCTGCCCTGGTCACACCCAGTGGGAGTGTCAGGGTGACATCACTTCCAGTGAGATGTCACTTCCAGGGGGTGAGAGTGGTAAAGAGACATGGCCAGCTGACATAACGTCCAATACCACAAAACCTTTAAAATATTTCAGGGGTATCTCCATGGTTTAAAGGTTGAAAAAGGCTGCTCTAAAGAAACAAACATGTTCCTACTTTACACAAGGGGAAAATTAACAGATAGAAACCTCTAATATCTGTGGGAAGTGTGCAATCATGGCCAAAACATGCCCCTATATGACACGCTTGTAACCTGCTGCAAGCTGGCAGGCCAGGAGTGGCAGCCTAGACATAGAACTAATAAATAAACAAACAAACAAACAAGCAAAGACATTGCAGGGCCTGCCATGGAAATAAGCCGAGTAGGGAGCAATAAGCCAGAGAAAGAGAAATGCACGCATGAGTAGCAATCTTGCTAGAAAAAGACAGCAGTAGCTGTTTTGGGGAAGGGTTGGAACAAGGGCTAAGGCTTTAGCAGCATCAGTAGGGAGCAATAAGCCAGAGAAAGAGAAATGCACGCATGAGTAGCAATCTTGCTAGAAAAAGACAGCAGTAGCTGTTTTGGGGAAGGGTTGGAACAAGGGCTAAGGCTTTAGCAGCATCTGGCTGGGATACGAAAAGGATTTATAAATGCTCAGCAGGACTCTCAGTAAGGATCTGGATTTGAAGGGGCTTGGCAGGTCTCTGCTGCTTGGAGACTTGTACAACAATGGACTAAACTGTGCATGCTGTATTTTTTTGTTATTTTTAAATGACACTTAGGGTGTTTTTAAAACTTTGGATTAGTTGTTTAGGTACAGACATGACTTTTCTCTAGAACAATGGTCCTTCCTTAATAACATACCCCCCCCAAAAAAAAACATTATTAAGCTTAACTTAGGAAAGAAGGAAAAAATGGCCTAAAAACGACCAATTTGGCCATTATAAAATCTGCATAATCTCTCACAACTGCTATTCTTCTTTATGATAGCAGAAATTAACAGCACAATGCAAATACAATGCTGAAGACAATTCAGGTATATAACATGCTGAGAGGTGGAATATAAATGCAATAAACCAGGGGTAGTCAAACTGCGGCCCTCCAGATGTCCATGGACTATAGTTTGCTGGCAGGGGCTCATGGGAAGTGTAGTCCATGGACATCTGGAGAGCCACAGTTTGACCACCCCTGCAATAAACAAATAAACATTCAAGAAGCTTTCTTTATCCCCCCCCCAATTTGTACTTTGTAATCTAGAGTTCATATATAACAGAAGATAAAGTACTTCATGGGCACCTGGGTTGCTATTAATCTGGGAGCTCAATGGAGAGTTTTCTTGAGAAGTGCTAGTACATCAAGGAGCTGCTGATGAGGCAGCATCTGACCTCCACAAGTCTCATCACGGTAAGTGACAGGCAGAAGGAGAGAACACTCACTACTGTATAGGATCAGGCAGTGCTAAAGGAGATGTTTGGTAAGTATGGATGAGAGGAGTAAGCAAGAAATTTTCTTTCTTTTAGTGGGGCAGAAAGTGTTCAGGGCATAACTAACTGAAGGAGAAATGTTGGTGGGATATTCATTTGGACAGTTAACTTAAATGCAGGGGGAAAATTTATTTAAAACATTTCTAAGCTGCCTATTGATTAGCTGAGTCCCTATTATGGACCCAGGAGGGTTATAATAATATAATACAATATATAATAATACAATAATACAATATATAATAAAATATACAAAAAACACAAGCTAAGATAAATAATTCAAAACTGCTGGTAGGCAGCACAACTAATCAAATGCGGTCATGAAAAAGACTTGTATTTAACTGCCACGTAAAGAGCAAGTGGGGGGAGAATCAACTTGGGAAGTAGAGTTGGCAACCATGAGTTGGCTGTTGGCTCAGAATTACTGCTGATCCTGGAGCAAACGGCAGTTTTCAACTCTATGGCACTATGCCCTGCAGAGGTTCCTCCCCGGGCTCCACTCACAAATCTCCAGGGATTTCTGCCAATCTTAGCCACTCACCACTATTAGATACGAAAGCTTTCACCCCTGGATAGGGCACACTCTTTGGCATTATACTCTAGTGCAGTGGTCCCCAACCTTTTTATCACTGGGGACCGGTCAACGCTTGACAATTTTACTGAGGCCCGAGGGGGGGGTAGTCTTTTGCCGAGGGACGTCGCCGCTGCCACCTCAGCCCCTGCTCCACTTGCTTTCCCACCGGTGCCTCTTCCTGCTGCCCACTGGGAGGCGCTGCCAGCAGCAACTGCGCAGTGCCATGCCAAGGGGGAGCCCCAGCCATGGTGACCGCTGGAGAGCACCAAAGGTGAGCTGGTGGCAGAGTGGCAGGGCAGCCCCTGAGGCAGCAGCCGGGGAAGAGCCGTGGACCGGTACCGACTGATCCGCGGACCGGTACCGGTTCCTGGACCGGGGGTTGGGGACTACTGCTCTAGTGAGTATAATTAGACTCTCGTAAGGTCCCTCCCCAAATATCACTGCCCCTCAAATCTCCAGATATTTTCCAAACCAGACCTGGCAAACCTCCTGGGGAGGTGTTTTATCATTGTGAGGTTACCACTGAAAGACCTCCTCCTGAGACCCAGGAGAGCTGCTGACATTAATAGCCTGATGGCCTGATTCAGTATAAGGCAGCATTATGTGTTCACCATGATAAGGACAAATTCCTTGATATATTAGCAAGCCTACGATATCACAGGGAAGGAGAACAACACAGAGTCCTGTGGCACTTTATAGACAAGCACTGTTATTGTAGCATACAGCCCACTCAGATGAATGAAGTCCTCAAAAATCTGAACATTTTTCATACATCTGGTGATGGCTCACAGCAGCTTATTCTGCAATAAATCCATTCATATTTTAAATGTCACATGAGTCTTGTTTTGGCTGTAGCCAGGCTAACATAGCTAGTCCTACTGAATTTAGGAGAAGCCAAGACTCATATGCAAAAAGCAATGCTGATTTACCTGTTCATTCTTGGGGAAACTACATCTAGTTAAACTTAACTAATGAAATTAAGAGAGTTTGGGGTATAGTAAGTCTGGTTTCAGTGCTGGGTGGTTCCTTCCTTCTTGACCTTCTACAAAGTTCTCACATCATGTAGCTCCTCTGTCTACACTTGAGCCACTTTCTACAAGAAGAGAACTAGAGAGGCGACAGAGGCCTATAGTGAAATAATTCCTGTTGGCATTCTGGTCACATCCTAATTGCTCACATTTATAGATTTGTGATGGGTTCAGGTGCAGGGGAGAGAACTAGTGTACTCGGAAAATGAGGTAGGCCCCAAAGTTAGATCTTATTTGGCAAACATCTACTACTGCCTTTCTCAACTTTTTTACTGTTGAGAAACCCCTGAAACTTTCTTCAGGCTTTGAGAAACCTCAGAAGTGGCACAATCATGCAGAATATGATTGGGAAGCATAGCTATATACATACTCATCTGGGGACCATCCCCTTCCCACTCCCTCCAGCCCCATCATTGACTATTATGAGAAGGGGAGGTGGGTTCACATGACCACACATGGTCATATCACCCAATAGGGTTGTGCGCTTCGGCCACCAAAGCACCCGTTCCAGCCCAAAGCAGCCAGTACCACGGTGCAGGGGGGGAGGCACCAGTGGCGGCACACAACCCGGTGCCTGCACGCAGATGCAGAGCTCTGCACCTGCATGTGTGCCGTCTGGCGTGTGTGTGCCAACTGTAATACAAAATACAGAGAAAATAGTATAAATAGACGATTGATATTTTAAACTACACCATACTTCAAAAATACAAAACTCTACTTTGACAGCTCAAATGCTGTGTCAAGGAAGGTGGAAGTCTCTGGCCTGTGTTACATATTTTTACATGACTTTTTCTGTTTTGGGGATTTTGAACAATGTATGCAGGTATTGATAGTTATGGGAGGAGGAAGGACACTGGAATCCTGCTAGTAACCACTGCTAGCAATCTTGGTTATACACTTACATTTGCAAAAATAAGCATCAGAGAACTGTTATTTTTAAAAGTTCTGAGATTTTGTGCCCAGTCTTGGTCTGTCTCCTACTTTCGCTTTGATGACAGAAGAACACTTTTGTCATTGGGTATATGTGTGTGTATGATTTCCACTGATTACTCTTTCCCACTACAATCCCCACTTTGCCTTCTGCATTTTTAAGTAGAATCCGTTCACCTCAAAATAATAGCATTTTTTTTAAATCTGGAGAACAATATGCTATAACTAGCTTCAAAGCCCATTCCTAAGAATGGGCCTTGAAAGGGCCCCCTTCCCTGGGCCCCGGCAAGGCAGCTTAAGGTGGATTCGGGCTGCAGCTCGCAGCTGGATCAAGTAGGGTGGGCAGGGACTGGCAGCTCATTAGCAGGCCCAGATTAGGAGGCCCTCGTTAGCAGGCCCAGCCTAGCAGGCCAAGAGGCCCTTGTTAACAAGCCCTCCACTACAATCCTTTGCCCAGGGCCTTCTCCCCTTACCTGCTACTGGCTCCAAGCACTGAGGCATGTCTGCGAGCAAAGAGGTTAGGGATGAAGGGCGGGAGCTGCAGGGGCAGGGCCAATCAGGGTGCGGCCAGGCTGCAGCCTGATTGGCCCTATTCCAACTTGGACAGCCGGACACATCCCACCCACCCCAGGCTGTTTCACAAATATATAGAGTTCATATATAACAGAGTTCATATATAACTTCTATACTTATCCAGAGTTCATATATAACTTTTATCCTTATACAGGGAAGTCCATCCTACATGTTCCAGCCTAGTTGTGGATCGTCTATAGCAGCGGTCCCCAACCTTTTTGTGGTTGAGGTCCGCCTCCAGGGGTGGGGGAGAGCCAGTTGCCCGGGCATCGCGTATGCGCGGCAGCTGCGTCCAAACGTGCATGCGCAGATTTGTCCTGCATGCACGTTTGCGCCAGTAGATGAGCGCTTGGGATGTGAGTGTCCTGCATAGTGCAGGGGGTTAGACTAGATGACCCATAAGGTTTATTCCAACTCTATTATTTTATGATTCTATGATTCCCTACGAATTCCAATTGAATTCTGGATCAGGCTTAAGGTTCTGGTAATCACCTTTAAAGGCCACCTGCGATCTGAGCCCAGTTTACCTACGGGATCGCCTCTCTGCCTACACCCCTCAAAGAGCCTTACACTCTGCTAGTACCAACTGCCTAGTGATCCCTGGCCCCGAGGAACCTCGTTTGACCTCAACCAGAGCTTAAACAGTTCCACAGTGCCTGCAAAAGGGAGCTCTTCTGCCAGGCATTTGGTTGAGGTCGACCTGATTCAATCACCTTTCATTGGCCCCTGAGCACCCTCCCATGAAAACCACCACTGATATGTACATCCCACAGGGCTGTCAGCATGTTACAGTTAAATGGATGTTCTCACCATGTTTGTTCCACTATTTTATTGTTCTTCTGGTATGACTGTATTACTATTGTTCAATTTGTCATGTTATTTGTACTTTTTTTCTTTAGTTCCATGTAAATCGTCCTGAGCCTCAGGGGGAAGGTGGTATATAAATATAAATAAAATGGCTGAATACAAAGTTATATCTAGATTACCATCATATTTGAAAAACAGATCATTTTTGAAATTTGAGGAAGAAAGGAGTATCCTAAGAGAACAGCAGTTAAAACTATCATGAAAAACTAAAATTTAAATACTCTGTATAACTATATATAGAATTAGAAGTTATATAACAATTTATATTTTCTTTATTGTTTTCCTCTTATACCTGATTAATTCTGAATTGTTATTCTGAATTATCTGTAATATAAATAAAGCCATACTGGGTGGTGGGAGGAGGTGGGACTCATAGCCTATCTCAGGAGTAGTCAACCTGTGGTCCAGTGTTTGCTGGCAGGGGCTCATGGGAATTGTAGTCCATGGACATCTGGAGGACCACAGGTTGACTACCCCGGTCTATCTGATTGGCTGTCCGTCCAAAAAATGGCCATTCAGATAGGCTGCCCCACTCCTGGTCACATTCCTCTCCAATTTCTTCCATGTGGGACAAGAGCCAGCCAGATTCAGATGATGAGATGGGGTAATCTGTGTTAAGAATTTGATGAGAAGGAAATAATCAAGATGTTTATTAATCCATTTTATTGTATGTTATTACAATGGTTCCTATATTGTTATGTATAATTTCTTTTTTCTTTTCTGTATGTCTGTTGTTTTTCTGGAAAAAAAATGTCAAAACCAAAACGATATACATTAGCTGTCTCTAAAAGAAAGAAAAATACATTTGGGCATCCCCTGAAGGGTGAAATGAACTCCGACCACTTCAGCAGCTCTCTAAAACTAAAGAGGCTGAAGAGGTCCAATCAACCTCAACTAAAAGACAATGCCTTCTTGACACAGAATCTTTCACAAAGAGGCATTTAAAATGGCAAGACTCTTCCAGGCTTCTCTTAGGCTGCATCTCCAGGCTTAGTTCCTCCAAACTGGAGTGGGAGAGATTCCTTCAAGCAGGCAGGCTGCATCCAAGGCCTTAAGAAATGAGCCATTTTGAATGGGAGGCTCCATCAGACACACATCCAGGTTTTCCCCTGGAAGATGACGCAGCCAAGGGGGGGGGGGGGTGCACAGGCTGGTGCACAGCCAAAGCTGTTCTAAAGAGCCAGTGAATCCAAGGCTCTGTCACACCACACCTTGCCAGGGAAGGGGAAGCTGCCTTTATACAGGCTGGCATGCAGCCAAAGCCTTTGAAAAAGAGCTCTCTTGAGTCCAGCCCTATCAAATAATGCCCTCAGGGGGAACTGATGCTAGAAAGAGCAGGCAGCTCTACTGTGTGATTTCTCAGGCAGATAAGGCACAAAGAATGGGCTTTTATCAGTGCCACTTTAAAGTCACAGTTGGCACTAGCCTGAGGAGGCCCCTTTTGAGCCATAACAATAAAGTTGAAAGCCCCAAACTTTTCTTCTTGAAATGTAGTTTAGTCTTCAATATTGATGACAAACCACTTTTGATAGAAAACCAGTCTCCTCAGCCACAAGAAGAGGTGAGGGGAAACACAGAACAGCAACGGAGATCCTCTTTTCGTGGCAGCAAAAAGAGAACTGAGGGAGTAGTGCTCCTCTAGTCAGCATCATCATTTTTTTTTTGCAGGAAAGCACCAGGGGGAGGAGATGTGATTCTTGTCTACTAGGAAGCTTTGACACTCTTTCCCATTGCTGGACTGTGCACATGCAGCCCCAATGCAGGAATGCACAGAAGACATGACAAAGCAAGTTATAGAGCAGGGGTGGCCAAATAGCGGCTCTCAGATGCTGGCAGGGGCTTCATGGGAATTGTAGTCCATGGACATCTGGAGGGCCGCAGTTTGACTACCCCTGCTCTAGATGTTCATGGACTACAATTACCAGCAGGATCATGGGAATTGCAGTCTATGGTCATCTGGAGAGCCACAATTTGGCGACCCCTACTATAGAGGAAGCCCAAAATGATTTTTTTTAGAAAAGCCCAGGAGTATACAAAGGAATTCTTGGGAAGGACTTTTAAGAAATATGAGCATTCTGTAAGATAGACTGGAGATGGCATATGTGAAGAACAGTTCTTCGGCACAGAACTTTCCCCTCACAACAGAAGTGTCACTGTTCTTCTTTACAATGGTTAGAACAGTGAACTTTACCTGTTATCTGCCCCTTGGGTCTTTCGTGGTCCAAGATCTCAAGGTTTAAGAGGTTATTTAAATTCAACCTGAATGAAAGGTTCACATGATTGGCAGTGTCTGTGCTGATAGAACTGCAAAGCACTCAGCAGGTTCAAAGGCCTACAGCTCTGATTTTATATATACCTACTATCATAGAACTGGAAGGGGCCATACAGGCCATCTAGTCCAACCCTGTGCTCAATGCAGGATAAGCCTGAAGCATCTAGGAGAAGTAGCTGTTCAGCTGCTGCTTAAAGACTGCCAGTGAAGGGAAGCTGACCACCTCCTTAGGCAGCCAATTCCAACTACTGACTGAATCTATGTGTGTGTGTGTGTGTGTGTGTGTGTGTGTGTGTGTTTGCACAAACACCCACAACAGCAGGCATTTGTAGGACAGTTTGATCCACTCATATATTTGCACAAAACAATCTTTAAAAGAACTTGTTTTTAATGTCACATAACAAGCAAGGGGAAGAGGGAAGTTATGGGGGCTTTACGCACCGGGATCTTTGTTGCAAATTGGTAACTGAATGAAAAATCGCCATTTAAAATAGTGGAATTCGTCGTTATGCATACCTGCCTTTGTAGTGGTATCCAGTTGCGTTTTGTAGCGTTTCCCACAGGCTTCCGGTCTCGGCAGAAATCGCTAGAAAGGAAGCGCTATTGCCGAGCTCATCCCGCCCCTGGCCGTCAAGCAGCCAATGGGCAGCCGTTAGCATGCTCCCAAACAGCCCCTTTCCCTTTAAGAAAGGTTTTTTTTTTTTTAAAAAAACACACCCATTGTAATGAATCTGTGTAGATTCGTTGCAACGGAGAGACCCATCCAGCTGCCTGGGGTGTTTGAGCTGTCGTTTGATCGTGGCCACGCTGCCTCCGAGTGAAAAAAAAAATCCCCCCTCCCCCCCCTCTCATGGGCCCGATTTTCGGCTGAATGAATGTGTTAAATCTGTGTGCTTAGTGACTGAAGGGGAGGGACTGAAGCCGGGGAAGCCTCTGTTTGAGCTGTCATTTGATCGTGGCCACGCTGCCTCCAAGTGGAAAAAAAAATCCCCCCTCCCCCCCTCTCACGGGCCCGATTTTCGGCTGAATGACTGTGTTAAATGTGTGTGCTTAGTGACTGAAGGGGAGGGACTGAAGCCGGGGAAGCCTCTGTTTGAGCTGTCATTTGATCGTGGCCACGCTGCCTCCGAGTGGAAAAAAAAATCCCCCCTCCCCCCCCCTCTCACGGGCCCGATTTTCGGCTGAATGACTGTGTTAAATGTGTGTGCTTAGTGACTGAAGGGGAGGGACTGAAGCCAGGGAAGCCTCTAAACTGAAAGAGGCTCGCTGGTGCGTTTATCCCCGCTCGCTCAGAGAAAAAAAAATGGCGATCGCTTCGCCGGAAGTTTGGAGGACAGGCTCAGGAGGAGGGACTTTGAAGAAACCGCAACAATGTTAACGCACAGGTCTTTTTCGCTAGTGTTGCAGATTGGTTGCAAGAGTGTAGCGCTTTCCGGAGGGTGAATCCACTTTTTGGGATTCCCCTGAAAGCGCTACAAGGAAGCGCTTTTTGCAGATTGGTTTCAGGTGTGTGGCAGATTGTCTACGACGTCGTGCGTTAAGGCAAATCAATAGCGTTTCCAATTGGCAACCATTGTGCGATTTTGAAGGCGTGCAAAAAGCCCCATGGACTGGATAAAAGACATAGGGGGGTTGGATTGTGGCTGCACCCAAATGGCACACCAGGAGAGACCCTAGAATATTGTGGGAAACAAGATTTCTACTTTTCCTGTTCCCATGTCTTAGTAAGCCTCTGTATCAGTGAGTTAGAATCACAGCATCTTGCCAAATTAATAAGAAAAAAAATGTCAGTAATTCAGCTCTCTTAAAAATCATGTCACTTTCAATCTTTGACAGTTCAAAGAGCACAAATGACAAATGGACAGGAACAACTTGCTTACCAAAGTTCATGCAAAGGGCAACAGTTAAGATTTGCACAGTTCAAGTACTGACAGCCTGGGCACTTTTATTTAGCTGAAGGGTACAAACAGCTTTTCAAGAATAGCCAAGCACCCCAACATCGCCAGTCCTTAAAGCAACTGCTACAAGATAGTGATTTCTTTTGGTGAACCAATGCTTAAAGCTGGTTTATTCAAACACTCAGTCAGAGGTAGTCTTGGCCAATGGAGGCAGCTTTCGCAGGCCCCATGCTGGGCAAAGCCCTGACCACCTGTAGCTCCTCCCCCTGATGGAGGGGTAGGAACAGGTGACTGACCCCACTTCTGTCTGCTCTGTCTGGGGCTTGGGCAGTAGTCATCCAGGGACAATTGCCTTTCATTGGTGTCAGCGTCTCCTGCCTATCTCACATAGGACAAGGGACATCCATTAATAGTCCTGGTGAGTGGTGGCAGCAGCAGTGATTCTAAGTTGCCATCCTGAAATTTTGCCCAGAGCTCCAGAATCAGTAAGACTGTCTGTGCTTTCACTGACAGCACAGAGATGAAACAACAAACAAAACTTGCCAGTTCTGTGTGGGTGACAACAAAATTCCCTATCTTTAAATGATATTTAAGAGATGTTCACCCCACTTTTCTTTTTCAGCCATCATCTTTTTTACAAAACTTGCTCTCCTTGGTCACAATTCACTGGGATTCTTTAGCTGCATGGAAGGGTGTCCCTTGTGCAGAAATTTACATTAATTTTATTTCAGCCACACAAAGTGTGTTAATAAATGCATTAGCTCCTGGATTCAATTCTAATAAACCCAATTTGCATGGGCACATGGGCTTCCTGATGTTTTCTATGATGAGAAAGTGTCACAAGGAAGGAAGGAAGGAAGGAAGGAAGCAAGCAAGCTCTAAAACTTTGTCCCACTAAAAGGACCCTTCCACAGGCTTAAATGTGATGTCAACTGCAGTTCTTACAATAGGAAGAGCAACAACAGGAGCTACATGTTTGACCTGTCACAGATGACATTATTATTATTATTATTATTTATTTATTTATTTATTTATTTATTTATTTATTTATTTATTTATTTCCTGCCACTATCGGCAAGCTGTCTTGCGGTGGGTTACCCACAGAGAACACATAACTATACTATCCCATTAAAATTATGTTCCCTGGCAGCAAAAACATACCCTCCCACCCCCACAGCAACAACAGGCTGTCTCTCAGTGTGCCGTAGGGCAACTACATATGCCAGCACTCCACCAACAGCCATGATACTGCCAACAGTGCTGGCCACACTTTTTACAACTACTATTCAGACAGCATGGGACGTCAGTGATTGGGACCTAGCCATTACTCTCTCACTGCTGGTCATGAGAGCAAATTCCAGTACTCAAAGAACCCCCCCCACACACACACACAGATGTATGATTTTTGGCATAAACAGGGCCCCAGCTTTATTATTATTTTAAATGAGCACAGGGACACTGAAGGTGAGGACTGCAAAACTGCCTTTTCCCATGCTGCAGCCAGCAGACCACAGCCCCCTTGGGAGGGAAAACCATCAGTAGGCCCACCTGTGGGGACTGACCAACCCATCAGTCAAGCTTCCCCTCTCTATCAGGCCTGCTGGACCCCTGGGAAGGTAAAGCATAGGAAATCCCCAAGAGTGGCCACTTCTATTGGAGATCCCCAGCCACCCCACCATGTGAGGCAGCCAGCTCCCCATCCAGAAACTCAGCCACCATGCACGTGTGCAGCCTCTTAATTAGGATCCCGCAGAAACCCAGCCTCCATGCATGGGTTCTACCCACAAGGATCCACCCCTACCATAAATCACCAGCTATTATGACAAAATATAGTTGGTATAACCTAAGATATCCATATAATTGAAAGAAAGGGTGAGAGGGAAGGAAGCAGATCAGCAGCAGAAGCGGCAGGCAGCAAAAGATATCCGGTGGCTCCTCTGGCCTCCTTTTATGCCAGCTGCTTCATGCTGGCCCACCCCAATTTGCATGGTGCCTCCAACTTCTGCTTCTGCTCTGGCTCGGAGGCAGCCACTGAGCCCTTGTGCTTGCTGGTGCTCCACCGCCGTACTCAGCAGCTGCACATATATTAAAAAGGGGACAAACCTCACTGCCCTAATTGCCACCCAGTTAGCTTCCTCAGTGTAGTGAGTAAGTTTGTGCTGGAACCTTTGGGACTGGTTAGACTGAGAGAATATCATAGTCTAACAACAATTGGGATTTAGGCTCAATCGTTCTACTCTAGATCTGTGCCTGACTTTATATCATCTGGCAATGAAATATAGTCTTAGGCCTCACAGGGCACTCTTTGGCCTTTTTAGATTAAGAAAACGGCTTTTTAATCTATCACCCAGGATAGATTATAGGCTAAATTAGAGGTTTCTTCAGAAGATCGCAGACTACTTGTTCATATGATACACAAAAACAAATTGTTGACTGTAAGAAGCAGCGAACCGGGCCACTTATCTGGCAATGTCCCCATCAACAAGGTAGTGAAGCAAGGTTACATTCTGTCTCCTCTGCTATTTAACTTCATAGCAGTTCACTGGTTCAAACTCTGTTTAATCCAGACTTTCACTAGCTAACCCTAGCAAATGGATCAATTCCTGCCTTACTATATGCAGATGACACTGCCATTTTATCTTATAAAGAATTGGGCTTAGAAAAGCATACTACAAAGAGGAGGAACTATCAATAAACTACCAAACGACTAAGCCTTTACTAGATGATGCATTAAACATCATTGGTGGATTGATAGACATGATATAGAACAGGGGAAGATCTTGAAATACCTAGGTATAGTACTTCAGTCGATGGAGGCCCAGATGCTCCAGGTTACTGAGAGTGCATGGAGACTGGCATAAGCTATCCTGAGATCTTCCTATTTGAAATGGTGCTCACATATTCCCTATGGAATCAAAATTTTCCAAGGCACGCAGTTATCTCAGCTCCTGTATGCCTATACCGAGACTTTCATACCTTGGAAGCAATCTGGTCTAAATTCCTGGCTAAACATTGAATGCCATTTTTAGAATAGAATCGGGGTAGGTATGACTTGAAGCCTACTCTTGTTACCAAGTAATATGCTTCTGGCTCAAGCTAAAAATTAATTCAACTAGATTAACCACCCTAATTCTTTTGGATTGCAGTTGAGAATAAATTACAACGTCTTGGTTTCTCCCCCTTAACAATATACCACCTTGGGTTCTTGGGAGCTAAAGAGATGCTTAAACAATAAATCTGGGACATAGCTGTTCAAGCTGAAACAGCAGTACTGATCCAAAAGTAGGGAATCATAGTCAAACCTTTGTGCCAGCAAACTATATGTCCTGGAATTCCCTAGATACCACAGAGCTTTAACCTTGGCCTGTTTTAACTTTCTTCCCTCAGCATTGCTGGAAGAGGGATTCTTGCTTATTTCCTACTCACAGTTTTCTGTGTTTCTGCCAACTGAATGCAGTTGAAACAGTAGAATATGTGCTATTATGCTATCTATTTTACAAAGACATTTATTCCATGTTCTATCTATGTTCTCAGGAAGATCTGATAAATTCTATACATATCTCCTTCTCAGTGACTATAATGAAACCACTTCTATGGTGGTCAGTTTCTTTGCTGAGGTTTTGTCTATAACAAAGCAGATATTCCAAACATTTTAATAACTTTTTAGTGTGTTCTATCTATAAGGTTATGAATTTTAACTCTTGTGTTTTAATTTTATATTTGTATGTAAACTATGCTGGTAAATTGCTTGGCTGATCTTCCATCAGAATAAATGTCTTTAATGATTTTTATTATTATTGTATTTTAGCTTGTTTAAAATTGTCTTAATTTTTTTCTAATGGTTTTTAAGACATGTGTTTGTTATGTACGCTTTTTTACCATGTTAGATATCTTAGCCTTTTTTTAATATGTTAGCTTTCTGGATTGCCCAAGCTGGCCTGATCTGGTCAAATCTCAGAAACTAAGCAAGGATGGGAGGGCACCAAGGAATTCCCAGGTTGTACTGCAGAGACAGGCAATGGTAAATCTTGTTTTAAAAACTTCATGGGGCTGCCATAAATTGACAGCGCTTTCAACCAGCTGCCTTGTTGGCGCTGATGAAAGGTGGGGTATACATTTTGTAAATAAATAATGCATTGAGGAATTTAGTGCTTTCCCTCTTCATATTCATATCTTCCTGGCACATTAACAGGTAAATAGCTGGAACACTTGTAGAACTTAGAGGCAAGCAGTTCTTTGGTTGAATGAAATCAAACAATTAGATGGCGGTATTTTTTTTACCGATATCATTTCCAACAAGAGCTGCATTTGAAACAGTTTGCAAACCATGTCATGCATTGTCAGATCAGAAGTACCCTCTAATGAGAAAGCAGCAATTCAATATGCTTGCAAGTAAGTAATATATTCTATGATTTCCATTTTGCTGTTCTAACAATTTCTCTCCCCGAAGTATTTTGTAAATTGGATGCTCCAGCGTGCCAATGGAGAAGCTGACAAATGCCTTAAGGCCATCTTGGTTTGCTGTGAGTAAAAGCATAGCAAGCATGCACCAGAGGCAGCCTGTGTCTTTATACTAATATTGGACTTTTACATGGGAGACTTGGAGATGGCAGAACTGTCGCTGGTGGGATCTGACAAGAAATCCACCTTTGAAAAACAGACAGGAAGCTTGCTTGGGGAGGGGGTGGGGAGGAAGGAGCATCAGGGAAAAGCTGTCTTTTATTTTAGGCCATAACAACACATCTATATAGTAGAGCCATTTGTAAAGGTCTAAAGGAGATTTATGCCACTAGTAAAAAAGTTTGAAAGGGCACTGCAATGACCTAGCTGGCAAAAGGAAAGCTTAAAACCACTGCTTAAAAAAAAATTATATTATGTGTGACACAATTTGTTCTACAATACTCCCTTTCAAGGTTTGTTTAGGCATATACAGTAGCCTGCAAAAGTATGCACCTCCCTCGGTGTTTATCCTGTTTCGTAGCATTACAACCTGGAAGTAAGTTGGCTGGGGGGGGGGGGACGACAAGGTTAGCACCATTTGATTCTCACAACATGACTACCACTTTGAAGGTGCAAAATCCATACAGGAAGCCTGGCAGCCAAACAAAGGGATGGATCAATACAACTAGCAAGGCAAGATCCTGCTGTTGTTGCAGAGTACATTGCAGGCCACGTATGTTACAGGTCATTCTGAGCCAACTGCAGGTTCAAAGCATCTGAAACAGGATTCCTACTCAACTACTGATGTCTCAGCCAGGGTGAACTCAACCTGTGAACTCTTGCTAAGCATCAGTCCCTCCCTTGAGTCACTGTGCTATGATGCTTTGCCTAGTGAGCCTCAATTCCTGATGTCTTATTTCAAACATTTCCCCAGTGGTGAGCACTGAGTTTTCATAGCTAAAAGCAGAACATAAGAGCTGTCAACCCCAAAAAAGCAGTAGTCTCTGCCTCTTGGCCTACCAAAAGTTAACTTTTCTTTTCTAGTTATAGACATCTGTGTATCCTTCTAAAGCAGCTGAAAGCTTTATATAAAGTCTTTAGTCTTTTATATAAAGACTTTAGTCTTCCATATTCATTCTGGGCTTTACCCTTTATGCTTTTCTCAGCACTTTGCTTATGCTTTCCTTCCCTCCTAAAATTTGACTTAAACTTCATGGGCTGAATCTGCACTTATTTTGTTTATTCCTATTGAATTCAGATCAATTTGAGCTCAGATCTTCCTCACTACTTTTCCCCGACTTGAAACAGAAAGTGCTCTGCACCATTCAGGGAGCTGAGAGAGGGGAGGGAGGAGGATTTCTCCTCTTTTGAAAGCCAGTGGAGAAGCAGCACGAGGGCTCTTTCTCTAAGGAGCGCGGGGGAGGGCGGGAGGGAGCTGAGCAGCCAGCCAGCAGCCTCTCAGAGAAGAGGCAAATCTCTGGAGCTCAGATTCCAGAGGGAAACAAAGAAAAAATAAATCTTGGGAGGAAAGTTTCACAACCAGGAAGCATTTGAACTGACGCCCTGACCAAGCAGGGCTTTTGTACAATGTTGAAGGTTCGGCAGCAAGTGAGTTTGGGGAAAAGCAGAGAACTGCACCTTTAGTCATGCGATTTTTAAAATATCAAGGGTTAAAAGCACTTCAGGTTATTGCAAAGAAAGGTAGGATCACTCCAGATCAATCATGTTTATTGCAGAAGGAAAATTTAAATCGCCCAAAATCAAAATGGAAATCACATTCCGTGTAGATGGCAGGGACTGAATAGACCTGGGATTGCAATAAAAGCTCTGTGCAGACTCCACCTAGGTCTCATCCAACAGGATGTTTCTCAGCTGAATTTTAGCCATGGCATGTCACTAAAACTGAAGACAGAATGGGTTGTCTTAACTTTGCCTCCATGTGGGACTGATTCCACTTGGAGGCGTAAAATGCACACCATCACCCACTTGCAAACACATGATAGTAAACCGCACATTTGCATGCTTTCTGATGGGAGACCCTTTCCACATTATTCTGCTGTCTCGTTGTGGTTTTTTGCCTCCCAACAAGGTGGCAGCAAAGCATGAAAAACCCAGAGTTTCCCCCCAGCTCCTTGGGTTGTCAATCACAAAAGCCACCAATCCACAGTGGTGGTTTTGGGGACTCCAACTTCTGCTTCTCCCCCTCCCAAGTCCCAAAATTAATTTTAAAAAATACACTTCTGTTTTGCCGTGTGGGCACACCACAACAGTAAAACATTAAAAAAAACCCTTACACTTCCACGTTGCCATGTGATCACGCCACAACAATAAAACATTTATTTAGATAGCTTTTGGGGGATTCTTTGTATGATGATCTGTCTTTATGTTCAAGTAGATTTGTGATAGGCTGGCCATGGTAATTGGACCCCGATGGTTGTGTGTTAACAATGAAGATTTCAAACACAGAGCACGGATGCTAAGCTAAGAGCTGCTTCATCACACACACACCCTCTTTCCCCATTCATACTTCACCACCAGAAAATACAACAGGAATGTGTTTTAGATGCCAATATTATTGTGCACGCTGAAAAGAACATTTTATTTTAACTGAGGGCATGTTGCGTTGCAGTCCCGTGGCTATGTGGAAACGGGGAGGGGAAAGCGGGTGCTAGGTCGGATACAACGCTACCAAGACTGTCATGCGTTTCTCCCTTCAGATGGGCTTTACTCCAATTTGCAATGCAACAAGAAAGGTACATCGGACAGGAAGGCCTGGAGGATCATTGTCCATGGGGTCGCGATGGGTCGGACACGACTTCGCACCTAACAACAACAACATTTTTGAACTAAAACTGAATTCGGGGGGTCTGATTGGCTGGTTTAGCAAAGAATTATCCTATGATTGTATTTGGATGCTGTGACACAGTTTACTAATGTAACAGGATTAACTTTTGCTTATATATTCTCACTGTCATGATGGTCAGTTCACAGTCTGAGGAAGAGTGCTTGCACTCGAAAGCTCACACCTTGAATAAATCTTTGTTGGTCTTAAAGCTGCTACTGGACTCTGATTTTATTGTACAGATTACGTGTGTGTGTGTGAATAGATAGGTAGAGAGAAAGCACCATTCATATTAAAAAGAAAAGAGCTAAAATCACAAAAGTGTCACCTTGAATTTTGTAACCATGCATCAAGTATAATTGAGAAGAGCAGTTATAATGAAAGAAGGATGGGGTGAGGGAAAGAGCCACATCTATTTATATATCAGAGAAATGTTAATTCTTCATAATTAGAGTCTTTCCCTCAGTTCACCTATACTAAGCATGGAAATACAGACATGATCTATAAAATGTTCTTTGACAAAATAGTCTTTGATATCCAACATGCAAATCATTGCACCACACCTGGAGATTGACAACCCTGCCAGGAAAGCTTGCAAGCTTCATTTCAGGTAGCACTTATGACAGGGTGAACTGTTTGGGAAGAAGTTGGCTGTGTAATTTTTATCTTTGTTTTTAACTCTGTTTTGTGTAAATAGTTTTTATTTTATTAATGTGTACACGTACGCCTGTGTGTGTATATATGTGTGTATATCTATAAATTGCTGTTTCAGTTGAATTAGATATCTGGGTCTTGAGCAACCCAAGTCTTTTATTTCTATGAGCACTTCTGACAAAGACTCAGGCCTCCCCCTGCCCCCACTCGGCTGGCTTCTATCTAGGGCTGCCATGTATTCTGGCAGCTTGGTGGGGTGGTGGGGGAGGGAGACAATGGAATGAGTTAAAAATCACTACAACATTGATGTGATGAACTACATGAGATGAAATGCTCTAGGATTCACTGGAAGCGCTATGGTAAAACTACAGAGATTCTGATGAATCCTACAGTGTTACACTGACAGCATGACATCACTTCCTGATTCACCCAGACCTGAAGCCATGCTGTCAACATGACAATATCCTATCATGTCCTTGCTCACTAGTCTCCCTCCTGGCGCCAACCACCAGCTAGCAACCCTACCTCTATCTACAAGATGAATAAAGAAATCTCTTAATGTCTTTTATGCAAAGAATTATGCAACCAAAGGGTGAGATTATCATCTTTCTTCCCATGTGGATAGCAAGCACCTAATTCTTAAACTTCAGGTAAACAAGAATTGCTCCTTTCCCATGGTAGACCTCCATATTTCACATTAGTTTATAGAGTCTGTACTTCTACATTTCTAGGCTTGTCTGTAGGATTTCCAGATCCCTTGTGGTAACTGGTAAGAGACAAGGACTTACCATGAGTTACAAGACCCAGGTTATGTTGCCAGTGATCTGGTGCCACAACTCTCAACATGTACTGGAAATGACATCATCCCACTGGAATGTTCTAAAGATGCTCTGGCCATTTGGGCAAAGACTTTATGGACCTCCAGTACATGCTGGAAGTGACACAGCCACATTGCTGGTTATGTCACTTGGGTCTCCCTCCTGCTTCTGGTAAGTCCCCCCACTCAGCATCTGATCGTAAGTGGGCCTCAGGTTAGGGGGCTGGCAAGCCACATTAGTCCAAATAAGAATAACCAAGTTGTCTAAGAAAATAAAAACATGTATAATAAAACTGCATCTAAAAACCATTAAAACCAACAAAATCATTTAAATAATTAAACCCATGGCTAAAATATACATACAAAAATAAAAATGACAAATAAAACAATGGGAAGGAAGGATGAATTTGCTTCATTAAGGCAAAAAAATGATAACTAAGGCTCACAAGCTTTCAAGTTCTGAAAACTTTTCTTCAGGATGGATGGGGAGAAGGGAATTAAAAGCTGTTTCAGCCTGTGATCTTGATTTTTTCTCTCTGGTCCGGGTATGAGAGCTACGCAAATTTAAGGCTACAGGAAGGAATTGATGTCAACTGCACTTAGCCTTGTTGGAAGACAATAATATTAACCACAAAAGAAACCATTAATATTCCCTTGTGTTTTTCCCATGAGTGTCTTACACCACGTCTCCCATTTCTCAAAATGTCCAAAGTCTTGATTTCTTCTCCGAAGTGACTTGTCTTTGCAACTTGATGATGACAAGGGGCAATAGACATGAACACTACCAGGTACTTTCTTCTAGCTAAAGTAAACAATTTCTGTTTATTTATTTATATTTATATTCCACTTTTTTCTTAATTGGAGACTAAAAATGGCTAAAGATGTTCTTCTCTCCCATTTGATGTGAAGTACATTATGTGACTGGTCCAAAGTCACCCAGTAAGCTTCCACGGTGAGAGTAAGGATTTGGATGTAGGTCTCTCAGGTCGAGTCCAATATTCTAATCCAGCCTTCCTCAACATTTTTACCATTGAGAACCCTGCCTACCCAGGACCCCTTCCCTTCGTATCCCCTCCAGGCCCATCATTGGCCATGGGGGGGGCAGGTTGATATGACTCCTGGTTCACTAAGGAGTATGAGATAACAAAGTAAGTGGCATGTGGCTAGAGTGCCAGTGTAAGGCACCCTTATGCTGTGCAGAGTACAGCAAAATTTCATGCCTGTGAGATGGTAGAGATGGCTCCTAAGCAATCTAGTTTTTCTGAGTTGTAAAGGGGTTTCTTTATCTTGATTTCATTCAGTCTGGAAGCTTGCTGTTGATCATATGCATAGTACCGACAGAGAGTGGGCAGGAGTGCTACAGTAAGGCACTTACACTATTACTTCTGTTTGGTTGTGCCACAGATTCCACTTTCTGTTCCCTTTTGTGCTACAGATTGCTGACCCATGCTCCATGCAGGCAGTGGGAGGTATTGTATGGTAAGACAGAAAACCATATCTATCCATTGCTTCAACAATATTTGTGAATACAGTCCTTGGCAGTCTTAGCAGGTTTGCCAGCTCCAGACTGGGAAATATCTGGATATTGGGAAAGGGGAGACTGAGAAAGCGGGGGAAAGTGATGGAGAGGGGAAGACTTCAGTGCTGTCTAATGGCATAGTGTCCACCATCTAAAAAGTCACTTTCTGCAGGGGGACTGCCCTCTGTTCCCTGGAGATCTGCTGTAATTCCAGGAGATTTCCAGCCACCACTAGGAGGTTGGTTACCTTAAATCTTAGGGCCTTATGAAGAGCAAATATCCTCCCATTCAACAGACTCTTCATATGGGCTAAAGCCTTAGACTTTATAGGCTAATCAGATAATTTTAAAAGGTTACAAAGCTAAAGGTTTAGTTTAATATAGTTCTCATTCCATACATAACATCCATCTGAAGCTGAGGTAATATGAAAGCTTCGTTTCCAAAGAAAACTAGTTATTAGTGATACTTCATCTTGTCCTTTGCAAATCAAACAGACCAGCAGTCGAAAATAAGTGCTTTACATGACAGAAATCAGATTGGTTTTGTAAAAGAAACAAATAGCTGCCAAGGAAGAGAACAATGTCAGGGTGTGTTTTAAACATATATCAGGTAATTTCTGTCTTTTAACATAAAATCAATTTGAATTAGCATTTGTTAATATTTTTAGAGCACTGTGTTTGAAGCATAATGGGATTCTTATCCCTCCAAAAATCAAAGAGTAATTCTCCATTCTAAATCTTCTGTGATATAAAAATGATGGGGCTTTTTCTAAAAAAAGTACTGTCAGCTGCATATTACATGTAGCAAAAACTCTGGGGTTGATTTTTCATCATGCAATTAATGAAAAAAATTAATTAATTCTCTGCTTTCTGGAGAATGTATATCCATTAATTAAGAAAAAAATTGTCAGAGGGATGAGAGAAGAAAAGATTAAGCCATACGTAACATGTTTCACAACGCTCACTGCACTTTTAGCTGTGATAATGAGGGACGGATAAAATCTGCACAGAACAGGATAGAACTGGTGCTAAAAATATCCCTAGATGACCAAGTTTATTTGGAAGAATAAAAAGGATTCAGGATAGTCTGTATTTGTGTTAATTTGATATAATTTAAAAAATGCCTTGCACAGGACTCAGGAATGGTGGCATAAAAATCTCCTAAATTAATAAATCTAGTATCAATTTATTGCACTCTTTCTTTTATGTTAATGTACCTATTTAAGTACTTTTTAAATGCTTTTTTACATAATGAAGATCAGTCACAGATTAGGCCAATTCTCTGATGTAAACACATGACTAATGTGTAGCACAATGGCAATGGATTATGAGATGCGCAATCAGTCTCAGAGCGTCATATCTCGGAGAGGAAGCCTCAAGTTGCTTTAATGGTACAGAAGTACTCACACCTACTACAAGCAGGGGAAAGGAACTGTGCACGGTGTCAACACTTTCATGAAAACAGCCAAGCAGATAGATCAGAACTATGGCATCTGTCAGGTTTCCGGCCTGGCCATGGGGTAAAGACAGTGCTAGTCACCCTGACGGACGACCTCTGCCACCAGTTGGACCGAGGCGGGTCGGCACTAGTGATATTACTAGACCTCTCAGCAGCGTTCGACACAGTTGATCATGAGATTCTAGCTCGCCGCCTCATCAATGCCGGAATACGAGGGACAGTCCTTCAATGGCTAATCTCCTTCCCCCGGGATCGTGGACAGAGGGTCGCAATAGGAGAGAGAACATCGGACCCCCAACAACTTACTTGTGGGGTCCCACAGGGGCGGTCCCACAGGGGCTCTCTCCTATTCTATTCAATATTTTCATGCGCCCTCTCACACAACTGGTATGGAAGTTTGGGCTGGGTTGCCATCAGTATGCAGATGACACCCAGCTCTTCCTCCTGATGGATGGCTGCCCTGACTCTTCCCCAGAAACATTAGCCAGCTGCCTGGAAGCAGTGATGAGCTGTCTCAGGCAGAGTCACCTGAAGCTCAATCCTTCAAAGACGGAGGTCCTGTTGCTGAGTAGGAGGGTCCAAGTGAAGAAGCTCGCCTACCTACCCTGGATGGCATAGAGCTTACTATGGCTCACTCGGCCAGGAATCTGGGTGTGATCCTGGATGCTTCCCTCACAATGGAAGCCCAGATCACGAAGGTAGCACAGCTGGCATTCTTCCATCTCTGTCAAACCAAGCTACTAGCGTCCTACTTGGCCCAAGAACACCTAGCAACAGTGATCCACGCGACACGGTCACCTCCAGGCTGGATTTCTGTAACTCGCTCTACGCAGGCCTGCCCTTAGCCTTGACCCGGAAACTACAGCTGGTCCAAAATGCAGCGGCCAGGATCCTCACAGCGACACCATGGAGATCCTACATCCAGCCCATACTACATCAATTGCAATGGTTGCCAGTTGAATTTCAGATCAGGCTAAAGGTTCTGGTAATTACCTTCAAGGCCATACACAGTCAGGGCCCAGTGTACCTGAGGGACCGCCTCCCTGCCTATGCCCACAAAAGAGCTTTACGCTCTGCCACCACCAACCGGCTAATGGTCCCTGGCCCAAAAGAAGTTCACCTGGCCTCGACCAGGGCCAGAGCATTCTCTGTACTGGCCCCCACCTGGTGGAACGAGTTCCCAGAGGAGATAAGAGCCCTGACGGAACTAAAACAGTTCCGCAGGGCTTGCAAAAGGGAGCTCTTCCACCAGGCATTTGGTTGAGGCCAGGCCAACCAACCAACATCTGCAGGGCCCCTGCCCCCCTCTTCCCAGAAACCCACTAAGACTCCTGGATCTGTTCGAGTTACCACTCTTTATGTTATGATATACTGTTATGTTATACTGTCTCTGGTTTATCAATTAATAATATGAATGTTACTAGAAATATAGCCCATTGCAGTCCGAAATGCAATGGGCGCTAGCAGCCCCCAGGAGTGAGAGTGGGTATGGGGGGGAGTACCTTGCTGGAGTCCTGGTCTTTCGGTGGCGGCGAGCAGCTGGTGAGCGGCTGCAGTCCTCGCTGGAGTTGGCCGGCCCGGCAGAAGCCGGGAGAAGCCTCTTCTGCCAGGGCCGGGGCAGCAGCGAAGGAGCGCCTGGGCCGGCCCCGGCAGAAGCATCTGCCATGGGTTCCCTCGGGCGGCGGCCTGACGCGGCGAGGCCGCTCCGCCAGTTGGGAGAAGGTGGCGCGGCCCACCACTCACCCGTGGCTGTCTGTGTGGGTGAAGCAGGCAACGGAGAGCCGCGCGCCCATTGGCTGCTTGGGGCGGGATGGACACTCGGAGGGGCCAATCAGGAGCCGCTTTGCGGCTCCTGATTGGCCCCCCCGAGTTTTTATCCCGGATAGGGCCTGCCCTAACTCCTCCCACAGTGCCCTTACTGCTTTATTCAGTCCGTGGCACTCCGCGGCACGGGGCTGTTTAAAGATTATATGTATGGTTTCATGTATTGTTTCAGTTATATGTAAACCGCTCTGAGCCTTCAGGGAGGGCGGTATATAAATATGAATAAATAAGTAAATAAACAAACAAATAAATAAATATAACAACCATTTATGTGTCTCCAACTCTCTCCAGTCTGATGAAACACCATTGACAACAACTCTTTGAGTGCGGTTCTCTAACCAATTCCCTATCCACTTAACTATCTGAAAATCCAGATTGCAGTCCTTCAACCTATCCATTAGAACATCATGGGGAACCTTGTCAAAAGCTTTACTAAAATCCAAGTAAATGACATCAACCTGATCCAGCAAACCTGTTACTTGGTCAAAAAAGGAAACCAGGTTGGTCTGGCAGGACCTGTTGGAGACAAATCCATGCTGACTTCCTTGGATCACCAAATTGTCCTCCAGATGTTTGCAGATCACTCCCTTTAATATCTGCTCCATTATCTTCCCCACAATATTGCACAAATATTGTGTGCAATCAACCCAAACTGAAGTTTATGATGGAAAATGTATGAAGCTGAAATCAGACCAGGTCACTTAGCCTTCAAGTCTGACATTACAGCCAGAAAAGCATCAAGAGGTTTCTGGTACTATTCGGAGTGGACAGATCTAAGGCTGAGGCAATGTGAAAGCTCGTGGCTTTACAATGTCAGTATCGCATATTAATGCAAGTTAATGCTCTTCTTAGTTTCCTATGGGACTGAAGAGATGTCTGCACCACATTGCCATGGCAACACATGGATGCATATTCATTTCGTCTAAGGCTGCAACTGTTTCGTAAGCAGCTCTTCTGAATGCCTCACAGGAAAAGGCTTAAAAATTAAAGGGGTGGAAAGGCTTTTTAAAAATGCAAAACCCAGGTCCTCTTCACCTAAAAAAGCCTCTGAGAGCACTTGAGCTAACCTCCACTCCAGGATCCAGCTGATAAAATGTCTCCACTGAGACTGGCACAGTCTCTAGGTGGCCTCCCCATGTCCTTATCCTATGACATTGATTTGTATACATGTGTTGTGACTCTCTAGCAGGTGATTCATTATGAGGTCAGTGGGAAAGGAGGTTTGGCGGAGGATTTGGTGGGAATTTGAATTGCTTCTATATAATGTGCCAAATGTCCATTAAGGAAGTAAGCCTAGAGCCCAATAATATATATTTACTGGTATTCAACAAGTAAATTAAATTATAAACTTTTCCAGTATGAACCAGCGTGAGATTTTATTGCACGTTGGGTTGTGTAGCATGATGCTATTGGGTCTGGAAACTATGGTCGGTTTAGAAATGGGTCCTACTTCAAAACATTTGAGAATGACAGCACTATGGTAAGTCCAGCGTGGGAATGCTTCCTGACCTCCTGGTGGCTGCTGCTTCTTGTGATGAAACGGGAGTTCCCCATCAAAACATACAATGTAGGTAGGATTTCACAGGGGGAAACTCCTTCGGTTGCAGCACAGTGCTCCACCAGGGGATCCAACCCCATGGCTGCCTCTTGAACAATAGCCCCATGACATATTAATCTTTCCTTCATGGAAAACAAATTTGTACTGCATACTCAGCCAATGGAAATCAAACTAGGTCCTAGACTATTAAGCATAAGGGAAGATTGGAAACACTTAATCCTGAGCTGATTTTGCAGTAATTCGAGAGAAAGGCTGCCTCTCTTTTTATCTTTCCATGGTAGTTCTAATGCAGGCTTTCTCAACCAGGGTTTCATGAAACTCTGTTTTTGTTTGTTTGTTTGTTTTTTGACAGCCCTGGAAGGGTACACTTGATCATAGCCAAAAGGGTGAGAAGCCAAATGGATGGAGTTAATTAACTGTTTATATGTATTTTAAATTTGTCAAACATTTATTGAGTGATATGTCCATATATGGCCATGTTGACTCACCTTCCCCTCCCAAAATAGTCAATGATGGGTCTGGAAGGGGTGGGAAGGAAAGGGGCCCTGGGTGGGCAGGTGCACAGCTAGGCTTCCCAACCATAATCTGCACAACTGTGCCACTTCTGGGGTTTTTTGAAGCTTGAAGAATGTTTCATGGGGTTCTCAATGGTACAAAAAAGCTGAGAAAAGCTGTTCCAATGTATGTTTGAAGGGCCACCTTCTTTTGCAAGCAGTCACAGGTAAGCTTCTTCTCATTATAACTTTGCTAAAAATAAGTAGAACTCAGCAAGCAGGGAACTGCAACAGGAGCACCCAACAATGGTACACGTGTTTGCGGCCCTGGCAGATGCTGGACCATCCAAATGAATGCAGTATAAGCTTGTGCCCTTCTGTATTTGTAATTTGTAAGCTTATAAACTGTAATGTGTAAAATAGTCCTGGGAAGTTTCACAATCTTTCATTTTAAGGGGATGACTTTGATTGCAAGGCATGCATACTTCCACCAGTTGAGCAACTGCCTTTGTGAGATGAATTTAAATTCTCAAGAAAATCACAGTGTACATATAACATGCCTGCTGGTCCTCAGCAATGCGTGTTCAACTTCACACAAACAAAAAGTTGGTCCAGTTCCTCTAGATGTCTGCCATTTCACAACATCACAGAGAATGACATGAGAAGCCTGTGAACCTATTTAAAAAGCTTTGATGGGAAATGGGGGTAGGGATAATAAAATAAAACATAACAAAATGCAGAAGCCTGTACAGAAAACGGTCCTTCTTTGCAGGAGAAGCTTGCCAATATTTTTGCTGGCTTCCTTCTTTTTTTTAAAGGTCATGGGGGGAGGCTTTCTACCTCCTAGACTTACAGAGGAGAGAATGAATCATTACAACTCTGTACAATGAAGCCTGCAAACCCAGACTCTTCTCAGCTTATGATCCTTTGAGAGAGTGATGCTTTAAAGCTGCTATTTTAATCTAGATTTCTGATCTCAAATTGAAAATCTTTAGTGAACACTTCCCTTTAGGTCCTCTAAAAATGACAGTTCTTCCAACTCTTTTTAAGCTCAGTCAAGAAATCAGATATACCCTTCTCGTTTTCTTAGTGACGCCAAAAAAATAAATAAAAATCACCAAGATAGGAATTTTGCTTGGGGATCCTAGCACTTGCGAAGCTCTGCTATCTAACTGTTCCATGCTACCAGACCAGCTCTAAAAATACAAGTTTCTTTGGGACTACCAGCTTCCTTATGTCCCCCAAAGGAGATTAAGATGCATTGGACAAAACTTGCTCAAGATCCCCAGCCCCAAAGACGTAAAACTGGCTTCAACTGACCTGGAAGAATACTCTACCCACTAGGGGACCTAGGGCATTACTGCAGGGCCTGCAAGATGGAGCTATTCCACCAGGCCTACGGTTGAGGCTGGAATCAGTACTGAATTCTGGCCTCCCTGCTCAAAACATCAGCCAAATAATCACCAGATTGCACTATTCCCCTCACTAGAGGAGAGGAAGTGGCTTTGAAATTGATCTCATTTTAAACTGAATAGCAAATTAATTTATGATTTTAATGTTTCTGCTGACAATGATTATTGTAGCATTTTATTGTTCATTACATATGTTGTTACGCGCCCAGGAGAAGGACAAGTTATAAGTTTTATGATGATGATGTTTTCCAGACAATTAATGTCTTTTCTAGCCAAACTTTAGAAAACAGTTCTTCTTTTATTCCACTAATGTTAGGTTAATGCATAGCCAGATCAACAAACATAAAACCACCATTCTTTCCTGTGTCTGGAAATGTTGCTTAAATGAAAGTTTGGAAACAGAAGCCAATTCTTAAGAATTTGGGGCTCATACAAGAAGAGGGTGCTCAAATGTCAATTAACAAAAGCAGTAGGTGACTGGCTGGACCAGAGAGAGATAACCCCGTTCTTCATGTTCACCCCTTGTGCCCCCAAATGCTGTCAAGTAGATCACATGTGCACCTGGTGCTGGCTAACACATTTTCTGTGTTACAGTTTCTGACTGCCCATTGGAGATATGATTGGCCAGGCAGATTGAAGCAACATTGCTTCAACAGCAGCCGCCTTCACAATGTTGGTTTGATTATTTCTCTCTCCTAGTGTATTTTTAAAATTACACCTCTTCTCTCTGGCACTTGGGCTTATTCTGTGTGGCTCCACCTTCTGTGGTACCCATTTTGTAATTGCACCCTCTACCCTGGGTCAGAATCACGAAGGTGCCCGCAGGCTCAAAAAGCTTGGAGGCCCCTGATGCAGCATAGAGAAGTAGCAATGGAATACATACACAATCCAGTTTAATATGAACTATTTCATGAAGATTAATTAACAACCATGAATCCACTAGATATCTAAATCAGCTTCTGATTCTACTCCATTAGCCACTGATCTCAATCAAACAGCGATTGGGAACTTCAGCCATATGGGGTCCTGGGACAATTTGGTTGCCCTGCCTGCTTCGCTGGGGACTAGCAGTGCCACTTTACTACTTAGCCTTACTAAGCGCTGACTAAAGAATATGCCATTTCCAGTATTATGTATTTTGATTGTGACAAAATACTACAAGACTGAAAGTTCAGCTTGAGCTTATTTCATAGTTGCTTGAGGGAAAAAACAGGAAATATCAAATTTTAATATTATAGATCATAGGCACAGCAGCATTACAATGAACTCTTGTAAAGCTAGTAATGCACAATAAAGGTCTCACCCATCTCAGATTAATATTTACAAGTTTCTTTACAAGTATGTAGCCTGGATCCAGGTTAAATTTTCCAGTGATTAAAGGGGATTTTCACCAATTCCCTCTTCCTGATGCAGACCACCAGCCCTGCTTTTCTTGAAGGTCTCCTGTCCCCCCAGGAGTTGGGAAAGGAAGAACTTTTAAAAGCACCTTAATGAGTGGGAAAGTTAGTCTGGATCCAGCCCTGTGTGTGGATTACTTCACTGATTTATAAACCTTAACGTTATACTGAAATTATATTATCAGAACCAAATTCAGAACCATTAAGAATTTTCCTCCTTTTGGATATGATATAATGTAAATACTTAGACCATGATTCAAATTGAGCACAACACTTCCATAAGAAATTCTGCAAAACTGCTTTTATGACACATAGCTAGGTTCCCCCCCCCCATTCCTGTGCAGCTGAAATATTGAAAATGGTTTGATTTTTTTACAATACTTTTGCTCTGTTTAATACTTTATCTTCCCCGCCACCCCTTGTGCCCTTTATACAGAGTACTGAATCTGAAATAGTTTCCAAGGCAGAATGAGATGTTATGAAAAAGGCCAATAGAGCTCATGTTATTAGGCACAAATCCCGAGGTTCAGTTTCGGATATCAACAATTAAATAATCTTTAAAAACATGCTTGGAGCAAAAAAAGATCCTGGAGGGCTGCTGCCAGTCAAAGTTGTCAACCATGAGCTAGATGGCCTAGTAACCAAGTTGGTAGGATCTCTGTGTGACTGTGGGGATGAAACTGGAAAGGGTGAAGCATACTGTACATTTCTTTCTACAGCATTATTATTAATATATATTTACCATATCTGGATAACTATTGTAGGTGCGGCATTTTTTTAACTGAAATGCTTGGCATATTTACATGAGCAAAGTCTGCTATTATAAGCCACAAGGACTTGAGGGATGTATTTCATTTCCCCGCACTATTTCCTCTTTCCCTTTCCTGAAAGCCCCCATAGCTTCTCCTCTTTTCCAGCTTCCTTCTTTCCTTCTCATTCGAGCTAACTCACACTTTTCTGCCCCTCTGTCTTCAACATTCCTCCTTCCCCCAGCAAATCTCTATCAAGGAAAACATTGGCTTTATTTTGTGATCACAGAATCATAGAGTGGGAAGGGGCCATACAGGCCATCTAGTCCAACCCCCTGCTCAACGCAGGATCAGCCCAAAGCATCCTAAAGCATCCAAGAAAAGTGTGTATCCAACCTTTGCTTGAAGACTTCCAGTGAGGGGGAGCTCACCACCTCCTTAGGCAGCCTATTCCACTGCTGAACTACTCTGACTGTGAAAAACTTTTTCCTGATATCTAGCCTATATCGTTGTACTTGAAGTTTAAACCCATTACTGTGCGTCCTTTCCTCTGCAGCCAACGGAAACAGCATCCTGCCCTCCTCCAAGTGACAACCTTTCAAATACTTAAAGAGGGCTATCATGTCCCCTCTCAACCTCCTTTTCTCCAGGCTGAACATTCCCAAGTCCCTCAACCTATCTTCATAGGGCTTGGTCCCTTGGCCCCAGATCATCCTGTCTTGCCCCTTCACAGCTTCAATCACCATATGGTGGGTCAAGGGTTGTTATTGCTATGTGTTATGATTGTTGTTGTTATCATGATTCAATGTATATCCTCCACGTTTTGTGTAAACCACCCAGAGCCTCATGGGAGGGCGGTATAGAAATACAAGCAATACAATACAATACAAATATTTAAGTATCCAACAACAAGGCTGACTTCACTATTGGAATATAAGGTACAAATATGGGCCTGCAATACACATTTGCAGTGGCAGGGGGATTCCTTCCACTTTCTTGCCAGACCCAGTGCAACTCAGAGGGTGCACCACTACTGATAGGCCCAGCATAAATTCTGGGTTGCATTGTGGCATACCCAATGCAGCTCCTGGGCTGCATGGCCACTTCTGATAGGCCCAGCACAGTTCCCAGTGGGCCTGGCACAAATGGCACAGTTCCCAGTGGGCCTGGCACAGCTCCCAACTCACATGACTACCATTGCTGATCCCTGGTACCACCACTGCTACTGGGCCTACCTCTGGCACCAACAGAGGTAAGCATGTTCTTGGAAATGGACTTTTGAATAGAACATTATTGCAGTCGGAGTGACAAGGAAATATGCCATGTATTCACTGAGCTGTTCTACAACAGTGCTTCTTCTCACACACTTAGTTTAAATACATTTAGCAGAGCCTATTAAATGATAGGAGAAATAAATAATTTTCCCCATGCATGTCACTGGTTTAAGGCAAATGTCAATGAAATATCTGAGGTTGTACAGACTGAATGGTGAATTATAGCCTTAAAATTCTTTCTGTAACTCAGTTTGGGTTGATGAGGTGGAATCTGTTAGTCACACAAGCAGAAGACAAATATCTTGGATATATAATGAAGTCAGGCTTCTTGACAATGGAGTCTTACACTAGTTTCTATTTTTAAAAACATTGTACTGTTGATGAAGGTTCTCGGTTACTGAATTGCTGTTAGGAACCTGAGATTCCACCTGCTAATTAAGATCTCCAAATCAGGGAGCAATAATTTGAATATCACACTGGGTTTTTTAAATAATCCTGACATGATCACAACTGTTAAAAATAAAACCTTGGAATAAAACAACACAGCAATTGGGATGTGACAGGAAGTGTATACTTAATGGACTTGAAAGAAATTATCGTTCTGAGTCATTTTCACAAAGTCCAGATCACAGGTTCTTCTTCCCTAATGCCTCCTGCTGACACCTTTTTTCAGACATATATATGAATTTATTTATTTCACTTATTTATAGTTTGTTGTTATACCAAATTGAGGCCTTCAAACTGAGTGGCAACAACAATCAAACAAAATAAGAGAACACAAAGGTAACAAGGAGCAGATCCAGTGGCCGAGGACAACAATGACACAGACACAATCCTAAGCACAGTTACACTGTCCAGTGACAAAAACCTAGCACCAGTCATTAATCAAATTACAAAAGTTTGGAGAGGGAAAGAAAAAGGGTTATATGTGACATATAAAATTAAATGTGAAAGTACCAAAGAAAATGTAGCAAAGGGGACTATTCAAATTAAATATCTAGATATCTACAATACTCACAGAAATTTATGTTACTTTCAGATACTGCTCAGTTCCTATTGATGTCAACAAAGCCAGGTGGTATCAGGGCCCTGTGGCTTAAAATAATTCTGCAGGGCCTGCAAGACAGAACTGTTCAACCAGGCCTATAGTTGATGCCTAAGAAGACCACTAATCAGCAGACCACCCTATGTAAACACAAAGGATAACATCTGCACACCCACCTAACAGTTAACAGCAAGCGATGGGATCTCTGTCAAAAGCTTTGTTAAATTCCATGTAAGCAACATTGACAGCATTCCCATGATCTAGTAAACTTGTCAATTGATCAAAGAAGGAAACAGGGTTTGTCTGGCAGGACACTCACCTTCCTCCACTCTTGTGGCATATCTGCCATCCTCCATGCGGTCTTGAAGATGACGGACAAAGGCTCTGCACTCCTGGCTGCCCATCATACGACCTGGGGGATCTGTACTCATCCAATGCAGCCAGGTGCCTCTTAACCATCTCACTCACCATGTCACCCAGCAGTCTGGATGCCATGCTTTGCCCACTACCATCTCCATATAAGCCTGTTCTCTTCTTCAGGGGAAGACAACTGCAGCAAAATAGGCACTGAACCTTTCTGCTTTCTCTGTCCTCAATCAGAGTTTCTCCATTTGACTCAAGAGTGGTCCTGTTGCCTCATTAACCTCACAGTTGCACGTTTAGTCTACACAGGAAGCCATTAGAACTAGGTGGATCCCACCAAAATATCTGCGGAGATTCAGAATGCCTCTTGTTTTCTGCACCTCTCATTCTTGTGCACAAATGTGTATAAATGAAGAGCTGCCAAGTGGGCTGATCACACTGATAGATTTCTAACAAGGCAAGACCAAACAATTTCTTTCTAGCATCCTTAGCAACACAGGAATAAGGATTTTAATATTAGTTAATTAAAATTGTCAATAGTCTCTTGTCTCTCTTCCCCCTTGCAAGGACACCTGGAAGAAGACACAAATCCAGCCCTTCAGTTTTAAAGGAAAAGAACTGAGTGAGCAATTCTATTCTCTATAACAGGCAGTAACTTCCACAGCTGGGAAGTATAATTACCAAATGCCCTTTCTCCCAGCCGCTCAAGGTTATAAGTAGGACTAACTAGTGGGGCTGCGCTGCTGAATCTGCAAAAACAAACTACAAAGCTTCCCAAAGGCATCACCCTCCCCGCCCAGATCTGAAACCAAATTGGAATGCATTGACTTCTAAAATATTAATTCATAACTAACTCATGATGTAATGCCACAGATACCTACTTTAGATAATGTCCTCTGTTGAAAATAAGTGTCCTCAGATTTAATCTGAATGAAAACCCTATCTGGTAACTCAGATGGTTCCCTGTAAATGATCATCAACACAGAAATGTTTATAAAATGAGCCTGTTCTCTCGCTGTGCGTTTATTCATGAATCAGCTAAGGCTGAAGAGAATGGGAGAAGAAGGGCTAGCTTTATTTGTTGGTGAGATGACTTTTACTTGCACATATAAAGCACGGCTGCACTTGTGGACAGAGATGAGAGGTGAAAGTTCAGTTGTGGGTATAACCATTCCAAGTACCTGTGCATGTGTACTACCAAGATTTTACACTGATACTCAAGAAAGAAAATTTACACCTAGTATTAGAAATACCCACCCATCAGTCAGACTACTACACAGTGCAGAAAGACTTTGAACGGCATGAGGAATCTTGAAGGGATCCAGGCAACATTTTCAGGTTATCTTGACTACATACCCTCAGCAAATTAGTTATACAAACTGGGTCAGATTTTATTGGCCTGCCTTGTATAAGCAAAACATCAGTCAGAATTATGTCTGATGAGTATTAAACTACGCTCCTCCACTCTGAAAGCTCCACAGAATATCATTTCACCGTTGCAACCACTACCGCTAAGACAATTCTTAGAGGTAGTGGTTGCAACAGTGAAATGATATTTCCACACGGAGGAGTAAAACACAAGTGGCTTCCTGCTTGCAAATGTGGGATGGTAAATCTTGCATTTGCAGCCCTCCAGATGGGGAAACCCCTTCAGCTTTTCCTCTCTGCCCTGTCACGGCTTTTTGCCTCCTGATTAGGCTGCAAGGTGAACTTCTTGCTCAGCTCCTTGGCTTGTCAATTACAACAAGCCACCAATCACATCACTTCTTATATATTTATGTGTATAAGCACAACCAGAACGGCCTCTAGATTAAACCGTTTTCAATTTTGTTTTCCTCAGTGGTTGTCCTTCTTTAAATTGTATTATATATATGTGGCCTTTGGCTCTCAGGTTTGGGGAGGTCTGTTCAAAAGACTCATCCCCTTTTGAGCAGACCTCCCCAAACCTGAGAGCCAAAGGCCACATATATATAATATAATTTAAAGAAGGACAACCACTGAGGAAAACAAAATTGAAAACGGTTTAATCTAGAGGCCGTTCTGGTTGTGCTTATACACATAAATATATAAGAAGAGATAAGAAACGTTTGTTTGTATTTATTGTGGAATTGTTTAATATAGCCCGGGATAGGTTCTGTTTTCTGTTACAATAATTTTGAACTGTCCCTTTCTTTTCGTGGTGTACACCAATCACATCACAGCAGTTATCTCGTGGACTGAAACTCCCCCCCCAGCACTGAAATTAATTTTTTAAAGGCACTTCCACATAGCTAATTAATTTTTTAAAAGGCACTTCCACATAGCTATGTGATAATGCCACAACACAGATACATTTTTAATAAAAATCAAAACTGCTGTGTTGTTATGGAGAAACATCAGAATGATACAGCATCCCCCCCTTTGGGATTTGTGTTCTTTTGGACTTCATTTGTATCTGGGTGGATTTCTGAGACACTGCACATGGTCCCTGGAGCCCAAGAAGTCATTTTGTGTAAATGGTTGGCTTAAAAACAGAGCACTCGGGCTCCTGTATGATTGGGAGAAGGCTGCCCAATCACATACCCCTCTTTCCCAGCTCATTCCCTACATCCAGAAAACAGAAAATGTGTTTTGCCTGCCTAATCCCCAAAAGACCGTGGTCACTTTAAAGATTTTATTTTACCATTGACAATGTAGGTTTGTGGTTGCATTGCAACATGGACCACGGAAGTTAAAAAAAATTACTGGGAGCAGGAAATGGAGAGGGGAGGGCAGGTGTGAGGGTGGACAATGCTGCAGAGACTATTGTGACTCCCCCCCCCCCCCTACATACAGGCTTATCTCTAGTTGTTCACTGGTTGCTCACCGATGGAACGTGTGATTTAGGGCTGTAAATCCAGTTTTTGCGATTCCTGAAAACCTGAGTTAAAAATGGCCAAAACTCACCCCAACTACTGGAAAGCCTTGGGATGCAGGCAACGTCATATGGAGGGGGCTCTAAAAACTAGCAATGTTCATAGGCTGTCCAGGGGCAGATTCCTTGTGTGGAAATGGTCTAAAGTTTCCTGACTACTTGGTAGATTAACAGAAACAAAAAACACTCCCATTGTAGCCTTCAGTGATCACACAGGATTCTGCTGAGAGCTTTGAATTTTGGCAGTTTCCTAGCTGTGTTGCATTAAAATAAGGCTGATGAAATGCTTGTCAACAGCAAGAAATATGGTTCTATGATCAGCTCATTTCAATTGAGTGATGGTTAGATACACGCCATCATCAAACTAAAAGTACAAATTATGTCTACAGTCATATTCTATTCTAAGCCATTTTTCTGCACTGGGAAAGCAGCCTTTGTTTCCTACTATATAATGAGTCTTTTATTCTAGTGGTTCAGGAACGCTCTGCCAGGAACAACATTCCACTTTTGGCATCGGCCTCATTTGGGAGTACTTTCCAGAGCAATATGAGGTGTACTGCATCTCTCTGCTTCCCTCTATGAAAAACTTTTCATGAAGTCGCATGCAATTGATATGTCATAATCTCATCACAATTTGTCACTAGAAGAGATTTTAAATATGCTTGATATTGGTGCTTTAAGTTTTAACTGATTTACTCCTCAGAACTAAACCTAAGCTTTGGCAGTGGCAGCACCTGAAGTTTACTTACAGTTTTGTTACATGGAAAAGAAAAATGCTGTCAGATTGTAAGAAAGAGATGCCTTGATTCAATTTGGATTTTTATCTGCAATGTGCTGGTAGCCACGTGCTGTCATGTTGCAGGCAATTTATGGTGACCCCATGGGGTTTTCAGAGCAAGAGATGTTCAAAGGTTGTTTGCCATTGATTGTCACTGCATAATGACCCTGGACTTCCTTTGTGGTCTCTCATCCAAGTATGGCCCAGGGTTGGCCCTAGCTTAGCTTTTAAGATTGGGTTAGCATGGGTCATCCAAGTCAGGGCCTGTGCCACAGTGAAGAAGCTTTATTCCCAGTTACGCTATTCAGTGTCAACCTTTTTCAGAGCCAAGAACTTGGGAGAAATGCAGTTTGTGACTCCAGGTCCCCTTCTGGATCCCAGACTAGTGTCTGGAAAACAAAATAGATCTGGATAACACAGCTCCTGGCCAGTTCTGTATTAGCGGGTGGTGGCCAATTGTAACTGTTGAAGGTAAATTTGAATTTCTGTCAATGAAAGAGAAAGATGGGTTTGTTTTTACCTCCCAGTGTATTTTGAATCTGGTGTATCATTGTAATGGAGGGTGGGAAAAAAATTAAAGAGGGCATTTCATTCCAACTTGCCTGTTATATGTCCTAAGACTCCTGTGCACCCATCCTTATGCACAAAAGTGAAATAAGAATGTAAGATTTGCTTTAGGATGCTTAGGGCTGATCCTGCGTTGAGCAGGGGGTTGGACTAGATGGCCTGTATGGCCCCTTCCAACTCTATGATTCTATGATTCTATGATTCTATGATTCTGCTGACTTGGCGTGTTAAGAAGGTGCAGCTTACAAATCTGCTGTACCGCAATTACTATTACTACTTAATGTGCCTAACTTATACATTATTTTTAAGGAAAGTGGAATTATGCAAGATTTCAATTTTTTTTGGGGGGGGATGCAGACTTTAATTGCAAATTTTGTTCTAAACAATTCCTCATTACAGGCACATCAGTAGTGAATAGAATATTCTGGGTAGCCAACAATTTACCTTTGTCTGTTTTATTCAAATTGGATTTGTTCTTGGTTGCTTAGAGTCCCCCCCCCCCTTGTGAGCTTTTCTTCAGCATTGCTGAATCCTTCCATACAAAGAGCCTAAATAGGGCAGGGTGAATGTGAAAACTAATCTCTTCCTGTTCAGCAGTTGCTTTTCATTGTTGACAGTTAATGAACATATAGATTTGGAAATCATCTGGATTGTCTAGCATCTGAGGCTGCAGCTGCACCGCTTCTTCCTTCCTTTAAAAAATTAAATATGGCCAGTTAGAATTAGACATCTGGAATGTCTTCACCATTCCAAGTCTGTTAATAGGGTGTAATGTTTACAGACCATTTTTGTTTCTCTGATAGCACCACAGAAGGCTTTTTGTGGGCATCATATTCTCTTTTCAAATATCCCTAACTATGTAAATCGCATTGCTTTCCTCCAAGCAGGACCTTTGCAGGGGTAGAATTATCTACATTTGTAATCAGGCTGCATGTGCACACATAAAGGTCCATTTCTACTATTTTGTCTAATGAACTGTAATGATGTGGCACCTCTAGACTTTCAGAGTTTTTTGAAAGTGAACTGAGACATACAGGAGTGTTTGGTACATTACACTACTTCTACACACCATCTCGAGTGCTGTGCCTTTTATACTGAGTAATTGGCCTCACATTTGTGCCACGAAAATAGAAGCTTTGGAAATTACTACCTGCCTGCAACTAGACACATCTAGAAGTGAACTGAAATAATAGTATTTGCTGAGTGTTGGTAGTTTTTTTAAAAAAATACTAATTTCACATTCATATATCTTGAAACGATCTGTGCCAATACTACTCATCCCTTTTCTCTAGCCTAAACTTATGCTAGTCGCTTATATAGTGAATCATTGACCTCTGCATAGCACTGGGGGGGGTCCCTGTTTCTTCTCCATTCAACCCCATAGGGCTCACCAAACACATGTTGTTAGGAACAGGAAAACAGACACCCCTTCCCTCCTTCTTTTCCACATCCAGAGCTCCCCGCCCCCACCGCAATAACTCCCATGCTTCTGTTGTCCCGAAGCTCCAAGAGGTTCACTCAAACCCCACTGTTTTGCTTCACCATACAGCTCAGTGATTTCTCCTAGGTGCCTCTCTTACAGCACAGCACAATCGATACAAACAACAAATGTCTCCTCTTCTTCATTGCTTGATGCGATAGTATCAGGGGGTTCCCTCTGAAACCTACAGCAGTGATCTTGTCATCATGAAAAGCAAATTCTTTCATTCAGAAGTGGTTCATCTCCTATAGACGGGTGGTTACAGCTTCCAGTTTTCAGCTGATTTGCGTATCTCCCTCAGCCTTTCCAGTGGGTGGTGAATTATCTAAGCCATACACATTTTAAGCACACCTCTCTTCCCCATTAATGCTGCTGGAAGCAGCATCTGTTACCAGCATCCATATAGCCCATCTGTAACAAACACTTCCCTGTCTACCGAGGCAGTCATATTGCCTAGGGTTCCCATTCCAGGGAAAGAAACATCAACTCACCTTCCCTCCCCCACTAATCATGTCCCCAGCAATGCAGAGCAGAGATTTCAAACAAGTGAACTGAACTGAAGCAGGCAGGCAGGCAGCCTCATCAGAAGCCCAGGGGTCAGAACAAACAACTGTGCTGGAGATTCACACGGCTACTCAGAGACCATCTTCTTGGAACCAGCGGAAAAAGCAGGAAGCATTTGTCACCAGGTTCAGGATAATAGCTGCTTTGTGGCTCTGTCTGGCTGGATCTCACTTTGCCCAAGGGACGGGGACCCAAATTTAATGGGCCCCCAACAAACTGGATTTATTGGTATGGTCTCCAGGCGCTCCCTGTTTTACTCCACAGGTTTTAATAGCACATGGAATGGAATGTCAGTAATGGCTGAGTATATGTTTCTGCAGGCAGTTCAGATACCAGGGATTTTAAAATGCCCAAGAGACTACCTCAGCTCTTGCCCAGCCCTGATTCTAAATTCCGCCCCCCCCCCGCCCCAAACACAAGCAGTTCAGCTCAAAATCAAGTGAAGCATAAACGAGCACACAATAGCTGATTTGTGTGCATGGCTGTCTCGCTAACATGAAAATAATTCCACATGGAATTCTTTTCTTTTCATTACTGTTCCAAAGGCAGAGGCAAAAGGCATGTGCAAGGACAAAAGGAAATCCTTCATTCTACAGAAAAGCAAACAGAAAAGGCATTGGAGTTTCGACTTGATCTTGCTGGCTTTCATCTGACCTGACAACAGTCACACTCAAGCAGATTCAGAACTCTGAAATGCAAAATCCTGGCTCTTTCTCATCACTCGCAGTTCACTCCTTGGGAGGCTGTGCAATTTAAACAAACCCTAAAACCAAAACATTTATCTGCTTCTAATTGTAGCCAGAAAGTGTTTTAAGGAAAACCAGGTTCTTTGGGCATGGCTGAAGAAGTTCCCTTTCTTCCCATCATTCAGACAATGAATGAACAGCCCCAACACATTTCCTCCTCAATTCCTGACCATGACACCACCCTGTTATCCCCAAAAGTCTAGTCCTCCCTTCCTTTCTAGAAATCCTGTACCCAAGACCTCCATGCAGCCATCTGGCATTGTGGCTTAATATATGTATATATATTTATGTATATAAATTATTTTGGCTACTGCTTTTGTTGCTAGCATTGCAAGAATCAATCACCCAAACATTTTTCAAAAACAAAAAGGGGTTTTGGGGGTGGGGTGGGGGGGGGTGTCATCCTAACAGCACCTCACAGCAAATCCTCAGCACTCTCCATGCTGCCAAGTGAGACTCAGGAACAAGTTTGGATTCCCCATCAGTTCCAGGAAAGGTAGCCTTCTCAATCGCACAGGATTTAAATGCCCACAAAGGACCTTCCCCACCCACCCTCCCTGCAGTTTACTGAATCCAGGCAAGAATGCCGGGATAAGAAGGCAGGGAAGAGCGAGCCAGAGAGGGAGGAAGAAGCAGAGCAGCTGCCCAGGCGCAGCCTTCCCCTTACCTCTCCATGGTCCTCACTCAGCCAGTCCGCCTCCTCCAGCCATGCGAGCCACCTGTACTGATCCAACCCATGTCAGAGGAGAGGTGAGGAGCTTTGGGAGACAGAAGCGTCAGGTCTGCTGGGGAGCAGTTCAGCACGGCGGTCTAGAATTTTCCGCTTAAGCCAGACACGGCAACACCAAACTGTAGCTAAGGGCTTTTGTCTTGCCTCCTCTCTCCAAAGGCAGACAGAGCCCTAGCAGCAGCAGCAGCAGCTCCCCGAATCTCTCTCTCTCTCTCTCTCTCTCTCTCTCTCTCTCTCTCTCTCTCTCCCCCCCCCAGCCCCCACTATCTCTGCTCCCGTGCAGGCAAGGTCTTTGACGTTGCAATGACCTATTCTCTGCCCATCTCTACCTATTACTTTTGATAAAAGAGCATGCCTAGGTGGCAGTCAGGTGACCCTTACAAGCAGGAGACAGGCTGATGGAGCCTTTGAGCTGCCTTTTTGCGTGTGTTCTGGGTGGGGGGGGGGAGAGATATTCATTTGCATTACAAAGCAAGAAAGGGAAATGTCACTCCAGGGGGAAATAATTAGTGCTTTGTTTTTCATCCTGCTCCCCCCCCACCTCAATTCCCACCTAACATATCAATAAAAGGTGGAAAGATAATATAATTAAACTTTAAATTAAGAGCCAGGCAGGGATGGTACATTGTGCAGCTCCACTATATCTGTGCCAACACAGATAAACAAGGCACCTGGGTTTACCCCAATCTGAATTTTTTCACTGAGGCAAATCTTGGGTTTAGGCACATATTTCTGTTGCAATGCATGGTTGTGCTGCATGCTGCACCAATAACATTTGTATACCACAGACATGACCAGACTGTATAGGCTGCTTGCGGCGTGCCAGAGAAAATACATGAATGAAAAAAGCATCTGTGAGCCCAAAGTACCTTCCCACAAAGGAGGCTGCTTACTATATTTCTGTGTGATTTATTGTTCTGGCCTTGTTTCCTTTTCATCATCAACCAAGGGAGATGGGTAATTCCTGCCGTGTCTCTGCTCTGGATGTGATCCAATCAGTCACTTCCACGGAAGAGACACCGCAGAAGCCTCTGCTTTCTGCCTCTGCATGAGGCCCTCAAATGGTTTTGCATCTTTCCAGGTCAGAAATATGCCTACATCAATGCCCCCAAGACATGGGCACTGCCTCTTAGGCTAAAAGTAAACCTTTGTTTACATTGTATAAAGGTGCTACAAATTTTAATTCGTAATAAAATACACCGTTTATTTCCTTCATCTATACCCCACTTTTTTCCCTAACAAGAATCCTAAAACAGTTTACAAAATTCTCAACTCCTCTCTTTGTCCTCACAACAACCCTGTGAGGTATGTTAGGCTGGGATGAAGTGATTGGCCCAAGGTCACCAAGCAAGCTTCCATGAGAGAATGCAATTCAAATCTGGGTTGGCTAGATCCTAGTCTGAAACTTTAACCAGTATAGCACACTGGGATTTGAGAGCAATTCATGAGTTTGGGAAACACTTGTATACAGGGAGGATGACAGACATGGCCTGAGGGCATTTATGCATCTTCCTATGGTAGAACAGTCCTGCTCTGGCCTACAGGCCCTGTTCACCCTGTCCTCCTGGGTTTTCCCCACACCTGGAGGGGCTTTTTTCTCCCTCTGTTCAACCACTGCCACTACCTGACCTTTGGAGGAATTGCCCACTGGGATTGTCAGGACTCTTGGTTTCCCTTCCGCATTCTGAGGCTTTGTGTTTATGTTTCCTGCTACCCAGTACCTGGTTACCACTAGGAAGCTTACTGCCTTATGCACCACTAGGGGAGAAACCACTGGCTAGCTGACTGCCCTCCCTTTCCTCCTGGTGCTTCTTTTAAAATAGTGAATCCATGATGATGGAGGGCTCTGTGACACATAGAACCATGACCAGGCTCAAAAGTCATGAAGCATTTATTTAAAAGATGTTTACAAGCATACGTTTAGCAGAGTGCCAGATTGAAGAAGGAATTATTTACAAGGTAAAATACAGTTCCTCAGTCTCTCCATCTATATGTGACCTATCTGTTGTTAAATATGGCAGTCCCTGTGATTTAGAAAGTTATATGTTTTAATCGGAGTCTCATTATCTTCAAGCCTCCTTTAGCTGTACACACCTCAGTTAAGAGTTCTGTCTGCTTTGATGGAATCAGCAACCCCCAAAAGGGCCTTCTTTCTTGCTCCCAGGACTTTTATAATCTCTTTCTCCCACCTACTGAATAATGTACTTCAGTGCACTTTAGAAGTAGATTTTCTTGTTTTGCGGACGAAAATCCAACACCAAAACCACATTGAAAGTGCATTATTCAGTGTCTGTAGAATGTACATAGCTCAGACTGGGTTAAAGAAGCTTTTCCTGAAGTCTCCAGAAATTTCTTCCTGAAGTCCTTCTAATAAATTCTTTCAAATCTCTGTCTACTGGGAGGGGGGCATTGGACCATCCCACTGTCTTTAGTTAGACCCCTTATGATTTCTTAAGAGGTAGCTGAGCTGAGGCTGGAAAGCCATTGAACTAACCTCCCCTTCCTGCCTATTCTGGGTTCAGAGAGAATTTAAAAACAACAACAACAACAACAACAACCCCTGGTGAAGGTTTTACTCAGTTCAGACCTCCACCAAAATTTGCATTTCTTCACACTTCCAATGGTACAGCATGAAGGGGCACAGCATTAGTGGAAAAGGAACTACATGACTCATCTGGATCAACACAGATGCTACCAGTGCAGTGCTTAACTGGACCATACATATTTATAAGCAGGTACTGATGGGAAATATGCACAGGGATTAACCTATGTAAGTGATTTAGGGCTCTTTGCCCTCTACATTTTTTTTATGTTAGAGTCATGGAAACTCTCTCATAAATTTCTACCACATGTAAATTCCATAACACTTGAAAGGTATATACACAAACAAGATCAAAAATACCTTTTAATGGTAAACCAGGTTAATAACAGCAAGTCCATTTTAGCCTTATAAGCACGAGTATTTAAAACAAATAGGAAAAATGGAAAAAATTGTTCCTTTCTTTAATAAACCTGGTTTTCTACCAAACCAATTGCAGAATTTTCTCACTTGGAATGGTGCCCAATATGTCCTCTAAGTATCACCATTATCCATTATCTGTTTTATAACAAGAGCCAATATGGTCAGTGGCCACATTTTATAGATGTCTGGTCACTGATGCCCTATTATATCTGGTGCAGCGATGCAACATAGTCTGCTTGTAGTCTTAAGTGACCCAGCATGCTTTCATTGTTTTTCTAGTGTAATACAAGAGCTGTAATTTCCTAGCTTTCTACGTCACTCATCATCTGGGCAACATCCATTTTGTGGGAACAGTACGCATCCCTGACTGAAGCACATTCCTCCATACATTCAGCTCTTAAATGTGAAAGAATAAAGAGCACCACTCTCAAGGTGCTCAATCACTGGTAGGCCATTGTAAAGAAAAAGCTCACGGATAACCTCTTGCTAATGAAGAGCTCTTCTGTTGCTATGCTATGTAAGCAATCTTTGAATTGGGAACAGAGCTAATTATCCTAACACATGGTATGCCCTTGCACTTTCGCCAAATTAGCAACAGGGGAAATATGAGGATATGCAATGATTCGCATAGGTTTGCCATTCTGCCCACCCTGTATCAAAAGGAAACTCTATGAGAGAGAGACAGTCCTTATATATTAGACATCTTTGCTGCAGCTTGTACCATGTTGAGCTCAAAGCTCACCACCCTGTATTAATCAACAACACATAGATACCCCAACATTTTGCATCATGACCTCTATTTGGTTTGAATTTTCAATAACAACAACAACTTACACTAGATCAATAGCTTATTTGTAGACAATTAATGTGAGCATTATCTCCATTTCTTTTAGTTTGCTACTGGGAAGAAGGTCTGGCACTACCGACGTTTTTAACATGGTCTAGAAACACTTTTTAAGTCACCATCTTGCTGCAGAATTGAGGCTCACTTCATGTCTTATCAAGCATCCCGGTTATCATTCATCCAAGCCAATCTGAAGCAATAGTCCAGGCAGCAACAGTGCTGGAGAAAAGGAATACAGGTCTAGAAAACTGGCATTGGTTATCACTGTCAAAACCTATTGCATTGGTGTTTTAAGTGTATCTCTGTTAGAAGGGAGGCAGTGCTTGAGAGGTAATTCATCCTAGCATCAGAAATCTGTATTGGAGTATTTTCAACAGAAATACAGACCAAAATATCTAGATATCCCATAAAAATATGGAACAGAAGATGGAAGATTGGCTCTTTGCCAACCCAGAAATTTAGCTGGAGGGCATTAATTATACTGAAATATTTTAACTTTTAATTTTTGCCTGTGATTTTAATGCTGTTACCTGCCCTGAGAAATTTAGAAAGGCAGGATATTTTTTTTATGTCGTTGTTGTTATGTAGCAGGGAAATTTTGATATGGGTAGGCCTTTAATCCAGCTTTACTACATATGGGAAATACTGATGCGATTCTCCCCAGCTTTTATTCAATGAGTAGCCGTGTTGGTCTGAAGTAGCACAATAAAATCAGAGTCCAGTAGCACCTTTAAGCCCAACAACGATTTATTCAAGGCGTGAGTTTTCGAGTACAAGCACTCTTTGTCAGACGAAGGGTGCTTGCACTCAAAAGCTCACGCCTTGATTTTATTTCCCCAGCTTTTGTAAGGGTGGTGGCTGAGAACACAGCACAACTAGATATTTTTGAATTATTTGATATTCAAATCCAGGTGAGTGGGACAGGATTACGGTAAAAGTAATTTAAGCAGCTTCGACTGCTCTCCCTACTGTATCCTGATGGTGACTATGGCACCAGATATTATTCATTTGTTTGTTTATAGTTTGCATTTTTCATTGGGACACAAGGCAGATTTCACTAAAAAAAATTTAGGACCATTATGATCATGTCATTATACTGTACTTTAGTTATTAATGCCCCAATATGCAAATGTGGAGAGTTGTTGAGTATATAGAGTAAGTTACTAGAGTAAGTCAATACAATCACAAGGATTTGGATTGTAGAAACCTAGAACCCAACCAGAAATCTGAAAACAAGAATGAAGTAAAGCATAAGTATTAACATGATGTAAAAATGACATAGTAGAATCAGGGTTAATTGCTGAATAAGCTCCATGTCTGAATCAAAGAGTACTATTATTTAACTTCAGTTAAGGTCTTAGAAAAAAACTTATTGATTCCTCTATTCCTCTTCTTCCTTTCTTACCATCAAGGCTGATATTAACCTTAGCTAGTTTTAATGGTAGTGTTTAAAACTAGGGCTTGAAGCAGGTTGATAAATGCTGGTCAAACAAGCATGGCCCTGGTAGTTAAATAATTATATACTATGATGATCAATGGCAAAATTAGTCAAGAAGGGAACAGTTCACAGGAGGTAAAAGAAGGGGGAGAGGAAACCTGAGCTCATGGGCATTCTTGAATCCCTGGCCATGAGGACATGATTTCTGTATGGACTAAAATCCAGACACCCTACACAAAAAACAGTATTTTTTCCCCTAAGCACAAGACAGTATACCTACAGCTTGGATCATGAAGGTTCTACTCTTCTATATAATTTGCAGAATGCTGAGAAGCCATGCTGATCAGATTGAGAGTCTCTCCTAACAAGCACTCAGATAATCATGAAATGCTTAACACTTCTGTTATTATTATGGCACTCAGGCTGTGCTCAGGAGTAACATGATGATATTCCAGCCAAAGCAGTATTTTTAAAAGCTCTGATTTGAACAAAAACATATGACTATTATCACGTTAGTGCACATTAATCCTTTTTGCAGGCATCTTTCCTCCACAACTAGAGATGCCAGCCTCCAGGTGAAACTTTGGGATCTCCCAGAATTACAGCTCATCTCCAGCCTACAAAGATCAGTTCCCCTGGAGAAAATGGATGCTTTAGGATCCATTGTACCCCATTAAGGTCCCTGTTCTCCACAGGGTCAACACCCAAATCTTCAGGAGTTTCCCAACCTGGATTTGGCAACCATTTCATCCCACCCTGCCAATGGGCAGGGGGGACCTGACAACCCTATATACTCAACAACTCTCCACATTTGCATATTGGAGCATTAATGACTAAAGTGCAGTATTATGACATGATCATAATGATCCTATACATTTTTAATCTGAAAGAACAATAAAAAGCTCATATTCATTTTAACCCTTTTGGATTTCCATATGCAAGTAGAATGATGTCTGATGGCAAAACAGAGGAGGAGGTGTACAAAATTTGTTGGCTTCCAGGAATCAAAATACTTTAAACATTGTCTGATCCTACTAGTTTGTGATCACTGTTAAAAAAGTGCTACCAGGACTGAGATTATGAGCCATGACATCTGTGTAGCCATGATAATATAAGGATATTCCTGTTGTGCTAATTTGAATATTACCCTACCTAGTTCACCCATTTTCCATGGTCTTTCAGAGCTATTGAGTTGATAAGTGGTACTGGAAGGTACATATTGTTCACAAAGCTCTGCAACTGTGTTCACAGTGTAATCCAAAATGAAAGCTTCCAAGATAGGCTTTGGTGGCCTATCACTATTAATTAACAGGATAAAACAAACAACATACTGATGTGTGGAAGAAGTCTTGGTGGTTGTGAATTACAGTACAAAAAGTGAAACCATAAGAAGGCATTATTTCTTTAACTTGGTTTATGTGCCCAACTGTTGCTTTATAGAATTTCACAGAGAAAATCAAAGACATCCATCAAACTCACTGAAAAGCCGTTTTCAATCCCAACCTAACCCCAGCTCCTTGTGCAGTATTATGATTACACTACATTCTTTCATTACCCTCATTTTCATTCATGAACTTGTACGAATCCATAGATCTCCTTCTTGGGCCAGTCTTTTGTAGTTGGCTAAAAACTAAGGTGACCAGATTGTCCCACTTTTGGAGGGACATCTGGGGGCACCTGGAAAATTGTACTTATGTTGAAATTATATATATATATATATATATATATATATTACAATACTATTTTTGCGTTCTATGCAAATTTTTGTTGCTCCATATAGACCAAATTTTTAATCAAGAACCCCCCCGGTCAATGGTGTCCCACTTTACCAATGTTAAAATCTGGTCACCTTACTAAAACCCCCTCAATTTCATCCTTCCTTATGCAAGGAAAATCTCTTCATGCATAGAAAACAGATCCCCCCCTCCCCACCTCCAGTATACACATTACTTAATGGGAGAATGTTATAAACTCTTTGCCATAATCTTATCTCCTGATTTTAAGACATGAAAGCATTTTTTGTGGTGGTCAAAGCAACTGTGATGTGATTTTTCTAACCTTAACCTCTGTGGAATAGCTTTAAGTTTAAAAAGCGCAAAATATTTTCAATAGGGCTGGTAGAATTGTCAGAAAGCAGTAAGCAAGCTTTTAAAATCAACAGTAGGCTGCAAGTTCAATAAAAACAGGGGGGGGGAGGAAAAGTTTCAGTACAAAAAGGAAAAACTCACAGTTTGCAATTTGTATTGGTCTCTAAATGGAAAGTCTGTATTAAACGTCTAATTACATTAGATATTGATGGGTACAAACTACATTTCTAGATTCCTCTCTCTCTTTGAAAATGTTTTCTAAAAAACAGATCAGATCCCTTTCTGGCACTAACTGGAATACCTTTACAAGGAATGGAGAAGAGATTAATTTTCAGTGATTCAGGATCAAGGTCAGCCACAACAGACAGACTCTTAAAAGACATGTAGCTCCCACATCATGTGCCATATTGGGTAGTGGATTTGGTTTGTTCAAATGCATGTATGGATGAATACCAAAGTAATGTGGTACCTTTTAAAGAGAAACAACCACAATACTTTGAAGTTTTGCACTATCAAGGCAAACAAGAGTTTAATTTACAGATGGGGGATAGTATTCCCTTTTTTACTGTATCAAGGCATATTTGTGATGTAGAAAAGATTACTGCAAACCTTGTGACACAATATACAGAAGTGTCAGATCTACATAATTTTCTGGTTTAAATGTAGCTGTCCCATGATCGTGATGTCACCCCTACAAGTCAAGTTGATAAAGTGGTATTTGATGGTATCTCATGTGATGGATTATGACTAAAGCAAGAAGCTTCCACAATAAACAGTAGACTGCTTGCCTTTATAAGCATACTACATGAAAAAAACTATTTGTCAGAGAGATGTAGCCGACAAGGGTACTGATGTTTCTACCTGAGAACCCACCACACCATATAAACCATTAGACCTCTCAACATTGCCTAGCCCCCCTCTGTTAGAGTATATATTGAATAAGAGGAGGCCGTTTTTAAATTGCTTGTATTGATCGATTACTTAATAATTTAATGTGACTATATTGATAGATTGTGAGCCACCCTGAGCTGGACAGGGAAGGGCGGCATCTAAAAAAGGATATGGACAAAATTATGAGGGTATAGAAGAGAGTGATGAGGATGATCTGGAGCTTGGGGACTAAACCCTACCAGGAATGGCTGAAGGACTTGGTAATATTTAGCCTGAAGAAGAGGTGGTTGAGAGAGGACATGACTGTTGTCTTTAAGCATTTGAAAGGTTGTCAATTGGAGGAGAGTTGGGAGCGGATCCTATTGGTAGCAGAGGATAGGACCTGCAGTAATGGGTTTAAACTATGTGTAGAATGGTACCACTAGATATCAGGAAAAAAATGTCATGAACTGCAGTTCAGCAGTGGAATAGGCTGGCTAAGGATATGGTGAGCTCCCCGTCATTGCTAGTCTTTAAGCTGCAGCTGGACATTTATCATGGATTCCTTAGGCTTGATACTGCATCGAGCAGGGGGTTGGACTGGATGGCCTCTTCCAGCTCTGATTCTATTCTAACAAATTTCATTTCATCAAATTGAGTTTATACATTAGACTTCCCCAAACACTGCAAAGCCTTCACTCTGGCCCATTTTAATATCTTCCCATCTATCCTTGTGTACAGTGTCTTTGCCCATGTCATCCTGGAGGGGTAGAAACAATCAAAATGTCCTCTTACATTGCCAATCTTACCAAGGCATTCAGAATACGTATAATACCCCAACTCTGTCAAATATCCAGGCAGATCAAATTATTTTTATACTTTCCACTCATTTTAACAAAATTATCTTTTGGAGAGTAAGATTCTGTGTTCTGGCATGTTCAGCAAGGCAGAAAACGATTGTCTAGTATTTTAATAATTGTATTATTACTATTAATGGTATATTTTCAGTATAGAATATTTATTCTATGCATCCAATGTGTATTGTTGCTATTCTTGACTGGTGATCTCAGATGATAATAATAATAATAATCAGAAACTAGCAGTCCTGTCTGTCTTCATGCCCACTTTCCAAGACACTAAAATCTTGCTTGATGTTGCATGTTGACTCCCTGGGGAGCCACAAGCAAGCCATCTTCATGATGCAAATACTTATCTGGAAGTATAGTTTTGCCTGCTGCTAGAAATATATTTTGAGAGCCATTGAAACCTCACTCTTCACAACTGTGTGGAAAATCACTGATCTGTTGCACAGGGACATGACCTTATTAGTTCTACATGTAAATTATTGTACAGAACATCTGAAAACCTTAAGGTGGGAAGCCCTAGTGTCCAAGATTTATATGCAATTATGCTACAGGATTGTAAATAATCTGAGGCCTTCATTGCAGAGGCATTTGTATGTTTAGACCCTGTATACTGACAGCTCAGTAGAAAATGGCATGCCCCAGAAATATGCCCCACTTTATAATGCTTTTAGCCATAGAGGTATATAACAGCAAATATGATGTCTAAAGTGGTTAACCAGGACAAAAGATGATGAGTTCAAATCACTGTGCTACGAAAAATTGACCAAGTCACTCTTCCACAGCCTAATCACAGGATTGTTGTAAAGATAAAATGAGGACTAAAGAACCACAAATAGCACCTGAATCTTTCAGGGGGATAGGTGGCCTAAGCATGGGCCCGATGAAAAGCTTCCCCTTCACATGCAAACTCTGAACATCGAGGCTGCGTGTGAACTGGACTTCAGTCACTTGTGCCCTTGAGTTACTGGAAAATATGAAATGGATGTGAGTGGGAGGAAAGGATAGCACACCCAAGGAGATGGATGGATAGGTAAGTAGGTAGGTAGGTAGATATTTGTGCTTCAGACCCATGAAGTTGCCAGGAAACAGATGTATTAAAAAGTTGCTTCAGTACTTCCTTGAGGAAGAATGAGCAAAAATCTATTCCCTATACACGAGGAGCTATAAGAAACTTTTAATATAACAGAGAGCCAGTGTAATGTAATAGCATTTCAGACAAGGACATGAACAACCTTTGTTCAAATTGCCAGCCTTCCAGGAGACTCTGTGAGTAACACTAGGCTAGTCACTGTCTTTCAGCTATGGCTACCTCACAGGGATGCTGTTAGGAGGGGGAAACAATGCACATTGCCCCCAAGCCCCCAAGCTCATTAGAAGAAGAACAGGATAATAGTGGATGAAATGACAGAATGCTTCCAGGACAGTTATCTGAAGGCAAAGTAGAGCAAAGTCGCTATGGATTTATCTGTTTGTCTGTTTGTTTGATTTATTCCTGCTGTTATAAAAAGAATTATCTTGTGGCAAGTTATAGCATAAAAATAACCCCCAACAAGATAAAAAATTAAAAGCCAAAACATCCGACGGCGAGAAGTAAAATAATAAATAAATACCCCAACCTCCCCCCCCCCGCACAGAACACACTGCACTGAGCTTGTAAACCGAGGACCAGTTTAATAAATATAAACAGCTTCCTAGAACGCAAAAAAAAGGCATATGCCAGTTTAATGAGGCACTGACCATCTCTCTCTTACTCTGTGGCAGATTTCCCATTAACACTCTGTTCATTAATCTCTTTTGGAAACTCTAGACTTTGAAATCACTTTCCAGTATGCCCGTTCTCCTCACAAAAGATCTGTATCTCTGCAGCTTTCATTCTGGTAGAATTCAATAAAATTTAATTGAATTACAGCAGAAGAATTCACAAGGCACCAATTGTGAGCTACTTTTGGATCCATTTTTCTTAATTTATGTAGCACTCTTAATATGTAACAATTCTGACTTCATTCAGTCAGCAAACTGTTGTCAGTTTTTGGGACTGTATCTAAGAAATATTGACTAGCCCCAGGCTAACCTCCCAGGACAGCTGGCATGAGTAGGAATTTCAGACTCTCACAAGCCTGGATATAACTCCCAAGATATTCTAAAGACAATTTATTATTTTTGTTTTCCATTTTGTTTTTAGAAAAGGAAATAACAGTGAAACAGAATTCAATACTACAGGGACCTCAAGACTGGACTACGGTAATGCACAATGCATTGGTGTCCCTGCAAAATCAGTTCAGAAACTCCACTTAGTACAGAGTGCCATGGCTCAGCTATTACCAGGAGCTAGCTATAGTGTGAATATTACTCCCATTCTGCAGTTACTCCACTGGCTGCTGTTTAATTACCAGGCTCAATTTAAAGGACTGGCTATCTCATACAAAGCTCTTTGGCACTGGAATCTCAAATCTGTGGGATCATATCTCCTCTTGTCCTCTGTAATGACAGTTTCACTCACCTGAGCAGGTGTGAACCTGCAAATGGCAAAATCAACAAGTGGCCATACATGTGCCATCTACATTGTGGTCTTCACTTTGTGGAATGGTCTACCTGAAATGGTTAGGAAGCCTCCTATTCTCCTAGTTTCACTCTGGAAACAAGGCAAAACCGAGTGAAAAAAAATCCCCCCCCCTGCACGGACGCGCTTTTCCTACGAAAATAAAGGGAACTTGCAACGGGGCTGTGTTGTGCTTGGGGACTTAGGGGAGCTTTAAAGCACTTTTGTGGAGGGACTGTAGCCAGAGAAGCCTCGCTGGGTGAATGAAGGCTCGCTGGTTCGTTGCTTTCTGCTCGCCCCAAGAAAAAAAAAATGGTGATCGCTTCGCCGGAAGTTTGGAGGAGAGAGCCAGGGGGAGGGACTTTGTTGGAACCGCAACAATGGGAATGCACAGGTCTTTTTTGCTAGTATTGCAGATTGTTTGCAAGAGTGTAGCGCTTTTCGGAGAGTGAATCCACTTTTCCCGATTTCCCTTTAAGCGCTACAACGAATCGCTTTTTGTAGGACTGTTTCAGGAGTGTGGCAGGAGTGTGTGCGACGTCTTGCGGAACTGCAAATTAGTAGCGTTTACAATTTGCAAGCCTTCTGCTACATTAAAGTCGTGCGGAATGGACCTGAATTATTCAAGAGGGCATTTCTACAAGGGCAACAGGATATCAATGTACTAAATGATTCTCAAAGTTACTTGGACAAATATTTAGGGACTTCAATCTATACTACATTGCCATATACTAGTTAATGGGAACTAGTTTTCTGTAAATTGGATCCCACTGTATAATTTTTCATCATTTAATGCAGCCTTTCTCAACTTTTTTACTGTTGAGAAACCCCAGAAATGGCAGAATATGGTTGGGAAGCATAGCTATCTACATGCCCACCCAGGGCCCCTCCCCTTCCCACCCCCTCCAGGCCCATTTTCTGAGGCAGAGGCAGGTCAACATGACCATATTTGGTCATATCACCCAACAAATGTTTAGCAAATTAAAAAATATATATTAAAAATTAATTAAGTCCTATCCGTTCAGGAAGCCCTTCCAGGGCCATCAAGAAACCTCAAGGTTTCACAACCCCCTAGTTGAAAGCCTGATTTAATGCAACATGATAACACATGCTCACACTTGTTTATTGTTGTATTTATCCAGTTGTATTGACCCATTCTGTGTAATCCGCCTTGCATTCTAGTGTGTCCCAGTTACATTATAAATAATGTAAACAAACCAAAAACAAGTGGCACTTTAAAAACTAATGGTATTTAGCCTAGCATTAAACATATACTTTGTTTGTCCTTAAGGACACACAACAGGACAGTTTAATCTTAGGGAATATAGCCAAAAAGCCTTCACAGCAGACAGCTTTTATTTATGCATTAATATTGAACATATTAAGATGTATCACCATGAGTCATGGTAATGGCCAGCTACCTCAGAATGCTTTGCTCTGACTGGTATCAGCTCACAAAGATCTCAGGCAGCTCTACCACATGACCTGCTTCACCTGGAAACCTGGTACATTCAGCATCAAAAGGAGGCACTCAGTGATTTACCCATGGCAAGTCTGGGTATGTATTTTCATGGCTAGGCCAATATTATAATTTAGTAAAAACATTTCCCTTCCCCCCATTTCTGAAGGTGATATGTAGTGCCTATTATGGTTACATCTGATCTGACAATACAATCTGTTGATAATGCAAGCAAATCTTCAATTAGGGGCATTTTCTATTTTGGCTGTGGACCCACTGATCTTGCATTCCACAATATCTTGGAAGTCCGCATTTTAAAGTTTAAAACGGCAGACTTACAGATGAGATACTTTGCTCCTTAGATGACTGAAAAAAAAATCAATGCTGATACTATTCAAATGCTAAAGACCGTAGATGAAATGTCTGGTCATAATGCTGAGAAATCATCCAAGAAGATTTTGGTTTAACATGCCCTTTGAAACTCTGGATGCTAACAGGCTATCCAATCAAGGGGATGGATTGTAAATGAGAGCATGCTCAGAAATCTCTCTCTAATATGCAGGCAGGTGATCTGGGATTTGAAATTGTAATAATTAACACTAATCTGTTTTGCTTTCCCTCTGGCAAACACACCAAGCACTCCTCAGTGTGTCTGCCTCACAGAAACAGTTATTAACTGAGCATTAACATTGGAATGGCAGCATTACATTGATGCTGCATACTTTGCCTCTGAGAATGTAAGGACATAATATTAATAACAAAAAGCATACAATGCACTGTACCACACCGAGAGCCTGACAATACAAAATATGCCCCCCCCAAAAAATTACCCACCACCACACAGCAGTTTCTGTTTAAATAGGCTCATGCTGTTTTCAAAGGGGACATAACACTGCAATGTTAAGCAAAGTTACACCCTAGGATTAGAAGGATAACACTCTCATAAGGAGGACATGGATAAAAAAACCCCTAAAATCTTCATTGCACTGGGTTTTAACTTGCTTAACCTTATATTTGCTGTGTCAAATGCCAACTAGTTAATGCTTAGGCTATAAAACCATCAGTGCTGTACCAGCAATTATAAATCTATATTTATTTACTTTTGTTTATACCAGACTTTCTCAGCCAGGGTTTCATAAAACCCTGGGGTTTCTTGATGGTCCTGGAAGGGTTTCCCTAGTGAGTGGGAGTTAATTTTTATATATTTTAAAAATTTGTTCAATATTTGTTGGGTGATATGACTATATACGATCATGTTGGCTTATCTGCCCCCTTCCCAAAATGGCCAATGGCAGGCCTGGAGGGAGTGGGAAGGGGAGGGGCCCCAAGTGGGTTTGTACACAGCTATGCCTCCCAACCATAGTCTGCATAATCACACCACTTCTGGGGTTTCTCAAATCCTGAAGAATGTTTCAGGGGTTTCTCAACAGTAAAAAAAAAAAGCCTGAGCCAGGCTGGTTTGGGTCCTAGTGGGGACCCAAAGCAGCTCATACCATTCTCCTTTCTTCCACTTGATCCTCACAATAACTCCATGAGACAGGTTAACCTGATTGTAGCTGACACATTGAGCTTCCATGGCAGAACATGGGTCTGATAGTGTTAACTACTACACCATGCTGGCTCTGTATTTGCAACAGTATTAGTGTACTGCTGTAAGGCAGATGCCAAGCTACGACTACTTATGAACACACGGTCAGGATAGCAACAGAACTCAAGCACGGAGCAGTATTTTGCCCACTGGGCCTGATGGCTTTTGCTGCTCTCTTTTTTTTAGTTAATGGGAACATGACACGTTTACTTGCCTTTTGATTTCCTTCATGGCAGCACCTACACTTTCTCGCTGTATTAGGAACTGAAGAAGAAGAAGAAGAAGAAGAAGAAGAAGAAGAAGAAGAAGAAGAGTTGGTTCTTATATGCCGCTTTTCTCTCCCTGAAGGAGTCTCAAAGTGGCTTACAGTCACCTTTCCTCTCCCCACAACAGACACCCTGTGAGGTGGGTGAAACTGAGAGAGCCCTGATATCACTGCTCATTCAGAACAGCTTTATCAGCGCTGTGGTGAGCCCAAGGTCGCCCAGCTGGCTGCATTGAACCCAGCTCGCCAGAATAGAAGTCCGCACTCCTAATCACTACACCATGCATGGTTCCTGGGACATGGCTATATCTTGAAAGTAGGTGGGGATGTAAAGACAGAGGCTACAGTGTGACAGGCAGAGTCTGCTGTGTGTCCTAAATCTGACAGTGCAGCCAATTGGCCTCCTTTGGCCATAAGAGAGCATCGTCTCTAAGCCTCTTTCACTTAAACAAATCTTCTTGACTACATTTTCTTGAGTGTGGTTAAAGCTGATACCACTTGTGGGCAATGAACATGCAAAAGGATTCAGTAGCTGCTACTGAGCATACACTACTGAAGAGAGCCAGCACAGCAGCAGAATCTGAAAAGTGTGTGTGTGTGGGGGGGGTAGTTAGTACGCCAGCAAGATTATTTAGTTTCTGATCAGGACCTTGGACAGCAACATCAGGTGCTTTTCTGTTTTTTTTGTTTACTTATTCTAAGGACTGTAAAATACATATTTTATGCAATATCACATGGTTACTTTTTATAAAGCTAAGTACCCTTGTATTTACTCTCAGATGCTATTTTATTTAAAAAAACTAATTATTCTATGACCTCCTCTGATGGTTCATAGCAAGAACTGCCCACTCCAGTCCCAAGTGGACTCTTGATGAACAAATATTAGTGAAAGATGCAAATAAATACATCATCATTTAGAAACTCCTTTATTTTCTTCACTTGTCCCTTTCTCTCTAAATGGGAACAAAAGTAGCATAATTCTCTCTTCCATTTTTATTCTAACAACACTATGAGAGAGGTTAGCCTGAGAGGGTATGAATGGCCCAAGGTCATTCCATGGAAAACTGTAGATGTGAACCTGGGTCTTCCTAGTCTGACACTGTAACCACTATAGCCAGAAATCCCGTGCAGTGGAGGATGGTTTTCTGGTTAAAGACAAAGCATTAAAACATGTTAACTTTGTGAACTTATGGCACCTTATTATTTTCGCAAATAAGATGATTTCATCAAGCTTACTGGGACAATGTATTAATGAGAATTAAGATAAACCTGTAAATGTTCATTTTCTTGTTAAAGGGAACTCTTGAATGTCTATCCAGTTCCTGGCAAATTAAGATATTACGTAGGCTGTATTCAGAGGCTGGTGAAATAGCTGTAAAGGATGTTAGTTGGGTGTTGTACATGAAGGGGATTCAGCCATCTGCTTCTACTTCCAAACTTTTCCTAACCTACAGGTGATCTTGACACATTATCTAGAAAAATACTCTACAAAATCCTGTCTAGTCACATTTGCCTATGCAATTCTATACATCTAGATGACCCCTCCCTCAATTTATTGTTTTTATCATTCCTTTATCATCAGCCTTTAACATTCTGGTGGCTGAAAAGCCTTTTTGGAAAAACACTGTAATTACCTCATAAAACAAAACTTCTGTTCCAAGATATTGAAACCAGAAACTACATTTATTCTGCAAGACTTGCACCAGAAGCAGGTGTAGTATTCTTGTTTCAGGCAAACCCAGAAGCAACTGGATGATAATATTCATCTCAATGATATGAAGAACTGGAAATTTAATCCCAGACTTCTGAAATATTTGAAGATTTTCTCATATAGGTTTTTTGCTTTTATTTCTATCTCATTTGTAAATATTCCAGGATACAAAGTAGATCATGTATGCTCCTCAAATTATACACATGTCTTTATAATATGATAACATCATCTTATAAAATGCAGAGTCACGCAGAGCAAAATCATACATTATACAGGATGTCTGTGATTGCCAGAGTCAACCCATACACTGCTCAGAGCCCACAGAATTTAGAAGTATGTAACTCTGTCTAGGTTGGCACTGTAGATCTCTTAACATTTTCTTTTACATTAAATAGCATACAGAGGAAGGTGGTGCAATTTGGGGTTAAGGATTTTTAATATTCCTTTTCTCCTGTACTATTTCCCCCTTTGAATCTGCTGTAGGTCAAAGCTAAGTGGCCCAAATAAGCAGATATGGGGACTGGTGATTTCCCCATGCTAAAAGCAGCACAGAAGCAGGGAAGGGGAGGAAAGGCTGTTAATCTGTGAACTGGCATCAGAGGAGAAAGCCAATGTAGTGGAGCTGTTAAAGAGCAGTGGACTTTAATCTGGAAAACAGGGCTTGCTTCCCTGCTACTATGCTGACCTTGAGCTAGTCACAGTTCTCACTGTGTTCTCATAGACTGTTCTCACAGAGCAGTTCTCTTAGAGCTTTCTCACTCCCACCTTCCTCACAGGATGTTTGTTGTGGGGAGAGGAGGGGAAGGTGACTGTTAGCCGCTTTTAGATTGCTTTGGGTAGTGAAAAGCAGGGTATAAATCCAACTCTTGTTCTTCTATTAAAACTTCATAGTCATGAACTTAATCCAGGTGAGAGCCCCAATTCAGACAGCTTTATCTTCTGCAGAATTACAAAGGGAAGCCATTGTAGTGGGCCCCTTCAAGCCACAGGAGTACAAGCAGAAAGCTGGCAGGGCAGCCCTCTGGGCCATCTTGGCATTTTAATGCTCTATGGAAGTGATCTGGCAGTTGCAAAAAGGGCCCTACTGGTGAGACAACATCTGAGTAGGAAACTAATACACAGGTAAGTGTTTCCCACACAGCCTAAACCCCACTTAAATTTGCAGGAGTTCTCAATCAACTTATTTATGTCCGAGTTGCAATGACTATCGGCGCTCTTACAACGGTGAACTGCAACTAGCTTGGGCTGCCTATCTGCACCTTTGAAACCTCCAGGCTCTTGAGACAAATGGCCATTAAACTGCCATGTTTCATATAATGAATGCAAACCTCATGAAGGCTCTCCCCCCTTTCCCTCCTATTCTTTCACAGTTGAACAAACTGAAACTTGAATGGATTCATTTAAGATTACTGGGCTGCATAAAACTGTGTGCCTTAAATAAGGAAATTGGCAGTTCATGCCAGCTTGGCAGGAAAACCATGCAAGTGCCTTGTTATTTCACTCCATGGCTGAGCAAAAATTATTTGGCCTCATGCTCAGTTCAAGCAAGTTTATATTTAACATGAGTGACATGACTTCTCACTTGATCTGGAATTATCTGCAACTTTAGAAGTATAAAAGCCATGAGTGCACAGTACCTCTCTCACCATCAATAGGGCTTGTAAGACAAGCTGGTCAATAAAAAGATTTGTTCAAAGGTACAACTGAGCATTTGCACAAAGATAGTTCAAGATATAGATACAGATTACCTCTAATGGTATAAAACCTCAGATCCATAGAAATGAACACAACTCAAGTGAATACTGAAGAACATATATACAATAACACCAATGCACAATTTACAAAATTTTTCCAGTAATATAAGGAAATCCCAGAAGTCAACATGGACGGCGGCTACTCTTTCCTGGGCCCATTTCATATACATTAGATAACGCATTTCTAATGCACTTTAGAAGTAGATTTTCCTGTTCTCCAAATGTGCAAAAACTGGGAACCCTAGTAAGAACAAGAGAGTTATTTACAGATGGCTTCTATCTTCTCATAGAAAGTTCCAATTAATGAAAAGGGCAGTTTATTGCTGATTCTCCCTCATGCTGTTCTTGAGGGTCCCGTCCCATGTCCCCCAGTATATATCTAGATTCTATACACACACAACAAACAGAAAGAAGGATCAGAAAGTGTGCAACAGACAGAACAGAAAAGTCTTCCCCACTGTCCCTGAGGAAGGAATTGCATATTTTGGTGCCACAACCAAACTAATATCACACCAGAATAAACCCACTTACTGCACTGTTAGGACATATTCCTTGTTCCAGGCCCCTCTCAAAAGAACAAAGGCTCTGGATATTACAAGCTTTAGTAATAACTAAATGAATAATTCTTCAAAAGCAAAATGTGGATTGAAGCAATATTAGACCTTTCAATCAAAGACTGAACTGCTTTTAATAGATAAGAAACAAATGTAAACTATCATGAAATTGCATGAATTTGTGGATTTATTTGCATACTAACATGCATATGTGTATTGGGTTGTAAACAGTATAGGCTTAGCCAGTCACTTCAGAGATGAGCAGGAATTGTGGAGGGGAGGAGGGGGACTTCGTTGACTGGCTATGAAAGAGTTTGCCTAAGCCAGCTGCTTTTCAGGACCGTTTTTGCATGGAGGAGTAAAATGCACATGGCCTCCTGCTTGCAAATGTGGGATGGTAAATCTCGCATTTGCAGCCCTCTTCATGGGAGTCACCTCCTGTGTTTTCCCTCTTCTCTGTCGCAGCTTTTTGGCTCCCCACGAGGCTGCAAGCGAAAACAAGACAAACTTCTCCCTTCGCTCTTTGCCTTGTCAATCACATCAAGCCACCAATCACAGCACAGCAGTTCTCCCATGGACTGAAGTTTTATTTCGCCCCCCCAGCCCCTATTTTTTTAAAGGCACTTCTGCTTTGTTATATGGTAATGCCACCACACAGATGCATTTTTAATTTTAAAAATCAACACTTCCATGTTGCTATGTAGAAATGCCAGAATAATACAGCATTCCCCTCCCCTTTCTGGGGTTTGTGTTCCTTTGGACTTTATTTCTGTCTGGGTGAATTTCTGAGGCAATGAACATGGTAACTGGAGCCCCAAAAGTCATTTTTTGTAAATGGCTGGCTGAAAAACAAAGCGCTTAGACTCCTGTATGATCGGGAAAAGGCTGCTCAATCACCTGTCCCCCCTTTCCCTGCTCATTTCCCACCTCCAGAAAACAGAAACGGGGCTGTGTTTTGCCTGCCTGATCCCAAAAAAACCATGGTCACTTTGCAGAAGATTTTCTTTTACCTTTGACAATGTAGCTTTGTGATTGCACTGCAACATGGACTGCGGCATTTAAAATGGAGGGAAAATGGAGAGGGGAGAGTGGGTGCGAGAGCAGGACAATGCTGCAGAGATTATCGTGCCTTTCCCCCTCCGTACGGGCTTGCCTCTAGTTGCTCACTAGTTGTTCAGCAATGAGATGAGACATAAAAGGTAACAAATCCACTTTTTGCAATTTTCTTCATCCCAAGGCAAATCTGGGCAAAACATGAGCCAGCCCCTGGACAGCCTTGGTATGCAGGCAACATTGTGTGGAGGGGGCTCTAAAACCTGCAAGCAACCAGAGGCTGTCCAGGGGCAGGTTCCTCATGTGGAAACAGTTAAGGTATACAGCCGGGGGGAGCACGGGGAAGGCCCTCTCTTAATGCTGGGCAGAATATAATGGAAACTTTGCTGGTGTAGTGTGTGTGTGTGCGTGCATGCGTGCGCATGTGGGGGGATGTTGGTGGGACTCAGCACCTTCCAGTACAATTCTGTGCAGGAAGTAAATAAGGGCCAAACATAGATTCAAATGAGTATCCGTGTTGGTCTGAAGTAGCACAATAAAATCAGAGTCTAGTAGCACCTTTAAGACCAACAAAGTTTTATTCAAGGCATGAGCTTTCAAGTGCAAGCACTCTTATTCAGTCTGAGGAAGAGGGCTTGCACTCGAAAGTTCACGCCTTGAATAAATCTGGTCTTAAAGGTGCTACTAGACTCTGATTTTAAAGGGCCAAATATGTTCTTCTTGCCATTCTCATTTGCTGAAAAAAAGATAAAAGGTTAAAAACTAAAACAAAAACAAGTTAAAACTTCCCCTTCAGAGCTCTGAAATAAACAGTGCCAGTGTAGCTGTTTTTAAAAAGGCACTATATGTTCAGCTGCTCTCTTCTGGACCAGTTGTAGGTTTTGAGTTGTCTTCAAGAGTATCCTAACAGAGAATATTACACTAACTTTGTTACTTGGAGGTTACAGGAGTGTGTGCTAGTGCAGTCAGCTTGCTTGAGTCTAGGAAAGCCCCCCGCCCACCACTTCAGCTCCTTAATGCTAATCCATGAAGACATCCACAAATGCCCTCCCACCAAAATGAGTGGAGCTGGCTGTAGCCTGCTGGCTAGGAAGAGAAGGATGTCTCAACAGTTTCTGCACCAGTCAACAGCTGAAAGGTAGAATGCAAGCAATAGTAGATTCTGACAAAAACTAAACTAAACTAAAAGTGTTTGGATTATTGCATATTCACATTTCAGAACATTTCAGAATATCTCACAATATATACTATTTCTCATTTATTCCCATTACTACTTCAAAATGATTACACTATGTAATCTGCCTTGAATCTCCATGAGAAAGGTGATCAATCAACCAAAGTTTGGAGACTCCAGACACTCATCTGTACAGTAATATCAACACTGTGACAATATTGGTGGAGACTGGGCACGTGCTTGAAATTCTGAAGCTGAATAGACAGCTTCTGTCTGTAGTTTTTGTTAGACAGTGAATATTAAATGAGTATTAGTTATCATGCAAGAATGATGGGCCAGACAACAGCATGCCTATGAATAATGCTGCCGATAGAACTAAAGGAAGTAATCAAAATCAAAACAAACAGAACAAACTTTGAGGCACCATGAACACTGTGCTTCAACAAACAGAGATTGATGGATTAGATGGTTGTTCAGAGTCTTTCATCTGCAGATAAATCTAAAGTGAAACACCAAAGCATTGGAATAAAAAAAAGTCCGGAGGTTAGCATTTTTTTTTAGGAGCAAAGAACTATGAGTAGTCTCTAAGCAAGCACTTTCCTTTGTTAGATAAATTCATGTTCACTGAACCAATTTCCTGTTTGCAGACTTGAACACTGGATTAAGTAAATTTGATCTGAAGAATGTCACTCACAAAACAAATCATCAGGAAAGTGATGTTAAAAAATTAGAGGAGGAAGGTCATACACTTATGTCCTGCAGAAGAGTGCAAAAATCCATCTGTGATGGAATAAATCATTAGGGATCTTCTAGATAAATATGAGAACAGCAATTTGATTGAGCAATACAAACTCTCTACTGGTTGGAGTCCAGTAGCTCCTTAAAGACCAACAAGAGTCCCAGGGGCTAAGCTATTGATGTTTATACCCTGAAAATGCTTATAGTTGCAAATCTTGTTGCTCATTAAGAAGCTATTAGACTCAAAATCTTGCTCTTCTGCTATGCAGACCAACCCATCTGAAATTCTCAGCAATTTAAGGTACCTTAGCAGTAATAAACATGAATTATAGTATCAAAAGTATGCATAATTGTGATAGAAAATTAATGGCACACCACATAATCAGGATAGGTAGCAGAGATTTGCTCCAGGCCTCTGGTGTTTTTCATCTACCCCTCGCAGCATATACTTGATGAAAAGGACCTGCTCACAGTACACACATGAACTGATTTTTTTCTCCATGACCGTTTATGCACTGGGAACTTCACTGCTCCACCCCCCTGTCAGGAGCACAGATCGGGGGCGGATGAGGTACACCAGGCCAAATGCTCCCCCATGTGGGTGCAGGAAGAAGTGGGCCCACCTGCCATGACTAAAACTCCAGCCTGCAGCCTGGCATGAAACCTCCAGTGCATAAACGGTCCATGTGTCACAGAGCATAAGGACAGTGTTGGTATTACTTTCACCATATGGATAATCATTTTTATTTTGAAGTTAAAGGGCAGGCAAATGACTGTGGTTTAAAAAGACTTGAGAATAGAATCCCAGAGGTTAGGAAGTCTATGGAAGAAAGCAACAGCTTTTAAAGTCCAAAGCAGTGTGGCAGTAGTTACATTTGCATTAAGATGGTTCTAAACATCCACAGTTTACTTTCACCTCACTAACATAACCTTTTTTTCATTGTATTAAATTTCCATTCTACTTAGCATTATGGGCACCCAACATTACAACCAGTTTTTACCAAGGCAAGGGAAAGCGTACTTTGGGAATACCATCACAGTTTGCCTCACTGTGGCTAGCAATATAATTGTGATAGAAAGTGCTGGCAGCCCAGTAAATAAATATTTCTTTGGCCTCTCTTAGAAACTGGGCTTGGTGGTACGACAGGTGGTATGATTTGGTGGGGTGGGTGGTAGTCCTCAATTAATACTGAAACCAATATATCTTACAATCAAGAGGACAAGAAAATTAAAACGACTGGGGATGCTTCCAAGTCCTACCATCTCAAACCATGGCATCAAGGATTCCCAAGCTCCTAGGTCCATTCAATCAATGTAAATGACCCTTGTATGCCCATTTCATAACCATGCCTTATAAGTATGCACTCTTTTTCCCCACAGATCTCATCTCTTTCCATTCAATATGAGAAAACAAAAGAGGAGAGTTGAAGGAGGACACAGGAGGATATCAATCTGTATGAGTTTTGTAGTAAACTCTGAGTAAATTTAACAGCTATAGTCTCCAAGGTAATTAAGTGTAGTTTGCTTAAGGACATTTGGTATGGCTAGAGAGTTTGGCTGGCAAAAAGTCAAGGATATATTTGTAAACCATTTTTTAAAAAATTGATGCCCATGTCTCAGACTGCTACAAATCACAAAGCTGATCATAAGTCCCCCCAAAAAGACGAAAAATATTATGATGCACTTGTTTCATTTTTGACAAAGGATATTAATCATAACATTTGTGTTATTATTCCAATTCTTGCAGCTTACAGCAGTATTTATTTAGTAAAACTCCTATAATCCTCCTTTCTAGGAAGACTAACTGGAGAAGATGATAATGTTATGAAAAGTTGAAGGCAGCAGGAAAAAAGATAGACTCAACATGAGGTGGCTTGATTCAATCAAAGAAGCAAAAACTGAGCAAGATTGCTAATGATAGGATGTTCTGGAGGACATTAATTAATAGAACCCTATGTTGGAAGAGATCTGATGGCACTTAACTAGGGATGGGCATGAACCAGAAAAATATGGTTTGCAATGGTTCATGGCTGAACTGCACCAAAGTAGCAGGTTCATTTGCAAACCAAACCAGTTTGTGGCCCCACGAACCCCACTGAAAGGACCGCAGTTCCTTTAAACTAGACTTGCAGAAATCCTGAAAAACAGCTGAGCAGACTGTTGCCTGTTTCTACTGCTACAAACAACAGGCACCCACCTAGATCTTTCTTGGTTGAAAGCACACTTGTGTCAAGCCTGGTTATTACATTTGCCCCCCCAAAAAATCAATTATTTATTTATGTACTCAAAAATATGCTTATGACTAAGAAATAATTTAATCAGGGAATGAGGGGGGAGGGTACTTACATAAATCTAAATATATATAATACTTTATCTAAAGAGGTTTTTAATGGATGGTTTTGAAATACTAAATTTCAGCAAATTGCTAAATTGAATTGAAATGCAAATATATATGTGTCTCTTTCAAGAATACAAATGATGTTCAGATGGGTGCCTGAAAAGGAAGATGAATCCTGGAAGAAAATGAGCACAAAGCATTAATTTCAGAAGCCCTTATAGAAAGAATTATGAATAAGACAATATTATTTATACTAATGAAGATACAGAGAGAAAAGAAAATCACCTTTGTCGTACTGTAAGATGGGCATTTTTCTTTTCTTCATTCCTTACAGTTAAATAACATATGAGTATATACAATTCAAGAAAGCCATCTTCCTGGGAGGCAGGATAAATAGTTTCAACCAATGACAGAACATCTGGCAAGTCCGCATAAAATATATTACTCTAATTTAGAAAGAGAATGAAATCATTTATATATTAAAGGCCAGGCAATGTTGGACAGGCCAAGAGTCTATTAACTGCTTAGGGATGCACTCTAAATCCTGCAATGGCACAAGTTGGAGATTTGCTGACGTAGCCTCTTGGCAGCATTTTTAAGTTGATCAACTGGCAAGAGCCAGCTTGGTGTAGTGGTTAGGAGTGTGGACTTCTAATCTGGCATGCTGGGTTCGATTCTGCACTCCCCCACACGCAGCCAGCTGGGTGACCTTGGGCTCACCATAGCACTGATAAAGCTGTTCTGACTGAGCAGTGATATCAGGGCTCTCTCAGCCTCACCTATCTCACAAGGTGTCTGTTGTGGGGAGAGGAAAGGGAAGGTGACTGTAAGCCGCTTTGAGACTCCTTTGGGTAGAGAAAAGCGGCATATAACAACCAACTCTTCTTCTTCAAACAAATAGCAACTGACTCATAGCAGCCCTAAGACGCTTAACCCAAAGGGGTTTTCAAGGCAAAAGATTAACAGAAGTGGTTTGCGTGACAGTCCCAGTCTTCTTTGGCGGTCTCCCACCCAAGTATTCACTCTGCTCAGCTTCTGAGCTCTGATGAAATCAAGCTGGACTGGCTATATTTGGGCTGCAACAGTGACAACATTGCATTTCTGTAAACCAGTTACATGTATTGCTGTGCTGATACAGGCCTATTATGCACGGCTGCTGAAATGGTGGCATGGGGAACGCGGAGGAGGAAGAAGCGAAGCAAACTGCTTATGCACGGGACAGAACGCAACGGCGGCAAAACCCAGAGTATCCTATTATGCATGTAGCTACTCCAGAGCCGCTTCTGGTTGCGCCCTGGTCCCGGGAAGCTCCACTTTCTTCCGCATCTCGCTAACGCGGCTTTTTCGGCGGCATACGTTGACTCTGCGCCCGGTTGCTGCCTGCAGCATGCATAATTGGTGATTTTAGCCGCCACTATTCCACCCCAAATGCAGACCTTCCACTCCATGCCTAATGGGCCATAGGGACCAGAAAGGCAAAATACTGGGGACATGCCGGAGGAGTAGGGATTAGTATTATATGAGCACATACTCCTGTCCTGCGGGGGCTAGAATTATGTACGCACACAAATACTGGGAGAGAAAAAGATCGCCCTGCTTGCCTTTCAGAATCATCTATAAAGCTATAGCTGGCCTCAATACATATCTCCAAAACAAAATCTACATCATTTGGTGATTGTGTAAAATATGCCACAATTTTTGTAAAACAACTAGAACTTCACAGAGTGTTTTTGATCATTTTCTGCCACTTTGAAGTTTACACAGAGACATAATTTTCCACCACATTTAGCAAATGGCCCACATTTTGAACCCAGAGACTGACAGAGGCACACGGGAATCATTTTTGCTGTTCTAGATATTTCTGTTGTGTGTGAAGGGCTTGTCAAGGAAAAGGCTTATACTGAATAATATGTAAATTATAGATTTAAAATGAAAGAAAGGAAAGTGAACAAATTGATAAATTTGTACTCACTTTGACAGAGCAGGCCAAAAATTTTTAGTAGCTTCCAAATTTCTCAGAAGCACTTTGCCAATTACGCTGAAGATGCCCAATATGCCAATTTTCACTGACCAACGGTATTTTGAACTAAACTTAATGCATATCACTTTGCTGCCCCAGCTCCCATACGGGAGCACAAATCCAAGGTGGACAAGGTGCACCAGGCCAAATGCCCCTCTGTGCAGGAACAGGAAGAGGCGGGGCAATCTGCCCCGACTCAAACTCCCGCCTGCAGCCGGTAGCTGAGTTAGTCTGCAGTAGTAGAGAAAAAAGTGAGTCTAGTAGCACCTTAAGACCAATATAATTTTTCAAGATATAATTTTTCATGAGTTAAAGCTTACTTTGTCACATACAAATGCAAATGAAAATTCATCAGGCCAGAAAGTGTGTAGGTAGATTCTACAAGGACTTTCCACTGCTGACTTAAAAATGGCAGTTCTCCTACAAAGAAACCTCTAAGGGAGATTGCAGTGCAAAATTGCTTAACTGGAATGTTCAAGACAATGGACTCCACAGAGATGAACAGGGACACAGGTTGCTTGTTTTACTCCAAATGCTAATTGTTGCTACCTGCCCTGAGCCAACTGGGAATGCTGGGCTATAAAAATAATGTTGTATTTGTTCTTATTATTATGTTCTGCATTTCTTACTTCCATGCATACCTTCTAAGTCTAATCATGCTGAGTATGTTTTGCATTGTTCCTCTGCAATCTGGCTCCAACTGGCTCCCATTTTCATACCACCAACCCAACTGCTGACCTGGATATAAAGGCTAGAATCAAATCTTGGTCTCCTACTGTACAGACCAACCCATCTGAAGCACTCTGCTGATAAAATTTATGGTACCTTATAGCAATAATAAACTGCCAACATGAATTGTAGTATCATAAAAGTATGTATAATTGTGATAGAAAATTAACGGTGCACCATCTAATCAGGTAGCTGGAGGTTTACTCCAGGCCTCTGGCTTTTTTTCATCTACCTCCCCTCCAGCATACACTTGATGGGAAGGCAATGCATTTAGATCAAGTAGAGCTCCTACTGAAGATATTTACAGATCACATCCTGTAGAAGTAATCTGGTAATGAAATTGAAACATAAGAAGATGGAGAGTGAATAACACTTTTCTACTGCAAGTAGTAGTAAGGAAGTGCAAAAAAGACTGGAAGAGTTCTTTAAAATAAATAACATGGAAAGAATGTCTGTAATAAATAATACAGAAAGTCCTCAGCTACAGTCTAAGAAGCAAGTAAAGCCTTTATAAGAAGAATATTGCTAGCTGTTGCTGCCAAAAAAAGAAAAGAGATAAATAAGTACAAATTAAGATAATAGTAGAAAAAAATCTAGAGGCTGGAACAAGAACACAAAAATAATCTTAATGAAGATATGATAGCACAGATCAGACAACTAAAAAATAGATATGCTAGAAGCTGGTTATGGAAAAAAGATTCCTAAAATAAAAACATTTTGAACATGCAAAGTAACCTGGCAAATATTTGGTGTGTTGGCTCAGGAAGGAGAAAGAAAAAAAGAGTCATAATAAGTGTAAGGGAAGGGGACCTAATTGCATATTTAGAAAAAGAAATACAAGGGCAATTTGTAATTTTTTTCAGGATTACATAAAGAGAAGAATTAAGGATTAAAATCATATCTAAAAGACATTCTGACCACAAAGTTCACAGCAGAACACAGAAAAAATCAAACAATAATAATTCAAGTAATAGGCAATAAAGAATATGAAAAGGGATAAGGCACCAGGCCCAGATGGGTCGACAGGAATGTATTACAGACACTTTGAAGACGTTTTAATGATATCGTTACAGAAAGTTATAAATGAGATAAAAGCAGCAACGTTGCTCAGTGAAATAAATTGCTGGTTGTGTCTGAGACCTGGGAGGATGAAGAAGTCATGTTCTTGCTCCCTTCTCTGATTAATGCCCTGTGGCAGCTGTCATGAATGTATTAATAACACTTTCACACGTGAGTAATGCATGAAGTTTATCCCAGCAAAAACAGCAAATACGATACAGCAAAATCACACTTCATTTTCATTCTGTCTTTATTTATACTTGCTAAAGCAGAGCTTGAAAAGGCTCCTAAAAGCACCAAACAAACAAGAATAAATCTATACTTATAAATATGACATATTTCCCTCTTTCAAAGATCACCATTCCATGGGTCAAGATAAAGCTTCTTTCTTGCTTTAGATTTTGCTCATTTGGATCTCCTGCTAAGAATTCTAGATTTAGGCGGACAACACAAAAATAATCTGAATAGATGGGCTTGCACTCAGAAGCAACTGCCAGTGCAAGTTACTCCACTGTAAGATCACTGATTTCAGTGGCATAGTCCGGGGTGATTTTTCTCAGGGTTGCTCTGCTCTGTCTCTTCTCCAATGGAGTTTATGGAAGAGCGATTCCTGTCGAATGGCAGCTATAAAGTAGCTGATTGCTTCCATCATCTGTCCTCCACTGGAGATTTTAAGAGAGACGTTTGTTCAGGGCTTCACAGACCAATGGTATCATCGGCTTCAGCTACTGCTGTGCAAGATGAGGCTTTAAGACAGAGAAAGCAGCATCCTGTCCCAAATGAGCACTTGGGCTGCTACTGGCTTCTAAAACTCTTTGCCAGCAACTGCCTGGAGTTCAAATACACAAAGACACAAAATGGCCCCAAGGTATCAGTGGAGGGGACTCCAGGCACCTCCCCACCTTCACTCTGGCCTGAAAAACCATGAGCCATACAGGAGCTTCCCAAGTGTGCTGGACACCAACAGTGACAGGTGCCACTTGACTTTTGCAAGAGAACTATTTCTTGTTGCCTGCATCAAGGGAAAGACTCTTCAGCTGAACCAGTCTGCTTCAGGGTTCATGATCCAGCTGTTAGTCTAATGAGTTCTGCTGTACTTCAAGAAGTTTGTACCAGATAAACCTAAGGCTAATGGGACAAGATACTCTGTTTTTGAAGTCAAGAAGAAAATCACATTGGCCTTTGAAATTATTTAAAAAAAAATCACCTCCTTCTGATGGTTGTGTTGATTTATGGGTCTAAAATGTTAAAAACCAACTTAAGGCCAGACACCACTAATATGGCACTTAAGCAATATATTTTGCATTTATATTTAGCAAAGATCAACTTTCCAATGTCAAACTGTTCTAGTGTAAAACACATAGATTTTTTAAGAGAAGAAAACGATTAAAAAGTCAAAACAAGAGCAATAAACTCCAACATGCAAAAACAAGTACATTAAAAGCAGTGGAGATTTTACCATTTGCACAGTATTTCATTGTGTACAGTTTTGAGCAGAACTATGATTAAAGTGAACTTGTTTAGTTGTTCTTATTCTGGTTTAACTTAAGCAGATTTTATTTTATTGAAGCTTTATACCTGGGAGGCGGTACTACAGAAAAAGCAGCAGCGTTATTGTTTTTAAAAAGCGACATGAAAGTTTATCTGGTCCACAGGCACAGCACTTACCCTTTACAAAGCTAAACTAATTATTCAACTTTTTAAAATACAAAGACTGGACGAGATTAGAAATTAAAGCTGGATGGATGGTGGGAAAATTGTGCCTTTTATAGCTAGTGATGCAGCCAGCACTGTCCAGCAAATAAAACAAAGAGATATTTCCTGCAAGTAATAATATGCAGTCGAGATAAGCAAAGAATGTCTATTCACAGACATTTACAACATTTGCTGTTATTGTTTAATTAGCTAATTAACTGATTAAAAGCAAAGGGTATCTATTAAGTTCAAGACCAAAACAACAAAAACACCTCTCTTCAAACTTTAATTAGCCAGAAGCTTTTGTATCCTAAACATATTATACTTTTGTTATTCTCATTCCTCCCATGAATAACTTTTTGGGGGCTATTTACACACAACTCCTGACTTATTTCTACCAAACTTTGTTCCCAAATAGTAGCAGATAAATTTCCTTTTATTAATTCCCCTTTCCCCTTATCTCAAACACATCTAATTCCCATGCCCCCTTCCTTTTTTAAACATGCCTGTGTGTGATCAGGTCTCAAAGTAAACCACAGAGCATTCTGGTTGTCAGAAGAATCCCCCTCTCCCCTCTACACGTGTGAAGGCATACGGAAAGCTTATATGTTGAGTACAACTCCGTTAGCCTTAAAGGTGCCACTGGATTCAAACTTTGTTCTCTCTGGCAATTCCTGTAGCAACTATCAGCAGGATCTCTTAAGGAAGTCTGCTTGAGTCTTGGGAAAGCAGGGACACTTAAGACAATCCTAGAGCTTTATTTTATTTACTTATTTATTATATTTATATACCACCCTCCATGAAGGCTCAGGGTGGTTCACATAGAACAGAACAGGAACAATACAGATGACTTGGATTAACAATAATGAATGAAGTGAAACAACAAGCAACATGGAATAGTAGAAAAATGTGGGAAACATTAAATTAACTCATACCGATAGCCCAGTGGGTTGGGCGGAATTATGGTGGGTGCTGTAGGAGAGGGCTCAGGAGGAGGGCCCTTGGGAAGTGATGGAACGAGTCGACCTCAACCAAAATGCCTGATGTCCCTGCAGGGACACCACATGCCCCTGTCAGCTCTGCAGAGCTGTGGATCTGGCCGGAGAGTCCCCTCACCCCCACCTTTTTCCAGCTGTTTGAGATATGACAACCAGAACTTCATGTAGTTCATTGCTGTTTTGTATAGATTCTTTGATAATCCTCCATATAGTTATGCTTCCTAACAATCATCTATTTACATATAACCTGCATGCCATGTCATCCTGTGCGTAAGACTCACAGTGGATAAATTCTTGGATATTTTACAGTTAAGGTTAATTCACTATTGATCTTGGCAGAGACAAACCATTGTTAAATATGTTTTATTGATCCTAACATTCCCTCAATATCTATTTAAAATTTCATTAAATGTACCTCCCTTTTCCCCTTGAAATTTAAAGAGAGTAATTATTGGCTTCCTCCTTGAAGTTTGTTGTTATGTTTCTCCCCCCACCTACAAAATAGTAATTTTAACATACATATGTAACTGCTTTTATTTATAAAGTATATTTAAACCATAAATCAAAACAGCTTTCTGTCAAAACTTGTTTTCCCTTCATACAATATAATCATTTTGATTGAATGGCCTACATATTTCCCTAATGATTTTTTTATCTTTTCCTCTAGAGAAATGAATTTCCTGCATTTTTATTTCTGAAATGAATGCGATAACTCAAGAAAAATCAGCTTATTTCTAGCTTGTTTAATAATAAAATGGAAAAAAAAACATGATGGATGATTTATATTTTTAAGTAGAAATGTTGTTCCAAAGAGAAATATTCAGTCATGCCTATTGTGCTCTCAAGTCCTTCTTTATATGAGTAACAATGCTCACCCTTTCCATTGTCTACAAAACAATACTATTTGCACTTGATTTCTTTACAAACTAGATAATGTGCAAGCCACAAGAAGACAAACAAGTAGAAACATCTATCATAGTTACTTGAAGTTTTGGTGTGTTTTTTTTAACTCCATAACTATGTGCTGGAGTTTTATATTTACTTTCTGCAAGGCTGGGATTATTTTGCCAAGTAAGTTGTACCATTAGCATCAGTAAAAACAAACCAAAAACCAAACAAACCAAAAACCTAGAGTCACTTGCTTCCATTATGGGGAATCCATAATAATTTGATCCTTACATTCTTCCTGCATTGCAGAGTTGATGTATACTACGTCTCTCTCTCCCTCATAGCCGTGAATCTCTCTCATAACCGTGAGCAACAGTACCCATCCAAGCCACTCTTATGTACCACACAGCAGCTAACCAGCTACCTTGGAGGGCTAACAAAGAAGGCTTAGAGGTCAAGGCTTTCTTCTGGCTTTTCCTCCCATTGCTGGTGTTCAAAGGTTTACTGCCTCCTCCTGGTGGACCACTTTAATCACTGATGCATGTCTTCTCCATAAATCTAATACCTGGGCCAGTGGTCATCACAATATTGACTAGCAATGAATTTCAAAATTTAAATACTTGTAAATAGAAGTGAAACCTTTTTTCTGTTATGAATCTATTGCCTATCAACTTCATTATGAAGAAAACAATATAGCTTTTCATATCCTTAAAGCAGCCTTTCTTAACTTTTTGCCAGTGAGAAATCCCTGAAACATTCTACAGGCTAAAAGACACCCTAGAAGTGGTGCGATCAAACAGAATATGGTTGGGAAGCATAGCTGTAAACCCTCCCCCCACCCCGGGTCCCTCTTCTTCCCATCCCCTCCAGGCCCATCACTGGCTATTTTGGGAGGGGTGGGCAGGTCAACATGACCATATATGGTTATACCACCTAATAAATGCTTAAAAGTTAGTTCTATAACTCCACTGTGAACATAAAGAGCACTTTTTGTATGTAAGGCAAAAAATGGTACTCTGCAGCACACTGAATATACCTGAGAGCTTGGAAACTATGCTGGGATGACCATGGTTAGTATTTGGATGGGAGACCACGAATGCAGACAATGCAGAGAAATGGAATGGCAAACAATCTATGCTCATCTATTGCCTTGAAAACCCTTGGGGTCACCAAAAATTGGCTGTGATTTGCCATTTTATTATCATATGGCATACTGAAGCTAGATACTCTGGAAGTCTGAAGTTTAAAAGTCTTAATATCAGTAGAATTATCTTCAAGGCTCTAGAGCAGATCAAATAAGAACATAAGAAGAGTCCTGTTGGATCAGACCAATGGTCCATCTACTCCAGCATTTTGTTTCACAGAGTGGCCAACCAGTACCTCTGACTGGTCAACAACAGGGCATTGAAGCCTTCCCCTCCTGACTCTGAGATTCAGAGGCTTAGTGCCTCTGAATATAGAAATTCCCTCAGTCACAATGGCTAGTAGCCACTGACATATTTATCCTCCATGAATCTACCTAATCCATTTTTAAAGTTGTATATTCCATATTTTAATCACTCTTTGTTTATAGTAGTCTATCCTGAACCTACTGTCTACTAGCTTCATTGGATGCCTTAGAGTTCTAATATTTTGGTAAATTGGTAAATTCTCTCCACTCATGCATAATTTTATAAACCTTTATCATGTCTTCTCTTAGCTGACTTTTTTCCAAAACTGCCCCACCCTCTTCAGCCTTTCTTCATAGGAAATGTTCTCTAACCCCCTAATCATCTTGGTTGCCCTCCTCTGTACTTTTTCTAGCTCTGCAATGTCCTTTTTGAGATATGATGACCAGAACCAGAACTGGATTGACACTTTCCACTACAACCCCAAGATCTCCCCCTCCCCCAGCCCAAGTCTCGGCAAGTTCAGAACCCATTAGCCTACCCCTGAAGTTGAGAGATGCCTTCTAGAGGTCTCCAAGAACAGAACCCTGAAGAGTTTGATATCTACTCAGTTGCCAGTTCTGTACATTTGATGTGAAAAGAATGTATAAGAGAACCCTCCTTCTTCCAGCTATATTTGTTTTTTTTTCACCGAGGGCAAGCAATTTGTTAGTGCCTGAGGAAGAAGAAGAGTTGGTTTTATACCCCGCTTTTCACTGCCCAAAGCGGCTTACAATTGCTTTCCCTTCCTCTTCCCATAACAGACACCCTGTGAAGTAAGTGGGGCTGAGAAAGCTCCAACAGAACTGTGATAAGCCCAAGGTCACCCAACTAGCAGCATGTGGAGGAGCAGGGAATCAAACCCGGCTTGCCAGATTAGAAGCTGACACTCTTAAACACCGCACCAAGGTCTCTTCTTAAATTAATAAATAAGAGGCAACCTGACATTTTTGTTTGACGTCTGTGAGTAATTAGAATTTTTAGTTCATCATAGCTCTTTATCTGTAATGCAATCTTCTTCAAAGGTTATCTGTCCATTCTTGTGGCCTTGCTTGGTACAGGCAAGCCTTTAGCACTTAGATGATTGTGCTATAATTGGTGGAGTTGAGCTGATGCCCTAAATATGATTATTTAATTTGCATGAATAGAGAGAAATAGTGGGTTAAGGCTGAGCTGAAACATCCTGGAATGAAACAAAATACAGACTCCTAACTAGGAAAACAAAGATACTCAGACTTTTGGAAATGAAGGGAAAAGCCACACTTTGGAAGGGCAGTTAACAGTTCTAGTTAACTCTCCTACATAATGTAATGTACTGTTTATTGTCTGAAAGTAAATCTAAAAGCTGCCCAGGGTCAGAATCCCCTCTCCCACACTAACCAATTCCTACAGGGATATCCAGCAGGCTACCACTCCTCCCCAGCTTGCCATGATGGCATTGTTACCCCCAATGCAGGGGATGGGGAGAAGGCAAGGCAGCCACTGGCAGTGGAGGAATGGCAGTTCAGCTCCCAGAGCTGCTTGCTATCAATACCCAACCTGACAAAGAGATGGGGTGCCATTAACGAGCCTCACCCACTGACCAATCTTATTTATTCATTTATTCACGGTGAAATCTCAGGATGGTGATGCTGCATTGTGGACCATTTCCCAGGTCCTTTGGGGCCTGTAGCAGCCAGGCAATCTGCCCTGGGAGACATTAGACCTATCCTGCCCACTTCCAATGCCTCATGAGGCTCTGCCCCACCATTAGGGCACTGCGAGAGCCCATTGCCAGCCTGCCTCCAGCATCTCTTTTAAAAGATAGGTCAGTGATGAGCCAACGAGAACAGGCTAGACCTCGCTCCTGTGCAGAGCTGCCAGGTCTGACTTGCGAAATACCTGGAGACTTTGGGTGTGGTGCTTAGCAAGAATGTGACATCACTTTTGTGATATCATGTCCCATGAAGGCACTTTCAAAGGTCAAATGATGTCATTTCCTAAGCCCCACCCCTTCTCATTATGTCACTTCCAGCACATTTCACCAGAACCCCAACCCGTCCCGCAATGTCATTTTCAGGGCACTCCCACAAACTCACCTTTTCCTCTATACTTATTCCTTCTTTTAGAATTTAAATTTAAATACACTGCCTTATATCACTTCCCACCCCCACCTTTTCCCCACTTTATGTTACTTATAGGTCTCCTTCCAGTGCAAAAATAACAAAAAATAATAAGATAAAATGCTTTCATTTAAACATGTAACGTTTAGAAGAGGAAAACCAAGCTAACAGCACATGACAAACAAAACAAGCGAAACTGTCATGTTCATACTGCTTTCTGTTTTTGGAAAGAAAAATGACACTTCTTTTGTCTTCTTCCTTCTTTCAGCACCTCTGGTCTTGACTTTATAAACTCACATAACTCTTCACAGTGTATCCTGAAATGCCACTTTACCTGGAGTTCTGGTTTGACAAGGCTATCACTCCGCAAGTTTCTTTCCTTGCTCCATGAGCTGTGCCATTAAGATGAAGGCTCTCTCACAACAGATACAGGGACAGAAGTGCAAGAGAGACCAACTTCAACCATTGGCTGTGTCCACTGTCTGGAATGCGCCTGAACATCTTTACCCATCTCTGGTCTATCTTCTCTTCCTGTGTTAAAGTCTCTTTTTGGCATTTTGACACAATGCAGACCTCATTTAACAGCTTGTCAGTGTCTATTAGATCAAGACCAAAATTAAGAGCTTTGACAAGACTCTCTGATGGATCCTACATAACAGGACTGTCAAGCGAGAAAAGTGCCATGTCTTTGAAAACAAACATATCAAAATCATACTATTCCTCAAGGTAGTCAAGGCACCTTGAGAATGTTTGGTCTGCTTGATCACGGAGTCGACCAGAATGGCCATAGTAAATCATCCATAAGATTGTTCCTGTCTCCTCTCCTTAAGTTTTTCACAAAGATCATCCAGGAGTTTGTTGAATTCTGTGTATCTAACATTGGCACGTTCATCCCACCCCCCTACAATGGGACTGAACGTCTACCTTCAAACGCAGCACTATCTTCCCTGTTTTAAGGCAACAGTGAAGTGCATGGCATTTGCAGCCCTCATCTATCAGTCACTTGTGAAGCTGCTTAAGTTTCTGAAACACTGGCTTATGTTTCCCAAAATCCAGTGCAGCATGGTCAGCAACACAAGATGTCCCTCTGTCCAAACTGAGCCCATTGTCCTGTTGCACAATGCAGAGCAGTACCACAATTGCCTCACTGGTTTCACCGCTGTCATGACTGAAATCAAGCAAACCTTTAATTCCCTCCACTGCAGAAATGTAATGAACAGTCACAGGAGAGAATTTCCTCTTTCCCTTGTTGGAAGTATCACATCTTAATCCAAGTCCTCCTGCAAACAAGTCTGTAGATTTGGGTATCAAAACATTCTCCACAATGCTGGAGGTTTTTGTCCATTCCCAAGACAACTTTTTGGCTATTGACTACGGGATCAGGGCAGTTTACACCATGAGAATACATTAAAACATTATCAGTCATGGCTAAATACTATGAATTGAATTTAAATTAAAAATACCGTAATTAAGATTATTAAAACATTCTTAAAACAGCATGTGGGGGGCTTTCCATTCTGTCAAAGTGTGGAGGGAGGGAATATAGTGCTCAGGCAGATTATCTCTATGGTAACTTTCTTGCATTTGTTGTATCTGTTTGCACACCTTCCATGTGCATATCTACATAGAGAGGCCAGTTCTGTTGCTAGTCTATGGACCTCAACTGTAGGCCTGGTGTAATAACTCTGTCTTGCAGGCCCTGTGGAACTGTTTTATATTCCACAGCGCCCTGATCTCACTTGGGAGATTGTTCCACCAATCTGGTTGAAACTAACTTTACTTCTCTGGAGCCAGGGACTCTTAGCAGGAGCATAGACTCCTTTGAGGGATATGGGGGTCAAGGCAGTACCACAGGTAAGAAGGCCCAGACTGTTTAGGGCTCTGAAGGTAAGTACCAATGCCTTAAACCTGATTTGGTCTCAACTAAGCCAAAATCAGGCCACATTCTTAGAAGCAGTTTATTTGTGCCATCTTGATTCACATAACTTTGATGGTGCTTAACACCATGGTACACTTCTACCACTTCAGTTGCAATATCCTGATTCTCTTGTAAGAAATCTGGTTTGTCAAAGAAGGTGGTCACTAGTGGTATCTGCCTATATTGTTTCTTCACCTCTTTGTGCTTCATACCTTTCACATGATGATTTAGGGTATCTTTTTCCAAATAACACATAGATGGAACCAAATACATCCTGCTGTTTCAAATACTTTTTTTTTTTACAAAGCCAGTTTTTGAATTGGCTTTTGCTCAGCCGTTCATCTTTAAAAACTAGGAGGTATTTTTCCTTTTTTCCCCTTTACTACTGCTTGAAGGACCTTCTCCACTGTCTGATGGACTTCCTCCACTTGCCATGACTTTTCAAATTTTTGATGGAAATCAACCCTGGATACCACAACAGAAGAAAAAAAAATAGCACAGGTAGCCTCTTCTTCCTTATAGGTAGAGGCCACAGATACACTTATCAGCTTGGCAACTATCTGATCACACAACTACAGTTGCAGAGAATGTTATTTATTTACTTCAGATATATTTTCTTGACAGGGTTTCAATATACAAACAGAGAAGTGAAGCACCAAGCTGCTTAAAAGAATAAAATAGTTTTCATATGAAGAGAAGCAACTTTGTATAGGGAGAGGAGAGCAAGAGTAGGAGTCCCAGTAGTTTAACTATCTGTTTTCACTCATTTTTGTTCAGGAGGCAAGCTGGGAGAAAGTGTGCTCAAAAGAGCAGGAAGTCTCCAAAGAGCCAATCAGGACACTGAAGGAGATGAAAAAACATCAGGAAGTTGCTATGCTAAATACCTACCTCTTCCCATGTCCTCCTGTAGGATATTATTCCTATGTTTTTTGAATCATGCACACTATAGACCTTGCATATTCCAACATATTTTACATTTCTCTCCAATGGGTACCCAAAGGGGCTACATAATTTTCTGCTCCTTCATTCTAGCTTCACAACAATAACAACCTTGAGTGGTTAGATAGGCTTGGAGTGTTTGTCTAACTCAAGGCTGCCTAGCAGCTTTCTGTGGCAGTGGGGATTCAAAACTGGGCCTCCCAGATCCCAGCATGGCATGCTAACATTTTAATATATTTCACATATTAATATTTTCAAGTACCTGCCAATAAATCACCATTGAACCATATTTCCCTCTGCCCCTCCTTCACGTATCCTCACAAGCTGCTTTAGCATGGAAGCTTGTTGGAAAATATCACTTAATTCACAACAAATCTGACCTTCCCCCTTAAACATTGGAAGGCATTCCCTATCTGATAAGGGTCACTTACCACTACCGCTCTTTTCTCAGGTCACATACAATTGTAAGGCTAAGAAGCTCTATCGCAGCCCAGGTAACTCCATGATCAAGTATTTGTCATTCACATTCCCTTTGCCACAGAAAAGACTTTGCACCTCTTTATGCTTCAGGAGCTTGGCAATTTGGAAGCTTAAGATAATCACACCTGAGGAAATTCTTATTGGTCTTTGGAGATCCCCTATGCACACTAGAGTATATTACATTCTCCTCTTTTATATGCACTTCATTGTTATTCCATTGGTATCAGGTATTTATTTTGTAGGCCTGATCCCCCTCTCACTGTTTCTAATCAGAAAATGTGTGTCCAAATCCTCTGCTCTGTTCATCTAGTCATATAAGCTTCCAATTAAGTCATTTAAGGCCTGCTATAGGAAAGGTACATTCCATGCCTGCTTCAGAGGGAAGCCATGTTGGTCGGCAGTGGAAGACTTAGATTCACTAGCATTTTAGAGACTGATGAAGAGAGCTTCAACTCCTGAAAACTCATACTACACAGATCTTGTGGGGGGGTCTATGCGTGCTGGGATTCATCAGTGCTCTTCTATGTCTGGGGAATTGGGAAAGAAATATATTATTAAAGGTTTGCGACATCACCTCTACCCAAAACCCTAACAAGCAGCTGTAGTTACTGTCATGTAATAGAATAGCCTTAGGCTTCCTAACCACACACCCCCCCCCCCAACTAGCAGCGTGTATGTGTGTGTGGGGGTGGAGGTAGGGTCGCCAGAAAGACTTAAAGGCTGTGAGTGGGAGGAGAGATTTGGAAGTTCCAAGATGAACTCGCCCTAGAAGCTCCAGGCTGCAACTTGCCCTAGAAGCCATGCCTGCATACACAGAGAGGACAAGCAGGAGGTAGAGCAAGAGCCCACAGCCATTGGCCAAGGGCAAGGACTAATTGAAGGACTGCCAGGTGGCTCAGTTAAAGAAGGGGGCGGCTCAAGTTAAGAGGCAGCTGTTCTCAGGCTGCACTTCTGTGGGCATAGCCAGGCATCTGAGTAAAGTTGTAAGTCACAACCCCGCTGACCAATCCCACTGCCAACCCACCCCACACAAATAATTTGAAAAGAAAAAGTGAATGCCGACCAGAATGGTGTGGGTAGGCTGATGTTCTGGCAAGCTTTGGCCCCCAAGAGAGGTCTAGCTTACCTCCTCTCATTAATAAACAAGTGAATGCACTGCACAGTCCAGCTTTTAAACATGTAATGCTTATCAACCATTTTTAATTTGTGGGTATCTGTGAGCATTCCTGGGGGGGGGGGTGATGCAAAGTGTGGAATGGCACTGCACATGGAATAGACCAACATAGAATGGACACATAGAATGTGTTTCGACCCTGATGGGAGTCTTCCTCAGTGGTCAAATTATTGTGAGGAATGCACTCATGTATGAAATCAAAATCAAAAGGCTTGGTGGGTGGCCAAGAAAAATCTGTTAGATGCTGTTCCAACTAGTCTTTCTAATGTGCAAGTATGTGAATAGGAGCCCACCTTCTAAAATATGCCCTTCCAGAGGCCACCACTCTCTGCTTCTGCCCAGCTCTCAATCCCCAGTGCATTCCCACTTGTGCCAGAAAAAGACTCTGTAGCAATATACTTCCCTGAGGTCCCTCCCACCCCACATCCTGCCCACTCTCAGCTCTACCCTTAAAGTCTCCAGGTATTTCCCATCCTAGTGTAGATGCTGCCAACTTAAAAAAAAAAAAAACTTTCTCTGTCTATCACTCCAAGTGACCACAGGCAACCAGAGCTGCTATAGGGAGCCTCCTGGCATAGCGGGAGGCCTGGGCCCTAAAATAAATTCGGGCATGCAGCAACTTCCCTAGCCACAGGAACTTCTGCATGAGTTAATAACAGAATCTTTTCTTTTTTATTCTTTTCATTGATAAGAAAAGGAGCGACAGGTAAAAACTGGGATTAAACTGCCACAGCTCTGCTGAGGAATATGGCAACTCAGTGCCCTTATCTAAAGATCTGTGCCTGAAGAAGTTCCTAAAATCATGGTTATGTAGCAGCACATAAATGAATAAATCATCCTTCCACAGGCCTTTCAGGGCAGACTGTCTTGGAATTCTGACATGGTGCTGTCTATGATCAGGGCTCTGGCTGGCTAAAAATCTCCACTGGACTGCCAGAAACACTTTGGATGGTTCTCTTTCCCACCCTGACATACGGATACATTTAACTCAAAATATTTACATGCCACTTTTCAAACTCAAAGCAATTCTACTCCCTCTACCTCATTCCGTTTCTTAACTTATTCGTTTTAAGCAGATTACTAAGATATAAAAAAAACCCTAGACCACATTTCAACGGCTGCGAAAATCAATCACAAACACATAAAATTTCTTCTTCTAAAATTTCACAACTGAAAGAGTAATAAGTCTACTATTACCTTCTAATAAAAGAGATGATGTCTCCATATAACCCATATCTTGGAGCAAAGCTCTACATGATAAGGCACACCAATATAAAGGCACATCTGTACCAAGAAACAGTCCACTATTAACAGTAATCGGGAAGCTCGCCAGATAGAAGATTCACAAATTGAGCACAGCAAACACATTATGGTCTGCAGATTGTACTGTTGTAATCATACCTAAATGAATATTTCTTAATGGTTCTCATAGCTCCCTGTCTGGTGACTGAATAAAGGAAGTCCAAGGACAGACTGAAAGAGCTGAACTCAGTGCTCTACAAGTTTATCCCAGTTGGAAACATGAGAATCCTCTCTGATCAAGCCGAGGTAGACCTTGTATAGGCATGCATGAGTTTAACTTTAAGAAAAAAAGTCACGGTCAAAGCCCTCCTGTGAAAGTCCTCCTATAGTCCCCCCTCTGAAGATTCTGCTTGCTCAGTCATTTCTGTCTAGCTAGCTAGAAGAAGAGTTGATTTTTATATGCCGTTTTTCTCTATAAGAAGGAGTCTCAAAGCGGCTTACAGTCGCCTTCCCTTTCCTCTCCCCCGATATCACTGCTTGGTCGGAACAACTTTATCAGTGCCATGGTAAACCCAAGGTCACCCAGCTGGCTGCATGTGGGGAAGTGCAGAATTGAACCCAGCTCGCCAGATTAGAAGTCCACACACCTAACCACTACACCAAACTGGCTCTCCTAAAATACATCAAATAGGAAGGCCTATTTCTATCTATCTTCACTCTTTCTACTAAGCTTGGTGTAGCTGTTAGGAGTGGGGACTTGTAATCTGGGGAGTCGGGTTTGATTCTGCATTCCTCCACATGCAGCCAGCTGGGTGACCTTGGGCTCACCACAGCACTGATAAAGCTGGTCTGAGCGAGCAGTAATATCAGGGCTCTCTCAGCCTCACCCACCTCACAGGGTGTCTGTTGTGGGGAGAGGAAAGGGAAGGCGACTATAAGGCACTTTGATACTCATTTGGGTAGAGAAAAGCGGCATATAAGAACCAACTTTTCTGTTGTGGGTAGAGGAAAGGGAAGGAGATTGTAAACTGCTTTGAGACTCCTTCTGGTAGAGTCGTGGTTGTGGTTGTGGTCTTCTTCTTCTGCTGCTGTTGCTGCTGCTGTTGCTGCTGCTATGATTCTGAATCTAGTGCTAATTCTCAACTGGAACGTTGATCCATTGAACAAGTAAACACAGTAAGACCTCATATCAAGCACGAATATGATCAGGCTGTAAAGCATGCCCATTTTTAAAACTTCAAAAGGATCAATCAGTTCGTCTGTAGGTCTGCTCAGCACCAAGAGAATTAACTGTATTCCCATGCAACTAGGTACCAACATGAAATTAAATATACATTTCGGTTTTTTTAAAGCTACATTTGCATTTCAGTTATCTCCAGAATATTGCATTTCAGTTATCTCCAGCAACAGTCTACAGTAGTGTATCACAATGTCCAACAAATGGTCTAGCAACAGACTATAATCAATAGTGGACACCAGCTGGCTTTTCCAGTTTCTAAACAACCCAATTCCAGGACATGGTTCGTCTGTATTTGCAACATTACCACAAAGAATGCAGGCAAATTAGTTTTTAAAGATCATTTGGATGTTCATTTAAAACTTGGGAACACTAGCTAACCTAACAACCACTTTTTAAGAGACATTTAATTGTGCTCCAAATGGTCAAATAATTAAGAACTTAATGTTGTAATGCGGTTTATTTTGCAGCTTAAATCGTGATGCCATTATCTGTTCAATCACACAGAAAAAAAGAGAGAAGAAACAAAAGCATCCAGCAGTTCCACTGTACATAAGAAACAGCAGTGATCAGACTGGTGGGTATCTTAATAGCAAGAGATATCATTAGCTTTGTACACTGGGACAGTTTTCTTTTATTACAGCTGTAATTTTATTTGCCAGGCACTTGAATTGCACTGCAAGACAAATTGCTGTGTACTCAAAATTTCAGTGAATGAGTGACTATGCTGAGTTGATCCATTAGCATTTCATCACCCCCCTCAATTTATAAATAGAATTAAAGCAGCCAAAGGTTTTAGCTGCTAATGGCTGAATTTGTATAAAGTCAACCATAAGTGTAATCAGTAAATGTTTTGCTGGGAATTGTGGATGTACTTTCCAAGATACCCTTTTACCCTCTCCTGCATGGGGCTACAAAGCAGGGTAATGGGAAGAACACCTTCTTTCTCTTTTTTCTCCTCTCCTCCTCTCCCCTTCTATCTACAAACAAAGGAACCTCACTATATTGAGGGCCATTCCGCACCAGGATCTATGTAGCAAATTGGTTGCGGAACGAAAAAACGCCATTTTAAATAGTGGAATTCGTCGTTATGCATACCTGCCTTTGTAGTGGAATCCAGTTGCGTTTCTATCGTTTCCCACAGGTTTCCGGTCTCGGCAAAAATCGCTAGCCAGGAAGCGATATTGCGGAGCTTTGTCCCGCCCCTGGCCGTCAATCAAACGAGCAGCCAATGGGCGGCTGTTATCATGCTCCCAAAAAGCCTCTTTCCCTTTAAGGAAGGTTAAAAAAAACACACACAAACGTTGCAACGAATCTGCGTTGATTCGTTGCAACGGAGAGACCCATCTAGCTAGCAGGTGGTGTTTCAGCTGCCATTTCATCATTGCCACGCTCCCCCCGAGTGAACCCCCCCCCCCCGCACGGGCACGATTTTCAGCCAAAAATAGAGTGAAAAATAAAGGGAAAATAAACCAGCAAACGGGGCTGTGTGTTGCTTGGTGCTTGGTGACTTTAAGCAGCTCTGGGGAGGGACTGCAGCCAGGGAAGCCTCGCTGGGTAAACGAAGGCTCGCCGGTGCGTTGATCTCCGCTTGCTCCAAGAAAAAAAAATGGTGATCGCTTTGCCGGAAGATCAGAGGAGAGAGCCAGGGGGAGGGACTTTGCAGAAACCACAACAATGGTAATGCACAGAACTTTCCCGCTAGTGTTGCAGATTGGTTGCAAGAGTGTAGCGCTTTCCGGAGGGTGAATCCACTTTTTGGGATTTCCCTGAAAGCGCTACAACGAAGCGCTTTTTGCGGATCGGTTTCAGGAGTGTTGCAGATTGTCAACAACGTTGTGCATAACAGCAAATCAGTAGCGATTTCAATTTGCAACCATTGTGCAATTTTGAACGAGTGCAGAATGGCCCTGAGTCACTCCTGTCTACCCCAACTGATTTGTGGTTGTGATTTGTTTAAAGGGTGGATAGAAGAAAGTTAAAAAATTCAGCTTTCATCCAGGTAATGGGAATGCTTATTTTCTCTGCCCCATTCCCATCCCTCCGATTTACTGGTCACCTCTGCTTTACTGCTTCCAGTTGTCTAATTGATAAATAATGCTAGCAAAAATCCCCAGTTCAAAATCCATGTCTCCCTTTCTGATGCATTTACCTCTTACCAGCTAGATCAAAATCAGAGAGCCAACTGAATGTAATACCCCCAAGTGTTATACTGTTTCTAGGATTCAGGCTTTTCAAAATAAGGTGCAAGCTTCCTACATGGCAAAGTAGTACATCAAGGAGAGTGGCTGCTCATGTTCCCCGATTTGCTAATTTCCAGAACCTGGGTCATGACGGCCACCCTTTCATTCATTGTTATGATGAAGTTCTTTTAAAACTAGTGCCAGCTGGCTCCAGGTAACAGAACAGTTACTATGCCTGGCACAGCTTCTTCCATCCATCATAGTCTTATCAGTTTCCTGAAGACCCAAGTGCCATTCTGCCAATTAATTGAACCACTTCCCTTTCCAAGACGAACTGTATAATATGTGGCCTTCCAAACTAAATATATCCCCCAATGTGATCTCCAATATTTGCTATCCTCCCGCTTGCTCCATTTGTGTGTGTGTCTGTGTGTGTTAGACAAAGACAGACAGAGTAGGGGGCACATAAGAAGCCACTTTACATAGCTGGTAGACTTTATTTCTGGTCCTTGTGCTAATAGAAGAGGCTCTGGTGGCATAAGAAACAAGAAGGGGACATTTGCCACCACCTTTTCCTGGGGGCGTCCCTGCCTTTTTGCTCACATAGGTTCCCCAACAGCCAGAATTACCCCTTTAAAGATCAAAGACAGGGTAAGGGGTAGGGTACACCATATTCCCCCCCCCCCCGTACAATATACAATTCATCGCTATTCACTTTAAATTGGGAGTACAGTGTGAATTTAAAGCAGAAACTGAAATACCATTTGGGACAAGCTAGAAATTGTTTATTTGTTTTTCAATAAACAGGATTGAATGTTCCACTGCATGTGTTATTTTCATAATACTGGAGCAGCAGCATTCACAAGTTCCAGAAATAGAATTAGGATGCGACTAAAACAGAAGGGAATTGTACTGCTTACCAATTCACACACAATTTTTTTAACTGCACCATTTCATGCATAAGCATTAATAACTGATAATTACAATGCTAGATTTGTAAATGGACTGTGTATGAGCAAAAACGAGAGAATGACATAGCAATAGTTTCTTACCAAAAGTACACCTCTAAATAAGGCCAATTCTGTTCCTTGTCCACAAAACATTATGCAAGCAGCCCAAGATCACAGGGTGATATATTTTTTTTAGATTATATGTGCGTTTCTACTCTAACTAGTTAAACAATTTCTTAAAAAAAAACCTTAGACCTGTAACACTTCTTGGGGGGGATTTATAGATTAGCAGCAGGGGGTCTGCCTCTTATAAAAATGCCTTTTCTCTGTTCTGGGAAATTTCATTCAAGCCAGGTTGAAATGTACAATGTTAAGAAAATTATCTTCATAAAGCAAACCTAGAATAATCCATAAATATTATGAGACTGGAAAAGATGAAAAAGAGGGTAACTCTTAATGGGGAAAGGCAAGAAGATATCTCAATAATAATATTAAATAATGGCAAAGTCAGCTGCAAATCCAATAGAGGAGAGCTAGAGTTGCACAAGCAGAGAGGTAAGTACTCTCAGTTTAACTAATCTGTGGGAGGACAGAGCCTTCCCCTGCCTGTTTCTAGCATGTGTGTGTGTATATGGAGGTGATGGAGCAGCATAGGCCTGCTTTGGCCTTGTTTCTGCAGGCTCTCACTGCAGGTTCCCTTTGGTGAAGAAGAGCAAACTGGTAGCCAGCCCAGGGTACAGGTATGGTTCTATTCACAAATCATCTGAAAATATTTCTGTGCTGTCACTTCCTCTGTTGTGGAAGTGGCCTGGTAATATCACATCCAGTGTGATATCAGTGAATGATAATACTTCTGGTGACATGTGACTTTTGGGAACGTGGCAGGAAAGTGTGGGCTGCTGATATGATTTCTGGGGTTTCTCAAAGCCTGAAGTATGTTTTCAGGGTTTCTGAATGGTAAAATTTTTGAGAAAGGCTGATATAATCCACCTTTCAAAAAGATTCAAAAAGAAGCACATTTAGACTAAATCAATGCAATCAATAGGATGATACATCTAATAACCAATGTAATAGGACTAGGAATTGTAGAAATTTGAAACAGAGCAGTTGTCTGAACAAAGCATAAGCACTAAAGACATATCAAACAATTCAGAACATGGGGCTCTTCTACATACTAATTTTTGTTGCTTGAACAGCTGTTACTTTCAGCCCCCCCCCCAATCTTTTGCACATGTTTTGTACTCTCTAATGAGCCATTCAATATTATATCTGTATGTCTGGTGTATGTTCTGCTTGCCTTAGTGGAGCAAATTGTGTGCAGAAAAGGAAAAACTCCCAAACCAATAGGGATGCACAAGTTACAAAAATGAGAATGCATAACAGCCTCCATAGTATTACATCAGTACAAACAAAGTGCATTTTCCTGAGCCAGTCTAGTGTGATGTAGCCTTATTTCCTTTACAGAAATGACCTCCTGAGTAATCCTGTTTCACATAGTTTGTGAACTGCCAGAAGCATGTGCATAAACAGGTTCATATTTACACAAACATACTCTCCAAGAATCATTTTGTTCTACGAAGGGTTCCACAGACTTTGGAAAGCAACATGTTAGAAACAAACAACGCAAACCACTTCTAGCTTTTACCAAAAAAAATGTTTTATTTATAATAAATTGTTTACAACTTAGAATCTGTAGCATAGCATGAATACAAGCTGCAGCAAACAGAACTTCTTTTTAGGAATCACTCTGAGATTCCTTCATTATCTGAAGGAATCTCAGCGTGACTTACAATCACCTTCCCTTCCTCTTCTCACCTACCTGTGAGGTAGGTGGGGCTGAGAGAGCTCTGAGATAAACTGCTCTGTGAAAATAGCTCTAACTAGCTCTAAATAGCTCTAACTAGCTGGCCCAAGGTCATCCAGCTGGCTGCATGTGAAGGAGCAGGGAATCCAACCCAGCTCTCCAGATTAGAGGCCACCACTCTTAATCACTATACCAAGCTGGCTTTCAGCACAAGTGGTATTCACCTAGTTGGAATGTGTCAACTTGCCTTTGAAGATGGCACCTAGGCTGCTTTTAAAGAGAATACTAATGTGTGCAAGAGACAATGTGCACAGTAAAAAGGCTGGAACCCTTTTTATATGTATGGGTTGAAGTGTTAGGCTGAATATGGGGGCTCAGACAGTGAACATTGTCAGCTGACTTCTCAGAATTTTGCAAGGTCCGTCCAAGTGGTTCATTATGTTAATTTGGGCCAACTGAAGAGTCAAGGACTTTCACCATCCATGGCTTGGTTCTAGAATTTCAAAGGGTTTCTACTGCTGCTTGCCTCCCTTTCTGAGAGCACAGATGAATATGCAACCATTACATTCAGTGCATGTTATGTGGGGGGAAATAGCACCAGGATCCATTAAGGGAATGCTAAAGAACCCTAAAGAACTGAACATTTCAGAACCATGATGAAAAGGCACACAAAATTGCTGGCAGCCTCAGAAGGGCAAAATGTGAATTAGAAAAGACTGAGAAGGAAGAAGGGGGGGACGACCAGTATGAGCTTACACACTTAGCCAGAAGCAGGCCTGCTGTGTAATAACTCTGTAGAAATCTCACATGTTGCTTTGTTGGCTTAATCCTCTGTCCACATATAACTTGGAAGCCAGTGAGATAAGGAAGGGAATGGGGATTTGGAAAGGAAGTAGAAAGCCACGGATGATGAAGGTAGAAGGCTGCAGAGTTAAAACACAAAGAACATTAAGCTGTTTTCAGCTGGGCTCTTGCCTTGTACCCTGAACATACTATGCATGGTTGCCCTTTTATGTGAAAAAGGCAATGCACACATCTTCCAGCATTGGTATATATGATTGGAAGCCCAGATTTCTGAGGTTATATATATATATTTGCATGTACTGACGCATTTGTTTACTAGTCACACAAAATGATGACTGCAGATTACTGACAGGATCACACCCCCAGTAGAAGCACCAAAATCATAATAATTAAACTAAAAAAAGATACAGATAGGAAGGGAAGCTACAGCAGCTTAGGAGGAAGGGTGGGTGTTGAATGCAGTAAATCAGGGGAGAACACAGCCTACCTTTCAGCCTGGAAACTTGTCTGTTTTCACAGCCCCACACAGGCAGCAAAAAAGAATGGTTTCCATCCAGCCCTTAGTGGATGCTATACAAGACTGCTTTAGCATGGTAGGTCACAAGCTGAGATGCTCACTTTGACATAAGTAGCTACCAGATATTCACCGCCACTGAGTTGTTGCCCTTTCTTACACACAGCTACAGGCAGTGAGAGTGACAAAACCAGAGGGCCAATTCTCATGTTACTTGGGTAGCACAGTGGCTGCTCCTGTGTGGCTACTTCCCACACTTCTCTGGTAAGTATGTCTGGAATGACCAAGCAGATGGGCCATGCAGCAGCAACAGTACAGCCAAGAAACCCATCATGTGCTCTCCTATTACATGTCACTGGAGCAGACTAGCTCTATAAGGTAATGTCAGAACTGACTCTCAGTGAAGCAAGGCCTAGAGTATGGAAACAAGGAAAAACTCATGTGGGGAAAGCTTGAAGATGGGCTTGAAGATGGATGGAAAAACTAGAGGAACTGTGCAGTGAGGAAAGCTGCACTAGCACAAGGACTTGCCTTAAAGGAGAACAAAGCCTAAAGAAACTGTTGCCATACAGTCTGAAGTGATATTGACGTTTTGTTAATGAAATGACAAATTAATTACAGTCCTCACATAAGAAAGTAGCTTCTGAAAGATAATTAAATCTATTTTTATCTGTTCAGTCAATCTAATGGACATTAAAATGCCTTAATCATCCTTAATTAATCTATGTTCAAGATATCCAGTCAGAGTACCTATAAACAAACTTTAAAAGTATATTATTTCAGTCGTTTATTTTTCCTAAAGCTTGAATATTACCCAGGGCTGAATTACTAGGCAAATTATAATTCAGTGTTTTTCAAATTACTTCCTGGGTGTCAATCAATGGGAAAACATATGGTAGAAAGGTTCTGTGAAACATATTAGATACACACATTCTACAGTGTTGTTCTCTCTCCCATGGCCACGTGCACATTCAGTCCTGTGTCTAAATGTGTTACGGTCGGGGGGCACTCCATAGGTGCCAGGGCCCTCGACCATTGTGATGGAGGACTCAGCAGGTTCAGCTGGTTTGCCCTCTAAAGGTATCCCCTGTGCAAGCACCGGGTCATGTCTGACCCTTGGGGTGATGCCTTCTAGCGTTTTCATCGCAGACTCAATACAGGGTGGTCTTGCCAGTGCCTTCCCCAGTCATTATCGTTTTACCCCCCAGCAGCAAGCTCATTTTACCGACCTCAGAAGTATGGAAGGCTGAGTCAACCTTGAGCCGGCTGCTGGGATCAAACTCCCAGCCTTATGGACAGAGTTTTCAGACAGCATTTTGGCTGCTTACCACTGTGCGCCACAAGTTTGGTTTGCCCTCTAGGGCAGGAGTAGTCAACCTGTGGTCCTCCAGATGTTCATGGACTACAATTCCCATGGGAATCCCACGAGCTCATGGGAATTTTAGTCCATGAACATCTGGAGGACCACAGGTTGACTACCCCTGCTCTAGGGGACCATAAAGCTTTATTGCAGTCCTCTTACACTGGATAGCAAAGGTGGTACAGGTGAAGAGAGGTGGGGGTGAGGTTGTGCCTCTTTTACACCATCTTCCAGAGCAGCCAGATAACATCTCTGGACCGCCCAGCATTCTCTGCCCCATCTCCTGCCAGAGCAGCTCATCCTCATCAGCTGTGAATATCCTCCTTTCTCTTCGTTTGCTACTGAATCTCTGTTCCTCCTTGGTTTTCTGCTTATCTTTCAGTTCATGCACACCTTCATTCTTCACCTTCTTCCTGTTTCTACCGGCCACCAATGCCTGATCCTCCCCTCCTTTTATCTTTCCCCTTTCACCTGGCTCCTCCTCATTCCAGCCTCCATCTGAGGTTAGATTAATCCTGCCTCTCTGCCTAGCATCTTTGCTGTTTATTTCCTCCACACCTCCCTGGTAGGTCATTAGCCTTGCTTTCCCTACCACCCCTTGCCACCCCTGGGACTTCTGCAGCTGGTCTCTCACAGTGCTGGATGCCCTGTTAAGGGGACAGTATTGAGGTCACTCCCCCAGTGGTGGCTTCAGCCTTCATGGCAGGCCTTCCTTGATGGTCCATTTTGGCAGGGCTTCCCCAGGTGTTGCTGGGTCATCACAGCTGGAGGTGAGTCATGGGGGGAGCTTTCCTCCCAGGGAGCCTGGCTGCTAGATCCTCTTTCTTCAGGGCCAGGGGCTTGGTTGAGTCTGGCCTCCCTATCTTGGGGCCCAGGAAGGCTGCCAAAGCTGGGAGGTTGAGAATAAATGCTATACCATGTTTGCGCTTGCTGTACATTCCTATGCTTCACTTAAAAAACACACACCTAAGTAATTTGAAAGAAGTATAAAATGTAGGCAAAGCTACATATGTAAGCAAAACTACATAAAGTTAACAAAAAGTTCTGCATGGATATATTTAATAGATACATGGAAACGTCTAATTTATTGTAGGAAATGGAAAGGCCATGCTTCAATACACCGCTGTCCCATTCTGCCTGGGGAATCTGACATATGCTTCTGCTAGTTCCCAGCCTCAGTTCTCCTATCTATAATATTGGAGTAGTAACATCTGGTTATTTTATGACCGTTACAGAGATTAGTGAGATAATATATATGAAACTCCTTGAACATTCAAAATGCTCAACATAAATATGAATTATGATAAATTTACATTTAAAAATGTTTTTTTTAATTTACATTTAAAAATGCCCACCTTGAATCATGCCAATTTGTGTCCACAATCACATTCAAAACATAGTGTATTTCAGAGCTAATTCAATTTACATGACATCAAGTACAGTTTTCTATGTGTTAAGTCTTAACACTGTGGCATAAAAGTTCAATGATCACTTCTTCCTTGATTGTTATGATACCTAAGTATCATACTTCAGACCAATATGTTGCTTTGTGATATTGGGAAGATGCTATGGGTATGGGGGCTTGCAGTCCCCTGGATGACAAAACAAACAATAACGAGGGAAACAGTAAGCCACCCTCTCAGTCTCCATCTGTTGGGAGTGACGTGCCACCATGGTACTGCTCCTGCCCAAGGGAGACGTAGAAAAAATAGAGCTGTTCCATGCAATCTACAGATTCACCATACCAAAATATAGTTTAGATATAACTATATAACTACTCTGCTGGTAGTTTTCTGTAATCTGACAGTTGATGCTCCATCTGTTGTTCAGTCAGTTGTAAGCAATATCAAGTTTACCACAAATTAATCTTACACACAGAATCTTTTTATGGTCTAAAGGTTCCCTGGATTACATGACAGCCCTTTGCCTGGGGGAACTCTGGTTAGTTTCCAAGCTAATATTCTTTTGGCCATTATAGTGAAATCATTGCAAAAAATGTATGTTACTATTCTCAAGGTCCTATGCAGACAGTTGACAATAAATTCTTTTGGCCCAACTGCTGTCAACTCAACCTGCTGACAACCTGTGTGGAATCTTGGTTTGGAAATGATGATGGCAAAAAAAGATTTAGCATTTCTCTCATATCTTGACTGAACAATATGGCTGCCAACTGAACTGTTAGTTATATTCTCTGCATTTCAAGATAATGTTTTGGTATCCATACATTTCATTGTACTGTTAAGAAATGAATCTTTTTCTTCTGTAATTCAAAAAGCATAATCATAGACCAGGGATTCTCCACCTGAGCTCCTGGAACCATGGGGCTCTGTGAGAGTTCCTCAGGGACTCCCCAGCCTTTCCTCTATATTCTGTCTTAATGGACTCAGCGACAAGCTGTTCCTGGCAATGCTGCCTCCATTGATCTGGAGGTGGCATTCTCATGTGGTGGAGTCTTGATGCCTACTCCTGCCTACTCCCTCCCCCCCCCCAAGTCCTCCTTGCCAGTGGCAGGGAGGCTTGGCCAGCTAACATAACTTCCATCTCAGTTCTGGGGCTCATCAAAGTCTGAAAAATATTTTGGGGCTCCTCCACAATCAAAAGGTTGAAAAAGGCGATCATAGACAAAGTCAACCTATGTAATTAGTATTTCTGATTAAGAAAAAAAGCAAATGTAACATTTTGCAACTATCCACAAAGATAAATTGTCACTATTTCACAAAATAAGATTGTTTTGAAAAATTCTGATTTGAATGCTACTGCTCCTTCCTACAATGTCCAAAACTTGTCACATGTGTTCTATTGTCCATCAAGGAAGAGCCTAGAGTGGCTAATGCAAAAGATCTCTATAAGTCAATTCACCTTGGTCTACAACCAAATGTAGTGCCTAAGACAAAGCAATGAGTCTGGAGACGGAAAGCCTCTACTGAAATGAATGGGGAAGCCGCTTCAGGTGGTGGTGGTCCATGTGTAGACCATATGGTTGGATTAGAGAGATTGTGTAACAGATGTGTGGCGGCTTTCTGTACTGTTTACATGCAAAACATCTTTCCAAACAACTGAACAGATGTACTGATATGCAGTAAAACTATATAAGTGTACAATTTCCTTCCTTTGGGGAAGGAAGGAAATGTCTACATACACATCACTCTTGGCCTCAGTTCTTACACAAAGCATTGATGCTCATTTGCAAGCTTCACTGGCTGTCTCCATTGTTTTTAGAGCCACTACTCCTCTAAGCTACCAGCACACTTTATATTTTGTGCACAAACAACCCCAGTTTAAAATGAATTTTCTTTAAGCCTGAGAATGCATTCATCAGATTGGTTCAATTTTGCAACAAATTTGCCACTATTCAAATGCAGCTGTATCTGGCTGTGTATTGTGGCTAGGCAGGAGGAACTTAGTCCCATCTTTGCAGCCCAAGGCAGGCAAGAGAATGAAGCAGTCTGTCACCTGTGCATATGAACCAACACTCTTCTTAGCAAAGGCCATGGAGAACTGATTCCTTCCCAGCTGCATCTTTCATTCCATCCCCCCCCCCCATTGCCTGCTGATGCCTCAGTAGATATGGTATCATGTTGTCAGTGCTAGCAGGTGAAGGAGGAAGAAAGATCCAAATTCTCAGATTGGTTTAGGGAACAGAATTAGGACCATAGATCTAGTAACTAATTAACTGAGTATTTCAGGCCCCTGCAGACATACCCACGAGCTCATTATAGGGCTAGTCCAGCTGCCTTTTAGCTAATGCTAAAGAGAAAGAAAGTTATGAATATGTAGAATTCTTAGGGACCTTTTCTTGTGGTACAGGAGAACCAACAAGCATTGAGAAAGATAAGTAAAGAGCTTTTTTTTGGTCAAAAATAAACAAACAAGCAATGTATGTTACTATTCTCAAGGTCCTATGCAGACAGTTGACAATAAATTCTTTTGGCCCAACTGCTGTCAACTCAACCTGCTGACAACCTGTGTGGAATCTTGGTTTGGAAATGATGATGGGGACAACAGTGTTTCTGGGACAAGTGTTTCTGGGACAGTGTTTCTGGGACAACTTTACACATAATGGATGAGCAAAGCATGCAGAATGAGCTGTTTCCTTAATCTGGACAGGGTATTAGGAAGGTTGACTGTTGAGAGCAGGGTTACTAGGGCCATTTCAGCACTAGGAATTTGCCCCTGCACATGGGCTTTAGTATCGTAGTCGTGGGCTTTAGTGCTGCTTCCACATGAGGTCAGCAGCAACCTGTGGCTGTACAGTTGTTGCAAGTTTTCGTCTGGTTTGCTCCATGGTGAGGGAAATTGCCAAAAAATGATTTATCTTTCTTGTCATGCTGTAAATCGGGGTGCAAACAAGGGCAAGCCCATCAGAAGGGAGAAATGGCGACAGTCTCGTTAGCATTTTGCTCATCCTCACACCCACCCTCCCCTCTACATTTTTGGATCAAAATTATTTTTTTAATGGTGCAGCCCACATTGCTATGGGACTACAAATAAAATGTTCTCTTCAATGTGCATATTGGGATTTGGCAGCTAAAACACATTCCTATTTGTGTTTTCTGGTGGTGGTGTAAAAGAAGGAAAAGAAATATGATGAAGCAGCCATCTCCCTATTAGCTTGGCATCTGTGCTCTGTGTTTTAAATCTTTGTTGTCAACACACAATCATCAGGGTCCAGTTACTATGACCCACCTATCACGGATCTACGTGAACAGAAAGAGAGACCATTATACAAAGTACCCCAAAAAGGGATCTAAGGAAATGTTTTATTGTTGTTGCATGATCCTGTAGCAACACGGAAGTGAAAGTTTTTTTTTTAATGTTTTACTGTTGTGGCATTTCCCCATAGCAACATGGAAGTGCTTTTTAAAAAATTAATTTCAGGACCCAAGGGGGGGCAGAACTTTGAGTCTCCAAAACAACCGCTGTGAAGGGATTGGTGGTTTGCATTGAGCGACAACCCAAAAAGTGGGGGAAGAAGTGCACGCTGTCCACACCCTAGGCTTCTCTGCCACCTCACTGGGAAGGGAAAAGTCGCAATGAGGCAGCAGGATAACGTGGGAGGCTCTCCCGTAAGAAACTGTGCAAATGTGTGGTTTCCTATTGCACGTTTGCAAGCAGGAGATAGTGCACGCTTTATGCCTCCATGCAGAAATGGTCTAGGTCTCCCTTGGCCACTAGGAGTACACCGGGGTGGGGGGAGTAGGGCTGCACTTTATTACTGAACCATGTGTCCTTTTTCAGAAGGCAACGGAGACACATGTGAAGCTGACTTTTACTGAATCAGACCATTGGTCTATCATGGTCAGTACTGAGAGAGTCTCAGGATTACACCATTTACACCAGTTGCTATCTGGTCCTTTCATCTGGGCATGGTAGGGACTGAACTGGGGATTTTCCCAAAATGTGCATAGGGATCTGATAGTATCGTAGTCCTGTGCTTAACACATGCATTTGCTGTATCAGAATTAATGTCTCCATCTTCCTCTTTTACAGATGAGATGAAAAATAACGAAGACATCTTTGAGTTTATAAGGCAAATGGGCAGATTCTTGGCTACAGACTTCCCAGCTAAAAGAGGCAGAAAGAGGTTTTGGGCTCATAGTTCTTGAGTTTCATTGGAACTCTTCATAAATACATTTACCTGATGTGCAAATCTTGTTTGATCCCGATATGCACCCTTAATTTCCCTTGCTTCTGCCTCCAAACCATGCATTCTCTTACCTGCTCCACAAAAGACTTTTCTTTGAGTTATCACTATTGCTGAGGCCATTTCACAGCACATCCAGAGCCTGCTCACATTTGTGCTCCTCATGAAAACTATAATCATGTCTCTTGCTAGATAGGGCTGACATCTCAGTGAACGCTTGGATTTGGATTGGGGGGTGGGGAATGCCAAAGGAAGCACTCTCCAGTGAATGGGTTAACCTGCCACTGTCTGCTTCAGGATAATTAGCAGAGCTGCTACACAAAGAATTGCTCTGTCAGGAAATGTCATTGTCATTAAGCATTGTTCCCAGTTTGCATTCAATTTCCTGCTTGACTCAGAAAAAGTTAATCATGGATCACAATCCTCACGTAAAATTTTAACCAGGGTACATTTTTAAAGACATCCCCATCCTCATCTTAGATGACAACTGTCCTTGCAGTCCAAAGAGTTGTAGCATTTTTCATTATGTGCTAAACATGATGTACTGCTTCACCTCCCGTCTTTTCTTAGCTCCTCAAAACCCTTCAAGGTGAAGGTTTTAATGCTGTCTTATTAAATGGGGGGAGGGGGGGGGAAGAGTCACTGTGTTCAATATGAGCTATGTTAGTCAAACACCTAACACCGGGGCTCTGGGAGCAGATAACTCTTGACTTGAGGTGGGTAACTTCAATAAAAACAGAACAAAACCACAGTGATTAAAAACAACATAACAATAGCCAGGTGGGGACTTTTAGAAACTGGGGCATTCACAAGGCAATTGTCTCAAAGAGCCAACAAACCTCCTAAAGGGGGCCTTTAGGGCCTCTAAAACTGCAAGAGGGATGCAGATCTTTTGAATTCCTTTTCCATACAACCACTGGAAAAGTTGCATGCATAAGACCAAGTGTAGATGTACTTCTGTGGAAGAATTTAGATGTATTTCTCTATGGATGTATTTCTGTGGAAGCTCAGAAGCATGTACATTCCTGTATCAATTGTAGAGTGCAACAAGAATCAGGCATCTAAGACTTAGACAACAATAAGATGAGCAGTGGCACCCCTGGATTCTCCCTGAGGCACTGGGGGGGTGGCTGTAAAATGGGGTGGAGCTGGGGGTTTATTTTTTACTGCCGGGACTTGACTATAAGGGAGGAGGGTTGATAAATATTTTTAATTTTTATGTGGGGTTTTATCTTTTATATAACCTGCCTCAAGATGGTTCACTGATAGCAGCAGGGAAGAAATACAAATATAATTACTATTATGTGATAGATTGGATCCAGCCAGCTTTTTCACTTCGTCTTGTCCAATTTCCTCTTTATTTCACCCGAGTCCCGATTCCACAAGGTTATATTCTTGTAGTTAACTTGAATCAAAGTATAACTCTTTTGACTGGAAAAAGGAAAGCCCTCCTTTGCTTTTTCACCAGCAGTGATCCAATCCTATGTTTTCTCCTAGCTGGAGTAAAAAGGTACCATGTGGCTCAGGGACATTGTAGATGAAAAATAGAATCACAGAATCATAGAGCTGGAAGGGGCCATACAGGCCATCTACTCCAACCCCCTGCTCAATGCAGGATCATCCTAAAGCAGTGGTCCACAACCCCCAGTCCGGGGACCAGTATTGGTCCGTGGATCAGTCAGTACCAGTCCGTGGCTCCTCCTGGTTGTGGACCACCGTCCTAAAGCATCCAGGATAAGTATTTGTCAAGCTGCTGCTTGAAGACTGACAGTGAAGGGGGAGTTCACCACCTCATTAGGCAGTCGATTCCACTGCTGAACTATTCTGATTGTAAACAATTTTTTCCTGATATCTAACCAACATTGTTATTCATGTAGTTTAAATCTATTACTGTGGGTCCTATTGTCTGCTGCCAACAGGAACCTTTCCCCGCTCTCCTCTAACAACCTTTCAACACTTAAAGACAGCAATTATGTCCCTTCTCCACCGCTTTTTCTCCTGGCTGAACATTCCCAAGTCCCTCAGCCTTTAATCATAGGGTTTGGCCTCCAAGCCATGGATCATTCTTGTTGCTCTCCTCTGAACCCTCTCAAGTAATATTCTTGCACCCCTGTAGACTTTTATCAATTGTAGGTATTCAAAATAGCTAAGGCTGATTTATAAACAGACTTGCTAACCTGCAAAAGCCTTATGACATCAATGTCTCTGCAGCATATTGAAAACTGCGAAGTGTGATAGAAATGCTAGAGATTATGCAAACTACCTATTCCACTCAAATGCCCTCACCCACACAGAAGAAGTGAAAAGTCATTCCTGTGTTTTACCAATGTCTTCCTGGAAGAAAACAAAGTTGGCAATTATCCCATTAAGCTGTATTTCTTGGTTGCTCTATTGTTGGTCCATATTCAATGACCAATAATTTCTGTTTACAAGGTTACTCTGCCGGCCTCTCTGCACCCATCACTGTAGGGCAGAGTTGCAAACTGTGCTAGTCCTGTCATGGGTCCTGTCACTGACATGGTCAGTAAAGGTTGAGGCATATTTCCTGAATGACTATGGAAAACCCAGACACCTGATTTTTAAGGCCCCTTTTAAAGAAGGGAGCATTAAACAGATTACATATAGAATCAAAATAAAATTCAGAAAACTGAAATACGCCACTATTAGGGTACAAAATTGCTTGATACATTAGAAAAATAACCAGAGGCAGAAATCAAGAGTAAGTAACTACATAAAACTATTAAACTCTCATTCCGGGGAAGGGGGGCTTGTTTATGAAAAGAAAGAAATGGCTTCCAGGAGGAGTGAGTCATGTGCATAAGGTGTCATCAATGAGAATGCTATTTGAGTTCACATATGTGGGTTAATGGAAGGCTTTCCTTTCCCTGCTTATAGATAATGGACACTTTCACATTTCTAGGATTCATATTTCAATAGCCTAGGCTGCACACCCCTCCCTTCCAGCCTGAATGTTTGTATTGTACACATAACACTGAGCAAGACCCACAAGTCACATACAGAACATGGGGAGCAACTGTCATGTTTTGTGTCTCACTGACTATCTTGCAGCAGTGAACACAGCAAAGGTTCTTGGGACAATGACCACAGCAAGTGCTTCCCAAGAAGCATCTTTAAGAGAAACCAGGGTATGCCAACAAGACAACAGCACTTAAGCCAATCCAGGGAAGAAGACAAATACGGTTCCTTCTGTGTTGTCTTTTACATGACATGCAAATACAATCACTGATTATTAGTACAATTCAGACATTAAGTGCCCTATGACAATCTGGAACCTCCTGGTCAAATCTCCCCATTGTCCCCAAAACAGGCTGCCCATCTCTCAAGTACCTCTTTACACTCTGATTTGGTTTCTTTTATGCTATGGCCACAAAACCATATAACTAGCCAGGTTTTAGAGCCGGTAATTGGAGTCTGAACCTGAACCAACTGAACTGCACAGGGACTCCCAATGCACACTCCCAATATTTAGATTTTGCATTATTGCAATGTAATAATTGGGAAAAATTAAACCCAGCATAGTGTGGAAGGAGAGCTATGAACAGACTGGTTGGGACATCTGTTAGATAAATCATCCTAAAGCAACACCTTAAAAAACAACACCCAAGCAGCACAAAAGCATGGAATGCTGGTAACAATTGTAAATTACTATTAAAAAATAAAGAACAGGAACCTTTACTATCAGTTTATTGTCTTCTCCCTACTAATTTACAACAACTGGGAAACTGAAATTTGAGATGGTAGGGTGGGTGAACAGCAAACATGGTCTGGTGCCAGTCTTCCATCAACATGTTGCTATGAGCATTAAGTTTTCTTAAAAGTAATGTCCAATGGAGATTTCCCATTGACATCGCTATAAGTATTACGTTTTTAAAATGGGGTGTGGATAGGGAATGGAGAAATGGTGTGGTTTGATGACAAAAGTTAGACCAAAAGAAAAAAAAACTAACTGAAGCATCAACTCATGAGGAATAAAGGCCAAAAATGAGTCAAAAAAGTGGTGCTATAACTTGACCCAAGTGCTATAAGCATCTGAACAAAAACAAAAGTCAACAAAAAAACTGAAGCAGAGCTGATGAAAATCAGACATGCAGAAACAGACCAAATTAACATCAGTTTCATGTAATATAACTAGGCTTTCCAGTTATGACTGGCACCCAGCAGAAGATGGAAGAGGTGGGGATTTATGTCCCTGGTATCATTTCCCACATGATGATATCACTTCCCATGTGACCCAGACGTGATTACTGTTACAGGGGGCAATGCTGTAGCATTTATCAAAAACTCTATGGTTTAGTGACTGAATTTTGGCTGAATGCTAGAACATTGCCTGACATAATGATGTCGCATTATACAATCATCCTTCCCATTTTGTCCAGAATTGCCCCCCCCGCTAAGTGAGTGAAGGCAGTGGGGGGGGGGGAGGTATCTGCCAAAGTGGGAAACCTGGTAACCCTGACCCAACTACTTGCTCTTTTAATGTGAAGTGCTGGGTATTGAATCATATACCTTTGATATACAAAACAGATACTATGCCAATGAGTCACGGTCCCACAGGCAGAGGAGCTATTTTAGTGGAAACTTTTATATTTACCCCATTAAAGTGGGAGAATTCATATCAGAGGCATCAACCATGTCAGAGAGGCTATGGGCTTAGATGTTGTAAATAAAAGCAATCCGGTCATGTTTTAAATAAGAACTTAAATTGCTTCCATTACTATACCTCCATTTGAGGGGAGGGGGAAATGAATCACATTGTTCAATCGGTATGTTTCACCTCCAGTTCCTTACATGCCTAATAAGGTCTGTCATTGTATCATAATTCCTTGCTTGACAATTGAAATCGTGCCGATCAATCCCATACAAGCACAAATACCCTCCACACTGGTGGAAGAGAAAAATAGAAACACTATTGCCTTAAACTCCTACATGCCGCCCGCACCAGGAACCAGAATACAGATGAGGAGTCAGTGAAACATATGTATTCACAGACTGCCCAAAGCAATTTTCCTGCTTGCCCTCCCTTCCCCTAGGATATATTTTAACTCCACCTTTACTACAGATATAACATGATTTTCATAGAAATGAGAAGCGACAGGAGCTAAGTAATTAGGAAGGCTCTAGACTGGTGTACGTTTTAGACTGCTGGAATAAATAAGGCAGTCCTCTTCTTCATTTTCTTCCTAATTAGAAAGCTCAATTAATTCACTTTTTAATAATTTCAATGCATCCATGGGTAAATAATTGGCAAGGAAAAAATTTACATAATCATCCCTTAGTGCATGGCTGCTCAGCCTCACCTCTGTTCAGTTTTGTTATCATCATCCGTTAGGCAGTGATAGGAGATGATGTGTTATAACAAAGATGTGGTATTTTCAAGACCCACCTACATTTAATGCACCTTTACTGGGAAATCTACTGACCAACTCGGCACACTATAAATATATGACCTCAGGACCCCTTCATACATGTGCCTGTTCTTCACTACAGACTACCAGCTGCTCCTTCATGAAAATGTTCAGAAGTCAGTGTAGTGCAGTGGTTGGAGGCATACTGGGCGAAGAGATGGGAGATCCGGGTTCAAATTTCCACATTATTATGAACCTTGCTGTGTAATCTTAGGTCAGTCACACTGTCTCAACTTAACCTAGCCCACAGGGTTATTACTGGGTAAAATGAGGGAGGAAGGGGATAAGAACTTAGGCAGATTGTGAGTGTTTGTGCCAGTGTTTATCTCTTGTGGCCCTTCAGGCAGCCAACCCCCTTTCTCCATGTTTTAAAGGTCCCACGATACCCGCTATTTTTTAAAATTCATACTTCTCCGTTTAAACACCTATGCATCTAATCACTAGATGCATAGTACTTTCTGAACGCCACCCCTTATGAAATCACGAGTTTTGATACTTTAAAAAACTAATCTCATTCCTGATTTTTTTTGGGGGGGGGGGCGGTGGGAGGCTTTAGAAAAGCATGCTTTGTGTTACAACTTCAGGAGAAAGTTATTTCTGACATTGTCTGCACACTTGTTGTTCCAGGCTGTTCTTAATTCTTAAAAACCACTTCCCATCCCCGGAAGAAGGGAAAGGGAGGTGAGTGCGAGGGTGGGGTATTGGAGGTGGAGGTAGTGCTTCTTTGCCTCCACACATTTCTTTGGTTGGTGGCCTGCTGGTTGCTCTCCCTTAGCTGATGCTTAAATAGGTTGGGGAATCCACTTTATGTGATTCTCCAACCCACACTTTAAAATGGAGGATGTAGTGAGCAGTTTTCTGGAGAGATGTGGGATGTGGGCAGCATTATGCGGAGTGCCCAGACTATAGCATCTTCATCACAAGGTAAGTGTGACCCTAAATTTATGGTGTGCAAAAAGGCCCTAGGATTTTGACTCTACTTTTAACATTATAATAGCCAGGAACCTCCTGGGGGAAGCCTCATGTGATCTCATTTTGCTAACTGATTCTCATGGATTCACATCAGGCTTTCTTAGCACTCTATATACGGCAAGAATAACAAAGTATATTTGTAGTGAGTAGAACAGATACTTAAGGAACACATTCACTTGCACCAATTCCTCAGGGCTTTCCAGGTTGTACTATATGGACAGAAGATAGTTGCATTTTATCACATCAGCTGATTAACTGTCACACATATTGGATAATGCGCTCCCAATATAGTTTAGCAATCATTTGGAGCAGGATCTTCCAGTTGCAACAATTGCTCTAGCGCATGAGAGTGTATTATCCAACAATGCGTGAAAACTGCCTAGGTCTCACTCCGTCATGAGTGAGAACACAGCTTTTCATCAGCACAGGAAACTGATCTAGAGTATACTGCCAAGTGACAGAGTGGCAAAGTTAATTACACTGCAGTCTAAAATCCTGCTAGGATCTCTTGCAAAACTCAGTTGCACACTGCACCCAAAATGAAGACAGCTTAGCATTTTATCAATACCGATCACTGACAGTAAAGTCCTTTAGAAATCATGAATCGAAACTTAAGCAGGAATAATCCTGGGGAGGTGCTGTTGTACTGAATACTCCCCCACCCCCAGGCCTTGTGCTCAGGAGTGCCCCACTGTCAAGTCAAAACCTCAAAGGTAAGTGATATGTACAGCATCCAACTTTCTCTCCTCCCAGTAGTAATTTTCAAAAAAACTGACCTCGGAAAGCAGAGGGGGGCAAATGTGTTTATGTATGTGAGGAGTTTGCATAAACCTGGAGTAAAATAATTGTTAGTGGAAACTCAGGACCTTAATATATATTTACTATAAACTGGGGTCCCAAAACAGAGTTAACTGCAGGGTGGAACATAGACAGTGAGTTCAGACCAGGAGGATGGACTCTACGGCATAACATCCCTGCTGAGCTTCCTCTCCATTCAAAATATACCTTCCCCCACTTCTGCCCCCAAATCTCCAGAAATTTCCCAGGCCAAAGTTAGCAACCTGAGACCTATTATACTTTGCAGCCATACCTGTCACCATTGTAGGTGTATTAGTTTTGTGGTCAAAACAGCACCTGATTACGAAGTACTTTTACTTGTAAATAAGTGGCACTGGTGTCAAATGGAATCTTCCTATAGTTAGTTGTTTGAGTAGGGCTAGAAGCATGTCAATTGCAGCTGTAGGTGCAACTTTAATGGCCAGCCAGTGCCATATACATACAGAGCCCATTTCTATATCCACCAGGACTCCTATAGGATTTCAGAACTGTTACGTCAGAACTCACTTCATTCCTTTTCTTCTAGATCCCTTTCTGCTTCTGACTCCAGTTGTTCTTCTTCTTGCCAGCTTCTTCTAAATATCTTAGTCAAGACCAACTCCCGGCTCCTATCTCTTGTTTGGGGGGGGGGGATTAGGGTTGACAACCCAGGGTTGGAAAAGTCATGTGATTTGAGGGTGGTACCTGGAGAAAGAGGTCAATGGAAACATGATATTGAACAGTCCACCCTCCAAAGCTGCCATTTCCTTTACAGTGTCTGGTTTCTGTAATCTAGGGTAGTCAACCTGTGGTCCTCCAGATGTTCATGGACTACAATTCCCATGAGCCCCTGCCAGCATTTTCTGGCAGGGAGCTTATGGGAATTGTAGTCCATGAACATCTGGAGGACTACAGGTTGACTACCCCTGATCTAGAGAACATTTGTGATTCCAAGAGAACTCCAGACCCCACCTGGAGGATGGTAATTCTGTAGTGCAATGAAGAAACATTTCTTGAAGAATATAAAGTGATGACACAACTTCCAAGCAACACTCTAACAGTCAGCCCCAAATTCTATGAAAACCATGCAGTTTTGGGATGCATGCTAGAGCCTTACACCACTGCTATGTCATTGCTTCCGAGTCGCACCAGGAATTGCATCATCATACAAGGACAATGATCATCCCGCCCCTCATTTAGCTACCCAGTTCCCACAACTAGTTGCAGGTTACCCAGTCTACAAATTTTATTCCCTATAAAACAAGATAGATAAGATAAAATCAGTGAGACGACTTCTAATATATTATTATTGTAATAGGATTTTTATACTGCCTGTCTCCTATGATAGGCTCAGGGCAGCGTACAATATAATTAAAATATATTAAACAGTTAAGTCATTTGAATTTAAATTAAAAATTAAAAATTTAACCCTCAACTTACTAACAATTAACAAAATTATCCAACTACCCCCCAACCCAGCCATTATTTCCATTTCCTGCCCATAGACTATGCTGACAATTACATCTGTTCAATGGCATGAATAAGAGAGGGAGGAACCTAAGATCACTCTGGCCTCAACCATAGGCCTGATGGAAGAGTGCCATCATACAGGCCCTGCAAAACTGTGATACCTCCATTAGGGCCCTGGTGTCAGCTGCCAGTTTGTTCCACCAGGTCAGCAAGAAGCTGGCAAGGAGAAGAAAAACTGGAGTCAGAAACAGAAAAGGATCTGGAAGAAAAGGAATGAAGTGAGTTCTGATGTAACAGTTCTGTTCAATGCCAGGCAAATGTCTTTGGGTCCACGGACTACCGACAAATTTGTACCAGCTGAATGAAGTTCTCTCCAGGCGACATACTGGAAGAGACTTCTGAGGTAGTTTTTCAGCATTGGGCTAGTAGAACAATCTTATTTCTTCCCATTAAATGGAGTCTAGGTGAATTTAGAAGTGAAAGGACAGTATAGGATAAAGGACTCGGGATTCTTGTCCAGAATAATACAAAGCTGAGTCTTAACATTTACTTTGTTATAAAAGGATGCCACCTACACGATGCCCTCTGCTTCCTAACTGAACAGACAGCCACTGAGTTTCTGGACAGGCAGGTTTTTTCAGTCAGGACTGAATTCGGCAGCTATATTTCTCAATTTCCCCACAAATCTTGGCAAAGAGCTGCCTCCTACAAAAGCTGAAATAGCTCATAGTAAGAGGGTTTTAGAAGTGACTTAAGTCAATAAATAGTCTCAGGGAAGGGGGATTTATTTTGCATCCTGGAAGATGCATTTCTATAAATTAACCCTAAGGACTGCTTCTCAGAATTCAGTTGACAATATCAGTCCTTTAAATAAATGTGGTTTTTATGAAGGAAGAACCTTAACAGCTCTGCAAAGAAAAACATAACATGTATCATTAATAAAGTTTATGCTAAAAGATGGTAGACTCAAATATCCTTTTTTTGCCTGGCACTACTGGTGTAAAAATCTGTCTGGATATCTATTCAAGACTTAGCATCTGAGCAGCATCACAAAAATATATAATATTATCAGGAGGAATTTGGAATACAGCATCATTTTCTTAAATATGGGGGAAGCAGTATGCATATTTATAGCCATCCTGAACATCTAACGGCACAAAAAAATGAATAATGTGCATGTGTATAGACACACACACAGAATACCTATAAAATATATACTGCCATCATTGTAATGTATTATTTATCTCACTTTCTCCTCAGTGGAGAATCACTCATGAGGTAAGTTACATTTTGATATCAGTCCAAGGTCACCAACAAGTTTCCATGGCCTAGTGGGGACTTGAACCTGGGTCTCCATTACCCTATTCTTAGCCTAGTTGAGCCAGCTCTAGGTTGAGAAATACCTGGAGAGATTTTTGGAAGTGGAACCAGAAGGGCAGGGTTTGGGGAGGGACCCTATCATATAATAAAATGCCATATAATCCACCCTCTAAGGCAGCCATTTTTTCCAGAGTAGGGATGGACATCAACTGGTAAAATGGGTTTCAGTTTGTCTCTGAATACCCTGTTTATAAGCCATGAACCATCACAAACTTTTAGATGCTAAACTATTTTGGTTCATAAAGTTTGTGACCCAGTAGAACACCCCCAGCATGCTTAAAAATACCACAATCACAGGAGATCTCCAGCTGACTCTCCTCTACCTGCCTTTCAAGTCTGGTGAGAATTCAGTCTACAGGATCTGAGTTATGCTTCACCCAAAGAAGGTGCCCTCACAAAAGTGCTTTCTGTGGAAATGCCAGTCACAGGTGCAGGAATATATAGAATGTACCCTGTATAAGCTAGAAACACCAACCTTACTGGGGACCTCTCCCACCTTTACATGATCTCCAAGTTCTGGCCCCTGTTGTTTTAAAATTTTAAAACATTTTGATTGAGAAGAGATGGTCTATCTGGAAATGCACCCATTCACAAACCACCACAAACTGCTTGAATGTTTGTGGAATGTTCATGCTGGCTGATCTGATTTAGAAAATATCAAGTATATTTTTAATTACACATTTGAAATGCTTAAAATAACATGTAAAAGCCACAGTACAAAGGTTCTGCATAAATCCTTAATTTAGAGACAAATGCCTAAACCTATAAATACAAGTTAAAAGGTTCATATTATTTCTATATACAAGAACCAAACATGTTTTGGCTAAAAGCCTTCCTCAGTGGTAAACTTCAAACTGAGCATTCTATAAACTAAGTATAAATAACACATCATATACAGATTGGACCAAAAATTGATAAAACAAAATATGAACCTATAATGAAAAGTTTTGTGCCTATCCAGGGCAAATGATTTGGGTCATCTGGTGATCAGCTGAAATAGTGGACGATCTCCAGGTGCTATCTCAGGGTTGGCAACCCTGTCTGATTCACTAAGCACTATATCAGGGGTTGCCAAACTGTAACTCTCCAGATGTCCATGGGCTACAATTCCCATGAACCCTTGCCAGCAGCATGCTGCTGGCAAGGGTTCATGGGAATTGTAGCCCATGGACATCTGGAAAGCCATAGTTTGGCTACCCCTGTGCTATATCACACTAGCTGTCTTAATTACTTGATATTTGTGATTATATGATATTATCATACTTAATTTTCTTTCAACTAGAAAACATGCAGCTAAGCAAAATAGGATTGGAATAGGATGCAAAATTCTGAAAGATTAACTATCAGCACCTGACAGATTATTCATAAAATGGGGACAGTCAGTTTTCTGTGTTTATTAGAGAAATAGGACAAAATAGAGCAATACTAAAATACCCTTCATTTCCGATTTCTTTGCAGAAATCTCTAGTGAGGAAAACTTCAGTGACAAGGGATTTAGCTCAAACTGCTCTTTGACATACATTTTCTTCGCACAAAAAGCTAAGGAAAGGAGAGGTGGAGCTCTCATACATCTGAAATTTTATGGACCCAGGAGAGGTTCTCCTTGGATTTTTTCAAAACATGGCTGTGAGCTTTTTTTTCATCCCTTTTGATAAGTCCATTAGAACTACTGGAGCAAATTTTAGCTCTAGTAAAATGTTGTCCTGATTTGAATGGCCCAGTTCATTTGTGACATCTCTTGATGCAGTGTGATCTCCTTATGCAATTTTTGACAAATGTCTAGTAAAGATATTTGATTTGATCCAGATGGCCTAGGCTAGCCCAGTCTCAACCTAGGAAGCTAAGCAGGAATGGCCATGGTTAGTACTCGGATGGGAGACCACCAAATAAGTCCAACATTGCTATCTGGAGGAAGGCAATGGAAAACCCGCTTTGAATATCTCTTGCCTTGAAAACTCCATGAATTTGCCATAAGACAGTACTTTCCACCAAAAATTATTTATTTATAATTGTGCTTTTATGACCGTCCCTCCTGGCAAGCTGGCTCGGGGTGGTTACCAATGTTACAATGTTAACAGGCTGATCAGAGACCATGCAGAAGCATGTGTTTGTGAAACCAATGCATGCAATTAGGGGGTTAAGTATCATAACAGTTTATCTTACAAACTCAGACTAAATAACTCTGCCAGTTCCTTTCAGCTTTGTTTCTGTGATTGCTTTGTGATCATGTTAAAATGAGATTTAGCAAAATCACCTACTTTGAGTCACAATATGCAAATGTGTTTCAGAACAGAGTTGTTAACAAATGAAAATGCTGAAAGGCTATTATGCCTTCAGGTTGAATAACCTGGATGAACACTCCTTTTTTATGCTGTGCTACCCTTCGGACTGCCAAGGACCCTGGAAGTCATAGGTGAACATCCCCTGACCATTCCTGACCATATTTTCAAATCTCATTGTAGCACTTTACACCTAACACAACACATGAATAAAAATGGGTATTGTGTACATTACAACCAATGTATGTTGTGCTGTTTCCAGACATGCCCTTGTGTCTGACAATTAGTCAAAGTAGGTCAGCAAAACCTAAAATAAACACTGGCTTCCTTTGATGCCTTCTGTCACTTCTCAGAGCCAAAGGAAAATGTTCATAATTTGGAAATATACAACTGGCAATACTAAACACACTACTGTCTAAAATATGTGAGGTTATTGGAAACATTGCAATTGGGGTTGGGGGCGGGGGGAGCTCAGAACATCCAAACAAATGCTGACTTCCAAGAAATGAAGCAAGTTGCTTAAGGCCCTCTTCATACATTACGTGCACCCAGGATGTCTAATCACATCTCTCTCTTAGCTGAGGATATAGCGTTGGAATAAATAATGTCATTGAGCTGTCTCTCCGCTCATTGTGCCATTTCCCCATTTGGTTTATTCGACTTCTGCGGTTCAAGTCACACTAACAGACTGTTTTCTTAAAATATTATCTTTTCCCAGTGATGTCAGGTAATTTGACAGCTTGTAACGAGTGATGCATTGCACCACAAACTCAATATTACTTCTCGTGTTTTTGGGTTTTTTTAAAAGTTTGAGACAAAGAAACATTCAGTTTGGGCATTCTATGTTGTTGAATTTTTTAAAGAAATATTTCTTGATTTTCATTCTTTTTCAAAGACTTAGATTCCTCAATTTTATGACATGCGAAGTTCCTATGAATGGAATATAGTGGAATATAGTGGAAATATAAATCTAAGCACTATTAACCCCAAAAATCTCAGCATCACTGATGGGTTCTACTAGCCATAACTAACTAGCAAAATATGCTCTACTCATTGGAGCAAATACACTGGATACAGGTTTCTCAGATTTTTTGCAACGTTATGGATCTTACAGATACTTGTGATGGGTTTTATCTGGAGTTAAGAGCCATTTTATATATATCTTGTACAATGCTTCTCTGCTTGGCGGTTTCCAAGAAGCATCTGGATGGTCAAGGCACCATTTCTGATGCAGAAGGGCTTTTCTTATTTTTAAGTTATGCCCTGTGCAATGTCTTCTGTCTCAGCCCGCAGGGGAAGATTCCTTACTATAGAGTCAGTGAGATAGATAGAATACTGACCACTCAGCTTTCTGATCCCTCTATTCCTTTAAGGCTAGTCTAAGTCTCTTAGGGACAACTTCCAGTTTCCTGATTCTTCTTCAGAACTCTCTCCCTTCTTGCCTGCCTGCACTACAGTGGGTGTAGAGATGCCTCCTGCATCCTTCCCCATCCAACTAGCTAAAATACACATGGGACTATCTTCTTATCTTTCCTGTGTAGAATGGATCCCTCTAATAAATCTGTATCATAAATAAAGCTAGACAGATATGGTGGGAGGAGTTGGGACTTATTGCATACTTGATTGGCCATTCATCCAACGAATAGCCAATCAGGCAGGCTGTCCTGCTCCTGGCTATATCCCCCTCTACTGCCAGCCTGCTCCACTTGACTGCGAGAGGTAAGGCAGCCAACAAGCGCAAACTGGGAGGAGGCGGAGGGCCTGGACTGCAGCTGGGTCCAGGGCTTGAGAGGAAAGGAAGGTGAGCCCTGGCTTCGCCAGCACATGGAGGAACATGGGGATAGCTGAAGATGGGTTGGGGAAGGCTGCGACTCCCACCAGTACTCCCCCTGCCGTGCCCCCAAAAGGTCTGCTGCAGGCCTCTCCAGGCCTCGGTGGGTCTGCTCACAGTGGGGAGGAAAGGATGAGGCATGTCCCTGCCAGCACTCCCCCTCCCCCACCCTGAGAAGGCCCACCGTGGATGCTCCAGGCTTCAGTGGACCTGCCCCGGGTGCAGGGGGAGGGAAAAGGTGAGTCCCCGCTAGCACTCTCCCCCCACCCCAAGAAGACTTGCCGCAGCCTCTCCAGGCCTTAGTGGGCCTGAGGAGGCACATCCCCAAGAAGGCCCACTGCAGCCTCTCCAGGCCTGCCTGGGGTGGGGGGAGAGAAGGCTAGTATCCATTGTATTTTCAATTATAACAGGCTATTTTGGTATTAGCTTAATAGCACAACCAAAGTCTGTGCTTTATTTCTTTGTTGTTTTTTGGCCTGCAAGCACTCAGTAGCCAGAAATGCCATGCTGTGCACACTAGCTTAATTAAGCATTCTGTTAAACTTTTTGAATATTGCAGATCCATACCATGGGTCCCACCACTCAATATCCATAAATATTTAACCGCATGGGAAAACTGTCACTACAGCAGAGCACCTTCTATTATTAAAAAAAAAAGTTGAGCAAGAATAAAGGTTAATTTAAATGCTGAAGTATGTGGTAAAATTATTCTACGTTCTTTGTTTAATTTTATCCTGTCTACTGCAGAAGGCCAAGAGGCAATAAACATTAAACTCTCCACAGTAAAATAACAGAATTAAAACCTATAAAACTCAAAACATAGTAACAAAACAAAGGTCACAGCTATTATAAAAGTCTTCTTGCTAACACCAGCCAATACCCTCAGGCCTGTGATAGCTGCTGGAACTTAAGAGTCATCAAATAAAATTGATTTGCTGAAGGATTGGGACAAAGCAAACAGAAAAGGTACTTCTGCAACAGATCATTAACTTGTGGGATCAATTGCCACAAGGTTTAGTGAAGGGTTTCTAAGCTTACTTGCCTTTAAAGGGAGTATACAAATTCATTAACAGTTAAGCACAGAATCCATCTATTTAGAGCAAGTGTTTGCCAGTGCTACCTCTATCGCCATCTTGAACTTATAATATAACAGAAGACATGAATAGTATGAGGCACTTTGTCATCTTTCATTCTACTCCCTATTTTCCCCCCACTCAGAGCTAAGTAGATCTGCTCTGACAAATGAGAAGACATTCCAATAACATTCAGTACAGTCATTGGCTACAACGCATTCTCCATCCTCCATGCTGTTATTTTCTGAACTATAAAGTCTTGGCCACAGGTTCAGGCTGCAGATGTGGAAGGAGATGGGGACAGTGAGACACTTTCTCGAGGATTTGGGGCTTCTTGATAACAAGAGACCAATTCTAATTCTTGAATAGCCCTGCAGTAGATGTAACAGTGCTCACCTTTGTTGTTGTTCTTGTTGTTGTTACTTGTGAAGTCATGTCCGACCCACTGCGACCTCATGGACAATGATCCTCCAGGCCTTCCTGTCCTCTACCATTCCCCGGAGTCCATTTAAGCTTGCACCAACTGCTTCAGTGACTCTATCCAGCCACCTCATTCTCTGTTGTCCCCTTCTTCTTTTGCCCTCAATTGCTCCCAGCAGTAGGGTCTTATCCAGGGAGTCCTGCCTTCTCATCAGGTGGACAAAGTATTTGATCTTCAGGATCTGGCCTTTTAAAGAGCAGTGAGGGCTGATCACCTCTAGGACTGACCAGTTTGTTCACCTTGCAGTCCAAGGGACTTGCAAGAGTCTTCTCCAGCACCAGAGTTGAAAAGCCTCAATTCTTTGATGCTCAGCCTTCCTTATGGTCCAACTTTCACAGCCATACATGGCAACTGGGAAGACCACAGCCTTGACCAGATGCACTTTTGTTGGCAGGGTGATGTCTCTGCTTTTTAGGATGCTGTCTAGATTTGCCATAGCTTTCCTCCCCAGGAGCAAAAGTCTTTCAATTTCTTTGCTGCAGTCCCCGTCTGCAGTGATTAGCCCAGGAAAATAAAATCTGTTACTACTTCCATTTCTTCCCCATCTATTTGCCAGGAATTAAGCAGGACGGATGCCATGATCTTAGTTTTCTTGATGTTGAGTTTCAAGCCAACTTTTGCACTCTCCTCCTTCACCCACATCAACAGGCTCTTTAGTTCCTCTTCACTTTCTGCCATTAGAGTGATATCATCTGCATATCTGAGGTTGTTGATATTTCTCCCTGCAATCTTAATCCCAATTTGTCACTTATCTAACCCCACCTTTCTCATGATGTGCTCCGCATACAAGTTAAATAGGCAAGGTGACAGTATACAGCTCATTTTTATATCTGCCAAATACATTTTATCCCTTCCATATTCCAAAGAGCTCATTGGATACATTGGTTCTACTCCCTTCCTTACTTAATGCTCACAATTAGGCTTGTGCAATTTAGTTTGGATTATCTGAAAAGGGGGCACCCAGCCTAGGGGGGGAGGGGGCCCAGGGGGCCTTCCCGCACCCAACAGCCTGCCCCGCTAGCCCCTGCTGTATTTGGGCTACAGCAGGCCTTAAACCTAGTATTAAATATAATATGAGTAAAGACTAGTTTTGGGAGACAATCAGCATATTCAGCATGTTTAAAATAGGTAAAAAGGGTTTCCTTCCTTCCTTCCTTCCAAAACAGACAGGCAAACAAACAAACAAACGTTACAGGGTCACCCTCTTCTATTTTATAATTCTTCTATATATATTTTGATGCCTCTTTATATTTTGATATATTAGTATTAGCTCTAAGTCAATCACACATACTAGCATTCCATGCCATCATTGCAAAATAAAACAGTCACACACTTCAAACTTCCTTTACAAATGTTATTTAAATCTATTATTACTGATGAGGACTAGGCAATTATTTTTTTAAAGTCAGAATGACACAGGAAGCACTAGAACCAATTAACTCCTTTTACAAATTACAAATTCTAGTTTTACACCAAAACCTGTAGTTGCACTGAGCCAGTAACAGCATTTTCCACTGATCTGATGTGACAGCTTGGAGGTCAGGAACACAGAAGGGCCGGAACCTCCCCCCCCCCATCCTCTCACATGGTCTTTTAATGCATCTTTTCACTTTCTCTTTGTCACCTCCATTTAACCAGAAAACCAATCAGACTAGCTTTTGTTTAGCTCCATAGAAAGATTTTTTGGTTAGCTCAGCTTGATGCTTTTGATATTCACCTGCTCCAGACAGGATTGTGTCTGTAGTGTCATTCATTTCATTCACCTGGCAATATTTATAAATATAATAGTATATGTTACATTCTGGCAGATAGGACCAAGTGCCACCTCCTCAATCAAAGAGGAGTTTCTCAATGAGTTTATTAGGACAAAACAAAAATCTCATCAGCCACTGAGCATTTTGCCTTTAATTTTCTTTTTTTATTTATATTTTGATCATGTTTGCAGTAAAACATACACAGCTGAATATACACTCACTATCACAACAAAGAAACATACTGCATGGTAAACTCATACTGGGACAATCAATCTGCATTTCATAAATTTGTTCATTTGAGTTGCAAATCCAGTTCAATTATTCTTATTGACCTCTGAACCAACACCATTAACCATCCTTATTACTGAAAAGACATTTTGGTATGATAATAGATACTAACCCTTCCAAAAATGTTCACATCAAAATGCTAATGGGAAAAAAGGGGAGGAGGGGTGCAATCTATCACACCGCTCAATTTTACATAAATGGGTTTCTGTTTAGGAATAAATTACTCAAATTTATTCTCAGCTGTGAAGAAATGCATTTAAGGGTGGAGTTCTGAATGAAGTAAAACCATCGCCAGGAATTTTTTTTTTAATTCTCTCTCGGCAGAGAACAGACATGGAGGGGGAAGTCAGTTTAATGGCTTTACAGCATCACCTCAAATAACTAAAGAAATGCTAATATGTTAAGCTAGAGACCATCCCATTGAGCTAAACATAATCTGGGAACAAAGATTTGAAGGTATTAAATACTAGGAGTCCAGGGTAAAATATCTGGAGACTTTAGGAAAAGGTTCTTTGACTCAGGTAGACCTGGTCAGTCAGTGGGGGAGCAGGGGAAAAAGCTTTTGTGTGGATTCCATCAAAGTAGACAGAGCTCTTAACTGAAGTCAGGAGGAAACAACCAATGCCATGTACTGGCCTAAATGATTTTTGAAGGTAACTTCTGTCTACCTTATTTTTTAACAACTGATAGGGCATGTATGGAGGGAGGGACAGGAATTGCATTTTATCCTTTTCTCTTGAATCCAGTGCTCAATCTGGTGCTGATCTAAAACTATGAATGTAAACATTTTTTAATCCTCTTCCTGGTTCTCCTTTTTGATTCAGTACTTTTTGGATTCAAGTTTTACTGATTTGGTACAACTCAACGGAATCACTTATTCAGCATATTGATTTAAGTTTGGCTAATTCAGGGAATGTATGACTGTGAAAGTTGGACCATAAGGAAGGCCGAGCATCAAATAATTGAGGCTTTTGAACTCTGGTGCTGGAGAAGACTCTTGCGAGTCCCTTGGACTGCAAGACAAACAAACTGGTCAATCCTAGAGATCAGCCCTGCCTGCTCCTTAGAAGGCCAGATCCTTCTAGATGAAATTCAAATACTTTGGCCACCTCATGAGAAGGAAGGACTCCCTGGAGAAGAACCTAATGCTGGGAGCGATCGAGGGCAAAAGAAGAAGGGGACGACAGAGAATGAGGTGGCTGGATGGAGTCACTAAAGCAGTAGGTGCAAACTTAAATGGACTCCGGGAAATGGTAGAGGACAGGAAGGCCTGGAGGATCATTGTCCATGGGGTTGCGATGGGTCGGACATGACTTCGCACCTAACAACAACAATTCAGGGAAATTCAAACCAATTTGGCTAAAGCAGCCACCAGACAGCTGATTGGGCTGTGGAGAGAAATCTCTCAAGAAATCTCAGCTGTTTGGTCAATTTTATGTGTGGGGGGTGGGGGTAGGGGGGAGGAAATACCCCTCACAGACTGACAAAACAGCTGATCCACAAAGAGAACTACTTGAAGGTTCAATGGGATTTTGATGATCTTCCTTTGCCAGTAGACCCCCAAGCACACAATTTCATAGAACATTTGGTAGATTGCAAAGAAGCCTTTTGTACAAACAAAACAAATTCTGGCCTTTGTATCTGCTTGCACAATTTCAATAACAAGGAAACAAACAATTTTTTTTCTGGTTGAGCTTCAGAAGTCCTCTGACTGGTACCAGCTATCTCCCTTTACACTGTACCAAAATAGACAGTTGAATTTAGAACTGTAGCAAACTGAGCTTTCTTTTTGGTCTACCAAACAGGATTATAAACCACAATTAAACTGTAGTTTAGAAGTCTGATTTGTAGATTGGGGGAAGGAATGGGGAATGGGCAATTTGCTATAGTTCCCAATTTGACTGCTTATCACAACTAAATGAAGTTTGTTGCAAACTGATTAGCCAGCCTCAGCCTGGTATGCATAACAATTTGGAAAGATAGCTCATGTGCCTGAGGTCTTTTTCGCTATTTCTCAGTCATGGTTTATGAAGTTTCTGAACACAGGCTATGTATCAGCTGTCATTCTTTTCAATCAATAATTTCCCCCATTGTTAGTATCATCAACCAAGTGCATGAATTCCACATTCATTATAAGACCCCCACCATAAGACAATGTCAGCCCCATGCTTCAATTCAGAACGATGGTCATAAAATAAAATAGCTTGATAAATAATTCAAAGGTAACCCTTGAGGATATATTATAAAGTTAGAAAGTGGAATATGCATGTTCATTTCCCCTTAAAATTCACATAATTTCCCCCCCCCCATGAAATATCATCAGGCAACTACTTCCAAAATGTCAAAGCAAACCAATTCCTTTAAAACACAGTAGGCTGAATCCAGTGGTTCCCTTATTCAATGTGAGGAATCTTCTTTTGCAGGAAAGAGTCTTTTCCTCATGGTAAAATTCACTCTTGCAACAGAACAAGTCTTTCTCCAACAGAAGATTCTTCATTTAATGGAAGATAAATGCTGCATTGAACCCAATCTGTTTGAAAGGGAACACTTCATTTGAAAATATATACAACTTTACAGCTGGATATTAGACTACAATATTAATTCTTGTAATCACATTCTGAGCCTCTTGTGGCGCAGAGTGGTAAGGCAGCCGTCTGACAGCTTTGCCCATGAGGCTGGGAGTTCAATCCCAGCAGCCGGCTCAAGGTTGACTCAGCCTTCCATCCTTCTGAGGTCGGTAAAATGAGTACCCAGCTTGCTGGGGGGTAAACGGTAATGACTGGGGAAGGCACTGGCAAACCACCCCGTATTGAGTCTGCCAAGAAAATGCTAGAGGGCGTCACCCCAAGGGTCAGACATGACTCGGTGCTTGCACAGGGGATACCTTTACCTTTACCTTTAATCACATTCTACATTTATGTTCTCTCAGTGGCTTTCAATGATACTGTGTAGGGTTGGTTTATATAAGAGCCACAACATGCATCCAGTTTCAAAAGTCATACAGGCACCAGTTTGTCATGTAGTGAGCTATCCACGTGTAACAATTCACCAGATAGTTGTCTGAGAACATTAAAAATACACTTATGACAAACTGCCTTGAACAAGACAAATATATGAATGGCTCATGACATGACAATTATTAGAAAATGGAGACAATCTGTGCAATTTCCGTAACAGGCCTTAATGCAAAGAATAACTCTTAGGCTTAGTCTGCACACAATAGATAATGCACTTTCAATGCACTTTGGAAGTAGATTTTCCTGTTCTGCACTGGAAAATACAGCTGCCAAAGCACATTGAAAGTGCATTATCCTTTGTGTGCAGACTAGGCCCTAGTCTTCATCAAATCACCCTATAACCTGATGGATATGATGAGTAAACAGTTCTGTGTTATCATATGGATTTAATGTTATAAAGTAGAACTATAGTGTTTCTTCTGAGTTTCCCTGGAGATATTACATTAGGAATTGCTTTTACACTTTCCCTGAGGTGAATCTTAGAAACTATCCTAGGAACTTCCCCTGGAATGTGTGTCTATCATCCTTGGGAAGGTGTGAATACCTGGCAATAGCTTTCTAAGCAAATTTGTTTCTGTTGGGAAATATTGGTTCACATTGACACATGCAAACCTGCTTTCTCTGACACACTGAAAATAAAAAAAGTTCCCTCTATATGAATCCTTAAGGAACCTTCAAGAATAGGGATGGGCATAAACCAGGAAAATGCAGATTGGTTTGTGATATGCCCAGTTCATAAACCACAGAAACTTTTAGGTGCCAAATGAACTGGGTCAGTTTGTGAGGGTTATGATCCACCAGAACAATCCCTCCGTGTGCTAGAGACACCAAACGTACAAGGGATCACCAGCTGACTCTCCTCTACAAGCCCTCATGTTTTAGTGATGATTGAATTTATGGAATCTGACCTACAGACTCCCAAAAGTGGCCCCAGAAAAGTGCTTCATGGGGAAATGACAGGTACAATTTCAGGAGGCGTCCCCCCCTCCCAGTCTCAGGGTTTCTTCATTCGTCTTGTCAGTTTCAAGAGGGTTCCCCCTGCCAAAATTCTTTTGTTCTCATTTTCTTGCAAAAATAACCCCCCTCCAATTTCTTGTGACACTGTGTTTTAAGAGCAAGCAGTTCTTTTAAGCTTCCATTGCCATGGTGGATAGCTGGGCATTCTGTATACTGAACTGGCCATACTGGGCTTGAAAAAATGCCCCACTTCAGTTTGTACTGCAGATATTCTGTGATTTGACATTAGTCCTCTTTTACTTATATTGCTGCAGTAACAGGAATCTATGGAACAACTCTAGAACAAGTCAGTGACACCAGACTCACAGAGAGACTTCTGCCCACCTCTTCATTTTGAAGTTTGGTAAAAATCTTGATTGAGCAGAGATAGTCTGACTGGAAATGTATCAATTCATGAATCACAACAAACATCCAAGAAGAACTTCAATATTTGTGGATTTGTTGGTGGACCAATCATGATTTTGGCTTTGCGATCATGAACAGGCCAAAATTCATCATGAATTTTAGTATTGTTCATAGGATTTTAGCCTGTTCATGCCTATTAGTATTCATAACATGGTGCCCCATCTAGGATTCTACAGGTTTTGACGCTGTGTACTTGGAGTTTACATCAGCAGTTACATGGTTGGGGGGATTCGAGGATGCTGTCTTGTTTAATTGTTTGGGACACTTTTACGTTTATTTAGTCTGAAGATATGGACAGGATCCTTGGAACTTTGAGGCCTATTACCTCTTTGATTCTGAACTTAAATCTGGGGGGAGGGGTGCTAGCTGAGTGGGTCTAATAGGTAATCAATACTTCCTTAAGAGAAGGGGTGGTCACTCCAGCCCTGAAACGTGCATTCACTTCTGAAGCACACCATGGACCCAGGAGATCTCAATAACTGTATACCAGTCTCAAATGTTCCATCCTTGAGCAAGTATGATTGAACGGATGGTAGCTGAACAACTCCAACATTTCCTGCATGATGCAAATTGTTTAGACCCCTTTCCATTTGGGTTTAGATCTTGCTATGTGGCTGAAACAGGCTTGGTTGTGCTTGCAGAGATGGACACAGAGAGTGTGACTTTACTGCTTCTTCTGCACCTCTTAGTGGCTTTCAGTACTATCAGACATAGAATCATAGAATAATAGAGTTGGAAGGGACCTCAGGGGTCATCTAGTCCAACCCCCTGCACTATGCAGGACACTCACATCCCTATCGCTCATCTACTGTAACCTGCCATCCCCTTGAGCCTTCACAGAATCAGCCTCTCCATCAGATGGTTGTCTAGCCTCTGTTTAAAAATTTCCAAAGATGGAGAACCCACCACCTCCCGAGGAAGCACATTCCACTGAGAAACTGTTCTGTCAGGAACTTCTTCTGGATGTTTAGATGGAATTTCTATTGAATTAATTTCATCCCATTCATTCTGGTCTGTCCCTCTGGGGCAAGAGAGAACAATTCTGCTCCATCCTCCATATGGCACCCTTTTAAATACTTGAAGATGATGGTGTTTAAACAGTGGTACTGGGGGACTGAAGTTCAGCACTTTAATCTTTGGCCTATGGGGTTCCACAGGGTTTCATCTTGTCCTTTATGTTCTTTAACAACTACATGAAACTGCTTGCTAAAGTCATTTAGAGATTTGTCACCAATATGCAGATGATACTCAGCTCTCTCCCACTTCCAGCTGATTTCAGGGAAGCTGTAGAAACCCTGAACCAGTGCCTGGAGGCAGCTTTGGAGTAGATGCAAGCTAATAAACTGAAGTTTAATTCCGAAAAGACAGAAGGCCTGGCCTGGGATTTAAGGCATCACTTGTTTTGGACTGAATGAACAGATCTGCAAGTTAGATCTACAGATCTTGGACCCGGCCTACTGCTTGGCAAGCAGATGACAGCTGTGGCCAAGAATGCCCTTTACCAGCTTTGACTGGTTAGCCAGCTATGGCCTTTCCTGGACAAAAAAAATCTAGCCACGGTAGTGTGTGTCCCAGTTACCTCTAGATTAGATTACTGCAATGCATTCCATATGGGGCTTCCCATGAAATCTGTTCAAAAACTTTAATTGGTACAGAACACGATAGCCAGGATGCTGACTGGAGCGGGTTGTAGAGATCATATTATTCTAGTCTTGGCTTGTCTTCTCTGGCTCTTAATTTGTTTCCAGGTAAACTTGAACATGCAATCTTGAACTTCAAAGCCCTATCTTATTTGCCTACTCCCTTATGAAGCCTTTTGACCATTTTGGTCACCTACTTCAGGTGCCCCTGCCTTCTGAGATCAGATGAGTGGCAACCTAGGAGAGGGCCTTCTTGGTCATAGCACCAAAGCTCTGCAACTCTTTCTCAGGGAGATTAATTTGCCACCTTCTGTTGTTTTCTTCTGCTAGTGGGTGAAGATTTTTTTCATTTGTTTGACATTCCCTCAATGATCCCTCTTCCCCAACTAATGATTTTGTATGTAACTCTTTTAAAAAGCTCTTTTACAATTGTTTTGGTTACATTTGTTTGGGAGGGGGGATGGTGGTAATGATTTTATAACATAAAAATTTCACCCAGTATGTTTTAAATTGTTAGCCACCTTGGCAGCCTTTATAAGGGCAGAAAGGTGAGATATACATTTGAAAGAAAGAACAATATTTGAACTGCAAAACACCATCTACCAGTCAAATATCTGACTGTAACAATCCATAAATATGCCGAAGACATAAATGCTTCTTTGTCACCACACTGCTTGCTGCCAGAATGCTTTACTTTCCATAACAACTTCACCCTTTGCCAATATTTAAAACAAGTTCAGCTGATAATAATGGTACATTGATGTCATGTGAAGCCAACATTAATCCAACAACATGTTTCCTCCAAGATGTGCATATCTCTACTCCTGTTTCTCCAGCCCTTGTCATGCAAAAGAATACTGATTTAAAACAAACTGATTTAAAACAAAACAAATTTCCAGTTACCTATGGCACACCAAAGCAAATGCTTAGAGCAGGCTAACCGGAGTTAGATTCGCCCCCCCCCCCCACAACAGAGCTTCTAAGCCTGGATCAAACTTCTGTTTAGAAACGTGAGGGCTGGGATTTCTTGCCTCTCCCAATGAGCACTGACCTACTTCCCATTGTTATACAGAATTTCATCACACTAAATTTGTCACACCAAATTCAGGGCAACAGACATTACCAATGGCAAAATCAAATAATTATTTTATTTGATGAAAATAACAGGCAAGCATATTGTACAAGTAATCAATAGAGGAGATTCTAATACCCCCCCCCTGCTTATTGGATGGTTTGAAAGACCCATTTGGAAAAACAATCCATTTAGGATTATCTGCTTTGATCTCACTTTTTATGCCTTGAGTCTGCTTCTTGTTCTTGGAATGGCAGACCTCCTGGCTGTGCCTTGTATTATAGTTCCCTCTACTGGCTGAGCTACTGAAAGATTTTTATGGGCCTTTAAAAAAAGAAACAAACAATCACGATAGCCATGATCCACACCCTCTCCCACCAATAAGGCACTAGGCCTTAGAAACAAGCAGCTGGATCTAGTAAGAAAAACCACACAGTTAATATAGATGAAAATAAGAAAAAGTAAAATAAAAATAGTATGGGGAAGAGATGAAAGCAAAGGGCAGCACCAGAGAAATGACGCATGGAACAACTGTAAAAATCACAGGAAAAAAAAATACATGTGAAACTGCCAGGGAAATCCCAAAGCTTATATTTACATGTTTACTTCATTAATACCCTGCCTTTCTACCCAGAGGGACTCCAAAGCAGCTTACATTCCTTTGCCACACAGAGTGCATCTACAGGTTCCAATATGAGTAAGACATACTGGGTTCATAAGGTAGAGTTTGGACCTAGATGTACACAGATCATTCAACCCAGCCTCTGCTGGGTACCTCTGGCGCTCAATCATACTGACAGCAGACACAGACTCCTCACCCTGCAATGGCTTCAGCTTGTTCAGGTCCCAATATCTGCAGTAAATCTACCCATATCCTGTTTGGCTTTGTACTCTAAATTTTACACCCCTGAATTCTGGTAAGCACCCTAATTGATTATTGGTTTGAGCTCCCCATCGATAGGGTTGATTTCAATCCCTGGGGCAGGCTTTCTCAACCAGCTTTTCATGAAACCCTCAGGTTCCTTGATGGCTCTGGAAGAGTCTCCCGAACAAATTAATAATATGCATATTGTACATATTATATCAGAGGAAGTGTGCATGCACACGAAGCTTCATACCTTGAATAAAACTTTATTGGTCTTAAAGGTACCACTAGATATTTGTTTATATATCGTCATGTTGACCTGCCCTCTCCCCAAATGGCTGATGATGGTCCTGGAGGGGAGTAGGAAGGGGAGGGGCCCCACAGTTATGCTTCCCAACCATATTCTGCACAATCGCACCACTTCTGCGGTTTTTTGAAACCTGAAGAATGGTTCAGGGGATTCACAATGGCAAAAAAAATCTAGTGAGTATCCAATTATCACAGTGTATGTGGAAGACATACCTGCTGTGGGACTCCACGGTCCTGGCCCCTTCCCTCTCTGATGCAGACACACACACACACTCCTTCCCCCTCCCCTCTTGCCTCTCTTACTTACCTCTTCTTTAAGGTGACCAGATTGTCCCACTTTTGGAGGGACATCTGGGGGCACCTGGCAAATTGTACTTATATTGCAATTAAAAATATATATATTACAATACTATTTTTGCGTTCTATGCGTTCTATGAAACTTTTTGTTGCTCCATATAGACCAAATTTTTAATCAAGAACCCCCCCCCCCGGTCAATGGTGTCCCGCTTTACCAATGTTAAAATCTGGTCACCTTACTCTTCTTCCTGGTCCCACCCTCCTCAGTCCCTCCCCCAACAAACCTTTCTCTCCCACACATCCTTGCCTCTCCCACTCACCTCTCCTTCCTGGTCCCTCCCCCTCCTTCTCTCTCTCTCTCACACACACACACTACCCCCTCCTCCTCCCCCCCTCCTTAATTTTCACAACAGGAGTTCTGAATCCATCCACTGATGGCACCCCAGAGCTCCAAGGCCCAGCCCTGGACCTCAGAGCATTGCTGGTAGAGGCGGCTTGTCTCCCTTCTTCTTAGGGCTGCCCTGCTCCTCAGAGGGTAGGTCCAGGCTAGGAAGTGTGGCACTGCCACCAGCAGCACCCTGTACTTAGGACTTTATAACATGGATCGTCCCATAAGTATCTGACTTTGGATTGTTAGAAGTGTACACACACCCACACCCACTCCCACAGGCTGTTAACTACAGAAGGAGCTTCTTAGAAAAATAAAGTCTTACCAATACAAAATTGTATACTTTAGTCAGCATAGCACTGGGATAGTCAGCATAGAGCTACACTGGCTGTCTATCTCCAACATATGCAACCGCTGTATCACCTTTTCTCACCTTAGAACAAAGATCTTAAGCATGCTCATTTTTAGAATAGCCACTGCTGATGCCTTCCTTTTCTTTAGTTTCTTTAGTAGGACTGAAAACAGCTAACATCAGAGAGAAGAAAGATGAAATTATTTGGATGCATATTCAGAAAATTAAAATGATACCCCTAGTTGGCCACATCTATTTATAAGCAATTCTGAACTTTAGTATTAAATCGTTTATAAAGTGTCTTCTTTATCACACACACACATATAAAAGGATGTAAAATGACAGCCCTCTGAAGATATGGATGTTACATGGCAACACATTCATCATAAGAGTGTTAATTTTGCCCCAGAGGCTCATTGGCAGGAAGCCCAGCTATACAGATCGTCAAGATGCTGATCTAAGCTGATACCTTTTGTGCTACCCTGAACTTGTAAGCAAATGTTTCTCAGAATAAGGAAACCAAAATACTTTACTTTAGCACTGAAATTGCGTGGTTAAAGTCAGGGACCATCCTGTGACACCCATTCAAAAGTGACGAGGATGTACCTCAGACCACATTCTCAAGGTAATATTGCTGCTGATACTGGGAAAGCTGACATGCGTCATGACCCAATGACCTCATGGCCCAATGAAAGTATGTACCACTCTCCTCCCAAAGACTTGTTAGCATTTGCCAAGTAGCAGCTTGAACAGTGCAGGACATTGTACAGAGGGACCTAGAGACAGGTGGAGCTCAACCAGATGTTAGAGATGCTTATGAAGAAGAGCCCCGACACTCCTGCATCTCATTAGCACTCACAGTGTATTTGACCTGACTTACTAGTAATGCATTATCAGCAGATAAAGTGAGTACTTCCACACCCCTTATATCTGTAGCATGCCAGGGGTTCAAAAGCCAGGTGAAAGAGGATTTCACTGATGTGTGCCATAGCCATAAAAAAAATCAGATCAACCATTAGGAATCTATTATATACTGCTTCAAATACTCTAGTCCCAAAGACTTCAATTTCAGGTTCCGTCAATGCAAATTTCTGAGGTTATAATTATAATGACATGTGAAGCCCTTAAGTATAGGCAAGACTGTCTCACGAGAGACAAGGTAATAAGTATTATCGTATAATTTCTCTAGCTATACACAGAAAATCTGAGGTTAAAAATACTCCACTATTCATATAAACAAAATAAAATATGATAGCAGAAATCCAAAGTACCATGAAGCTAATTGCACCAGACCAATGAAGCCTCAGACTTCAGTTATTTGAAAAACAACTTCACTCATGTAAGAAAAAGCAACAGTCCAAAGCAGAATAGGGTATACGTTTCCCCCCTCCTCCATTCTACCTCCACAACAACTTGATATAGGCTGAGCGTGACTAGCCCAAAGTCACCCAATGAACTTCATGGCTGAGTGGATATTTGAACTTGAATCTTCAATATCTTTGTATAACTTTCTAACTAAGGAACCCCTGCTGTAGTCCTACTTTTAATATAATATGTTTTGATCAGGTATCTAAATAAATTAAGTGAGCAGGTCTGGCTAACATCTTTAGAATTATATAAGGCAGGGGTAGTCAACCTGTGGTCCTCCAGATGTTCATAGACTACAATTCACATGAGCCCCTGCCAGCATTGCTGGCAGGGGCTCATGGGAATTGTAGTCCATGGGAATTGTAGTCCTATAAGTGCCGCCAGAAAAGAACGCCTCTGTTCCTCATATATATCTCTAAGGCCCATTATGCATGGAGTGGAAGGTCCGCATTCGGGGTGGAATGGCAGTGGCTAAAATCATCAATTATGCATGCTGCAGGTGGCAACCGGGCACAGAGTCAACGTATGTCGCTGAAAAAGCCACTTTAGCGAGATGCGGAAGAAAGTGGAGCTTCCTGGGACCAGGGCACAACCAGAAGCGGCTCCAGAGTAGCCACGTGCATAATCGGATACTCTGGGTTTTGCCGCCGTTGCGTTCTGTCCCATTCGTAAGCAGTTTGCTTCACTTCTTCCTTCTCCGCGTTCTCCATGCTGCTATTTCGGCGGCCGTGCATAATAGGCCTAAATGATGAAACCTGGAAAAGGCATTTAAAATGTGATGGTTTGGACAGGAATATCTGCCTTCTAAAATACTGAAAAGCCTGGCAATTGAGGTATGCATGTAAGTATCCTGATATGGATGTCCCAGGTTACCATGATTTTGTCAGATATTGAAAGCTAAGCAGGGTCAGACCTGGTGATGGGGGACCACCAAGGAAATCCAAAATTGCTATGCAAAGGCACCTCTGTTTATCTTTTGCCTGGAATGCCCTACAAGACTGCTGTAAGTAGACTGTTGAACAATACATTCTTGGAAACAAACATGCTATATAATTATTCTACAACTATATATATTCTACAACTTTAGCTGTAAAATGACTAAGAAGAATTCTGACAAGTGGGTTAAATGAACCAATCACTCCATCTACCATAAAGCAAATAAGCACTATGATTTCTCTATACAGAACAACACACAGAATCCTGTCTGATTCATGTACCTCATCCCCTCTATACACATAGTCAGTACATAGTCATGTGGAGTGCCCTATCACATGAAGAAGAGAAGAGGGATACATTCCATCACCATGAAGAAGTTGTTTTTTTATACCCTGCTTTTCATTGGCCAAAGGAGCCTCAAAGCAGCTTACAATCGCCTTCCCTTCCTCACCCCACAACAGACACCCTGTGAAGTAGGTGAGGCTGAGAGAGCTCTGACAGGACTGCTCAGTCAGAAAAGCACTATGAGGACTGTGACGAAGTCACAAGCTGCCTGCATGTGGAGGAGTGGGGAATCAAACCCTGCTCGCCAGACTTAAAACTGCCACTCTGAACCACTATACCACACCGGCTCACCATCCACAAGACTTCTCGTATTCCAGCAAATGTACAGACCAGGACATAATCTCACAAAATGTTTACTGATTTTTACTTATTTTTCATCTCAGTTTTTACAATTATGATGGTGGGAAGTGCCATCAGGTCACAGTTGACTTATGGATATCCTGTAGAGTTTTCATGACAAACCTGGTCAGAGGATGCTCCCCCACCATTGCCAATCAGCTTGGCCATTGGGGGAATTACTGTCCACGAAAGAAGGTCGAGGCTGCCTTGCAGTCAACACAGCTACATCATTTCCAGTGCACACTGGAACTAACATCATTACTTTGTGGCATCGCAGGGACACTTTGGTATTTGAAGCAAAAACTCTATGGTAAAATGACTTCTACCATAAAGTTTTTGGCCAAATACCAGATGGTTCCAATGTACCAGTAATGTGATTAGATCAATTCTAGTGCATGCTAGAAGCAATATTATTCTGTCCCCTACAACAGTGGTCCCCAATCCCGAGTCCGTGGATCAGTTGGTACCGGGCCGCGGCTCCTCCTTGTCCTCCTCCCCAGCTGCTGCCTCGGGGGCTGCCCTGCCTTTTTGCCGCTGGCTCTTTGCCGCTGGCTCACCTTTGGTGCTCTCCGGCAGATGCCATAGCTGGGGCTTCCCCTCGGCGTGGCACTGCGCAGCTGCTGCTAGCAGTGCCGCCCAGCAGGCGGTGGGAAGTCAGGGGCACCGGCGGGAGAGCAAGAGGAGCAGGGGCTCAGGCGGCGGTGGCAACGTCCCTCGGCAAAACACTACCCCCCCCCCTGGGCCTCAGTAAAATTGTCAAGTGTTGACCGTTCCCCGGTGATAAAAAGGTTAGGGACCACTGCCCTACAACATCAGTCTAGGCATCTCTTTGCTCTCGGAAAGCCACCCCCCGCAAGTTATCAGTAATGTGGCAACAGAATGTGTGGGCTCAATGTCATAAAGGCTGTTAAATGACAAACACTTTAAACTGAACCTGGATCCCCACACTTGGCAGGGACCTGGCAATTCTAAATCCACAGTAGGTGATCAGGCTGTGTTACATTGGCACTGGCTCTGCATCATCTTCTACTGACATAGTTTGTTTGGGTTTTTTTGCCCTTTCCGCATATAAAAAACACAACTACATCCTATTTGACACCACCCTGGTTGAAAATAGCAAAACCACAAATTGATCTGTATTTGCATACAAAGTATTAGAATTTTATATATTGTTCTAATTTGAAAGGTAATAAAATATTAATCATTGTTAAAATAAAAAGCAGGAAACACTTATAAAAAAAACCCACTGGCAACACTGGTGCTTTTTTTTTAGAAGTGCACTTGCATTTTTCTACACATGAATAAGCAGCAGAAGTGGGAAATGCCAGCTTTTGTTCTCACAGCATGGAAAAATGTTTATTTATAAGTGATGTGGTTGTCATGCACAATAAATGACAAAAGGGGCACTTTCTGAATTTTTAACCAGTAGGTTAATGTCAATAATTACAAAAAGGATGCAACTGGTGAGTTTGTATTCTAGAAACAACAATATTCCATTATTATTATTTTTGGTACAGTGCTAATTGTTTTTTCTGCATGTAGGGAGACCCACCAACTAATTAAACTGTTTTTATGACCTTATTTACAATAAAGTTACTGCCTACTTTTCAAACTTACCACTATTTCAATTTAAAGCTGAATATACACATACCAAATATTTGTAACTAATTGGTATTTACCCCTGTTCTTGTTCTCAGATAATTTAAAACAGAAAAACAAATGAAGGCCAGCTATTTATTAAAATTCTCTAAGAGAAGGAGAGGAAAGTATCCTATCCAACAAAAGCTAAGTCAAAGCCCAAGTCTCCCAGAGCTAAGTCACTGTTTTTTGTTTGTAGTTTCTTAAAACAAGCAGTATGTCTAAAACAGGGGTCCCCAACCTTTTGGCACATGGGGGCCGCATTAGCGTGCCCAGTGCCTAAAGAGGGCCACATTTAAACCAAAATGTAACAAAATTATTAACCTACTTATTTAGATCAACAGTAAACATTCAAAGGTAAGTGAAGAACTCTAATGCAGCGGTCCCCAATCTTTTTATCACCGGGGACCGGTCAATGTTTGATAATTTTACTGAGGCCCGGGGGAGGATAGTCTTTTTCTGAGGGACGTCGCCGCAGCCTGAGCCCCTGCTCCACTTGCTTTCCTGCTGGCGCCCCTGACTTCCTGCCACCTGCTTGGGGGCACTGCCAGCAGCAGCTTCACAGTGCCACACCGAGGGGGAGCCCCAGCCATGGCGGCTGCTGGAGAACACCAAAGGTGAGCTGGCGGCAGAGTGGCAGGGCAGCCTCCGAGGCAGCAGCCGGGGAGGAAGATGAGGGGGAGCCGTGGCCCGGTACCAACTGATCCACGGACCAGTACCGTTCCCTGGACCAGGGATTGGGGACCACTGCTCTAATACAATCCATTTTGGAACAATATTTTACTGTGGAATTGTTTTATTCAGCTACACATGCTTACCTAGTCTATTTTTGGAGCTGTTTTCTGTTAGCCAAGGCATTGATGTTCAAGTCAAGTGCTGCACAGAAAGAGGTTGGGGACCGCATGCGGCCTGCGGTCCTCAGGTTGGGGACCCCTGGTCTAAAGCATTACAATTCTGCCAGTGTTATGTGCACTGGAAAGTTTAGTAATATGCATAGTCAACACCAACAGAGTTAAAGTTGCAAACAGTTTTCATTGCAGGGGCTTGGCTCAATTAGTTCTGCACATGAATCTTCCATGGCCTGTTATTTCCTGGCCTCTTGCCCTTTCTGTTATTAAGCAGCCCTTTGCCATTTTTTGAAATTGTTCCCCTGCTTTGGATTACCACTTCCAGAGAGATTTCCCATTCTTTTAAGTGGAGGCAGCAGAAGTGGTTGTGCCTTACATACACCCTGTAAACATGCTTGCCTCTCAGATAGAGTCTGGTCATATCCTAACATGAATCTATAAATGGAGCTTTTTTCTAAGTAAACAAGTTGATCAACTTGGAACCAAGGGACTCTGTGATCTGGCAAATCAACAGTACACAATGAACATTCAGAGTTACATATTACTAATCTGACTTTAAAAAATCTTTTAAAAACATGCTTTTCCCCCATATATATTCCTGTATTGTGCATCTGACTCAGCTTGCCGTTTCCAATTTGTTTATGTTGTGTATTGTTCAGTAATGCCTTCCAAGAAACTGTTGAATTCATATCAGCAACTTTTCGTAGTCTGTGTCTTCCTACAGTCTATCAAGTACCCACTGGGATAATAAGCACCCTTAAAAATAGAGCCCTCCTCCTTAAAGGGGACTAAATTAATAACTTTCTGGTGTAATGGATTTGTCAGATATGTCTATGTTTGAAAACCTAGCTAGTATTTATGTACGGCTTCCTCCAAATTATTATTTTTTTCACTATATTTTTTCACTATTATTTTTTTCACTATAGACTCTTTCTAATTAACAGCATCATCACCAGGAGTTTTTTTTAACATTTAAATCATCAAAATATTTTCACTTTCATCAGAATCAGGGTAGTAAATTGTAATCCCTTCAGCAAGCTTTTTCTCGGCTCCAGGGCACACAAGCTGGAGTTTGTTTTTCCAAAGACTATTAATTTTCAGGAGGAACAAGTGAGCAGGCAACACAACAGGAACTGAATGGAGCTGCCACAAGAACCTCACGCCCCCCCCCCCAGCTTGTAGTAGCTTCAAGGCTAAAGTAGTAAATATAAACAACACAGTATTTGTTCCCTGAGGTCTTGTATTGTACATGACATTTTATGCTGCACAACAACAAAGCTACACATCTCTACAGTGCTGAAACCCTTTGCCAAGAATGTGATAGAACCTTTAATTATGGAATTTCTCAGGGCATATTTTTACAATACAAATACTGTTTCCTAACATTTCAGTCCCATATAATAATAATAGAATATGCATTCCTTGACAATGTTATTGTGACCTTCACATGCTGTTTATACTATTAGTAAGGTAGAAACTTTTTTTTTGGGGGGGGCAATAATCCACTGTACATTTTTAACCCTTTAAATGACAGAAATGATTTAATTTTCATTATATCATCTTGCCTGTTAAACATTAATGTAAAACTTTTATATAGTGAGGTGTTAAATTAAAAATGCTCAAGGAACTGATGATAAGTAAAAGCATTAACTATTACCATTGTTGCTGAGAACTTTTTAAAAGAACTCTCTCATTTGGAGGGGCACAACCAGATTCCTTCATTCAATCCTGTCTCTAGACTTCTGCAGATGTTACTTCCACAAGAATAAGCATACTGGAAAAGCACAATCAGGAATGCACAATCCCCCTGATCCACCCAATATGTGAGATTGCAGATCTGCGTGTATGAGGCACTATGCACGTGGAAATTGCACATGTTCCCAATGATTGCTTCTATTGCAGAGCTTCCCAGCCTGTGCATAGGGACCCCAAAATTGGTTGCAAAGCCTCTGTCTTTTTCATTGTTTTCCTTTATATTTTGGGAACCAGGGTCTACCTGGAAACAATATCTCCATGTCCTATGATAGTTGGTGTTTTTTTCTTCACTGCATATACCTGGTGATCAAGCAATATGTGTGCTAATGGTCACTTGAGCAAGTGAAAATCTAAGGGGGACGAGAGGGAGTAATGAAAAAGGAGAAGGTGGTGAAACTGGAATAAAAGGCTTTGTATATCACAGTAACACTTGTTTTGGGTTCATATTGGGGGCAGCTGGGGCCTTTGTGCAATGTTTATTGCTTTCACATAAACGTCTGGCTAGCCACTGTAGAAAATGGAATGCTGAACTACATGTGTGCCAAGGTCATTGTTTGCCTAGGGCACCAAGAAGACTCGTGTCAGCCTTGGATGGGGCACAATACCAAGACAAATTTTGACTTGTGGGATAAGGTAGGGAACCACTAACCTATTGAGTTCATCACAGGGACAGCATTCTCTTGATACACATGATTAGCAGGGGTCCAGTTTGGTTCCCTACTCTCATTGCCTCTAATTTGCAAACAGCAGCTGGAAAAGGACCCAGGGAGAAGCCACTGACAGGACGGCCTGACATTTCCTGTCACAGCTTGTGCTGTCCTTCCTCCTGTCTGGCCTGTTCTTTCCCTGTTTCCCATTAGTTTTCTCAGTACTTCCAGGCTTATCTCCTGACAGCTTTATAGGTTTGAATAAGTCAAAGTGTCATTGCACCTGAAGGCTGCAATCTTCCAATCTATACTCTGGATGATAAGCAGTCATTTTAATGACTCTACTTCCAAAGCAGCGGTTTAAGGAATGCTTTCTAAACAGCTAACAGTGATTTGCCATAACAAAACAGAAAACTTGATCTGAGGCCTATGTCCACATCCGGCTACTGTCCCCCTCCCAAATCTGTTCCACATAATATATTTCTGGTAAGGCCTTGGAGGAGGGGTGTGTCTCATGGCTTAAGTGCCACTCATCGCTTAACACCCTTTCCCCAATTTCATCCTTTTCTGTACTAGTCCCTACGACACTCTTTCTCCATTTACACAGAGTGCCTATCACCCTCAAGACATCTCTCTCTTTCAGGTTCACAGTTACAGGTAGGTCAGGGCATCACAGGCTGCCGTGTTCCTTTTAAAAGTTCTAGAAAGCCATGGCCATCTCACCTCCGAGGGACATGAGCAGATTGGGTAGTATAGCCCACTTATTTTCAAATATATATGGACTGCGATTTTACCTGGTTGTGCATGTGTCTCTGGCCTTTAATTTTTGAACTATTTCCCTATTCTAGCATTTGGGATCTTTTGTTACAAACTGACTTTTCATTTAGCTGTAAGCTCCTCTTCTCCTCAGCTTCACTCAGTGAGACTTCCTGGGCCACCCTCACTCCCTAGCTGCCAGCTTCCAATGACTCCCAACCCCCAACTCCCCCTCACTAACATTCTATCAGCTCTTGTTGGATGCTCTTCGCTCCAGAGAGGGGGAATGTACTCTGTCCATCACAGACCCTTTAAATCAGGGCTTTCATTCTCACTGTCTCCTCGTATCATTTGCAGCTCTGAAGCTATTTTTGCACGGAACCTATTCTTTTTCCTCACAGAGAGTACTGGATGCTATGCCCTCTTTTATCTTATAGATAGGCCTTTGATTCCCCCTCCCCATGGATACTATGAAGTGTTGATTTATATAATCTGAGTTTCTTCTAGAATACGTTAGTCTATGATTACTTTGTTATCTATCAAGTGTATCATTACCTTGAGATATTTTATCACTAAATAATATCAAACCCAGGATTCTTTTACATAGACCAATTTTCTTTGACAACTACAGAACCAAGAATAGAAAACTGAAAGGCACAGAGTGTTTCATTATTGGAAATACTCCCCTGCTGGTCAGCTCCTGTCAGCTGCGGAAGGGCTACACAGGGACCCTCCTCTTTTGAGAAGTCCTCACTGTCTTTGAGCTCTGGCTGGTCCATTACAATACAATGCAACACCAGGGTTTATTGTTATTTAAAAAGGAAAGGTGTACAAATCTTTCACCATATATCTGTTAAACCTGATTAACTTGCATTCAAATAAGGATGAATCCTATTTTACTGGTTACATGGTCAAGGACTAGAACAGGAATCTAAAAAGCTTGACCTCTGCATCATTTAACAAATGTACTTACTGGAGCTTGGGGATCTCTTGCACTTGACAGAATATTCAGAACTGTCACAAAATAAATGCATGTTTTCTGATTCCATGGAGAACCTATTGGACATGCCACAGTCACAACAGAAGACCAAAGCAGTTATTTACAATTCTTGCATATATCATTGTATCAGGAAGATAGCAAAGCCCAATCCTTGAACTTCCCCTTCAGAAAAGATATTCCAAGGGTTGACAAAATGAGCTCTCTATTTTCTGGAGGTAGACTTCAGCATAGCTGTTCCCAGAGGTTTTTTCTCCTGACTGCATCCTTGAGGTCTCATCCATTGTACAAAACCTGTTTCTCCTGAGCCATTAATGTCTGATCAAATTCCTATAAGGTTCTATGTTTCCTTTTGCATAAAGAACTCAGATGCTGGGACTGCTTTCTAAGACTATGAAGCAAAGAAAGGCAGGTCTTTATAGATCTAAAGAATAAGGATTCTGTAAGAGCCAGTATGGTATTGGCTATTATCTGGGAGACACATTTTTTTGAATCCCCAATCATGGCATGGAAGCCTGCTGGGTAACTTTGGGCCAGTTACTTTCTCTCAGCCTAACCTAGTTCACAGGGATTTTATGAGGGTTAAATGGAGAAAGGGAGAATGTTATAAACTACTTTTGATTAGGGGGCACTAATAAGTTTAAGGTTAGTTAATTATTGCTCAGTCTGCTTTTTGATGACAGAAATTTCCACCATTAGCAAAAGACATATATATTTACTTACCCAAATGCTGTCTTGATTATTTTATTTTAATGTGTTTATAATCTATATTTGGGCCTGCATCTCTGCTGGCAACGTGTTCCACCAGGCTGAGGCCTGGCCCTGGCCAGTCACATATCTGTAGGATCAGGGACCAGCAGCTTTTTCACATTTTTAGATCTTAGAGTTCATCTGGGGGTATATTGGGAGAGGCGATCCTTAGATATACACATTTTTCAATATGTACATTTATTTCATATCGACTAAGTGCAAAAGGGCAAGTCCAGTAAGCCTTCTTCCACTCAAGATTCCACCCAGGATACTTTAAAAAAATTACTGGTATAGTTCCAGTTTGTGTTCTCAGCAAACCTCTGTGTTCCTCAACAACTGAAATCCAAACAATCTGAGGAAACCTATCCATCTATCTACCTATATATAATAAACTGCCTATTGCTGTATGGATGCAATGTTAAGTGGCATAACAGAACTGCCCAGCAAAGGGGTAAAAGGAAGTCATGTATATCATAGACATGGCATACATGTACGAGGACTGCCACCACAATTCACCACTCCTCACTGAGGGTGATCAGTTCCACAGACAGGCTTCCTCATTTTGCAAGTCTGATCCTGCCTACCTTGAAACAACCATTCTAGCATCTCTCTCTCTGTGTTAATAATGGTTAGATTAGGTGGGCTTCCTTGGAGACATTACCTGTGGTTGTCTCAATATCGTCTGCTGAGTTCACCACAGCAAGGTTCTCTGTAAGACCCAAACATAGCAATTGCACCCCATGTTCTTTATGTGCCATGCATAACTTCTCATTGTTACATATGTAGTGCATATAGTAAGGCTACGAGGGAGGGGTATCCAGACGATAAGAGAGGTGATGGCAAAAGATGGATCATGAAACCAACTTAACATTGATCCCTGAGATTGTTTATGTACTGGGAACTTCACTGCCCCAGCTCCCATGCAGGAGCACAAATCGGGGGCAGATGCGGTGTGCCAGGCCAAATGCTCCCCCATGTGGGTGCAGGAAAATGTGGGGCAACCTGCCACAACTAAAACTCCAGCCTGCAGCTGGCATGAAACCTCCAGGGCCCATAATGCACGGCCGCCGAAACGGCGATTTCGGGTCACCTGGAAAACGCGGAGGGGGAAGACGCGACGTACACCGGTTATTCACGGGGCGGGGCACGACGGCAGCAAAACCCAGAGTAACCGATTATGCACGCGGCGATCCCGGCGCCACTTCTGGTTGCGACCCGGTCATCCGGAAGCTGCGCTTTCTTCCGCGTTTCGCGAACACGGCTTTTTCGGCAGCATGCACCAAAGCTGCAGCCGGTTGCAGCCGGCACCGTGCGTTATCGGTGATTTTAGTCGCCGCCATTCCACCCCGAACGTGCGCTAAAACCCCCATGCATAATGGGTCCAGTGCATAACCGGTCTGACCTGTCCACTACTTTGCTGCGTTAAAACAAACAAAACAACAACAACCCGAAACCACAGTAAGAGTGGCATCTGCTAGGCCAGTCTAAAGCAATATATATTACATGTGGGAAACTGCTTCTCTGTTCCTTGATTTTAAAATGAGTGACACCAACCATCTGGATGATGGACAATCAGGAGCATTATACCTTGACTTGAAGACTAGCTGTAAAAATGAAATGAAGCAATGCTTTTATAGAGAAATGTGGGTCTGTGCACCAGACAGAAGTAATCTCCTGAAGAGCTCAAGGAGTTCACCTTTTTAACCATCTGTTCAAAAGTGCTTTTATAGAGCAAATAATATTTATGGACTTGAACAGGAATGTTCTGCAATGGAGTTTATTTCTTAACCATCTTTAAATCTCTAGAAGGGGAAAGGGACAGACTGGGGTAACTGAAGGTGGTTCAGGGTAGATTTGTAGTTTTATGCTGTAGACCAGCTTTTCTCAATTTTTTTTATTGTGGAGAAACAATATTCTTTGGGCTTCAAGAAACCCCCAAAGTGGTGCGACCATGGAGAATATGGTTGCAAACCACAGCTGTGTATACCCCCCTGTCCCCCCTTCCCACCCTCTCTAGGCCAATTATTGGTTATTTTGGGAGGGGTGGGTGGGTTGACATTACCATATATGATCATATCACCCAATAAATATTTAACAAATTTTAAAAATATATAGAAATTAATTAACTCCTACCCATTCAGGAAACCCTTCCAGGGGCCTCAAGAAATCTTAGAGTTTCATGAAACTCTGGTTGAGAAAGCCTGCTGTAGACTCTTAACTGTCCATCAGGTGCACTCCAAACATTTCTCTAACTTAAAAGGAACTGCAACTATAATGGAAAAAAAGAATAACAAAGAAATCAAGCTAGAGGTAAATTCGGCCCTGAAGAACCAAGGCCACCTGAGTAGGTTCCCATTTGTTGAGGACAAGCAGATCTATGTAGATGGCCAAAACAGTCCCAGGTTGATACAGCTCACATGGTATAGATTTTTTTTAAATCTACTACCACATTTTGCCACACATGAAACAGATGTTTGTTTAAAAAATCTGTTGCATGTGTGACAAAACGCAGTAGTTGAATCTGAGGTAGCTATATAACAGGGGTAGTCAAACTGCGGCCCTCCAGATGTCCATGGACTACAATTCCCATGAATCCCTGCCAAATCCCGTGGGCCGGATGAAATGCACCCGAGAGTGCTCAAAGAACTTTCCAGAGCACAACCCTTATCAATCATCTTCGGGAACTCTTTAAGGACTGGTAATGTCCCGGAGGACTGGAAGAGAGCAAACGTTATTCCGATCTTCAAAAAAGGGAGGAAGGATGACCCGGGAAACTACAGACCAGTGAGTCTGATCTCTGTTGTGGGGAAGATAATGGAGCAGATATTAAAGGGAGCGATCTGCAAACATCTGGAGGACAATTTGGTGATCCAAGGAAGTCAACATGAATTTGTCTCCAACAGGTCCTGTCAGACAAACCTGGTTTCCTTTTTTGAGCAAGTAACAGGTTTGCTGGATCGTGGAAATTCAGTTGATGTTGTTTACTTGGATTTTAGTAAAGCTTTTGATAAGGTTCCCCATGATGTTCTGATGGATAAATTGAAGGACTGCAATCTGGCTTTTCAGATAGGTGGATAGGGAATTGGTTAGAGAACCGCACTCAAAGAGTTGTTGTCAATGGTGTTTCATCAGACTGGAGGGAGGCGAGTAGCGGGGTACCTCAGGTGTACCTCAGGGCTCGGTGCTCGGTCCGGTACTTTTAAACATATTTATTAATGATATAGATGAGGGAGTAGAGGGACTACTCATCAAGTTTCCAGATGACACCAAATTGGGAGGACTGGCAAATACTCCAGAAGATAGAGTTCAATGAGATCTGAACACAATGGAAAAATGGGCAAATGAGAACAAGATGCAATTTAATAAAAATAAGTGTAAAGTTCTGCATCTGGGTCAGAAAAATGAAAAGCATGCCTACTGGATGGGGGATATGCTTCTAGGTAACACTGTGTGTGAACGAGACCTTGGGGTACTTGTGGATTGTAAGCTAAACATGAGCAGGCAGTGTGATGCAGCGGTAAAAAAGGCGAATGCCATTTGGGGCTGTATCAACAGGGGCAGCACATCAAAATCATAAGATGTCATAGTCCCACTGTATACGGCACTGGTCAGACCACACCTGGAGTACTGTGTGCAGTTCTGGAGGCCTCACTTCAAGAAGGACGTAGTTAAAATTGAAAAGTTACAGTGACGAAGATGATTTGGGACCAAGGGGCCAAGCCCTATGAAGATAGGTTGAGGGACTTGGGAATGTTCAGCCTGGAGAAAAGGAGGTTGAGAGGAGACATGATATCCCTCTTTAAGTATTTGAAAGATTGTCACTTGGAGGAGGGCAGGAAGCTGTTTGAGAAAAGGCTGCAGAGAAAAGGATGTGCAGTAATGGGTTTAAACTACAAGTACAACGATATAGGCTAGATATCAGGAAAAAGAATTTCAGTCAGAGTAGTTCAGCAGTGGAATAGGCTGCCTAAGGAGGTAGTGAGCTCCCCCTCACTGGCAGTCTTCAAGCAAAGGTTGGATACACACTTTTCTTGGATGTTTTAGGATGCTTAGGGCTGATCCTGCTTAGAGGGGGAGGTGGACTAGATGGCCTGTATGGCCCCTTCCAACTCTATGATTCTATGATTCTATGACTACCCCTGCTATATTGGAACAAGTTTATACACATGGACAAGTATGGTATTAAAAGGTACCCTTGTCTTCTTGCCATGAGTAAACACCTGTTTAGTGAATACTGACTTTGTATTACAGACTTCTATTCACAAATTCCTGAACAATGTATTGTAAGCAATCAAGTCAGAATCAATCCTTAATTGAAGAAAATGACAGAGCAATCACGTCATAGCAATGCTAATAAGACCAGCAATTCAGGAGGAAGAAGTATAAACCAACGGGGCTCTGATTGCATGCAACTGCAAGATCAAGGAAAGGGCAGAAGAAATATTTGAGCACTTCTGAAAATTAGCTTCTGGAATCATGAAAGCTAAGAGTCATTTTCTAAAAATTATTCATGCTTCCTCTTCAGTACAACATTGTGCTTTTATTAATCTCTTGACCAGCAGCTCCAAGCTCTTTTCCATTTGCTCCTTTTACGGGCCTGACTAAATTGATCTTTGGCCATTTAATCATTGAAGTATCACTGCTTCTGTGGACAGCACATCCTTAAGAATACCATAAGGAATTTATACAGTGAAAAGAAATTAGGATGCTATGAAGATTACAACAGTGTCCAGGGGGCACTGAAAAGTTGGTACATTACTTTAACCAAGCCTAGCAGGAGTAAAAGACATCACATATAATTTCACCATCAACTATATTTGGGTATTTATTATCGAGGATAAAACTCAAAGACACCAGTGTTTTAGAGTAAAAAATGGAGAAACATATTTAGTTTTGTGTTCCCCAATGCCTCAAAAATTATAGGAAACACTTTGAAAGACCTGGTTTAAGAGAAGGTTTGTTTTATTGAAAAGTAAAGGAACTGCATCAAGTATGACTTCATTGTTATCAGAATAAAGCAGTCGTGATTGCATTAGGTCTTACAGAACCACCTCAAAGTACCAGGATCGAACTACAAGCTTTTCACAATTAACAGGCCAAACGGCATCAAATTCAGAGCTAGAGATCATGGTCATTAGTGCACCTGGGTGTCAGGTGCCTGATCTTTTACCCTGGACCCCCCTGGCATTCTCCTGGAGGGAGATGGTTTCCTTACTTCTATGCTTTATTTCCCCCTCTTGGGTGCCTCTTTATGTGTGCTGGTGTTCCCTTGGAAGTGTGAATATATGTATCTCTCCCTGTGCCTTTGAAATAGTAAACAAGTAGTTGTGTAGGCTAGTTGAAGGCCATCTGGATAACTTTCCCAGCCTGCTTGTCTCTAGATTTTGCACCTGTCTAATATCAAATGTTCTTTCATTTAAACTTAAAACTCTGGTGTCCACCTGGAAACCGAGCCAAGAGACCATTGTTAATAACCGCATCAATGCTGCCAGTTTTCATATATTGTGCTAAGGATGGCCACATTTACTATGAGGGGCCCACTTAATCTTACTATTTGCAACCCACTATTAATAACTAACTGTATTTGCCTAGCCGTAATTGCACAGTCAGATGATTTTCTTTAATTAGGATCCCCTTTGTTACTCCAAGTTGAAACATATTTTGGAAAGAGAACTCCTTCTACATACAGTTTTTCATCATACAAAATAGAAACTGTTACAAGCCATCATTTTGCACACAATAAAACTGTGAGCTAAAATTAATAAACAGAACAAAATAACTAACCTTTAAATCATTTCAGTTATTGATAATAAGAAGTTATTGTATATGGATGTTGATAACATGTAGGTTCTCTGTTTAATAATAATAAAAAAGACAAACATGCTCATTCTACGGCCTTAGCACAATCAACAAGAGTGCAATTAATGCAACTCTAAACCTTTGCCAAAAACCTGAAAATAATTGGAAGGGACTAAACTGGCTTACAGCACATTACATAATTCATTATGTCTGGCACACAGAACTCCTTTTCAGTTTTTTCTTTAGCCATTTGAACTTACTGCTGGAATAGAGAGCAGAGTACTACAAGGGAAGATGAGATGAGACAGCAGTACCTGAAGGATGCTTGTTCATGAGGAGACCTTAAGACTGCTCGTTTCCCAAGCCAGAACAGAGACTTCTCGCAGCAAGGAAAGCATCTGGCTTGCGGGTGGCCACCTTGGGCCTCAATTTGTCTGTCTGTCTGTCACATTTATTTGCCACCCTCCCTGGGGCAGCATAGATCAGAATGTGTGTGTGCATGTACACATTGCAGGGGAAAATCTGGCTGAAGATTCAATTTGATTCCTGGCACCTCCACCTGGCCAACTTTCTGGTTGTTTAAACTCTATGCTAGCTTCTGAAACTTGACTTCTACCTATGTTTGACCTCACACCTCACCTCACCTTCTTCTCTGATTAACTTACTGGTTCTGATTCCTTAATTGGCCCGTCTATACGTTTAATTCTTGTCTACCTCTCACAGAGACTGATTTATGGCCTGACCGAGAATCGCTACCCTACAGATCTGTCATCAGCTTGTTTTGCCTTAACCCTGACCTGACTTGGACTTCTCTCTCGGGACAGCCTCCATGCCTTGGCATCTGACATAACAAAATCTGGATCTATCAAGTAATAGGTAGGTTGACCCGCAACAACCACGATTGCTTTCAAATTAAAAGCAAAGCTAAATCTACACGGATGAGGTCAGAGACACTTTTTCGGTGAAGTTGTCCTTCTCTTAGGATGAAGCTAATTTGCTCCTCTTCAATAGTGGACTTTGGCGGATCACAGTGAATAAGAATTATTTGCATCATCTTTGGCAGGAGGCCATGCAATGATTTGCCAGGGCAAAATCCATACCACTTAGGGATTTAGATTTTAAAATCAACACAATGAATTCTCATATGACAGTATTCATTTCTGTCTAGCCAGTTTAATTAGCTAGTTGTGTGCTGCTCTCAGTGTTGTTTCTCGTCTTGTCACACACAGGAACTATATTAGAATTCTGTGTTACCTGTCTTCAGCATCTCTGCACTGAATTTCAAGTAATTGATAACAATAGCTATCTCATTCAAGCCCCCTTAAAACCCTTGCTGTCCTTTCTCTAGCAGCCACTCTTGTCAATTACTATGGTTGCAGAACAAAATGGAAAGAATTTAACAAATTTAGGCATACATTACCACTTTCTCTCAGAGGTTTATAAATAACCATTCCAAGCAGGGCAATGCTTTGCATCACATCATAAATAAAAAAATCTGGGTGGGAAAATTATCCTACATTAATTTTGCCATTGAACAGCCTTAAGCAAATTAGTGATTGGTTATTCACAATGTGGTGTACATAATTATCTAATATATTCCAAAATGTTGCATTTTCAATAAAGCAACATGTTGCTGTCAAAGCAAAGATGTTTGGATCCAAAGATGTGCATGCATAATGAGCAATTTCTTAGGCTTCTGCAAAGGCCACATTCTCTCTCATGGTTTGATCTTGTTGATTTGATTTCACTAATTCTAAAATCCCATTGAATTTTGGATTAGTATTTTAACTGACACAGATGAAAGTCTAATTAGTCATATTACAATAAGTATGGTGTTAATACTTTTATATAGTAGTTTGTTAGCCAAACAAAAGATGTGTGTATTTTGCAGCTCTTGAACTTCTGAGGACCATTAAATGTGGACCAGTTGCCTCCTTGTTCTGTGGACTGAGCACTGGTGAACTGATACCTGATAATCAGCACAGAGTGAACAAAGGTTGAGGCTCATCACATGAGTGCATGAAGATGATTCATATTGAATCATAACAATGGTATATAGAAGTCATTCATTTCTACTCAGACTGGCAGCAGCTCTCCAGGGTCTCAGGCAGAGGCCTCTTACATGACCTACTCCCTAATTCTTTAATGTGTGGGCACTATTTAATTTAAAGAGACAGATTTTCTAGGCATGTGAGGCTTTAGTGCACACAACACAATCCAACGGTAAGAGTTCCCAATAAAATGTAAATATTTCTTATTATATGCTGTTTTTTCTGATCTACAGTTACCCTGTTTTTATCATTCATACTATTAAAGGTTTATTTATTGATTGAAAACATAAATATACTTTTTGGATATGCATACCAACATTTATTGTTTCACCTTAATGTTTAAGGCAAGTTCTGAACAACACTAGAGCCTCAATTGGCTAGTTAGACAAATAGGACATATATAATCAATCATAAACCTATATGATGTATAAAGAAAAAGTGACACTAGCAGTTTAGTGCAGGTTTCCCTTGTCTGTTGCATACTAAAATGTACCCCTTAGTTATAATACAAAAAACTCTAGGAGTTTATAATACTCCTTATACAGTGACTAAAATAAATTTGGTGATCTCTTCCAACCTGTTAGTCCGTATCGAAACAAAAGATCTTTAGGCTAATCCATGGACTCATTATCTCTTCTCTTGCATCTGAGGCCTTTCAAATGATAAAATGCAGACTTCTAGACACTGAAGCACAAAACCTTAACAGGACAGCTAATAAAATGTTCTCCCCCTTGGGGATTTCATTGGAAGCAGGCCAGACAGCTCCATATTTATATCATCTTCAAATACCAAATCAAGTCAGAACTTTTTCTTTGGCCAGATCTAATATTTTACCCTCAGCAATCGTTTTAGGAAGATTCCCAAAAGTAGCATATTCAGACAGATATTCCCCATCTAAAGCAAGGAATGCTGAAACTGACTTGTATCTGGGTTTTTTTTAAATTGCTCCTCCTACACAGATATATGTACAAAATACTTAAGGCCCATTTTGTTTAATAAGGTGGGAATTCCTGATCTTTTTATGGTTCCCTTCATTTTGAACGACAACAAAAGTAACAGAAAGCATGGCTAAATTTTTGAACGGTGCCATGAAGTTGTGCCAGGATAAGTGATAAGGACAATTTGTAGCATATTTATTATTTTCATTTGGGTTCTTTGGATTCATTCTGTAATTTCATTCAACTATGACCTTGAAATTTATTTATCCTCATAATTTTATTGTGATAGTTTTAGATTCCAGTAAAGGATTTCTCATGTACAAGGTGCAGTGTGTTGTTATTAGTCTAAACCTAGTCTAGAATCCCCATTTGTTGAAAGAAAGAAATGGCAGCTTGTCATTTTGCCATTTGTATATTAAAACAAAATGGTCACCTTTGTCAAACTGGGCTGTCCTCAATGTGTACTCTGCTGTTTGTGAGCAGAGTAGGAAGGAGAGAACTAGTATGGGTTTGTGACGAGAATGAACATCTCAGCTGAGGTTGGTCTGTAACGTCTAAATGTAGCCACTTTCACAAGACAGCATTAACCAAAACAATCAACAATTGAATCTATAAATGGCCTGGAATATACTGCAGAAAAGGTCTCAACATATTCCGTTTTGAATAATCTCTACACAAAATTAATATGTGGATGGTATGAGGTGGCAGTGAAAATGGCCAAAGCAAGAGACATCTCAAAACCTTGGTTCAATTATGAATGCATTACAGCCAAGAACCAACTAATATCTCTGTTCAGCTATTACAGGTGGAGCAATACCAGAACTTTTCTCCCAGAATCACAAGCCCAAAAGAGACAAAACAAAATTCTCATTAAATTAAAAAACAGAGATGCCCAAAAGGTACTTTGGCATCAGTTTATTCATGTGACCAGAGACAAAGATTCCCGCCTCTTCTGGCATATTGTCTTAGAAAGATTTCAGGCAGAAGCTCCCAAGGTATTCTGCACAGTCCCTGCCAACACTTGGGAGACATATCTTCACAACCTTTACACTACAGGGCTGAACACTGAGGTCCAGTATGATGCCAATACCTGAAACCTCTCTACCTATCCCACAGTCACAACAACTGAAGTAAAGAAGCTAGGTCTACTTAAGACAGGGACAGCCCCAGAGCATGACATGACACCAACAGAATTGATTAAGACAAACCCTGAGTGGTGGGTACCTGTCCTGGCCACTCGTTTTACGATTGGTGAGACAGCACAGATTCCCACTGCCTGGGCTCGGGTATCATTGTACCAACACCCAAAAAAGGAGACAAACCTAGTCCATCCAATAACCACCCATCAGTTTGCACAGAATAGTGAGCAAACTGTATGACAAGCATCTATGTCGGCAACTATGGAACTGGACATCACAGCTGAACATCAAGAGAAAACATCACAGCTGAAGAGCAAGCAGGCTTTGCCCCACTTTAGATCAATACCTAGTTCTATCCCACTTGCCAGTGGAACTTCAGGTGGCGATCACAGAGTTTCCAGGGGGGGTTCTTCTCCAGCTACAACCCAGATATGGTTCTGTTTAGATTTGGCAATACGGCTACAACATCTGCTCCAAGCAGGGCATAACCATAACCTCCAGATGTGGACTGGAGTACTCCCAGAAAAATTAAAATACAGGGAGTGGTTCCTATGGAGGCAACAGCAGATTTGGGGGACAGGCTCCATTCATCACTTCCCTGTTAAGCTCCCACCCCCTTTCCCCCTCTTCTTTCTCTCTCTCTCCCCCCCCCCCCAAATTCAACTAACCACAAACATCCAACCAATAATATCCCTGATCCTTCAGATGTGTCCTGATAATAAACAGAAAAAACAGCACAGGTTATACGTCAGTCTTGTTATGTGTCCCATACTCCATACAACCATCAGCTGACCAACAATGGGAATGACTGGCAGTGAGGGGAGGCCTAGGCTGGCATCACTGCAGTACTGCTGCCAATGTGTTCATGTCACTTCTGTCTCTGGTATTTGGGCAAAAACTCTATGGTGAAAATGGCTTCTAACAGAGTTTTTGCCCAGGGAATCCCTGTGTTACCAGTGACATGAAGTTATCACTTCCAGTGTGCAACAGAAGGGACACTGCCAAGATATTGGCTTAGTTCTCCCCTTGATGCCAGTAAGAGCTCTTGTCCCCCACTGGCTGCCAGAATGGACCTTGCAACCCCCTAAGTCTTCTGTATGCTTTCATTTTAGACAAGCACACTTTAAGCCTTCATGTTCTTTTTACAGGACATAAATGATAAATTCCTGGAGAAAAACTAACAATATTGCACCTTTCAAAATGGATTCATGTGTTCCAACATGAGCAGCAGCAGTCACGTATTTTAATCCATCTTCCTTTAATGTTAAACCAACATCTCTGACAGATAACTCATTTCTAATACTGCTTTAAGAGTACCAAGCCTCATTTGTATCTGCTAAGGGAAGACAAAAACAGTGCATTCTTTCTGGCTGTCATTTTTTATATTACCTCTCTTTTTCTTTCCCAGTGCTCAGTACTGTAATACGGTAAGCCAAACAATGGCTTATATGCAAAAGTTTCAAGGAAGTTTCAAGTAGCAACAGAGTTAACAACTTTCTATCAAAACTTATCAAATATCTGAAAAACATTCTGGGTCTCAGAACTGAATAAAGCACAGTGAACATAGAAATGCTCTTCTTTGAAGCAACAGCCTGAAACATGGTCTAACACCAATTAGTCTTATAGGGTGGTCTCCAATCAAGACAAAATAATCCAATATATCAATCTGAATGGAGATCAGTTTTCAAAGGATTCTGTTAGCACCAAAGCACTGCCACTTTCCTAAGTATCAGTAAACCATAAAACATATCATGCATGGGTGACATTTCTCACACTCACATGGCACAGTTCGGAGGTAGAGGTTGTCTCGGATGATCTGCTGCAGCTCGTGGTCCACTGAGCCCTTCTGGAAACGTAAATTGAGGTAGTGACGAAGATCCTTATCAACAACACCTCCTGGTAAAGCCACAAAGGACATACCGATCAGTAGGAAAATAGGAACTAGTGCATTTCCTCTGCTGGCTCTATTTATAGTTGCATCAATTTGTTACTTCCAGATTCTGAAACCCCACATCACTTTGTACTGCCAGGAAAGAGACTTTTCCAACCAAACCCCAACCCCCCCCCCCAAATTTTAAGGAGTATGTAAAAAATCAGCAATTGTCTTCTCCTGCTAAAGACAATATGCTGTTTGGTGGTGATGGGAAAGCAAAGGAGCTCACATTCATCCCAGTTTTCTCAAGGGCTATGCAGGACAACTCTGGGACCTTGATTGGAATAGGAGCCAGGTGCACAGAACCCATTTGAGAATGCAGCTTCTCATGTAACTTTACCTGATATTTTATGGCTGGCGCCACCTCCTATGGCAGCCGTTTTGTGGTCCTGCCCAGCACTGTGTATCAGAATTCCTATAGTGTTCCCAGGTTTAAAAAGGCTAAGGACCCCTGACAAATCAGGGCAATTGCCTAGATAAATCAGGACAATTACCACTGGAGTTATTATAATGAAGAGAAAATGAAATATGTAATAGCTAAACAAATGGTGAAATCTACAGTCTGCAAACCAGGCCAAAAGAAATTACACTTGACAGAACATTTTACTGAGTATAAACCTAATATATTTCCAGGTAGATTCCGGTAGGTACCTGTATTGGTCTGGATTAGAAGAGCAAGATTTGAGTTTAGTTGTACTCCTGAGTTTTGACTTTTGAAAGCTGGTAGCTTGGAAATCTTGTTAGTCTTAGGTGCTACTAGATTCAAACCTTGCTCTTCAAACTCTAATATAATTGAACAGTATAAAAATCATCCATATCAGGGTTTTTTCTTCAAAGAAAAATGCTTAATTTTATTTTTACCTGGGGAAACAAATGGAAAAATTATTACAGTAGATAACAATATCTGACAATATTGAATTAAGTATCAATTTAGCATGATCACGATGAATATTTATTACACAGCAAATCTGTGTTATTCTTCAATTTTCTAGTGAAATATTTTGATCTCAAAACAGGTTATATATTCCTGCATCCTTCTGGCAAAGCTAATAGAAAATATTGCATTTTCTTGCTAATACCATCAGTTTAGAGCAAACAATAAGAACGGTGCAACAATGTCGGGATTAGGGTTGGACGCTTTGGTGGCTGTTCGTGCCTGAAGCAGCCAGAGGCCGAAGCACCCAACCCTAGACTCGGGATTAACTATGGCATATGTAATATTAATTACATAATTATAATGCAAACAACTATATTAAACTAACAGAAGAAAGAGTACAGTTTTGTATACCCTGCTTTTCTGACTGAAGCCGTCTGCAAACACTTTTCCCTTCCTCTCCCTACAACAAACACCCTGTTTCTACACTAGCAATATCGTCCGATTTCTCATTTTTTAAGGGTTGACTTTTTTGTCCATTATCACACTGAAATCCGCTTCTTCAGGTGCAGACCCAACCTGTCTCCTTGCTTGCCCCGCAATACAGGAATCCCCAGAAAGCCCAATTTCATATTTTCAAATGGAGTCTAACGGGCTCTAATTCGAGGCTGTTCAGTATGGAAATGCATGAACTTGGGATTTTCACCACACCCACCCTTTTCCTCATTGCTGTCCTCCCTCCCCCCCCCCTCCCTCCCTTCTTCCATTTCACAAAATCTATGACAGGCCACCCTGTCCACATGGGCCTACTGTGGGCCCCCACAACAGCTAAAGGAATGCAGATTCTCCCTATGCACGAGGAGGGGATCAGCAGCACTGGGCCTTGCCATAAGCAATGCCCCCACCAGGGAGTATGCTGACACTAGCCCAGACCCCAATTATTTATTTATATAGTATTTCTCCAGAGAGCTGCTTAAAATAGTCCATAAAGTAAAATAATACAATAAAATCATTTTAAAATATAAAAGTAATAACAAGGAGCCATAAAATCAACTCAGGGTGTGTAAACAGATACAAACCCCCCCCCCCCCCAATAAAGCACCAGGCAGCAGTCTTTTAAAAGATCTCCAGGCTGGAGGTGGCCCATAAAAATGGACGGTTTAAAAGATGGATCCCCTCAGTTTAAAGTCTGGGTAAAGTAAAGATATACTCAATAGGAAATTTGAAGAACACAGAAAATAAATTAAAGAAGACATGAGAAGAACAGAAGTGTGAAGGTAAAAAAAAATAAAGAAGCAGAACTATTCCCTTATATGTAAGCACAGAGCTAAGCATTATTTTTCCCAAAGCAGAATATGGCCCAAATTAGCCTGATCACATCACTCAGGAGTTAACTAGGATCAGTCCTGGTTAATATTTGGATGGCAGAGCACTAAGGAAATTCTCTAAGCAAAGGCAGGCAATGGCAAAACACCTGTTTTGCCTTGCAAAATCTACCTTTTTGCCATAAGTCAGCTGTGACTTTATAGTACTTTCCATTACCACCATGTAGCTATACATTTTATGGTGAAAAAATGTGAGGCCAAAATGGTCCAGATCAGTAGCCTTGTTTATTTGGTAACAATCATGCAGGATGGGAGTGTCCAATTTTGCCTAAGAAGCATGCAGTAGCCATGTGAGCAAGCCCAATTTGTAGTTTCCAAGAGTAAAAAAAAATTGAGGAGGAGAGCCCCACTCCAGCCTCAGAATGGGGAAGATGAGGGGGCTCTGGCACCTTGATAATCTGCCTTATCTGGCTTTCTCTGGACCTTCTTTCCTCTGGCCAGCCGGCCCCTCTCTCCCAGGAACTAAATCCCTTTCTTCTTCCATGGTTGGACGTGGTGATTCCCCTTTTATGAGATTTCCTGCCCTCCCATACACCTAGACTCTATCCAATCTCCTTCTACCTACTCTAACTGGGAGGCTATAAAGGGGAAAGCCTTTTCTGCTCACCTCCCCAGCTAACTGCCTCCCAATCCCACTTCTTCCCTAGTTGTTCAGGGCTTCATCTTAGCTTCACCCATCCTGGCTTTCTCCAAATCCAGGTTCAGCCTTGCCATCTGACTGCACTAGGGATGCCAGCCTCCAGGAGACAGCTGGGGATCCCCTGGTGTAACAGCTCATCTTCAGACTACAGAGATCAATTCTCCTGGAGAAAATGGATGCTCTGGAAAGTGGACTCAATGTCAACATACCCCACTGAGATCCCTGTCCTCCCAGCTTGGTGTAGTGGTAGGAGCACCTACTTCTAACCTGGTGAGCCAGGTTAGAATCTCCGCTCCTGTTCCACACATGCAGTCATCTGGGAGACCTTGGGCTCGCCACAGCTCTGATAAAGCTGTTCTGACTAAGCAGTAATAACAGGGCTCTCTCAGTCTCACCCACCTCACCGGCTGTCTTTTGTGGGAAGAGGAAAGGGGAAGCGACTGTAAGCCCTTTTGAGATGCCTTCTGTAGAGAAAAGTGGCATATAAAAGCCGCTGCCACCGCCACCGCCTCCTCCTCCTTCTCCTTCTTGGTTCCACCTCCAAGAGTTTCCCAACCTGGATTTGGCAACCCTAGCCCCTCATCCCCTGCCAGTGGCCAGAGAGACTTAACAAGCCTAACTTCTCCCCTCTCTGTCTACAGGACAAAAATATTGTGAAGATTTGTGTAGAAGTGTTGGCCCCCTTAGCTGGGTTATGGAAAGTGTGAATTAAGTGGTTCCTATAATATCCATAGTATTCATAATTTCTCTCACACTATCCCATGAAAGTGTGAGAGAATGACGATAGATGCCTTTGAATTATGAACCTGGAGATGATTACTGAAAATACCTTGTATTGCAAGAAGAACAAATTGATCTGTTCTGGACCAAATTAAATTCAACTGCTCTCTTGAGGCAATGATCTGTAAACAAAAACTCATACTTGGCATGCAAATGATGGATTGGAAAAAAATGATTATGCTTGGTAAGACTGAAGGAAGCACAATAAGAGGGAGACAAAGAACAAGATGGAAGGATAGATGTAAGTGGATTGACCTTACAAAAACTTAAAGAGATGACTGCAGAGAGAGTTGGATGATGAGCTTTTGTTCATAAAGTCACAATGAGTCAAAGATGGCTTGATGGAATCTAACAAGGAACATAATATTTTTGTTCATAGCATATGCCTGTTTAAGTAGGGCAACCAGTAAAGATAGCATACTCATAACTACGGTTGAGGACAAGTCCACAGACTAGGTACACTTGGTGAAAGTCAAAACTCAATGTATATTACTCTGTATTATGTTTAAAAAATATCTGCCAGCTTTGCCCCGTTTCCAAAAATGACATTGCTGATATATATACAATAAAAGCCAAGCACGAAGGACATTAAACAGTCTGCAGCTCACTAAAAGACCCACATCTAGAGAGGATAATTTTCATTTCAGAGAAAATGACAAAGATAAACATAAGGAAGCTTATAATTTTCTCTATCCCGGGGTGTTATAAAAGCAGACTTTTGCAACCCACAGATGTTACAGATGAAGTATTATTGCTGAGTTTTATTTCTTAGTTCAGTGATGGTTGTAAAACAAACATTCCTCTTTCTATTGCTATTCTCATGCCAAACTGACGTATTTCTTAGCATAGACCAACATTTCCATATAAAATATATTTAAGATTACTCATGCATTTCCATTTACACATCTTACATAATATCTATTCATCAAACAGAATACCAGTTATTTTTACTTTAATTTGATACCTCAGTCAGGACAAATTTGCTTTGGAGATCCCAAGATTAGAAATGAAACTATTTCATTTGCAATGGGTTGCTAAAAATATTCTTTACAACACAAATCATGCGTTTAGTGATTCAAACTATATGCCTGATGACACTTACATTTCTTTAATGTAGATTCCTGTGGTCATAACTCAGCGTATATACTTGTGTAAAGATGATTCTCTAAAATGGCAATGAGCCAAAACCTCCGTACCACATAAACAGCAAATGCAGAGATGAATACGTATGAAAAAAACCCTTACTTTGACCTGCAGAACATGTCCCTTAAATCTAGGGTTACCTGGTAACCAGCAGAAACTCTGGGGGGGGGGGAGCCATGGGGAATACCAGCATCCAATTTGACATAGCATCACTTCTGAGGAAAACCAGAAGTGATGTCGCTTCCCTCTAGGAACTGCCATAAAAGTTGTAGCTTTTCTCCCAGCTTCAGGAATACTCACTAAACACAAGCACACTCTTCTGCGGTTGCCTGTTTGCCAGGAGGCCTTCAGTTTATCCTCATCGCCAAATGTAGTATCATGAACATAGGACACCTCAGCTTTGTTGCAGTCTAATAAAAGGTTTTATTCAGCTCTCTGGCCCAGTCTCTCTCGGGATGGGCCTTCTTGCAGTCAGCCTTTCACAATGGTTTACTCAGCTCCACACTAGGATTGGGCGCTTTAGCAGAAGACCTGGTAATCAAACTCTAACAACTGACCGTGGTCTACCAGACACCTGATGGTGTTCCTAGACAACCATAAATGGCTGGTAAGCAGCATTTGCCTGGGGGGAGGGGGCAACTTGGAGTTTGTGCAGTCTTAACCTTAATCACCCAATAAGCAATGGATTCAATATCCCCTAGTTGTTGTATCTCTTATAAATATTGTTGCTACTGCTTGACTGATCTATTTTCTCTGGTGGTTGCTTGAAAGTTCATGGTGTATATATAACAGATAAGTATTTTAAGGTTACCCAGTTTGCTCATGGATTATACTGGCAAATTAGTAGAGAGGGGAAAAGATTATTTGGAACACAATAATGCTTACTCACAACCACAAGGGGAATCTCTTCACTATGGCACCATTTGACTCTGCTCCAATATTACATCATGACCACATGGGCATGGCCAAAATTATTCCACATGGGACTGGAAAAAATGAACATTTCTTGGAATGGGCAAATGACCTTTTCCAAAACAAAATTACAAGCTAACTAATTTAGGAATTGCCTTAATTATTGTGAAATGAAAAAATAATCACAATGACTCCCTTCTCAACACAACAGTTCCCCAATTTCATTAACTTAACAACTTGACTTCAAAAGTAAATTGAGAAAAAAAACCCAGAAAGCTTGTTTCCACCCCAACTCCCCATTTTTTTTCTTTTAAAAGATGTTTGGAAGAAAGGTAATAGATGTAATTCAGACTTCACTGAAGCTAATGACAATTTTGCCATTGATTTCTGTGGGACTGAGATGGCAGTCTGGTTATGTAATTTCCCCCCAGAATAATTATGTTAAAATAGCCTAACAATAAGACAGATGGTGTCTTTTGACTTTATATAACAAAGCCCTATGAAACCATTTTCAAGTGCAATCAGTCCTGCAAGCCTAGACTGAAAGACGTTTATAGTCAAACTACCATTAAACAAGTGCTAACATTTTACAGTGTTGAGTCATGTTTCAGTGTATTAATGAAGTTTTAGAGATTTTTATGCCACAACCAATACTATATATTGATTTTATTGTGAGAGCAGCTCTAGAAATTAGACACAGTTGAAAAAACGGCAATGCTCATACACAAAGCTTGTGAATAACAATGGTAAGGTACTGTCGGTAGCCATGTTGGTTTGCAATAAAACCATTAGATTTGTGTGTAGTAGCACTAGAGCCCCCAAGAACTTAAGAGTATAGACGTTTAAGAGTCAAAGCTCCCTTTGTCAGACACAAGTTGAAATTGAGATCTCGGGGTCCTTTTATTCCTTTATTATTCTTCCTCAGCCCACATTGTTAATACCTCTCTTGTACTTGAGATTTATTTATGACATTTTCATGATCTGGACAAATGGGGAAGAAGCACTGGAGAAATTTCACCAGGCTTTCAGCAATCTCCACCCTGCCATCAACCTGAATGTGAACAAGTCCGTGCAAGAAATAGACACCACTGTACAAATATATAATGGAAACGTAAGCACCACCTTATATGGGGTACCTGATGATCACCAAACAATCTGTTGATTACAGCCATGCTCTACACTACAGCTGCATCTGCTCCAATCTCTCAGATAGAGATTCCAGCCAGCAGGATCTACACTGGACGTTCTTGGAATTACAATATTCTCCTGATATAGTAAGGAAGCAGATCAACAAAACCAGAATGATACTGAGAGATAATCTGATACAGGATAGGCCAAAACAAAACAACAAATGAATATAACCGGTGGTCACATGCAGTCCTCAGCTTAAACAAGTCCAATGCATCATGCCCTACCATTCTCTAAATAAGACAAACATCTAAGTCTGTACACATAAGAATAAATGGACAAAAATCTGTCATTAAAAATCACAATACTAAACAAACCAAAAAGCAGTGGGAGAATATTTTAATCTTCCAAGTTGCTCAGCTAAGAGCAGCAGTCCTCAACAAAGGGAAATCAGTGTTGGAATATGCAAAATCTGTGGTGCGCATGATTCAACAGTATGTATGAAATATATCCTACAGGAGACATTGGAGGAGATATGTAGTTCCTGGTATTTTTCAAATACTCTCTTCTTGTGTCCTGATTGGCTCAGCTGAAAACTTCCTGCTCCTTTGAACCCACTTCCTCCCTGTTTGCCTCCAGATTCTGTTAGACAATTAGACAGAAAGGACCCTCTCTCTCCTCTGTCTTTACACAGTTGTTTCTCTTCTGAATAAAACAATTTATTCCTTAAGTAGCTGGTGCTCTTCCCCCTTTCCATATTTAAACTCTCCCAACAATTGGAACACAAAATTGCTAAACTGGAGTCAATTCACAAGCTCAGAAAAATGGCCCCCACCAGAGATGAATCAGGACATATGATTCTTCTCTCACAACAGATGCTAATTATCAGCCTCCAAACAATTCTCCTCTGCCCTCATCAGGCTGATTACAATGTGCACAATACCTTTCATCTTTTACAAGCATTCTTGTACAACGTACTTCTCATGTTCTGACTAGAATAAAAGGACTCTGAGATCTTAATTTCTATGCATGTCTGATGAAGGGAACTTTGACTCGGGAAAGCTTATACCCTGAAACCTTGTCAGTCTCTAAGGTGCTACTGGACTTGAATCTAATTGGTAAGGTAAAAGACTTTTGAAAAAGTAACTAAGCAACAAGAAAGCAGAACCTCTAGGGACAATCCAGTCATCATATACACAGGTTATATTTATACCAGAGTCAATACATGTATACAATTCTAATATTGCAACATGTTCATGCACAATGTTTTTATCGATTCACTGTATAGCCTCATGCCCCAACCTTGGAAGCTAAACAGCATAGTACCTCACCATACATCAGCTGTGACTTTATGGTAAGTTCCACTACCATAGCACTCTCGTAACAACTTGGCAAGTTGCAAAACGAAAAGATAGAATTATACACAGTGCAGTGTCAACAGATAAAAATGAACACACATTTTAAAAACTTCTAAAAAGACTTTAAAATCCTCTGGATGTAATAAATAAATAAATAAATAAACCCTGAGATTTCTACAAAATGTAATTATCTAAACACTGATTGATCCCAAAAGTTCCCTGTGTGCGTATGTTGCTGAGGGGAGAGTTTTACCTACACCTAATAAGAAATGAACATATAGCAACTTAGAAATCATACCTTGCAGACTCCAGTGGTTTTGAACCAGCTGCTTAATGTTTTTTAAAAGACTGTGTTCTGATTACGTTAAGCTCCAAGCATTTACCTAGGCTGAATCTGCATGGAGCTTTTATTCCAATCCCAGGTCGATTCAGTCCCTGCCGTCTCCACTGAATGCGATTTCCATTTTGATTTTGTCCGATTTAAATTTTCCCTCTGCAACAAGCATGATTGATCTGGAGTGACCCTACCTTTCCCCTGCAATATCCTAGAGTTTTCCCTAGAATATCCTAAAATTTTCCCTAGAGTGGATATAACCTTCAATATTTAAAAAATTGGCATGAGAAACCATGAAGCTCTCTGCTTGTCCAAACTTGCTGCTGAGCAGAAAACTTGCTGCTGAGCAGATTGGCCAAGGCTTCAGTTCAAAGGCTTCATCGTTCCCAGGCTGGAAGCTTACCTTAAAGGGGAAGCCCTAACTTCTCTCAGCAGAAGTTCCAGAAGCTCTAACTTCTCTCTTGTTTTTTTTTCTTCCTCCTCTGCTGTCTCCAATCCTTTTCCACGCCCCCCTTCAAGAAAAGAAAGAAAGAGGCTCCTGCTATGCTTGGTTTCCTCCCCTCCTTCTGAGCTTCTCTAACCACGTGCAGAACACATTTCTGTTTCAATTAGGAGGGGGCGGATAGAGGAAGACCCAATTTCAAATCGATCAGGATTCAGCGGGATCCACAATGGAATAAACAAAGTGCAGATTCTGCCCTAGACTAATTCCGCGCGGAGACGCAAACCTTGCACTGCCTCCTGCTTGCAAATGCTCAATTGCAAGCCACATGTTTGCAAGCTTCCTGATGGGAGAACCCTCCCATGTTTTCCCACGTTGGGTGACCTTAGGCCAGTCACAGTTCTCTCAGAGCTCCCTGTTTCACTTACCTCACAGGGTGTCTGTTTAGGGAACACGATTATAAGTTGCTTAGAGACCCCTTCGGGTAGTATAAAGTAAGTAAAGGTAAAGGTATCCCCAGTGCAAGCACCAAGTCATGTCTGACCCTTGGATGACATAAAACAGCTCTTTTTTTTAAAGTCATCCAATAAAATCCTTCTCACTACTTGACAAAAGCACACATCAGCAACACAAAATAAAGTTCTCGCCAGAGCAATTATGAATGATCAGCTACCCTGTACCCACCCTGCAAACTTACTTTTAGAGGAGGTGCTGCTAGAAATGAAGCCCTAAATTGTTCTCATGTACACATTAATGAAACACACTTATCTTGCTGGAATTAAAGCCAGGTGGTTTTAAACCATTAGTTAACTAGATTGTCTGGCAATGGAATGTATACAAAGGCTGATTATGCACTGGCCGGGAAAGGCAGGCTGGTATCTGCATGCTGGTGGGGCTAATCCCCGCTTAGGTATGATGCTGGTGCTGTCCATGCCCCCTCCCGGCACTCACCCAAGTCAGGGCCTCTGGTGGCCTGTTGCAAAGGAACATGGATTCTTCCTTGCTGCAGTTGTCATCAGAGACCCAGCCAGGCCAGGCTGGAGCATAAGAAAAAAGCTGCGTCTTTGAGGCCCGGCTCCTCCCCCCCCCCCCCGCCACCTATGGTGTCTCTGCAGGGATACACAATGCCCCATTTGGCTTCACAGTGCTGCGGAGATGAACAGGACATTTTCTTTCTCACACGCATACACCCTGCAATGGTGGAATAGCAGAATACCGCTCTTCCACCATTGTGCAGTGAGACCACTGTGCCCCCTGCCCCCTCTGCTGCTACCGTTGCATGGCACAGCAGATCTCACCGCCCCAGATTTCTGCTTCTGCACATATAGCCCTGGGGTGGACAATGTGCGCTGGGGGATTTCTTCCCATGTGTGTACATGGAAATTGGTGTTGGCCTGGTGCGGCTGCCACCATGCATAATTGGTCAATGAGCTTTGAAACAGCCATTTCAAGTTTGACATACCTATTTAGATTGTCTTCTTTCTGGCACACAGTGAAGAAAACATTGTTCCACTAGGTATATAATTACTGCATCCACAACAGCTGCTCAAAAAATCTCCAGACATGCAGCTCACTCTGGACTGGAGCCAGAACTTGTCAGAGCTGATGCCAAATTGGTTTTGCTTTACTTGCTATCGAACCCATCTTTTGCCGCATGCAAAGAATAAAATATCTTAAAACACAAAGGCCTAATTCTTCCTGTTCCTTCACATGGATGTTTCAGTGTTCAATAACCTTGCAAAGTCAAATCTGGAAGGGTACCAGCATGTATGATTACTCTGCTGCTAAAGGATGCTATACATCTCCTTGTGCATCTCTGGTGTCTGGACTGGTGATCCCACTAATTACGTAAATTAAAAATACATAAAATATATGCAAAAATTCAAATGCATGATAAATTAGACTCTTGCTTTATTGATTTTAAGGCATGGATATTTTGCTATTGTTTAATTACTGCTGTTTATTGATCAAATTCATATCTCTCTCCCTGGAATAGGACTCGAGGCAGCTTACTGATGGTACTGACCTTACTGTATTGTCTGTCAGACATTTCTCTTCTCTGCTCCTTCAGGAGAAAAGCAGAGCAGAAATTCCCTAAATAAACAAGGAAAGTATCAAATGCTCATAAAGCCGAAAGGAAATTTGTATTAGTATTTTAAATTGTATTTATTTATCCAAGCAAATGTTTGCTATCTTTCACTGTGAAACAATCTGGGTGATTTAGGAATAACAGCCAATAATCAATGAAGAAATAACCTTTAAAATAATATTCTGTAGTCGATACCATTGGGGAAAGAGACATTAGTAGGGGAAGCTGCTGAGAAAGTCTGCTGAAACGCAGACATACAAACAGCAGAGATCAATAGGTCACAATATGATGGTAAAAGCCAGAGTAATTTATACAAAAATACACTCAAACAAAAGTGAGAGAATACATCAACATATTACCAAAGGCAGCTGTAGACCTCTTGTGGAAGAGAGTTCCAGAGTCACAATAGCCCATTCTTGTTAATCAACCATATCATTTTCACTGGCTACAGCTGAAAACCCAGACAATTGGGAGATGGGGAAGGGGCAAGCTTCACGTCATGCTGATGTACAACATCACTTCTGGCACAAAACTTGAAGTGATCTTAAAATGTTGGGGTGACACTCAAAGATTCACCTGAAACTCCAAGCATGCCCCCCATGCAATGACATCACTTCTGGTTAGGTGTCAGATGCAACATTATGTGCTGACATGGCACCAAGGATAATGGAGGGACACCAAAATTCTTCTCTCTGAAAAGAATCGTCCTATGATAGCCTGGGCTCAAAACCATTGAGATCTTAATTTTTAGCAGCAGCACTCCCTAATACTGAGAACCAGCACCTTGTGGGGCCTTCCTCAAGTCCTGGTAGAAATCAGCACTACCTTACATAAGGATAGCGGCACCTTTTTTCTTGTTTAATAAAAAACAAACACACAACACTGCCTGAGAGTATACTGGAAGATAACTGTAAATCTTGAAGCAACAAAATAAATATACTCTCTGAGGCCTATCCCTGTTATCCATGGTGAAGTATTTTTCACTCTTGCAATTTCCATGAAGGAAAAAAAGGCAATTCCTTGCACAATGTATTACAGAAATTTCACCTTGACATTATCAGCACATGGATCAGCAGCAGGGATGCAGGGAGGTAATTTTTTTCCAGGAAAAAGCACAGATCTCTTACCAGCCCAGCTTGGTAAAGGCACTTAGGGCTATGGAAGTCTCTAAACATTCAGAGATGACTGGATCTGATCATACACCAAGATGAGCGGTGATGAACAATCAAAACTGAACTGAAAAGACTGTTTTTTTTTTCTGACGTCACCCTGTATGAAAAGCCCAATATTAAGTGCAAGTTATTAATATTAAACATCCAAAAGGTTTTTTAAAAAAAACTTTCAGAACTGTTTTTCATTTTTCCAAACAACATCAGTACTGTCATTGGAGCATTTAACACCAAAGGAAGCTAATTCATACTCCTGAATTGGGCTTGCTTTGCAAAAATCATATAAATAGGGACTTGTCTAAATAATGTAACACAGAATAAGGATGATCAGGGATGATGCAGCACCTCTTTGGAATGACACTAAATCTGTACTAGGCAAGCAAGTGAATTTACTCTACACGTGCTAGAACATTTTTAAAATCTATTACAAAGTTAAAGTGGGAGTAAATCCTATCTCATGGAAACATAATGGATCAGCCACAATTTACGTTCTGCAAATAAATAGCTTGAGAAAATGGTAATCGTGTGTTAACAGTATTACCTAAGATAACAGCCCTTGCCAAAGACGATTTGTTAGCTTGTGCCAGCAAAGCAAGCTGGATCGTGGGGAATTCTGTGCTGACCAATTCCCAACACCATTTTAACAAGAACCTGTTCTTTTTTGCTTTTTCGTTGATTGGAAGTGTTTAAGACAGGAGTGGGATATCCAGTCTACACAAATGTGTACTGAATTTTTAAACACTCTGATCTGAATCCAAGCAACAGTTAACAGATGTTACAAAATAATCATGAGTAGTCAAAGCTTTCGAATGACAAAAGAGCTCTTCTTGTCCATCAAGAAATACACAACATCATGAAATATGACAGACATTGTTTGTTGTCCAGGATTCCAGAGGGTCTGTAGCTCAGAGGCAGAACATTCATTTTAACATACAAAAGGACCCAGGTTCAATCTCTGGCATCTCCAGTTGCCCATACTGAGTTGGTGTCAGGGGATTCCCCTGTTTGGAACTCCTCACCCCATGTTAAGGTTCTAAGAAACAGGGAGTACTTACCAGGCACAGGGAAGAAACAATCAGGAAGTAAATGTGATGTCCCTGTGTTACCTGAAAGCAATGTAGGGATGTGGATGACATGGGGGGGGCAACATTCTGTTTTTGGGGCAAACCTCTATGGTACAAAGCCAATTTTACCATAGAGATTTTGCCACAAACCATAACTTTGTCCCCAATGTCCATGACGTGCTACGTCACTTCTGGGTGATACAGGGATGTTGCGTTTACTTCCTGGTTCTTCCCTTCTAGCTCCCCAAAAGTTCCCCCCATCCTTTGCCAGCTGATCCTGGCAACCCTATCTCCAGTTAAGAACCAGGCAGAGAAAGACCTTTGCTTGAGACTGCCGCCAGTCTAAGTAGACAGTACTGACCTAGAAGAACCAAAGGTCTGATAGTGCTGGATCCACAACAGTCCTGCTCCATATTGCAGAGAGATCAAAATATCTGTTTCTGAGTACAGATCCAGCTGAATATACTATTATATTTGTTGTAGCGATAGACATTTTTCCAGTCATATTATTTATAATGCTTACTTCTTGGGACTTACTTCTTAGGAGTGCAATTTTTGTTTAAGAATAAGAGTTTAACCAAAAAATAAGCATTATAATAACACATGGACAAACAAGCACTCTTAATATTTTTACTGTTACTTAAGGCAGAAGACTAAGTAATTCTCTGTACTTCTAAGAACTGTCACCCCTGCTACACTTTGTCCCAATATTACCAGCACTGAAAATGACAGTAGAAAAGAGAAAGAGGCCAGTAGCACCTAAAGACTAACAAAATTTGTGGCTTTCCTGAATCACTGCTCACTTCTTCAGATACCTTGCCACAAGTTTGGTTTGTCTTTAAGGTGCTTCTGGACTTTTCTACTGCTACAGACTTTGAAATGATGACATTAGCCATGCTCTCTGGGTGATATCTCCGAATACCCACAGCCCAACGCCTCTGTATATGAGGAAATCCATCTGCAAAGGACCTGCCCCACTATGTTTTGGCTTGTCCCCTGTACTCCGAACCCAGGGGCAAATTCCTTGCCAAGTTATTTCCAAACTCACAGTCTATTTCTGATTTTAACAAAGTCACCTATCTGTTATCAGATGCCGACCCCTATATCTCATATAGGGTGCCACTTTTCGCTCTGGCTGCCAGGAAGATCCGAGCATTTTTACAGGAGCCTCCACCTTGATACACCATTTTATCCCTCTTATTGTAACTTAGTAGTCCATGTTTACAATTTTATGTACGCAATATTGGAGAAATATTGTTTTATTCGTATTTGTACCATATTGTTTTAATTCTGTTTTGTAATGGCCTTTGGCTACATACAATAAATGTTATCGTTTACTGCTACAGACTAACAGTGAAAACAGCAGTTTCTCTGGATTTTTCACCTACTCACCCCCAAATTACAAACCTTTGAAAATTTGGCATTGTTTTATTTTTACAACAAAAGGAACAGTTTATTCAGTAGTGTCAATCTCCAGAAGATACAGTTTTACATCTATATAATGTGGGGGGGAATCTGCCATATGGTAAAACAGCAGCTACAGGAAACATACCTGTTTCTACAGCTAATGCAATTCGTATTTGACATTATTGACCTCAAAAGCTTATACTTTGATGCCAAGATGCGCATCTTACATGAATTCTAAATATAAATGTAATCATATCTGCCATCTTCGCAGTTGAAGGAAAATCACTTCAAAATTGTGGAATGTATACCTAAGAAAATCTGTACACACACACACGGACATGCACACATGCGCACACGCACACACACGTGCATATATATATCTGCACGAGTCTACTGTGGATCTGAACTATGAATTAGTTTAAGACAGATCTCTATGTTCACGTGTACACCAAACACATAGCTGCCACCAAAAACAACTCCACGAAAGGGGGCCTTTATAAGGTAGTTACCTTTATGGACCTTTGATACTAATAGACCCAAATTATATGGCTTAAAATATAAAGTATAAGGTATATAAAATATAAGAATTAGGTAGTGGTTTGAAGATTTTGTTTGTATCCCTGGGGAAAAAAACAATTAAGAAATAAGTTTATTGAGGAAGTAAAATACGAAAATGAGCTTTTATACCTAGAAACTCGTTATGAATAAAGTTTTTTGCCATCGCCAGCTTGGACATTTCTTTCTGTTTATATAACTATGTTCTCCAAGTCAGAGTGGAACTATTCACATGAATGTCTATGTATATCTACGATAGATCTATTGTCTTTCTTTTAAACTATAAAAATACCTCTAGTGGTTGTTTCCAACTTGCGTTATCCCTAGGAATTAATTACCTCCCAAATATCCGACCACTAACAGCCTTGCTCAGTTCTTGCAAACTGAAAGCCATGACTTCCTTTAGAGTCAATTCATCTCATGTGGGTCCTCTTTTCCTACTGCCTTCAACCACTAATTGCATAGGCAGGAATTATATTTGTTGTTGTTGTTGTTGTTAAGAGCATCTCATGATTCTTCAGCCCATTTTCATATTACTTTGCAGTGTTTGTGACAGAAATAACTGATTTTACAAAGATGAAACAGTGATGGTTCATGCTATTTTGTGGATAACCATAAATTGAAGAGGAACATGACAACAAGCCCTTAGGAAAGGAATAATTAATGCTTCCTTTGATGTAAACACATTCTATTTTCTGTAGTAATGCTAGAACTGATTCATCTTCCTCAAAGCACTGCTTTCAGATTTAAGGATGTTTCTTTACAATATTCTTAATTCTTATTATTTATTACCCTGCGGCACCTCTGGAAGACTCTCATTTTTATTTCTGACTCACTTTTTTGCATCTCTTTTCTGAAGTATGCATGTTGGAAAATGCTATTTGCTGCTTTTGCATACCTCAATGTGTCTAGTTTTTATGTGAGGCAAAGTTGTAAAAAACAATTCCTTTTTTAAAGAGGAAAAGATAATGGAGATGGAGAAAATTTAAAAATCTATAGCCACTATTTTAAACTGTGCCATCTTCTACTGAAAAATAAAAGTGTTCTACTTCTAGCACTTTCGATGTCTGAGCTTATAATTTCCTACTCAGGCTCTGCTCCAAGACTGAATTTTTCATTCTGCACAAAAAGACACACAGGCACAATTAATAGCGCCATCACAACCAATATATAGCTTTTCTCCTGCTCTGCCTTAAAATAATTTCATTGTGACTACCGATTCTTTAACAATTGATTGGGGACTTGAAGGCATCATGACCACTACGAAGTTTGCAGGCTTTAAAGAAAAATTAATTTTCAAATTAATTCCCCTCCAGTCACATGACCTCAACAAGATTTATTGTTTTAGATGTAAGCCCTTATTAGAAAGTGAGGACAGGGCAGTCCAGGGGCAAAGTCATTTCTGTTCCATCCTTTCCCGCTCCAAGAATGGCTGCAAGTGGTTTCCTGCAGGTGCCTATGGGCCCTTTGTGATTGCTGCGGACACCAGGTAGCTGTCTCCTGCTGCTGGGTCACAAGAAGCTGGTGAGGCCCTAGTAAGAGAGTTGAGTTGTCCATGCTTCCTGCTTCTCCACTGCTTTGTTGGGAGGAAAAAAGCCACAACGAAGCAGCAGGATAACCCAGAAGGGGTCTCCTGTCAGGAAGTGTGCAAATGCATAGTATCCTGCTGCAAGCAGGAGGCAGCGCATGTTTTATACCTCCATGTGAAATCGGTCAGAGTGAGACACTGAGAGAAAGGATGGTGGAGAGGGGAATAAGCAAAGATGCAGTTAAAGGATGGCCTCCTCTGCAAGTTCCTTGTGGGTCCCCCCACTTGTAATTTTATGTATGTACAAATATATATAAAATATATATGAAAGTAATTTAATAAACCAACAGCAGTGTCACTGACACTGGCCCATCACACATGCATATCTTACTGTGGATTTTCAGAGAACTAAGTCTTTATTCTTGACTTTGGATTCTGTGCCCACCTTACACACTTCCCGAGTATTTATTTTGCAAAACAAAATCCACACACCTTTTTCTAAGTCAAGGTAGAATGTCACTTGTGAAGTGTGGGGGTGCTGCTCAAAGATTTTCATTTTTTATGCAATTGCCTTATCATAGCTGTGCATAACAACCTATGGATGTGAAAGCTGGACCCTGAAGAAGGAAGACAAGAGGAAAATAGATGCTTTCAAATTATGGTGTTGGAGACAAATGCTGCAAATACCATGGACAGCCAAAGTTACCAATGAGATAGTTTTAGAGAGGAGCAAACCAACCAAGTCATTAGAAGGGAAGATATTACGGCTAAATCTCACTTACTTTGGACACATCATGCGATCAAACTCACTAGAAAAATCATTAATGCTCGGCATGGTCAGCAGCAAAAGGAAACGTGGTCGCCAAAGGATCTGCTGGCTCGACAGGATCAAAACTGATACAGGGATGACCATGAACCAACTAAAAGAAGCAGTCAGAGACAGGGGTGCATAGCAAAAACTTGTTTATAGAATCGCCGAGGGTTGGGCATGACTGAATGGATAACATCATCGTCAGCTGTGCAGTAGAGTCCAGCAAGCAGAGGCATTTTCACCTTTGTCCATTGAATGAATGGGAACAGAAAGGAAAGCTGGCATTAGAGGGAAATCACAGTTAAAATTGACAAGACTTTTTTGAAACTGACAAGGAACTCCAAAGCCCTATTTTCCATATTGTGGAACAGCAAGGGATTCTCTGCTGTGTCATCAGCCACTGTGGAAAATGAGAATCATAGAATCATAGAGTTGGAAGGGGCCATACAGGCCATCTAGTCCAACCCCCTGCTTAACGCAGGATCAGCCCTAAGCATCCTAAAGCATCCAAGAAAAGTGTGCATCCAACCTTTGCTTGAAGACTGCCAGTGAGGGGGAGCTCATCACCTCCTGAGGCAGCCTATTCCACTGCTGAACTACTCTGACTGTGAAAATTTTTTTCCTGATACCTAGCCTATATTGTTGTATTTGTAGTATAAACCCATTACTGCGTGTCCTTTCCTCTGCAGCCAGTGGGAACAGCATCCTGCCCTCCTCCAAATGACAACCTTTCAAATACTTAAAGAGGGCTATCATGTCCCCTCTCAACCTCCTTTTCTCCAGGCTGAACATTCCCAAGTCCCTCAACCTATCTTCATAGGGCTTGGAAGGAATCACATGATCTCATAATATGGGGGAGCATGCTGAATACACAAAATGCATGGTAGACCCCACTGTCACTGCAAGCTGCAATCATTAGCTCTGTGTGTGTTTGTGTTCATACCACTATGTGAAGTCAGCTGCAACTCTACCATGCTTTGCACAGGGCTGCAACTTGCATAGAGGAGCTTTATAAGTCTTTATAAGTCTTGTGCAAGAGCTTTATAAGTCTTATGCCACTAAATAGAAAAAAAAATCAAAGGAGGTATTTTTACCAGTGCCCTAGCACACTTGCCCTTCCTTGCAAATTTGTGAGGTTTTCTCTTTGTGATTCTCTATAACATTTTAATGTTAGGTTTCCAGAAACTGTCAATTTTTGTTCACTATAGCACTAAAATGTTTTTGAAACACTATTTTCTATTTGCAGGGAGTCGGCAGTTTTTAAAAAGAAAATCACACAAATTATAGTCAGATTAATGATGGGTGACAACAAAAACAGTTAAATTTCTTTACATTAATGGTTGTGTTGGGCACACTGCAATTTCTCTTCTATTCATTTGTTTGTTTAAAGATTGGAGCAGATGACTTGTTAGAAGGGCAGTCCTTAAGGCATCCATACAGAAACTACTTCCTACAAAGCACACTATGCAAAAGGTCTTTCAGTGTTCAAGACTTTGATTCCCAGCTAAATAAGCATGAAGCGTTCCGAAAAACCTCCCCCTAAAGAACCAACAGTCACTCTAACAGCTGTCTTCCTCTGGACCACCTCACACCACCCAAACCTAACATGAACATGAGACAAAGAAAAGCACACAACTTGTTAGGCTCCATGGAATCTCAGGGTGACTGGGGTCTATAGAATGTTACCCCTCCCCTTCCTTCTCAGCAGTCATGTCTCAATGTTCTGCAATTTCGATACTCCAAAAATTAGACAATCAAATAAGTTTTTTAAATGCGCCTCCTTGAACATTCATGATATTCTCAGTGTTTACAGACGACAAGGAAGCCCCTGCACCAGCAGCCAAACACTCCAATACCCTTCACACCATGTGTGCTCTGGTAAGAGATGTCTGCTGGGAACCTGGGAGGTGACAGTCAATATTGAGGCCCTTCCTAGAGCCCCTTTCCTGCCACCTGGATATGCAAGCCAGGCAAGCCTCTGCCTTAAGGAGGCCTACAAAATGGGGAAGATCAGCATTCCAGCATGACTTCACCCCAAGTATAGATCCACCCCTTGAACAAACTGCAAGCTATGACAAAGTAAAACATCAAAACAGAACGCAACACACAAGAGACGTAACAAAATCAGACAAAAGGGAAGGTTGGGTGGGAAAGCTACTGCTAGAGAGGGAAGGAGGCCCAGCACAGATCTGCATTTAAAGGGAGCACTGGCCCAGCCCCTCAGCCTGCTCTCATCAGCCCATGCCTATCATGGCTGCAGTGGGACAGCCTGCCGGATCACCCAAAACGGTGCAAAAAGCTTCCATGGCTGGGTCAGCCTTCCCCTAAAGGGCTTCCTGGCCACATGAAATTAACCTTCTTCCCTGCTGCTGCTTGCTGCTGCCACAAATGTGCAGCCACTTTAATATGAAACACAAACAAGGCTAATGTTTTTCTTCTACCCTTCTCATTGGTATAACAAACACCTTCGAAATATCTCACTACTCCAGTCGGTCTCCTCTCTACTCATATCATTGTTTAGCCAAGGTCACTGGAGACCCCATTAAACAATGGCTTTATGCATCCATTTCCATCATCACAAGCGGGGGGGGGGGGGTTGACACACCGCTCATTTAATAAATAACTTGTTAATGTGCAACTGTTTGTGGCTGCAAGTTTTAGCTTTGCATTCATCCGGTATCGCAAAAAACAATTCACTGCTTGGTAAAGCACTTTTCAGCAGTTGGACATAAAAAGCATGAAATAATTCACAATGGAATACAGAATGAACAGTCCCATATTTCAAGATTAATGCATTTTTGGTGGCATACCTTACTGAACGGCTGTATTCATAAATATGTACCTGAACCAATGTATTAAGTTGATCATACTTTGCTCTCTGATATCTATTCCTTTGCCATTCTTTGAATGCTGAAAAAGAAAGTAACGCATGAATCTTAAAACAGCTATAATTGCAACTGGGGCTTGTGAGGTCTTTTCACCTGTCTGTAATAAAGCACTCTGCACGCCAGTTGGGCAGGTGAAATTACTTCACTCCAGATCTCCTCAATCTATTTCCCTCTACTTTCCCCCCTTCTTTTCCCTTTTTGAATATCCAGATGAAGTCCAAAATAGTTATTTAATGGGAAAGTAGCTAGACACAACACTTTCCCCCTTGAGCAACAGCCACCTACATAGAAAGCAAATGTGTGTAAGTGTGGAGGGGAGTATCTGTGTGCTATTATACAGTTCTTTCCTATGCAAGAATTGTCTTCTTCCCAGAAAAGTGGCATTCACTGGTAGGAAGCCACCTATGAATAGATGCACAGGCATTTAAATGGAGAACTTTTATTTTTTTTAAAAAAAAGCTGGCACCACAGTCCCTTGAAAAGAGGGAGAAAGGTCTTGATTGACAGGTGGAAGAGAGGAGCGTGTATAGCATGTTTCCCTAGCATGTTTCCCTCTTCCTACATTACAAGCAGGCATGCAGGCATGCGGAGTAGCAAGACGTGCTAGAAGGAGGCAGAGGAGGCAGCAGGTGAGGCCACTGCGCTGGCGTAATGCTAATTTTTTTTTTACTGTGTGGAATGGCCCCAGGTTTGAAAAATTTTCAGAAGCAAAGCCATTCTCATTTGCCTTGAGACAAACTAGCAGCAAACATATCCAGCAACTGCTCTTTCTTTCATATGCCATGTTTGCTGAAGCTTTCGACTGACAAATACATTCCTGCTAAGGAACAGTTTGTGATTAATTCCCATTAGGATGCTTTTCTTGGATTATGCTTCTCCAAGGAAGTATAAAAGACCTTAATGTATTTGTGCTGCAGGGACTGTAAGTAAGGCACTTGTGGAGATCTGCATCAGTCCTATATGTTTTTGTACTACAAATGGAAATTATCACTGACAGCATTTCAAAAGCAGAACCCTTTGGCTCATCGCTTGAGTGTTGTCAAGAACGTTGCCTTTGGCTCTTGGAGCTTAAAAATCAATTGGCTCCTTTGCACTTGATACCACTAATGTCAGTTTTTAAGCTCCTGTTGAACTCAACAAGCTGAAGACTTCAGAGAAAGAGATCATGAGAAATTGTCTTGCACTTGACACAAAAGACAAACAGAAAGTTAAGTGGAAGCTTTATAGCTGCTATTTTAAAAAGAAAAGAAACGAACACCTGATAGTTTTGCTTCACCCAGTTATTTGGGAATCACAGCTTTGACCTCTTCTGATTGTGTTTGAACCTGCAGGGATTCTGAAAATCTGCAGGTGAGGGAACAATCCAGCTGTGCCTGAGATTTATCAGCTCAAGTAAAAATCATAAAATATTTTTCACCTACAGAATATGTATAGAAACTATTAACTATTAAGTTTTTTTACAAGCTGACACATTTTGCAATCTGAAACAGCAAGCTGCAGTTTGTGATCATTATATCAGTAGGCAACAGTCCTACCTAAAAGATGACCTCATGCAAAACAGGATGGTTCTTGATTTAGCTAATTATACAATAATTTCCTTGGCAGGCAATTGGCAGGAGAACTGCAGGAATGGCAATGTACAATATAATTTCTTACCAAGAAAAAAAAAAAGGAAGTGCAGTTCTCACATTGTGTGATTCTCTAGGAATCCCTCCAATCTCTATGTTTTTTACTAAAGAGATTGGAAGGATTCCGAGAGCATCAAACAGCATGGTGATGTTATTTCAGGTATTCTTGCCAGAAATGATATCATGATGATGAACAACACAGTTTCTCCCCATAATTGCCCCCTAGAGCCCCAATAAGCACCAGCAGGGGGAGCATTAATGGAAACTCTCTAACCAGAAGTGGGCCAATGGCAACCCTATCATCAGGGCAGGAGAAACTCTACTTGTTTTCTTCCCACAAAGACTGCATCAGTTGTCCCAGTAGGGGGAAAATGTGTCCACATATCTCTTTACTTTAAAAAAAATATTTGAAGGAAGAAAAGGCACAGTTTAGTTTCCTGCACAACATCATCCACCTCTGGCTGCTAGAATTTACTCCATACCTTGCATTTCAAAATAGTAACCCCCCAAAGCTCTACTCACAACTAAAATTAGATGTCTCCAATGAGACTCCTAACTGCTCCTCTATACTTGCTATTTATTTCCACAATAAAAACAGTTTACAGCAGCCAATGCTTTATATAAAGCATAAGTCATTTTAAAAGATCTTTGTCCTAGTCAATCCTTACGTCAATATTAATTTACAATCATATGGTGCTAATAAGAACCATGCCATGTGATTCATCTCATTAGTCAGTTCTCTTGTTCAGCCCTTTCTTTTAATGATAATATTTTCCATTACTGGCTATTATCAAACCCACAGAACAAAATCCTCATGAAACTGTAGACATGCAATCCATTATTCTGCCTTCTTTTTTTTCCTATACAAGAAAGAAACTAAATTGTTTGGGCAGTTTTTAAAGGATTGCTTTTATGAAGACTGCTATTTGAACTCTGAAAACATCGGTTTGCGTGATCTACTTCATATTAGTCTTTTAATTACGTAACAACAATTTCTCTCTCTCATAGCTGTCATTTCTACCTGCAGGAAACTATAGAGCAGGGGTAGTCAAACTGCGGCCCTCCAGATGTCCATGGACTACAATTCCCATGAGCCCCTGCCAGCAAATGTCCATGGACTACAATTGTAGTCCATGGACATCTAGAAGGCCGCAGTTTGAGTACCCCTGCTATAGAGCATAAATCTCTAGAAAAAGAGCCTTATGTGGATATGCTCAGTGGCTATTTTCCAGTTCATCTGTTTGTACAATAGTTAATGAGTTTCTGGCTGACTATGAATACAACACTCCTTTCCTTGGTTTTGTTCCTTTTTTGGTTTAGCTGACTATGAATACTAGGAATCAGAAAACTCAGTTATTAATGTTTTCTGACTCTGACCTGAATGGTCCAGCCTGAATGGTCCGGCATTGCCCTCTCTCATCAGATACTGAAAGCCAAGCAAGCTTTGCCCTGGTAAACACTTGGATGGGAAACCACTGAGGAAGCCGGGGGTTGCTACACAGTCAATGGCAATCCACTTCTGTTCAGCTCTTGCCTTGAACGCTCATGGGGATCACCATCAGGTGGCTGCAAGTTAACACTTCCCACTACCAAAGTTGACAATGACAGCAACAGGTCTTCTTTGTGGGCTGGTTAATGATCTTCAAAGGGTGACAAAGAAAGATACAGACTTGTCCGTTATACAGAACTATTCACTAGGAAAAGGTGGATACATCACTGATGTGAAATAGGGCCGAATCAAACATTTCTTCTTAAACTTGTGAACTCAAAATCCAGGTGGGCTGGGAGTACAAAAGTTTTATAAAGCCTTACATTCACCTTCCTTTGAGTAGCACCATTCATCACCCACTCTGATTCTACATTAGTCATTTTAGTGCAAGATGCTAGAGGGAAGGCAGGAAGCTGCACTTCCTCCCCTCCCTGAGACATCTTGAGAGGAAAAGAAGAGGGTTATATGAATGGTACCCACTTACAGAAGGATGAATGACAGCTGGAAAATGCAGCAAACACTTCACCCTGTTTTCAAGCCTCGCAAAGACATCTAATTCCCCCTCCCTTTCACATCCTGTGACTGAGGTAGCCAGCTTGGTTGAGCTCAGTACTAGAGAAGTATTGATTACAGAAGTAGATATCACTTCATAAAAAGCATTTAAGTAGGGTTTTTTAAATTAAAAAAAGATGCATTGACAAGGTACATTGGCATTCAAACAAAGGCATATGACATTGCATGTGGGGGTACTTGCAAAGGGAGTACAAGGGAATGTCATGGCAGAGGAGAAGCAAGTGAAATGGGAAAACTGTTTTCATATAACTAAAATCACAAAATAAAAATATACAGAATTATTTTAAAGGGATAGCAAAGGCAGACTGACCGAAAGACCAAAAAAATGGAAAGAAAAGGAAAGCAAATCCAAACTCTGGTAAGAGAAGATGTAATTTTGAGCATTAGTTTCATCATAGGAATCATATAAGAAGGGAGAATCAGATCTCACAGAGATTAACCCTAAGATGCCCATTCAACTAGCCTTACAAGGGTCATGATAACAGAGTACAACTTCATCACAGCTGAATCCTTTCCTCCTTAATATCCTGCACCTCAAGAAATCATCAGCAATCTGTTCTAGTACTTGACTGGTGTCAGCACTTAGCTGGCTCACAGAGGCAGGGCTGAACAGCTACTTATCCTGGATGCTCTAGATCAGGGGTAGTCAAACTGCGGCCCTCCAGATGTCCATGGACTACAATTCCCAGGAGCCCCTGCCAGCATTCGCTGGCAGGGGCTCCTGAGAATTGTAGTCCATGGACATCTGGAGGGCCGCAGTTTGACTACCCCGGCTCTAGATCAACCCAGCTCTGATCCTGCATTGAACAGGGGGTTGGACTAGATGGCCTGTATGGCCCCTTCTAACTCTATGATTATATGATTCTACATCTCAGCTTGACCTCCTGGCTCACGGGGATGTTATGTTTAGAATGAAGTGGGATAGTAAATTAAGGAAATTGATTAAATATCACAGCTGATATTTAACTTGGCATCTCACAAATCAAGGCCATTATTATTATGTTAGGCTAGAAAAGTAGCTTCCTTTTGTAAGTAAAATAACACCTTTGAACAATACACTAATTTGAAACCTATTTTGACTGGGATAATTTGCAGCTGAAGACAGCTAAGTGTCTCACTCAGTCTGAAAGAGAGACAGCAAATGTGATTCATTTAAAGAGAGCCAGCTTGGTGTAGTGATAAAGCTGTTCTGACTGAGCAGTAATATCAGGGCTCCCCTCAGCTTCACCTACCTCCCTTTTGTGGGGAGAGGAAAGAGAATTGTAAGCCACTCTGAGACTCCTTCGGGTAGAGAAAACTGGCATATAAGATCCAAGTGTTCTTCTTCATATTATTATTATTATTATTATTATTAGTAGTAGTAGTAGTAGTAGTAAATTGTTTTTGAAGTTGAAATAATTTTTGCCACTTCAATAGGTGGGTGTAATTTGGACATACAGTAGAGGAAGACACTGCAATACACAAAAGGAGACTAACATTATAATCCTAAAGAACAAAGTTTGGGTCTAGTGTTACCTTTAAGACTGACAAAATTTTATTCAAGGTTTAAGCCTTTGTCCTCTAACTTCAATAGCTCTGCTTAGGATGGCACTGTAAGGGTACATGCATACATCCCTTCAAATTAAAGAAAGATTTATAATAGAAGGCACAACAGCTGGCTTTCTGTTCTTGCTTATTTCCACAGCTCCTCCAGCACCAAGGAACTTGATTTAACACTTCCAAATTTAACTCATCTCCAGCTTGCCATCATGTCTGAACACAGGCTCCTCAGGGCCAATTCATACATTACAAGACCTATGTGGTAGACTGGTGGCTGCCACAGGAATTTTGGATCCGATAAGTCGATGTTCTATCATGGGAAATCAATTTGCACCAGAACTACACTGCACAAGAGGAAAGGACAGAAGGCCTTCCCTCATGTATTTATTTTAATCTCTAAATTTTATGCTGCCCTGCCTTTCTGTCCTCATAAGAGACAACATGAAATGATCAGAGGAGCTGCTATTTGCTCCAGTTTGGGTATTTACATCTAGCCAATGCTACCTGTAAGTTTTGCCAACTGGCAAACAACAGTGAAGTATCCACTGAGGCATGGTGGATAGAGGTCATCTTACCTAACCACATTACTCTTCACAGTCTTGCTCAGAAGCCAGCACATCAGAGAGACTGGCAGTTTCAGTAACAAGGCATTTTATGACTTCCAACTAGGAAGGAACACTACAGATACAGAAGACAAATACACCCACTAGGAGACTACAACAAACATACGAGGAACACGATCTAATTGAGGCCCTTCCCATATGGTGGAACTCATTCTTGAGGGCTCAATTAAAGGGCTCTAGAAGGATATATATGTCACAAAAAGCCATTTCAGGCTGTGAAAGAGTGCAGGGTTAGGGAAAGCTTAATCATAAGAACAGTGATCCTGATCCAAATCAGACCTGCACATACCTGGGAATTTAGTCATCAGAATACATGTTGAAACACATATATTTACACATGGACTCTGTAATGTTCAAACTGGCCTTCAGCCAACCACAGTTTGCTTTGTCTTTTTAACAATCATGATAGCCCGATATTTACCTGAAATTCACAATAGCAGATGATGGGGAATGACAAATGGCAATTTGTTGGGCATCTGCATCACAGCCAACTAGAGCCCATTCAAGGCAGGGAGAGATCAACCCAGCTCTATGCATTAGAGGAAGAGAGAGAACCAAGGGGAACATGCAACCCCAGCACATCCAGCTGTGGTTATGCCTGATGCCGACCAACCTCTGCTCAATTGCAATTCAAAAGCAGTTATTCTTAATCAGCAGGTCTTTCTGTTGGTGTCTTTAATCAAAATAAAATAGAAGAACATGCTACAAAGCCTTGAGTTGTGATTTCAGATATAGTGAAGAAACAATCAATTTTTCCGTTTAAATTTTAAAGCTTAGGCACCCAGCAGCTGGTTTCCTCAGCAGTATAGCCTAATGTACTGGTAATATGAAAGGAACCCTCACCTGCATGCAAATTTCTCTCTCTTGTTTATAGCTGGATAAAATTTCATTGGATTATGCCACAGATAAGAACATCACCAATCTTTATATTGACAAGCCTTCAAAGCATCTCCTCATGTGTTGGCTCTTAAATAAGAAAAGGTAGTTGTCCACATAATATAAGCAAAACAGAAGAGGGGCCTGAGTTAAAAAAAAACAGTTGAAGAACAACTATGTGCAGAAGAACCAGCACCAGATTCAAATATAATATTAGACAAGGATGGTTTTCTAAAGTACTATGAAATTTCTCGAAGAACTGAGTTTTCACAATTCTTTGATTTGTCAATATTTAATTTGAATCCTATGCAACTGAATGGTCTTACTTTAGATTCACGCAGCTATTATTTTCATCACAGTTTTTTTTTTTTTAGCTCTCCTAGATCAGGGGTCCCCAACCCCCGGTCTGCGGCCCGGTAGCGGGCCGCAAAGGCCATCATACCGGGCCGCCAGCAGCCGCGCCTGCCTCCCCCCCTGCAGCGAGAGGGGGGGAAAGAGGCCAGCACAGCAGCCGGCGCGGCAGGCGGCGCAGCAGCTACGCAAACGCGCACGCGCGGAACTGCCGCACCTGCATGTTAGCGCCACCTGGTGGCCAAAACGCGCATGCACGTTTATGAGCAACTGAGGCAGCCGGGCCGCTGGCTCTCCCCCACCCCCGGAGGCGGTCCCCGACCAGAAGAAGGTTGGGGACCGCTGTCCTAGACACTAGAAAGACAATTCTAACAATTGGACACTGTATCGTATGCAGGGTGGGATCCCATCTTGGATCTCAGTGAACAGCTTCAGATCAATTGGTTAGGACACAGAAGGATGAAACCATATTGAACCAGGTTTTCCTGGTTCCATAGCAACCTCATGCCATCATCATTCAGCTGGGGGAGAATGATATTCCAGATCAGAAAGATGTTGTTTTATCCTGTACCATCACTGCAAACCTCCAGATGCTGATCAGAGATTTTTCGAAACAATACTGCTATGGTCTTGTTTGCTTGAGCTTTGTGAATGGAAGGGGGCACTCCCACCAGAAAAAGTGGACTTGATCAGAAGGAAGGTTTGCAAAGGTTACATAACAGTTTGTTAACACTGGGTGAGGTGGTCATCATACACATGGACTTGGGGGGGGGACAGTCTGCTCTATTTCAGAATGATGGTGTACACCTGTTAGAGTGGGACATAGAAATCTGGTTGCATGGAGTTTGGGATGAATTGTTGACTTGGCTGCACACTTAGGAGCTTTGGCAGGACTGGAAATCCCCCACTGTTCGGTGATTTGGGCACTGGGACAGATCCTTAACAGCATGCCTGCTTTCCCCATTTTCAGGGCTCCCATAAAAGACCTTGGGGACTGGAGTCACTCAGGGAGGGGCTGCTGGCCGGCTTCCAGCACCAGGTTGTAGGGGGACCAATGTCCGCATTTATCCTGGGATCTTGTCACTTAGTGGTTTAGCTCTCAGCAGATGGAGGAAATCTGGACAGCAGGCAGATGATCTGATACTTGGATCCATCCGCATGTGCCAATGCTCCTTTTATCTAAAATAAGCTATGGCCATGTTTTTACCAAAGAATATTTCTTTGTGTCTGTTCATTACTTCCATCGCCTCTCCCTTCATTCTTACTTGAACTCTCCAGTCAATACACTGCCTTGCAACTTCATCAAACTATGTAACTTAGGACGCATTGCCTTGCAAATGCCAGGTGTTTATTTTTAGTGCAGGCTAAATTGCTGTTGTGTGTCAAGATGCCGTTCAGGACAGCACAGTCAATTGACAATGGTTTCAATAGTAGGTTCAATCACCAATCAACTAGGAACAATTTCCCACAGCCTGGCTTAAAATTCCAAGAAAGATTTGAGTTCTTCTCAAGAGAGAAAATACAAGAGTCCATTAAGTATAATCAGTGAAAAATGGTAGGCTTTTGAAGAGAGAGTGAAAGAACTTCCAATTTTTTTTGGGGGGGGTTGTTCCTCTACAGCAAAACTGAATTTAATCTCAGCGTGCTGTTATGAGTAAATCAGCAGGCTCTATCTTAAAAACAACCTAAACAAATTCAAACTCCTGTTTACTATTTTGTAGTTGTGAATGTCAGCTTATGCAAGACAAAGATTTATGCAAAGCCATACGGCATAAGATAAAATAGCTATCGCACACTGGGGCCAAACCAGAATAGAATTTAGAGCTGAAAGTAGCCCAGTCTGGGGATGACATTCACAGACAGTTATGTAACAGCTCAATTCACAATCTGCCAAGAGAGCTTTGTGCTTTTAGAATGGTGGATCTCATGAAAGAGACAACAATCCAGCCTGGAACAAAAAACGGACAAGGCTCAGAGCTTGTTTTACACAGCAAATTTGTGTGGCACTGCTTCCTGCCTCTATTATTGTCGGGTCCCGGCTAGCCCCAGATTCTCAAGGGCCAATCCACCCCTCCCTGATGTGCACAAGACGGACAAGGAAATGCTGGCCCATGGGAAGAGCAGGGACAGAACTTATCCACAAGGTGGCAAGGGAGCATCACCAACAATCAGTTGTCCTCATCATCCAACAAGTGTTTTAGAAAGTAGGTGGGGCCAAGTGGGGCTTTTGCTCAGCAAGGCTTTTAATTGGCCATTGGAGATTGGCTTTATAGATCTTTTTAGAAAAAAAACATTGTTTTGGCAGCAGCTCCCACCACAGCACAAAGGTCTTCACTATGCACTTGAAGGTAAGCCACAGCAGCCATTTTTGTTTCTGGCTCCGTCTACTCCATCAGCTGTTTTGTGACAACCTTTTTGCGGCTATACCCACCATGCTGTTCCCATAGCCTCAGAAAGCTTGGGGATACCTGCCCTAGCACACACATACCAACACACACACCTTATTTTCAGACCCAAACCACAAAGGTCAGTTAGAGAAGCAGCCTTGAGCATGCTTGCAGAGACAGTTTCCACAATAGGAGACATGCCTTATTTTAGCCTCACTTTGGATTTCCTTTAGATGCTGGAAATTGAAGTGCCTTTCTGCACTTGGGCTTTCTGCACTTGGGCTTTCCTCTCCTCATTTTCCAGGCAGAATTACACGATGTGGTTTCTGCATGAAGTCCAATAGGGGCAGCCTCCCATCATACTTTATTCCCTAGCCCTTTTTTTAAAAAAAATTGTTTTTTTCCAAAATAGTGTCTGCTTGCAGCTTTGTTTTTGTTGTGCCCCATAATCCCATCATTTTGCACCCTTGATTGCCTCCCTCCTTCTCCCCCAGAGTGTCCTGAATTTAATTTTTTTTAAAACCCTGGGTTATAATGCTGCTGGGCAAGACTGTTTTTTTAAAAAACTTAGAAACAGTGTTGTAATTACTTTTAAATAAAGGGGCAGATTCTTCCAAATGGAGCGAGGGAGGAGGAGGAAGGGAGGGGGAAGGGAGGGAGGGAGGGAGGACAGCAACAAGGAAAGGGTCATGCCCAAATAACTCAAAATGGTGGGTGTGGGGGAAAAACCCAAATGAATACATTTCTACAATTAGATTCTGCCTTGACTGATGAACTCACTGTAACAAGGAATTCACAAAACACACTGTAAGTCAGAGAGCATGGGAATGTGCCTGGATAGGCATTTTAATGCAGAAACAGATAGAAAAAAATTCCCCTTTAAAAATGCACCCTCCACTGGCCCTGTATTTAGCAGTGATGCAGCAGAGGAATGTACATTGGCAAGTAAAATAACACCTGTCCTAGGTATAATTTCAGTAGGGAATGAACTTTGAGGGGTGAAACGAAAATATGTGCCATCAAACAGAATTCATATTTTTGCCCTGCTCCCTTCCCATCAATCTTCTTTCCTCATACTATTTTCCTTCCAGGTTGAACTGTAGGCAGCAAAACCTGGGGTTGGGTGAGAGGTTGGTTTTAAGGTTATGGTTACCTTGCAATGTATCATGCAGACTGGTGGGAAGCCATTCATTGTCAGTGGGTCTTTGTTAGAAAGAAGTCGGCAATAGCCCCTAATGTCGCAGTCCTTAATAGAGCTACACACTAAAGTCAAAGTTAAATAAATAAATAAATAAATAAATAAATAAATAAATAAATAAATGGTTGCACACTAAAGTCAATTCCCTAAAGTTTATAGTTTTAGAAGGGTTTAATAGTTTTTTGTCGCACTGTAAGTCTCCCTCTTTGTACTATCACCCAATATCACTTTATTCAACTTGGCAAAATTGCACAGCAGTAGGGATGGTGCACTGGTATAGTACGATTTGGATGTGTATTTAGGTCACAGATTTTTTTGTTTTTTTTGTTTTTGCAGTACAGCAGAGTAGAAGACTATAAACCATTCTGTATACTGAAAGCTTTTAAAGGAAGGATAAAACATGTAAGATCCAAGAACAGATTCTCTGTAGTTCTTTGGCATTCTTCTTCTGGAATCAAATTAATTTGCCCTCTATATAATCACCCATACAGCATGTTTCATTTCTCTTGGGTATATTTCCCACCACATTTTGAACCATCGATTGCTTAAAAACTCTAATTATATGTCATGAATAAAATACATCACCATTGTTAATTAACAGCATCCAATCCAAAAAGAATATTAAGTGAAACATTACAGTTACATAAAGGAAGATAAAACAAAAGGGGAAAGGAATCTATGTAAAAAAAATATCATACCCTCCAGAAGTGGCATGAGATACAGAATATGGTTGGGAAACATATGTGTACTGTGTACATGCCTACCCGGGGCCCCTTCCTTTCCCATGCCCTCCAGACCCACCACTGGCCATTATGGGAGGGGGAGCAAGTTGACATGACCATGTATGGTTGTATCACCCAATAAATATTTAGCAATTTTTTAAAATATATAAATATGAATTAATGGGAAACCCTTTCAGAGTCTCCAAGAAACCCCAGGGTTTCACAAAACCCTGGCTGAGAAAGCCTGATCTAGACTAAAGCAGGCTTTCACTGTTTGCCAGACTGGAAGAGAAATTGCAAGTGCAGCACTAGTCTTGATCCTTTTGCACATCTATCAATGCCTTAATCCAGGCTTTCTCAACCAGGGTTTTGTGAAAACCCTGGGTTTCCCGAATTGGGGGGGGGGAGGTAATTCTTTACATTAAAAAAAATGTTCAAAATTTATTGGGTGATATGACCATACGTGATCATGTTGACCCACCCCTCCCTCCCTCCCAAAATGGGCAAAGATGGGGTAGGAAGCATAGGGCCCCTGGGTGAGTATGTAGACAGCTATGTTTTGCAACCATATCATGCACAATCAAGTGGCTTCTGGGCTTTCTTGAAGCCTGATGAATGTTTCAAGGGCTTCTCAACAGTATAAAAGTTGACAAAGGCTGTCTTAATCAAATATGAGTATTGTGTCCAGTGTTTGCAACTGGGAATTGTATAAGAAATATATTGGGAAAAACAAAATTCAGAAGCAGTCTTAGTGACTCTGGAACCCTGTTCAAAAATCAATAGTCCTCCAGAATCACTAGGTGACACAATCTGGAATGGTAATCTGAATAGAATCCATTTACGACCATGCAGCAGATTGAAGATTACCACCTCAGTGATGCTAGCATGATATCCCTCACCATTATTTGAGGCATCAGCCAGCAATCAGCTGCAGGGCAGTTGGAAGTACTGATTGCTGCTAATTGCTAGAAGCTGCCTGAGTGTTGCTGCCATTGCTGCCATTGTGATAACTCCAAAGGCAACAATGAAGGAAGGAAGATCCATCATCCTTTTGAATCATCACGTCTAGAGTTGCAGCAGTGGCAGTTTCTAGGAAGCAGCCAACAATCAACGGTAGGGCAAGCAGCTTCCCTGCCTCAACTGCCCACAACAGATTGCTATCAGCCATCTATGTGATGTTGTCAACACCTGCATAATAGCAGTGGTGGCAGTGGCTTCAGGCACAGGCCTGTGGTTCAGTATCACCGTAACTGCAGCAACTCCAGAAGCAAAGATGACAGAATGCATAGTGAATGGAAGTTATATGTACAGATTGGCAGGAACAGCAGTGTGACCTCAGTCTCCTCTCTGTGCATGGGCAAGAAAGCTTTTGTTCATTAAAGAATTATGTTTATACCAAAAAGATGTAAACAGATTCTGCTTGGACTGATTCAGAGGAGCATTCTCCCTTGGCAGCATAAAACTGGGAATATTTGTAAACATTTTTTAAAAAATCAAATAGAAAAATTCCTTGCTAGACTGAATTGTATATAAGAAAAACAAGAACTATGGAAAGGGATTTTCATTGTGTTCTGTGCCTCTATATTGCCGTTTTCCCCACTTTTGAAAAAAAATCTATTAAGCGAGGGTGGAACAAAGATTATTTTAACAAACCTTTATATTGATCATTTAATTTCAGATAGGAACTGATTCCATAGTCAAACCATTTATACTATATTTCATCTTTTTTTGTCTTGTTTATTCTTAACATGTTTAATGCATTAATAGTTTGCCATTATTTCTTTTAGGAAACAAAGTGGTACATTCTATATGGTTGAAACCTGTCCCCATCTTAACGTATGCATTTGACAGACAGCACTTTGAAAGTCACATTCCAAGTGCTGAAGTAACAGCAACAGTAAATAAAGGGTTTAAAATATTCACTAGGTTGTAAAAGCCAGGCTAAAGGTAAAGGTAAAGGTAAAGGTATCCCCTGTGCAAGCACCGAGTCATGTCTGACCCTTGGGGTGACGCCCTCTAGCGTTTTCTTGGCAGACTCAATACGGGGTGGTTTGCCAGTGCCTTCCCCAGTCATTACCGTTTACCCCCCAGCAAGCTGGGTACTCATTTTACCGACCTCGGAAGGATGGAAGGCTGAGTCAACCTTGAGCCGGCTGCTGGGATTGAACTCCCAGCCTCATGGGCAAAGCTGTCAGACGGCTGCCTTACCACTCTGCGCCACAAGAGGCTAAAAAAAGCCAGGCTACTCTCTCTTATTGGCCAACAAAAACAAAGAGGATGTTGATATACTCACTGTGTGCTAGAGGGAGTTTGAATCTGGTTCAGAGAACAGACTGACAGAAATTGTGCATTAGTTGACTATCAACTCTGAGGAGAAACTTTAGTTAGAGAATTGAGCTTATTGAAAGCTGATCTACACAGTGTCTGGAGAACTTGGGTAGATAATAGGCAGTTTGAATTTGGGCAGTGAGGTTATACTCCCAGTTCAGACCAAATTAGAAGGATAATTCTTCTAAGGAGAGAAGGAGAACCCCTACCTAGTTAGAAGAGGGGAAACCAGGTGTGAGGATTTTTTCTGACTCCTCAGTAAACAGTGGGATACTGGTAGTTCTAGGAAGGAAAAATACTAGCAGATAGTCCCCACTTTCTAGAAGCCAGGAGAATTCTGTGGGACCCACAAAGATAAAATAAAAACAGACGTGTTTGTGAATAAATACAGTAATAAAACCTCTCCATTTAAAAGAAAACTTAAAATTTGAAAGACAAGCCTATGAACATTTCAAAAGCCTGTAACAAAGAACATTAAACTGTAAAATAACTTATTTGTATTACAAAAGCTTGATTTCCTCTATCCTATTTCTCTTTGTAAAATAAAATCTATTGGATTGTAGTTAACAATGCCTAAGTGCCAATCTGACAAATGGAATAAGAAAAGAGGGCTCTACATCTTCCTATAGAGGTGGTTGAGTAAAGACTAAAGATCTAACAGTGACAAGGTGGGACAGACAGCTTCAGTTTCTAACAAAGAAACCACACTACAAAGGCAAGTCAGTCTGTGAGGGAAAAACATTTAATTTTCAAGGGGAAAATTTAACTCAGAATGGGGAAGTGTATGGGGATCTATTATAACATGCCTGTCTCAAAAACCCTTATACCAAAATGGATATTTCTTTTGAAATGGCATTGGCAGTAATAGCCTTGTGCCACTTCTTGCTTTTATAAAGTCACACACAATACTCTTCCAACATGATATGCAAGGCAATAGCCTCGGCATTGTAGCAATACCATTTTTATGACTGACATTCCTCATTCAAACAAACCTATATAACAGCAACACAGTATGTAAAACTACAATTTTGGACTATCTTTTTTCTTAGAGTAAGTGGTCCCAGTTTCCTTTGTAATGAATAACAAGGGGGTCTTATTGTAGCTACTTCTATATATTTGTGAATTATAAGCTTATAAAATAAGATCAGAAATATATTGGCACAAGTGGAAAAGTGACATGATAAAGACTTCTGACAAATTCTTTATGGAAGTATAATGATTTGTTGTTGTTATGTGCGAAGTCGTGTCCGACCCATCGCGACCCCATGGACAATGATCCTCCAGGCCTTCCTGTCCTCTACCATTCCCCGGAGTCCATTTAAGTTTGCAGTATAATGATTAAATGCTGCTTAAGTTTTTCCTTACAATAATAGCTTACTCTTGAATACAGTTAAAGATTGGCCACAAAATCAGTGAGGCAAAGGTTATGATTAAATGTTACATTTAACATGACATTTAGAGCCTCTTGTGGCACAGAGTGGTAAGGCAGCAATCTGAAAGCTTTGCCCATGAGGCTGGGAGTTCAATCCCAGCAGCTGGCTCAAGGTTGACTCAGCCTTCCATCCTTCCGAGGTCGGTAAAATGAGTACCCAGCTTGCTGGGGGGGTAAACAGTAATGACTGGGGAAGGCACTGGCAAACCACCCCGTATTGAGTCTGCCATGAAAACGCTAGAGGGCGTCACCCCAAGGGTCAGACATGACCCAGTGCTTGCACAGGGGATACCTTTACCTTTAACATGACATTTAGCCCTGACCTTGATAGCCCAGGCTAGCCCAACTTTCTCAAAAGTTAAGAGGGGTTGGCCGTAGTTACCCTTTGGATGGGAAACTACCAAGGACATTCAGGATTGCTATGCAAAGGCAAACAACCTCTGCATGTATCTTGCACTGCAAAATATATGGGGTTACCTAGAAAACTCTACCAGGTTGCTGAAAAGCACTGCACTGAGCCAATTCCAACTGGCTAACTATCTCTGGCCCCTAGGAAATACATCTGGCCTCAGCTGGGGCCAGGATGTTTTCTGTCCTGGCCCCCGCTTGGTGGAATGAACTCCCAGAGGAGATCCAGGCCCTGACAGAATTAGCACAGTTCTGCAGGACCTTTACAACGGAGCTCTTCTAATAAGGTTGTCACAGGAAAGTTATACAGGCTTTCCCCTCCCTGGATATAGGATTGCTACCCTCTAGATGGAGATTACCTGTATTATAACGGTTCTCCAGATGAGAGGTCCATTCAGCTGGAGAAAACGGCCACTTTGCAATGTGGACTCTATGGCATTATACCTCATTGAAGCTTTTCCCCTCTCCAGGCTCTACTCCAAAGTCTCCAAGTATTTCTTAATCTTGAGCTGACAATCCTATGGAGGTTTGCTCTGGATTTAGATTGCCTACACTAAACAGGAGGTTATGCTCTGACCTAGACATGAGAGTTGGTGTGGCAGAGAAGAATGCCAGATTAGTGTTGGACTGTGTTCAAATATACACACTGCCCTGGAAACTGACTGGGTGGCCTTGGACCTGTCACGTTCACTCAGAAAGCCAACTCATAGTGTTGCTGTTGTGAGGATAGGGTGGAAATATGGCCATCCAGGCCCGGAATTGGTTTGTGCTAAAGTTGCCAGATTCAGGATGGGAAACTTCTGGAGATTCGGGGATGGGGCCTGAGGAGGACAGGAACTTTAATGGGGTAAAATGCCATTATGTCCACCTACCAAAGGAAAGTTAATGGGTTAAAATGCCATGAAGTCCACCAACCAAAGTAGTCTCTGGAGTCTGGAGATAAGGTGTAATTCAGGAGGATCGCAGGTCCCACCTTTAGGCTAGCATCCCGAGTCTGTGCAGAGACAGACTATTAGGAAACTGGAAGGTTTGGCATTTTCCCAGCTAAAGTTCTGAAGTGCGTAGGATATATTCATATTTTGTTTATCCAGCAGGCCCCATCATTTTCTCTTTTACTTTAGGGGCATGTCATCAGTAATACTTTATTTACTGGACCTGATTTTCCTGCCCCAATCCTACTACCCTACTGAACAACATGTGAAGACTTCCTTCAGCTTATTCTACCCAAATAAAGTATCTTCTTCTACCCAAATACCTTTATTTGTATCAGTTGCCTCATGCAAGAAGGTAATTTTGAGTCTATGTTCAGCTGCTTACTGCCTTATTAACCGCATTGAGGTTTTAAGGTGAAGTCAGAAAGCACATATATTCTTAGTTAACACTACTCCATTCCTTTTGGACAGACAGTCTCAACTCAGCAATCATAAAGAAGAGATAGGCAGAGCAGGTCTGAATGTCAGGACTTGACCCTTTGTTTTCTAGGCTAGTGGAAAGCACTTTTGCTTTAAAATGTACTCTGGGCTGGTCCAGATTCTGGGGGGCCCTGGGCAGAGATCCTAGAGCTCCACTCCCTCTTCTGCCCACCACCAGGCACTTATGCCCTCCTTCCACCTCACTCACCTGCATGCTGCATGCTGCCCACTGGCTCATATGTCTTTCTCTTGTCTCCCATTGCCCATGCTGTGCCTGCAGACCTTTCCCTAATGGCACTGAGGAGTGCACACAGCAGGGAGCACAGGTGGCAGAACACTAACAAGTGAATCGGCATGGGGTAATGGCATTCATGGGTCCTGCCAAAAACCTTGGGCCCTGACAGCTGCTCAACTTTAGGATATCATATACTGGTGCTGGCCCTGCAGATATCCTTAGCAGAAGAACTGGTATGGTGAAAAATCAAGCCACAGCTGACTTCTGGTGACCCCATAAGTTTTCAAAGTAAGAGATGTTCAGAACTGGTTTGCTGAAGCTTGACTCCATGTCATGACTCTGGTATTCTTTAGAGCAGCTGTCCCCAACCCCCGGTCTGGAGACCGGTACTGGTACATGGATCAGTTGTTTCTGGGCCGCAGCTCCTCCTCATCCTCCTCCCTGGCTGCTGCCTTGAGGGCCACTTTGCCACTCTGCCGCCAGCTCACGTTTGGTGATCTCCGGCAGCCACCATGGCTGGGGCTCCCCCTCAGTGTGGAACTGCATAGCTGCTGCTGGCAGCGCCCCCTAGTGGGCGGCGTGAACCTGGGGCGCCAGCAGGAAAGCAAGTGGAGCGGGGGCTCAGGCACCAGCGGCAACGTCCCTCGGCAAAGGACTACCCCCCCCGCCTCAGTAAAATTGTCAAGCATTGACTGGTCCCCGGTGATAAAAAGGTTGGGGACCACTGCTTTAGAGGGCCCCATCCAAATACTAGTCATTGCTGACCCTGCTTAGTTTCTGAGATCTGGCAAGATTGGGCTAATCTGGGCTATCCAGATGCTGCACACAATAGATAATACACTTTCAATACACTTTAGAAGTAGATTTTCCTGTTCCACATAGGAAAATCCAGCTGCCAAAGCACATTGAAAGTGCATCATCCTATTTGTGTGAAATGGCCCCTGGTTAAGGGTAGCAATGTGAACTTCCTACCCTATGAACTTATACCATCAACAATGCTTATACAATAATGACTAAGAAAAACAAAAACTGGGGTTTAAGGAGTTTAGTTTTTCAAGAAACAATTCTTATTGTTGCAAAACCCTTTCTTTAATTGTATCTTTTGAGACACACACACACACAATCATGAAGACCCCTTGCATTAATTTGTTGCATGGCATGTTTATGTCTCTTCTAGGCTTTGCTGTACAAAGAATAAAAGCTTTGCTTTTGTGAAACTGACTGTATGCAAGACAACTGTGACTCTTGGGGAAGAATTTGCATATTCTCATAAACCTAATTACTTGTTTTGATCTTTCAGTTTTTCATTAACATCAGGGTTCATGTTAATGTTGAAATATCTTCCACTTTATTACTACTAGCACTTGTTTCTGAAACAATTCTCACAGTTTACAAAAGCACAGTTTGGAACACAACTGAGCTGGGTTGGAAAATGAAAGAATTACTGTGAGATAACAGGTACTCTACCTCACATGCTCATCACAAACATTATTACTTATTCAATATTTAAGTAATTCAGTATAATCCTTACTGTGCACCTCACTACTTTTATTCCCTGAAGCAGGCTGGAGTTCTATAGTCTTCCATAAGCATGTGCCACAAAATGAAAAATTCTTATAGCAACTTGATTGTGAATAAAATAAGGAAATTAAAGGATTTTTGGGAGGGGTACCTGATTTACACAAAGTAGATTTTCCCCCTCTGAAACAGGCAAGTTGAAACTAATTGGAGCCCCTTGCCCTCTTTTATGATCAGGTACTTTTACTTTTAAAGAGCCTCTTGTGGCGCAGAGTGGTAAGGCAGCAGACATGCAGTCTGAAGCTCTGCCCATGAGGCTGGGAGTTCAATCCCAGGAGCCGGCTCAAGGTTGACTCAGCCATTCATCCTTCCAAGGTCGGTAAAATGAGTACCCAGCTTGCTGGGGGGAAAACAGTAATGACTGGGGAAGGCACTGGCAAACCACCCTGTATTGAGTCTGCCATGAAAACGCTGGAGGGCGTCACCCCAAGGGTCAGACATGACTCAGTGCTTGCACAAGGGATACCTTTACCTTTTTTACTTTTAGCTCAAGTATGCCCTGGGAAAGGCAGCCAGTTTTGGAACATTATCCACAGTTCACAGCAAAGAATTTAACAGTTTGCTGCCAACAAAGTTTCTCTGGAACTGATGGCTGGCAATTGGCAGCAGATGGAGGTAAGCAGGAGCAAAAGCAGGGGTACTAGCATTATATGTTTCTTTCAAAGATGTGGTGTCACTTCTGGAATTTCCCTGGAAGTGATGTTATGCTGCACAGAATGTCAGTAGTTTTGGGTTGCCAGTGGGAGGTTTCCTAACATAGCAGGGGACTCGGCAGCCTCATCTGAAACTGAGATGGCCTGAATGCCAGAAATGTCAACGCATCCTAAGCAAATATCTCATGGTCAGACATATTTTTCTCTTCCCCTCAGTTGCCACTGCTCCAAATCTGACCTAAGTGTTACTTTTCCTCTAATGAAATGTATACTTCTTAAACTCTTTGCATCTGTTTTGTAATGTTTCAGAATTTTATAACACACTGGATAATTCATGTAACACTTTTAATGAATAAAAAGCAAAGATAAATGATGACTAGTCCATGAACCTGGTATCTAAATAAGAACACATCAAAGGATGTGATTTTAACACTATCACAAGATAAAATTAGTTAGTAGCGAGGATGTCAATTTAAATAAATAATAGGTCATGCAGATCAAAATTTATAACTTCATATCCAAGACAATGAAGTATTCTTGGAACACATTAATAAATGTTATAGGATTGTAAATCAAGGGAATAAACACTATGTGTAACCAGACTGTTGGCAGCAGCACTAAAGAGGAATAAGAGTCAGATCTGAGGGTTAGACAGTTTTTTTCCCCTTTTTTAAAACTACCGTATGCTGGTTTTCGATTAAAGAAGCCATGTCATTTGATTAATATTAAAGCAGAAGGTTTTGCTATCTTGGTCTTTCTCTTTTTGATTGACACACATCTTTAGAAGCTGACCATATCCTCTTTTTTATTCTTTTGAAGCTCCAATAAACATACTTTTTCTAGATCTTGATGCACTAGACATATGTTTGCTTAGAAACACTCGTATATGAGGAAGTTTGATGGATCAGTGATGGACAAGGGAAGGATCTTATCCTTGTAAGCCTAAGAACTGCCTGGTGAAATGAGGCAAGCTGGGACAACTTCATGAAGGAATGGAGGTGCTAAATGTCAATGTATTTCTCAGTGCAATTACAGGATGATTTTTTTTAATGAATATATGTATCACATACAAAAATCCTTCTTAATCTGATTTGATTCATGCAGTAGTGAATTGAGATTAATACCATGATTACCATGAGATTAATACCATCCAGTGTAATACTATGATAAATAGGAGATTAAGAAAGTACAGTAAGAGACAGTCTAAATACCGTTTCTCGGCATTAAACACACACACTCAAGAAATCCACCTGCTCTTTACCCCACAATAGAACCAAACTTCATTAAGAAAAAAAATGGAATGTTTCAGACCATGATTAATTTGTGAAATCTGTCTTTGAATTATTTGCTGCACCACGGGGAGCTGTCCCAACGTCCTGTTTCATTGCAGCACTCAATTATGTTTCTGCTGTTTGAGCAGTCAAACGGGGGGCGGGGGCGTTGGGGGAGTGGAAGAGCTCAAAGAATGCATTTTCTGCACTGTGGCTAGCTCCAAGCCAAGCTCTTTGTTATTTCTGCGTTCTGCTCAAATGAGCAATGGACAGGCTATCATTGAACTCTGACAGTATGTCCCCAGGCAACTCTGATAATTAAAAATAAACACTTCACCACCATGACATCATTTACACAAGATTAGTCATCACAAAAGATTTGAAGGCTGTATACCCATTTGAAATTTCATTGGTATATTCAGGATTCAGCTACTTCCTGTTCTGAAAATGGCTCAATTATGCACTTGGGCTGCAAAAATGGATGCAGTTACAAGGTCTTTAAGGCTGGGCTTCTCTTTGCTATTAATCTGGCTTCAGCTTTAGTGATTTGCCCTGATTGCCCATGCTTCTGCTGCTGTATCAGGGATGCTGCAACCCTCAAGCCATCCTCTGAAAAACTGTGCACATCTTCCATTTGGAGTATATTGCTACCCCCAACCAAATTTTCCATGTTTATTCATTTGTTATTTATTTATTGTTGTACTTATAGACCGCCACTCTCGACCTGGCAGGCTTGTGGCAATTTACATAAAAACATAGATCTAAAGGCATAAGACCCCAAACCCTGCACAGTACATCCAAAATTGAGGCAGCAATCAACAATCTACGATGCCCCCCATACCCACCCTCAACACTTCCACTAGCATTCACTGTTACCCTGGCAGATGTTCACAGGCGATGGTTAGCCTAGGGGCCACAGACTACGGAGGCTGCAGAGGCTGCAGAGGGAGGGACCTGATCTTGCTACCCCAGCCTCAACCAAACACTTGGCAGAAGAGCCATCTGAATTTCAAATGTTAATTTAGGCCTCCTCGACTTGGATTAAAGGGGACTAGTTGAAAAGCCTCAGTAGTTATATGTTATATGTAACTGCTTGTTTTCTTCTTTAAAGAATGTGAGAATTAGTTTATAATTTTAAATTAGACCCCCTTTTTTTAAAGCCCTAGCCATATTTAAACCCTAGATGTAGTATGTCTCGTTATTTGTTTCCCTTTTCCTACTACAAAAAAATTGCCCAAGGTTCAGCCTTATCTGTGAACTCACTCTTTCTAGTCTCTGGTATTAGTATTTTAATCTATAGGTATAAGAAGTTTCCAAGTGATATTGCCCTGTGCCCTCAGTTTGTTCTTTGTCTGATCCTCTGTTTAACCCTTCCCATACTGCAGTAAAAGTACCCAAGAATTTCTTACAGTTAGCTACACCTGAGTGGTTTGAGCTGTTCCAACTAAACTAAAATTAGAACAAGACCAGAAAATTAGAACAGAATTAAAATTAGAACTAAAATTAGCTCTGCCTGAGTAATTTGAGCAGCTACAATACTGAGAAGTTACAATATGCTGATACCTAAAGGAATTTTTTTAACTATTTGCCCTGCTTTTCATTTAGCCTACCTCTCCTTGCATGTCTGCTAAAGTCCACCTTTTTATTCCCTTGATGCAAATGCTTTGTCACCAGAATGGGTCCTGCTACCCCACAGATCTCTATGGACTTCATGGCACTGTCATATATCCTTAGTAAACAATTTGCGTGCAGGCCATTAAACCTAAGGCTCTATTCATGCTAACGGTTGGAAGTATTTTTTTTTAAGAGAGAGAGATCATGTATAACAAACCTGTTCTCTGTCTTGAGTTTGCAAGACCAGGTTCTGGCTGTGATCCTACAGTCAGCCTCTGAAGGTCTATCAAAACCCAACTTTACAATATCTTAAACTGTCTGGAAACAAGGATGGTGGGGGGGACCATGTTTGACTCATCACTATCAGAAAGGTTTTATATTGATCTGTTACCATGCATTGCCTAAAGTCAAGTTTAATGCCTATTGCTCTGTCCAGTCACCCCTATCTACGCAAAGCAAACCACATTCCTTTCCCATGCAACACTCTAGAATCCATAAAGGTCTCTGAGTGATTTTTACAATGATTCCGTTCCCTGATAAAACATAAATGCTGTCAGGAAAGCAAAAGCAATAATTGCACATGACTTTATCCCAGTTTTTGTAACTGAAGCTATTTGCTGCCCTCTATGGATGTATTTGCTAACTGTCAGTTGTTATAAATCTCTAGATTTTCTAACATAGGGACATCAAACTAATTATTATGAGAGCTGGACTTGACATAAATGTCACTTTGTCAAGGTCAGGCCATGTGTGCCATAGCAGGGGATGCCAAGAATTGGAGACATACATTTTATAAAAGTCACAAGTCAATTAACATTGTAAAAGTCAAAACACAAATAAAAGCAACTGATTCATAGCATTTAAAGGAATTGATTTATTGGGGAACCCACAAAAGCCCCAATAAATATATTTAATTATATGCAAGACCATATTTTTACCAAGGGATACCATAAAAGGGGGGGTATCTTATGTTTCTATACAAATCAATTACTTTTTGTATATATAGCACATTTAGGAGATGGGTCCCCTTCCTTGCAAGTATATAAAGTAGTTTTTCAGCAACTTCCCTCTTATGCCCAGCCTCAGCAGCTGAGCACAACTCTGATTCATCTCTCGCTCTTTATTTCCTTTCCCCATACTACTTCTGAGGATACTGCAGAAGCACAATGGATTTCCCCTCCACCATCCCATGGAGGTGGGCCAAATTGAGCGCCTGGTCCCAGATGTCCTGGCTCAGGAGGAGGGGCTCTGAACCTGGTTCTCCCAGATCTCCCCACCCCAGTTTTACACAGTTTCCTACAGAAGCAAGAGGGCTAAGGAGAAGACCTGATGGAGAGGCTGTTTCTAAAACTTCCAGAGGACCCCTTTTCCCTCACAGGCTGAGAAAAGGGAGAGAGGAAGGCAAACTACCATTCCCCACATGCCCTCACATGCCTTCTGGTCCATGGCTGTTTAGATATACAGAGGTGACACCAGCACCCCTTATTTCCTTTACTCCTCCATTCACTTCCATGACTGGCATGTCTTTGCTCTCAGAGCAGCTCACACAAGACAGCCCAGTTACCTCCCAATCTATAAACTGCCCCTTTTCCTCCACTCTCCTTCATTGGCCCTGCCCCTTCATTGGCAAACCACCACTCTACATGCTCACGCTTGCCAACTACCTTCATGCCCACCATTGGAAAATGTGAAGCTGATTGGGGCAGTGGTGGCAGAGCTGGCTGCTCAGCTCTCTCTCTCGCTCTCTCTCTCTCCCCCCCCCCCCATGTAGTGGCTTTGTCAGGCCTTGCTGAGCTGTAGTTGGATGAGGCAGGAAAGAAAAAATAATATCATGTCTCTTCTTTCTCTGCCTTTTGTTTTGCATATTCTAGCTCTCTAGCCATTTCCATTTCTATTCAGCTTGGTGTAGTAGTTTGGAGTGCGGAATACTAATCTGGCATGCTGGGTTCGATTCTGAACTCCCCCCCATGCAGCCAGCTGGGTGACCTTGGGCTCACCACAGCTCTGATAAAGCTGTTCTGACCAAGCAGTGACATCAGGGCTGTCTCAGCCTCACCCACCTCACAGGGTGTCTGTTGTGGGGAGAGGAAAGGAAAGGCGACTGTAAGCCGCTTTGAGCCTCCTTCAGGTAGAGAAAAGCAGCATATAAGAACCACCTCTTCTTCTTCTTCCTTTCATTTGACAGCTTTAATCACACACCTCACCACCTGCCCCTGCTTCTGCCCCTGCCCCCCCCCCCCCAAGCAGCCTTCTGCCTTTCCTCCTTTGCTCATGGATAGGCTGGTTCCAGCCCCTGGGTCCTACATTTGACACCCTTGTTCTAATAAATATGTTCTATTCCTCAGCTTTATACAGATGTCAAATCCTAAAGCCAACACATATTCTCTCTTTATTTCATTGTAAAAGGTATATATTGCATCATCAGTGAATGCTGTCAAGGAAACTTCCAATTTTTATTTTAGAAAATGCAATACTTCAAGCGTATCTATCTTCAATGCGTATCTACACTAATAAAACCAACTGATTAAAATAATCATTTGCAGTCCATGTCAAATCAATAAAGGTCAATAAACCATCCGGGGAACAGTATGACAAAGGAGGTCAGCAAACGAAAATTACAGCTGTAGCTGCAGGAGATCATAATATAATTAAAACCAACTAATCCCTTGAGAGGGTAACAGAATAAGAAAGAAAGAAAGAAAGAAAGAAAGAAAGAAAGAAAGAAAGAAAGAAAGAAAGAAAGAAAGAAAGAAAGAAAGAAAGAAAGAAAGAAAGAAAGAAAGAAAGAAAGAAAGAAAGAAAGAAAGAAAGAAAGAAAGAAAGAAAGAAAGAAAGAAACTGTAAAGATATAAAATAAAAACAGCAAAAAGCCTAAGGGAAAAATATTTTCACCTGAGGTCTAAAACCCACCAAGCTTGGTACCTGGTGAACTGTTGCGGGTAGAAGCCATGGCTCAGTGGTAGAGCACCAGCTTTCGATGCAGGAAGTCCCAGGTTCAAATTCCAGCATCTTCAGTTAAAGAGAGGAGGAAGCGGATGACATGAAAGACCTTCCAGAGAGCTGTGCTAGACAGAATAGACTGATATCATGTGATATCAGTCACCTGACCAGAAACAAAAAAAAAAAGAAAAAGGACCAGAGGAAAGATATATACTGCAGGTGAATAATAAGCAGATACCATTTTATTGGTAAATGCCATCTGCAGAAATCTATTAAAGAGCTAGTGTAGTATGGGAGTTAAGAGTTTGAGTCCGCAGGGTAATTTTGGGTCAGTCACATTTCTCTCAGAACTCTCAGGTCTACTCTCAGCCCTTCCAAGGTGCATGTTGAGGGGAAGCACTTTGAGACTGTTGAAGGTAGAAAAAAGCAGGGTATAAAAACCTGTTCTGTTAAAGCATGATACAATGGATTATGTATTTGCTTCAGAATTTCCTACAGTAACTCTCCCTTGTAGAATGCGGACTGATAAAGAAGACAGTTAAATCTCAGTCCAAATTCCTAATCTCACTTGGATGGAAAAATGAGTCCCAGTGATAATATTAACACAAAATGGACTGAGTCTTCAAAAGTGCAGGGTATAGAATCATAGAATCATAGAGTTGGAAGGGGCCATACAGGCCATCTAGTCCAACCCCCTGCTCAACGCAGGATCAGCCCTAAGCATCCTAAAGCATCCAAGAAAAGTGTGTATCCAACCTTTGCTTGAAGACTGCCAGTGAGGGGGAGCTCACCACCTCCTTAGGCAGCCTATTCCACTGCTGAACTACTGTGACTGTGAAAAAGTTTTTCCTGATATCTAGCCTGTATCGTTGTACTTGAAGTTTAAACCCATTACTGCGTGTCCTCTCCTCTGCAGCCAACAGAAACAGCATCCTGCCCTCCTCCAAGTGACAACCTTTCAAATACTTAAAGAGGGCTATCATGTCCCCTCTCAACCTCCTTTTCTCCAGGCTGAACATTCCCAAGTCCCTCAACCTATCTTCATAGGGCTTGGTCCCTTGGCCCCAGATCATCTTCGTCGCTCTCCTCTGTACCCTTTCAATTTTATCTACGTCCTTCTTGAAGTGAGGCCTCCAGAACTGCACACAGTACTCCAAGTGTGGTCTGACCAGTGCCGTATACAATGGGACTATGACATCTTGTGATTTTGATGTGATGCCTCTGTTGATACAGCCCAAAATGGCATTTGCCTTTTTTACCGCTGCATCACACTACCTGCTCATGTTTAGTTTACAATCCACAAGTACCCCAAGGTCTCGTTCACACACAGTGTTACCTAGAAGCGTATCCCCATCCAGTAGGCATGCTTTTCATTTTTCTGACCCAGATGCAGAACTTTACACTTATCTTTATTAAATTGCATCTTGTTCTCATTTGCCCATTTTTCCATTGTGTTCAGATCTCGTTGAACTCTGTCTCTATCTTCCAGAGTATTTGCCAGTCCTCCCAATTTGGTGTCATCTGCAAACTTGATGAGTAGTCCCTCCACCCCCTCATCTAGATCATTAATAAATATGTTAAAACGTACCGGGCCAAGCACCGAGCCCTGTGGTACCCCGCTACTCACCTCTCTCCAGTCTGATGATACACCATTGACAACAACTCTTTGAGTGCAGTTCTCTAACCAATTCCCTATCCACCTGACTATCTGAAAATCCAGATTGCAGTCCTTCAATTTATCCATCAGAACATCATGGGGAACCTTGTCAAAAGCTTTATCCAAGTAAAATCCAAGTAAATGACATCAACTGAATTTCCCCGATCCAGCAAACCTGTTACTTGGTCAAAAAAGGAAACGAGGTTGGTCTGACAGGACCTGTTGGAGACAAATCCATGTTGACTTCCTTGGATCACCAAATTGTCCTCCAGATGTTTGTAGGTCGCTCCCTTTAATATCTGCTCCATTATCTTCCCCACAACAGAGGTCAGACTCACTGGTCTGTAGTTTCCCGGGTCATCCTTCCTCCCTTTTTTGAAGATCGGAATAACATTTGCTCTCTTCCAGTCCTCCGGGACATCTCCAGTCCTTAAAGAGGTTCCGAAGATGATGGACAAGGGCTGTGCAAGTTCTCTGGAAAGTTCTTTGAGTACTCTCGGGTGCATTTCATCCGGACCAGGGGATTTGAACTCATCCAGTGCAGCTAAATGCCTCTCGACAACCTCTCTATCCATGTTAACCTGCCACCCAGACACTGTCCTTTGGCTACGGCCATCTCTAGATGTGCCTAAACACTTTGACCTGTGGGAAAAAACAGATGTAAAATAGGCACTAAGCCTTTCTGCTTTCTCTGCATCTTCCGTTAGAGTTTGTCCATCTGCACCCAACAGTGGGCCTATTGCCTCCTTTACTTTACGTTTGCTCCTCACATAACTGAAAAATCTTTTCTTGTTACAAGAAAAGATTTTTCAGTTATGTATTTAGGGTATATCTTCTACTGTACTGTATGTTAGGGTATATCTTCTACTGTATGGTCCTTTGTCTGCTGCTTATACTGAAGGCTTGTTCTTTTGTTGTTGTTTCTGCCTTCTAAAATATAATAAAAATGATGGTTTTACAGAGGCTTGCATCCTTACAGGTGTGGTTCCACTATCCCCCTAAAGATCCCAAATGGTTTGAAGACGCTTGCTTGAATGTGTTCTTCACTGCTGCCTTCGCACACACTGGATAATGAACTTTCAAAGCATTTTAGCGGTGGTTTGTAACTGGATTTTCCTGGTTTGATTTTATATTCAGGAAGTTTGATTTAACAGTATAAGTAAAAAAAACAAATACAAGGAAATTTTCATTCAGAATAGTGGAAAGCTATGAGCATTTAAGGAAACGAAGTGGCTGAAAAACAGAAAAAGTACTTTGGCTTCTCCATAAAGTGCGTTATTTAAATAACAGAAAGCTGTGATGGCTGCCAGTAGAGACAAGTGGATTAGACAAATTCATGAAAAACAATTCTATCCCTGATCATTACCCACTAGAGCAGAAAATGGTTTTTCTATGATTAGAGAGACAAAAAGATACTGGAGCTAAACAACAATGAATGGCCACCTCCATTATAGCTTGGATTTGCTGACAAACTACTGGAGAAAAAATTCTGGACAAAAGAGACCATCAGCAAAGAAAGTTTTGTTAAAGTGCTCTGGTCAATACATTCCAGAATCTTTTACTAGTCTCATATCTTTTTTGTTTAGCATAAGCATTCTTTCTCTAATTTCATTATACAGATCTTGTTACTGGTAAATGTTATATTTAACTAGGAGCTTTGAAAGGCTTCCCTTCTGGCAGCAAACCCCTGTCGTATGCTGTGGGAACCGGCGAGAGGACTTTACAGGGCAAAGGGAAGGCCCCCCCCACTCCCCTTCGGCCCTCCCTCCCCGCCCTGCGGTCGCCTCCTCTCAGCTCCCAAAGCCCTCTGGCCGGCTCTGCAAGGGCTTTGGGACCCAAGGGGAAGGGAAGTGCTCCCTCCCAGCTCCGCGGGCCAGGGAACCCCCTCCCCCAGGTACCTGGGTGCTCTATCCACCCTCCTCGCAGGCCAGGAAGCTTCTGGCGGCGAGGCTGGGCATGTGGCTGAAGAAGCGGGCACTCCTGGAGTCGGACCAATCTGGACTGGGTGCATCCAAATTGGCCCACTGGACAGGAAGTGGTGGCCAGACAGGTTCCTGTCTGGGACAGCACCCGGACAGGACCGCTCAGGTGGCAATTTCAAAAATATATAGAAGACTTATGGTAAGGATGTGGTACATACATCTCTGTATTATATTATATTATATCACTAGTAGGTAGCCAGCTGAAGAAAACAATACCTATCCCCCCTCCCATTGCATCAAGTTGCAGCTAACCTATGTAGACCCATAGGGCTTTCAAGGCATGAGGAATTCAGAGGTGGTTTGCCATTACCTGCTTCTATGGGTCAAGTCTAGACATCCTGGATCAGTGGTCCCCAACCTTTTTACGGTTGTGTACCACCTCCGGGGGTGGGGAAAGCCAGCGGCCTGGCAGGGGGCGCAAACGCACATGCGCAGTGTTGCCGTGCCTGCCTCTTCCCCCCCTTGCAGCGAGAAGCTAGTTGGGCCGCTTCGCTCATAGCCAGTTCACTCGCTGCCTGGAGAGCTTCTCACTGCGGGGGGGGGGGGAGAGGCAGGCACGGCCGCTGGCGGCCTGGTACCGGACCGCAGACCGGGGGTTAATGACCCCCATCATGGATGATGTCCTATTCAGATACTAACCAGAGCTTATCCTGCTTAGCTTCTAAGCTCTATCCCTTTAATCGATGCTTAATGGTTATGTTAATTGCGAGATGACATTATTTAACTCTATGCCATGAAAAGCTTCATAGTTATATTTTGACAGCACAGCTTTTAACTAGGAGCAATCAACTACTTTCTTCATGTGTCACTTATTGCCAGCCAATGACAGCCATTGACAGCCAATGACTAGCTGATGCAAAATGACTTGTTAAGGAAGTATAAAACACATCCCTACTAGGAACAACAGTTGGCAAGATCAACCCATTAATCCTGTAATATGCTTCTCCTTAAAGGAAGAAGATTCCCCCCACCCAATCAGTTTGTATGAGTATTTGTTATTTATTGATATGATAGATTTACTCTTACCACTGTTAAGGTGTGCCTTTTACAAACATTATTTTATTACTGTTGTTTTGGGCTGATGATTCATAAGTGGAATGCGATAAGACAGAAATCATTGGTTAGAACATTGATTACAAAAGAAGCATCAGTCTTGCTGATGTAGTGAGAATAATATAGTGGGAATACTGGCTGGCCACTGCTTTTATTCTAAGCCAGGGGGGAAAGCAAAAATAAACTGCTGAATAATACTCCCCATTGAGGTAGAAGTGCAGACAGTACAGAAGTGCCACATTAATTCAAGCAGCACTGGCACAAAAATAAATCCTTGTGTCCTAAAAAGCACTAGAATGGCACACTCTCCTTCTTGGCCAAATCAAGAGAACTGCTATGGACTCCATAAGCAAATAAAAATGTACCAAGGACCCTGTCTCCCAAAATGCCTATCTTCTCACGTACTGGAACTGAACAGGAACAGAATCCAACACTCTTCCAGGTTTCAGTACCAAAAGAAGAATTATTTCCTGTCCCTATGATAACTGACCCTAAAGGGACTCTGAAACACAATTCATTTTTTTAGTAATTTTTTAAATTCAAAATTTGGCTATACCGGAGTCTTAATTACCATATTTTCTGGCGTATGAGACTACTTTTCCCCCCTGAAAAACATTCCTCCAAGTGTGTGGGGGGGTCATCCTATACACCGGGTGCACTTCAGTTGGGATAGACATAGCTGCCCGTAGTGGCCTCCCAATGCCCACCCACCTAATTCTACATACCATCAGTATCGCGTGGTATCCAACGCGGCCATGGCGGGTCATCAGCGTGGCTGTGGCGAGCATCAGCAGCGAGACAGGGGTGCCAGCCTTTTCGGTGTGACTGGCCCATTCTGCTCAGTGGGAAGCAGCAGCGCTACGGCCCACCCCTTGTCTACGCAGAGCTCGCACACGCGCTCTTGCACACTAGTGTCGGTCACAGGGAGATGCAGGGGTGGGCCGGAGGTGCTGCGGTTGTGCTGCAGCCGTACAATGGCGACAAACTCTATATTTTGTGTGGAAATGTTGGGGGGTCGTCTTATATGCCCAGTCATCTTATACACTGGCAAATACGGTAAGTCTCATGCTTTTCCCTATGCTCAAACTTTTTGGTTAGGATGAAAAGGATGACTCCCCTCTAATCTACTTTGCCTTAGGGCAGTGGTTCTCAACCTGGGGGTTGAGACCCCTTTGGGAGTCAAACGACCCTTTCACTGGCATTGCGGCAGGGCAAGCAGCTTGGCCAGGAGGGCGCCATCCGCACAACAGCCTTGCAGGGCAGATAGAGATAGAGCGTTCGTCTGTCTGGAGCAGCGGAAAAGAGCGAGATTGGCATGGTAGGACAAGAGGCAGAACTGAACTGAAAAACCCTGGGGGGAAAAAGTATTTATATACAATCACGAAAAATGGATCTTCACACTGTTTGTCAGTTTCGGTTTAATTTCTGTGAAAGAACACTTGCATAATTTTACAGGTGGGGGTTTCCACAACATAAAAAGGTAAAGGTAAAGGTATCCCCTGTACAAACACCGAGTCATGCCTGACCCTTGGGGTGATGCCCTCTAGCGTTTTCATGGCAGACTCAATACGGGGTGGTTTGCCAGTGCCTTCCCCAGTCATTACTGTTTACCCCCCAGCAAGCTGGGTACTCATTTTACCGACCTCGAAGGACGGAAGGCTGAGTCAACATAAGGGACTATATTAAAGGGTTGCAGCATTAGGGAAGTTGAGAGCCACTGCCTTAGGGCTTCCCTAACCTATTCAGCTTATTTTATAAGTTCTCAGAAGCTAAGCAGGGCTGGTCCGGGTCAGTATTTGGATCGGAGACCAACATAGAATTTCAGGCTTGCTGTGCAGAGACAGCAAACGGCAAAGCATCTTTTAACATCTCTTGCCATGAAAGTCCTACAAAGTCACTTTACAGCAAATAAACAAACAAACGTTGTTGCATTTAGGGTTGCCAAGTCTAGCTTGGAAATTCCTGAAGATCTGGAGAAGGTACCCGGAGAAGGTAGATTTTGGGGAAAGGAGAGAGCCCTGTGGGAAAGTGGTGTCATACAGCTGCCTTTTCTTCCCAGTAAACAGGTAGTCTAGAGATAAATTATAATTCCAGGAGAACTCCAGGCCCCACCCGGGAGTGAGCAGGGCTGCTCTACCTCCTTTATTGCCTTCTCAGCATTCTCCCCCTTGCCATGGCTCTGTCTCCTAACACCACTCCCTTGAGCAGCATTCTAGCTCTTTCTTCTTTCCTTTCCAAACTGCTTTGTTTTTCATCTTATACCTTACAACAGCAGTACCCAACCATTTCCTCGTTGAGGACTGCTTCCAGGGGTGGGGGAGACCCGGCGGCCCAAGCACTGTGCATGCACATTTGCGCCTGCCAGCAGGGTGCAAACACACATGTGCAACAGCTCTGTGCAAACATGCATGTGTGGAACCCGCAGCTCCACACAAACACACATGTGAAGAGCTGGCGCACATGTGCAGAGCTGGCACGCATGCACGTTTGCATCCACCGGGGCACAAATGTGCATGCGTGGCAATTCCGCGCATGCTCGTTTGCATCCGCCGGTGGCCCGGTACCGAAGGCTTTGTGGCCCAGTACCTGTCCACAGACTGGGGTTGACAACCCCCACCTTACAAGACTTTTTCCTGCTGCTTAAAAAAGAGAGATTCAAGTATATACAATTTTGCATAACAGAACAAGGACACAGACACTCATTCACAATCAAAGAGTGGTGATGGTGATAAAAGTACCTGAGAGTTTAAACATGCACATTCATCACTTGATGCTTGCAGTTGTGAAAACAGCCATACCCAATCAAATGACCTGGATAGAGCTTCCTGAATGCTTTATCTCTAGCAATGGTAAAAGTTCACATGTTCAGCAGCAAATTTTACTGGATTCTCATTGCATTCAGTGTGATATAAAAATGCATGAAAGAATTCTGTAGGTTTCAAACAGGTCTTCACTCAGTGCTGCATTCTGAACAGACAGAACATGAATCTTTGCATATGTGCAGATGCATGTGCATTTGCTCAAGATTTTCATACTATTCAAGAGCTTACACTGAAATCCTCTGCATATTGACTTCAGTCAGTGGATTTCGACCAGGGCAGAGGTTCCCCAACCTTTTGGACCCTGTGGGTATCTTTGGAATGCTGACACAGTGCAGTAGGCGCAGTCACAAAATGGTTGCCACAGCTTACCTTCAGTCACACTGAAGATACTTGTGATATGGTTGCAGCTGCTGCCAAAGCAGCCCTTTTAAAAATCTTTACAGCCAATCAAATCTGCCATGGGCTTGCTGGGCAAAAGCCCTAGCTGTCCCTACCCACTTTCTAAAAAGCACACAGCAGGCCTCAGAAAAGGCATTGGCAGGTGCTATGGGGCCCCCTGGTCGAAAATAACTCTGCACAGGCATGTACTGTTATAGTGAAATCCTAAACAGTTAATACTTGTGATTTTCATAGGTTTACAAGGGTGTAACTGTTTAGGATTGCACTGTTAGGCTGTTACAGTCTACACACCCCCCTTCTCACCACATCTTTGGTCTCATTTGGCAAAACGATACAGAGCTTCTTACATAACTGTAAGGAATTTAAGCACACTCTAATTTGTAGTATGCCACTGGAATCAGATTAAACATTGTGAATTGAAAATATAATCTGTATGGCTTTTACACTGAGCTGTTATTTGCCAAATGATGGAAACCATTAAGGGGACACAACAGATCCAGGACAACAGTAAATATATTTTAAATAAATTACATGAATCTATAAATCGTACTAAAATGGTTCAGATCTAGCCACATAGTAAATTTTAATTCTGTCTGGGTCCCTTCACAAGTTCCCTGGACTTCTCCTGCTCTGGGAGACATCACCCCACCTGACCCAACACGTGGGGCACAGAAGCCCCCCTCCCTCACCTCAGGCAGACGAAGTGCCCTAGTGGGCTACCACTGATAGTGCTGAGGGTGGTCCTGTCAGCAGACATCCCCATACCCAAGAGAGTCAGGCTGTGGAGACACATGGCAGCAGTTCTTGCTGGTGAAAGGGTGACAACACACCTACCCAGAGAAGGAGGGCAAGAAGCTCGCTGGAGGGCTGGCAGAGAGAGCAGCCCCCCCCCCCCCATTGCCAGCCAACAGACACCAAGCTCCCATGCCTGTCCCATGCTCCAACTGTCGCACAGGCAGAGAGGGTGAGACCAGAAATGTGCAGCTGATTGGCAGCAGGCCTAAACTTCTTGGCATCCCACCAGTTGTTGGGTGTGGTCATGACCACCACTTTAAGGCCTCAGGGGTGGGAACACAAGAGCAGAGACACAGGAAGCAGCTAGATATAAAAGGAGATAAAGAGGGAGTACTCGGGGTCGGATGCAAGGAGGAAGAAGGAAAGCAAATGACTGAGAAGGAGAGACAGCGAGAGAGACATGGAGAGTTATGGAGACAGGAAGATCAGACAGAGGAGAGTGAGGAGGTGGGGGATAACAGTGGATAACAGGGGAGAGTGAAATGAGAGTGGCAGAGGAGAATGGTGGAAAAGGGCAAGGAAAAGCTGGAGGCCCAGGGTGACCTACTGAAGGTGGTAGTAGAGCCAACAGAAGGTGCTGCACCTCTAGAGAGACCCCAGGGTCTTCACACATACTGCCCCTTTTCAGAGCTGAATATAAGAATATCCTTTCCGCACAAGAATCCTGTGAGGTAAATTAGGTGAAGTCACAAGCAGATCAGAGATATCTAGTGAGTTTCAGGGCAGAAAGTTTCATGGGTCTCCTGGATACTAACACCAAAGCACTATACCACACCGGCTAAACTGTCCTGACTACAATTCTCACCTCTGACAGGAACAAGACACCATCTCTCATCGCCTTCTATTTGCAACAGTGCAATCCTATAGTCACCTCATTCAAAGTTCATTCATTTCAATGGGCTCTGTGTAAGCTTGCACTGATACTGATCTACTATATAGAGTTGTTATAAGGACTATAAGGATCATGAATACAAAATACTTCCAATACTCAGAAGCTCCAATGTAAGTATTAAATAATTCATTCATAAGAGGTCCTCAGTGTGGGTGCCATGACTTGAAGAGTTGTGTGGCTGCATTTGAAGTGTACATAGCACTAACACTCACTTTCATTGTGCTGAATATCTGCTGCCATCCCACACTTACTATTAAGTATTAGCATGCAGACTTTTCACACCTAATCCTCAACTATCCCATTACTTTCAGGATTTATTTAAGTGAATAATCCCTAGCAATTCTGGACCATTTATGAAGGGCCTGCCCAAGCCATTTTTTGTTGCTGCAAATATCTCCCTGTGCACACCTGCAGAGGTGTACTGCAGCATTCCTTGCAATGACACAACTCTTGAACTGCACATGGTTATAGACAATGAGATAGCTGTAAAAACTCAGGACTCTGTGCCTCTCCGATTACTCGCTGAATCCTTATATTCCAAAAATATAGTGCTGCCCCAGAAACTACAGGCAGGGTCTGTAAATTCAGCGGTCCTGACTATGACAATTATATGCAGAAGCACTAATGTAAATATTAAATTTATTGCCAGGATTATCCATGATGTAAGACATAAGAAGTCCTAAACAGTCCTCAGTGTGTGTGCTTCATATAGTTCATGTAATTGTGGCGCTTCTTATAAATGCAGATTAAACAATAGCAGTACTATAAAAATCCCCATAGGTACAGCTGAAGTGATCACTTGTAACAGTAATTATTCATATAGAGAATGCTGAGTTGCACAGATATTTCATATGCTGCTACCTCAAATACTGCCAGCTAGGCTGTGGCAATTAGGGACGGATCAACTGCTATAATAAGAAGCAACTGCGAGAGCAATAGCTCTGCCTGGGCTGGGCTCTCATCAGTAGGTGAAGGAGAAACTGCAATGCTGATACAGCAGCTGTTAGCCTCCTTGCCACTGCAACATCTGCTGGGGCTTTCTGCAAAAACTGAAGCATCTGTCCAGATGATAATGCCTACACTGATGGGTGGGGTGGGGGGAGGGGAACCTATCATGGAATTTAAGTTATTTCCTTAAACACATGAGATGTTTGTGTGCATTGGGAGTCTCTCCTCCCCCCGTTTTTCCTGATGATAAACAATATAACATTTCTAGTTCATGTATCCTAGTTCTAATTGCAGGATCTAAATGGGCTTTTGCAGATGGCTGTAGAGATCATGTGCTTTGGTTTTCATTTAAGTTGCTTAAACAAAATGAGACTCTGTAAAGCCAGTAGTGATACATTTCCCACTTGCAATCGAAAAATATATTTATGGTAATACCAATTGATTCCTACAATTAAACTGGTAATTTGATTAGAGGCCAAAAATATATGTTCTAAACATTTATTTCAATTGGCATAGTTCCATGAATGAACATATTATGCACTCAAAATTATTATTATTATGATCTATCAGGAAAATACTATCAATAGTTCATACCAATATTTAAAAGAGAGCCAGTTGTTAACACTACTGTGTCACAGTGCAACTTATCAAACATTTCCTCAGTACCTGGATTATTAATATTTACATCATAATAGGGACTAGTTTAAAAAATACATAATTTTGACTTTCCTGCAAATGTAGTACCTATCCTACTGTGTGTGTGTGTGTGTGGGCGGGGGGGAGTTGGAACAGGGACCCAATAGACCCTTGCACTGGCATAACTTTATGCTTAGCATAGGGCATTAGTGGTGCTGAGTCCCACCAAGGCAGGAGCATCACAGCCACACGCCGGCAGAGCAATGGCAAAAACCATGACACCACTGTAGAAGTGGGTATTCCAGGGGGCATTGTGGCATTGAGGCAGCTTCCAAAGGGTTTTCAGTGTGGGACCCCCCCCCCCACACACACACACCAGATGCAAAACTGCACCAGCAAAAATGGCACTGAAGTCCATTGGCAGCCATGAACTTCAAATTCATCCCCTCCACTACTGTGGCCCACACCCAAGGGACCTCAAGCAACTAAGTACGCATCCAGTCAGCATATTTCCCCATTCCTGCTGCATCCCTCTTCAAGATCCAATCATGCCCCATCCTACCCCACAAATGGTTTTAGGAAACTGCCACAGAATTCTATAGGTAGGGCATGCAGCACAGAACAGAATGCTGTTTGATGGCTTCCTGAAAAGCGGACTTGGAGAAAACACATACATAATCTGATGGCGGACACAACACAGATAGGGCACTAGCAATGTTAGGCAAGCACACAGGGAGAGCATAGTCCACAAATAGTGGCCAACCTCATCCAGATTTTGGCCTGCGCAAGTACACCAGGCCCAAGGGGCAGATGCATGTGAACAAGTAAGCAGAATTTCCAGTTTCCTAACCCCATACCACTGGAAACAGCCATGGGACACATACCCTTCTTCTGCAAGGTAAGTTGGCTGACCTGCCAATCACACCTGTGCACTGCATGGCTATGGCTGGAGGAATAACAGCCATTCCTCTTGCCTTACACTCTCGCTCATCTGTGTCCATGGCTGTAGTCTTGCCAGTATGATGCCCCCACCCATGTTGTGTCCACTGGGTCTTGTTGCTTCGCTAGTACCCTCCTGCCACTCCCTGCATGGGTTCCCAGCAAACACCACATATCAGATGACACAATGACACAACTACCGCAGAAGCACTGAGGTGCACTTGAGATGCTATCTTCCCTTCCTGAACCCAGCAGCCATGAGAGTGAGCAGCAGGCCCCCAAATGCATATGGATGCTACACACAGGGCAGTTAAGTATGTCAGGAATCTGTTTGAGGCTGATGTCAGGGAAGGGGGGGGCACTGAGATGTCTATGGATTAGGCTGCCTGCCCAGCCGGGTGGAAACACCATCACCCCTAGCCAAAACTCTGCAATGGCTGGCAGGCACCACCAACCTATGTGCCGGGTGACTCTACATGATGGCCACACTCTTTTCTGCCCAGAAGCAGTATGCCCTGAAGGACTAAAAAAATAACCAATATTTTAATCTGCATCTCAAAAATAATGTCTAAAAGAGATACGGAACAGGAAAATTGTAAAAGGGCTGGAGCATGTTCCATAAAATAGAAAGGCTAATGAATTGTGGGGAGGGTAATTTAGGCAGTCTGCCTCTGATGCAAATATTAGGGGGGGAGCTACTAACTACAATCTCTGCTCACAGGATTCTAGCCGGGTATAACAAGATATTCTTAAATTCCAGATGTTACAAAGACATGAACTGACTGCTGACCACCCATCAGGCTTCTATCCTTTTATTTCCCTCATGCTGCTGCCTTACAGATTCTTTCGTATCAGGTACCGATTTCAGTTACAACACAGAGTTTTCCAGTGGCTGAAACACCTTCCGTGTTCCACAAGGAACCCACAGCCATATCAGCATATCAAGAACTATAAATCAGTACTGTTTCAAACTAAAACCTTGTCTACACATCAAGCAGAATGAGGTGACAGAATGTATCGCTTTGTACTGTGGATGAAATTAGATTTTTTAAACTGCTCCATGTATAATACTCACTGCAAATACAAATTAACATACCGGAGGGAAAGATTCCAGCCTCCGCACACTGGGCTAGTTTTCCACTTACAGGGAATTATTAATGAAGAAGAGCCAGGATGTGTCACAGAACTAGCACAAAGCTAACATAAAATGCTAATTTTCCCAATGAAGAGGATGGATTTCTTTGGCTATGTGTGAGAGGCAAAAAGAGATAACCCAAGGGATACAACAGTGGATTACGGAATTATAAAACATGAGGAAAGTTACAATAAAGAGTTTTCCAAACCACAAGAACTCTGAGTTTCTTGGCTGAGCATTAAAAAAAGACTTAATTATTGCATAGACAGATTAAAAAAAAAAGCGCCTGCCAAGAAAAGAAAGACTGAAGCACAAGTTGCTTATACTATATCTTTACATTGCTTGCTCAATGCCTAGCTTAAAAAAAAAAGCCGTTACTGGAATTATTCTACTTTGTTCAAGTTGCATCAGAAAATTCCCCATGCACTCATCCAGCAGATGGTTAGTATATATCTTTGTGAGTAAAATTAATTAGTTTGTCTATACAGCTTAACAGGCTGTCAAGGAGATAGCACGCTACAAGTTATTTCAGCAGACAAATGTCAAAGGAAATCTTCTGCATAGATTGTTCACCGTTTTCAACGCTATTATTTATTAATATCACTGCCAATGCCTGTGGTCACCAGAGACTGCTATTTAGTTAATACACTGCATTAATAATACATGGAGGCAAAGTCAGGGGGGGGGAGGCAGTCCTGGGTATCTAGCACATGTAAGAACACTGCACAAGGGTTCCCATCAGGGTTCTGTCTAGTGGGGCTTTCTCAATTATGCACAAGTGAGGACCTGTAACACCCACAGAGGGCTTTCTCTCCCTCTTCATGTTCTGCCCTTTACTAATGGCAATGCTGCTGTGACTGCTTCAGTTCCTGCCCCCACCAACAGCAACAATGTCAGGCTCACTGCCCCCCCCCCAACAGCAATGCCTCCAAGACTAGTGGGTCTCCTGTGACTCCTTGCCACTCTCCCACCAAGAACAGCGATGCTGCCTGGTCATTGCTACCAACACAGCCAGACCAGGTGTACCTCTTAGCCTTGCTGCCAGGTCTGCAGCGGTTTCTGTCCCCATCTCCACTACTGTCACTGGAGTGCCACACTTCCCAGCTTTCAACTCACCCACCAATGAAGCCCTAACAAGACCACCTCCCAGCCTTGCCACCAGGACTATTGAACCTTTTCTCCACCCATTTTCCAGCTCTCAGCGATGCCAATCAATGCCAATGCAGCTGGGTCAAGTGTGCATCCCCCACCTCGTCACCGTCTCTCTCTCCCATTGCCACTTCCACCTACAAAGGCCACCATAAATCCCAGCTATGCCCCGCCATTGACAACACATGGAGGAAGTGGTATGTGCATTGCCTGAACATGTGCATGCACAGGCAATGATGTTTTTTAAAAAATGGGAGAAATTTAAACCCTCAATGTATTTTTTGCTTTTCAGATTTTCTGCACATCTGGAGAGTCCCCCAATTTTACAGAAAAATCTTTACAGTGTAGGTGAAGTCCTGATCTGTAGATTTAGGAATCATATGGGAGCCACATGTCATTATTAGATATATAGATAGCAGTCGTCCTTCAAAATTATCTGGGCAAATAGTAATTCAAAAGAGAAGTCCAGTGGCACCTTACAGTCATTTATTCCTGTAGGAGCTTTTGTGAATTAGAGCTCACTTCCTCAGACACAGTGTGAAGAAGAAAAAATAACTTCCCTCATTATTACAGGAAATTACAGAAGAGGAGGGAGAAAGGGGAAGGAGCTGAGCAGACAGAGGCCTAGTATAATAAATCAAGTGATATTGTCTGTGGACTATTAATACTTATCTATAATTCCCCCAAAAGTTATTGCTATATTACAATATGTCAAAACAGACTCACAGTTCACTGCTTACACATGGTAACAGGTCTCCACCCCCAATGCAAGTAGCTTATTTGAAACAGTGTTCAGTCTGTAACAACCAGCCTTTGGAGGCAGCCCTGTAAATTCTTTCGCTACTGTGTTTTTAGAAAGCCAATGTTAGAACATGAAATAGGAACAAGGAGACCTGAGTTCAAATTCTCATTCATTGTTGAACTCGTGGGGTAGTCTGGTAACTATACAAAGCTTAACCAAACCCACAAGGCTATTCTGAAGGTAAAATGAAGGAAGAACCATGAACTTGGAGGAAGAATGAATAAAAGCATTTTACTAGTTTTTTTCTAGTTTTAAAAATGTATTGGAAATGATTCTGTTTTAATATAGTAAGGTAATCATTTTTTTAGTAAGTGTTATTGTTTATAGTACAGGCTTATACCTACACAAATCCAGATAATTCCCCTATATTGACCCCAAATTTCAGTTATTTTAGTAGTATTAGTTTTTATACCCCACTTTTCACTATCTGAAGAAGTCTTATACTGGCTTACAATCGCTTTTCCTTCCTCTCCCCACAACAGACATCCTGTGAAGCAAGTGGGGCTGAGCGAGTTATGAAAAGAACTGCGACTAGCCCAAGTTCAACCAGCCGGCTGCATGTGAAAGAATGGGGAATTAAACCCGATTCTCTGGATTAAGTTCACTGCTCTTAACCACTTTTGACTGTAAGGAAAATGTAAAATGTAGTCAGGCCTTCAGTATAAGTGTCATATGTTCTTGTGTTCAGGATCTCCTGCAGGCATGATTTTTTTTTAAATGTAAACCCTTCTCTGGAGGTTTGGCTCAAGAAAAGGAGCTCTAATGATTCACGTTACAGTAGATGCCAGGAGGCAGGGCAGGTACATTTTCTACAGCATGTCACACAAAAATCCACCCATAAACATAGGCAATAAAGCTTTTAAATCCACATTAAAATATGCAGTGATATCATTAGATGGTTACAGACATTCACTCCAAAGCAAGATCAGCTCAAGACTCTGCTTCCTCTACACTGATTACTATCCCTTGAAAGTCTGCTCAAGTGATTATAAAGTCCTATCTTCTCATCAAATATATCTCAATGGTTTACAGGAATTTAAATCTAAAGGACAGAAGCAGTAATGAATCTCTGTGTTGAGATATCCGTTCAGAAGCCTTTTAATCCTGCTGCTAGCAGAAAATTGCTACCAGGGTAGTCTGTTAACTGTACAGAGACAGATTATTCAGTGCCCACTTAAATGTGTAAAAAGAAGTTGAACTCAAAAAACAGCAAGTATAGACAACAGCTATCCATGTTACTTTTGTGAATACAAAACAATTAATGGACTTTTAAAATTATATTGTTGTTTTTTTTTCCTCTGTGAAGACTCAGCTGACTTATGTTAACCTTGTAAGGTTTTCAACCAAAGAGATGTTCAGAGGTTGTCACTGCCTGTCCATGCATGTCAACTAGTCACGCTCTACCCCCAAACTCCAAATCACAAATGAACTGAGCTAACCTAAGGTGAGCAGTGATATTCAGAATCCATGTTCTTTTTTCTATTTCTTGTATACTCTTTTGGAACTCTCAGTTGATTTGTATACACTCTATGATGAAACAAATGATATATGACAGGAAAATATATCTCTCAGGCAACATCAAGGACAAAATAATTGATCTGGTAACTCTTGTTGAAAAGAAAAAGGAGGGAAGGAATGATGAAGGTGGGGGAAGTAATTATAGGCATTCAATCAAGTGCCCTGTCTATGGTATATATTGCTGAAATCTTCAAGCTGCTTATTCTAGAGCAAGCCACTGACTTTAATAAGTCTTACAAAATCTACTCTGTATTAAATGCATGGTGAACAGCAGAACTTTTTTACTTTATGTATGTATGCATCACAATAATTTAATAAAGAATTTTTAAATAGCAAGCCCCTCACATTTATAATACTTCCACATGAGCTAGGTTCAATAATACCCTAAAGATTCTGAGAAGCTTGAGCAGAACTGGCCCATGAAGGTTCATCCTGATACTATTAAGGACATCTAGTTTGAAAGTAAAGGTAATTATATACAGAGTATTCTACTGAATCAATGAATTTACTAAAGTTTATCAAAAGTTTACTAAAGTTTATCAAAAACATATTTTGATAAAATATTGATATTATATTTGATATTTATGGAAGAGATTCAGAATAAAAGCAGCTGCAGGCATAGCAATTACAGCATTAAATAGAAGCACTAACAATATTCTGAACCAAAAAAGATTGAGGAACAGATGACGTATTACAGTGGTCCCCAACCTTTTTATCACCGGGGACCGGTCAACGCTTGACAATTTTACTGAGGCTGGGGTGGGGGGTAGTCTTTTGCCGAGGGACATCACTGCTGCCTGAGCCCCTGCTCCACTTGCTTTCCTGCCAACGCCCCTGACTTCCCGCCGCCTGCTGGGGAGTGCTGCCATCAACAGCTGCGCAGTGCCACACCGAGGGGGAGCCCCAGCCATGGTGGCCACTGGAGAGCACCAAAGGTGAGCCGCAGCCCAGTACCGACTGATCCCGGACCGGTACCGGTCCCCAGACCGGAGGTTAGGGACCACTGACGTATTACAAAATATGCTACAAAGATATGCTACAAACAATTCTGCTTTAATGAATACCTAAGACATGCAAAACAGTTAAAAACAAAAAACACCATATATACAAATGAAAATAATATATATCAAATATTTCAACTGAACTGTATTCTTTATTGGTCTCTGAAAGATGGCCTTATTCCTTAAAAGTGCCTGTCCATGTATAATAAATTATGAAGAATATAAATACTATATATGGTCTGGCCAAGCATGTTCAAAAACTCTTTATAGGTCCTGTTTTGACAAACCAATATAAACTATTTGTATGATCATTACACTGCCATCTATTGATAGCAGTTGAAAAATGGTGTCAAATGGAAAATTTCAAGTGCCATTTAAGACAATGCAGTAGAATTAATGGTTGCCTACAAGCACTAGATTTGCAGGAACATGTCCAAAGTGCCACAGATCCATAAAAGCCCGTATCCAAGTTTATTCAATGTAATTAACCATCAAACTATAAAATTTCCATGTTAGATGTCGGATATTCCTTCCTGCATCTCACCACTCCACTCAGCAAAGTTTTATACGTCACCTTTTCTTTTGGCTCAAGTTTGAAACCTTCTTCCAGTCTACGTTAAGGTGACCAGATTGTCCCACTTTTGGAGAGACATCTGGGGGTACCTGGCAAATTGTACTTATGTTGAAATTAAAAAATATATATTACAATACTATTTTTGCATTCTATGCGTTCTATGAAACTTTTTGTTGCTCCATATAGACTAAATTTTTAATCAAGAACCCCACCCCCCGGTCAATGGTGTCCCGCTTTACCAATGTTAAAATCTGGTCACCTTAAGTACACTTCTTCCAACCTAACTGGTACTTCTGTTGGAAAAAAGGGCTACTCTATGAAGCTGCCTTATACTGAATCAAACCATCAGTCCATCAATGTAAATGCTGTCTATGTAGACTGGCTGCGGTTCTTCAGAGTATCAGGTACAGGTTCTTCTCATCAACGTTTATCTGACCCATTTAACAGGAGATACTGGGGATTTAGATTTCTGCATGCCAAGCAGATACTCTACCACTGACCCTCAGCCCCTCCCCACGTCAAAATGGAGGACAAGTCCTTAAGCTGAAGGAAAGCTACTTGGAGGATGATTGGGGATTCATTCCAGTATAGCTGATACATAAACCAAGCATACGTCTTTTGCAGATTTGGTCCTGCAAAAGCAAACCTAAATAGTACTTCTATTTGCCTTGCTGAATCGATGCACTGAAACAAGTACATATAGCAATGCAGTAGATGGCACTAAGGAACAAGTAATGAATTAATGTCCTAATATGACACTAAAAGTAGCAATAGTCATTCAAAAAGGATTAGTCATGCAAATAATGTGTATTTGTGTATGTGCATAAGGTTTTTACCATTTAAAGTTTATTATTTTTCTTCTTGTTGTTGTTATTTAGTTTGTGACATCAAATTTCACTGAACCCCAACCAGAAGGAATAATTATCCAAAGTACAACAGATTTCAGACTGTATTTAGTGAATTAGGGGAATTTAAATTATTTAAAATATTTATCTAGAACTGAAGAACGTTTCCTCAAAATACATGGGGTGGGGGGAACTAGGAAGCATTTTAGCAGCAAGGAAGGAGGTAGGCAGAACATTAACATTTGCTACAATTGTTTCATTCCTACTCCCCATGGTTTTAATCTTCATGTAGCATGTCCCTTCTCCTTAGCCTTTGGGTTCAGACAAATAATTGCAATCAAGTTAAAACAATTCCTCTTCAAAATAAGCCATATTAGTCTATTATTATACATGACAAACCATGGTCTGAAGTGCAGTTTGCCAGTTCACTTGTAACAGAAAATAATGGTGTGAATCAAGCCATCAGTAATGAACTGAACTGAAGTACAAGAGGGGAGGGGAGATTGCACAAACTCCAGTCATATTAAACATGTTTTGGCATTCCATGCAAATGGGTCAAAGAAACGAAGTAGAGAGCACAGACTTTTGATGCCCGGGATGAAATTAAGGTCAGTTTTTTTACTAGTCCATAATTTTGCCGGGCTAGAATGATTCTATATTGATAGCACCTATATTTTGTGAATATCAGCGTTTCAGATACACCTCTAAATAATGAGATACTACTTAACACACACACAATATCTACAAATTTACTAGATTAAAGGGCAGTATTTCCCATGACTTTAAAAATATTAAATGTAATGTCCCTATTGTGATATAAATATATATACAGTGATATGTTAGAGCACTTCTAAATCTTTAAATGATTATGCTTTCCAAGCAGAAGTCCAGAAAATAATTCCTTGATTAGATAGGTGTGCAGGAATGAAATTATTTTACTTGTGCTCTGTGTGTTAAAAATAAAATTTAATGTATTGGACTTTTATAGTACTTTTCTAAATATTCCTTCCATTATTCAAATTAGATAAGGGATTTAAAAAGTCTCCATGTTCTTTAGTAATGAATATGACTCCCAAAAGTGCTGATGGGAGATTTAGGCTGATGAGCTGATGAGCATACGATAATGCCTTAAGGGTAAAGTAGTTCTACACTCAAGACAAATATAGGACCTAATATTAGAAGAAGAAGAGGAAGAAGAGTTGGTTCTTATATGCCGCTTTTCCCTACCCGAAAGAGGCTCAAAGCGGCTTACAGTCGCCTTCCCATTCTTCTCCCCACAACAGACACCCTGTGAGATGGGTGAGGCTGAGAGAGCCCTGATATCACTGCCCGGTCAGAACAGTTTTATCAGTGCCGTGGTGAGCTCAAGGTCACCCAGCTGGCTGCATGTGGGAGAGTGCAGAATCGAACCTGGCATGCCAGATTAGAAGTCCGCACTCCTAACCACTACACCAAACTGGCTCTTACTTTGGCATAACTCAAAGCACAAAAAACTATAGAATGCAACTGCAAGCAGTTTGTGCAAGACCTGCAGGAGAAAGAAGCAAGTTTGCTTTCTTGCCATATTGGTTGCAGTGGACTTTGCACCAAACAGTTAATAACTGAGTCCCCATATACATTTTTTTAAAATATTCTCAGGTGTGACCTCCATATCACACTGGGTGTAAGAATGCCTCCTTTGTAAGAACAAAGAGAGCAGAGAGTCTTCTTGGGTAAGAAAAACAAAGTTCAGGATGGTTATTATCGGAAAGCAAGATATAATAATCATAAAGCTGCTGGTATCACAATCACAATGCATTCAGAAAAATCTATGATATAGCAGTTTTTAGGATACTATGTATAATTCTGGTTGCTAGACTCTAAAAGGATATCAAAGAGACAGAAAAGGTCCAGAAAAGGAAAATCAGAATGATCAAGGGATACAAGGAAGTTTAGAAAATTAGGATTATTAAAAGATGATATCATTGAGTTTTATACAGTCAAGAACAAAAGAACATAAGAAGATCATTATTGGATCAGACCAGTGGTCCATCAAGTCAACCAACTTGTCAACACTGTGGACAACCAGTTCCTTTAGAGCAGTGGTCCCCAACCTTTTTATCACCGGGGACCACTCAACGCCGGGGATCACTCACCGGGGACCACTCAACGCCTTTTACTGAGGCCCGGTGGGGGGGTAGTTCTCTACTCTCAACCACTGCCCTAGCGCTCTCTGATCGCTATGGCAATGTTTAAACATCCCTTTAAAATAAGATACAGACACGCCACAACAATGAAGTGTTGTAAAGGGCTGGGGGGGATGAAGTAAAGGGCCAGGGGGGAGAAGGTATCCTTCGGGGCCCACATCCAATTAGTCGAAGGACCACATGTGGTCCGCAGCCCACAGGTTGGGGATCGCTACTTTAGAGTAGTGGTCCCCAACCTTTTTGAGGCTGGGGACCGGTGGCAGAAAGCAGGGCGATTGCCCGCCCGTGCATACCGCACATGCGCGGCCGTGCCCCGTGCATTGCGCATGTGCGTGGCCGAAAGTAATATGCGTGGCCGAAAACGTGCATGCGCAAAAGTGCCATGCATGCGCCTTTTTGGCAGCACATGCGCAATGCGCGGGCGCGGCCCTGCTTCCTTCTCCCCCCCTCCCACAGTAAGAAGCTTGCCGGGCTGCAAGCTTGCAGCTTGGTCAGTTTCTTACTGCGGGGGGGCGGGGAGAGGGAGCCGCGACCCAGTGCCAGGGCCTTCGCGGCCTGGCACCGGGCCACGGCCTGGTGTTTGGGGACCACCACTTTAGAGGATCAACAACAGGGTTTACAGACCTAGGCCTTTCCCTTTTGCATCCTGGTATTAGGATTCAGAGGTTGAATGCCTCTGAACATAGAGGTTCTCTTTAATCAGCATGACTAGCAGGCCACTTTTAGACCTATCCTCCATAAATCTAGCTCATCCCCCTTTAAAGCTGTCTATGCCTGTGGCCATCTCTTTATCCTCTGGCAGCAAATTCCACATTTTAATCACTTACTATGTAAAGAAGCATTTTATTTTGTCTGTCCTTTTTCGTGTGTGAGAATTTCTTAGTTTTCTAATTTCTAATTTCTTAGTTTTCTAATTTCTTAGTTTTTCTAAAAGAAAAAGACAGAAAGATAAGAGTACAGTAATATTGACCTCCATTGGTTATAGTTAGCCCTAATTCAATTAATACATTTGTATCTATGTATATAGACTATATCTATGTATATAGTCCATGTAGTGATGTCATAGGTCTTTTTAGCTTTGCCATTTTAGATCATTCTAGTTTATCCAGCCATTCCATTAATTTTGGTGAATCCTGTTGTTTCCAGTTCTTAGCTATAATTATTCTTTCTGCTGTAGTTGCATGAAAAAAAATTCTTCAGCCTTCCGAGGTATTAACTGGCATTACATGTAGTCAGGATACATTAACAGGATACATTAACTCCCCTGAGCCTCCGGGGAGGGCGGTATATAAGTATGATAAATAAAATAAAATAAAATAAAAAAACTAGCATGTAGTCAGGATACATCAGAAATTTAATATTTAACATCTTTTCTAAAGTAGTATGAATTTTTATCCAAAATTTCATATTTATATAACCACCACATATAATAAAATAGCTTACAAATTTGCTCTTGTAAATAAAGTTTAGCATGGAATTTCACCTTAAACCTAGCTGTGATCTGAAAGTATCCAAGTCTATTCCCTCTTTATTGAGTGACTCATAGGTTTTAAACTTTCCCATTGCCATCAGCAGGTCTTTATATTTTTAAAGAATCTATTTTTTTCCTGTTGTGCTTTGTCATAATAGGCTTCAATTGGAGATTTCAACCAACACGAATTTCCCATTATTCTCTGTTTATATTTATTTCAAATGTTTATTAACATAAGGGCCCAAGGATTTACGTCCGGGTTTGGGTTTTTTTGACCTTTTGTGTGGGCCATAAAAGATCATCTAACCCTCAATTCTCAAATAATAGGCTTCTTGAAGTTGACTCAGTGATGCAATCTGTTAGCCCTGATAACACAGTCATATGTAAGTAAATTTTAAAATATGGAATGCTTTGCTTCGTATCATCCTGAAGGACATTTAAAGTTACTCTTGGTCTTCCGTTGTTCTATGTAAATTTATATTGCTTTGCCACTTATGTAAAATCTTATCCCTGATGTCCAAAGGAATCACCTGAAATAAGACGTTTAACTTGGGTAGAATGTTCATTTTTACAGTGGCCATTCGTGCAGACCAGGAAAAGTTCATTTTAGAGCACTTTTGTAAGTCTTGCTGTTTCTCTTCCACAATTCTCTGAAGGCTCAAGGGATGAGATACAGTGGATGAGCAATAGGGTTGTGAGTGTCCTGCATAGTGCAGGGAGTTGGACTAGATGAGCCATGATATCCCTTCCAACTCTATTTTTTTGTGATTTCTGTGAATGGGATATAATTATCAAATACATTTCAAAAGTCTTTGTCTAACAAAAGCAAAAGTAACATCCCAGCTCATGGTAGTTCACTTTCTTCAAGGTTGATCTCCAAGATAAACAAGTCACAAATGGCAAGTTTAAATCCTATTCATAAAAACCAATTTGTTAAACTGGTTTGCTGCTAACTCAGAAAGAGTTCATAGCCTTTTACTGGGCTGATCTTTTTAGAAGGAAAAAGTGCAGAGGGAGGGGAAGAAAGTTAAACAGCATCTCCCAGACACTTACCCTTCCCAGAGTTCTTTGAGTGAACATCTTTCATTGCTGAATAGAGCTAAACAGACTTCAAAGGTAGACAGAGCAGAGGTAGAAAAAAATTGAAAATTTCCTAGTTGACATTGCAGTGGCCTGAGCACCAGGAGGCCATGAAGATCTGAGACTAAACTCTTTCTGGTCAGAGTAGGTACGAGAGGATTTTTGCACACATCCTCTGGTCCTGCCATTTAATGGTATAGAACAGCCAACACCCAGTCAGAGAGGAAACAAAAGCTGTCCTAACGCGCCGCCATCTTAGCCAGCCCCCCCTTCATTTTGCCTGTCCTGAATCTAGTGAACATCAGCTTTGTTAGATGTCCTTGAGATGGGAGAGGGAGAAAATATTACTTTTGTCATCAACTCTTCATAATTTTATAAGCCTCTATCATAGCCACCTTTGTTGGCTCTTAGATAAACTGAAAACTTCCATACTCTTCAGCCTTTTATCATAAGCAAGGTGTTCCAACCCCTTAATAATTTTGATTACCCTCTTGTGTGCTTTTTCCAGCTTTGCTGTCCTTTACTAATACATGATGAAAATAACTGCACACGTTATTCTAAATGAGGCCGAACCACAGATCTATAAAGACGCATTATAATATTGGCTGTTTTATTTTCAGTACTTTTATAATAAGAACTAGAAATCAAGCCCGCTGCAGGGTAAATGCAGCGGGCGCTAGCGGGCCTGGTGAGTTGTGTGGGGCGTCTCGGGTGTGTCGGGGCCCCGCACCCGCACCCGAGACTGGCGGTAGGGCATGCTGTGAGGCGGTGGCAGCTCCCCGCCCCCCCGCGGCTTGCCGGCTACCTCAGTCGAGTTGCGCTGGTCTTCTCCTCCCAGCATCTCCTGTGTCGCTGGGGCGGCAGGCGCCGGCTGCGCCGTGGGCAATGGCTCATCACGGACAGGGCCCGCCGCCATGGCCCTTAACAAATTATTTAATCCGCGGAGTGGGTTAAAGATAATAACTTAATTTTTAGAGGCTACCCTTCCCAGTTGGCTCAGGGCGGGTCACAGCAGAATAAAATAAATGATAATCACTAACAGAGAGTGCCTTTTTCACTGCTGCAGCATCCTGGATTGATACTTTCATTATCTACTATAACTCTAGATCCCTTTCCATTTCAGTATCAGCAAGTTCAGACTCTATTAACCTATACTTGAAATTGAGTTTTCTTTGACCCAATGCACATCACTTTACGCTTTCCAACGCTGCACGTCTGCCACAATGTTGCCCACTCAGTTTGTAGAGATCCCCTTGAAACTTTTCACAGTAATCCTTGGTTGTCACTGTCCTGAATTTCCCCGCCCCCTTCCTGTTAACTTGTATACTAAGATCATTATGAGAGAGGCTGAACTCAAAGTTTCAAATATTAAGATTGGAGAAAGGAATATAAATAATTGTCAGTATGTTGATAGCACTACCATCCTATCAGAAATTAAGGAAGGCCTAGAATAGCTGATTACAAAAAAATCAGTTAAGAAAGCAAGAAGCTTGGTCTTTTCTTAAACATTAAAAAGACAAAAATAATAACCATTGCAAAAAACAGATAAGTCATAATAGCAATTGATGGTGAAGGGATCAAATACATTCAAGAATTAATTTTTCTTGGATCACAAATGGAGTGGTGGCTGCAGTATTTAAATTAAATGTCAAATTGTTCTGGTTCGCTCAGCAATGATAAGCTTGAACTGAGCATGGAAAAGCAAGGACATAATCAGTTAGAGCGGTTCGTCAGTGGAACAGACTTCCTCAGGAGATGGTGGGTTCTCCTTCTTTGGAAGTTTTTAAGCAGAGGCTAGATAGTCATCTGACAGAAATGCTGATTTTATTAACTTAGGCAGTTTGTGGGGAAGGGTTATGCCAGTGTTCGTGTCTTGCGTACCAAGGGAATTGCTGATTGCCACTGTGGGATAGTTGGTGAATTTCCTCCAGGCCAGACTGAATTCTGGAGATTATTGGTGGTGGTGGGGACTACTTGGGCATGAAATTGGTGTCACTGTGGGTGGGCAGGTCATTATGAGTTCCTGCATTGTGTCCTTGGAGGTCCCTTCCAACTCTATGATTCTAAGCCTGACTAACAAATGTAGATTAGTTTGATCTATCATATTTCCAATAGACACTTAATGGCTGTGAAAAGTTGGCTGATGAAGAGATCGGATGTGAGGAGAGTTGATTCATTTGAACTCTGGTGCTAGAGAAGGCTTCTGCATATTCTATAGACAGCAAAATTTACAAACAAGGAAATACTATAGCAGTGGTCCCCAATCTTTTTATCACCGGGGACCACTCAACGCTTGACAATTTTACTGAGGCCCACTGCCCTAACGCTCTCTGACTCTGTTCGCTATGGTAATGTTTAAACATCCCTTCAAAATAAGATACAGACACGCCACAACAATGAACATAAGGAACATTTTATTTTCATGGAAATTTTAACTCATGACAATGACAAATCAATGGGAACCCTGAGCTTGTTTCTCTGCAATGAGATAGTGCCATATGCGCATGCTGGATCGTGGATGAAGTAAAGGGCCGGAGGGGGGGGGGTGAGAAGGCGTCCTTTGCGGCCCACCTCCAGTTAGTCGACGGACCACATGTGGTCCACGGCCCACAGGTTAGGGATCACTATACTATAGCACATAAAGGCTGATATATCACAGGCAGGCAGCTCCAGCTCACTTACTTTGGCCATATTATGTGATCCAACTCAATGGAGAGAGCAATTATGCTGGGCCTGGTCAGTGATAAAAGGAAATCAGGCTGACAAAGAATGCGATAGCTAGATACAATCAAAATGGACACTGGTCAGAGCATTATGCAACTAAGAGAAGCAGTGCAAGATCAAAAAATGTAGAAACAGTTGAACCATAGGATTGCCAGGAGATGGACATGACTGAATGGCTAATATCATCATCATCACCCTGAATACATTATATGTGATCTGCAAACTACTACTCACTTATCTCATGACTGCTAAACGTTTACTTAGGAGTCTTTGGTGAGATCCTTTGATGAACTTTTATATAATATCTACATGCTTGGTCACTTTCTCAAAGAACTGGCATCTCAAGTAGAAGGAAATTTGACCTGATTGAACAAGAACTTCATTGCTGACGAAATCTGAGGCGACATTTTCTCTAATCCAATCCAGGAAAGGAGCTTTGCCTCTTGATACTGAAATCTATTTGACTGCTCTTTATTCCCCAAATTTCAAAGTTACTATGTTAATAGAGAGGGGTTTTGTTCTTAGTTCAATACTCAGGTTTACTCTGGCAGCATGGGAGGTGTAGCAACACCGCTCTACACCATCAAGTGTGGTCCATATGTGGAGAGAACTCACACTGTAATCAATCCTTCCAAAAGGGGGAGGGAAGACAATGTAATGGGGAAAAGGTATAGAATGGATCCCACTTGCACAGCCCAGGTCTTTTTACTTACCTACCAACACAGGAAGGAAAAACAGCCCTAACCATCTGAATAAGAAGAACAACTATCATAAGGAATGTAACTGTTGTTATCTGGAGGAGTAAAGATTTCGAAAGATTATAGAGAAAGTGGTTACTAGCAAGCAACATGGAATAAACTAGCATGTTGAAAAAATCCTAACGTGGAACATGTACTGTACTAGATTACATGTTTTAAATACTTATGAATATCTATATTGTTTTTTAGTATGAATTATTTTAATATATTGTAATTGACACTGAGCCACCAGGAAGGGTGGGAAATAAGAATAATGATTATTGTTATATTATTACTAAACCTGAATTACTGAAATTAGTCAAAATCCTTTGTAAATTAACAGAATTAACATTACAGAGTATTTTCAATAATGGAAAAGAATTATTTAGCAAGGTATTGTCTGTCAAAAATATGCTCTGTAAAAGATTTCAGTCATTGATTTGTCTGGGTTTGCTGTATGAATGAAGGAACAGAATTTGCTCACAAATGTTAACTGGAGACATCACTTTCCTTCCTTAATGGTCAAATTATTGATTGTTTCCTGAACTCATTCAAGGTATTCCAATATGATCCCTTTAACACTAAAAGTGCAGCATATATCCAACCTCAATTCTAGTAACAGAATCCAATCTAGACAAACTAACAAGTGCCTTAAGCAAGTAAGATTACAAGGTGGTTAGGTAATACTGTTAGTGTACACATTAGGAGAATTAAAAAAAAACATGACTTAAATGTGCTTTTTAAAATCTCCACAGTTGAGAAATTTAGGGGCCTGTAAAATGTTGCTATTAAGTAAGCTGTTCATACTAATGTCTTGGTTTATTAGCTAAGTTAAGGATAGAGTCCTGTTTTATAGATGAACTAGCAGTAGAGCCCGCTGTCAAAAAAATACAGCAGGCCCTAGGGGAGGGTTTGCTTCCCCTCCCGCCCATGTAGCAAAATGTTCCCTAGGCCCCGGGGCTTGGGGAGCGTTTTAAAAGCAGCGTGGATGCTTTAAAACGCTGCCCAAGCCCCGGGGAAGGCGCCCCGCGGCTCCGGGAGCCGCAGAGCGCCTTCCCCGGGGCTTGGGCGGCGTTTTAAAGGCGGCGTGGATGTTTTAAAACAGTCCCCAAGTCCCGGGGAAGGTCTGCGGAGCCATTGTCGGGGCAGGGGCCAGGGAGCCTACCTTCGCTCTTGGCGGCCAGCAAAGTAATGGCCGCTGGAGCGAAGGGAAGCTCTGGTGGGGGGTGGGGCGGGTTGGTTTTTGGCCGGGCAAGCAGCCAATCAGCAGCTGCGCTGTGCGCGGCTGCTGATTGGCAGCTTGGAGGTGGACTGACCAGCGGAGGGGCTAATCGGGAGGTGCTTTGGTCAGTCCAGGGGAAGGGGCCTATCGGCACCCTTCCTCATCCCGGACAGGGCCCGCCTTCGGGGCCCTTACTCTTTTATTTAGTCCGTGGCGCCGTGGGGCTGTGTTTAAAAATGTTGACTAAGACTTGAAGACATTGATCCAAAGTATGCTGATTTCATACTAACAAGAGATTTTCAGAACTTCCTATTAAGAGTTTGAATTATTTTATAGACCTATAAAGCAATGTGATAAGTTCTTAAATTTCTACTGTAAATCTATCTAGCATCTAAATAGGCATCTAGCTAGCATAATAAGCATCTTTGAATGAAATCCTGTTATCACTAGAAACACAGAGGACAGTGATACCTTTTAACATATGGATGTGGGAAGAAGTTAAGGAAGGGAGCATGGGTAGAACAGAGAAAGTGAGAGAGAGAGAGATTTCTGGTTTTGCCCATCACCACAAAGAGGAAAATTTAAAAAGAAAGGGACACATGGGCATACCAACTTGTACCAGTCTATGTGAAGCTACAGGACAAGACCCTTCCAAACTCTGAAGATTTACCAGAGGAGCAGCATCACCAGCATCAGGCCAAGACCCTGTAAGCTTTGGCCATCTGCTATCTATCTTGACAGCTGTCAAAAGCTCTGTTCCTGCTCTGGCTCTTCAACCTTTGGCTTGTCTAACATTCCTTCTCTCGCTTGTCAACTCTTTGGCTCGGCTTCAACTCTGTTCCAGATTCCAGTTTGTGTGTTGCCTTTGTCCCATTCTCTCTGGTTTTGACTATGGCTCAGCTTGACTTTGCTGCCCACCCTGCATTCTTGTGAACTCTCTCCCAGTTCCCAACCTCCTCGACTGGACTCTGGACTTTGGGGAAAGCTCACTGCTCTGGCACAACCACCAGCCATGCAGGTGCAGCCCGGCAGGGCAGCACAATACCTATGTAAATGCCCACTCAGGAGCCCTCCCCTTCCTACCTCCTTAGGGTGCATCATTGGCCAATGGGGGGGGGGATCAACATGACCATATATGGTCATATTACCTGGTAAATGCTCAACAAATTTTTAAAATATATAAAAATTAATGAATTGCCTTCCATTCGAGAAACCATTCCAGGGCCATCAAGAAACCCTAGCATATTGCAGTAGATAATTTTAATACAAATGTGTTATATTTTATTCTTACTCGGTATATAAACTTTATCTTTTTGTGAATTTGTTACATGTCAGTGGCTTAGTTCAGAAATTTTGCACAACCATGGATTATTTTAATCACAGTTAATTCTTCACTCCAAGAGTTTGCTCAGATCTTATTTTGCCTCAACAATGTCAGTTCATTACTTTACCTCTGTAGCCTGGATTACAGAGGCTGCCAAGGAACAATCCAGAATGTCTGTGTTCATACACAACTGTGGTTAATAAACTTCAGATCACAGCATGATGAATCTAACTGACCATAGTTAGTGGCATGTAGTTGTTCATCTACTACAGTGGTTCTCAACCTTCCTAATGCCATGGCCTGCTAATACAGTTCCTCATGTTGTGGTGACCCCCAACCATAAAATTATGTTATTATGTGTTCTTTCACAGAAATTAAACTAAAACTGAACAATGGCATGAAGTTCCATTGTTTATGACTTTATATAAATAGGTTATAAATTGGTTATAAATTGGCAGATGCCTTCAGGAGGCAACAGTGATGGCGCCCTACCCCCCCCCCCAGCCAAGCTGCTCACCCTTCCACGACCCCCGTGAAAGGGTCGTTCGACCCCCAGGTTGAGAACCACTAATAAAGAACTAAAGAGACCTGCTAGATCAGACCAGTGGCCCATCTAGTACAGTATGCAGGGGGACCGACAAATACAGAAGTAAAGGCCTTCAGAACAAGGATTCAGAGGTTTACTGTCACTTTACACAGAGGTTCCCACTCTTCCATGAATCTGTCTAATCCCCTTTTACAGCCATCTGTGCTTTTAATTAAAATTGTGTACTGGGTGAAGTGAATTTTTTCCATTCCCTTTTACCAGAATGTGCTAGAATTAAGAGTCCCCTTTTGCCCTTAATTTATAGCTTTGCTGATTAAATTGGCACTATTTACCAACTAAAACTTATTTTGTTTAATCTACCAGCTAAAGTCTGCAAACCTTATATAGTCATCCTTTTCATGAAATACTGTTTATAGAGATAAGTATGTTCTTGTAAATTTGCTCCAAGTGAGCAACTGCAGTGCCTAAATATTTGCAACAACCACACAACTGGAGCCTTAATTCTCAAACTCTGTAATTAAATCTACCTTAATAAATTATTCAACTAATTTACCTATTAAGCAGATTAAAATTTCAAGATTTATTACGATCGGTATTAGGATTATGCTCAAACTAGGGGTTAAGCCCGCTTTAAAAGCAGGCTAGAAGCCAGCAGGACCTCCATAACAGCTGGCATCTAGGAAGCTGCTTGGGGAGGGGGATTGCGGTGTCCATCTCTGTTCTTTGAAGGGCATGGGGTGCAGTAGGGTCAGGACGGAGTGCATGACCAGTCTCCTGCCATGCATTCCAGAAGCAAGGAGAGGCACAGGCAGAGTGGGACTTCACCAGGCTGCCCCTGCCCCCTCCCCCAGCGGGGTGCTCAGGCCACACGTTGATGGCATCCGCAAGGAGTGGAGCGAGGGCAGTGGAGGTAGCATGGAGTGAAGCTAGTCAGCCTGCACTTATCCTGGCAGTGGCCCTGTCTATCTCCACAAGGGGCTGAGCAGCAGCAACAACACAGCCTCTAGTAAGAGTCAGCCCCCACTGGGCCTAGCTGAAGTCAGGAGTGAGTCAAGACAAGTGGGGGGGGGGGTGTCTTGCAGTGCATATAGTCAACAGGCACCAACCCCTGAAAGGGCAGGAACCGGAGTAAAATAGTGGTGCCAGTTGGGAAGATGGCCACCCAGGCTCTGCGGATGCCATTGGGTATGATCATGGGATGATAACGGCAGGCGCCTCATTCAAGGAGGCGCCATTGAGCTCTCCCACCCCTTCACTGGCACTGGAGTTTGGGAAGGGCAGGCAGGTGCCACAGCTAACACACGTGGGGGGTGGCAGTGGCATGGCTTCCACGGAAGAGGCAGGTGGGCTTCCTAGCCCCTGCTAGCATCGAGGAGGCGGACGTGGCCTCGGTGGTGCAGCAGCCCTCTGTTTGGCCCCGGGGGGGAGCGTCCTTCCTTCAAGCCAATCAGAGGGCCAGCATGTTGTGAGAAGTACCCTCTGCATTTCATTATATAGGATGTGCTTATAATATGCTAATGATTTTTTAAAAACAAACCTTATAAATTATATTTTTCTACAGTTCTGCATCTTTAATTGGCACTATAGTTATTCTATTAAAATACTTCAGAAGTCCAAACTATAATTTTATACAAGGTATTTTATGAGTATTTTAATAAGACATCATTACCAAAATCAGTTTGTGAAAATCACTTAATTTATCAGCATGTGTTTCACTTAAGTATCCTTAATTATTTGGATGCTCAGGATAATACTTTTCAGAACTATAGACTGATTTAATGCCACAATAACGATTTTCTGCTTTAATCCTTAATTACTTCACTGAACTTACATTTACTCAATAGTAATGATTAGATTTCACTGGCGATAGCTGTTTGTCGAAGATGAAACAGTACTTGCTGTATTCCTTAAGTAACAAGCATGGTTCACATCTTAGCTCAAAATGCAGTTTCACCATAGAGAGATACCAGTGAGGACCCAAAGTGACTTCCATAATTCTCCTCTCTTCCATTTTTTCCTCCCAACTATATGAGGTAGGTTATGCTGAAAGTGTATGACTGATCCAAAGTCTCCCAGAAAGCTTCCATGGCAGATTGAAGATTGAAACCTCGTCCTCCTGGATCCCAGTCTGACACTCTAGCTGCCTCACAACACTGGCTCTCTAAAGAAACAAAGGAAATCTGTTCTTCTCATTGATATAAATGCATTGTTCAAATGTTTTCTGCATTATTCTCTCTCTACTAGCATGAGTACAGTTCACACATGAAGTATTTGGGCCTCCTCATCCAGATCGTCTCTGAGGTTTAGAGGCTCTCAGAACGTAATTTGCATGGTACATGAAATGAGAGCTCAGTGGCAATCGACAATAAACAGTTGCACCTCCTGTTCCTATATTGCTGCCTCATGCTGCCTGCCCATGAATTTGTATTGAGCCCAGAGATATTCCTCTATGGTTATTGTGCTTGTATTCAATAGGACTGGGTCCAAGGGATTAGTAGAAACAACTCAGAAAGAAGCAAGGTTCCTCATCCTATCTTTCTTACATAAAAGATGAGCTGGTTAAGAATATTTGACTGTTGTGAAAAGTCCAAATTAGTTTGTATGCAAGTGACCAAGCTAAACCCTTAAATAACAGCCCTGCAAAGCAGCTTATAAAAGTTACATGTTTTCATTATGTTTTAGTAGCTTGCTTTTGCATGTATATTAATATTAATGATTGGGGGCACATCAGCAACCTATTCCACAAGAATCTAATTTTATAGATCAACTTAATTCCAGTTTACAAAATTTTCCCTGCCTGGTTAGGTGAAGATTATTCCTTTGTGCCAAAGGCATTAATTCAAGTAGCTGTATGCAAGATATGCCTGTTTGTTTGTTTATTTATTTATTACTCTCCCCGAAGGCTCAGGGCAGTTTACATGAAACAGGCACTCCGTTTGTAGTAATAATGCGGTGATAACAATAAACAATAAACAATAATATAGTAATAGCAATAAACAACACTATAGAACAGTGGAATACTGGGAAGAACATTAAATCAACTCATACTGAAGGCCCAGTGGGTTAGGAGGATCTTTAGTGATTGTCATAGGAGGCAGCTCGGGGGCCAATGGGAAGCGGTGGTTCAGGTCGACCTCAACCAAATGCCTGGCAGAAGAACTGCCTTTCACAGGCCCTGCAGAACTGTTTGAGTTCTGTTAGGGCCCTGATCTCATCTGGGAGCTCAGGTGGGGGCCAGGATGGAGAAAGCTCTGGCCCTGGTTGAGGTCAAGCGACCTTGAGGCCAGGGACCACCAGGAGGTTGGAGATATTCTGTACAATTGCTTCACTTCTGGGGTTTCTCAAAGCATGAAGAATGTTCTGGGGGTTGGGCTAAGCCTAAATTAGTGCTTCAGAAAAGTAAGCAGCTAATGGGCTTTTCACGGGTTTTTCACCCTTTGAAAGAAGAAAACACATTAAGTGACTTTTTGAAGTATATATTTAGCTTTATGGTGAACAAAAACCTACATATCTTTGTAATAGTCAGATAAAATTAAACGCCTAGTTTACTAACATTCACAAATTATGCAAAATACTCTTCATTAGGGTTATGATTAACACACACAGATTATTTTAGCATCTGTCAAAATAAATGATTGAGGCATATTATTGTGGAATTTCAGTTGCATTTGATGATTTAGTAATTGACAAACTCAATAGCTTACAGCAGGTCTTTTGCAACAATGTAACACATTCCGGGTAATTAGCAAAGGCTTAGATATTAAGCTTTCTTATTTAACAGCATATAACGTTATTATATTTAACATATTCCAAAATAAGTGAAGTAAATTGTTGAAATTTAGGTTAATTTGGTGTACTGGCTTGGACCCAACCTTTTTGACCAGGTGGTAACAGTGGAAACTGGGAGACCTTTTCCACACCTGAGTGTTCACTCTATACTTTTCTACACATTCTACACATTTCTACACATTTCTACACATTCTACAAAATATTTTATATTTTACATCTTTTGCTGTATTTAACTTTTACTACAATGATTGTTCCTTTCCTGAATCTCTTGGTTTCCCTTCTAATTCAGTTTCTGCACCTAAAATTTATCTTTCCTTCCTCCTTTCCCCCCAAACTACTAATCTCTGCAATTAACAATAGTTCCAACCTTTTTTGGCCATTGACCTCTAGAAATCTGGATAGTAGATCTTTCCACTCTGTATTTCTGCCTCTGAATGGACACTATTCTTCAAGAAAATATTCTCTTCTGAAAATATCACATCATGTAATTTGACCCCTGGCGACCTCCCCTTTTGGTTTGTTATCACTGAACTGGAAGTTATCTCCATGACTGTTTATGCACTGGGAAAGCTGCAGTTCTGGATATGGTGCCTAACAACTTGTTTAAGGTTAAGCTAGCATGATAGGCCATGATTCCAGCCCCAATTTTTTATGTGATCAATCTCTTTGGGAAAATGTTCCAAGTCAGATCCAGCAAACTTCCACCCTATTAATCTCCTTTCATCACTGGGAAAGTGATATACATTCTTATACCTCAAATTAGAGGAATAGATAACCTCTAATAACATTCTTAGGTGGGAACAAATTGGCTTCAGACCTCCAGATCAGTGGTCCCCAACCTTTTTATCACCGGGGACCTCTCAACGCCAGGGACCACTCACCGGAGACCACTCAACGCCTTTTACTGAGGCCCGGTGGGGGGGTAGTTTACTCCTCTACTCTCAACCACTGCCCTAACGCTCTCTGATTGCTATGGTAATGTTTAAACATCCCTTCAAAATAAGATACAGACACACCACAACAATGAAGTGTGTTGTAAAGGGCTGGGGGGGATGAAGTAAAGGGCCGGGGGGGGGGGGGAGAAGGCGTCCTTCCGGGCCCACCTCCAATTAGTCGAAGGACCACATGTGGTCCGCGGCCCACAGGTTGGGGATCGCTACTCCAGATCATTGTTTGATCTTAGCTCACTTAGTTGAAAAATGTACCCATAGGTTAACTGTGGCCAATTCTGCACAGGCGGTAAAGGCCAGGGTGGCATCTATATAGACCAGAGGCTAATCTCCTTGTTAATGTGAGACTGCTGCTAGGCCACCACCCTCCTGGGCCTGGTGCAGATCAGGCTCCAGAAGCCATGGGCTAAGGGAGGGGTGGATTCTTCTGCATTTCCTTCCAGCACTGTGGGGGCCAACATAGCCTGGCCTGCCTTCTACAGAGAACACAAAATATCCTGAACAGCTTTGCAGCACTTTATGGTGCTACAGGGCAGACCAGGGCATTTTTTGTTTAGTTTGCAAAAAGGTGGGATTGTGTGAAATGCAATCCCACCTTCTAGCAAACTAAAACACCCCCCACCATGTGGTGGAACTGTCCCGCCCCCACTGTGTTTCCCGGGGGAACACATTTCAGTGGGACACTGGGTGTTCCACTGAAATATGTCCCCTATTGGGACACATTATACACCAGCGGTAGCCCCGAGCAGCACCACTGGTGTGGAATCAGCCTTTATAGACCTTAAGATATCTTTTGACACCATATATATGAAGTAAGCTGTGGGGAAAACTGAAACATACCTCAATTGACAAAAGATTACTTTAGCTAATAAAAAATTGCTACTACTCTTGTGTGGCTCAAGCTCACTGGGGAGAAAAGGAAGAACTCACTGAGTGTTTTTGCCTTGATAGAGGAGTGCAGCAAGGTTGTCTATTAGCTCCTTTACTTTTCAACTTGTGATTGAATGACCCTGCAATCTCTCTTTCTTCAGAAGAATTCCATCCTCTGTTTCTATTCTCAAAGGCACTAACTCTAGTCCTTTACACAGATGAAACTATTGCTATAGCTCATATTCAAGTTGGATTATAAAACTCCTAAGCCATTTTTCAAAATATTATACATCTGAAGAATTTAACTATTCAAAATCAAAGTTGATGGCCTTCTCTAAAGCCAAGAAAATTACTTTCATGGTCTGGAAAATTGACAGTGCTTAGTTAGAACAAGTCCCCAGATTCTCATATCTGGGTGCAGATTTTAATCCTCATCTTAACTGGCAATCCTGTTCTAAATACATAATAAACAATATTAAACCCTCTGTGACAGCAATCAAATGATTTTTCTTTTCCAAAAGAGACAAACCCCAGGGGGTTGGATGTATTTAACATGAAAATCATTCTTTAACTTCTTTATGGAACATCAATATGGATCCTTTGAATTAACAAGTATTTAGATTACGTTTTCACTTCTTGCAACATATTCAGGAACCTCAAGATGTGTAGCTGGGAGAACCTTTAGACTAGAACCAGAATAGGGCTCTATCGAAGCTAGCACTGGCTAAAGGTCATTTTTCAACAAAGAAGGAAGCACTGATCTATGAACTTATAATCAAGATAAATTCTATTCCTGCTGGATGCAAGAAATAGGCAAGAAACTATCTTGGCTTGGCTTAGTAATGGACAATACATTGAGAATTTAGAAAATGAAACTCTTACTAATTATCAAGAATTGCATACAGGACCTAGATTTCTTCATCTCATTTTACCCAGTTTTTTGGATCCTTCCATCTCCATTCCAGTTTATACCAAATAACTAATAGTTCTTTATTACCATGGAGCATTCATGTTTACATATCTGAATATTGCCCCTTCAGCAGTCCCAAATGGGAGATACTGTAATTTACCTTATTTGGGTAGGCTTCACCAATGTGATTTGACTCCCTGTCCCATATACTATTGGAACATCCTTATTACAACTTTTATTGTGAGTTATGGATTGCCCCTAGTTTAACTAAATTGCCTCCTACTGTATTAAAAGACAAAAAAAGTTGTCTATCTGTTGGTGGATAGAGATCCAAGGACTATGCTGGAAGTAGCTAAGTGTCTCTGCACCATATTTTCCTTATAGAAATAAAAACTCTTTTTCCACTGCTTAAAGGAACCAGAAAAAAAGAAAGTCATATAGCTGTATCTTCACCAGAGGAGAGGGAAGCTGTGTGAACATAGAAACAGATCAGCTATACTTGTCCTTCTCATCGTAGTACTAAACATTTAGGAACTGAAACAAAAATAGTTAGATTCTGTAACTATTATGGCAAAATAATAGGTCATAAAAACCATCTAAATGTAAAGCAAAAAAATACTTGTTCCTTTGGGAGTTTTAAATGAAACACAGATGGTTGGGCTTCATATAAGACATGTTTTCCCACCATTTCAGTTTTAATTTTTATATTTAAAAAACCAAAATAACAATATAAAAAGACACAAAGAAAGATAGAAGGGCTATATAGCTATATATATGTACACACACACATACAGAGAGAGAGAGAGAGAGATTACTAATTTCTAATTTCATAATCCATACATTTTACAACTATATTATTAAGTTTATCATCGTATTAAGTTCTTATTTTCTGTATATTTGCCACAATTTCCAATATAAAGGTAAAGGTAAAGGTAAAGGTATCCCCTGTGCAAGCACCGAGTCATGTCTGACGTCACCTTGGGGTGACGCCCTCTAGCATTTTCATGGCAGATTCAATACGGGGTGGTTTGCCAGTGCCTTCCCCAGTCATTACCATTTACCCCCCAGCAAGCTGGGTACTCATTTTACCAACCTCCGAAGGATGGAAGGCTGAGTCAACCTTGAGCCAGCTGCTGGGATTGAACTCCCAGCCTCATGGGCAGAGCTTTCAGACTGCATGTCTGCTGCCTTACCACTCTGCGCCATAAGAGGCTCATAATTTCCAATATACTTAGTTTAAAATAAGAGAATATTTTATTCGTTCCCAGCATTTTGTTGACATACATTTTCTTTTAGATCAAAATACCTAAAGAATATTTTAACAGTTTCTTCCTGAGCATATAAAATTCAGATACCATTATGGAATATTCTTTTTTTTTCAAATTTGTATGAGACAGACAGAACGACACACACTTGAAAATAATTCAATATTAATGTCTTTGTACCAAATAACCATCACTTGCTAACAGTTTAAACAACTAAAATGGATTCAAATTTAAAATTCTCTAAGGTTTTTATAAGGGTTTGAATCCACACTTAGCTTTGTAAGGAGATCTTCTATAACGTTTTTAAGTCTTTCCCTGAGTAAAAGGGCATCTTTGTTGTCAAGCACTTAGTCTGGAACTAAACATGCATACATGACTTCTGGTATTGCTGGAGTTACATGGGAAAAGCTGCACTATGGTGTCATGTTAGGACATGTACATGTAGATCTCCATTATCACTTAAACTGAATCATACAAACATTATCACTTAAACACCTGTTATTTTTTAAGCATGATGGCTTGCAATCCTCTTTGCACTTTTGGGAATTAGCAACAGGAACTGGTTCACGTACCGTATTTGCCGGTGTATAAGACGACTGGGCGTATAAGATGACCCCCCAACATTTCCACTCAAAATATAGAGTTCGTTACATTACATTACGGTACTATGGGCCACTATGGGCAGCTATGTCTATCCCAACTGAAGTGCACTCGGCGTATAGGACGACCCCCCCCCACTTGGAGGCATGTTTTTCAGGGGGGGGGAAGTAGTCTTATACACCAGCAAATACTGCAATTGACTTCTATTTATGGTTATCTCCCAGAGTCCAGTAAAGTGGCATTAAGCGAAGGTTGCAATAAAAATGGGCAAAAGAAACCATCTCTGCCAGGACTGCCAAAAAGGAGAAAAAAGGACCGAATTCTGAGGCCCTAGTTACCTGGGGAGTAGGGACAGAAAGCCAGTCAATTTACGTTATTATTTTCAACTGATTATGTTTGAGTTAAGTCTTGGTGGTGTGAGGAAACCAGAGAGAACCTTTTATCTGTGGTTTTGTGGCTTCCATAACACAAGAATACTGCAGTCCTAGAAGGATGTAACTGCCTTGGATTGAAGTAGAAGTGGCTGTAGCGTTTACCAGAACTTTTCCAGCAACCCTTTTGGGTAGACTTTTATTATACTCCCATGCCACAGAGTGGAAACAATAAATAAGATGGAGTTAACTGATCTAATGCTACCAAATGAATCTTTAGCATCAAGATTTTTACTGGCCAGTTTTCATTTCAGTCTTTCAGCAACTGTACTTGTGCATCACAATTAAAACAGTATTCAAGACATCCAGATGTTGCCACTGTAGAGAAAATACAGTGAGTTCCTTATGAATGTTATACTATTCTGTAACTACAAAGGCACTTTATCTTCTGCTATCCAAAATACTGGGACTACGGTTGGATACCCTGGGGCTGAATATATCCGCTACATTGCCTCTTCTTGTTTAACTTAAGAAATTCGGTATCTCAACACTCCAAAGGCACAGAAACATCCCCTTACAATAAATGTCCAGTTATGCCTTCCAGATCAACCCTTAAATATAAACATATAAAGAAGGAAAAATATACATCAGAAAATGTGCTTCTGGATACAAACTCTATGCCTTCAGCCTTTGTTGCTATCACTAGACATGGAGATGAGATAAGCTACTGCCACAACTAATTAGGCAGCATAATGCAGCATACAACTCTGGGAATGCTACAGGAAAGAAGACTCAGATTCTGTTAAAATATGATGATTTATATATAAGAAAATGGCAAAAAGGAAACCAAATTATTTCTAAGAGATAGGTTGTATCTGTACCTCTACTCTTCTACAAGAAGGCTCCCAACGACATCTAACTTGCGGATTTTACACCATGACTTCTGTATTTCCATAACTAAAATGCCTATATTGTTGGGGAGGGATGAAGAAATATGTAAGATACACAGATCTGCTTTAGCCTGAAAGAAACCCATCCAGGCCCAACTGCAGAAGTTCTTCTAGATCTCAGGCCTTGACATCTAAAAACTTTTTAATAGGTTAAGACAGTGGTCCCCAACCCCCGGGCCGTGGCCCGGTGCCGGGCCGTGAAGGCCTCAGCGCTGGGCCGTGGCTCCCTCTTCCCGCCCCCCCCACAGTGAGAAGCTCACCAGGCTGCGAGCAAATCGGCCGCTGAAACGGCCGATCAGCTTGCGGCCCGGCTAGCTTCTTGCTTTGGGAGGGGGCGGGAAGAGAAGCTTGCCGGGCTGCAAGCTAGTTGGCCGCTTCAGCAGCCGATTTCCTTGCGGCCTGGAGGGGCGGGGAGAGGGAGCCGCGGCCACCGGCATGCCGGCGGCGCAAACGTGCATGCACAGACTTGCCGCGCATGCGCGTTTGCGTCCGGCAGGGGCGCAAACACGCAAGCACGGCAAGTCTGTGCATGCGCGTTTGCGCCGGGGCTGCCGCGTATGCGCGGGGCCCCGGGTCACCCTCTCCCCGCACCCCGGTGCAGCGGTCCGCAGCCTGACAAAGGTTGCGGACCACTGGGTTAAGAGATTAAATAGCTTAACATTTTAAGGTTAAGAATGGAGTCTTGCACAAACAATATATGTGTTGTACTTTTAGTTGTACCATGTATGGTCTTGCCATTATGTGCTGCAATGTAAAAGACAATTTATACAACTACTTAGTGACAACTGAAATATTACTGAGTTAGCTGTCATGGCATTATATCCTCTCATGAAGCAAAGCTCATTACATTATTAACTGATCATTTTGGAAAAAACTTTTTGAATAGTGACTAACTGCTGGACTAGTCACCCTGTCATATAAGTTGCAACTTTCCCCTCTATTGTTTACATTAACAACAGAGAAACAAAATATACTTTACATGTGAGCACATTGGACTAACCTTTAAAAAACTGTCAGTTCGTGCACTACCAAATTCTGTAAGGAAGAAGGCAGGGTTTGGAACTTCCCTCCTACACTGTTTATGCCACTGGAAAAGGCAAGCCTTTTGTGCTAGTTAAGAATTGTGGAGCATGTTTGATTCCACACTTCTCCACACAAAGTCTGCTGAGTAACCTCAGGCCAGGCAGTTTCTCAGGATTCTTTCAGCCCCACCTCTCTCACAAGGTGCCTGTTGCAGTGAGAGGAAGCAAGTGTGAGTGTAAGATGTTCAGAAACTCCTTAAGATAGAGAAAAATAGGGTATAAAAACAACAATACAGAAATGGAGGTGGAGGTGCTGTGCACTCCTTCTACACGGCCTCTGGGTGAGGTGGAATCCCTCATGTAACATTTTTTACCGCAGAATAAGCTACTGCAATTTACACAAAAGTGCTAGTATTGTTCTTGGCAGAAACATTTTCTGCTATGCAGCAATTCTACAACTCCCCTCCAGCCTAATAAAATTAACTCTATTTTTTCATACTGTATAGGTGAGTAATTTTTCTCACATTTCACTTATAACACATGCTTATGAAGAAAAGTAGAATCCACAGACAAGAGAAATTTACATTTAGTGGTGGTAAATGCATATTAGAGCCTCTTGCGGTGCAGAGTGATAAGGCAGCAGATATGCAGTCTGAAAGCTCTACCTATGAGTTGGAGTTCGATCCCAGCAGCCGGCTCAAGGTTGACTTAGCCTTCCATCCTCCCGAGGTCGGTAAAATGAGTACCCAGTTTGCTGAGGGGTAAATGGTAATGACTGGGGAAGGCACTGGCAACCCACCCTGTATTGAGTCTGCCATGAAAACGCTAGAGGGCATCACCCCAAGGGTCAGACATGACCTGGTGCTTGCACAGGGGATACCTTTACCTTTACCTTTAAATGCATATTACTATTACTAATGCCTTCAGCTATAAATAAAAGTGAGATGCAAATGTTTTAATAAATAAATAATAATTGTAATAAACATAGGCATTTTCCTAGATCCAATGATCTTATTCTACAGAATAGTTGCTATTATTATTGTTGTTACTATTATGAATTTTAATAATAAATACAAAAAATCTGATTAACAGGTATCCCTATGTTAAGATGTAGAGGTGTCACAAGCCGATATTTATCCTGTTTATGTTTCCGTTGTAGTTAACGGATCAAAGCGACAACCACCTGTTTCATGTGCTGAAAGCAAGTGAAGCAAAAAGACCATATTACCTTTGAAGTTAAACACTACCTGTCAAGACTGCTAGTTGTTCTTCTGCAGAACATTGTTACAGTTTAAATGGATACAAAGAACATTTCAGCACTGAAACAACATAGCTCTGATACTTGCTCAACTGGGGGGGGGACCTTTTTTCACCATAGCTCTACCTATGTTACATTCTCATGGGCAAACAAGATTTGACACAAAAGACCCATGTTATCCTGTTCGGTAGTTTCAGAATTTCCATCTCCTGAAACTTAGAAATACAGGTAAGTGGTGGGGGAAGGGTGCTCAATTATTTCCTGCCAAGCTTCTTCCACAATTTCAAATGTATCTTAAATTCTGCAAATGTCTCTTGGGTTCAAATGCATGAATTCTCTTCTTCCTATTTTTACTTTCATTATCCAGGATCCAAACACTACTTCAGGTATATTCATTACCAGTGGGATATGTTTGTTTTAAAATCCACTCAAGGAAAAAAAACCAAACTCTCCTGTGCTATATCAAAAACTGCTTTTGAGTTCTTCAGCAGAGATTTGCCATGTGAATTGAGGCCACAGAATCTGCTCACGTTCCTGGCCCCAGAGAAGTCAAACTAGCCTGAGTGAAATTAGGGCCCTACGGGACTTAAAACAATTCCACTGGGCCTGCAAGACAGAACTGTTCTAACAAACCTATGGCTGAGGCCTATAGAATACCATCAACAAACTGGCCTCCTTAAACAGACAACATCTGCACACCACTTTAATAATAATGATGATGATGATGATGATGATGATGATGATGATAATAATATAGCACTTTACTCCCCCTTCCTCCACCAGAGAGAATGTAGTGAGTTCCTTGAATTTTTTAAAATGAAAACTGGATTTTAGTGGTTAAATGTTTTACGTTTATTTTATTGTACTGACATGTTGCAAGTCTCACTGAACCCTTGAAGAAGGCTGATATTAAAATCCTGGAAGGAAGGAAGGAAGGAAGGAAGGAAGGAAGGAAGGAAGGAAGGAAGGAAGGAAGGAAGGAAGGAAGGAAGGAAGGAAGGAAGGAAGGAAGGAAGGAAGGAAGGAAGGAAGGAAGGAAGGAAGGAAGGAAGGAAGGAGTGGTTTGAGAAAAATGCTCTAAGCCAGTGGTCCCCAACCTTTTTATCGCCGGGGACCACTCAAGGCCGGGGACCACTCACCGGGGACCACTCAACGCCTTTTACTGAGGCCCAGTGGGGGGGTAGTTTACTCCTCTACTCTCAACCACTGCCCTAGCGCTCTCTGATCGCTATGGTAATGTTTAAACATCCCTTCAAAATAAGATACAGACACGCCACAACAATGAAGTGTGTTGTAAAGTGCTGGGGGGGATGAAGTAAAGGGCTGGGGGGGGAGAAGGCGTCCTTCGGGGCCCACCTCCAATTAGTCGAAGGACCACATTAATAATAATAATAATATTTCAGCACCAATACTGACTGCAATTCAGTTCAGTTCAGCGATGAATCAGCTATAAGTAAGATGAGCAAGCCAAGGACTTCTGGGAAACCAGGGTATGGTTTTCAGAGCAGTTTCCACAGAAGGTAATAATTTACTTATTCCCCTCACATACCAAGTGGCTACAATGCCATATCATTCCCCCTAGCATATGCAGAGTTTCATTCATTCCTGTTCAGAAACAACAATGTTTCCCCCACATTCTATCCTCTGCAAACTTATTCATTTGAGACAAATACATAATCAGAGAGCTATGCCATAGGGCCTTACCACTGCTCAGGGCTTCCCAGGGCTGGAAGAATGCTGCTATCCTGGGCTTTCCACCTGGAAAAATACAGACAAGACTGGAAAAAATATTGGAAAGGACCAAGGTCCACAAGTGTATGAATTTCCTCAAGCAAATAAAAGGCCAACAGAGTCCCAGACCAGCCACATAGGATCTTAATCCATACAGCACTATTCACAGATACTCCCAGGTAGAGTTTCCTAAAATTTGCTAAGGATTAACCCACCTGAGTATGTTTGAAAAGCTGAATAGTTCTCTTTCTATACCTGTTTTGCACTCTCTCTCTCTCTCCACACACACACACATACTAAACAGTCTTTGCAAATGCTGTTGTCAAATGCTGTTTGCGTGTATAAGCCTATAAAAATCATTAGCACAGATGCAAAGTGATTAATAAGAATTTGGGTGAGTTCTGAATTGTGTTTTGACTCAAAAGTGACAACTTCAGTGCTGCTGTCTTTCTCTGCATGTATTGCAATTAAATCTTAAAGACTTTTCCCACCAGGTTGTTGGAAAGATATGGAAATATGGTTATAGAAAACAGAATTGCTGGGATAAGGCTAGTTCTGAGGCTTGAACATTAATTATCTGTGCTTGGTTTCCTAAAGATATAAACAATGGCTCTGATAGGGCTAAATTTGTTCCTAGGTCTTAAGCAGTTCTTAAAAGAAAGTCCATAAGGATTTTTATTTAGTCCAAGAGAACATAAATGGGCAAGTAATCAGAATAGGGATATATGGCTAAAGACAGAGTACAAAGGTAAAATTAGGATACATATAGGTTTCAACCCCTCCTTCACCTGGATATTTTCATGCCAAAAGCCTTTCCCATAGAAAAGCCCTTTCATCTTATATAAGGACTTGTCACTGATGAAAGAACTGAAAATGGAGATTACCTGGATTTCGTTTTGACAGAAGTCCTAAAGAATAAAGAAACAAAGAAAACCACAAAATAGGCAATAGGCAATAAATACGCAATACATTTTTCTTTATTTATCATATTGCCAGTTGTTGTTGTTATGTGCGAAGTCGTGTCCGACCCATCGCGACCCCATGGACAATGATCCTCCAGGCCTTCCTGTCCTCTACCATTCCCCGGAGTCCATTTAAGTTTGCACCTACTGCTTCAGTGACTCCATCCATCCACCTCATTCTCTGTCGTCCCCTTCTTCTTTTGCCCTCGATCTCTCCCAGCATTAGGCTCTTCTCCAGGGAGTCCTTCCTTCTCATGAGGTGGCCAAAATATTTGAGTTTCATCTTCAGGATCTGGCCTTCTAAAGAGCAGTCAGGGCTGATCTCCTCTAGGACTGACTGGTTTGTTCGCCTTGCAGTCCAAGGGACTCGCAAGAGTCTTCTCCAGCACCAGAGTTCAAAAGCCTCAAAGGTCTTTAGGGGGATCAGATTTTGATCATATAGCTTTGTTCATTTTAAGTCAGCTTTTGGCTTTATATCAAGCCATCAGTTTTGGACAAAATTAAAAAAAATACTTCCACTGACAAATGTTTATTACTGTTGATACTATTACTTTACATAAATGCTTGACTAAAAGTTGTTTATAATAAAGGTGGCTATGACTAATAATATAGGTGTCTCTAAAGGTTTCAAACAAGGATGCATTCTTGCTTCTGCTCTGTTTAATTTTTAGTCCAGTTTCTTGAAGAAGAGTGGTTTCTGGATGGTTTCTGGATATTGCCAGTGGATAGGTCTAAATCAGGAAACCATCCAAAGTCCAACTGAAATCATCCTCTATGTCCTCTCAGACTTGTGGCTGTAGGCACATTATCATCACTGTTATGAGGATTGTGCACATAGCCAGGGATGGCTCTATTAATCTACCTTCAACTGTCTGATGGTACTACGCTCCATGTTGCTACAACTAACTCTTCTTCAAGAAACTGGACTAAAAATTAAACAGAGCAGAAGCAAGAATGCATCCTTGTTTGAAACCTTTAGAGACACCTATATTATTAGTCATAGCCACCTTTATTATAAACAACTTTTAGTCAAGCATTTATGTAAAGTAATAGTATCAACAGTAATAAACATTTGTCAGTGGAAGTATTTTTTTTAATTTTGTCCAAAACTGATGGCTTGATATAAAGCCAAAAGCTGACTTAAAATGAACAAAGCTATATGATCAAAATCTGATCCCCCTAAAGACCTTTTACTAGATAGATTTCAAAGTAAGCTAGAAAATATTTCATTTTTAAAAACATATTTGGAATTATCTGTAAACCGCGTTCCACTGTATAAATAAACGGCTAAGGGGTGCGGGGGTGGGCCCAGTCCAGGATGGGGTGGGACAACAATTAGCCCCTTGGCCCTGGACTGACAAGCGGAGGGGCCAATCTGGAGGCACGAGCAGCCAGGGGCTTAGGAGCCAATCCGATTGGGCCAGGACAGACCAGACTTCCATCCAGTCAGAAGGCGCAAAGTGCCTCCTGACCCACCCACCCTGCCCAGCCAGGGGCAATCTGGAGACATCACTGCCAGTCTGCTCCTGACCACTGCAGGGAGAGGAGGTCAATAGGGCTGCCAAGGGGGATGAGAACAGAGGCTTGGACAGGATGCACCAGCCCTTTTCACCCCAAAGCTGTCCTACCTGTCATGTCCAACTGTACCTTTGCCTCAGAACCCTGACAGAGCTGGCAGGAGGCTGGTGAGTGCGCTCCCTCCCCTCCCTTCAGGCCTGCTGCAAAGGAGCTTCTGACAAGCCCTGACTGAGGGGAGGGAGTTGTTTCCAAGAGCAACACAGGGAAGCCTCAGGACATGGGGGCGGGCATTCCTTTTGAGGGGGGGATCTTCTCCCTCCTGCCAAATAGTTGGCTGACAGGGAGGCCACAGAAAAGTCCCTTCTTACTTAAAATACTGCTGTGGCCGGCCATGCTGCTGGAGGGAAGAAACAGCCAAACAACTCCCTGCAGATTTCAGACCTACCACACAGGGTTGCTGTGCAGGTGAAACTGGAAGCTGTTGCAGAGGTTCTTTTGCATCCTGTTTCATCTGCACAACAACCCTGTGCAGTAGGCCTCAAGTGTTTCAACTCCACAACAACCTGCGTGGGAGACCTTAACTGTTTCTTCTTCTCAACCGTGTCCAAACTCCATAGGAGCCCTTTCTGCCTGGGAAGATGATCTTTATACTCTGCAGATGAGCTGTAATTCCAGGAGCTATCCAGGCCCCACCTGGAGGTTGGCTACCCCTGGGTTGGAGATATTCCTGGAGGTTAGGAGGAGGGCCTTAAAATCGTAGAATGCCTCAGAGTTCGGCCTCCAAAGTAGCCATTTTTGCCTGCAGAGCTGATCATTATAATCTAGAGAGGATGGTAGAGGCTTACAGACTGTGGTTGGGGTGGAGTGGTTGTGGGTGTGTCCCTCCTGGGCTATGGGCTTGGGCAAGTCCTTACCAGCAACTGTTTGTATTTTGGGGTGCAGAGAGACAGACAGACAGGCCAATATCAATCCTGCGAGTCTAGAAAGTTCAGGAAGATCTAAATAAAGAATATTTACAGCCTGAAACTGTAAATAGTGACCAGGTAAATGGCTAGAGAGACATGGGAACTAAAGTGACTTTTTTCAAGCTTGGCCTGGTAAATAAAAACTCCTATGAACTCAAAGACATAAGTGGCCCAGAATTTCAAGTGTAGTTAGCTTTACAGGAAAGTAGACAGTGAAACTTTGGGGAAAACAAACTCATGTTCATTTTAACACCTTGGGCACTTCTAGATTTTAAAAGTATTTACCCAGAACTTCAGTTAAATATTATGTCAGGAGTGTTTTACAAAATAGCTGAGTACTCTTTGCATATTCCCTGAACAGGTAAATTAAATTATTCTGTTCCAATAAGTATAACCAAAGTGTATCTAAAGGTAAAAGCAAATTACAGGTTAGTATTCATATGCAATTACACACTGGAGAAAATGGGATAGTCCTGTCCCCCCTGGAAAGAAAGCCACCACTAATATATAACATTTTCATATAAAGTAAAGGAAAAAAAGCAGCAATATGCAATTTTTTAATCCAGTAATGTATTATGGGTCTATTGCATCTGAAAATGTTGGGGTATTTCCAAAAAATCCCATATACCAATATCAGTATGGTATTCAGATCTAGGAACTTTAGAAAACACTGATTTTTTTTCACGTTCAATAGACTTGGAAAGAAAAATACTAATTAAAAAAAAACTTCTCCTGCAGCTGATCCTGTCTAGGCTCACTTCTCATGCAGTCTGATTTAAATTAGGCTGCTGGAGGAGTGAGCCTTAGCAGCTCCTGTGCAACAAAAGAGTACATTTCTCCATATGGCACAAGAGATCCTAAATTGGCTCAGTTTTTCTGTAATCCAGTTTAATCCACTTCTCCTGGACTGCAGGAGAAGGGAGTCACAGGAGCTGCTGCAGTATGTGGAGCACATTGCTCTACACAATGCAGCCTATCCTGGTTGGGCTTGTTTCTCCTGCCCTCATCCTCTACTGTTTCAATTGGAAGGGGAAAGAATCAATTTAACAGGCCACAGTCCCTTTAAACAGCTTCTGCATGTTGTAAGCCTGTAAGTTAACCCTGAAGTCAGTTAAAGTAGCGATCCCCAACCTGTGGGCCGCGGACCACATGTGGTCCTTCGACTAATTGGAGGTGGGCCCCGAAGGAAGCCTTCTCCCCCCCCCCTGGCCCTTTACTTCATCCCCCCTGGCCCTTTACAACACACTTTGGGTGTCATTGTCTCCCATCACTCCCAGATGGGACTATCTCATTGAAGAGAAACAAGCTCAGGATTCCCATTGATTTGTCAGTGTCTTTCCATGAAAATAAAATGTTGCTGATGTTCATTGTTGTGGCGTGTTTGTATCTTATTTTGAAGGGATGTTTAAACATCACCATAGCGATCAGAGAGCGTTAGGGCAATGGTTGAGAGTAGAGGAGTAAACTACCTCCCCCCCACCAGGCCTCAGTAAAAGGCGTTGAGTGGTCCCCGGTGAGTGGTCCCTGGCGTTGAGTGGTCCCCGGTGATAAAAAGGTTGGGGACCACTGAGTTAAAGGATTCACAGTCACTTTAAATACCTTCTCCAAACTGGAAGTTGATTTCAAATGCATTTAAAAGGATTGAAATGTACTGAGGCTATCCAGCAGTCAACCACCCCCCCCCAAAAAAAAATTCGGCCATTTTGATTGCCTGTATTTATTTGGCTATATATATCTGACTGAAAAAAAATTCAGAAAACACCAATGCAGTATTTTCATTTCAGCCTGGATATTCTGAATGGACATTCCTAGAAAAAAATGAAACATCTCCACTGTAAAATTTTATAAGCGCTAGGTATTTGAGCCATCAATTAAGAAAATTACTCCAATTAACAGAAATTACTGGGATCAGCACTTAAGTAATTTCTAGTTAAAAGGCAGCTGTGCCAATGCAATATGTAAACTGTTTTTTAAAGGTTTTGCCAATAGAGATCTTGGTAAGTCTTCATTCCCTGGGCTCAGAACAGAAGATTTGGTAGCTTAACATGCTCTCTTTCAGTACTGATTTATCATTTCATTTATACCCCACCTTTCTTCTCAATGGGAACCCAAAGCGTCTTACATCATTCTCCTTTCCTCTATTTTATTCTCACATCAAGCCTGTGAGGCAGATGAGTTAGGCTGAGCGTGTGAGGGGATTCAAACCTTCATCTCCTCAATCCTTGTCCAACACCATGCCAACTCTCACATAGGCATACAATACTGATGAGTTCCACAAGTCTGAATTATTTTTGTTATTTGAGGACTGGAGGGTATCTCTTATTATATGAGCTGAAGGAGCCCTACACTCACAACATTTCCCAATTGTATAACTACTGTGGTGTGTAAAAGAATCATACCGGTTTACAGCATATTCTACACATTAGAGGTCCTAAGAAAAACCATGGGAAATAGTGTTATAGCCTCCTGGTCTCCTTAAAATAAAGATTATTCTTAAATAAAAATGTGGCTTAGGATGGTTGCCAGGTTTCTTGGATGTAGACTCTATGATGAGCCAAAGATACAATAAAAATGGCCAATATAACATAATTAATGTGATCTGTTTTGATGTAGAATAAAGTCTTTTCTGTTCTCTTGAGGAAATAATATTTCTGTATCCAGAACTAAAGACTAAAGCTCGTCTGCACTTTCACTTTTGTGCTAATTTTTCCTGCATGGTATGTTCATTACACAGAAAGGCAAACTGCTATGCATACAAAATGTATATGCTAAATTTTAATGTTTATATTTCCAGGCTCATAAATAGCATAAATGAAAGATTTAATCTGAAGGGTTTTTTTTCTGGGGTCTGATGTGCATTATCCAATATATAACAAGGGAACAATTAGGACTTACTACATAAAACCAAAAAAGGTAGAAACAAATTCTAGGATTAAAAAAATTATATTTATGAGTTAAGCCACTTGCTTTATCTGTGTCTCCAAAAGCCTGGACATTATAAATGAAGTCAAAGCTTAATTCCCTAGTGAATTTCTGCTTTTGGATAAGATTTTTTTCCAAATAGAGTACGAACCATCTTATCTAAACATGCTGACTATAACATCACAAATCTGAAAAAGTAACAGCCTTTTTTTAAAAAAAGAAAAACCCATTGATAAGGCACTGAAAAAGAAATACTTATGGCTTATATAAATCCCTTTGACTTGTTTCAATGTAAATGATATAAATCAGTATACATTCCTGTGTTGTCATTTAGCAGGTATGTGGATCAGGCAAACAGCTGCATCAGCTCCCTTCTAGAGTTTATCAGAAGCTCACAACCTGGTTCAGTTGAAGTAATAATAGTGCTGTAATGCTATATTTTTTATTTTTAAAATGTGATTTTATTATAGAATTTTTAGACACCTTGGTGGCCCTTATGAAGGCAGAAAAGTGGGAAATGCATTTGAAAAGAAAATGAATGCAACATCCTCAGAGTATACTGTTGTTGTGCAGTCTTTTATTTGGAAGTGAGTCCCACTGAGTTTATTTGGAAGAAATTCTCACTGAGTTTAGTGGGATTTATTGATAAGTAAAATGTCATTCAAAAGTCACTTTAAGTTGACATGTGCGCAGGCCAGCCTTGCTACTCTGTCCATATATTCATTACACTTCTTTCTCACCTTCTTGCACAAAAAATACTTCCAATATGAATGCAGACATTCAGTTCTATCAAAGTTAGCTCCCCAGTTCCCCAAACCAGGATCTAAAGAAGGCTTCCTCATCTGATTAATATATATACCACTTTTGAGTTCAAGAAGTATTGTAAAGCCTCAGGCCAAAGTTAATTTCACTTTGTTATGAATTCTGCAACAGTTTAGCAAAAATGGTTTAATTGTGAATACTAATATCAACTTCTCTCCATCTACATGCACTGTGTATTCCAACATGAAATTATATTCTCATCTGGCAAATTAAACTAGACATTTATAATTGAATACAAATAAATAAATTTGCTAAGTGATTTAATTTATTCCCAGTGTAATCAATAGATGTTTACATGGAAAACCCTATGAAAACATGAAACTTTTCGCTAAATTTCTTTCAGTGTCCACTTTTATCATGTAGAAGAAGTTGGTTCTTATATGCCGCTTTTCTCTACCCAAAGAAGTCTCAAAGCGGCTTACAATCGCCTTCCCTTTCCTCTCCCCACAACAGACACCCTGTGAGGGAGGTGAGGCTAAGAGAGCCCTGATATCACTGCTCGGTCAGAACACCCAGCTGGTTTCAGGTCGGGGAGTGCAGAATCAAACCCGGGTAGCCAGATCAGAAGTCAGCACTCCTAACCACCTGGCCTTATATATTACTAATGCAACAAAATTGGACCAAATAAAAATGTCTCAATGTAAGCAAGTTTCCAAGTTCCGCATTGTTGATTTTCTTCAAGCTGGATGTTCATTATAAAAATCAAAAAGGAAGAATGGGAAAAGATATATCAAAGAATGATGGAGAATCTCAAAAATAGAAACTCCTTGTTTTATTGGTTAGGGGAGAGGTTGTATTGAATATCTAGCCTGAGGAAGAATTCTTCGGAACTCGAAAGATTGCTAAATACATTGTGAGACTGTTGGTTTCCCTAAAATCTTTAACACTTTTGCTGCTTTTGGTTCTTCTTTTCTAATATACTACCTCCTTACAATTTTTATAAGCTGCTTGAGTCACAGAAGACAAATGGAAATGATTTAAAGATTGTGAGATTATATGTAGTGGTGATGGTTTTTTAATATCATTATTAGTTAGGAATGCCAGCGTGTTAAAAAAAGATCAGATCTGAAGTTTAAAACAGCCATTAAAAAAGGCAGTACATAGCAATGGATCCTAACTGTCATATATCCAATCAACTTCCTCTCCATTAACACTCTAATGTAAACATAATATATAAATAAATAAAAATGTATAAAATATAATACATACAAAAAATGTATGTCCACATGCCAGTTCTCCATTTACAGTGTCCCAATTATTCAGACAAATTGGAGGAGGAAAAAGGAGGTCCAGTGCATGGTTTTGCTTGGCTATGGGTTTAAAACTCTTTCACTTGCTCTTTAAAGACAGTTGATATGTAGTACACATCCAGGAAATGAATCAAAAACTCTAAAAAAGGATTTGTTCATCATGATGAAGTATATTGTTGCCAAAGAATGGGGATAGACTTACTTAAATCTATATATTTAAAGAGCAACATAAGCACTCTTCTTCTATATGGCTAATAATTGCAAAGTATGCCTAGGCATGCCATTCTAACTCAGGCAGAGCTAGGCCCCTTCAGACGAGCAAAGGCCACCATTGTCAATCTACCTAAATCACGCTCAAACAATGTGCCACAAGTACAAAACAAGGGCTAGACACATGTATCTGTATTCAATTAAAACAAATCAAATCCTGATTTTTTAATTTTCCAAATAATCAAGCAAAAGAAAAAGGTTTAATAAGAACTTAATCATGCTTTAAAATAACTATTCTACGCCTCTGCTTGCATTTCCATGTTTTTCTGCAAAAAAGGAACTAATTCCTAATCCAGCTCTGATTTTGCCACACCTTCTCTACAGAAAGACCATGGCAAGAGGATGATTGTCTTACTAATGAGACACTGAGATACTGATTTATCCTGTAAAAAAACCATAAACTACAAGGATTTGAGATGTCCTGCTCAACTGGTGATATTGAGAAGATACTGTTTTCCAACATAACAGAAGCTAATATGTCAGTGAAAAAAATTCCATGCATTTGGTTTGCATGAACTGAAAAAATACCAAGGAATACCTTGCCGTTTTTGTGGAAGGATATTTTAAGCCAAATACAGCTTCTTTCATCTGTTCTGGCTACTGGTATAGCTGACCCAAATAAAATATGAACTTCCGAAGTCCTTCTTGGAGGTATCAGACTAGAGAAGGGAAGGGGTTAGCATCCATTGCCTGTTATCAGTTAGCTGGCAGAAGGGCTATCCTGTCCTCTCACACCCTGAGTCAGGTATGCCAATCTCCTCCTGGCCAGGCCTGGCTTCAACAGAATATCATCCCTGTGGTGATTTTTCTACCTTATGTGTGGTTGCCATGATCAATCATGGACTGAAGAAGGGCATAGAAATTTTACCTACAAGATTGTAAGCCGTGACTTCTTTGAGTAGTAGAAATTTGACCTACAACAATTTATTTTGTGTACTTGAGGGACTACTTATGCCTGCCCCACCCCCACAGGGCTCTTCACTCTGCGGATGCAAATAGATTGGTGATCCCTGGTCTGCAAAAAGGTTGTCTGGCATCGACTGGCTGAAAAGTCCCTGGACACCTCCTGGTGGAATGAGCTCTCAGAAGAGCTGAGGGCCCTACCAGAGCTAATTCAGTTCAGCAGGACCTGCAAGACATAGTTCTCCCACCAGGCTTTTGGTTGAGGGCAGGCTGACAGAAGATTTTGCCCATCCTCTGGGTTTTTTGTTTGTAACATCACCCCTGAGGGACTTGGGATTTGACTTGGTGGGTCAGGCAGATTGGGGAGGGATAGGGGTTGGGACTCTGGGGATTTATAGACTGTATTTTTGGATGATTTTCTGTATGTTTTATTGTTGTTAGCCACCATGAGATGGCAGACCAGGAGTGACGGCCTACAAATATATAATTAATAAGACAGACAGACAATAAGGCATGCTGACATACAAAGGCAAGGTATAGAACAGTTTCCACTAGAAGTTCCAGCAAACCACACAAAACACATTTAAATGCAGAGGATATTAAAAGGCATTAAAAATAGCACCAGGGGTCATTTGTGCTATTCAGAGTATACTTCTGGAATTGGAAACTTAATAGCCTGAAGGTACATTTTTTCCTAGATTAATAAAGAATAACCCTATGAAGTCAGCACATAGATGGAAACAGTCAATGCTACAGTACTCAAGTCTTTTGACAGTACATCCTGAGAGAGACTACTTTATCTTCAAAGTGACACCAAAGAGCCTGAGTTTTCCTCATTGAGCCAGCAGTTTCATGGTTGTAGTTATGCTACCAATGCCCAAATACATTTTGAAAATGAGCAGGATTATTATGCCAAACCTCTGAAGACACGATATCTTTCAAGTATAACTTTTCTGCCTTAAATCAAAAGAGACACCTTTATGAATAACTAATTACAAAGTGCATCAAAGTAATTCATGGTCAAATTCCGCTAACTTCAATGAGTTTATATTAGTGATTAATCAGACCCAATACATATGATTCTCTGTTCATAGCTAGAGTTTCCAAAAATGATCTATTGCTGCTAATTCTACTACTACAGATAAACCAGAATTGGGGGGGGGGAGAGAGAGAGAGAGAGAGATTTTATATCAATGACTAAGAGAGAAATCCCAAGCAGGTCTATTCACAATCCTATTCAAATCTAACCAATGGGCTTTAGTATTGTGCTATAAATAAGCTACTTAAACATCAAAGTCAAGCTGGAGACCACCTTATAGACAGCTGACACTCTATTTCCTTACATGTAAATGCTTGAGTAGATTGTATGTATGTCCATCCTTGTTCTTGTTCTAAGACACATTTTGCTATGCATTTTATTTATTTTATTTATATTTATTTATACTTAAATTTATATACCGCCGATTTCCAACAGGGCTCACAGCGGTTTACATGGTAAAAGAATAAAAGCCATAAAACCCATAATTCCCTTACTAATTGTACATAATAGTACATAAAACCAGGTGGCAGGCGAAAAAAGCCACTTGCTATCTATTCCCCTCATACAACTGGGGTCAACCCTCCTGTTGTTCTATTGGTGGGAGTAAGGCATCAGTTTTGCTAAATTTCATTGAAATGTTCTACATTTCTAAAATCCTTTCCCACTACATCTTCCATCAGGTTATTTCCAAAAGCTACCTTAAATTTTATTTAATGATAGCTGCAGAGTCAGCGAGTCACCCATGAAAGGCATGCTGCCATGAAGATATCGCCTGAATCTCTCCCACCTGGACAATGCAACCTACCAGTCCTGAAGCTCAAAGGGCCTTGGAGGAAACAACAAAGGAACATTGTTCACCAGCATTGTGAAGCCAACCCCACCCCATTGCCGCGGGCTGACAGATACAAAGATCTCTGGGATTTTCCTGGACTTGCCATACAACACCTGGCCTTCCACCCTGGCCCCAGTGGGGTCCAGGCTTGGTCCAGCACCAGGGTCAATAGAAGGATTGGTGGTCGTTGGTGTGTGGCTGGATGACTGGGGGCTCTACCATGTGGCACTAGAGCAGGGGGTGAAAGGAAGCAAGCGCAATGAGATGAGGGGTGCAGGAAAGACTGAAGTGGCCCCAGTGTGCTGGGAGTCATTTTGCACACTTCCTCAGATACAGTGGCCAATAAAATGTCAGACACAAAAGGATATTGTATCTGAGGCAATGTGTGTGAACATGAAAGCTCATACCTGGAATGCAATTTTTTGGTCTTAAAGGTGTCACAGGACTCTAAATTTGTTCTAAGGCTTAAATAAGTTTGAACGGAAAAAGTAAGAAACACTAATAGTAAACAAAAAGTCTCTCAATCATTGTATTCTGTCAAGGTGCTTTTGGATGATTTTGTATCTGTCCCACAAGTATTACACTTGACTGCCTAGTAATACACTGATCCTATAGATCACTGGTCCCCAACCCCCGGTCTAGAGACCAGTCCCGGTCCGTGGATCAGCTCTTCCTCATTCTCCATCCCGGCTGCTGCCTCGGGGGCTGCCCTTCCACACTACCGCCAGCTCACCTTTGGTGCTCTCCAGCAGCCACCATGGCTGGGGCTCCCCCTTAGTGTGGCACTGCACAGCTGCTGCTGGCAGTGGCCCCCAGTTGGTGGCGGGAAGTCAGGGGCGCCGGCGAGAAAGCAAGCAGAGCAGGGGATCAGGCAGCGGCGACATCCCTCGGCAAAAGACTACCACCCCCGGGCCTCAGTAAAATTGTCAAGCGTTGACCGGTCCACGGTGACAAAAAAGTTCGGGACCACTGCTATAGATGTTTATTGGGACGGAAATGTAGTGAGGCTTGCCTGCAGATAAATGCATAGTACTGTACCACAGAACATAGCTCCTTGTGAATGTACATGTGTACATTCACCAACTTTGTTGGCCATAAAGATACTACTGGACTCTAAATTTGCTCTGCTGCTTCAGACCAATATGGCTACCCAATTGAATTTATTTAAGGTTTATAAAACTACTCTATATAACAAATAAAGAAGTACATTACTACATCATTCATGGTGTTATTAAATTTAATATCAAATAATAGAAATGCCAAGTATAGTTACGGCTACATTAGGTAAATGAAGAAGAGACCTTGAGTGGTGGCAATAATCTGTAGAAATACAAAACAGACATGCATAAACTTACAATTATACTTGATTATTCAAGAAATATGTTGTCTCCCTAAATGAATAATGAACTGCAAGTGCAAGGCTTTTTGGCAACCGTCCAGCAGGTCATTCCCTTTCCTCAATGAAAGTGCTAATTGGACAAACAACAACGTCAATGCAACCTTAAGTAATGTTGAATTTGGGTGCTCAGTTAGAATCTCATCTTTTAGGAACAATCAACATTTAACTAGATGTTGAGCTATCACTACATAGTCACTACTTCACAAGTAGGCGTGCCAAATGCAATGATGTTATTCTTACAAAGAGATATTATTTTCCAACAGTGAAAAACATTATGCTCCATCTACATATATATTCTATAAAATATAAATGTTATGATCTAATACTAGGGCTTGTTGTGGCAACTACTACTACTTAGAATGGCTGGATATCTGTTCACCTCATCAATGATGTGGCCCACTACTAGAAAAAACCTTGGATATCCCTGGTCTATACCACTGCAGTATCAAATACATGATTTTCCAGGAGTTGTTGGAGTAGATATTTGACAAAATAAGAAAACCCCTGATGGATCAAACCAGTGGCCCCTATAGTCTACCATCCTGTTTCACACAGTGGCCATCCAGTTACTATGGAGGGCCAACAACTGAGCATACAGACCAAGGCTTTCTCCTGATGTTGTCTCCTGGCTCTGGGATTGAGAGGTTACTGCCTCTGTGGAGATTCAAGGCGGGTCACATAAAAACCAATCCCCTAAAACAATAAAAGCACAATAAAACATAATACAATTAATACAAAAGTTACGACAAGAATGGCGGCAATATTCAATATAGCTAACCCAATTCCACACCCCCTAAGAAGAGAAAGGGACGGGCAGATGACAGACGCAACCATCACATTTGTGAGGGGGGCTAGATCTTCTTGCTGCCCAGCCTCAACCGAAAGCCTGGCGGAAGAGCTCCATCTTGCAGGCCCAGCGGAATGATGACAATTCCACCAGGTTGGGGCCAGGACCGAAAAGGCCCTGGCCCTGGTTGAGGCCAGCCAAGCTTCCTTGGGACCGGGAATGACCAATAGGTTAGCCCCCGCAGAGCGTAAGGCCCTGCGGGGGGTGTAGGGCGATAGGCAGTCCCTCATATATACTGGGCCCAGACCACGGATGGCCTTGAAGGTCAAAACCAAAACCTTGTACCTGATCCGGAAGATAACCGGTAGCCACTGCAGCTGCCTCAGCACTGGCTGGATATGTGCCCTCCAAGGTATAGCCATGAGGACCCTAGCAGCTGAATTTTGGACCAGTTACAGTTTCCGGATCAAGCCTAAAGGCAGGCCAGTGTAGAGTGAGTTACAGGAATCTAATCTGGAGGTGACCGTGGCTAGTAGCTGAAAGACCCATCCTACATGAATCTGCAAAATTATCTTTTAAAGCTATTTATGAATGTGGCTGTCACCTCATCACCTAGCAATTAATTTCACATTTTGTAAAGAAGTTATTTACTTTTATCCATCCTGAGTCTACTTAGATGCCCCTGAATTCTAATATTTTATGTGATGGAAAGTAAGTATGCATAATTTTTATATCCTCTTTCCAGATTTGAACTATGGGATTTCTTTTTACTTTAAAAAAACAACACAAATGCTGATGAACTAAAAAGCAAATAAAATTCAAAGCCAGCTATGATTTTTCAAGGACATGTCAAAAAAGTAAAGAAGCTGAGTGACACTGAATCCTCAAATATATTTGAGGACAATAAATATGTTAATTAGTTTTCCACATCATCTTTTGTTTAATCCATAACTTCTGACACCATTGACATAAATAAATTTATTCAAGCACTTGGCATTATGTTCTATGCTCAGTGGAATGACTTGTACACATGCAGAGAAAATTATAATTTAAGTCAGCAAGACACATTTCCTACTTTATGCAAATGTTATGTATTTATCACTTGAGAGGAGTATTATTATTATTTGCTTTTAAAAGCAGTCTTTATTGACATTAAGCTAGGAATGCTCTTAGTCAAGGTAAATTGTTACTCTCAGTTGTTATAAAAAGCCAAGTAGAAGCAAAATATTTATTTGCTGGCCCATTCTTATCAAGTGCTGTTTTGTTCAATCAGGAAGTAATTCATAATACAGTCATAACTATAACTATTTTCTTGCAAGGAAATACTGGAGTTTTTGAAGCAGCCAATCCCTAAAATTCTGCAAAAGGGATACCATGTCTACTCTATTCATATTGGGAGACTCCAAGCAGCATTTATGCAGCTTAAGAAAATGTGAAACAACACACCAGATGTCTTGATGGAGTCTACATTACAGATGACAGGTCAGAAGGAAAGGTCACTCTTTCCCAGAAAGCCCAGTCTCATATGTATAGCAGAAGCAACATGAAATGAACTACCCTACTGTTTGTTTGTTTATTTATTTAAAACATTTTTGCCATCCTTCAGCCAAACAGGGTCCCCAAGGCAGTGCACATAAAATATTTAAACATCTGAACAATTAAAACAATAATAAAATAATGAAATAAACACAGAAACACAACCAGAATAAAGGACGAGGGCTAATAACCATAAGTGGAAGTATGCCAAATGAAACAAAGTCTTCCACTACTAGTTCCGCTACTAGTGGAAGACACCAATAGAGTTCAATCTCTCCATGCGGGGAGTTGCAAAGTTTTGGTGCAGCCAAGAAAGCCCTTTCTTAGGTTATCAGCCACTAGGCCTCAGATGTCAAGGACAACTGAAGCAGGGCTTCCAAATATGGCTAGAGTGAACATCCATTCATGTGAGAGAAGGTGGTCCTTAACCTGAAAAACTCTGATTTTCAGGGTGGCCCTAAATGGAACAAAAATGTTCCAAACCAAACCAGCCTGTTGAGTCCCCCTTTTCCTCAGGTGCAGTGGGAGTGCATTTAACCCATCTGTTTCTCTTCCCACTTATTGAAAGCAAGGGGGGAGTGCAATTATAAATGAAATGGCTGCCAGCCATTTAATAAATCTGTTTTGCTCCCACCTGCTGTTACATATGGCAGGACCCTACTTTACAGTATGGCACACTGTCCCCAACAACCATTGGCACCCCGCAGTAGTCTAGGCTTCTGTCCAGTCCAGGCACTGTTAAAAAGACCCTGCTGGGCCAGACTCCATCTTCTTCTCAGCCAGAGATTCGACATTTCAGTTGCAGCCTGAGACAAGTATCGCTCTCCTCCATCTTCCCCCCATCCACCCCATTGTATTTCTGATTAAATGACTGGCAGATCTGTGTTTGCCTAGAGGCTCCTAGGCAATCTTCTTTGTCTAACACCTATGACTCACTCTTGGCCAATATGCCAGGGGAAATTGCTTACCCCACCGCCATAGATAGATCCTTTGCCGCGATGGTTCCTTTGCTTTAGGCCCATTAATGCCCATCTTGGGCTAGGCCATTTTCCAACTTCCTACCCTTGGAAAATTTCATCATGTACTCACCATGATCCCATCACGCCTCCATCATGAGCTCAGCATGACCCCCTCTCCCCCCAAACCTATAAAAACTCTGGCTTTGCCAAGCCAAAGTGCGCTTCTGATTTGGGACCCATTCGGAACATCCTATGCGCTGGTTACATTGCTCTACAGGACCATTAAATATACTGATTGCAATCTTGTCTCACACCATTTTCCTATCTGCTTGAATGCTAGTGTGCTAGATATAGTTTTATTATTTTCCTTCCAACAAAGATTGTTATTTTACTGTATAACTACTTGCTGTCTGCTTTGAGTTCTAAAGGGTGCAATTACCTTGTAAACACTGGCAAATGGCCCAATTGCTACTTTACCAAACCTCTCGCAAAGCAATTCCCCTCTGCTGAATATACATGTGTCTTTGGCCATGTGTGAATGCATTTCTGGTAAGTGCTAACAAGCAAATGGGTGCATCCACACCTGTGTTAGCCTTCAACGGCCGCTTCGAAGCAAGAGGGAACAAGATGGGCAACCTAACAGCAGAAAGACAGACTCACCAAGTTGTTAAGTTTAAATGGCTGGCAGTCATTTCAACAATCAATTTTGTCATCTCCTCACCCCCCCCCCCCCCAATTTTCAAGGGAACTGAGAGAAGGGACAAAATTACATTTTTATATTCAGCTTTTGAAATTGCACATGAGAGGTTGTTGAAAGTTCAAAATAAACAAAATGTTTTATTTAACATACAAAAGATCAGGTAGAATCATGGTAGGATATGTGAGGTGAACATTATGTTTAATATATTTTCTTGATCTAAACTGCCTTGAACCCTCAGGAAAGGTGGCATATAAACAATAAATAAATAATTTATTACCAACAAGTAAGTCGTTCTGCTATTCAAAAAGATATTTTAAAACTTTTAGGAGAGTAGCTTTCTTTTCAGTTTTTCCTTAAAAACTCAAGCATAGGTTTCTGAGTTTCACTGACTCTAGAAGGCAGGAACATGCAACCAAGTTCTCAAAATCCTTTTGCACAGATCAGGGATCACTCCTCTTTTAAGAGCTTTCTCCCTTCTCACTAGGCAGGGATTACTTTTCCTAATCAGAAGCAAATTCCCCTTCCAGTTTGAATGGGAATCCTCTCTGATCTTAACACTCCTGCTGCCTCCTTTCCAGTCCACAGTCAATGACTGTCTCATCTTCAACTCTCAGTTTCCAACTGTCATTTCTTAATTGACTCCACAGAATTTTATTTGAACATCCTGTCACTCAAAGGTTCTCAGACTCTGTTAGGCATTAAAACTTGACAGTACATCATAGTACCACTAAAATAACCATTTTCTCTATGCTGACCCCCAAACCCTGACCTAAAAAGAAGCCAAATAAAAACCTGGCTAAGCTGATGATCATTTCCAAATCCACAAAATTCCTATACAAAAGTCAAAAAGGTTTCTTCACACTTCTTAAGCTGAGGCTGCCTCATACCCTCCCATTTGGTGGAGTTCCTTGGGCTCTGATAAGGTGACTACAACTTGGATTTGCATGATGCCTAAAATCACAAGGAGCTCTGGAGGAGAGGCAAGACTTCAAATAGGATCATCACACAGTTTCATAAGCAGGCCTGAAACCACTGGAACAGAACCAGACAAACACACTTCATTCAGTTATCCCTGAACAGCCACCTGGAGTTAAACAGCCATCACCTTGTTCAAAAACCATACATTTGAGACTGGATGATAATTATTCAACAATCCTAGGTCCAAAGTAGGTTTTTTTAGGAGTGAATGCACCACTACCTGCTTGAAGACAAAAACAACCACTGTCTGTTTCAGGGAGACATTTATTGTCCCCTAAAACCAGTCCACCAGCTCCCCCCCCCCCACCAGAGATCAGCCAGGAGGGACAACGGTTGTATAAGCAATGGTGGTAGGAAGTGCCATTGAGTCACAACTGACTAGTGATGACCCTCTAGGGTTTTCAAGGCAAGAGACGCTCAAAGGCTGTTGGCCATTGCCTGCCTTTGCATAATAACCCTGGACTTCCTTGGTCGACTTCCATCCAATTACTGCCCAGGGCCAACCCTGCTTAGTTTCTGAGTTCCAGCAAGATTGGGCTAGCCTGGACCATCCAGGCTAAGAAAGTACAATGGACTAATATAAATGTAATTAAGGCATAGATAACTGAGGCTAAATCTTACTGACCCGGGAACAGATATAGTTGACAACACTAGCTGAAGCTGGACAAAAACACTCTTAACCATAGCAGCCATCTGGTTTTCTAAGGCAACTGCTGTGCAGAGCAGCACTCTCAAACAATGAACTTGGCTCTTCAAGACAGGCTAGCCAGGTCTGCCTTGCAACTATCCCAGAGAACCTTTGTATTGTCAAGATGAAGTTGCAGCTTGTGCACCCTCATCCAGTCTATTATTCACTGCAAGCAGCACTTCAGAACATAAACAGCATCCTTGGAATTAGATTGGAAAGAAAGGTAGAGCAGGGTTATCTGCATAATGGTGGCACTACAACGCAAACATCCTGTTGAACTTTCAAAGATGATTCATTTAACTATTAAGTAGCTTGGGGAATAAGAACAAACCATGTGGAACCCCTTAGGTCAAGGGCTAAGGGGTAGAGCATGGTACCCCAGCACCTGAGAGCAACTATCCAGATAGAATCTGAACCACTATTACATGGTACCCAAAGTCCCAGTGCTGAGAGTCCAAGTCAGAACAAATGCAAGATTTTATTCACAAAGGAATAGCAGAACAGTCTACCTCCTCCTGATGGCAAGTACCCAACAGCAGGGGTAGTCAACCTGTGGTCCTCCAGATCTGGAGGACCACAGGCTGACTACCCCTGCCCAACAGGACCCTGATCTCCCAGGGGAGTTCTGTAGCATGTGGATGCAATCATAGTGGAGGAATACCATCACCACCTTAGAACAGGTTTTAAAATGAACTCAAATTCATGCCTTGTTTGATTCATATCAAGACTTTCTCCACTGTCATTCTAGCCATCTCCATACCTTAGTCCTGTCCACTTGTTCAAATAATCCTGGAACCTGAGGAAGCAACAAAAAGTTCCAGAGAGTCAGCAGTGTCACCTTAAAGGGTAAGAAGTAACAAGTAGGAAGCACCCCCAGAAGCCTCTTCTTCCTTGTATGTTGTTAGAAGAAAGAATAGCAGCTTAACAGCAGGTTAACGGCAGAAAGTAATCTTAAATGGAAGACTACAGTAAGTCTTCAATTTCAATCCAGTCAGGAAAAAAATTGTTTCCCAAGAATTAGTGCATAGAAAGTTTATGAAATTAAAATATTTGATAAGGTGTCAGGAGAAATGGTTTATATTAGGCAGCCGAAATCTTGTGGGTCAGGCTAATACCATACAAAAAACAGCTGCTCCATCTAAATTCCAAAGGAGATCTTATAAATGTTGCAGATAGCTTTTAAAACTGATTTCTTGGAATATCAAAAAGAAACTACGAAAAGTATCTGTGTCTGGACAACAGACACCTTAAGGCAGGGGTAGTCAACCTGTGGTCCTCCAGATGTCCATGGACTACAATTCCCATGAGCCACTGCCAGCAAATGCAAATGCTGGCAGTAGCTCATGGGAATTGTAGTCCATGGACATCTGGAGGACCATAGGTTGACTACCCCTGCCTTAAGGCATAACAGAATCTGTTTTTCAGATCCTTACAGTACAGACAGGGTACCAGTTTCTTCTTTTCTTTTGATAAGTTTGTTGTCAAGCATACAGGAAGAAATGATGGCCAATTTTTGTGATCAAATGGTCATAGGAGAAAATGCACACTGACAATACTATCCTATGCAGAGCAACTCCTGTCGAAGCCCATTACTTTCAGTCTGTTGAGATTGGAGTAACTCTGAAGAGGACTGCACTGTAAAAAAGACATTTCACAAGAGATGCAGGTTTAGGTGGGTTTTATAAACTAACTAGCTTCAAAGCCTGTTCCTAAGAACGGGCCTTGAAAGGGCCCCCTCCCCTGGTCCCTGGCCAGGCAGCTTAAGGTGGCTTTGGGCTGCAGCTTGCAGCCAGATCAAGTGGGGCAGGTGGTGGCTGGTCAGCTCATTATCAGGGGCGGAACAGAGCTCCTTAGCAGGTAGTCAGCAGGCCCAGCCTAACAGGCCAAGAGGCCCTTGTTAGCAAGCCCTCCACCACGACCCTTTGCCCAGGGCCCTCTCCCTTTACCTGCTGCTGGCTCCAGGCACTGAGGCGTTTGAGAGCAAAGAGGGTAGAGTCCAGGGATGGAGGGCGGAAGCTGCAGGGGCAGGGCCAATCAGGTCAAAGCTGCACCCTGATTGGCCCTATTCTAACTTGGACAGCCGGACACATCCCACCCCCCAGGCTTTCATAAATATATAGAGGAGTAACAATGGATAATGATGGTAAAGCTAGAATACTGAAAAAGAACATGGTTTAAAATTAGTTGGGCCAGAGAAAATGAATTGAGATATATACAGCCTGTCTGCAGCGACGATATAAAACATAAAACATTAAACATTAAACATTTAAGTCTTAAGTGATAAAGATTCATTTGCCATTTATGCATGGCTGTAAATGTTAAAAGATTTTTCAAGGCTTGAAATTCTTCTCATCTGCTGCAAAGAAATGGACGGTATAGAAATCTAAATAAATAAAATAAATAAAATGTTTCCTTCACATTCTAGGATCAGATACTGTGTTTTCCAATGCCACTCTTACTGTTAGGTTCAGGTGGATAGCTGTGTTGGTCTGAAGCAGCAGAACTAAGTTTCAGTCCAGTGGCCCCTTGAGAATCAACTACACTTTATTACAGGTATAAGCTTTCATGTACATGCACACTTCTTCAGATACTTCACAAGTATGAATGCACATGACAGCTTATACTCCAAATAAAACCTTTTTAGTCTTGCACAAGGACAAGGCTTCATAACATAGGCACAGATTACTCCAAATTTTCAGTTTTGGATTCTGTTTTGTGTTTCACACTATTCCTTTTCCTCAGTGGGGACTTCATTCCTGGTGTTGACAATGGGTGTGCTTTTGTATATTTTTTGCTAGGACAGATGCACAGTAATCTTGGCAGTTTTTAAAAGTCTCTTGCCTGCCGATTGCACTCTTTCCTCTAAATTGATCAATCCCAAGCAATTCTTAAGTCTGGCGGTTTAATGAAGGTCCATGTGATTCAGCTGTCAGTTTAATTTTAGGTTTCCACAGAGTGCCCAAATGGTCCCCCCTCAAAACTCTGTTTAAAGTTTACATCCCCCCCACCCAAAAAAAAACCCCTTTAGGCTTCCCATCTCAGTATCTCTATCACTTTGTATCTTAGGTCAATTCCATTCCCCACTGACACGACCGCCTTATTTTGTTTGCATGCAGCACTGAAATCTTTTTTTTTTTTTTTTACTGTGGACACTGCCATTTGCCTCCTCTCCAATTCACCTTTCCAGCAATTGATTTGCCAGGGAGAGGGAGTGAAAAGGTGATAGCCATGTCTGCTGAGACAAGAGGAGGAAGAGAGTTCATGTTGAACAACTTGGCTGGCCCTTCCATATGTGCACATATTCTGGCTGAGCACTGGCCACAGCCACCCCACTGCACTTTATAGCAGCTGCACAGAACTGGGCTTGATCGGGGGTGTACAACCCAAAGCATTAATGAATAGCCAGTCTTCACGGCTTTTGACTCTGATCATCCCTGCTCAGTGGGTCTCTCCCTCCATTCCCCCTTTCAGCGCTTGCCAAGGAGGCTGCGTGGAGAGCTGCCAGAGAAGCACATGTATCAAAAGGATCGCATAGGGCAGTAACCTCTCACACAACTTTAAAATTTTTCCCCGTCATTTAATTAAGAAAAAAATTCAGCAATCTAAAACTAGAAATAAGATGCTAATTGCTGCCATGTGTACTGGGGATTCTTGATGAGCATTTGATTGCTATTCTCAGATCACTCAATTAAAAAAATTAAAATAGGGAAAAATTAAAAAGTTGTGCCAGAGGATGCAGTCCATCTTGGGCTTCTGTTTACAGTGCTGGAATTGTTTATGGATGGAATTACTTTGAAGCAGTGGGGAAGTTGTCAGTAAAAGGCAGGAGACAAAACACCAATGATTTCTTTCTGATCTTTGGTTCACCTCAGTTTGGAAGCAAACAAAAAAAAATGTCACCACAACAGAGCACTCAAAAAATGCAGGAGGAAATGCGGGGGGGGGGGGGGAGTAAAGCCAGCCTTGAAGCAATCAAAACTTGTGCAGAAGAGGGGGGGGGACAACAGACATATAACCTGGCCCGAAGGGAAATTGATGTGTGTAAGAGGCCTGACAAAGGAACATGTTAAACATGTTTTTATTACAAAATTAGCTGATATGTAAGAATATTACATGGATTACACTGTGGGCTTGCTAATGTTTAAACATATAAACAAAGCAAAAGTAAAGAACTTTTACATATTTTAAACATTTGCTGTATTAAACAAAATCTACATTCCAAAAAAAGAGAATTTTTATTATTAGAAGTAAACATGAAATTTTGGAATTGAAATGTGGAGCAGAGGATTTTTAATTAAATAAAATTGGTAGAGTACAGAGGTGAATTGCACCACTTCGACACCCCATCAGAGATGAGGAGGGTAGTTGTTAGGTTCTGTGGTTATGACATTTCACCCAAAGTATATGTGTAAAAATATTCCACTTTGCAAATTAAATGCTAGAGTCACTCAGTGAATGCTCAGGAGTGCTGCTAAAACTGCATGGTTAAGAAGTTTGGTTAAAGGTTGAATAAGCTGTGATTTTTTAAGGTTTCCTTGTTCTCAGGCTGGACAAGGAAAACAGGACTGTACTTACCTGTAACTACTGTACAGCCCAGCTTCAGGACACTTTTTCTAACAGGGGCACCCTACCTTCTTCCAGAGCCAGCATGTGCGGATTTTCTGCCCAGGCGCCACGTGCTCCAGCAGCAGGCACCCCGTTCCCTAAGTTTCGAAAGTGGAAAAGGCTTTTCCCAGAAAGTCTTCTGACTGGCCACTGGAGATTTGATTGGTTGCCAGGTTTTAAATGTTGGTTTAGCAGCAGCTGCCATCGCGGGACTGAAAGTAAGCTCTGGCACCACTTTCTATTTTGTGATAGCCGTTTTTTGATAGCCATTTTGTGGCTGTGCCCATCACAGTGACTCAGAGGTCCAGAGGTGCTCACAGGCTAAAAAGGTTTGGGGATCTCTGTTCTAACTAGTGCAATTAATATGTAACCCACATGGCATCACTTAATGTCTTTGATCTAAACCTGTACTCCTGACTCTGCAGGAACCTGTGCCTGACAGTCTCCTGTTTCTGTTGGCAATGCTAGCAAAGAAGGAACTAAGGAAGACCCCTAAGGACATCCAGCACAGGGTAGACATTCTATAGCAGTTCTTGTAGACTGCCCGTTGTATTTGGGGGAGCTCTGCTGCAGAAAAGTACAGCACATATAAGCTCACAGCGTTTGCCCTTGCCAGACCCATTTCTTTTGTACTCTGCTTTTAACATTCACATATCTTGCATGCCTCAGTTATAGCAAATGGATTATGTGAAGTATGGAGTGCATAATGTATGCAGAAATCATGACAGTATCATCCCACAAACTGAATGCAAAGGGGGGGGGGCTGATCTAAAGTGCCAAAATGTTTGCCCATTCTACCCTGGGGTAACTAATTTAGCAGTTGTCCTTCCCCATTTGGGAGCAGATCAGAAAACAACTGTATCTTGCTATGTTGATCATTTCCACAGCAATGAAATGCCAGAAAGATTTTAAAGTTAATCCCACACAGTGTATCCAAGCAGCACTTATTAACACTCCCTCTGAATTAGAATATTTCTAGGCATTCTTCACTATACATTTCTCCAGCATCAGCATTCTTAGCTGCTCCCTGTCCTGCAAATACAGCAGCACATATGGCTCAAATCACTGCAGACTGACCTCAATATCCGCTGCCTGACCCTAAGAAGCACTGAGCCTCCTATGCTCGGTATCTGAAGCCAATAGAAAAGGCAGTCAGAGCATATGGCAAAACTGGGCCCCTTGCAAAAATGAGGACTGCATAAGACGGACGGGTACAATGCTAAATCCAGTGATGTAAGAGGCAGAGCAAGGCAGTCAAGTCAGAAGCATCTGCACTGATTTGAGGATTTATTTGGATCTTCTATCACACCATGGTACCTCCCCTCTAGAAATTTTAAATTTATTTTAAAATTAATTTTAAATTTTAATTATTAAAAGGGAAGGGATTAGACTAGATGGCCCCGGAGGACCCTCCCGACTCTATTATTCTATGATTCTATATCAGAACTTATATCTCCTCCTAGGACAAACACTGCAGACATATGGTATATGTTAGTTGTTTCATATGCACATGAAGACTCTACCTCAGTATAAGAAAATGCTTTCCTGGCAGCACTCTGTCACATTAAAAGATAGATGTCCACATATCACTACTATATATGGGACTAATCGTTTAGTGTACTTATACCCTCATCAATCAGGATAGAGACCCTGAGGTGTTCAGCATAACAGAATGAGAACAAGAATAATCAACTTAATTAAGATTTGAAGCCAGGGTCAGAAAAATGCTTGTAATACCCCTTTTTAGTAGATACTGCTTCTTTGCCCTTCTTTAGCTAGTGCAGATGTAAAGTTAATCCCTGAATAGCTCCCCAAATAGAAGGGTGGGAGAATTTATTCTAGTAAAGAGAGGGGGCAGAGTGCACATTAAAATTGTTGACTCCTTAGTTGTATCAACAAAAGTGCCCTTTGAAAAGTAGAGAAATGTGAAAACAATAATGGCAAACAAAGATGACAACTGTAGAATACAGCATAGCTTCATAATTCAGTTTCTCTCATTCTTGGCATTATCGTAAGGGTTGAACTGAACGGGCCTCTAGCTAGTCAGTAGATAAAATCATAAATTATCTGAGCAAAAAGCAGCCTTCAGTGGACTTTGAGGAGTGAAACTCTGCTTCGCACAGCACTGTAAGAATTCAGTATTGGCTGTCCTTGTATCACATTACTTTCAAGCAGATACACCACAGGCAAAATTGAAACCTCCATTCATGACTCATTATTCTTACAGGAGAAATAACCGAACACATCAAAGAAAATTCATGATTGCTTCAGATTCTTACAGAATTCAAATTCCATTAATGTGAAACAATAAAGGCACGTTAAACGTATCAAATAAAAGTCATGATTACTCCTGTACAGAATTCAAATTCCGTTTACGTGATGCAGTAAAGCCATGCTTTGTGTAGCAAAAACCAAATGTTGCAGAGACGGAGATCCTTCCCGAAGGGTCATCATAGCACTCACTTTTCTTCCACGTGGGAATAATTTTGCTTCATTAAATTCTTTGAGCAAAATCTTAACTGAAAATATAACTTCATTCTTTACATAAGCAAGGCATTCTAAACAAACTACAAATTACAACTAATGCTTTTATCATGGTTTCAAGAGTTGCAAGACCCTATTCCCCAATTTTCGGCTTTGAACACCTCATGAGAAGGAAGGACTCCCTGGAGAAGAGCCTAATGCTGGGAGCGATTGAGGGCAAAAGAAGAAGGGGACGACAGAGAATGAGGTGGCTGGATGGAGTCAGCAGTAGGTGCAAACTTAAATGGACTCCGGGGAATGGTAGAGGACAGGAAGGCCTGGAGGATCATTGTCCATGGGGTCATGATGGGTCGGACATGACTTTGCACCTAACAACAACATTCCCCCATTAGGGGAAAATTGTTTAACTATTAATACCCGTTTCATACCATTTTTCTCAGCATTATTTTTATAATCCATAGATTGCAGACACTGATCTGTGGATCACTGCTTTTCCCAATTTTTCTCTCCATAGAAGTCCTGGCAAGCTCTGTAAAAGCTGATTCAACAGACTTATAGGACTTGAGTGGGCTAGAAACCATGTGGCTCAAGAGGGTAATCCTCCCACTCCCATGCAATACAGTTCCACTATCAGAAGAAGCATAAAGGGTCATTTCATCCCCTTACCCAGACAGCTATCAATATTTAAGGATTCCATGCCCCTAGGAGTCAACCACCCTGGCCCCTGGTGGGAAGGAAAATCTAGCAACAATCTCCAGCTGTCAGAACCGTCTGTTAATGGATTGCTGAAACCCACCTCATATTTTGAGAGTGTTAACTGGATGTTGTGCCTCTAGTGATTCTTCGTCCATGAAAGAATGCATTGGAATGTTTCCTCTAAATTGTTTAAATAAAAATCTAATTCCAGTGATTGGAAGCCCATACAAATAGCTATTTGGTTTCATAGAGCAGTGGTCCGCAACCTTTTACAGGCTGCGGACCGGTGGCAGCAGGGAGGGCGATTGCCAAAAGTGGCACGCATGCGCGTTTTCGGCCATGCATGGCGCACGTGCGCATTGCGCAGCCTGGCCACGCATGCGCATTGTGCGTGCACGACTCTGCTTCCCTCTCCCCCCCTCCCACAGAAAGAAGCTTGCCGGGCTGCAAGCTTGCAGCCTGGGAAGTTTCTTACTGCGGGGGGGGCGGGGAGAGGGAGCCGCGGCCCGGCCCCGGGCTGCAGCCCGGTGGTTGGGGACCACTGTCAGAGTATCCGCATGACTTTATCAGTGAACAATAAAGTATAGGGTTGTGAAAAATTATATCAATTCTGAAAACAGACAATAAATTTTGATAGTTTTAAAGGTGGTGCAATGTAGGCAGTGAATTAGCATATTTCTTTTATCATTACCTCTATCTGTTCTAAAACAGATACTACTTTTCTGAAGCCGTATAAAGCAGATGAACACATGAATCCCAACCATTAAAACAATATTAGTCAACCTAAAGAGATAAAGGGAGAGAGACAATACAATCTTAATTTTCTAACGATGTATCTCCATATCTGCACTGAACAAATATCAGAAACAAGATTGCAAGCAGTGTTGTCGAGTAGGTCATAAGCGCTGACTTTGTTCAGTGATACATATGCAAGAGATACTGGCTGACGTACAGAACAAGCAATACATCAATGGCAAAGTTTTGTATCACAGAAATAAATACATGACTCACAATAACAAGCTGCATCTTTCAAAATGTCCCCTTTCTGGCAATTACATTTAGTCACACTACAGACAAGAGCAGGAAGATGAACATATATGGCTGATGAAAGAGAAATTCTATTTGGTAGATAAAGGAGATCAACAGCTCTAAAAAGGTCACACTGGCTAAGTGAGCCCTCTGATTTGAAGACTGAACACCAGCCATTTACAGTGGGAAAATGTGTTCAGGCTGACTACAGTGGTGTCTGGTACCCTATCAAAAAGTTATCCATACCTCTAAACTACTTCTAAACTACACATTTATTTAATACCAATATAAAACTATCTGCAACCACCACATGTCTAGGATTTTATTTTAAACTCATGTATTTTTAATATAACCAAACCATTTAAACTGAATTCTCCTGAGCAGAAACTTGGTAGATGGAATTTTAGCCTGAAGCTGAACAGTTTTAATGGAGTTTATAATGCAGGAACTTGCAGTGTGTTTGAATTATTCCCCTATATTTTTCTAGTATGCTGTTGTCTGGCTATTTCTTTAATGTACTTAACAAGATACATTTACTTTCTTTCCTTGCTTTTGCCTTTTAAATTTTTAAAAGTGATTTCCAATGCTTCTGAAATATGACACAATCTGATATCAAAACATGGAGGCGAAAAAGCACCCTATTTAGTCCTGGGGCATAAATTACGCCCCATTGAAGTACTATATAAGAAAATCAAGCATTTGAGGAGATGGGAGTCATAGCTGTCTGTTCTCAAGCATCAAAAACTTGAATCACATCCATAAATTACGGATTTGGGCAACTAGGTCACAGATATAAGTGCAGGCGCAAAAGAGACAGGCAGATAGTAAATAACAAAGTCCTTATAACCTATGCTCAACCTTCCCACAAACACAATTGAGAAGACCTACTCTCTCAAGTACTGTATCAAAGGCAGGCCTGTTTTTCATGTTACTGACATGGGGCAGTTGCATGCTAATATCAGGCCAATTTCGTGTCAGCTTGTATTCAAGGATAATGGGGGAAATATACAACATACAGTAATGGTCCTTTACTCATCTTCATGCTTCAACCTCCACTTGCATGACAAGAGCCACAGAATTACATAGGAAGCAAGGATCTTACTTGTAACCGTGTCTCTCTAGTATGATGTGGAAAAATACAGCAAAGGTTTAATTTATGAACTCTAGTGCTATCCTGAACAGTTACCAAACCATTCTAATCCATTTATTTCAATGGACTGTGGAGTCCTACAAGAGTAGGAAGTTATCAAAAGGTTAGCTCAATTCATTCCCACAAAATCTGTACAATAGGGAGATCTGAGAAAGAAGAAACATCGTTGAGAATCCCCCGGTTTCTCCTGATAAATGAGGCTGGGGCTTACCTTGGCCCCAGAGCCTCCGTTGATGCGGCGGCGGGGCAGGGGGGGTGGAGGAGGGCGCTTGGCGTCCTCGACGGGCCAGGAGGGCGGGGAGGAGGAGGCGGCGTGCGCGGGCTTGAGGCGCCTGCGTGCTCGCCGCGGCTATTTAAGGCGCGGCGGGCATTGCACGCCCTCTTTCCCCCTCCCAGCGGCAAGGCAGCAAGCGGTCGGAACCCGCCCACCCACCCTGTTATGGTTGTATTTGCAGTTTTGTTAACATTTCGTTTATCATATTGTCGCAGCTTTTGTGAGTGGAAATGGCACGGTGAAGGAGCCTCTTCGGGTAGTTCGGTGAAGGGCATCGGACTTTAGGTAAGGGGCCTCAGGCTTGAGGCGGCTTGGAGCGAGCTAGGCCAACCCAAAAGGGAGGCTGGATGCCCGCTGAGCCAGGTGGCCTGTGTGTCAGAGGAGGTCTGCGCCTCTCTCTGGCATATAAGGTTGGAACACTTCCCTTGGGAGAGGCTCTGCGTCCAGGGGATGACCTGCTTCACAGTGAATGTGAGCAGGGGGCATCCAGGAACGCTGGGCCAGAATGTGGCGGTCATACCGCCTGGTTAGGCTCCTTCAACCGTGCACATTTTGTTGCCAACCTGGCATGTGTTAATAAATAAAAGCTGTGGCCATGTTTGAAAGCCATCTGGTTGTCTGAGTCCTCCTTCCGCCCCCCACAACAGACACGCCTGCAAGTCAATACAAAAATTGCTTCTCTATAACTGACCAACTAACAAGATGCTTCTTGTTTACATCAGTTATTTTAGTAACTTTGGTAGTAACATCAAGCAATGGAAGTCATGGTCTGGTTAGACTTCATTTCCACATTTGGTCAGTTTCTTTCTTACAAAAAACTGCATTCAGTATCACTGAAAAACAGGACCTTATCAAGTGACAAGAAAAGAAAAGGATTGTAGTTTCTACTAACTCAAACTTTTCCTTACTTTTACCCAACTATATTGCACATGATATACTCTCAGACACACTCCTCATTCCTTTGAGTGCTTACTGACTCCTTATTGCCTAATGTGAACCTACTTCCATGCTATCCTCTGGTTATTACAATATCTCTAGCTGACCTCTATCCCTAAAGTTCACCACTCTTAAGGGAATGGTGGAAAAATTATCTCCTTGTTGTCTGTACCAAGTGGCTGCTTTCCAGCTACGTTAGACTTTCCATCTCCATAAGAATTCAGCCTTGTTTCACCTTGGCCTATTATGCACGGCCGCTGAAACGGCAGCATGGAGAACACAGAGGAGGAAGAAGCGGAGCAAACCGCTTATGCACGGGACAGAAAGCAATGGCGGCAAAACCCAGAGTATCCGATTATGCACGCGGCTACTCCGGAGCCACTTCTGGTTGCGCCCTGGTCCTGGGAAGCTCCACTTTCTTCCGCATCTCGCTATTGCGGCTTTTTCGGCTGCATACGTTGACTCTGTGCCCGGTTGCCACCTGCAGCATGCATAATTGGTGATTTTAGCCGCCGCCATTCCACCCTGAATGCGGACCTTCCACTCCGTGCATAATGGGCCCTTATGACACGCTACTACAAAAGTTGTTTTTCATGCTAGAAGCCAAATCCAAGTTCAATTAAGCCCATGCTGGTTGAAAAGTCTGGAAATTGAGCCCCAGCAGAACTTTTGGGGTCAGGGAAATGGTCTTCAAACATAAATCTCTTTTGGTCTTCAAACAGCAGCACATGTGTCACATTATTAGGGACTCAGAAAGCTTCCATATAGCCAACATTCTACAAGTATCAATCAATTTTGGACAGATGTCTTAGAAATAGCTTGTATTTTTAAAATATGCTAAAATTATACTGTTAATGCTTGAAAATAAAAAACAGGGAATGTATTTTGTCAAGCATGTGGGGGTTGAAGGCTTCAAATAACTTCTAAAAAGTGAATAGAGTTGTGGGAGGACAAACTGGAATTCAGGCATGGACTTAAGATGGTCTACGTTTTTATTTGCAACCCATTCACGGATTTATTCTGTCTTCCTACATTTAAACACATTGAGACAATAAACACATTCCATTCTGAATTTAGTAGAATTCTACATGTAGTCGGTATGCCAGGCACTTGCTGGGGCTAAGAGACCCCCAGCTTTGGCATCATTCCCCCTGAACTGGGGCTTTCAGAAAGTAGGGGGAAATCCTCCCCCCCCCCCAAAAAAAAATAACAGCCACTTTCATGGTGATCCTCACACACATGCTGGACCTCCTCCCCCATACTCATGAGGACCAGGAGGAACATCCCAATGTGCTGACATTCCCCAGAAAAGACATCAGCACACGGGAGTCATTGGGAGGTTACATTCTGAGTTAGTGGCAAAACTTGAGGCTTGAGGCTTGTTTTTTTTTACCACAGAGTTTTCTCAAAAGCCAGAGCATTGCTCCAACATCTCCAACATGCTGACATCACTTCCGAGTAATGTCAGCACACAAAACACTGTGCTGGCAGGGCAGGACAGCTGTGTTGCTGCCATAGCAGCAGTGCTGGTTCAGAGGAGAGATTTTAAGCTAGAACTGCTGCTGAATAAAGTCTGGAACTAGAACCGGAGTTTCTGCAGCCATGGGTTGCACTGAAAGGAATGTCCAAATTAGCAGAGTCATAACAAGCCAAGAAGTCAACACCAGGGGATTACCAGAGCCAGGAGTGTCCAAAAGCAAGCTGAGAAGTCAGAGCTATGTAATCAAGACGCCAGTCAGAGTTTTCAAGTTCAGAGTCAGGGTTCCAATTCAGGATTACGAGAAGATTCAAGGCATACCACTGGAGTCAAGCTGAGGCATGTTGTTTCAACACCACATTCTTCCAGGCTGTGCATTAAATCAAGTTTGTAGCTTGCCAGGGGATTGCTTCTGCAATTACCCATATCCAGTATCTTGCAAACAACACTGGTTCTGCAGGTGAACTGATTTCCTCCTCTCCTGTACTGCTACAGTAAGTTTCCTTCTACACCTAAGACCTGGAGGAGTCAGAGCTGTCATTGTCTGAAGTCTGACTAATACCCTCCAGCTGAGTGTTCTGCATCTGAGGACCTTGCTGCTTGTTTCTGGTTGGGTTGGAAGCTGATTAATTTCAGGTGCCTGCATTGCATCTGCAGCCACCTCCGAATCTTCCTCCAAGGAGCTATCAGTGCTGACAGGAAGGCTGTGATACTGGCAATCCTAGCTTGTAGCGTATTGGCCATCCTGAGTTACCATAACAGGAAGTGACAGAATTCAGCATCTGAGCAAGAGCCGTTTTGCTTTCCTCTTGTTAGCACCCAGATCAGACCGCTGTGGTTAAAATTAAATGGCCATTTGTTTATGGTTAATATATTTCTTCTGGGCCCCACTTTTTCATGACACTTTACACTACTGGGACTAACAGTGTGATACTTTCATGTTGGATCAAAAGTAAGTCCCATGGTGCTTAATGTGATTTACAGGTGCAGGTGTGCACAGAACTGAAGCCCAAAAGTAATCATATGTGTATTTTGTCTCATTTGTGCCTCAAGCAGTTTGTCACTTTTCATAGCTGGACTTCATATGTGGACAAACCATCTCTGTTCTTTCAGTTCTGAAGATACTGAATTTATATCATTTTTTTTTTACAAAAGTACAAGCAAATCTGGTTTTGCAGAAAATAACTAAGCTGAATCTCCTTTATTATAAAAAGAGGATATTGTGAATTTTTTCCAGGTAATTATCCATTTTAGGAAGTTAGAACCAAAACCATTCATATTGATTTTCCTGGCCTCCAATACATTGTATCCTAATTTAACATCTGAGTTGAAATATTGGGAGGAATAACACAAAAGCATTACAAAAAAAGGGTCTTCCTGTCATTGATGAATCACACACAAAATTATCTGAGAGTCATCATTTACTGATCTTTTAAAGCACCCATCATATAAATTTATATAGAACCTCCAGCAAACCAACAAATTATGTCCCCACTTTCTATAGAAAATGAGGTATCCCTCCCAATCTGGAAGCATCTTTCCTGGTCCAAACAGGCATATGACAAGAGTCTTCTGAGAAAAAAAAGAGGCGCAGGGTGTGACATCATGAACTCACTGCTAAAATTTGGCATTCAGATCCCCCTCAGTTGCTTAGCTGGTCCCAGCAGAAAAAAAGGCAAACCAGGTTGGGGACTGGAGCCAGAATTCAGCTGGAATTCATCATTTTGATTCTTCCATCCCTCCATGAATCAACTCTCAGGGGCATGGGAAAAGGTTCCCAGATGTGTGCTTTGGGAAAGAGGGATCAGAATGGTACTCCTCCCCTCATTTTATTTTGTTGCATCTCATTCACAATTCCTCAGACTACTATGCTTTTTTTTTCCTGCTGGGAATCCATGAAATGCATTTTGGGTTTATTTTCTCATGTTTACCATCATTTTAAACCTCATGGCACAGTGGGAATGTGAACCCAGATGCACTGTGCCATACTGCTTCCAAGTTGCCCTCCATTTCCTCTTGTATTTGGCAGGAAATAAAATATTTCCCCAAAGGAACGTCTGAGATTCTGGGGCCAATTGTGAGCCCCACCCTACCATCCTCTTTGCCTTAGTCCATCATTTACTGATAACCCCCCTCCCCCCCCCCCCCACACACACACCCCACCTCCACATGCTTATGTTCAACTTTGCACTTCAGAATCAGTCACCCAATGCTTCATCTCATGCCACAAACCATCATTTCTTTTGCAATTCCCAACACATGACTACTCATGATTTATCTCAAAACTAAAGTTTTTTTTTTAATCAGCACTGAACTGGATTGTGTGGGAGAGGGGCAGCTGAAGGGAAAGAACTTTTAGCATCCCTTCTCTGCCTCCTCTCTTCCAAAGAAAGATCTGATTAAACTTGGCATAGATCTGTGAGAAAGAAGCAACAGGAGGAAAAAAAAAGCTTTTATACTAATAACCCCCCTAACAAACCTCTCATTTAATTCACACTAGTTTTAATAGGTCATTTATTAATATATTCAACATTTCTGAATTTATCACATTTTCCTTCCCTCAAATTATTTGACATTTACTGAATATATTTGTCATCATTTTACTTAGTCCGTAATTTCATTGACTAGATGCTATTATTAAGTGATATTTGTTATTAGTTGTTTATTTAACTTTATCTTAAGCAAGTGGGAACCTGTAAGGACTTGCAGGGGGCATCTTATGACCCCACTCGAATTCCTCCCCCCAGAGCCTGTCCCCTTTTCCTGCTTCCTTCTATCCTTTCCACCAAACAGCTAACCTACGTTTATCTGTCCCTCTGTCATTGTCTTTCTCTCTCCCACCAGCAGCCTCTGCCTAGGAAAACTGTGGAACAGGTGTGTTATGCCAGTCACTGACCCGTGGCAGAGACTAACCTGCCTTTTATCCCTATAGTTATCATTTATTTGCTTCATTTATCCCCTCCCTTTCCCCACAGTGGCTACCAAAGCACCTTACATCATTCTCTCCTCTTTTACATCCTCACAACAAACTTGTGATGTAGGTTAGGCTGGAAGCATGTGACGGGTACAACATCTGCTAGTCAGCTACCACAGCCAAAATAGGGACCTGGTGTCCCAGGTGTAAACTGCATGGAGCTTTTATTCCAACCCCAGGTCGATTCAGTCCCTGCCCTCTACACAGAATGCGATTTCTGTTTGGATTTGAGGAGATTTAAAATTTCCTTCTGCAGCAAGAAGGATTGATCCGGAGCGGCCCTACCTTTATTGTGCGATATCTTAGAGTGCTTTTAACCCTCAATATTTAAAGGCTGTTTTGAATCTGGGCTCTCCTCCGTGGTAGAAGACCCGTGATTGGCCACAGGTGGTCATGTGACAAACTTGCCTTAAAGGAGAAGCCCCTAATTTCTCTCAACTTATTTAGGTCTTGGATTTTTTTTTCTGCCTTCTTTGATTTCCCCCCCCTTCAAAAAAAAAAAAAGGATTTTTTCCTCCCTTCTCTGACTTCTTCGATCCTCTTCCCCCCTTCAAGAAAACAAAGGATTTTTCCTCCCTCCTCTGACTTCTTCGATCCTCTTCCCCCCTTCAAGAAAACAAAGAAAGAGTCTCCATTTGCCTCCTCCCCACTCTTCTTAGCCTCCCTAACCACGTGCAGAACACTTTCCTGTTTCAATGGGGAGGGGGGGGAGAGGAAGACTCGAGTTCAAATCGATCTGAATTCAACAGGATTGACAATGGAATAAACAAAGTAAGTGCAGACTCTGCCCCAGACCGCATTCTGAAGCTCTAACTGCTTACCACATTGGTTTTCATAGGATAGTTGTTGTTAAAAAATATCAAGCAGCCAGGCCTAGGTGTTGTTTATCATGGTAATTCTCCCCCAAAAGGCAAATTCTCAAAAAAGTTTTGGCAAAACATCCTCAGCAGTTTATTTCATACAAACAACATCACATGAATCCTAAAGATGAAAGCAACAGGGATCAAAAAGCAGTTCTAGAGGCAAATCCCCCCCCAATTGTACATAATTCAGTTTTCACACAGGATGGTCCTCATCATCAAAAGCCAATACAGTTTACATCTAGCACCTCTAAGCTGGAGGGGAAACAGACAAAACACCTAAAGGCGCAATAGAGGGCCACCTGGCCCAGAGCATGGAAACAAAAGGACAAGGGGATGAGTGGAGCAATCTCAGGAGAAATCTCTGCAGAGTTCTAGTTAAACAATTAATTGCAGGAGCTGGTGGCTACCTGACACAAGGCCTCGCCCCAATAAGTCCTCCCTCAAAGGCCAAAACAGCCCTCAAGAAGGCCCAGCCTCCTCCCCTTGCCTGAGGATTTCTTTTTTTAAGCTATGTCCATTCCTTTTATCAGTTTGGGTTTTCATTTAGATTTCAGATTCTTCTGCCAACCTAGGGCATTTTTCATGTTTGTAGAAAGATTTTTCTTGTCCATTCATAGTTCCTACCACTGGTTTCAGGTATCTTTAGCTGACTTTGCTATTAGAATATACAAGAGAGGAGACTACAAGACTTGTGAGTGGATCCAATCTCTCTCCCCACCCCCCACCCTTACTGAGTCTAGCATGGTTCCAGTTCCAGGCTCTGCCACCCACCTTTGAGCTCAGCTGCTGCTGTAGTAGTGTCTGGGAGCTGTTCAGGCAAACACCATCACCAGCTCTGAAGAAGAAAGGTGCACTGTCTGTGCAAAAACTGATTAAAAATTATTATTGTTCATAACACAAAGAGACATTGCAAAGTCCTTCACTTCCAAGTTTGGAAACATCTGGAGATTTTGGGGGTGGAGCCTGAAGAGAGGGTTTGGCAAGGGGTGTAAAGCCATAGAGTTCACCTTCAAAAGCAGCCATGATCTCCAGGTGAGCTAACCTCTGTTACATGGAGATCTTCACCCACCACTTGGAGATTGGCAATCCTTCTTCCAGTGCAGGTCATGCGACCACAAGGACAATATAGCTTAACTCCAGCAGGTACCTTAGAGTGGGGGTGAAGGCAGAGTAGTAGCCTGTTTGCTTTACCTCTACCTCTAGTTCCTTTTTCAGTAAATATAAACAAGTTGCCAGTGTAAATCACTTTCTTGCTGAAACACAAGCTGTTAAGATTGCCAGTGCTTCAATGATTCTACTTTTTGATCCTTGCTAGGCATGGAAGGATAAAGTTGCCATCTCTAGGTTAGGAAAGACCTGGAGATTTTGTGGGTAGAACCTGGGGATGGTGGGATTTGGGGAGGGGAGGGCCTCCAATGGGGTATAATGATATAGAGTCCACCTTCCAAAGTGTCCATTTTCCTCAGGTGAATTGATCTGTTGTTCTGAGATCAATTGTAATCCCAGGAGATGCCCAGCCACCATCTGGAAGTTAACAACCCTAAAGTGGCATGTTATATATTGCAAGGACTTTGAAAGGGCAAAGGTGGGAGTTTAGATAGGCATTATCACTAGGCAAATGAAGAGCTAAGGGTACAAAGAGGCCACCTGAGAGCCAGAAGTAGCTGTAAACTACTCGTGCCAGGTGATTTCTGTAGGCAGGTCAGGAATGGCACACCAGCAATAAATGTATGGCAGGGAAAAAACAGGACAGCATGATCTTATATAATGCAAATTCATGGTTGAGACTAATTGTGATTATTTGACCAGATGGCCTCAAAGACCTCTAAAACCCTAATTAACCACGCCATGGTCACCTGCATTCAGACAATCAGTTAACTATGGTTCATTTCATTAACTCAAGCTTTTACATTACATCTGAACTTCACAGCCTGCCCAGAAATCTCCATTTACTTCCAAGAAGTGAGAATTTCCATTTCCAAACTGGAAGTTAAAATTTCTACCTAGCTGAATCTGTCTGAATCCCATGGGTCCTGTGGTTTAGATCTTGCATTTGTTCAGTAAATGAAACAACCAAGTGAACTGTAACAACTTACTCAAAACTGGCAAATCAAAGCCTTCACTCATACTACCCCAGCAGACAACGGTTGTTTAATGAGACTGGGACATGAGTTCATGGCTTATTTTGTTTGGAAAACTAAATAATTACACTGCCTTGTTCCCAGAGCACATTATTAAAAAACATCAGCCTTAGGCTAGAAGGTCCATGAACAATCGTTTACCACAACTGCTAGTATATATGTCTAATCTGGAGTCAACAGTTTGACAGTATCCCTTTCAAAAAAGAACACACCTAAGATCTCTTTTAAAAATAGTTCTGCTCTTGTTATTCTAGCCCTGGTGAGGTCAAACTGAAATGATGCATTTTTCTTGCAACTTGCATGAAAGAATGAAATCAACTATTTAATTTGTTTTCTTAAGAGTTACAGCTGTTTGTTCTAACTGATTTTACTATTAATATTAAACTACATACAAGACTTGAATCCAGAAAATTATCATACAGGTTAAACTGAGTTTCAAAAAACAAACCGACCAAAGGAATTACCAACACAGAGAAGGGAGGGGGAACTTTCAAAATTAGGGAGAAAAATCAAAATTAGAAATGCTTACTTAAGAAATACAACTTATAATCAAAGTATCTTAATTTATCTACTCTCCAGTTTTTAAAATGGGCTGTAGAAAGGTAGAGGGAGGGTGGAAGAGATCCCCCAGAGGAGGGCGGGCCAGTCAGTAAGGCAGCCTGCCTGGGCTGTTGCGGAACTGTCGGCCTGGATGGCCTTTCCTGGTCTCCTGGTGGCCGGGAGGTCAGGGAGCACAGTAGGCCCGTACGGCCTTCCACAATTTTTCCACAGTGGAGTGGGCCCAGTTGACCGTTCCCCAGTCTGCCAGTGGCCAAGAAGTGTAGTGTGCTCACAGAGGAGTGCATCCTTGCTTTCCCAGCATCCACAAGGACTAGGAGAGCAATGTGGATGCGGTGGAATGGGCCTGTATGGCCTCCCGCAGTTTCCTGGTGGCCAGCACAGTTCACTCGCGGTGGCGCATGCTCAGATGGCCTTCTCCATTCTCCCAGCTGACCTGCTGCTGGCTGTTTCTCCCCATGGCAAGTGCCGGGAAGTGGCATAGAGAAGGAAAAGGATGGTAACAGAAAAGTGCCTCTGACTGGCCCTCAGTGGGGGAATGCCCCCAGTGAGGATCAATCAGAGGCTTGGCACACTGTCGGGTAGTACGAACACTCAATTATAAATATAGATACTTCCAACATCCCTCACTTTTCTCTGGCATCTCATCCATTTTTACAAGTCTCCTGGGATGAAAATTAAATGCCTCTACTTAATCTTTTTCAGTATTAAAGCATTTGGATATGCTGCACAACAACAAAGACACAGTAAAATTTAGAATGTCTTAGTCCACATAGTCAGAACTCTCACCTCCATTTTCATAATTACATTCAAGGACAATTCCATTCTGGAATTTTCAAAGAATACATAGATAACCATACTAAATTTTAGAGAAAGACAGAGCAAACAGAAGTACATAGATATACACAATTCGAGCAATGCAAATATACTTAGTACACAAACAGCAAAAGAAAAAAATGCCATCATAGCTTAATGGAGCCTCCATGTAAAGAGACAGTATTATTTTAAATACCAATACTAGAGAAAACCAAAAGAAAAGAAAAGCTCAATTTTCATGCTCTGCTTGTGAACCCATATTGACGGACCATAATGTTTTCAAGCAATAAAATATTTCAAATCATACTTGATATGTTGAGCCTTACATGATCTGCAACCTTCCCACCCACCCTGCCACTTAATTGTTTTTTCATTGGGACTGAAGATATACTTGTTTGTCCATCTGGAAAAACTGTCAATTATTTACTTACTTGTAAATACTGGGTGGACCCAACCATCTTTTTTACTGATGAAGGGAGGAAGTGTCCCTTTGGACCACCTATAAAGATCATTTTGAGACAAAAGCCATGTGATCTGTGTTATAGGAAAGAGGGTAGTTAGGCAAGTTTGAGTGAAAGGGCATAAGGATTGGCTACAAGCAATGAGCAGTCTCTGATCTTGTTAGCCAGAGTGGAGACATCTGCTGCTCACCAACCATCACTGCTGAGGAACTGGGTCTTTTACCTGCAGGCACTCCATTTAGATGGGGCTCTTGCCTGCCGTGCAAGCCCTGGTGTGAACCAAATGAAAAAGCTAAATAGCTCTTAGCCTTCTGGTCTCACAGCCTGTGGCTCAGCTCTCTGGAAGTTCCAATATCCTGGATGTAACAGGAAGATGTGATGAAGCAGAGCTACTTGACTCAGATTTGATATACAAAGGCAAGGAGAGCCACTCAAAGAGAAGACTGAGATCTCTGGTGTGTAGTTCTGGGCCGAAGAAGGGTGAAGCTATGTCATTGGGGGGGGGGGTGTAACCAGGTGGGAGTTGGGTTTGGTGTGTGTCTTATTCAGATGCAGGTAAGAGGCAGGTTTGGATTTGTATCTCTTTTAGGTTTTTCTAGATCTGAGCAAATGGTTTGGAATTTTGTTAAGGATTCCAGCCTTTAGATGGGGTCAGAATTACAGCTCACCTCCAGACTATAGCTTGGTGTAGTGGTTAAATGCTCAATAAATGAGCCTCTAATATGGAGAACTGGGTTTGATTCCACAATCCTCCATATGCACCCAGCTGGGTAACCTTGGGTCAGTCACAGTTCTCTCATAGCTCTCTCAGCCTCTCCTACCTTACAAGGTGTCCATTGTAGGGAGAGGAAGGGTAGGTGAATTTTAGTCGCTTTGAGAATCCTTCGTGTAGTAAAAAGGGGGGTGGTACAGAAAAAAAACAGCTTTTCTTCTTCTACAGAGATCAGTTCCCCTGGAGAAAATAGAGGCTTTGGAGGGTTGATTCTATGGCATTGTGCCCCACTGAGGTTCCTGACTTCCCAGGTTCCCTTCCCAAATCTCCCAGAGTTTCCCAACCTAGATCTAACAATCATACCCCCATCCCCGACCAGTGGGGGGGGGGGGGCTGGTAACCTTAATTTTTGTATGGCTAATATTAAGTATGGGTGTGTCTTTATTTCTGTTGTTTGTTGGTTTCTTTGCCAGCTGGTTGAATAGATGTGTTTGCAGGAATATAATGTAGAGAAAGATGTTGCCACAATGCAGTAGGGGGAGATGTAGTGGTGGGTCAGATGGCGCTAGGATGCCAGCTAGTTGGATGCTTTTAAATTTCTTCAGCCTGCCCTGGACCTAGGAGATTTCAATAACATAGACCAGTCTCAAATGTTCCATTCTTGAGCAGGGTGATTGAATGGGTGGTTACTGGACAACAGTCATCAACTGGACAACATTCCTGGATGAGGCAGGTTTTGTTTCACCACTTCCAGATTGGGATTAGGCCTGGTTATGTAACTTGGTCATCTTGGGGGGATGACATCTGCCAGGAGATAAACAGAAGTAGTTTGATTCTGTTGATTCAGCTTTTGATGCCATCATATCCTTCTGGATCACCAATTGGGATTAGGAGGCAGTGTTTTCAGTGGTTCTCGTCTTTCGTGGACAGGAGGTTTCAGAAGTTGGTGCTAAGGGACTGCCTTTTGGTTAATGGAGTCCCACACAGTCCCAGTCTGTTACCTATGCTCTTTTACATCTACATAAAACCACAGTGAAGTCATCCAGAAATTTGGGCTAGATTGACACCAATATGCAGATGACAATCATCTGAAGGACCACCGTCCTATTCCTTTAGAAATTTACCAACCACCGTGGAAATCTTTGGAGGCCTTTCAGGTACTCCTGCCTTCTGAGATTTGTCTCTCCCATTCTGTTGCTCTTTCACCAGTTGAAGACTTTTTTTGTCTCATTTGGCAATCTCACTGTGATCCGTCCTTCCTAATCAATATTATAATTCCTGTTTTTATATCTGTGTGTTTTAGCTCTTTTAATTGTTTTGATGTGGGTTTTCTTGAGAGATGGGCTTGTTTTAAAATGTGCTTTCATAATGCATGCTTTATTAGCCATGTTGGTGGCCCTTGTGAGTTCTACCCATCCTCCTAATTTCTCAGGATAAGGGGTGAACAATGCAGTCTAAAACAGAGTTATACCCTTCTAAAGCTATTGATATCCAAGGTATAACTTTTGTTTAGGCTTGCACTACTAGTAAGCTATAGAGAGACATTCTTCTTAGCCAGCCTGCCTCAATCAATCTCAGTCTTAACTTTGAGTTCAAACTCCTAAAAATACCTGTACACTTCAGATTTTTAATGTCTTGCTCAAATCAAATACTGGAATGCAACTGTGACTTCACACTATCACTTCTCTAGGTAAATAAAAACTGGAGATATGCTCCTATCAGATTTTTTTTCTTGTGCTGTTCTTCTTGAATGTGATATGTAACAACCAACAGATTTTTATAAAGTTGGAGGATGTGAGGCTTGGAAAGAAATAACATTTCAGCACGATATAGTTACACTACTACAGCAACACACTACTCAGAACTGCAGGTAAATAGAAGATATCCCTCCAGGCAATGGGAAGAAATAATTCAAACTTGTTTCACACTGAGTTGTGCATCCCCCCGCGCCACACACACACACACTCGCTCTCTTTCTACCACCTTCTCTTTGCTAATTGAGCCTGATTCTATAATTAGCACATTGTGCCACAGCTTTCCTAAAGTATGGGGATTTCTGCTGCTCTATCAAGTGCAAAAAAAAAAAGTTTAAAAATAGTAGATTAAGACAATCTCAACTCAGAAAGCCAGTCTGGTTTGATGCTGAATTTGAACCTGATGGAAACCAGTGTTTTATCTGGGGAAACTGTTCTCTACACATCTGTTCCTAGTCTGGTAGTTACGAATTTCAGACTGGCATGAGGATGAAGACGTTTATGAGGTATTCTTTACACCAAAAATGCACACATTAATTACAAAGTGATCACATACAAAACTTCAATTCCCACAGATAAAAATATTTGAAAAGAACACTATGCTAATGTATGATTATATTATTTATTTACTTTACTAGCCAAAAAGCCCATAGCATTCAGGAATGCAATGGGCGCTAACGGGCAACAACAGGTAGAGCAGGCTAAGCAGGGGGGACATACTGGAGGTGAGAGCAGTGGCTAGATTGTTGGCGGCCAGGCCAGCGGGAAGGTAGGTGTGCGGCGGCTGGTACACAGAGGGCTGGTGGCCGGCAGAGGGGGCAGTAGCTGGGCAGTCGGGTGCATCCTTGCTGCGCAGTGAGCAGCCAGGGAGCATGGCGCTGGCGGCGAGAGCCATCGGGAGGGCCTAGTCCGCCGGCAGGTGGGCAGAGGGCAGCACGGCTCTGTAGGCAGGAAGGGCTCTGTCAGGGTGGAGGCCCCATGGCATGCGGGCACTGGGCCACAGGGTGTCGCCGGCGAGAAGGTGTGTGTGGAGCGGGTGGCTCTGTGGCGGGGGCGGAGGATCACGCGGCAACCCATAGCCTGGAAGGAGGCGAGTCGGCCAAGCAGAGGCCTCGGTGGCCAGGAGGTGCGTGGCAGGGAGGCTTGGCAAGCAGCGCCACGCGGCTGGGAGACGCGGCCACTGTAGGGGTGATCCCTATCCAGAACCAGCCAGCTTTGCTGGGTGCATCCAGATTGGGCCGCTGGGGAGGCGGGCGCTCTAGGGGCCATCCCAATCCAGAGGCACCCAGCAAAGCTGGCTGCCTCCAGATTGGCCAGCTGCCTGTGGATTCCAAGGGGCAGACAGACCCCAACAGCAGAGCGTAGAGCCAGACAGTGCCACCCAGTGGTATAGTCCACCTTTATCATTAGAACTCAAGGCATTACACTTAAAATACAAGTGGCCATAGCTAATAGAAGGAAACCCTCAGATAGACAAGAGCCCAAATGATACCTTCGCCATTAAAGGTGCCAACCTCCATGTGGTGGCTGGAGATCTCTTGCTATCACAACTAATCTCCGGTTGACAGAAATCAGTTCACCTGAAGAAAATGGCCAATTTATGGCATTACTAGGAAAAGAGCCCATTATAACCCAAATACAATGGGCGCTAGAATGTGGGAGCAGAGGGAAGGACAGGGCAGCGGGCGGGAAGGAAGGAAGTGCACCTTATATAGGAGGCGTTGTCGAAGGCAGGCGGCGGCGGCGGGGCGTCCTTGGCTCCTAGGCGGGTCCTCGGCGGCCATCTTTGATTGTGGGCGCTTGTATTTCGGAGCTCCATTGTCGCTAGGGACGGGAGTCCCCGCCAGCCGCGCATAGCGCAGCTGGCTGGGGCTCCCTGGCCGGCGGCCTGACACGGCAGGAGGCGCTTTGCGCCTCCCACGGCATCAGGCCACCGGCCAAGGAGCAACTGCGAGCCGCGCTGTGCGCGGCTCACAGTTGCTCCGGCGGGGAATCATAGTTTGTCCGGAGGAAGGGGCCAATCGGCACCCTTCCTCATCCCGGACACAGCCCGCCTTCTAAGGGCTTACTGTTTTATTTAGTCCGCGGCGCCCATGGCGCCACGGGCTTGTGCTAAGATACCCCACTGAAGCCCCTCCCCAGGCTCTACCCCCAAGATCTCTAGGTACTTTCCAACTCAGCGCCAGCAACCCTATTCACCAAAGAGGTCATGAGACCACAAAGAATTCCAAAAGTTTCCTGCTAGATCAGATCATCTCATTCAGGATGCTGTTTCCCATAACAGCCAACCAGTTGCCTGAGAAGGCCAACATACAGGGCACCAAAGTCCAAGATCTTCTCCTAATATTGCCGCCTCGCACTGTTGATCAGAGGGTTACTGCCTCTGAAAGTGTAGGCTCTCTTTAGATATCATGGATAGGAATCTGCTGAGTCTTGTTGTCACACTACATCCATTTGGTGCTGTAAGACTACATAACACAATATGGAAGAAAGCAGGTTTATGCCTTTATATCAAGTAATGGGCGAGAAACACCGAATTTGTGTATGTGTGCGCATGCATGCATAAATCTGCTCTTGGTCTTCCAATACAAAAGATCCGTGGTCTTCCAATACAAAAGATTACTGTCCACAGAAATACTTAGTTCCAATAATTAAAATAACAAGGATCTTTATTCTCTCGACTGTAGAAAATACATGTAACGCATTCACTGTACCCCCTTCTTAAGATATGTTCTGACCAGCATGGAAGGGAGGAGGGGTATGCAGAATCCTGAGCAAGAGCAGCGGTTGGCCCTAGGGGAGGGGAGATTCCACCAATAGGAGTCTTTGGAACCTTCAGTATGTTGTCAGAAGTATGAATCACATTTTCTGTATAAGATTATCTGGGACCAAACCTTGGATGCATGCATTGTACTACTGAGGTATGACTCCTAAAGGCAAATGACAACAATGATAACTCTAGCCCAGAAAGGTCAGACTATACGAGCAAAATGGAATTGCAGAGAATAATCTCCTTTCTTTTCTGAGGCCTGAAGCTATGACAAACAATATGCTGCAATGAAGTCTTTGCAACCCTTAGAGAAAAGGTTGTTTGTTATGTCACTGCTATGCCCCTTTCCAATAAGAAGCATCACTGCTGGTGTACAGACAAGGCCACTTTCAGAACACCTACACCCCAAACGATAGTTCACAGAAGTGTTGCATTGAGGATGACAACACAATGTGGCTAAGAATAGTTTAACTTCTTTGTAAAGGCAAGCTTGGATTCTTATTTGTAGAATTCTGACCTTCGTATCATAGCTAATTGGAATGATTTTTTTTTTGTGAGAATATGATCTCGTGTATGCATCCTGCAGCTTGTATTTCTTTATCATAGCTCAGATAAGATGAAAGGATAGGAAGGACAGATAGTGGACAGGGGGGAAATTCTTCTGTTCCGCTTAATATTTCTGGTAAGGCCTAGAAGAAGGAGTTGGTCTCATGGCTTAAGTGCCACTCAGAGCTTAACACCCACTCAGGACAGCTGTCCCGCCCCTGAGTGCCTCCTCCTCCAACTGGCTTGCGTGTCTCTCCAGTGGCCAGCCAATCGCCTTCCATCCCCCACCCCTGACCACCCCTCCTCCTCCCACTTCCCTTCAAGGCTCAGAGGCTACAGATCCCTGCTATGTTAGAACTGCCCCTACCAGTGAGTTCCCTTCCTGGGAGCCTCCAAGCTGCAGCCTTTCCAGGTCCTGGGGGAAGGAGAGGCCATCCACTATTATTATTATTATTATTATTATTATTATTATTATTATTATTATTATTATTATTATTACGATTTATTTCCTGCCACTCCCAAATGGCTCGTTGTGGGTTACAGTGTCTTAAAAACCCCATTAAAACTCCCATTAAAAGACTTTAAAATGTCACAACATGGCGGCACAATAATAAGATCCCCTTCCTACCCCCTTCCTAAAAAAGGGGGGGTGGAGGAGAAGGAGGTCAACGATGTTCAAGAAGAAGCCCGGGGGGAGAGCAGTCGATGTACCACAGCAGCCCCAGCCTCAACCATAGACCTGGCAGAAGAGCTCCGTCTTGCAGGCCCTGCGGAATGTTGAAAGGTCCCGCAGGGCCCGCAGCTCTCCCGGGAACTCATTCCTCCAGGTGGGGGCCAGGACCGAAAAGGCCCTGGCCGTGGTCGAGGCTAGGCGTGCTTCCCTAGGACCGGGAACGACCAGAAGATTCTCACTCGCAGAGCGCAGAGCCCTGCAGGGGGCATAGGGCACTAGGCGGTCCCTCAGGTATGTGGGTCCCAGCCCGCGTAAAGACTTAAAGGTTAGAACCAGAACCTTGAAACGGATCCGGACAGCAATTGGTAACCAGTGCAGCTGCCTCAGCACAGGCTGGGTGTGGGCCCTCCAAGGTGTGCCGGTGAGGACCCTAGCAGCTGTATTTTGTACTAGCTGGAGTTTCCGGATCAGAGACAGGGGTAGGCCCGTGTAGAGCAAGTTACAGAAATCTAATCTGGTGGTGATCGTTGCATGGATCACAGTGGCCAGGTGTTCGGGGGACAGGTAGGGCGCTAGTAGCTGAGCTTGGCGAAGATGGGAAAATGCCTGGCCGGCTACTAGCATTCCTGAATGCAATGGGCTTTGCCCCTAGTATAAATATAACATTTAAAAAACTGGAAGAGGAGGAAAATTATCTAACAAATAATGTAAATGATTATAGTAAAGGTCTTAGATTCCAAGCGGCCTCTTGCTGCTCAGTTGTGATTCTGAGAGAACTCCAGGTGCTACCTGGAGGTTAGCAACACCAACTGTACTACATCCCAGAAATGTCTGGCATGGTTCCAATAAAGTGCCTCTTTGCACTGGCATATTAGAAGAAATTATACACAGACAAAAAGACAAGATGATGGGAAAAGTTGTCCAGAAGCCAGTCAGGGGAGGGGAAGCAATATACTACATGAGTGTTAGAACATAGCAGGAGACTTTCAAAAACAAGGTAAAGCTACAGTACTATCTTTAGAGAGGTATCCATGGATGCAGGCCAGCAAGCAGCACGCAGAAACTATGTGGAAAGGCACACAGTACTGTACTCTCGTTTGGCCAGAACTGTTTCCGGAAAAATCTTTTTTCAAAGTGCAGTGATTTTCCATTCACATGTAACTTTAATATTTGGTTTTAAAACAAAGGGTTGGATCCCACATAACATTCCGCTAATGCAATGCGGCTGCTGTGCAAGCAGAACCTCACAAAAAGACATTGCTACAAGCCCTGGCCTTAAATCAACTTGACTGTGTCCCATCTCGCATTTCTGCACATGCACAATAGAGTACAAGACCTATTTCAGCAGCACCACCCCAACCATGACCTGGATGGCCCAGGCTAGCCTGATCTCAGAAACTAAGTAGGGTCAGTTTGATTAATACAAGGAATCTGGGGTTGGTGCACAGAAGCAGGCAATGGCAAACTACCTCAGCTCTTGCTTTCAAAACCCTATGCATTTTCTAACACCAGTGCTCCTTTCAATTTCCCATTGCTTACACGCCTTTGAGGGAGAGTCACCTTACTTTGTGGCATTTGAATTTCACCACTACTGAGCAAAGGAAAATGCCATAGATTGTTCCCATCCAACCAGCTTCTGTCTGGAATAGTGGGGGGGGGGAGAATGCATGGGGGGGTGCATGGGGGGTATCCCTCCTGATTCACTCTGCCTGCATGATTTCTTGATCTACATATACCTCCCAGTAGCTACAGACTGCGGTATAGGAAACCACTCTCACACTATTGTAGTTGGTGATGATAAAGTGACAGGCTTTGTTTCAACTCACCAAAACACTCTTCAAGACCTAGACCACGATGGACTTTTTAAGAGCAGCAATCATGCAGGGTGGTCATCTATTTCTACTCCCATGCTAGGCTCTCAAGAAATTTCCTCGGGGTGCCCAGTGACATGATTACAGCCAGAAGCCAGCAATCCAGTATAACCCATGCAGTTTTTCCATAGGGTCAGTATAACGCAAAGTACAGTACATTTGGGTTGCCATTTGCTGTTGCATACCCACTTTTAGGCAAACACAATAGCCGTAGTCTATATATCTGAAGAAGAAGCAGTGAAACAGTTCTGCTTAGTGCCACAGAAGTCACAGCACATCTACTGGCTAGTTGTTAACAAGGTAGGACACAGCAGAGATGAATGTAAAGGAGGATTTAAACGAGGGCTAATGTGATGGCTTTGCAGATAATTAGTTAGATAATTACACTCTGCCGAACCCAAATCCCCTGGTAGCTTTAAAGGGAAAGGGTGTTCTTTGTTTGTAGGTCCTGAACTTTTAGGACACTCTGCTGTGTACTATTGAGCAGTTGCTGTTTGTTTCTTCTCTAGAAATAGATGCATTCTTAGGTGGCACCCAGGTGTAAGATTTTGCTCAAGAAACTACACCTGAGACATGCAAATGCAGCACTATGAAAGTACTCAGATCTTCCTGTCAATAAGAATTATTGCAATGTTTTCAGTAGGCCTTATTCACAGCCTGCTGACATTCTTTTCCCAATGAATTATAAGAGGCATGTAGTTCTGTGATTCCCCTATCAGTCAGTTTTCACTTAACAAAAAAAGTCAATGCAGGTTACTTCAACTGGGGGAGATGAATTGGGTCACTTCCCTTTCCTTCACAGATAGGCACAGATAGGTACCTGGAGATCTCCTGCGATTCCAGGTGATCTCTGGATAACCCAGATCAGTTCCTTGTAGAAAACAGCCACTTTGAAGAATGGATTCTACGGCACTGTACCCTGCAAGGGTCCCTCCCCTCCCCAAACCCCACCCTCCCCAGGCTCCACCCCTGAGATCTCTAGGTATTTCCCAGCCCAGAACTGGCACCCCTATTGACAAGGTGTCTGTCCATCTTACCTGAGAATGCCTGGCCTCTACCAGGACCAGGGCCTTTTTGGTCCTGGCCCCGACCTGGTGGAATGAACTCCCAGAGGAGCTGTGGGCCCTGCAAGAGCTTTCATAATTCCGCAGGGCCTGCAAAAGAGAGCTCTTCCACCAGGTCTATGGATGAGGCCAGGCAGTCAGGTAGATCAGGACCCCTCCCATAGAAGCAGCAGTAGCTAATTCCATCTGCGCCCCCTTCCTCCTTCCCCTCCACCTTAAGATAGTATTAGGAGATTGTTATAAATTTGGGACAACTTTTACCACCAGGTCTGATATTTTGATATTTTTATTGTGTATGATCTTATGTAAGGGGATTGTTTTCTGTTTTATGGGGTTTTATTGGGATTTTAACAGATTATAGTAAACCACTGTGGGCCTTCGGGGAGCGGTGGGCAATAAATTGAACAAACAAACAAATAAATTAATTAATAAAATTCTCTCCCTAAAGGGTAAAAGGTATGGATTCTTATACGTTTAACATGTTGGCAATAGAATCAGGTGGAAACTATCTGAAACAAAACTGGGAAAGAGAGACTAAACAACTTCTTCTCTCCCCTGGTCCTCTGTTCACCCTCAGCAAAGCCACCCACAATGGCTTGACATGAAAACGAAACAAAATCCCTCCAAAAACACAATCATGGTATTATACATAATAAATACTTAGCTCTATATAATAATGGTAGCATAAACATATTCCTTACGCACTCTCTAATGATCATAATACACAGGAAAGTCTACCAGACAATGAGGTCTGCCGCAGACATAACATTTGCAGTCTCCTAAACCACACTGCTCATACAAACACCTTTCTCATGTGCAATTTCTAACATCCTTCTCTTTTTAGAGTTGAGCAGAATGCAACATCATATCAGCTCCAATGTTGATGTTAGGGATTCAAAAACACCCAGTGATTTGACTGTCTTTTTGATCTCCAGAGTCAAGTTACCACACAATTCCATTAACATTTTGTTTTTCCTTGACTTGAAATATTTGATGGGCTGCTAGTTGAGACTACTCTACAGTGAGGGGCAAACGCATGTCTACTTCTCTTTCTGCAATTTTCTATGTGTCTCCTGAAACTGAGCCTTGCCAGTCAAAGTCTGGACTTACACTAGGATTGCCAGTTCTGGGTTGGAAAATACCTGATTGGGTGGAGAACTATGAAAAAATATTTAATGGCGAACTGAATAGGGGAAAGGAAGCATGAGTAAAATGCTGCCATCACTCAATTCCTGGGCAACCACAAGCTGCTAATGGTTGATGGAGAGAATAACTGAGCTAGGAGAGAGGCTATCAAAACAAAAAAGAAGTACAGTGGCACCTTGACTAACAGCATGTATTCCAGCAGGAGCTTTCATGAGTCACTTCCTCAGATGCAATGAAAGAAAAGAATGGTGCTAGAATCATAGAATCATATTGTTAGAAGGGGCCACACAGGCCATCTAGTCCAACCCCATGCTCAATGCAGGATCAGCCCTAAGCATCCTAAAGCATCCAAGAAAAGTGTGTATCCAACCTTTGCTTGAAGACTGCCAGTGAGGGGGAGCTCACCACCTCCTTAGGCAGCCTATTCCACTGCTGAACTACACTGTGAAATTTTTTTCCCTGATATCTAGTCTATATTGTTGTACTTGTAGTTTAAGCCCATTACTGCGCGTCCTCTCCTCTGCAGCCAACGGAAACAGCATCCTGCCCTCCTCTAAGTGACAACCTTTCAAATACTTGAAGAGGGCTATCATGTCCCCTCTCAACCTTTTCTCCAGGCTGAACATTCCCAAGTCCCTCAACCTATCTTCATAGGGCTTGGTCCCTTGGCCCCAGATCATCCTCGTCACTCTCCTCTGTACCCTTTCAATTTTATCTACATCCTTCTTGAAGTGAGGTCTCCAGAACTACACACAGTACTCCAGGTGTGGTCTGACCAGTGCCGTATATGATGGGACTATGACATCTTGTGTCCTTTCACCCCCTCATCTAGATCATTAATAAATATGTTAAAAAGTACCGGACCGAGCACCGAGCCCTGAGTTACCCCACTACTCACCTCCCTCCAGTCTGATGAAACACCATTGACAACACCTCTTTGAGTGCGGTTCTCTAACCAATTCCCTATCCACCTATCTGAAAATCCAGATTGCAGTCCTTCAATTTATCCATCAGGACATCATGGGAAACCTTATCAAAAGCTTTACTAAAATCCAAGTGTGTTCTTCCACATGCCCGAAGCACAGCTACTAGTGCCCTACCTGTCCCCAGAACACTTGGCCACAGCGATCCATGCAACGGTCACTTCCAGATTAGACTTCTGCAATTTGGTCTAAGCAGGCCTACCCTTGACTCGGACCTTGAAATTGGAATGGTACAGAATGTGGCTATGAGAGTCCTCACTAGGTCATCTTGGAGGAACCATGTCCAGCCAATCCTGTGGCAGCTGCATTGGTTGCTGGTTAGCTTCCAGATCAAGTTCCAGGTTTTGACCTTTAAGGCTATACATGGCCTGGGTCCTAACTATCTGCAGGACTGCTTATCTCCTTATGCCGACCACAAGATTCTCTGCTCTGCAGGTATAAATTTGTTGGTTGTCCTGGGCCCCTGGGAAGTGTGCGTGGCCTCAGCCAGGGCCATCTCGGCCTTGGCCCTTGCCTGGTAGAATGAGCTCCTGGAAGATCTGAGAGCCCTGACAGAGCTCTCCGGGCTCTGCAGGGCCTGCAAGATGGAGCTCTTCCGCCAGGCATTTGGTTGAGGTTGAGCTGGAGACTGGGGAAGTAAAATTGGGTCCCTCCTTTCATTTTGTAATCTGTACCCCCCCCCAGGGCAACATCTCCTGGGTTCATGTATTCTGACACTACAAATGCAAGAGTTGAGGCTCCACAGCGGAGAATTGGGTATTGACTGTTACCCCCATCAAATTGTCTTGATTATATTAACTGTATCAGGCTTTAATGGTATTTATATTGTTAATGTAAACCTCCACAAGCCAGCTGGTAGTGATGTATACATTTTAAAATCGATCAATCAATCAATAATGTGCTACTATTAAGTCGTCTAAGCTACAGCAGTGTTTCTTCTAGAACGTACTCTCAAAAAAGGTATCAGTGATCAATACATCAATGAGCCATGCTTTAACAAAATACATAATCCCTGTTAACGTCTCCAAAGGTAACAACTTGGATTAAGAAAAAACCCTGAGGAGGGAAAATAGCTACTAGTATGTACAAGTTTTGTGCTATGTACATAGTACACAGTTTTGTACTATGAAGATTTAATACTAGTTCTTGGGTTTGCACTTCTGTAAGAAGGTCACAACTGGTTTACACAGCCCGCTGTTCTAGCACAAGGGAATATAGTCCTTCTATGTTCAAAAGATGGTCAAGACAAGAAAGATCTACACAAACACACAATTATACCCAGATTATCCAAAATACTGTATACATCAAACATGATTGATAAAATTATAAAAAACAAAAAACTTCAGATGGCAGGAGCAGCTGAAGCAAGGCCTTCAAAGATTTGGGTAGGTTAATAGAGGAGAAGATGGTCCTTAAGGAATGTCGGTTCCACCCTGTACAGGGCTTTAAATGTCAATGCCAGAACTTAGAGTTGAGCCCAGAAGCAAACAGGGGTGTGCAATTTATTTTTTACTGTTATTTTTAGGTTTGGGTAAATTGGACCCAAACATTGGTGAGTATTTCTGAAATATCCCAGATCCCAGTACTGGTATGGTATTAAAATATGGTATTAAAATTTTTCAGAAATCCTAATTTTTTCCAGGTTCAATGGACACAAGAAGAAAAATAACAGTTTAAAAAAAGCCAGTCTCATCCTCGGATTGGATTGGCTTCTCCTGCAGTGTGGTTTAAACCATGTGCAGGAGAACAAGAAGCTGGCCTCAGAATTTGTGTCCAGCAAGGAAGCCTCTCCCCACTGCACATAGATACTAGCTGGGATGGATAGTATCATACAGTTGAAACCACATGAAAAGCTGGCCCCAGGATCTGCTATGCCATGGCTAACAGATTGTCACCTAAATCACAGCTTCTTCTGGGGCAGCCTTCTCCTGCAGCCCAGGTTACATGGAGCTGTAAAAAAAGCCAGCCCCAAGCTGAACCAACAACAACAGTCTGTTCCTCCCAACCCAGCAGATCTTGGGGCTCTCTTCTGCAACCTCTTCAAACTTAAAAGGGACTGCAGGAGAAGCCCAACAAACTGCTGAGAAGCACAAGCAATCTGCTCCTGCCTCTCCACTGTTTTTGAGTCTACCAGTAATTCTCAAATGTATCCAGAATTTTCTAGGGCTGACCTCAGTCATGCATGATTTGTTTTTTGTTTTTTGTTTTGCTTTGGGGGGGGGGGTTAATTAGAATTCTCATAGTCCAATAACACATTTTACATTTAGAAAATTAGGGGCCAAACAGAAGAAATGGAAATCAGCCATTTCAGGCAGATGCTTTGAAGATCCAGGAACAGCTGTTGAGGGAACGGGTCTAACCCTTCGTCCCATCCCTCTGTTGATGGAAAAGGCCCACCTACAAAGCTAATTATAGGTTCAAAATCCCTCCTCCCCCCAAAGGAGCCAGTTACAGCCTGATGGGGTTATTGGTGTTATAAGCTTGGAAGAAAAGACTTGGGACTGCTAATTAGTTTTTTACAACATTGACTAATAATAGACCATTTGTATGCGTGCATTTTGCCCCTTAAAATACATGCTAAAGAATGCATGATTAGTCTGCCTTAAGTGATCCCATTAATGCTCTCTTCCTTAAAAGAAGATATGTCGTGATACCTTACAAAGATGTACTTAGACAAGTGAATCGATTCAGTATGGAACACTCATATAATTTTAACTGTAAATAAGTGTCTTTTAATGTTTTAAAGTAAAATTGTTTATATATGACTGTTATCTTGTGTATTATATCTGATTACTGAAACTCATTGTAACCTGTCCTGGGCGGCATAGGGAAGTGCAGGCTAAAAAAACAAAGTTTAATTTAATTTAGGAAGAAGAGTTAGTTTTTATACCCCACTTTTTACTACCTGAAAGAGTCTCAAATCACCTTATCTTACAATCACCTTACCTTCCGCTCCCAACAAAAAACAGCTTCTGATGTAGATGAGGCTGAGAAAGCTTTTATAGAACTACCTGTGTGAGAACAGTTTCTAACAGGACTGTGACTAGCCCAAGGTCACCTAGCTGGCTGCATGTGGAGGAGTGGGGAATCAAACCTGGCTCTCCAGATCACAGGCCCCACTTCACCAAGCTGGCTTTCAGGAAGAATAAAATGCACAGGCTCAAAGTAAGGTCCTTGCAAAAAGGACGAGAATTTGCACTTAATCACAAATTGAACTCCAGGCAGTTCAATGCAACTACAAAAAAGATTGACACGGTCCTAAGACTGCACTTAAAATGCATTTGTTGTTGTTGTTAGTTGCGAAGTCATGTCTGACCCATTGCAACAGAATGGACAATGATCCTCCAGGCCTTCCTGTCCTCTACCATTCCTCGGAGTCCATTTAAGCTCACACCGACTGCTTCAGTGACTCCATCCAGCCACCTCATTCTCTGTCGTCCCCTTCTTCTTTTGCCCTCAATCGCTCCCAGCATTAGGCTCTTCTCCTGGGAGTCCTTCCTTCTCATGAGATGACCAAAGTATTTCAGTTTCATCTTCAGGATCTAGCCTTCTAAGGAGCAGTCCGGACTGATCTCCTCTAGGTGGTCCCCAACCCCCGATCCGGGAACCGGTACCAGTCCATAGACCGATACCGGTCCGTGGATCAGTCGGTACTGCGCCGCGGCTCCCCCTTGTCCTCCTCCCCGGCTGCTGCCTCAGGGGCTGCCCTGCCACTCTGCCACCAGCTCACCTTTGGTGCTCTCCAGCGGCTGCCATCCCTGGGGCTCTCCCTTGGCGTGGCACTGCACAGCTGCTGCTGGCAGTGACCCCCTGTGGGTGATGGGAATTGGGGAGTGCCAGCCGGAAAGCAAGCAGAACAGGGGCTCAGGCAGCGACGGCGATATCCCTCGGCAAAAGATTACCCCCCCCCCGGGCCTCAGTAAAATTGTCAAGCGTTGTCTGGTCCCCGGTGGGGACCACTGCTCTAAAGCACCATTCTTCAGCTAGTCTAGCATTCTTTACAAACATCCCTGCAGTCTCCAGTATGTAGTCTACTGGAAACAGCCTGGGAAACATTTTAAGATGCTTTAACATGTTCATTTAAGAGTAACTGATTATAATGTGAAATAATAAGACATAATTGGTCTCAATGCTATGACTGCAATATTTTCTTCCTTATAATGCCCAATGTGAACAACATATGTTGTCATGTCATTGTGCTATGCATCTTTCCCTTGTAAATCCTTGGCAACTGAATGTGAGGTGTGTGATGCAAATAGCAATGATGGCTCACTGCACACTGTTTTAGACACCACCCTGCGCTACTAGGGAGGACAGTAAATAAATAAATAATACTTGTTACAAAATAGACAATAAATAGCTGTGAGCAGAAGCACCACCACATCCCTAATAACTTCTAAACTGGCCCTAAAGATCTGAACTTTGCTGTGAAATGAACAGATGAACCAAAATGCTAGTTTGTCAGTTTTACTCTAGTGCTTCCGTCTGCCCGTGTCCAACCGCTGCTCCAGTCTCAAATAGTTTTGAAGGTCTATCCATCCCCCAGAACCCACTATATGACTCTTCTGTACTTAGGATTAATAATACCAGGCATGATTTTAACCTTTGCTGAAATGCACATGCTGGAATCAGTGGGTTATAACCATGTGCTTATATGTGTTTTATGATATGGGATTTTATCTAGAACATTTACTCAGTGACACTTCTCTGTGCAACAGTGCATGAGGCTGAATGGGGACTGCCTTTCAGTTGTGGATTTCCCTTTCCTGGAGATGTCTTTTGAAAATGATTCAACATCCTTGTTTGGCTTGGATATTTACATCCATGTATTTCTTTTAAATGTTGATAATCTCACTTTTGAAGGGGGCCAATAGGAAACTGACATAATGGAAAAGGGGAAAAGCTACCTCATCAAACTGTAACTATCTCAGACAAACAAAAGTATTGATAGCAAGAAAGCATAATATAAAATCCTAATCAATTTCATTCTCAGTGTACAATAGAGGGAAAAAATCCTTATATCAAAGATGGGTGCAGTCTACACCAAGCAAAAACAAATTCTCTAGCCATAAATTGGGTTTTCCGAGGGGTAATTAAACTGCGGCCCTCCCCATGTCCATGGACTACAATTCCTATGAGCCCCTGCCAGCAAATGCTGGCAGGGACTCATGGGAATTGTAGTCCATGGACATGAGGAGGGCCGCAGTTTGACCACCCCTGGATCAGTCTCTGAGGAGAAAAGCACCAGCCAATTCAGAGCATGTGAGCACCATGGCAGAGCTGCCACTCCGAAAATCACTTAAGTGGGCATTCCAGACAAGGAAAATAAGACCAACAAACATAAGTATTAAGTATTTTTAAGCTTGAAGGAACATAAGAGAAGCCATGTTGGATCAGGCCAATGGGTCAAGAACCTTAAGGTTGAGCAGCAAATATATATATTATTAACTGCACATGAAGAAGATTAAAACATAAGACACAGTCTTATTGCATGTATAGTCTCAATGGTTGCGCATGGTATGACCACAGACCAAATGCATTTCAACCCAGAAGGCCTTCATCAGTGGTCAAATAAGCTATATGCACACATATAATAATACAGTATTACAATGAGACCTGGTTGGTGGCATAAGAATCATAAAAGATACAACTCCCAACAATATATAATAATAATAATTTCAGATGTGGAGCTCACATTCAAAAATCAATGTAGTCAAGAATCGCCATTTTCTCCAGGGCTTAGGTTCAATCCTGGGTGTGCATCCTCATATGTAAACCAAAAGAAAGTGGTCCAGCCAATGGTCAATCCAGTCCAATATTCAGGGTCACATAGTAGCCCAAACCTAGGTGTCATCAGGAGGTCCACCAAATGCCAGAACTTCAGAAATTCTCCTACTTTGCCCCCTCAAGGATCAAGACTCCAAAGTATCACTACCCCATATTCAGAGTTCAACCTATACCTTGTGGCTAATAGCTACTGGTGGACCTCTGCTCCATATGCTTATCTAATCCCCCCTTGAAGCTATCTATGCTTGTAGCTGCCACCATCTCTTGCAGCAGCAAATTCCACATGTAAAAACAATTGTATTGAGTATCCACGAGTACTTGTATTATAAGAAAAGGAGAAAAGTACTACTTCTTTCTCTATCCCATCAATAGTTTTCTAAACCTCTATCATGTCACCCCACATTTGTTATTTCTCCAAGCTAAAGAGCCTTAACCTCTTTAACCTTTTTTCATAGGAGCAGTGTACCATCCCCTTAATAATTTTAGTTCCTCTTTTTTTGCACCATTTCCAATGCTATAATATCTTTTTGAAGGTGCAGTGACCAGATGTGCACACAGTATTCCACACGAGGCCACACCATAGATTTATACAGGGGCATTATGATATTGGCTAAAGCTGCTTTACAATTAAAATAAACATTCTCAGCAACAGTTGGCATGTTTGGAAATTAGCCCCGTACATAATAGAAGTGAGAAATAGGCCATCAAAAAGCTATAATATTATGCCATAAATAGCCATAGTATAGAAATGCTACTCTGTCTGGAATATTCAGGCTAATTTCCAAAACAGGTAGTCCACCGATTCTATTAAAAAAACCCTATTAAGGTAGTCATGTATAACATTTATGGTTTTTCTTCAGCGAACAGCTCTTCCCACCACCCATTAAGATATAAACTGTTATTTATGGAAATGTATGTATGTATGAAGAAAACCGAAGAAAACAAAAACATCTTAATCTCAGTAGCAATTAATCAAAACTTTTTAAGAAACTTGTTCAGTCTCTGTAGGTAGAACAAAATGTAAATGTTAATTATTTGGCTGTTTTCATGTTTAAAAGTGTTAAAACTTCCAACAAAATAATGCACCTCCCCAATTACTTTCAGAGTAAAATCAACACTGGCAAAGTTGTGCCCCCTCATCTCACATTATGCATGCCAGTGAGGTGTAGTGGTTATAGTACTGAACTAGAATCTGGGAGACCCAGATTCAAACCCCCCATTCTGCCATGTAAGTTTGCTGGGTGGCTTTGGGCCAGCACAATGTACCTCACATTGTTGTTGTGAAAATAAAATGGAAAATAGGAGAATGATGCAAGGCAATTTGTGTCCCCATTGGGGAAAGAGGCAGAGTATAAGTGATATAGAAAAATTGCCACAGCAACATGCAAATTCTCTCAAAATTATCTGGCAACGGTCATGTTCTATGAAGCAGGCTGTATGTTTTCTAAGAATTCACTGGTAATAAAGAGCTCAAGAACATGTTGAAAGTATCACAGTACCACTGTATGTATCACAGCTGCTTTCACATGATGATTCTCCACGTAGTCTGATAGCTATTTTGAAAATGGAGGAAATCATAGTGTCCAAAGATTAGAAGCCACTGCTCTTAACCACTATACCAAGTTGGCTCTCAGTAGTGAATCTGACAATTGAATCAAGAACATTCAAAGAACCTTAATAATCATATTACAAATAGCAATACCTGCACATTTTTAGTGGAATAACCCTCTGTTAGACAACTCCATGAAAGTTACTTGGCTAATTCAAAGTCATGTTGTTTTAGTTAACTTTGTACAGTGAAAGTTAGTAACTTTGTACAGTGAAGTTAGAGAAAGATCATTGATGAATTTATAGAGAAACTATTGTGACAGCATTAACTTTGACTCAGCATCTTAAACTTTAAAAATAATTACAAAAACAGAATGTTTTACTGACTAACCTTTTTTATGCATACCACTTAGAAAATTAATTTTAGCTGAGAATAAATTTTACATAGCCTGCATACGTCAAAAAAGGAGGAGAATAAGGGCTGAATTAGATGACATTTCTGAAAGGCTCATTTGATCATATATAAACTATACAAGCCAGGGAGTGTAATCCTGAATCTCACTCTCTTTGGGAAAGTCACAAGATAATGGACAGCACAGAATACAGCCAGATACTGTGGTAAATATACTTTACAATGCAGAGATCCTAAACCTTTCAACATTTACTTCCCAGACAGCAGCAGGAGACTCACTGATCTGCAAGCATTAACTCTAGTGTCATGTGACAGGAAGCAGAAATGGCAATGTTATGACCTCATCAATGTCAAGGCCAGCGCTATGGGCAGCAGACAAAAAGAGCCCAGGACAGGAAACACAACCTGAGGTGGAATTTAGTAAAGAATAATCTACTGTGGAAGCCTCTGTCATCTTCTCTCTCCTTGCCTGGCCTGCCCTTCCCCTCAACAGTCCAGTACTCCCTGGCTGCATTCATGGTGCAAAGCATTCCCTAACTAGAAAAGGCCATCTTTCTTAGGGAGAGGAAGCTCTGCTCTGCAAACATGTAAGCAGAGCTCTGAAGGACTGACTGATAGAGAAGTGGGCAGGCAAGGAGGGCAACATCCTTCACGACTACTTAATGACCTCACTTCACTGTCCTACTGGTCTTCTTCATATATGTGCAAACAGAAACTTGTGGTGTAGTGTCTTCTTATGCATGTTAGCAGCAGGCCCTTCCAAACAATAATACAGCAGCAAAAAATAAAATAAAACTGGCAGCTCTATAGGGATTTGTGACTTGCCGAAGGCCACAATCTGTGAGTGGTTGAACTGCTGCTCTAATTGAAGGGTATCTGCCAGTGAGGGAAACATCAAAGGCAGGTGATTAGCTGTTTGGCTTTTCTAACTCAAATGCACAAAAATGCATGTTTGCATTGAAATTCCTTGTGATAGTAGCTTACATCAGTCCAAGTGTTCCCAGTCACATGAGCAATGAGAAAAACTGTAAGTGATGTCTACAAACCCATGCAATGTCAAAGACATTGTAATGTTACAGGTGGCAATAAATTGCTAAAAAGTACTGCAACTACAAAATATATAAATGTTAATAACGATAGCAGAAATGAAGCAGAATACAACATATATGAGCTGGACTTGCCTTTCCTCCTACAAGGAAGCTGAGTCATGTTACTTATCCAGCCAAAGGACAGAATAATGCACCATCAGTTTCCCCAGGGAACAGGTGATCCAATCTAAGACATTTACGATTTGATGCTTTGTTGTAAACATACTTTAAAATAAGTTGTATGCTTTCATTTTTATGTAGCGACAAAAATAATAGAAGCCTGATTTTCTAAGGCAGTCATCTGTCATTCAAATTCACCGAAATCCTCAACATGATCCCAGGAAATTAAGATGTTTTAACAAATTCTCAGCAACCTCATCACAGGTACCATGGATCCACAGGTAAAGCCATGCCCCTTAAGGACTCCATTCAACAATTGTCAGGCTTTATAGTTTTATCACTGTATATGTTCGTTCCAATACAAAATAACTTTTTAAAAGTTTCTCTTTACTCTTAGTCTAGGCTCCAAGGCCTGAGGCCAGTTTTCCAATTATACACCAGAGATAAATTGATTTTCAGTTGTTAACGACTTTTCTTGAAGCTGCTGGGTTCTTCAACTGATACCTGCTGAGTAGGAGAAACTTCCACTGCAAACCTTCAACGGCAACACTGCTTTAGCACTTGTAGACAATGTCACAAAAATACAAAGTAAGCATCACAATGTTCCCATACCTCTACCAGTATTTCTCCTTATGATTAAACCTGACTTTCTAGCAACCAATAATCCTGTTTCAATAACTCAAGAAAGTTATTTTCAGCCAAAAGTTAAAAAACCTCTCCACTGATTTTGAAGGTGGGAACAAATGTTGCTGAAGTAGCTGTGTTGCAGAAACAACAAAAACTCTTGTAGCACCTTTAAGATTAGAAGAGAATATACCTTCCCTGACACTATTGACAGCCACTGTGTGTCACTGTGCTTATCTTGCACTGCAATGTCTCAGGATGCATTTCGTGGCCTTTTAAATGCTGTGTTCCTCATCCTCTCCTACCACGTCATGCATCTGATGAAGTGGCCTCCACCCTATAAAAGCTTATGCCTTAATAACTGAGTCTTGAAGGTGTGCCACAAATCTTCTTTACAGTAGGATGCAGCTCAGCATCTCCAAGCAACCAAAGCTTGCATGAAACACAGCCAGCCTGTTATGCAGATCCAGGGGGAAATTCCGCTCCTAAATTCAACACTGCCCACTCACCCTCACCCCACCTCCCAAAGCCTGAAGATCCACATCACAGCCACTATGCGGGGGTAGTCAAAAAGCGGCCCTCCAGATGTCCATGGACTACAATTCCCATGAGCCCCTGCCAGTGAATGCTGGCATGGGCTCATGATAATTGTAGTCCATGGACATCTGGAGGGCCGCTGTTTGACTACCCCTGATCCAAAGCAATTGGGAAGAGCTCTCTGGTGCATGATGCAGGTTCTCAGCACTAGCTGGTCCCCACCGTGGCTACTACTACTACCCTGGAGAGTTAGTCACGCTGCTGATGCTTTCCAGGGAACACACTTTATTTGAGCTGTATCATAATGTTTAACCACACTCCCCCCACACACACTTCCTTCCTTTGCATACCACGCTCTCCTAACAACAATAACCAAAAGATTCTTGGAGCTCTGTTCTCCACTCCACCCTTCTCCACATCCAGCGCTTGATATCTAAATAAATGGATCAGGGTTGGTGCCAAGATCAAGCCTGCCATCTGCCCTGGAATCCAGGCAGTCTGATTCCATGTATGCCGCCCTCCCCAAGGAGGTTCTCTGGAACTCAAGGGGACGCGCTCTCTGGTCACCTGGGTAAGGACTGCAGGCATACAGTCACCATTCTACGCAGGTTTGTTGCCAGCAAGTGGCACTTTCTCTCCGGATCTAGAACTGTGGCTGCCTGCTTACAGAGGAACGCCACCCTGGCTGACCCTTCTTTAAGTACGCGGAGGTCTTCCTTCTCAGTCCAGCTGGCCTGGCCTGGGCAGGGGCATCCTCTCTCTCTCTCTCACACACACACACCCCTGCCAACCCCGGCACAGGAGGGAGCCCTGGATTGAAGCCCTGCCCGCCCTGTCCCAGCTGGGCCCGGCCAAAGTTTCTGCAGCTCCCCTCGGCAGGGCTGTGCCCCCTGCCCGCCCGCCCGCTGGAGCCGCTGGGCAGGATGCGGCGGGCAGAGGCCGGGGGAGTTGGGGCGGCGCTGCTTACCTTGCTTGACGCACTTGAGCCGGATGGGGTCCTTGCAGTGCTTGATCACGGCCAGCACATCGCGGATGGTCAGCCCGGCCACGGGGGTCTCGTTCACCTCCAGGAGCAGCTCCTCGGGCACCAACTTGCCGCCGCTCTCGTAGACCACCTGGCCGGCCTTGACCTCCCCCAGGTAGGGGAACTGCCCGTTCTCGGCTCCCCCCTTGAGCTCGAAGCCCAGCTGGCCCTCGCCGTTGCGGGCTATGACACACTCATGGACCCGGCTCGTCCAGTGGCTTTTCTTCTTCAAGCCCTTGGACATTGCCGTGGCCGGGCGGCCGCCGCGGGTGTCCTTGGAGTTGCCTCCGCGGGCGGCGGGAGAGGGAGGGCGGCGGCGGCGGCGGCGGCGGCTCCGCGTCCCGGTCGCCTGAACTGGAGGACACGATGGACCGGGAGCGAGGCGGGGCGTGGGAGGGGGCCAGGACCGAGGGGAGGAAGGGAGGAGGCAGGCAGGCAGGAAGGGCGGGAGGGGGCCCGTGCCCGTTTCCCCTCGCCGCTCCTCTAGCTGCCTGCGCGATGGGAGCCGCTGGCCATGGCAGCTGCGGCAGCCGCCAGGATGCTCCGTGTGTGTGTGTGTGTGTGTGTGTACTAGTTGTACAGTAAGCGGAGGGAGGAGAGGAGGAGAAGGGCGGGCTGGGTGTGTGTCGGGAGGCGGGCGCGAGGTGGGGAGCTGGCTGTCTGCCTCACGCACTCGCTTCCCTCCGAGCCTGACCCGGTAGTGAAGACCGAGAGAGAGGCTGGAAAAAGCAGCAGTGGCGCTGAAGCGAAGGCGGAGAGCAGCCAGCAGTGGGTGGGGAGAGGAGAGGAGAGGGGAGGACAGGACAGGACAGGACGCGCGGCTGCCGAGGCGCCCCGCCACGCACCTCGGGGGCCGCTCTCGCCAGTTAGCCCGCTCGGGGGGGGGGGGAGGCACGTGCCTTCTTCCCGGCCTGCCGCCCTTGTTCCCTCCTCCCCACCCTCCCGGTGTCGCTTCCCTGTTCCCCGAATTCCAGCTGCGCAAAAGCGGCCGGGCGATCGCGGCGCCGGGAGAAGCCTTCCTGGGTGCGCTGGCAAGCGGGGCAGGGGCCGGGGGGCGCCCGTAGGTGGAGCGGCAGGTTCGGCGGTCGAGTTCAGAGGAACGAAGGCTAGAAAAACCACGTGGGTGGGCTGGGAAGCGCCTTGTCATTTGCAGGGAACTCCCCCGGGCCCCGTGAAGGGGGGGGGGGCACACACACCACGGCAACTTTCAAGAGGCGCGCGCCAGGGCACTGCATTCGCGATGATGCGGCGTTTTCAAACCCTACCCCCCCACACACACCCCGCTTCACTAACAGCAAGTTCGTGAGCGATGCTTTTTAGTGGTTTAAAAGGCATCAGGAACCTTCTCCACCGAAAAGCCTATTCTTGCTGTTACAGTTACATTAATTTCTGTACCACTGAGGCCAGTGGGAATGGTCTCTCCCTCTCTGTCTCTCTCTTGCCCTGTCTGTTGTTTCTGGTTCATCTGATCCACTTCTCCATCCTCTTGATCTTTTTGCAGGGTTTTCTGCTTGTGTTTGCTCTTTCCCACGGCCCGAAATATACAAGCAAATTCAACAAGCATACTCCCATCCCACCAACATATAGTAGTCTGCAGAGTCCTTGTTTGCTTATTTATTCATTCATTCATTCCTTTACTTATTTATTATATTTCTATACCGCCGCTCCCAGTGCTGCCAGCTTGCGGCAGTTCACAATAAAACATACCATAAAACATCCAGATCAACATCTTAAAACATAATATCACAAAATTAACAACCCCAGAAATACATGACAGTATTCTGTATTAATCTTAGTCCATTTCCACAACTTGCTGGGAATGTAATTGGTACACAAGCCATAATTTACAATTCAACTGGTGATTCAAAAATAACATTGCAGATTGTCACTGAACAGTTTTGCAAGGGTGGCCAAACATGGAAGAAGAAAACACTTCTGCTTGTTGTCAGCCATTCAACTGTGTCTGACTCTTGGCAGTCCCATGGCACAGCTATTGCCCAAAAGAGTAGCCATGCAGTTAAATGCCTTGGAAAGTAGAAGGCTAGGTAGCATGCAACTCAATGTATCCAGTAAAGAATGAGATCTTAAATGTGGGCATATCTTTATTTTGTGCATCATAAAGTTGAGACTCCTGCCAAGCCTGCTCCTGTCCTCATCCTTGCAGGCACCACCCACCCCTACCCCCACCCCCACCCCCTGGTCCTGTCACACCGTCCATCATGGATGCAGTTAACCTAGAGAGAGAGAGAGCAAATTTGAGTAAGGAACGTTTCACCCCTGACACATGCTTTCAAATCCAGCTCCTGATTTGTTGGTAGGTGCTATTTTTTCCTCCAGGAGGCAAAGTGACATGGTAGAGCCCAAATCTCATCAGCTTTGGGAAGCTAAGCAAGGGTTGTGCTTGGATGGAGGACCCCCAAAGAAGGCCCCGCAGAGGAGGCAATAGCAAAACCACCTCTGCTCCTCACATGCCTTGAAAGCCCCCTGCTGGAATTGCCTAAGTCAGTTTTGACTTGACAGCACTTGCATATGAATATCTGTTTATCTATTTGGAATCCCAATGATAACACCTGTTGTGCTGTCATCTGTGCTGCACTATGCTGGATTGTGCTTCTCAGTCACATTACTGTGACCAGTTCTTAGGCAAGTGGAATTAGCTGTTGTGAACAGAATGCCCCACCATGATAACATCATTAAGTGTAGCAAATTACTCCCCCCCCCCAATAATGTGGACATTTATGTGGACCAGAGTAGTGCAGAATAATGATTGATGTGGGGGCCAGCTCTGTTTCCTGCCCTTAGTGATTTCCCTTTTCATATTCCCACCCCTTCATTTGAAGGGGAGAATTCTTTAATCTGTTTGCTCATCAGATCGACAGGCAATTGGAAGAGTAGAACAAAATAGTTAAAATGATGACAGCTGAAAGATTTCAGGATGAGGAAGATACCCTCTTTTATTGGCCTCAAATCTTGCATCCAGAAATTGTTCTCAGATGCAGAGAAATTCCCCTGAGTGCTGTTTGTCACACTGCAGTGTGGAGTGATAGGACTAGCAGCATTGGCCAGATTTCTTTCTGCAGTACAGTTGATACAAGCACTTAACTCATATCCACTGGAGCCCATTCCTTTCTTAAGGTGGAACAAGAATGGAACTGGCCTCCTTCCAATGTAAGTTGTTGAAAGCTACAAAGAAGGAATGGTTCTAAGCAACTCACTAACCAGGGGGCTCTGATGTTATCTTACATCATTCTCCCTCACCACAGCCAGTATTAACATTCTGATAACAGCATTACGGTGCCATAAAATGTGGGTTGTGCAGGCTTTTTTTCAAACAGGGCAGCAGGATGTTGCTGAACGTCATCAGTCATTTCCATCTACTCATGTAAACTTTACTTCAGCTTACTTTCTCCTTAGAAGAGCTTATTTCTCTACTCAGTTTTCATTGTGTGTGTGTGTGGGGGGGGGGGGGTGGATGGCATGTGTGGGAGAGGAAAAGCAACAGGTCTTGCATTCTTCTCCCATGGACTGTGTCTCCAGTGAAATTGCCCCTACCCTACTTTGCTCAGCCGAGCACACTTAAAAACATAGATGCTCCACTGTCACATCTTATCACACCTGCTGTGAACAGTGAGGGGAAAGATAGGAAATCAGTGTGGTCTTTCCACATGCTCATTCCCCAGCCCTCTACTCCACCTTCTGCCTGGATTCCATTCCGCTAATGGAGGTGTTTTCCTTCTGTGGGAGGTCCCTTTTCTGAGTCAAAAGCTTTATGTGTCAGGAGAAAACTCCTTCGTCCAAAGGAGGACACTTCCACGGGCAAACCAGTGATCCAACTACAGATCTTTTCTGCACCAGTTCACCATCTCTAGCTAACCAACTGTATAGTTCTATTTCAGCAGATCCAGCCTCTCCCCTCCATACCTAAAACTATCCTCCCTTGCTGTCCCACAAAACATCTGTGCAATACCATCTCTCTTGATTGTTTTTTCCCCCCATCAAACAGCAGCCACTTTATGGTGTCTTCATAGGCTTTTTAAGGCAAGAGACCATCAGAGGTGATTGCCTGCCTCTGCATAGTGACCATAGTCCTCCTTGAGGGGATCCCATTCAAGTACTGACCACAGATGATCCTGCTTAGCTTCAGAGGTCTCACAGGATTAGGCTAGCCTGAGTTAGTCAGGGCATCTTTCTCAATACGTCCTAAAAACTCACCTCTTTCACAAAGCACCATGTGCTGTCCATTGATAAGGCCAATTAAATAACTGAACAGTTAGGCTTCAACCTCATACAAACAGTTCCTATGACACCCTGTTTCTGTCTCGCCTTATGGGAGGGGGATAGCCACCTGGGGGAGAAGTGCATGGTTTCTGTTTTATGAATCACTTTAATCATGAGATGAGGAGGCCTTACTTTTATTTCCCTGCAGTATAAGCGTCATATTACCTTAAAGGACCTCAGTTCATCAGGATCTTTTGAGATTTGTTAAAATTTGACTGCTGCTGATTATAGGAAACTATTATGCTCAATATCCTGTCTGTTAAATGGTACACACACTCCCACTTCAACATTTCTACTGCTTAATGTGTTTCCATTTTGAAAGCTATCACTTACTGTATGAGCCTGCATAAGATATTAATTTGTAATAGGTACAGCACTCAAGATAATTACAGTCCTTTGATTCCATTGTCAAATGAGTGTTGGATTTGTAACTATTACACTGGGTGGGATCATTGGAAAATGATAGTTTCACAGAATGGAGGAAAATTGCATATGTTAATCAGGGCCATGATCCGGACAAAGAAATAGGCCCAATCCTGCTCCCTAATCCAGGCAGGACTTTTCCGGAGAGAAATTTCATGATCTAATGTTCAAGTAAAAAAATAAGGCTATTTAAATTACTTGCTTCTCAATAAATCCATCTGGTAAATTGGCCCCATTCAGACTGGAGCTGCACAGTGAAAGGAGAGTAAAGATCCCTGTAAAGAGCTTTATAGCCATATGGATGTTGGCCCCTGAAGAGTCAGGCACCCATTGTCTGACAATCTGTTGTCAGGAAGTTCCACCCTGGGGGTGGGGAAGGGAAGTGAAGGGGCAAAAATCGCTCTCAAGACACTATTGTAGGGATGCCAGTCCCCAGGTGGGACATGGGCAGCCCCTGATTTTACAGCTCATTTCCAGGTAACAGAGATCAGTTCCCCTGGAGAAAACAGCTGCTTTGGAGGGTGGACTACATAGCATTATACTCCATTTTGGTTCCTCCTTTCCCCAAATCACAGCTTCACACACTAAGTCTCCAGGTATATCCTAACCAAGAGCTGGCAACCCTTGCAGGTTTGTCCATACCTGCATAAGGCTTCTGGGTAGTGGGAGGTCACTGGCTAGGACCTCCAGGCCTGGCTAGGGCCCTTAAAAGGCTTGAGAGAGGAGGACAAGGGGGATAGATGAGCTTTAGTTCACATTGCAAAAGGGAAAGTAAGAATAGAATGGTGCTCAACACCTACCCCTCTATCTGAGACAAATGGAAGGAACTTCAGCCCAATCAGGTCCTGGTGCATGACTGGACCTGGGATCCCACAATATCCTCTCCCTTTCTCATATGGTCCCAAGAAAAATTGTGGTTGCTATTCCACACAATTTACCTTTTGAAGATCAATGGAGATCTGATTGTTGTATCCATTTTGATCTGAAAACTGCATTAGTAGCCACATTATAAATAGGGTTGCCAGCTCTGGGTTGGGAAATACTGGGGGTTCTGGGGGTGGAGCCTGGGGATAATAGGGTCTAAGGAGGCCAGGGACCTCAGCAGGATATAATATCATAGAATCCACCCTCCAAAGCAGCCATTTTCTTCAGTCATCTGAAGATCAGTCGTCATAGCAGGAGATCTCCTGGTGCCTCCTGAAGGGTGTCAGCCTTAATTATAAACTTTCATATTGCTGCATTTCTAATGGATACCATTTCAGGAGAGGGTCTTGATTTCAAAAGATGTGTACAGTTGGATCAGGTATCTTCTCTTGGAAGAAGACTCCTTCCCTTGGAAAAAGGAGCTCTTCCTCATTTGGCAGAAAGGAACCATGAGATCCTACCTATAATGAATACATGCAATTTAGAAATCCTCTTCCTACTCAAGATCTGCTGGCACTACAGCTTTCTAACAATGTAAATTGCACAGAAATATACCACACCCTAGGGAGGGGCTGTTGCTCAGTGTTAGCAGGAAGAATGTCCCAGGATCCATCCCCAACATCTCCAGTTAATGGGGGGGGGGGAAACTTTGCCTGAGACCCCAGGAATCTTTTGCCAGTATGAGTAGAGAAGCCTGAGTTTTATGGACCAGCAATCTGATTCAGTAGAAGGCAGTTTCATGAGCTCAAGTGTGTAGGATAGATATACCCTAACATGAACCTGTCTCCATGGTAATGCTAAGCAACACCTTAAACAACTACAGTGTTTACTCAAAAGCAAGACTAGCATTTTTCACAGATATACCAGCAAAGGGAAAGAGGGGGTGTCTTACAAGTTACGAGCATAGAAATTGCAGTTTTGGCCAAGAATAAAACATTTTGGGGGTATAACATTTTAAGGGAGTTGTCTTACTCTCAAGGTTATCTTCATTTCAAGTATGGGTAAATATGTCACTAACAAAAATGCGGAAAGGCTATTTGTAACTATCCTTCCTTGATCACAGTTTACCTCACACCTTGTCAAATTTAAAAATTATATATTATTATTTTGCTAATCACTTATGATACAGCTAGAATGTCTATAGACTTGTCCTGAATTTTGGCAATTTCTGTTTGCAGGCCTGAAGTCAAGCCCTGATATTGGTCTAACATCCTTTTACTTATTTTGGGGTAGGAAAGAGAATTCTGGAGTGAAACTGGCCTGTTTTCCTAGCCTAAATGAATTTTTGCAAGATGATTATTACCCTATAGAATATCTTCATCAACCTTGTGTGATGAGTTCCCTAGGGGGAAATCGGAAGGCGATAGAGAACTGTGCTATCTTTATGGAGCCTCCATCTGTCATTCGGGTATCTACTTTGAATATGGACCTCAGACCAGGACTTTTACCACTTTTACTGCACAACCTTAGCAGAGTTGGATTGTTAGGAATCAGATAAAAATAAACCTCTAAGGGGAAACATGAAACAGAGAGAGACGTTCCCTGTGTCTCTTGAAGGAACTATAGAATTGGAAGAACCAGGCACAGCAAGGCCAAATCCTGGTGTTTTGAAGAGTTGAGAGGAACTATTTGAGAAAAGCAGTACCTGCACATTAACACTGCATTCAGGTCACAAAGCCCCAAATTGCCCTTCTCCCTTTTAAAGCATCCATGTGAAGGGGCAATTTGGAACTAAAACTGAAGGCGGGGGCTGTCTAATTTGATGTTCACTCTCTACCTATATGTACGAACTGGTAACTGTCATTTCAGTGTATCTGAAGAAGTGTGCATACACACAAAAGCTTATACCTTGCATAAAACTTTGTTGGTCTTAAAGGTGCCACTGGATTTGAACTTTGTTCTCTAATTCACAGGGTTATTGTGAAGATAGGATTGAGCAGAAAATGACTTCCAGTGCCCTGAGCTCATTGGAGTAGGATAGAATACAAATGCACAAAATAAATGGATCCCATTGTTTTATGCATCAGATTCCATGTTTTAAAACTAGTTTTATGCAGAATTAAAGTAACTAATGTCATGCTTGACAACAAAACAGGCTGCAGTAGCTGTTCTTTGAGCGAGAGTTAACTTTCTCTAGTTGTATCAAAAACGTTTCATCTTGCTTGCACATGGATGTTTTTACAGCTTTAGGTAATCTGTTTCCTTTGGTACTTGGCTGATAAAGTAGCTCACACTTAGTCTCCTTGTGTGTCACAGTTAAAGAATAGAATTCCAGACAAACGCAGCCTTCCCATTCTGTCATATAGTTTGGATAGGTTGCTTAATGAAGTTCATGCATGTGGTCATGATCCTTCTCAGTTTATGAAGTAGTATATTAGAAGAAGAGACTTCGTAGTGTTGGAATGTAGTTGGGCCATCAGACAGTGATGGTGTTTCCTGTTTAAAAGGTAGATTGGCATGTATGATGACCTCATCCACTTCCCTCTCTGAGAGGCAGAATTTTCCTTCATTTCTGACTGAGCAGCCATTTTTATCTAGATACTTCTTCTCTGAAGATTCGTCTCACCCTCTCACAGTATATTTTCCTGTTGGCTCAGACCAGGAACCTGAGAAAAGGGACAAGATCACCACTTTAACTTAAATGACTGAAATGACACATAGTCTTTTTAAAGTTCAAAAATAACAATATTTTATTCAATATAGAGGTGAAATAAGTGGTAAAATGTCTGAGATAATGAACAGCAAGGTAAATCAGTATAGGTACAAACTACAGTTCATATGGTTCAAGTAATTGAGAGATTCTTAAGTTTTTCACATAGTCTTAGAAACTTTTAAGATGAAAGGCTTTTCCCCCAGTGTTTCCTAAACATCACAGTATACTTTCTTGAGCCTAACTGTCTCTTTTGGTTTCCAGAAGTCAGGTATACCTTATCCAGGTAGTAGATTTCTTCACCAAACACATCATCATCCTTCATTGAGTTTTACTGAGTTTCAGAAGGTATTCTCTAAACACACCTAGCCCCAGAACACCTAGCCATAGTGATCCATGCTATGGTCACCTTAGAATAGATTTTTGTAACTCATTCTATGTAGTCCTACTCTTATGCCTGCTTCAGAAACTCCAATTGGTATAAAATGCAGTGGCCACAGTCCTCACAGAAACACCCTGGAGGGCTCCCTTTTGGCTTATACTCCAACAGCTGCACTGGTTACTGATTGGATCCCGGATCAGGTTTAAAGTCTTGGTAATCACTTTGAAGGCCATATATAGTCTGGGCCCTGAATACCTGAGGGACCACTTCTCAGCCTCTGCCCCCCCCTCACGAGAGCATTATGCTCTACAAACTCCAACAAGCGGGTGATCCCTGGTCCCAAGAAAGCTCTTCTCTCCTCAACCAGGACCAGGACCTTTTCTGTCCTGGCCCCCACTTGTGGAATGAACTCTCAGAGGAACTCTTCCACCAAGCTTTCAGTTGAGGCCAATGAAAACAACACCCCCTCAGAAGCCCCCTCCCCACCACCAGATACACCCATCAGGCACAGCACAAGGCAACCCCTAGTCCATCCACCCTATCAAACAATTGCACATTTACCATTCCTTTTACCACACCTGTCCTTTACCATTCCTCAAAGTCCATTTAAGTTTGTACCAACTGCTTCAGTGACTCCATCCAGCCACCTCATTCTCTGTCATCCCCTTCTTCTTTTGCCCTCAATGGCTCCCAGCATTAGGCTCTTCTCCAGGGAGTCCTTCCTTCTCATGAGTTGGCCAAAGTATTTGAGTTTCATCTTCAGGATCTGGCCTTCTAAGGAGCAGTCAGGGCTGATCTCTTCTAGGACTGACTAGTTTGTTCGCCTTACAGTCCAAGGGACTGTAAGGTAAAGGTAAAGGTATCCCCTGTGCAAGCACTGAGTCATGTCTGACCCTTGGGGTGACGCCCTCTAGCGTTTTCTTGACAGACTCAATACGGGGTGGTTTGCCAGTGCCTTCCCCAGTCATGACCGTTTACCCCCCAGCAAGCTGGGTACTCATTTTACCGACCTCGGAAGGATGGAAGGCTGAGTCAACCTTGAGCCGGCTGCTGGGATCGAACTCCCAGCCTCATGGGCAAAGCTTTCAGACTGCTGCCTTACCACTCTGTGCCACAAGAGGCTCATTCCAAGGGACTGTAAAACACATTAAAACCTCTATTGTAAAATAAATAATCTGAAAAGACGGGAGAACTGGAACTAATGAAATACTATAATGAATGAAATGATCTTTAGCTGCTTCTTAAAGTTCGACTGTGAGGGGGCCTGGCACACCTACTAGGCACTGAGAACAAGGATTAAGAGGAACCAAGTGTGAAAATGCTTACTAAAGTATTTAAAAGGCAAGCATAACTATGTAACTAGATAGATGTTATTTAGATACACATTGTTTTCTTTAGTGTTACTAAGCGAGGTGACTGAAAATGCATTTGCTAGCTCTCCCTCATAATACAGTCAAAATAACACACATCCTTTTATTTAGCCTCCACCCCAAGCTAGTATTCACAAAGTCTTCCTTGTATTGCTCTAGTCTGCCTTCCACTCAAGCTTTTCCCTGGCTTGCTCACATAATGCTAATGATTTTTCTCCTGCTTAGGGCTCCTCAATGACAATAACAACATCGCAAAACTATACCTGGGAGAACCATCAGCTGACAGTGCCATGTTTCCCCTTGTTCCCACTTATAGATCACAGGCATCTTCCTTCCTACAGGTCTTCTTTTACTGTCCTCTTACTCCACAATATTCTTATCTCTACCAGGGACTTGTCAATCACCAGGCACTCTTGTCTTATCCTCACCCTGACCTGACTGGGCCTGGTTTTTATTCTCTCCCACCAGGTCTTTCAAATGATTAGAATATATATAATAATAATATAGCTCCAGCCAGGTAACAACATGTTTTAAAAACAATTCAGTCACATAATGGACGGCAGATTTTCTCCCCATTTCAGCAGTGAGGCCAGCACTTCTTGATGGCCTATTTCAGCCACAACTATAGGTCTAGTGGAACAACTGTGTTAATTATATCTCATGCTCTCAGTGATTGTAAACTGAAGGCTAATAAAAATGGTAAAGTCATCTAATAATTGGACCAATCAGACATGGTGCATTCTAAAACCTGGGTTAGATGAATAGGAATGGGAATAGGAATAGGAGGAGAAGGAGAAGGAGTTTTTATACCCGACTTTTAAATTCCTGAAGCGTCTTATAATCACCTTCTCTTTCTCTCCCCACAACAAAACACCCTGTGAGGCTGGAAGAGCTCTAACACAACTGCTCTGTGAGAAAAGCTCTAACAGGACTGTTACTAGTTCAAGGTCACTTAGCTGGTTGCATGTGGAGGAGTGGGGTAGCTTAACCTCTACACCAAGCTAGCTCTCAAGAGACACGCACTGAAACCTTCAGAGAGAAAATTGCACCCTTAGCAATGGTAACTAGGAGCTTACTGCCTGATGGGCTACCCAGAGACTTTACTTCCTTTACTGAAGTAAAATGACCAAACATTTACCTCATAACTTTACAGTTTCTTAACATTAACCAGCAGTTTGAATCAGTATAATACCTTTGTCTCATGTGTAGGGGGTGGGATCATGGGTTTGTTGTGGAGCACCTGCTTTGCATGCTGAAGGTCTCATGTTGAGACCCCAGCAGCTCCATTTAAAAGGCTCAGGTGGGAGGTGATGTGAAAGTCCTCTTCCTTACACTGATCAACCAAGGGTCTGATTCAATATAAGACAACTTGATGTGTGGTTATGTATTCTCGCTAACTCTGCTCTTTCTCTACCCTCTTTCTTTACCAACAGATTCCAAACCAAGAATCCTAATTCTTGTATGTCCCCTGTGTGGCTTCATCCATCTGCTCAGATCCTGCACAAGTCCCTTCTCAGTGGCTCCTTCAACTTAATTCCTGAATCATGTGGAGTCATAGCAGCCTGAAGCTTCACTTCTGTTATTCAATAGGACCCTGAGATGTGGGGGCTATTACTCAATGAAGGGTGCAATTTTTAACCCCTCGTTCCGCTAACCCCCCTCTTTTGTTGATGTTGCCTGCAAGTAGAAGGAATAATGGTGTTGTAAAGTCAGTCATTCTCTTATGCTTCTATTGAACTGTGCACTGCAAACACATTTTTAAGGCTCTTAGTTTTGTTTCACCAGCAGGACAGCCATTAATATGACCTTTATAAGCCAGGAGACCAACATCTTCAGTCACTGCACTTTTAAGCTTCGCTGATTGGTACCATTTACCCCAGTGTCTATGCATTGTTTGCTTTGCACTCACATGCTCTGAAACATGTGAAATGCTCATTTGTGGCAATGAGAAAATAAATGAAGCATTCAAGAGGGTTCAATTGCAGTGTTGTGCAGGCTGAGCTTCGTACACAGAATGGTACTCTGCGAACTACGGTCAAACAAGTTACTATTTTCAAATGGTACAATTGACTGAACAAAAGACATCTCTACCCCCCAACCCCCACCCCAACTAATGATCTAGGACAACAACAACAACAACAATGAAATCCTATACTAACACTACGTTGGTTGTCATATCAGAAAGCGATATAATTGGCTGACCATGCAATCAATCTTGTGTGGTTCTCACTTTTTCAGAGCAGGGAATTCACAGTAAGGCCTTGCTGAAGATCCATGCACATTTCCACTTGGGGAGCAAAATTATAGTTAACTCCTTTTTCATGCAATGCTTTGAAGCTTTTCGGCAGCATTGTGTTTGGCTTTGGGGAATTTGCTCCAATTATTTTCCCTGGGTCCAGAGGACAATTTAAAGACTAACAACATTTATTCCGGCATAAATAAATGTCTTGAGTCAAAGTTCATGTTATCAAATGGTCTTTCTATCTTGCTGTTGCCTTGAAGGAAGTACAGGGCTATGAAGGAGATACAGGGATATTAAACCTGTAACTTGACCCCTACTGAAACTTGACCCCTACTGAAACTGAACCTCATATGACTCAGCTTGTGCTTAAGGCTTTCAGTCAGTGTGGTGATTCCAACCCAGTATGGTGTAGTGGTTAGCACATTGTACTAAACTGGTTCAAATCTCTTTTAATCATGAAACCAACTAAGAGCTTGGCTCAAACATCCTTCCCCAGCTGAGCCAACTCACATGGCTGTTGGGATGCAATGGGGGAGTGCAGTTAATCTAGTTTATCAGGTTGTATGACACTCCGGCCACAATTTAATTTTTTTGCTCCATTGCTGGTGCAGCAATAATCACAGGACTTTGTGCTCTGGATACGCACCAGGTTTTGTTACCCATTTGACATCTCATATTTTCTTCATTCTTCAATGGAAACATTGAAATTAATACAGTGATTGCTAGTCAATAGATTGCTGAAAGATCCACAACTGGATCTATCCAGCATTGAAAAAATACATTGAATTTGCAGAGGAAGTGGTTATTTGAATCAAGGCTGAGATGTGGAGGGAAGGGATTTTAACCTCACTGCACTGGGATGGTTTTGCCAATCAGAACTCACCTATTTATAGCACTGAAAGTAAGGTTGAGGGGGACTGCAAAGGGAAAGTACCTCTGCTTTCCCCTTCCCATGGATAATAATAACCTGGGGGATTTCTGCACCCAGGAAAAATAGTGAAATACTTACCTTTTGCAAACACCATAGTTTTGGTGCTTTGCATGACTGGCTGCTACATCCTCCATTTTATTTATTTATTTATTTGTTTGTTTGTTTGTTTGTTTATTTATTGTATTTCTATACCGCCCTCCCCGAAGGCTCAGGGCGGTTTACAGGAAACAACAAAATAGTACAGGTAACATCATTCAAGTAACAGTAAGGTGGTAACAACAACAATAACAACATTTACATAATAACAATAACAACAATAACATCAAAGGAAGGTGAAACTGCAACTACAAGAACCTTAGCTCAACTCGTACTGAGACCCAGGGGTTGGGTGGATCATGGTAGGAGGGGAGGGCTTGGGGGCCAATTGGAAGTGATGGACAGGTCGACCTCAACCAAATGCCTGGTGGAGGAGCTCCCTTTTGCAGGCCCTATGGAAATGTTTTAGTTCTGTCAGGGCCCTGATCTCCTCTGGGAGCTTGTTCCACCAGGTGGGGGCCAGAATGGAAAAGGCTCTGGCCCTGGTCGAGGTCATTTTAAAGCGCTGGTAGGGGAATCACATAAACTGGGTTCCCCCAACTATCTAGCATGAGCTAAATATTTAGCATGAGCTAAAGGAGAGCTACCAGCAAGCCATATACCAGGAGAATATGTGTAGCTGAACTAGCGCTATCTCTGACTCCAGAGCCCGCCCTCGCACCCTCCTCCCTCTCCCTTATCCCAGGGACAGGGCTTCTTATTTTTTATATACAAACTGCCTGGAGTAACAAATAGGTGTATAATCACCCAGGCAGAGGAAAAAAAACTTTCCCCCACCAGTTTATGGACAAAGCATGCTTCTCCCCCCCCCCCCCAAAATGGGGAAAATATAATTTCTTAAAAGCTTCAAGGCTCAGGATTCAAAGAGGGGTGGCAGTAAAAATAAAAAAAACCCTGTGCATCTATGAATAGGTGCATAGTTGTTTAAATCGAGAACTTTTATTTTTTTTTTTTTAAACTTTTACTTAAAAAAATTACCTCGCAGTCCCTTTAAAAGAGGGAGAAAGTTGATTGGCCGCCTTTCTTGTTTGACAGGCAGAAGAGAGGAGCGTGTCTAGCATGTTCCCTTCTTCCACCATTTCAAGCAGGCGTGTGGAGTGGCGAGAGGGCAGCAGATGAGCCAGGAAGTGAGGAATTGCTTGAGGCTCATTTTTTTCTAGCGTTACTCGATTGCGCTGGAGTAACGCTATATTTTTTAATGTGCAGAAAAGCCTCTGGTGTTAGTGTGTTTTTGGTCTGCAAAGCTGCATGGGAAGAATTCTGCACAGTTGACTTCACTCTGTCACACTGCACCATCCCCAGTTTTATTATTATATGTTATAAATATAGTCAAACATAAAAACTGCATTCAGCTGCCTTTTCTTCTCTTAGTAAAACAGTGTGTCCTAAACATGCCTTCATTCCAGATTAATAAACTCATGATACGAAGGAGGAGGAGGAGTTGGTTCTTATATGCCGCTTTTCTCTACTAGGAGTCACAAAGTGGCTTCCCTTTCCTCTCCCCACAACTAACACCGTGTGAGGTAGGTGAGGTGGGAGAGCCCTGATATCACTGCTTGGTCAGAACAGATTTATCACAGCTGTGGCAAGTTCAAGGCCACCCAGCTGGCTGCATGTGGAGGAGGAGCGGGGAATCAAACCTGTCCCACCAGATTAGAAGTCGGTGTTCCTAACCACTACGCCAAGCTGGCTCTCATGAATATTATTCTCTAGTTCTATGTTGACTCCTCAATGGAAATATAAATTCTCCTTTTATTCATTAATATGGACTGAAATAGTCTGCTCTTCCTGAGGGTGAGATTGTATGCCCCTCTTTTAATAGTTTATAGTTTAATTATAATTTAATTAATTATAGGTTACACAGAAAAAGTCTTTAGAAAACAAACGTTGGATTTTTCTAAGTATTACATAAATCCCTCCAAAGCATGATTTCCTTTGGCAGGGAATCAGAAATAGTTGGGCAACTGTGATATACTTCTTTTATTCTGGGACGGGAGGGGAGGGGTATAGTCTTCCAGGGGTGCTTCCCTCTTTTAAGTGGTAAAAAAAAGGGGGGGGGAATCAATGACTATAACTAAAAAAGTGAATTTTGGACCAAAGAATTTTCTCTCCCCATAATGCTAGCCATGAACAACTGAATAAAAGAGGATTGGGAGATGTTAGTGGATGCCATGTGCTTAGATGTGATCACTGTGCAATCTGAGGTGATTGTTCCAGTCTCTGGAATGGCTATGGGACACTAAAAACCCTTGCTAAGAAGTAGAACAATAAAATCAGAGTCCAGTAGCACCTTAGTCTTCATCTGAGGAAGAGTGCTTGCACACGAAAGCTCACACCTTGAATAAATTGTTGTTGGTCATAAAGGTGCTACTGGACTCTGAACCCTCGCTAAATTGGTATTGGGATTTTAGAATAGTGTTGCCCTTGATTGTTTTGACTTGTATGGCATTTAAAGGATTTCTTTATGGTAGGTTGGCTGAATTGAAATATTATCTCTCTTTTTGACATGCCAAGTTAACATGTCTCCAAGGATCCCAAACAACTATTACAGGGATAGATTTTGCAGGAAAATTCAGCTACTGAATACTATATTGTATTGGCATTTAGGGTTAAATAGAAGTATTCTGTTAGCAGCATCTCTGTGAGGGCTGTAGACAGAAACTGTCTGATGCTAGAACCTTGCAAAGGAAAAGAAATTATAGAAGAGTAAATCTTTTAGCTATGGAAGCTTAAATATCAGGGAAGAAGAGAGCTTGCTGCAGTTTGCTAACCTAGATGACAGAACAAAATTCAAGTCCAGTGGCAGCTTTAAGACCAAACAAGTTTTATTCAAGATCTAAATTTTCATGGTATAAGCACACTTCTTCAGAAACATTGAAATGGAAGTTAGCAGTCCATACATATAGGTAAAGAGTGAGCAGCAAATTAGCATGCAGCATAAGGAAGGTGTTTTACAGATGGCAACAACCGAACAGGAATATCAAGTTTAGTTATAAGGTCACCATTTATTTGGATTTTATTCCAGGAGGAGCCATAGTGAAGCAAATAATGATACCAAAATTGGAGACCCATATGTAAATGTACCCTTCTTAATTGTGGAATACTAAGAGTGATTCACTGAGACCCTATTGTTATGTTCCATCCATATCCTCTCAAGCTTGGAGGTATTTGCTTCACTGTGACCGTTTATGCACTGGAGGTTTCATGCCAGCCTGCAGGCTGGAGTTTTAGTCGTGGCAGATTGTCCCACCTCTTCCTGCACCCACATGGGGGAGAACTAGGCCTGGTCCATGTCGTCCGCCCCTGATTTGTGCTCCTGCACAGGAGCTGGGGCAGTGAAGTTCCCAGTGCATAAACGGTCTGTGTTCACTAATTTGCTGTTCACCTTTATGTATGGACTGGTAACTTCCATTTCAGTGTATCTGAAGAAGTGTATGTGCACATGGAAGTTTATACCTTGAATAAAACTGTGTCAGTCTTAAACTCAAATTTTGTTCTCTTACTTCAGATCAACATAACTACCCACCTGAATCTATCTTGTAGAAAATGAAGTTTTAAGGAATGGATTTTCAAAACTTTCTCCTCCCATATCCTAGACTGATACTGAAACACAAGTAGGGAAGTACATTGTCTCAATTCAGAGAGGAGTCACAGGTGAGCATTTTTAAAATCCTGCCCCCTCCCAAAGTATGCATTTATTACACCTCATTATCATCTGACTCTTACCTTTGGTGAACCTCTAGAATATTAATTAAGTAATCGAATCATCTGAGGATAACCAGCTTTTAAAATTCAAGACATTTGCAGTCTGCAGCAAGATATTAAGGGCAGCTGTTCTATTGTGCATTAAAGCACAGCATTAAAATACTTTAAGTCTATTTTTTCCTGAAGAATGCATTTTTGTTTACTTCAAAGCAAAGTCACCTTGTTGCTTTGAAAGTAATAAAGTCATAGACAATTTGAAACTGATAAATAATAGAAAAATAGGCCAGACATTATCTTTCAGTTTCTTAAAGTATACTTTTGTGTTTTTTATACATCAGGAAAAGAAGCAAATACATTCTTTAAGGAGGGCATGTGAGCTTTTCTAAGCTTTTTGTACTCATTGCCTCTCTACCACATGCACTGAAAATATAAAGCAAGAATCAATGGTCACTTTCCTTAAAATACAATTTCATAATTATCACTAAAGATATTATTCTACAGATAATAGATAGTATTCTACAGAGAGCCAGCTTGGTGTACTGGTTAGAAGTATGTATGATTTTGCGCTCTCTCATATGCCACCAGCTGGGTGACCTTGGGCTTGCCACAGCACTGATAATGCTGTTCTGACCGAGCAGTAATATCAGGGCTCTCTCAGCCTCACCTACCTCATAGGGTGTCTGTTGTAGGGAGAGGAAAGGGGAGGTGAGTATAAGCCACTTTGAGACTTCTTTGGGTAGATAAAAGCAGCATATAAAAACCAAGTCTTCTTCTTCTTCATAAGGGACTCCCACAACCCTGTAGACTCTGATTTAAAAGAAAGATTTTCAGCTTTCTTTATACTTGAAACCCACAAAGATAGTCAAAATTGCTCCTTGTAGATTCTATATAAAAAGAACACAAGATTTAGATTGGAATGAGAATCCCCAAGCTTATTCGGGAATTCAGGGCAAAAGAAGTAGGTATGCATTTGCAGTCAGACACTTCCTCTTGCTGAGGGGCAGTTTATAGTTAGAAATCCATGAGTAGCCTTCAATATAATTCCCAATATCATAAATATACTGCCTGTCCCCAAAAGACACAAAAAATGAATGTCAGCAAAAGCCAAGCCTGAATATATAGTTTGGAAGTGTGGCTTGTTAGCTAATGGCCTCTTCCCCACTGCAGAGAGACACATAATTTGGGACAATGGGTCCCAAGAACCTATGGACTAATTTTGTCAATACCCAGCCTCATTTGTCCTCACTAATGTACCCTACATAAGCAATATTTAATTCTATTCATCAGACCTGATAGTTTTCGCCATCTGATACTCACAGGGTCATCAAGCACTGTTTATGTCTATAGTACTCTTCAAGTAAATTAATCTCCCAGAGTATTGTTCACTTCCAGAAAAAACATCAAGTTATTGTGTGTGTGTGTGGGGGGGGCATGTTGGCTAACATGTCAGCTACCCCAGGGAACATTTTGCCCTATAAAAGATGGCATTCTGCTTCATAGAGGTGTTCTTGGATCCTCCGTTTCTATGCTGGACTTCTTTTTCCATGAAACGATGATTATTTTGCTGCTGCCTCCATGGATCTTCTTTGAGACTGGCAAATACTTTCCTCCCTGATTTCCTCTTAGTTAGCCTCGTACATGTTTTTCAGTATGCTTGTGTGTGCATTTTTCCCTTTTATTTCTCTTTTAACAAAAAAACCCTTTATGGTTTATTTTGAGAGTTCTCTTAAGGGAAAAAATTGTTGTAAGCATTGGTGGAAAATCTCAGTTAGCCCCCTCATTTGGTCTCCTTTAAAGCTAATTTCCCCCACTAATTAGGAAACTGCCTCTTTGGATAACATATGTACTTATGTCCAATCAAGAAAACACCAAAAACAAAGGTGCAAGAAGTATGTGTTTGTGTTTATTTTATTTTTAAAAATTATATCTCAGCTTCACAAGAGGCACCAAGGCAGCTAACAAATTAAACTATGCACAATAAAATCACATTGTAAAACCACTGAAGTCACCCAAGAAAATCATTATTAAAACAATTAATACAACAGTTAAAATACATTAAAAAAATCAAAACATTGAGCAGGAAGGAGGGATCATTGAGAAAACACCTAATGAGACAGAGATGGCACAAAAATGGCACAAGAAGGTGACAGACAAATCTTTCTGGGGGAGAGTTCCAGAATTTTGATGCCATAACCAAGAAGGCCGTCTCCCTAATTGCTACCTGCCTAACCTCAGAGGGTGGGGACACACAAAGCAGAGCCTCCATAGCTGATTGTAGTGGTTGCTTATGTTCATAAGGGAGTAGCCAGACTTTCAGGTCTGAAAGAAACATTTGTGCATTTATTTTTCAACTGTGGTAACATTCTTGTTTGTTTGCTTGTCTGTCTGTTCTGACATTATTAAACCATATTTTCTGCATCATTATTAAACCAGAATTGCTCTGCAAATGATACATGCCTCCAGTTGGGATCTGGGGATCCCTTGGAATCCCTTCCAGACTACAAAAATTCAGTTTCTGTTCAAAAAATGGATGTTTTGGAGGGAGGCATTATAACCCACTGATATCTCATCTCCCCAACTGCCATCCCAAATCTCCAGGAGTTCCCCAGCCAGGATCTAGCAGCCGTAACTCCCCCCACCCCCACTCTGGCAAGGAGGGACCTGGCAAGTCTTCAAGACACACTAGAGTGTTATCTGAACAGAGGTGCAACGAGAGCACAAGCAACACACATACAGCAAGAGAATCTGAAATTAAATGTAAGATACATATTTATTAATCATGCAACAGGAAAAGATAAAACATTCCAACCCCAACATGCACACACAAATGAAACTTTCTGCCATGCAAAATATGTTAGTAGTAAAAGAAAGTTTCACCCTCAACAGTTAGTAATGAAAAAGCACTTAGTTTTGAGTAGGAAATCAGGGTGTAAACTGCAAGGAGCTTTTATTTATTTGCTTCATTTATCCCCTCCCTTTCCCCACAGTGGCTACCAAAGCACCTTACATCATTCTGTCCTCTCTTACATCCTCACGACAAACTTGTGATGTAGGTTAGGCTGGAAGCATGTGACGGGTACAACATCTGCTAGTGAGCTCCCACAGCCAAAATAGGGACTTGGTGTCCCAGGTGTAAACTGCACGGAGCTTTTATTCCAACCCCAGGTCGATTCAGTCCCTGCCCTCTACACAGAATGCGATTTCTGTTTGGATTGGGGCAATTTAAAATTTCCTTCTGCAGCAAGAAAGATTGATCCGGAGTGACCCTACCTTTATTGTGCGATATCTCAGAGTGCTGTTAATCCTGAATAAAGAAAGCTCCATGGTAGAGAACCTCTGATAGGCTACACCTGGTCATGTGACACGCTTGCCTTAAAGGAGAAGCCCCTAATTTCTCTCAACTTCTGTCGGTCCTGGATTTTTCTCCCTCCTCTGCCTTTTTCGATCCTCTCCCCCTCCCCTCCAAGAAAAGAAAGAGGCTCCCTGCTTGGCTTCTCCCCCCCCCTTCAAGAAAAGAAAGAAAAAGGCTTCAAGAAAAGAAAGAAAGAGCCCCCTCCCCCACCTTCTGAGCCTCCCTAACCACGTGCAGAAGTCTTTCCTGTTTCAATGGGGAGGAGAGGGGAGAGGAAGACCCGAGTTCAAAGCGATCTGAATTCAACAGGATTGACAGTGGAATAAACAAGGTAAGTGCAGACTCTGCCCAGGTTAGAAAAAGTAGTTATTGTGGACAAATAAGGTTACAGAGGTTAGTTATTAATAATAAACCAAATTGGTGTCAGTAAATAAAAGGTTAGAGAAGTTAGGAGAAATTGATTTAAAATGTTAAAGAAATTGGTGTTAATATTTTAAAAGGTTAGACAAATTAGAAGTTAGTAATAAAAAAGGTTAAGGGCGATGCGTTGTCAAACATAAAGTGCATCAAAGCATTACACACAATTTTCCCCTGCTCCTTTTGCCTGCAATTTGATAGTTGCTCTCAATTTGGGAGTAGAGCACATAATGCTTTAAATAAGGCTAAGGGGTCTGCAGAATGCCCCTTCTTCTCACATTTATTATGCAGCACTACACAGGCAGTAATAACTGGTGTCAAGTTCTTCTCTGTCAGAGAAATTTTTCTGTACAGGCATCTCCAACAAGCCTTTAGCCTTCCAAATGTGCATTCCACCAGGTTCTTGGCTCTGGAGAGAGAGAGAGAGCTGTTAAAACAGTTTCTCTATCCTGCTGATTGGTGTTCTGTAGGGAGTCATTCGCAATTTCTGAACTGGATAAGCCCCACCTGCTGGATAAGCCCCACCTAAGTGTGGGAACACAGCACAGTTTGAGTCCATGGTCTCTAGCCATGTCTATGGACAGAAATGCATGTCATAGTAAAATGTTTGATTTGTTCCCCTTCCCATACTCTTTTCTAAAGACACTTTTGTGGCTCTGCAATAACAACCCTTTAATGTGTGGCTCTGCAGGTGGGGGAACCTTAGGTCTCTCCTAGCTATTTCTATGATAGATATCTTCATTTTTATCTAATATCATTTCACCAATACAGTGTTACAATAATGTACCTACCGTGGGGATTTTGTTCCCTCTTCTGTTCCCCTTTCTATAGGTAGTCCAAAAATAATAACTGTTAGTTTCAATTCCTGGTAAGAAATGGAAAATTTACCATTGCTTTAATTGCCATTATTTTCCATACTGTTATGCCCACCTTGGTTGCACCACAGGTACTGGAACCCAGGAACGCTGGTTCGGAGGTGCCACTCGACCTGCTCCCGGAGCCACCAGGAGATCTGGGCTCAGACTTCCCGGATGACAAGCAGCCTGGGCCTAGCCAGACCGAGATGCAGCCCTTTGTGCCATCTTATGTCAAGCCCCAGGACAAGACCCCTCCAAGTCCAAGTTAGGGCTGGTTTCCAGATTCAGTTAAATGCTTCTGATTTCCGTTGTTTGTGTATAATATTAAGTACTGTCAGAATTACTATTGTATGTGGGGAATAATTGCTTCCAGCCATTTGGCCATAAAGGTTGTGCTTCAAATATAACTCTTATTTTGATTCTCCATCTTTCTGATAAGTACATTAACACCAGTTTATTAGTAGTTAGCTTGAGATCCTATTCAGGACCACAATGATCCTAATCCCAGTATTTAAGAAGTTAAATGCAACAGGATAAGTCTGACTTGTACAGTCTCAGTCTGACATTTACTTGTTAAACTCCAATAGATATCCCAAAATACGCAGCAACTCAAGGGGGTTCAAGCAAGTTAACATTAATATAGCCCTTTTATTAGAGGGGCAGAATTCAGTGGTGTGTATGGGTGGGGACCACCTTTTCTGCATAATCTTGCTGGCTCAGTCCCTTCCCAGAAACCTCCAATGTTTACACATTCTTCCTTACATATATAAGATAAAACAAAATCAAAATGCTTGTATTCAATAAAAAAAGAAGATCAATCTGGAAAAGAACTGCTATGTTCAACACAAGAATTGTACCCCACATATCCAAGAAAGCTAGGTTCCCTGAAGATTATGAAGATTCCTAAACAAATGTTTTTATAAACATATGTATAACTGAATCCAGGAAGCAATCAAGCCTGTTTGTTTCTATACTTCCTACTTTTTTCTTCACAGCAACTCGTCAGTTTCTAACTGTAGGCATGTGCAAAGAGGGGGGAAAGATAATTTGGGGGACTCGTTGGCTCCACGAAATAGCAGCATTTACAGATAATCCTAAATAGTAATACTAGTATTGGTATTCGGATTTAGCAATATTTGGAAATACTGAATATTTTTGGCTCCATTATACCCAATGAGGCCATTAAAGTCAAAGGCAAACCTAACCTGAGTATATATTCAGTGGTCTGGTGGGGACAGGGTTTGAAGCAGAGACACCAAATTTTCAGCATAATTGCTGAGGCCTCTCCCCCAAAGAACTCCCAAGTTTAAAAAAGATTGAATCAGGAGATCCAGTTCTATGGGCACTTTAAAAGGTGCCCCATCCTCCATTGTTTCCAATGGAAGAAAGTAGCTAAGCTGCAGTACAAGCCCAGCAGAATGCCCCAAAGATTCTCTGCGGTAAAAATGACAAGGGGTGGGGGGCATTATTGCAAGGCCAGCCCAGTAACAGAACTAGTGCCACTGTGGCAGCACCAAACACAACAGGAGAATCTCTGAGGTAGAAACTGATGGGAAGGGAATTTCTGCAAGGGCAGCCCACCCAAAGCAATCAATATACTGTGCCCAGCAGCACAGACCAGTGCCAGCCTCCTAGTGCCCCTGTGGCAAATGCCAGCTCAACACTGCTGCAACACAGTACCACAATCCAAGTGAGAAGGAGGGGACTTGCAAGGACCGCAATAAAAGTGCCTCTACCTTAAACATCACATCAGACCACTGAAAAGACTCGGGCTAGATTTGCTATCGACTTTAATGGTGCCATAGAGCTGAAAATGTTTGACATTCCCAAATACTATTGATTTTCTTCAGCATTGACTATATTTCTCTCTAGATCGAGATCGAGATCGAGAGATAGATATTTGAGAATCTGTGTTTGGTATAGAAAACAAGGGTATCTTCTGGTATTTATTTTCAGGTTTACTAAAACAAATGCACATGCCTGTTTAACTGTAACAGACACTCACTATTTTTTCTTACCAGGGATATAAGAGAAAACTATCCCTGTTGAATTTTGTCGCTGTTGAAGACCCAGAATATCTGTCAAAAAGAAAGGGTGACTTTGTTCCTCACCAGATCCTTTTTCTATATCTGGCTTTTAAAAATCTCAGTTGCTAAGGTCAGAAAAGTCATAACCACACATTTTTGAGAGGCTCAAAAGGAGGGAAGAAGTGGAGGAGTCTCCTCCTCCAAGTGCCAAGCAGACAGTTTTCTTGTTTGCCCTGTCACTGTGTGTGTGCATCTTGGTGGAGGAATGCAAGGAAGGATATTAGTACAAACAAATGAGAAGTGTTTGGCAAGCAAGGAGTCACCCGAAGGCACCCATTTATTGGCAGTGGGAAGACAGATACGAAAGAAAAAACATCTGCTCAGCCTATTGGTATGTGAAACAGAGGAAATTAAGGCTGCTGGATTCCCTCCTGATTAGAGGACTTCAGAGGTACAAGCAATTTAAAACCGCAGTACTTCTTTGAAGCCAAGTGCCTCTTTTCTGAGGAATTAAGGCCAGGCATTTGGGTGCATTTTTGAAACGGTGGACACTTAACTGTGGCACAGAATGGCAGAAGCCGAAGGGTCCCTCAATGATATATGCGGGGAAAAATCCAGTCCAAGTAGAGCATCAGGGATAGAATCTCTATAATCTCGCATTATTCTAACAGAAAAATACTACTACAGATTTATTAAGAATACTTGGGAAGGTATCAAAATATTTAGGACCTTAAATTTCTGGATTCTTACTGTATGCCCTATTGTAGCAGATACAATCCTTCAAGCTTATACCTTGAATAAAACTGTGTAGGTCTTAAAGATGCCACTGGTGGACTCCAACTTTGTTCTGCTGCTTTAGATCAATGCGTGTGCCAACCTGAATATCTCAGACAATTTCTTCTTTTATCTCATATATAAAAGATCTGTTCTTAGTCTTTCTCTTACAGATTTTAGATATCCCCCTGAAGACAACCCATGAAAGATATTGGGAACTTTTCTACCAAATAACTCTGTGCTTTACTGCCATTGTCCTTCTTATTTCTTTTAGGTTTAGGTGGCCTTGGGAGGTTCCTATGCAGATAATCATCATAGAATCAAAGAGTTGGAAGGGGCCATACAGACCAGCTAGTCCAACCCCCTGCTCAATGCAGGATCAGCCTAAAGCATCCCAGATAAGTATCTGTCCAGCGGCCACTTGAAGACTGCCAGTGACAGGGGAGCTCACTGCCTCCTTAGGCAGTTGATTCCACTGCTGAAATAGTCTATGTAAAAAAATATATCCTCATATCTAGCCGATATCATTCTCCCATGTAGTTTAAACCCATTAGTCTCTGCTGCCAACAGGAACCTTTCCCTGCCCTCCTCTAAGTGACAACCTTTCAAATACTTAAAGACACCACCTGAAGTGGTGTCTTTCTTGAGCCACATTCCTTACAACAGTGAGGTTGTTGGAAAAACTGGCGGCCGTCTGTACACCCTAAAAGTGAAAGCTGAATGACTGACCAATGGGATTTTTGTGGCATTTTCTAACTCGTGCTCTAGAAGAAGGTGTGATCTGCTGTAAATATTAAATAGACATAGTGGATAGATGGAGTTCAGGACTGTGGCTGAAGTCACAGAGCATCTTGGATGATGTTATTTAGAAGGAATATATGAAAGGGAATTATGGATTAAAGCAACAACATTTCAGCCTTTGAAGAAATCTATCCTCAGATTCAAGCGCATTGATTTTCATGTGAGCATTTAGCTGACATCCATAAGCTATTTGCTTCTTTTGAAAAAGAAAGGACTTTGAATAAGAAAGAAAACAGCCTGCTATTGCTATGCACAGCTCTCATCCTGCCCATTCTACATTCTGAACTGCTGAGTAGAATGCACTGTACCCAGAGGTCACACATGTATATTTTACCTAATGGGGTTGTTGACAGCAGTCAGATATTGCAGGTTTGCTTTACTCACCATGCATCCAGTTTTAGAAGAATGGCTAGAATTGGCTCATATAAAATGTAAAATGAAAGATAATAGGAAATGCATCGCTAGAGAAGATATTCAAGTTAGAGGCGAAGCTTGTTAATATATAAACTTTCTAGGCTTGCCGAGGTGAAAGGAGGGCATTTGGGCTGGCAAGACAACATGTCAAAGAGGTTCTCAATGAATCAACAAATCAGTGTGTGGATGTTATATATTTTATTGTACTGGTTGACTGACAGGTAACTCAGACATGCTTTCTATTCCAGTTGAGGTGATATCTCTATAGCTGAAAGCCATTGTTCCGGAAGCAGGTTTCTGAACTTGGAATCAGACTTTACTGGAGTAGTAGCATCTTATTTCTCTTGGCTAGCTTGAGTTTCAGTGTTGATCTGGCCAACCAATCTTATGCAAGTCTTTTGAAGTTAGTTTCCAATATACAGACCTTGGTGGTGGCAGTCACTTAGGGTTGGTTCACTCATGCAGTTACATCATTTACCTTACCATCTTAAGCAAAGTTACACCTTTCTAAATCTGTTGAAGCCAAAGGGTTTAGTAGCATTGCCTAGTTAATTTCTGTGTACTTGACTACACAGGGCTGGTTCCAGGTTTTTGAAGACCCCAGGCAGAGAGCTCTTTGGGCGCTCCTCCCCTCTCATTTCTTCTCAGCAGCTCTGCTTGCACCCTCATTCCCTCTCACCCATCCTCATGCCTTCCACCTGGCTGAGTGCCTTCCCCTTCCTACTTGTGAGCCCTTCCACCGACCATATGCACAGCTACCTGCTCCCCTTTCCCTGGTGGCACCAGGAAGTGCACACAGCTTGGACCATGGATTATAGAGTGCTAAGCAAGTGAGTGTGTACATGTAGGTGGTGGAGGTTAGCAGCAGTGGACCTTCCTAGAAGCCCTGAGCCCTCCCTAGAAGCCCTGGGCCTCACCTCTGGGTATGTTGCCATCCCTGACTATTCATAATGAATGTTTGAAGGGACTTAGTGTATTAGCAACATTGGGGTGAGATAATATGGAAGTGGTGTTCCTTTTGCATTCCATCAGTAGATTGTACAGTTATTTTGGGATGAGGATATACATATAAACTAGCTTGTAGACATATCTTTAAAAATTTGAATCTGTCTTGTATGCTTTAACCAGTGCCTCCACTTCTGGAAAAGCATGAATTTAGGCATTACCTAAAGGACTATGATCCTAACCCCAACAAATCTCATTGCTCAGTTTATACTCGCTATGAGCAATTAACTCTACTGTGTCTGATTCCAATGATCATTTCACTTTGTGTTTCTTTGAATGGATTCAGCAGTTTTTAAAAGTTTAACAGCGCTAGGTTTTTTGCCCCCTGTGCAATATCTACAACCAAGATAATTAATTTTTCCAGTATTATGAACCATATACCACTAAGCAAAAAAAGGTACAATTAAAATAAACTAAAAAGGTAGTATACATTTTTGTGATTAAAATGTAATTTTAACCAAATCATTAGATGGCCATGGAGTAAAGATTATATTATACAAATCAAAAGTAAGCATTTGCAGTGTTTAACATATCAAGGGTTCTGTGAAAGGGTTCACATAAGTACTTTCTAAATGTCCGATAGCTGGGTCTCAATAAAAAAATTAAAATGGGCGAACTCTTCACATGTATACCACAAAATGTTTTATTGTAGCATGACCTCCACTTTAGAGGAGCTAGAGACTTGTGTTTTGTCAAGAGTTCTAAGCTGGGTATATATTTGTACTGGGGAAAAGCAAGCCAAAATCGTTGTGAGAAAACACATAACTTTCCCAAAGAGCATATAAGTCAGCCACTTCTCTGCATTAAGGGTGATTGAGAGAACATGAGAGGTGATGGGAAAAAGGCAAGGCCAGAGCAATGAATCATTGGTGGGGGTGGAGGAGTAATGAGCATTCTTCTCTGTGAATGGGGATGGGAGCTTTGAGCCTACAGGAGCTTTAAAACCATGTATATCTTGCACACCATTATTTGGATGGTCCAGGCTGGCTTGATCTTGTCACATCTTGGAAGCTAAGTATTGTTGATCCTTGCTTGTACTTGCCTAAAAGTGTGGGGAATAAATAAAAGGCAGTTCAGGACTGCCACACAGAGGCAGGGAATTTCAAACTACCTCTGTTGTCTCAAACCTACAGGTTTGCCAAGTCAGCTGTGGCTTGACTACATTGTGCACACACAGCCTGCACATCCTGCCATGCTGTTATATCCCAGCAATCAGTGTGGAAATTACTGATTTAGATCCATGAAAAGTTTTTACTTTTTCAAAGCAGAACAATTTCCCCATATCCATGAGGCTGGGAGTTCAATCCCAGCAGCCGGGCTCAAGGTTGATTCAGCCTTCCATCCTTCCGAGATTGGTAAAATGAGTACACAGCTTGCTGCTGCGGGGTAAAAGGGTAATGCCTGGGGAAGGCACTGGCAAGGCCACCCTTGATCTCCCCTTCTATCTGCTTGCCTTCTATCTCTTGCCTGCGGCACTGTTCTATGCGGGCCACCTTTCCATGGGGCAGCGGAAAGGACAGAGGTTGGGATGGGCACCCCTTCCGGGTTGTACAGAATTGGGGGACAATGAGGGAAGCAACCAAACCTGCCTGCCTCCTGGCCCATTAAGAGAGAGCTGCCCTCTAGCAATCAGCAGGTGCAAAGTGACTCTTCCCCTCTTCTCCCTTTTCCATGCAGGGTATGGAATTGAAGCTCGGGTGCCAGCTCGTGACTCCTGGGCAGAGTCTGCACTTACTTTCTTTATTCCATTGTCAATCCTGTTGAATTCAGATCGCTTTGAACTTGGATCTTCCTCTCCCCCCCCCTTCCCCATTGAAACAGGAAAGTCTTCTGCACGTGGTTAAGATAGTTCAGAAGGGGGGAGGAAGCCAAGCCTCTTTCTTTCTTTTCTTGAAGGGGGGGGGGAAGGAGCCAAGCAGGGAGCCTCTTTCTTTTCTTGGAGGGGAGGGGGAGAAGATCGAAAAAGGCAGAGGAGGGAGGAAAAATCCAGGACCGACAGATATTGAGAGAAATTAGGGGCTTCTCCTTTAAGGCAAGCGTGTCACATGACCAGGTGTAGCCTATCAGAGGTTCTCTACCACGGAGCTTTCTTTCCCAAATGGATATTCAGGATTAAAAGCAGTCTGAGATATCGCACAATATAGGGTCATACCGGATCAATCCTTCTTGCTGCAGAAGGAAATTTTAAATCGGCCAAAATCGAAACAGAAATTGCATTCTGTGTAGAGGGCAGGGACTGAATCGATCTGGGATTGGAGTAAAAGCTCCATGCAGTTTACACCCTAGTGTAGGACCAGGTTCCAAAATGGGTCGATGCACATCAGCCAGCACTGAGGAGGGGAGGGGGAAACCACCCCATAGGTCTTCTCACATCCCAACTCTTCCCGCTGTCTCCCCCGCTCTTGTCCTGGGGAAGGATGGAAGAGGGGTCTTGCTGGACTGGACCAGGAATCTATCTGCTTCTGAAAAAGAATGAGAGTTGGGTTTCATACTCTGCTTTTTGCTACCCAAATGTTTAAAAGCATCTTACAATCACCTCCCCTTCCTTTTGCCACAAGAGACGCCCTGTGAGGGAGGTGGGGAAGAGATAGCTTGGAGAGAACTGCTCAGTCAGAACAGCTCTAACAGGACTAGCTCAAGGCCACCCAGCTGGCTGCATGCAGAGGAGTTGGGTTGGCCAGCCTTGCCCATGCCACCAGCAAGGCAGGAACCACCAGCCAAGCTCACTGCTCTGGCTTCCTGCCAGACCGCACGCCTGCCACCTGCATCACACCAGCACCGCTGCTGCACCACCCAGGTAGGCCAATGCCATGGCCACTGTGCCCTCACCCTGCTAGCACCTGTTGCATCCCTGGATGCAACGGGCTTTCTGGATAGTTAGAGAATAATTCAAAGGGAGATTTTAAAGAAAACGTATCACAGGCTCTACAATTCTGTGATCCATGTAATTGTTTTACACTGTATTAGCATTCCTTAATAAATCCTTTTCATAGATTTTCTTCCATGGACACAATTATTTATAGCCTTTATTCCCCCTCCCTCCCAAACTCAAGCTTGTTATTTCTGGAAGCATCCATTACTAGTGGTCTAAAAAGACGTTTGACTTCTTGCGTTATCTTGCTGGAAGTCTTTCAGATGGTCACCAAGTGCATTTGTTATGTGTTGCTTTAAAACTCAAACTTTGTCTACAACATGATCAGTGAAAAGGGAGAAAATGCAACCGGTAATAAATCACACATCAGACAAAGCAATAAGTCAGCCGTGGTTGCCTGTGCCCAAGATTTTATAGCATTTTGCTATTAGAGGAAACCACACCACAGATTTACATGCACATAATTTATGGTGGCTCTTTAATTTTATTAACTGAATTAAAGTGATGGTTTGTGTTTCCCATACTCTAAAACTAGGATCCTTTGCAGATGGATTGACTCCATGTACTGAAATAAGGATCTTCATTAACTCTTTTGTCACATCTACTATTGTTAGGGGATGCTCTACATAAATGACCAGGTCAGTTGGGGGGGGGGGGAAGGACCTTAACTCTGTTCAGGGAAAAGATCTTTGCCATCTCCCCCTTTCCATGGCAGGCCTCTTTGCTTTAAACTGCTTCTAGGACACTCAGGACTCATGGAAAGAACATGGGACATTATGTGGGACAGGAGGAGACTGTCCTGGGTGAAATGGAATCAGGAGAAATCAACCTACCCTATAGCTCCTGAGCAACCACTGTGCTTTGTGAAGGGCGCAAGAGTTTGTGCAAATGTCCATGTGTGAGGAGGACTGATTTCTGCCTATTCCCCCTTTCCACTACAGTTGCCCATGCTGAGCTCCCCAGGAGAAAGCAGCAGCTTGGGGGAGGGGCTGCGGAGGAGTTGCAGTAGGAGGCAGCAAAGATTCTTCCCTCAAACTCTGCTCCCTTTGTGGTGCTTAGGATCTCTTCAGCCACATTTCCATCTGCATGAGCTTCTGCTGACTCACGGGAATCATTCAGATAGGAAAGGATTTTTAGCTCATATCATCCATTTCAACAATCGTCTTGGAGATACTATAATTCACACTATAATTATTATAATTAATAATCCTTAAATTGCAGCTGACTTACAGCAACCCCTCTGGGAGTTTTCAGGGCAAGAGAAGAACAAAGGTGGCTTGCCACTGCCTTCCTTTGCAGAGCAGTTCTTGGTGTAAACTGCAAGGAGCTTTTATTCCAACCCCAGATCGATTCAGTCCCTGCCCTCTACACAGAATGAGATTTCCGTTTGGATTTGGGGTGATTTTAAAATTTCCTTCTGCAGCAAGAAGGATTGATCTCGTGTGACCCTACCTTTATTGTGCGATATCTCAGAGTGCTGTTAATCCTCAATATCCATTTGGGAAAAAAGCTCCATGGTAGAGAACCTCTGATAGGCTACACCTGGTCATTTGACACGCTTGCCTTAAAGGAGAAGCCCCTAATTTCTCTCAATTTCTGTCAGTCCTGGATTTTTCCTCCCTCCTCTGCCTTTTTCGATCCTCTCCCCTACCCCTCCAAGAAAAGAAAGAGGCTCCCTGCTTGGCTCCTTCCCCCCCTTCAAGAAAAGAAAGAAAGAGGCTTGGGTTCCTCCCCCCTTCTGAACTACCCTAACCACGTGCAGAAGACTTTCCTGTTTCAATGGGGAGGGGGGGGAGAGGAAGAATTGAGTTCAAAGCGATCTGAATTCAACAGGATTGACAATGGAATAAAGAAAGTAAGTGCAGACTTGTCTTTCTTAGTGGTTTCCTATTCAAGTAGTAACCAGGGCTGATCCTGTTTAGCTTCCTCACTCCAATGAACTTGTGGCTCATCTGAGCTATTCAAGCTGCTTAAATCACCCTAACATATAAATTGATTCAGGTAGGTAATTGTGTTGGCCAGAAGCAACATAACAATGTTTGAGTCCAGTGGCACCTTTAAGACCAACAAAGATATATCCAAGGTATAAGCTTTCACGTGCACCTTGAATAAAACATTGATCTTAAAGGCTGAGATTTGGAAAGACCTACCCTGACTGTTTCCCCCTTTCAATCTCACCCTTTTCTTGGCATTCTACAGTCCCCATCCTGCATGGCTTTTGTCCATGTAAGTCTCAAGAGTCCCATCATAGCTTTTGTTGCTGTTATCATGGCAGCCTGGTGGCATGAAGCCATATTTGGTAGTTCCATTCTTATTCTTGTTGAGGTTTGACAGACAGTGGATCTTTGTTCCAGAAATATTTTTACAGAAAGTGAGCGAGGTCGCTTTGTGAATCTCATAGTAAGTTTGAAAGTACTGAGTAATCAAACTGGAGGCATATCTTGGCTTTCAGCAAGTGGGAGTTAGTTTACATTCCCAGGCACATTATATAGTCATTAAAACCAGAATCTTGGTACAGAATCAGCTGGAGCTGACATCCTGCACTGCTGGATTAAAGCATGTTATAATTCATACACGGTGTACAATGAATGTTTTGTGAATTACTCCAGTTGAACCAGTCTTCGATTTTTTTTTTAATTTTCTAATCTAAGTTTCTAATCCAATGTATACTTATTTGGTGTAAGTCCCTCTGGGACTTGTTTCTGAGTAAATATGCCTAAAATTGGTGACAATGACACAGTCTCAGATTCACTTGGAAATGAAAACTAATTTCCTAGAAGGTAGGACTGGGTTGTAGATAAACATAAAGGTAAAGGTAAAGGTAAAGGTATCCCCTGTGCAAGCACTGAGTCATGCCTGACCCTTGGGGCGATGCCCTCTAGCGTTTTCATGGCAGACTCAATATGGGGTGGTTTGCCAGTGCCTTCCCCAGTCATTACCGTTTACCCCCAGGCAAGCTGGATACTGTAGATAAACATACTAGCTGGTAAAAATGAACAGCAAAGAAATAAACCATTTCTCGTAACACATCGGTAATCACTGAAAATAAAGAAGTTACTTGAATATTTGAACTTGATATATGTGAAGACAGAGAGCATAGCACCTGCTTTGGATGTGAAATGTTCCAGGTTCAGTCCCTAATGCCTCCAGGTTCAAGCAGGAAGGTTTGAGAGCAGTTTGACAAATAGACAATTCTGAGCTAAAGGCGATTTCGTGTAAGACTGCTTTGTGTTACCAGCCCTTGTTCCAGTGGTGATATCTGGAATACAGTGGTCACATGGACAGGACTATTGTTGTAGTTATGTCCAGTGCTAGTGTCCCTCCAGCTCGATTGCAAATCTCTCATCCAGATGCAGTCAAAATCTTCAGAATTTTCCTCACATTCCCACTATCTCAAAGCTCCTGGAGGGGGAGGGTACAAGCTACCAACAAAGCATAATGTGTGGGCAGAACTTTGGCAGCTAGTCTCTGGCACTTCAGTCAGGGAAATTTTCTCATGGCCATATGATAATTTTTGACTTTCATTTAGAATTCTCTGTATAGCAATACAGCTTGCTTCCTCTTGAAAAACTTCGAAGCTGTATTAAAGACAAATTTGATTATGTGACAACCAAATCCCCCGTTCATTTTGCTAATTAATGACACTAGATCTTTTTACATAGAAGTTGCCTTCTGTACTTTGATGATCTACTCCCAAATGCACTTTATTGTATATGTTTGTACAGTGAATGACACTTCTAGAGACAAATGCAATTCTTTTTTTAAAAAAAAGAAACATTCATGATATATTTATTTATTTACAGCAGGGGTCCTCAACCTTGTTGAGAGTATGAATGCTTCTGGAATTCTGAAGGCAGGAAGTGGGCACCATCACAAACTGCTTCTATGGTGAGGCAGGATCAACAGCAAAGTAGCTTCCATGTGAGCTGAGCATAATCACAACATGTTGGGCTGTTCCAAGCCAAGTATCATCCTGTGTTTCCAAAGGAGTGCTTCTTGCAGATACAAAGATGATGCTTCCTGGCCTCTTCTAATGTAACTCCTGGTCCAATGAAGAGGAGGAAAGCCAGACTAGCTCTTGGATTTAGAAAAGGAGAGGAGATGCCATATCTTCCATAAGTGTCTCATTGGGGACATTGTTTAGCACTTTTATATCCTTTGGAGATGTGAAGATGCTTATAATATTGAAAATGGATGATAATAAAATCATAAGAACAAACATACATTCCCTGTCATGTAAGGAGTTCATAGACTGACGAAGAGTGCTTGCACTTGAAAGCTCACGCCCTGAATAAATCTTTGTTGGTCTTAAAGATGCTGCTGGACTCTGATTTTATTGTGCTACTTAAGACTAACACAGCTACCCATTTGAATCTATAAAATTAAAGTATGTCAAATTCCATGAAAATCATAGGGATAGACTTTGCTTAGCTTCTAAATATTAAGACAAGGATGCTGGGGGAAGGTACCTATGGAAAATGATTGGCACCATCACAGAACCAGAATCTGGGTTAAATAAACTAGTGCTTTCCTCTGCAATTGATCAAGTATTTCCCTGGGAATATCTACCCAACCCACAATGAACTTCAATGCACATAGAAAAGGGAAGATCTGTTTAGAATTGGCCTGTACATTTTCCATGTTCCTTTAGCACAGACTGGATTTTCTCTGCTGATGCATTATTATTAATGAGCTCTATTTTAAGTGCTTAATTTTTAATAAAATATTGAGCCTCACCTCATGCCCAGAGGGTTGACAGACAGGGACAACTTATACACATAAATTATATTTTAAATTGCTGCAATTATTTCAACTTTTGTGATGTACTTGTATGATATGCTTAGAGGTTCCAAATAGGGGGAAAGATGGAATACAAAGCAAATTGATGAATAAATACATAAATAATAGAACAATGATTCCCCTTTTACTTCAAGGAATGAATAAAATAATCTAAATTTGTTACATCTATAAAAGAAAACAATGTCAAATCTAAAACTGTGATGTCCTTAGTAGTAAGTAGATTGATGGTTATCACATAAGCCCTCAAGATCATAAACGTGATATTGCAAACAAGACTAAAACACTGTGGGATTATGAAACCTGCAGAAAACCACATAACTGTATTCATTGCTAAAGAAGAAACAATAGATGTAATAAATTCACACAACATTAATGCCGGAGGACTGCAATGGCACCTTTTGCTCTCAAGTATTAGGGGAATATTTGTAATAGGAATGACATATTTGCTATTACTTTAACCATTGAGTGATGGGAGCAAGTTTACATTCAAAGCCTCTTATTTGGGATTGGGTTTTTCACATGGATTAGGAAATGCGCAAAGAACTTCTAAGCAAAAGTTAATAATAAATGAGAAAGGGTGTAGGTGGTATGTGTAGGAATTCTAGTCCAATAGCATCTTAAAGACCAACATGAATTCCAGGGTATACCTTTCTAGAGTCAAATATCCCATTGTCAGATACCATTTACTCTCAAGCTTAGATGCTGGAAATCATATTGTCCTTTAATGTTCAACTGGACTCAAATCTTGCTCTTTTAGTAGTTAGAGAGCTTTCTCTCTCTCCTTTCCTCTCCACAAGTTCAACCTAATCAGTTTCTAGTAGGCCTCATCTCATGATTTTTGGTTTGGATTAATGTTATTGCTGGGATGGCTTGTTTTTCATTTGCCTGGTTTGATCATGAGCACTTTGCATCAAGCCTGGCTGTGGGAGGAAAGGGAACTTGGTGGGGTATAATGCCATAGAGTCCAACTTCCAAAGAATCTATTTTTTTCCAGGGGATCTGATGTCTGTAGTCCAGAGATGAGGCCCACCTGGAGGCTGGCATCCCTGATTCCAGTCTGGACTGCAACCTTCCAATAGAATGGACTCCATACTGGTTTATAAATTGCCTGCCAAAGACATTTGACAGGAAGACAATGGCTGGTTTGGACCTTGCAGCAAGTTGTTTTGCTGCAGAGACAAGTTGCTGTTGTGACAAGAGTCATTGGACAATAATGGCTAACAATTTGAACTCAGCTGGTGATGATGGATATGTACTTGTGATCTCAGAGAGACTCAAGACTTCTGAATCACTGTGTACATAATGACCTTTGGAAATGCCATGATCCAACATGCAATAAAATACCACCATGTTGCTGATAATTATAAACTATTACATCTATCTTCTCCTGTGTCAAAGTCCTGCAAACTGCAAGTTTCCGTAAGTTTGCTCCCTGAGCTGCTGGAAAGGCTTCTCTTGGCTTATAGAGTTCTATCCAAAATTTCACTCTAGGGAGGGATTTTGGTACAGAGAAAGGGCTCACAAAATGCCAAAATCTTTTCCTAGGCTCCATGTATGTATTACAAATCCCCATTTTTGTTAGAGATCAACATGAAGAGTTTGTATCACATGTGGTGCAAATCTTGTGTTTACAGCTACAGTGGGCAGGGAGAAGCAGCTTTAGCCTCCCACCACACTGTTTTGGTATCCTCTAACTGCCCCAGAGAGCCCCTATTGTCCCTTGTTAAAGTCATTCCACCTACATGGTTTACTGTAACTTTCACAGTGGAACCAATGTTTTGTCACGAATGGAAAACTGATGATCTGCATCTAGGACACATGAAGCTCCCATCGCACATGTGATACTTAGATTAGGCTGAAAGCCAGCTTGGTGTAGTGGTTAGGAATGCAGACTTCTAATCTGAGAGCCAGCTTGGTGTAGTGGTTAGGAGCACTGATTTCTAATCTGGTGATCTGGGTTTGATTCTGTGCTCCCCCACATGCAACCAGCTGGGTGACCTTGGGCTCACCACAGCACTGATAAAACTGTTCCAGCTGAGCAGTAATATCAGGGCTCTCTCAGCCTCACCTACATCACAGGGTGTCTGTTGTGGGGAGAGGAAAGGGGAGGCCATTGTAAGCTGCTTTGAGGCTCCTTCGGGTAGAGAAAAGCAGCATATAAGAAGCAATTCTTCTTTCCTACTCCTCCTCCTTGTCTTTGTGTTGTTTCCCAATAATGGTGAGGACTTGGTAATGTGTCATTGGAGCCCTAGACAGTAATGCTGAGTTCTAAGTCCTGGTTTGAGTCTGGTCTGTCAGAGTTTCATTTTCCATAGTTTCAGATTTGCTAGAGTTTCTAATTTGCTCTACAGCAGCCTTTCTCAACTTTTTTAATGTTGAGAAACCCCTGGTACATTTTTCAGGCTTCGAGAAACTCCAAAAGTGTGATGGTGCAGAATCACAACAAGGGTGCTTTGTTTAGGGTATTTCTCTGTACCAGCTACTATTTCCTTAGTGACAGATCCACACTATACATATTAGCAACTGAAACGGGCTTGGTGGAGACCCTTTTGGTTAAAATAAGTTCAGTGAAGGAAAGCTGCCTAAGAGTTTGGCAAGGACAGCCTGTGACCGTGTGATGAAGTGACAATGCTACACTTCAGACTCCCACAGTGCTCATTTCCCTGTCTTATACACTGACCTATGTAACACAGTTATGTGGTCATTTTAACTATAAGTTAGCCTGCCAGTAAAGCTGTAACCTTTTCATGAAAAAGTAACTGTGGCAATCCAACAGGCTGTTACAGTGTTAAACTGCCATTTGTACAGCTGGAAGCTCTGTCAAGAGAAAAGGTACCTTACAGTGTCCCCCCACAACGGTACATCTAGGAGGTCATATCTAATCCAGCCTTTTGACTGTTTAGAAATGACTGAAACATTCTTCAGGCTTCAGGGAACCCGGAAGTGACATCATCCAGACGCTTTAACCAGATGTGGCATCATGCTCTGTTCCCTCCCACCCCTGCAATGCCACAAACAGCCCAGCAGCCTGATTACTGAGCAGAAGACCAAGAGGTTGCTGCAATCACAGGGCTCAGTCAGACTGGCTCATGAGGAGCAACCACAAGTCAATGCTTTGATGCTGTGATGTGAAAATGAGAACACTTATCTTGCTGGACTCCAGTCGCTACCATGTGTGATGAGCATCAGCCACCAAGGATTTTAATGTCTGGGGCCCCCTACTCTTCCTACCCCCTCCAGGCCTATCATTGGACATTTTGGAAGGAGGTAGGTGGGTTGACCTAATCACATATTAACTCCCACCCCATTGGGGAAATGCTTTGGGAGCTGTTGAGAAACCCCAGGGTTTCATGAAACCCCTGTTGAGAAAGCCTAATCTTAGTTACCTCTAGGCCTGTAGCCATGCAGGTGGGGGACTGGCAGGGGTGGAGCCCCTCCACAAATCTACCCTGCTTTCTCAGTGCCAGCCCACTAGCCTCATGGTTGAGATGGCAGTGAATGAGTGATGGCTGTAGGACTTGGCAGAGGAGGCATCAGGGCCGGGTGGGTAGGGAGTGGTGTGGTGGTAATGCAGATGCTAGTTCACATGTGAAGTGGTCGTCATGGCTGCTGCTGAGCTCTTCTGTGCTGCTGCGCCACTGACAAGTGCCTAGAGGAGTTGCTGCCACCACTGGCAGGCACCTGTTTCATGGGAGGAGATAGTGGCTGTGGTGACTGCAGTAGTTGCTGCCCAAATTCCATGGTCATCATCCAAGTCCCCACCCCCTGACCTAGTTCACCTCCAGCACTTCATGTGCCCATCACCTTCAAGGAAGCCGCTTCACTGGTGCCAGGCAGGAATCAGTGCAGCAGCCTTGCACTATGTGGGATCTGAGCACTGTCTTGCTTGAATGCACCCCAATAATTTGGAGGCAGTCCTGACTATATGCAGGTATACATTAAGCTGAAAAGCAGGCAGAAATGAACTTTCAGGGTCACGTTATACACTATAGGAAATCCATGTATAAACTAGGGATTCTGTGCAGATTCCTTGTAAATGGCTGATCTCTCTTAAGTATGAAGGTTATAAACTGTCGCATAATGTGTGGCATGACCCACAAACCTGCAAACACAGTAGCACCTTCCCATTGTATCTTAGTCTGTTATTGAATAACAAATTTAGCAGTCTTGGCAGAAACAGCTGACATGATATTTTTGGACCTGGCTCATCGCTCCTGATGCACCCCTGTAGAAATAAGGCAGAAAGGAACAGAGAGGTGCAAAGCGATCTTAATGGTATTGAATGTGCTCCCTGCAGCTCAGTGCAGAAATCAGAAACAGAGGTGCCCCCCACTGGCTGATATTTACCATATGAATCCATTCTTATTTATTCCTGACTATTAGATTCCCCATAAGTCAGCCGTGACTTGACGGCACTTTCCACCACCATCAGATCTTCATTTGCATTGCCTCGCACAGACATGTTTGCAGAATACTGTGTTTTGGAAAGACATTAAAAAAAAAACGTAAACCCTTCTGACTGAGTCCAAGTCACACAGATGGCAAAGAATAATGAAGTTTAATTATGTAAATCAAATTATGCAAATTGGCCAATAAGGCAAGTGGCCCATGTGGCAGCTCTGGTTCTGTTTTTTTAATGTAAGCGTTTGCGTGAGCTTAACCTGTTTGCCTCTGCAGCTGAGCTCCATTCTGCTCAGACATTACTAAAGTCATTTCCAAGAACCAGATTATCACCCCCACCTTTCTTTGTTTAGCATGAATAGCATTTTGTTTGTAAATTTATTGATTCATAATAATGGCAAAATGATTTTAAAATAACAACAGCAAGATCTGAATAAAGTCAATAAGTTTAACTGTTCAACTGGGGTTCCTTTCAGTCTGTCTTGGGCATGGCCAGAGGCATGAGCCCTTAGATAAGCCTTTCTCAACTTTTTTACCATTGAGAAACTCCTGAACTATTCTTCAGACTTTGAGAAACCACAGAAGTTGCACGATCATGCAGAATATGGTTGGGAAGCCCACCTGGGGCCCCTATCCTTCCCAGCTCCTCCAGACCCATCACTGGCCATGAGCAAGGGGCAGGTCAACATGACCATATATGGTGGACATATCACCTGAGAAATGCTTAACACATTTAATAAATATATTAAAATTAATTAACTCTCACCCATTCAGGAAATGCAAGGCTTTCATGAAACCCTTGTTGAGAAAGTCTGCTTTAGAGTCTGAAGTCTTTGGTTTGCACCTTGTCTTCAGTCAAGCCAGCCATGGAGTCGAAGATCAGACTGAAGATGTTCTTGCTCTGATTTTCTATTTTTTATGTTGTACCCTGATTTAGTTTGGAATTTTATTTCTTGTAAGTCATTCTGGGTTTCTTTTTTTGAAGAAAAATGTGTGTGTGTGCTTAAATAAATAAACAAACAATTCACCCAGAAGGAAAGCTGTAGAAATGCCCAGAGGAAGGAGTTATTATTCACTAGCAGCAATTGTTCATGTCCTCAGCCTGGGGTCATAACCAGAGATTCTCAAAGACCTCGCTAAAATCACTGGGAGAAAAAAGAGATTTCTCATATTTGTTGAATGCCCTGAACTTCAAGGCACTTAGCTAATAATGTAGCCATGATCACTTATCAGCATGATTATGTCTTTAGCAGAGAGGTTTAATTTAAGAAAAAAGAGGCACGGTATCTAAGTAACAGGCTGTGCTTGATATTGGCTCAAAATTCACGGTTTCTGTTTTATCGGGTAGACTGAGCAGTAATTAATATGAATGGCCACAGTGTAAAAATTTTGATATGGCTTCCAGATGCCAGTTTACTAGTGTGTTACAGAATTAATGTTTCATTATGCCATTGTATTGAATGGGGTAGCTACCAGCCCTTTGCAGAGTTACATTTGGGCAAGACCAGTGAACATGGGCAGAAGAGAACAGTGACTTTATGCAAGCCTTCAGTAGTGTGTGTGTGCATGTGCATGAGTGCATGTGTGTAGGATTTTATTTGGAGTATGTGAACTCAAAGTCCAAATGCTTCCCTGCATTTTGGGCTGCAGCACTGTCAGCTTAGACCCTGCATGCTCTGCTGGGGGTCTGTTGGGCATCTCTGTTTAGAGCAGATTGCCCAACAAACCCTGCCCAGAAGCTGATCCTATGGGGAGAACTTTCCCTGCAGGCTCGACTGGGGCTGTGCCTGCGTGTAAATAGTGTACATAGTTTTGGCAATTTCAGGATGTTCTTTAAAAATTTTCCTGCATTCCTTTGCATTCCCTTTGATCCAAGGAACTGAACCAAGAGGATTTAAATGGAAAGCGCATGCTTGATGCTACTGCAGCTGCAATAGGGCAATAGCGTAACTTTTGAAAAATCCTTTGGACACCACCCCCATTATGTCACAAGTGCTGTTATGTGCCGTTCCCATGCCAATTAAGAAAAAGTGTGTTTTTTTGGGTGCAGCTGCAGAATAAATAAACTGGAGAAAAAAGAATGGTGCATGCAGCAGGCTCAAAAATGTAACATCTAGCTTGAAGGCTTGACTGCTTGGATTCTCTGCAGTAAGCTGTGCATGCAGAATAGGCCATAGAAAAGAATGGTAAGATTGTTGTTTTGATATCTGTAAATTTGATTTGTTTTATTCACTAAGAACAAGGGAAAACATATGCAAAAGTATAAAAATAAATAATGGCAAAGAGGATGCAGAGGCATCATAGCATGGATTTGTAATAATCTTTCCCTCATTCCAGCAATCTATATCAGAACACTGTCTGTAATACTTATGGCATTTCTGCACATCACCAGCTGAATGGCATAGCGCTACATATTATTGCACCTCCGGCAATTCCTCACCTTCTTGCCGTCTCACTGTAGTCTGCCAACTTTTCACACTTTTTACCCTCCACAAGCACTGCTGGAAATGGCAGAAGAGAGCAACACGGTTTATCCATGATTCTCTTCCACCTGTCAATCAAACTAGGCAGCCAATCCCCTTTGTCCTTTTTTTAAAGGTCCCGTGATGCCAGCCAATTTGGTCTCCATTTAAACGCCTATGCATCTAATAATAGATGTATAGTGCTTTTTATAACTTCACCCCTTTTGGAAACACGAGTCTTGAATCTTTAAAAAATCAATCTTGTTCCTGATTTTGTGGGGACTTTAGAGAGGTATGCTTTGTGGGACAACTTGGGGGAAAATTATTTTTGGTTTTGCCTGCACGCTTGTACACCTATTTGTTGCTCCAGGCAGTTCACTTAAACAAAAATCCCATCCCCGGGAGAAGGGAGAGGGAGGCAGGTATGAGAGCAGGACATTGGAAGCCTCCATTCATTTCTTTGGCGTATAGTGTGCTGTTTGTCTGCTAGGGGAAAGTGTTTTTTTAGGTCTGGTGAATCTACTTTTTGGGATTCACCAACTTGCACTTTTAAATGGTGAATTTAGTGTGAAGTTTGCTGGCCGGACACGGGGGGGGGGGGGTTGGGGTTGGTGATGTCATGCAGAGTGCCCAGAATATAGCATCTTTGGGGGGTAAGTATCACACTAAATGTATGGTGTACAGAAAGCCCCCTGGGATGCATCCCGCTTTTCCACAAAAGCACATTATCGAGTGGGTGTGGAATGGATCCTGGTGAGTCTGAACTTCTAAAAATCCTTGTACAATCACTAATAAGGGGTTGACTCTTATGACATACCATGTGAATGACTGAAAAAAATCTTCTGGTAGGGCAATAAACTCAAAAGTTATTTAAAATAACTTGAAATGAAATTCTCTTTTACAGAATACAGAAACATGAAACATGAAAAAAAAGAGGGTTGGAGGTACACATCATTGTAAACTGGCAATATTAGGGGTACATTTTTCACCTGCAAACTCAAGACTGTTTATTGAGTTAACCTCTTAATTTGTGTCTTAAGTTTTTCATCCCATGCAGGGAATTTCCACAGGAGACTTATTAAAGGCTTGTCGGACACAGCAAAAGTATCTTAATTGGATGTTTACCACAAGTGCTTGTGGAGCACATCAAAGAGAGCAAACAAGCAGCAAGAGACACCTCGGTGGTCTAATTACTCACCCTCACTTCTGTGGGAAAAACTCACAGCCCTTGAACTGAACATGGAATGCTCTTTCCAGCAACTGGTAGTAACACTTGCCACACATACACCACAGATCACTCTTCTGACTTGTTTGAGAAGCATTCATATCTGTGGCGGTTTTTAAAGTCCTAATAGTACTTTGGAATCAGTATTCTACCTCCTACTGTTCTTCTTGCCATCAGCATTGTGATGGCATTTTGTCCCTTCTTCAGTGAGACCAGGTTCTTCTTAGTATCATATCTCTTTGTGTCATGCTAGATCTTCTTAGAGAGGGGAGCAATATGTTGGATAATCCCTTCAAGAACTAGCTTTAGCCAGAATGATAGCATGAGTGATTGTGAGCACCTGGGGGTGAAGACAGGATGCAACAAGAGGGCTTTAACAATAATGTGCAACACAGTCCAAATGTGCAGTGCCAGGAAACAGTCCCTTTACCCATCTCTATGATGGGGGAGCATTTCCCATGAACTGGGAAGGTAATAAGGCAAGGCCTGATGTCCTATTTGAATAATTATTCCTGTAGGAACCAGCTGGAGCCCTTCCTGAGCAGGAAAGTTCTTGCTGTTGCAAGATTATTGCAGTGCTCTCTTTATGAAGCTGCCCTTGAAGACTGTCCAGAAGCTGCAATTGGTTCAGATTGCTGCAGCCAGAATGTTGGGCATCATAGGGACCATATCACTCCAACCTGGACCCATCTACATTAATTCCAATTAGCTTCTGGGTCCTATTTAAGTCGCTAGTACTGACATTTAAAGGATTTGTACAGTTTGGGTCCAGCATACCTCAAGGATCCCCTTCTCCCATATGAATCTACCCATCAGGGGTGTGAGCTGAGTCCTTCAGGCTGGATATATTGCATATGCTGGGCTGTATCTCCTTCATTCTTAATTTTTCTTTTTTCTGCCACTCCAAATAAATCTTCTTTGGAGTTCACAATGTCTTTTGCATAAAGCATGCAAGTATGCACATATGCATTTGTGCTGTCAGCTTCCCAGTTCTGAATCTTTCTCTCTGTTCAATGCAGGCTCCTAAATGCAATGGGAAATGACTCTAAGCAACAAGGGATAGATGCAGATACAAGAAAAATGCATTGACTAAGTCCTGATTCAGTACTTCAGAAATGCATTGCTCCAGTTCTTTCCTTCCACTTCCTAAAGGCTATTGCTAGGTAGGTTGGATGACCTTTCATGGCCAGCATTGCAGCCAAAGGCTAATATGGTCATATATAAATACCTTCTATACCTTGTACATTCATATCAATGGCATACTCTTACTCTTTCTCTCTCATTTAATAAACCATTGATGATACATAGATGAAAATGATGGAAATATAATCTATGTTTTAAATGTTTTGGGTCGTAAATGATTCAAATTCAAACTGGTTTGTGTTTGTGATGACAAAAATGTATTCAGCAGAAAATGTCTTCACTACACTAAGCATGCTCTTACTCAGATTTCAGTAAGTACAAACTTTCCAAGTTAATGTTTGTATGAAATATTTGAAATGGCAAAATTCCATGTCCTTTGAGTAATACCTCCCAGCTAATTTAGCAGAATTTCCCTAATAAAAATGAGCTAAATAATTGCTTTCATTACCCTCCCCAAGCATAAAGCCAATTTGGAATTCATTATCAAATCCATGTAATGGTTATGTTATTGTTTGCTGATTTGCTCCTAGAAATTACTTGTTACTATTTGTTTGGATTTCAGATAAGTACTTGACAACACAGCGGAGAGAACAGCACAAGCCTAGTACATTACAGATGGCCATTTAAAGGAGAAAACATAACTCCTAATAAACAATTTATTCATCAAAATTGGCCTTTAATTTACAGCTTATGTTTTAGAACTCAGATCTAGCTGTATTCTGATGCTATTATTGGAAATGCTTTATGCCTGTTAGCTCAGTTCTGAATGACTTGACCATTCAGCAGTGGAGTGTTGTTACTGGTTTTTATTTATTATTTTGTGGCTTATCTATATTCAGTATGAAACCTCTCTTAATATTGACCAGGTGTCTTTCATATCATCAGAATTACTTGTCCTTACCCAAAAATATTTCCCACTCTACAATTCCACCAATAGGGAGATAGCATGAAGAAGAGTTTGAGAGCCAACAAGGAATGTGGGGAATCAGCAAAAATTGCTCCTACATGCTTCGATCTGTTCATTGTGTTGGATAATACATACATGTATGACAGTTAACAGGTGGTCATTCTGACAAGTGCAGATTCAGGAGTGTATAGAATAGATCCTGTACAAGCTAGAGACACCAAACTCACAGGAGATATCCAGTTGACTCTCTTGCACATCCTGAACACGTGCCTGTCAAAATGACCAAGGTTCAAGAGAGTACAGAATGGACCCCATGCAAGCTAGAGACCTTCCCCGGATTTTCCTTTCCATGCCCTGCAAGTTGTTGGTTTGAGGTTCTGTACATTTTCATTGAGTGAAGGCAGTCTGTCTTGGAATGTCTCTGCTCACAGTCATGAATCACCACAATCCACTTGAAAATTCCTGGAAGGTTTGTACTGGGTGATCTGCCATGAACTTGATTTTGCAAAGCATGAACCGCCCAAAATTCATCATGATCTTTGAGCCAGTTTATGCCCATCCCTAGGTAAAACACAGATCCCTCATTCCTATGTTATGGCAAATATAGACAGCATCATAAAAAGCAGAGACATCACCCTGCCAACAAAAGTGCATCAAGTCAAGGCTATGGTCTTCCCACTTGCAATGTATGGCTGTGAAAGTTGGACTATAAGGAAGGCCAAGCATCAAAGAATTGAGGCTTTTGAACTCTGGTGCTGGAGAAGGACTGCAAGGTGAACAAAGTGGTCAATCCTAGAGGAGATCAGCCCTGACTGCTCTTTAGAAGGCCAGATCCTGAAGATGAAACTCAAATACTTTGGCCACCTCATGAGAAGGAAGGATCCCTGGAGAAGAACCTAATGCTGGGAGCGATTGAGGGCAAAAGAAGAAGGGGACGACAGAGAATGAGGTGGCTGGATGGAGTCACTGAAGCAGTCGGTGCGAGCTTAAATCGACTCCAGGGAATGGTAGAGGACAGGAAGGCCTGGAGGATCATTTTCCATGGGGTCACAACAGGTCGGACACGACTTCGCAACTAACAATAACAACAACAGGCAAAACACATAGTGAATTTTGGAAATTTTTACTAAGTAATAAATATATATTAATTTATTTTATACCATCAGTCTACATTTTTATGTCCTACTGATGATTGGTATTTTTTCCTTGGAAATACTTTTGAATAGACAAATAAATCTGCTGTGCAGTCAGTGGTTATAATCTAGAAAGATATTCAACACTCAGTCCTGCTAATTGTACAATGTGACCTGTAAAACTGTCTGAAAAATTCCCACATAGTGCACATACTTTAATATGATGGAGTGTGTGATGATACTGTTTGATCAAATCCATTCGTGGAACTGCAGGAAGTACATGGGAGATTACTAATGGAAACTCAATTGTGAGGGCAAAACATTGTGGTGAAAATGGTGAAAAGACTAAAAGACCTGTTACTTTATCCATACATTCGCTGTTGCCATTCAGTGTCTGGAGGTGTTATGGATAGCATCACCAGTCACAGGGAGAATTCCAGTGGTATGAGAAGTTCCAGACCAGTGCCTGACATAATCCTCCACCGCACATACTTTCTGCATTACTAAGCCAATAATCCCAAATAGCTGTAATTGTATTCAATTATTTTAAAGGCTTTACCATACCTTTCTTCTATGAAGGAGTCAAGGGTTCTAATAATCACAACTAATACAGTACCAACTCATTCCAGTTTTAGAACCAATAAATCACCAACCGCAGCCATAAAACAACAAAACTAAGCTAAAGCCCAACAGGTTACCAATGGTCTGTTAGAAGGAATGGACTTGCAGGCTCACCTGGTCCCTTGAACTGGTGTCTGGGTGGTAGGAAAACCCTATGGCCTTTCCAAGTCTCTTGTTCCTTTTTTAGCTCCTGGGAGTACAAAAATACTGGGGCCCATTCCACACAAGGACCAATGTTGCCAATTGGTTCCTGAAAGCGGAAACACTATTTTTAATAGTGCTATTCGGCGTTATGCATACCTGCCTTCATAGTGAAATCCAGTAGCGTTTCAATCGTTTCCCACAGGTTTCCGGTCTCGCAAAAATCGCTATACAGGAAGCGATTTTTTCTGTGCTTTGTCCTGCCCCTGGCCGTCAATCAAATGAACAGCTAATGGGCGGCTGTTATCATGCTCCCCAAAACCCCCTTTCCCTTTAAGAACAGGGTTAAAAAAAGAAAAGAAAAGAAAAACACACGTTGCAACGAATATGCCTTGATACCTCCTAACGTAGAGACCCATCTAGCTGGTGTGTGAGCTGGCGAGTCATTGTTTCCACGCTCCCCCGAGTGAAAAAAATCGTGCACGGGCGCGATTTTTGGCCGAAAATAAAGTGAACTTGCAAACGGGGCTGTGTTGTGCTTGGTGACTTAGGGGAGCTTTAAAGCAGTTCTGTGGAGGGACTGTAGCCGGAGGAGCCTCGCTGGGTGAATGAAGGCTCGCCAGTTCGTTGCTTTCTGCTCGCTCTGAGAAAAAAAAATGGCGATCGCTTCACCGGAAGTTCGGAGGAGAGAGCCTGGGGGAGGGACTTGGCTAGAACCCCAACAATGGGAACACACAGGTCTTTTTCGCTACTGTTGCAGATTGTTTGCAAGAGTGTAGCGCTTTTTGGAGGGTGAATCCACTTTTCTGGATTTCCCTTTAAGCGCTACAACGAATCGCTTTTTGCGGGACTGTTTCAGGAGTGTGGCAGATTGTGTGCGACGTCATGCATAACTGCAAATTAGTAGCGTTTACAATTTGCAAGCCTTTTGCAACATTGAAGTCATGCGAAATGGACCTGGATATCCCATCACTACCTCTATGTGTGAAATAACAAACTTGCTTAGGTTTAGACTTATAGGGATACCAAAACTCTGCAGGACTGAGAGATCTATTAAAATAATCTGTCCCCAGAGCCAGATGACTCCAAATGGCTTTCTGATGGCTCAAAAGAATTTGCCTGGATGGTGCAACTGTCAATGCCCTGGCTGACCTCTAGAATGAGGAAATGACCCAGATAGTTACAAGATCATTCCCAGGTACTCTCTGTCAAGTGTTAGAGCCCAGTTTACTGAGAGGCTGCAGGCAACTGAAAGACAAGGGAGACAGAGACAGCTACAGTGGCACAAGTATGGGGTGAATATGAGAAGAGCTAAACTCTAAATTTGTGAATCTCAGAGCCAGGAGGCTACATCAGGGAAAGATCTTGGCCTCTAGCTCCTGTTGTTGACCCTCCAGATTAACTGCCTGTCCACTGTGTGAGACAGGATGCTGGACTAAATGGACCAGTGGTCTGATCCAGCAAGGCTCTTCTTATGTTATGTTTATCATGCTATCTTTAAGAATTGTCCATAGCATATTTAAGATATTAATGTTTTACCATCTCTAATTTTTATGTCCTGGTCTGTGACCACACAAATAAACAAAAATAAAATAAAATAAAATAGATATTGTTTTTATTGTACCTTGTACAATCCAAAGCTTTGTGTATTTTAGGAAAACTGAGCATCTTGAGAAGGAAATCTCCACTGTCAAAACCCTTTGCTACACTAAAGTACTCCTATAAAAAAAACAGGAGAGTGAAAGTGACAAAGAACTGATTGAGCAAATCTTGATGATTCTGGACCTTGCTACAGTTTAGTTTGCCTGAGAATTCCTGCTAATCTGCCCAGTTACTAATTCACCAGGTAATTGTTATGGGGTAAGATACTGATTTTTAATCAGCTATGATAGCTCTTCCTCTGGAAAAGCTCATCTTGTCTTTAGATTAAATTCCCTCATGCTTTCAGAGTAGTACCATTTGATCAGTTAACCTTTGAAATACAAATACATGCATTTTGTTAACAAAGTTATGTTTACTTAAAGCCTGTGGTGTTGGGTTGACATGACTTTCCCATTTGAAACATTTAGCCAATTCTTTTCTAAATTGAGACCTCCAGTGATAATGGCATGGTGTTAATCTTCTGGGTCATACACAAAGTACATTTCCTTTCATAACCCACAGGCAGGAGGAATAAAAATGGTATTTTATCCTTAGAATTCAATTCACGTAATGGTAGCCTATATACTAGATATAAAACACATTGGCATGTGTTTCTCATTTAAGCTAGTAGGGTCTTGGACTTCCTTGAAATTCAGAACTGCACTTGAATATTGGTTTGACAGGAGTTCTAATTTTAGTGATATTACCATGTAATAGGGCATGGAAGGGGAGAGGGGGTTATAACCCAACCTGGGAGAATTATTCCAGCACTTCTGGGCCAAGGGAGGTATGGCGGTGGGAGGAGGTTCAATAATAGGGGGAGAGCGGCACACGCAGGTCCAGAAAGGCCCCGACCGTGGAAACACGGTAGGTGGCCTGGTCGATGTGCTCGCTGTCCTTCAAACCTCCGTCCCATCCCCAAATCTGTAGGAGAGAGGGCTAGGGCGGAGCCGGTGCTGATGCTATGCAACGCCAGGTCGATCAAGAACAAATCCTCAACCCTGCGGGACTATTTCGCAGGGCATGGGGTAGACCTGGCGTGCATCACCGAGAGCTGGGTGCGCGAAGGTGAAACAGTCGCCCTTAAAGATCTTGCGCCACCCGGCTTCTCGGTCCTTCATCAGCCCCGGCTCCATGGTAGGGGGGGTGGGGTGGCGATCCTAGTCCGGGACAGCTATGCCTTCAGGGCTCTCCCAGCACCATCGATCCCAGGAGTTGAATGTGTCGGCCTGACGTGGGAATCGGTCGAGAACGTGGCCATCTGGGCGGTGTACCGTTCACCCACTGCCCCGCCCGATGCCCTGCTGGGCCTGCTGGAGGCGGCGGCCGCCTGGACATTGCAGTTCCCCAAATTATTAATTTTGGGGGACTTTAATGTCCATGCGGATTCGTCGGCTCCAGGACTTGGCCTGGACCTGGTGTCGGCCATGGCGACACTGGGGTTCTCGCAATTTGTTGCTGGTCCCACTCATCAGGCTGGCCACACCCTGGATCTGATCTTTGGTGCTGGTGTTGAGATCGATCTGGTGGCTAACAACATCGTTCCGTGGTCTGACCACCATACCCTGAAGGCTCGCCTACGGATGCCACCCCTCCCCTGTTTGGGTGACGGACGCATTTTAGTCCGCCCACGGAGACTTATGGAATCCGAAGGATTCCTGAATGCTCTGCGGGACCCGATGCCCTCCGGTGTCTCGTTGGAGGCCTTGGTGGAGGACTGGCAGTCCCGCCTGTTGGCCGCCATTGACGAGATAGCTCCTGAGCGCCCTCTCCGCCCTCGCCTCAAGCAGGCCCCGTGGTTTACCGCGGAGCTTCGGGAGAGGAAGAGGGAGGTGAGACGGCTAGAGCGAGTGTGGCGGAAGACCCGCGACGAAGCTACAAGAACATCTCATCGCACGCTTATGAGGGCGTATGAGATGGCGGTGAAAGCGGCAAAGTGTGACTACTTTGCTGCGGAAATCGCGTCCGCTAGCTCTCGCCCAGCCCAATTATTTAGGATAGTTCGGACCCTTACTGCCCTCGAAGGAGGGCATCAAAATAGTAGTCAATTGGAACTAGGCTGCGAGGCTTTTGCGAGCTATTTTGCGGATAAGATCTTGTCGCTCCGTCGTGACCTTACTGCCACAGTTGATACAGTTCGTGAACTAGAAGCTCCGTGGCCGTTGCGGGGGATCAGGTTTGATGGCTTCAGGCGGCTCTCTTTATCCGAAGTGGACAAATTGCTAGGGTCGGTGAGGGCGACCACTTGCCCCCTTGATCCCTGTCCGTCGTGGTTGCTTAAGATCAGCGACTCACGGATAGGTGTTCCCCTGAGGGAGATTATAAACCTCTCCCTTACATCGGGAGAATTCCCTCAGCGGCTCAAGGAGGCAGTGGTTCGCCCTCTTCTGAAAAAACCATCGCTGAATCCGCGGGACCCCGCCAGCTACCGCCCGGTATCGCATCTTGCATTCCTGGGCAAGGTGGTTGAGAGGGCCGCCGCGGACCAGCTCCTAGCATTTTTGGAGGAAACTTCGGCCCTTGATCCATACCAGTCTGGCTTCCGTCCTGGCCATGGGGTGGAGACTGTGCTGGTCGCCCTGACAGATGATCTCCGGCGCCAGCTGGACCGGGGCGGGTCGGCCATTCTCGTGCTATTAGACCTGTCAGCCGCATTTGATGTGGTTGACCACGAGCTCTTGGTTCACCGCCTCGCTGATACTGGGATTGGAAGGGTGGCTCTTAAATGGCTATCCTCCTTTCTAGAGAACAGATCACAGAGGGTCGCTGTGGGGGAGGAGTTATCCGACTCCTTTGCACTCCCATGTGGGGTGCCACAGGGAGCGGTGCTCTCCCCCACGTTATTTAACATCTATATGCGTCCCCTGGCTCAGCTGGTACGGAGTTATGGGCTTGGGTGTCACCAGTACGCTGATGATACCCAGCTCTATCTCTTGATGGATGGCCGGCCAGATCTCCCCCCAGAAAAATTCGCCAGTTGTTTGGAAGCAGTGGCTGGATGGATCAGGAAGAGCCGCCTGAGACTCAACCCCTCCAAGACGGAGGTCCTTTGGCTAGGCCGAAGGGAGCAGGAACAGGAAGCGCGTCTTCCCTGCCTGGACGGGGTACAATTGTCATCTGTGCCCCAAGCCAGGAATTTGGGAGTGATTCTGGATGCCTCACTTTCCATGGAGGCCCAGGTCACTAAGGTAGCCCGGACGGCGTTTCTCCATCTACGCCAAGCTCGGCTACTAGCGCCCTACCTGCCCCCGGAACACCTGGCCACTGTGATCCATGCAACGGTTACTTCTAGATTAGACTTCTGTAACTCGCTCTACGCGGGCCTACCCTTGTCTCTAACCCGGAAGTTACAGCTGGTACAGAATGCAGCTGCACGGGTCCTCACTAAATCATCTTGGAGGTCCCATGTTCAGCCTCTGCTGAAGCAGCTGCACTGGTTGCCAGTTTGTTTCCGGATCAGGTTCAAGGTTTTGGTACTAACCTTTAAGACTATACGCGGCTTGGGTCCTGCATACTTGAGGGACCGCCTATCTCCTTATGCCCCCCGCAGGGCACTTCGCTCTGCGGGTAAGAATCTGCTGATGATCCCAGGACCCCGGGAGGCACGCCTGGCCTCGACAAGGGCCAGGGCCTTTTCGGTCCTGGCCCCTACCTGGTGGAATGAGCTCCCTGAAGAGCTGCGGGCCCTGTCAGAGCTCTCTGAGTTCCGCAGAGCCTGCAAAACGGAGCTCTTCCGCCAGGCGTTTGTCTAAGGCCGGGTGATGGCCCGGGGCTAAGATCGGACCCCTCTCCCCGGAGGGGGGAGGCCAGTACTAAACTGACCTGGTTCCCCAGAGTGTTCCATCCTATGCCCAATTATCCTCCGTTCCCTTTTGCTCATCCAGTGGGCCTGTACGGGAATAGTTTTAATCGCCATCATTGTGACTTAGTCATTGTTTTAATGGGGTTTTAATGGGGAATTTTAATGGTTAATATATTGTATTGTATTAAAATGTTGTGAACCGCCGCGAGCCGGTTTCCGAGAGCGGCGGTCATACAAATCAAATAAATAATAATAATAATAATAATGTCCTCTAAAGCAAAATATTGTCTTTCATGCGACTTATCAGAGTGACTAAGTATTCAAGGGATATTTGGGCATCCTGATCCATTGATTAGTTGGTTGCATTATTGCAGTGCCATATTACTTACAAAGAGGTCAATTCAGGGATACTCCACTGCATTCCTTAGCAATTCTGTGCATGCACACATGTACAAACAAAATAAATTCACAGATGAAAGCAATCCAGGTTCTGAACAAAGGAAAGTCGTATTCTATGTAAATAATGCAAACCTTGCTAAATTACAAAGCATTTTGTTTTTCATATCTTATTCTAGTACTTCTTGTAATCCTAACCATGGTAGTCAGATGTTGTCAGATCTCATAAGCAAAGCAGAGCTGGCTCTGGTTAGTACTTGAATGAGAGACCACCAAGGAGGCTCATGGTTGCTCTGTGAAGGCAGGCAATGGCAAACCAGCTCTGAATGTCTCTTGCCTTGAAACCCCCCAGGAGTCACCGTAAATTGGCTGTGACTTGATAATACTTTGTACCAACACTTATGGGAAAGCATGAAATGCTATGCATGCCCTAAAGGTTCTCTTCTTGTCCAGAGGGAAAAAAAATTAAAAGTTTGTTTTATGACTTCTGGACATTAAAAAACTATGCCTGGCAGTATTTGGGCAATCTGCCAGGCATAGTTTTGCCTAGAAGCTTTCTTTTTAAAAAGCAAAAAACCTTGGGAGGTTGGACTTTAAACTTAACACTGTATTCTGAAATGTTTCTATACTTGTGTGGGATTGCAACTTACATATGCCTAGAAGAGGCTGTACAGTAGAGTTAGAGATAGACAACATCTCTATTCCTGTCCAGCAGTGTCTAGTAGCATTAATGTGTGTGACTTTGTAGGACTGCTGTTTTCAGTGATGCTTCTGAAGTAACACCCCCAGATCCTTTTCACACGTACTACTGCCAAGACAAGTCTCAACCATCCTATTGTGTTGCATTTGATTTTTCCTACCTAAATACAGAAATTTACATTTTTCACTATTAAATTCATTTTATTCATTTTAGCCCAGTTTTCCAGCCTGTCAAGATTATCCTGTATCCTAAGTCTGTCTTCTGGTGTGTTTGCTACCCCTCCCAGTATAGTATCATCTACAAATTTAATAATCACCCCCTCTATTCCTTTATCCCAATCGTTTATGAATATGTTGAATAACACAGGACTCAGGACAGATCCCTGAGGCACTTCACTCGTCACTGGTTTCCAAGATGATGATGAACCATTTACAACAGATATCTGGGTAATTGAAATCTCCCATGACCACTAGGTCCTGTCTCTCTGAGAACATTGTAATCTGGTCTAGGAGCATCTCATCCAAGTCCTCTGCCTAGCATGGGGGTCTATGGCAGATCCCCGCCATAATACCACTATTATTTCCTACTCCTTTTTTTTTTTTACCCAAAGACTCTCAGTTGAACTCTCAAGTATATATAAGGTAAAGGTAAAGGTATCCCCTGTGCAAGCACCGAGTCATGTCTGACCCTTGGGGTGACACCCTCCAGCGTTTTCATGGCAGACTCAATACGGGGTGGTTTGCCAGTGCCTTCCCCACAAGTATATATATTCTTAACATATAGTGCTACTCCTCCCCGTTCTTTGTTTGTCACTTTTAAATAAGTTGTACCCTTCAGTCCTATTATTCCAGTTGTGAGAGTTATTACAGGTTTCTGAAATGCGTATTAGTTCATAGTCCCCTTCCTTTATTAGGACTTTTAGTTGTTCCTGCTTGTTTCCCATACTCTGCGCATTCGTGTAGAGACACTGTAAGCCTTCATATGAGTACCCCAGGCTTTTCGTTTTTGAACTTTCCTGAAAGTTAATAGTTCCCTTCATATATGCAATTCCCTTTAAATTTGCAGTTTTCCCAACTATAGTTATCTCCTCCAAACTAGGCTTTGAATGTACATCCCACTCCCTCACTGGATTTAGTTTAAGGCCCTCTCCACCCGATTCATAAGACTCTTCACAAAGACATTTTCCCCACCTTTGAGGTGCATATCATCTTCCAACAGAAAAGCCTCATCATGGAAGTATGATCCATGGTCCAGAAACCCAAAACTTCCCAATGACACCAATGATATAGCCAGTCATTTATTTTTCCTCCCCAATGTTTTTTTCTTTTATATTTATTTTAAGTTCTGGATTAAGAATAAGATTTTTGTGTTGGTTTTAATAGCCTTTAAAATAAGGTTTTAATTTTTAATTTAGCTTAGTTTATGAGAGCAGAAGGTTGGGTAAAATATTTTAAATAAATACATAACTATACATAAATAGCTAATACTGTTATAATTGGTATATGAAATAAGTTGTGACTGTGCAAGAGTGAGCTAAGTAAGGACACAGATTTTCCTGGTCATTTTTCAATTGCCAAAATTTGAAATATTGAGTGTTTGATAGATTTATTTGCTGAGGTGATGGCGGTGGATACTTTTCTCTTCTTGTTGAATTATATTTTTACTATATTGTTTCTCAATTACTTGGTTTAACAACTGCAAATAAATTAAAGTGGCTAGGGCTACAAATTATCACATTTGGTAGGGAAAGTCCTATAATGGCAGTCATTATCAAAGCTTTCACTAGAAGAATGTTTATCTTTTATTCTTGAAGAACAATGGAAACCATTGCAGTGGTAATGTTATAGGTAGAAGCCAAACAAATAAACAGACTGACTTTTAAAAAGAGACAACAACCTGCTAGAATTCCCCTTGTTCTCATTGCTCCCATGTGTGCAGTGCTTTCCTTTTGTTGTTAAGCAATGATTATCTTAAATGGAACAACGTGATTCTCTCTCAAATACTTACATTTTACTGTAATTTCTTTACACCTGCAGGACATACCAGGGGAATATACGGTCCTATTGAGTCTGTACACACCTGTGATCAGCTGACAGGGTCATTTAGTGATACAGGGCTATTCACAATATTCTTCAGATTTTATGGGTTTTTGCAACTTTTGGATTGAGTTTCATTGAAAGGAATGCTCAGATTTTGTTTTGATATCTGTACACTTGATTTGTTTAATCCACTTTGAACAAAGGAGAACCCAGACAAATAAATCATGGAAAGGAAGAGGCAGTGGCATTGCAGCATGCTGTTGTGATAATCTTTCCCTCTCTCCAGCAATCCATGTCAGAAAACTGTCTGAGTTACTTGGTGTGCACCCACTGTTCATCCCTGTCCCAGCATAGAGGCAGAGTACCAACTCTGCATGCTGAAGGTTTTAGGTTCCACCTCTGGAGCAAAGTAGACAATGGAAAGGTTCTATTCTTAAGTATTTCTCACAAAGTTGCCCATGTGATGGATGAATGGACTGCACTGATTATGTCGGGATAAAAGAGTTTCCTTTGTCCTTTGCTGTTTTGTTGTGTTTAAACTCTATTCCATTCTACTTTATTGTTGTATAGATATTCTGTTTTTATCTTGAAAAATGTGTCCCGCTTTGGAACCAAGGCTTAGAGGTAGTACAATATAAATACAAAAAAAACCTCAAATATGTGGCCCATGTAAGAAAAATACATAAAATCTTCATGGGGTTGGCATAAATTGGCTATGGCAAAAGGAAAAAGTGCTTAATCTGCCACATGCTTAATGGCTCTGCTTAAGATTGGTTCTAGGTTCAAGGTTTTATCCCTAGCATCTCCACTCAAAGGAAAAAATGCAGGATTTCAGACAGAGATTTTCCCCATTACCCAACCCTTTCAAGGTAGCAAATGCTGGCAGGGGGCTCATGGGAATGGTAGTCCATGAACATCTGGAGGACCACAGATTGACTACCCCTGTTATAAGGAATGCTGACCTTGAGGAAACAATGGGCTGATGTGTAAGGCAGCATCTGGGGTTTTGGTTCCTGGATTCTCTGCTGTGTATGTTTTCTTTTCGGAACTCAACATTTTCATCCTCCTTAAGGCAGGTTGTAAGTAGGAGAAATATGCTTTGCTGGGAAACTTTATCTCTTTTTTTTCAAACACGGAAGTGAACAAGGATCTCTTTTTCTTTACCAGACAAGAAAATGTATGTGCTGGTATTGAAAACAATGAGCAGGAAAACTTAAATGGTATGCAAGAATGACACTGATATTGTGAGTAAAAAAACAATGCAAGTGCTATGAGGAAAATAAAAGAAGTTATAGTTTTGATCTGTTTGCTACATTTTTGTCCTAAGCATCAAATTTCATTAAGCTCTCAGGGGGTGGAGTATTAGATAGCTGAAATGTGAGAGTATTTGGATGATGATGTGCTACCAGATTCTAGCAGCTGACTGAGTATGAGATGTCATTTGCCCAAATCATTCAAAGATGCCAAGTTGCCAACATCCATTCCCTAAAACATTTACATTTTAAGACAATATTTCACATTTAAGCATTACATCTCAATTTCCAATGCAAAATTTCCTATTAAAAACAGGCCTTTTAAAAACCTTATTCAGTAGCAGAATTGTAACCACTTTTGCTGTATCCCGTTATTTGCAAGTCTTGTGTACAAGGTTCACAACCTTTGAATTTTACAAAGCTGGAGGGCAGGGGGATTAAAACCAAATATTAAAGCATGTTCCGGCTGGGGACTTCTAGTCTTGTAGTAAAACCAGCAAAATTAGAAAGTATTAAATTTAACTCTGAAAATAGTGTGACTAAAGGACTCTATTAGGTTTTCAGCTGTAATTTGACAGTTGACTCACACCAGAGATGACAGGTTACAGTCTGGAGAATAGTAGAAAATTGTCTCTGGAATTAATTTTCCTTTACATCTTGTGGCAATGCACTGGCCATATAAATAATTTAGCACTGCACAAACCTTATCTGAACACACTTGTGAGCTTTTACTTGGTGATAGACTCTACTCTGATCACACTGCAGAGGAAGGCAATTGTTCTGGGAACATCTCTGTGCTGAGGTTTCTCACCAGCTGCAATCTGGAACAGCAACACAGTTAACAAGCAATAACATCCCACTGATGTAATGTACTGACCTGACAGCAAGAGAGTCAGGCATTCCAGTTCAAAACTATGCAAGGAACCAGAACAAGTTCCAGTAACAATCAATCATATGACAGGCTGGTGGCTGGGTAGAGTGGCAGTGCAGAGGAATAGCTTAGAGGATTCTCCAAGAGATAGTCAGTTTAGGAAGGTAGAGGCCTGATGAGATTGGTTCTATTAGGTTATCTGATCCCCATTATCAGTAGTTGCTCCTCTAATTAGCAGTTCCAAAAACACAGGAAATAGGAAATCCTGCCATGTCAGATGCAGGCATGGATTAGGTAGTTAAAGTAGCCCTGGTGCAAGCCAGGCTGAATGGTTCCTATATGCCAAGCAAAGCCGCTGCGGTTTGACTCTGTTCTTGGTTGCCAGCAGCCATCCACAGCAGTGGCCCACCAGGGACTTCTGCTTCGAGTTAAATGGGCAGTCCATCCCTGCTTTGTAGTGACCTAAAATATAAAAATCTTACTAATTTGTACAGACCTTTTATCTATGCGGACAACTATTTAAGACCCAGAGGAAGGTTTTAAGGGAGTGCATTCCTACCTGCATCTCAGACAAGCTGTGTTTATTCCTGTGAAGCACCTGTTTCTGGCCTGCTCTCTGGTTTTCCAGGTAGGCTGGGATGCAAAGTACTACTTTAAGTGTATGCATAATATAAGACACACGAACACACAAAGCTGTCTTATAATGAATCAGACCAGCAGTCCATCAAAGTCTGTATTGTTTTCTTACATTGAAAGCCACTCTTGGAGGAAAGAGCCCTAGAGCAGTGGTCCCCAACCTTTTTATCACTGGGGACCACTCAACGCCTTTTACTGAGGCCCGGTGTGGGGGGAGGTAGTTTACTCCTCTACTCTCAACCACTGCCCTAACGCTCTCTGATCGCTATGGTAATGTTTAAGGTAAAGGTATCCCCTGTGCAAGCACCGAGTCATGTCTGACCCTTGGGGTGATGCCCTCCAGAGTTTTCATGGCAGACTCAATATGGGGTGGTTTGCCAGTGCCTTCCCCATGTAATGTTTTAACATCCCTTCAAAATAAGATACAGACATGCCTCAACAATGAACATAAGGAACATTTTATTTTCATGGAAATTTTAACTCATGACAATGACAAATCAATGGGAACCCTGAGCTTGTTTCTCTGCAACGAGATAGTCCCATCTGGGAGTGATGGGAGACAATGACACCCAAAGTGTGTTGTAAAGGGCCGAGGGGGGGGGGGGAGAAGGCGTCCACATCCAATTAGTCGAAGGACCATATGTGGTCCGCACCCCACAGGTTGGGGATCGCTACCCTAGAGGAGACAGAACTGAAAGTCCCTATGCAGCCGGTTAAACCTCTCCACCTCTTGCTGTTTCACCAGACTCTACCCTGAATGCAACACAGTGGCACTTTTAACCTCAGTCAAGGTTGTTTCATGGCAACAAATTTCTAACACCGCAGAAGGAGCTCTTTGAATCTTCAGTCTGCTTTTTTATTCGTATTAAAAAGAAAATGAAATGACTTTATTTAGAAACATATAGAGGTTTTCAGTAGTCCTCTGGACGGAGTTCAAGGTTATCTTAAATAGTATTCGTTGTACTAAAATGAAGAGAGGGCATTAGAATGGACACCTAATTATCCTTACACCGCTCTGTGGTATAAATAAAGCTTGCAAGGATTGACCCCTGGGCCATGGACTGACAAACGGAGGGCTCAATCGGGAGGTGCAAAGCGCCTCCGAACCCGCCCACCCCCCAACGTGGGCCACCTTTGGCCCGCAGCTGCCATTACTGCGCTGCCCAACGACACACCAGGGAGGCCCCAAGGCCCCGGCGTCAGGCGGGAGGCAGGAAGGAGGTGCCTCGGCCCGGCCAAAGGGACATCTCCGCTGCCTCGCGACACGGCAGAACTGCTCCTTTGCCTGATCCAAGGCTAGTGTCTGCTGTATTAAAATACAGCGGGCTTGCATTCTACTAATTACTATACTTTAAGAGATGATGATAATATCAAAGGCATTTCAATACTCATAGAAACTCAGAAAGTTTAGATTAAATTTCCCTTGCCATGGGAAAGTGGCCAGAGAGACGGTGGCATACACCATGGCTGCGGCAGGCACCACATTCATTATGATTAAAAGAAACATTCCTTGTTGCCCTGTCATTTTGCAAAGAGTGCACAGCTTAATCCTCTGTGATCAACAATTTCATAATTCCCCAAGATAAGCAGTAAGCTTCTATGGGTTGGCTTGCTCATATTACAGCTGCAGCAAATTGAACCGGGCTATCCTAAACTGAGTTACTCCTTTCTAAATGCATCGATGTCTAGGAGCTTAGAAGGCAAGGAAGTACTGCTGTTCAGGAAGACTGCACTGCAAAGCTACAGCCCTAAACATACTGGGGGGGGGGTGCCAATTCATTCAGTAGAGTTGCTTCAGAGCAATATGCTTAGGATCTGGAAAGAAGCAATCAGGTTAGAGATGGTTTGGTAATTACAAACGTCAGTTTTACAGAAATTCCCAGTTTCTGACCTAAACCAGGTATGATGGTTGTACAGCACCTCTAGGACAGCATTGTGAGATTTAAGCAAATTTTTGACACTGATTTGTATTTATCCAGGTAAACAAGTATTACATTCATCTAGGAGTTGGATGTAAGTGCAAAAAAGAAGCCAGACCTGTCAGATTAAAAATGTATATATTTATTCATTCCCTTAAAAAAAAAAACCACACATGTAATTTGCTTTATAAAACACAAAACATACACTCTGTTACCACCTTGTTCAGGCACATGGATGCTTTATTGCATCTTTGCTAAATTTGACCCTTCTCTTTCTGAGCTTGCTCCCAAGTTCTCTGCCTGGGCAAAAAAGTATTTTATTAATCCAGTATTGGGAGTGACTATACAACAAAAAGCCTTAGGGGTTTCACTGAGCATGAGACCAGCTGCAAAGAAAGAAACAAACTAGCTAAAATATTTATTTTTGCCAGAACAGGGACACAAGAGCAACAAAGATACCTGTGGGAAAATACAAGGAAATATAATTTCACTCTTTCCCAATGGAGTGAGAGCCAGCGTGGTGTACTGGCTAAGAGCAGCAGCTTCTAATCTGGTGAGCCAGGCTTGACTACCTTCTTCTCCACATGCCCCAGCTGGGTGACCTTGGACTTCTCATAGCCATGATAAAGCTATTCTGTCCAAGCAGTCCTGTCAGGGCTCTCTCAGCCTCACCTACCTCACAGGGTGTCTGTTGTGGGGAGAGGAAGGGAAGGTGATTGTAAGCTGCTCTGAGACTCTTTTGGGCAATGAAAAGTGAGGTATAAAAACCTACTCTTCTATTTTTGTTTATTTTAATCCTCTTTGAGTCTTAGTGTGAACGGTGGGCTATATATGCAAGTTCAATAAAATAAATGTTACATTATATAAAGGTAAAAACATTTTAAGGGGAGACTTATTACCTAAGTATCTCTATATGCCTTATGACAGCAAATAACACAGTGTCTGCTGACAATGAAAAAGCTGTCCTCATGCAAAGTGTCCTCTAATTATCAGACTTACTCCTGTGTTGCACAGTGAAGACCATAGCTTCTTTTATTAAGTCAATCCCTCTCATGTTGGGTTTTCCTCTTTTTCTGCTGCCTAACTTTTCCGGGGATGTTTGTCTTTTTCCAGTGACTTTCCAGTTAATTTTTTCTCATACTGTGATTAAAGTACCATTGCAGCAGCTTAGTCATTTTAGGTTCTAGGAAGAGTCCAGGCTTGGTTTGATGTAGAAACCACTCATTTGTCTTTGGAGGGGGGGTGTCTTTAAAGCTTTCCTAAAACTCTACCTTTAAAAAGAACCAGTATTCTTCCGGTCACCTTTCTTCATTTTCCAGCTTTCACACCAATCCATAGCAATGGGGAATACTATGGTATGGATTATTTTGATCTTGGTCATCAGCAACACAGCCTTACACTTAAGAATCTAGCTCCTTCATGGCTGCCCATCTCAGTCTTAAAGTCTTTCTGATGTCTTGGTTGCAGCGTCTCTTTTAGTTTATTAATACAAAATCTTGAATAATTTAAATGATTTAACCTTAAAGGTAAAGGTAAAGGTATCCCCTGTGCAAGCACCGGGTCATGTCTGACCCTTGGGGTGACGCCCTCTAGCGTTTTCATGGCAGACTCAATACGGGGTGGTTTGCCAGTGCCTTCCCCAGTCATGACCGTTTACCCCCCCAGCAAGCTGGGTACTCATTTTACCGACCTCGGAAGGATGGAAGGCTGAGTCAACCTTGAGCCGGCTGCTGGGATTGAACTCCCAGCCTTATGGGCAAAGCTTTCAGACGGCTGCCTTACCACTCTGCGCCACAAGAGGCTCTTATGATTTAACCTTAAAATTGTGTAATTTCCCAGTAGTCATTACTTTTGTCCTCTTGATGTTCAACTGTAATCCAATCCAAAGTAGTATACTTTCTGTTATACTACATTGCATAACTATTCCAAATTATGAAAAAGTTCTTGAGAAGACAGAGAGGGATTGATGTCTTTCTATATATGCAATACTACTATAAAATCTAACTTACAAAAATGTTTAATTCAAATAAAGGAAACTATGTGTATCATAAACCATATTAAATGACTCAGATACCTGTAAGGCCACATTCTGATTTTGGTTCTGCAAGATTCTTTTTACAGCTTAAGGTGAGTTAATGACAGCTGGAGTTAGACTAGATCAAAATATTAAAAATAGCTAGTTGCATTACTCCCCAAAGAATAAATCAGACAGTGGGTATGAATATAATGTTATGGAAAGGGGGTCATTGCTAAATCTCTGGGTGTCTGTTTTGCCAGGTGTACTTTTTTTTTTTTAGAATAACCTCTGTTCATTAGAGATGCAGATTTCTAACATAGAAAATAAACAGAATTGACCAAACAAGAGTCTCTGCTTATCAGAGAAAACAGTCTTCAAAAAGAATTGAGACTTCTGCGTTGGAAGTAGACATCAAAGCACTGTGGACTGTTTTCATGCATGGATTTTCTCTGCAAAGGATTTTTTTTAAATGCAATGTTCAAACACTTTTCAATAACAGTTCCAATAAACAACAAAGGAAAAGGGGAATTTTTGAAGTTGTGTCCAGTTTTTCCAGGATGTATTAGGACAGCTTTGACTCTGAAAGCTGTTTTCTCAGTCTTATTTTACTGCCTTTAATTAGGATGAACATGACAAATGCTTCTGATTTATTATGAGGTTGTACATTAGGTATCGTGCATTTGGCCTCAAAAGTACTGCAGAACAAGAGCATTTCTAAAAGCTCAGGCCTATCTTCCTGTAGGTGTATTTGCACCAGGATATAGAGAATTTATTCCTCTATCCTCCTCACACTCTTCCATGGTTTCAGGAGACATGAATGGAGTTTTAGATCTGAAGAAGGATAGGTCTGAAATCCCAAATGTGGGAAATTACCACAATATTTATTCCAATATATGGAAATGCTGAAATTAGAAGACGCCTGGAGGATCAAACACCTGAAAAGTAGCAATTTCACAGTTTTTTCTGATTCAACCAAAATATTTGCAGATCATAATCCTTTAGAGGTAATTTGTTAATAGAAAAAACAAGAAGAAGTTAGAGAATTAAAGGTGCTCTTTCATGTTTATTTATAAATTTATTTATTATATTTTATATTTTATAATTACATTTTTAGGCTGCCACTCCTGGGTTGCCAAGCTTGTGGCAGCTAACCACAGTAAAAACAACAACAATAGTAGCATAACCTCCCTCCCACAAACCTGCAATTAATAATCACAGCCAAATCCCCCCTCGTCCCCAATCTAGCCAGCTTCCAAAGGTGATGTTATCTAGAACCCTCGAGGAGGAGCGAGATCGTCTATCAGCCTGGCCTCAATCAAAAGCCTGGCTTTAATATCTCTTTTGATATAAGCTCTATTTTCATTCTTTATCCTTTTTATATTATCTTGTTCTTTAAAATAAAAAAATAACCACTGCTTCAAGAAGAGTCACCTGAATTTAAGTAAAAATCTAGAGGAATGGGAAGGTGACTGTAAGCCGCTTTGAGCCTCCTTCGGGTAGGGAAAAGTGGCATATAAGAACCAGCTCTTCTTCTTCTTCTTCTTCTTCTTCTTCTTCTTCTTCTTCTTCTTCTTCTTCTTCTTCTTCTACTACTACTACTACTACTACTACTACTACTACTCTTTTGTGCAATATTTTAAAACAGAAAGACAAGATGGACCCCAGGATTGGTCTATTTTTATTTCAACCCTGTTTCAAGTCCACCTTATAAACAAACAAGGTAATATCATAACTGATGCATTTGTGTAGATGGATGTTTATTGCAGGAAGGGCTAAAATATATGCAATGTAGATTGAAAATGATTCCTTGATGAACAAATTGCAAATTATTGCTTTAGGTAAAGAAATCTATACTTTTTAAAGAAGTGGATTGCAGACTCTTTTAGGAGAGTCAGCCTTATTCTTACAGGGTTCTATAAATGCATACTGCAATCTGCAGTAGCAGCAGATTTGTTGCTTTTGGCTGATGTGGCAGGTTTCTGCTCTCTAGCATCAGGCTATGAGAGAGAGAGAGAAATGCAGAGAGGATGTGTCTGTCAACAGTTGTCAGCATGGATATCCATGTGTGAAGGGAGTGGTGTCAGGTGCTGGGGACACAGAATGTCTTCTGATCACTCTGAAGGCACATACTTGTGTGCAGAACATTCAAGGAACAATTGTGGAAAGGGGAACCTGCATTGAATGGAATGGTGAAGGGGGTGAAAGAGGGCAAGAATTTCTGCAATGCGGAAGATCTCTGAAATATCTGGAAAGAATCCTCTTCCCCACTGAGTTACCTCATCTTGCCTTTCTGTTGTTCCTCTCCTACAAAGACAAGAGGCATGCTGTCTTTTCTCTCTCTGCACATGTGCACTAGCATCACACCCTTCCCAGTAACAACCCAAAATAGCAGTTCTAGTGAGGCTGGTGACTCATGATGTGCTCTGCAAACCACTTGAGGGCAGCCACTTTGAAGACCTCTGGTCTATTGGTACCTCAACAGCGTGAGGCAGAGTGACAATTTTTGCAGACTTTTAAATTAAACCATGGTCAAATCAGTCAGTGTATCTCTGGAAAAGGAATGTATAGAAAGAAGAGGTTGGAAAGCACCCAATGTTCCTAGCACCAACTGCTACATGCTTATAAGAAATTCTAAATGGAATCTATTCACATGCAAAACACACACAGAGGCATGTGTTTTGCCGTGATCCTGCACTCTTTCTTTAAAAGCTGATCAGAGTTGATCACATTTGACTATCTTTTCGGTGAATGATGCAACATTCTGTATGCATATCAAAATTAAAAATGTCCAGAGGTAATATATTTTTGAGTGTACAATTCCAGCCACTCCTTAGTTTCTTTGGTCTGCCAAAAACAAAGCACAAGAGTAGTTTGAATTTCCAGTGTTGTGTATCTGATTTTTTTTTGTCTCTCTAGTCAAATTGAGGTCAATGTTACTTTTTCAAAGAAAAAAACAAGAAGTCCTTTGGAATATTGATTCACAATAAATTATAATTCCCTTTTTTGGGGAGTTATCTTCTGTGCTTTTCATATCCTTAGGAAAATCTGTGTCAACTCCTCCTCCACCTACACACATTATTTTTTCTGCAGTGATAATCACAATGAAATGCAGAAGGGAAATGTAGTTTAATGTCAACATCTCTTAGCAAGGACTTTCTCCTAGAATACCTGGGGGTCAAAAGAAATGCTGCCAGTGTTTAGATTCTCTGGGATGATCTTGCAGTATATTAAAACAATGGAAAGGAAAATGTGGGCAATGTTGTTGGTTGTAACAGAAGCTCCAAAGGTATTACAGTAGACATCATTTAGGCAATCCAGGATCAAAATCTCCCACTAAAATTTCAAGGTATTTGTGGGCAGGAAGCCAGAGACCCCACGAAAGTGTCCCTGGGGGAGGGGATGCTTAACCCTTCCCCATGTTATTGTAGCACTGTAAATTGCTCCTTCCTCAAGATATTTGCACTGTGAAAGAAACTATACATACACCTGGGGGGAGGGGAAGAAATACTACCTCTGGGGATATGATTTATCTTACCTCCTCAGGCATGCTACAAAATTTTAAAAAAACATGTGACTGTGGATTCCCCAAGTGATTACCAGGCTAACCCTGCTTTTATGTACCTCAAGGGAAATGTTGCAACAAAAACCCTAGTGGGCCATTGCGTTGAGCATCCTGCAAAGAAGGCCAACAAGGAGAGGCAGGGCATCCCAGTGTCATAGTTCCACCCCAGGTGTGGTGTAGCCAGAGAAGAGGAGCATAGCTCTTATGTCCTCTGTCAGGTGAGGAGGGCACAGTAACACAATGGTTTGTGTCCATTTTCCAAGGCTAATTTGACCTCCCAGTTTGCCTTTGCGTTCGCTGGCGGTGGCTCATGGGAATTGTAGTCCATGGACATCTGGAGGGCCACAGTTTGACTACCCCTGACCTAGATGATATGGGACCAGGTTTATCTAGCCCAGCTTTTTCTTACCCCACACCCACCTGCTATATTTTTCTGGGAAGTCTAAAAGTGGGCCATGAATGCAACAGCCCCTGCAGCCACTGATATGCAGGATTAATATGAACACACTTGTAGAAGTACAATGCATTATTATTATAACATTAAGCATAATGACAGACCCACAGTCCCTCTGAAATATTCACACTCTGATCTAAATAAGAAATGGAGCAAAGCAATAGCAAAAGTGCAAGGGACAGCAGATTTGGAGCTTTTAACTAGCAGTTACAGAATGATTTAAAATGTAATTCATAATGTGCCGAGACTCCCAAGCGGAAACAAGCATTACATGGTTGATTGCTTTTGTTTTGCAATGTAAATTTAAAACAAGAATAAATACACGATTTACAGATTTATTTTTCTCCAGGAAGGAACAACTGATCAAGAAACAACAGCTAAAAACAGTAGAAAGATTTAACAGCTGGAAAATCTGGAAGATAAGAATTGGTTTTTCAACATCTTTCCAGAATGCTACATAGGGAATTAACACATCATCCTGTGTATTCTATGGTTCTCAATTAGGTTTTAAACCCAGCTAAGAGAGAGGGATTCTGGGAGGAAGGGAAGTAACAGTTTACATTAGGAACATAAGTTTATTGTTTTCTAGGATTTAGGCTGCTGAAAGAAAACACTTACTGTCTCATCCAAAGATATTTATTATATGTTATACATAGTGATAAATACCCATTCCTTCATTAACCTGTATTGATATTTCAAAATATTACAACATATATATGACAGAAAGTCAATAAAGAAATAAAAAGTAGAAATGGTGTTCTGCAATCGAATTAGATATTTTATGTCAATTGATTCTTGAGGATCCATTCCAGCCAAAGAAATCTTCTTGGTATTGGGCTGGGTAGCTGTATGGAAGCTTTGAGTATTCTAGAGCAGTGGTCCCCAACCCCCGGTCCGGGGACTGGTACCAGTCCGTGGATCAGTTGATACCGGTCCATGGCTCCTCCTCGTCCTCTTCCCTAGCTGCTGCCACGGGGGCTGCCCTGCCACTCTGCCGCTGGCTCACCTTTGGTGTTTTCCAGCAGCCACCATGCATGGCTGGGGCTCCCCCTCGGCGTGGCACTGCACAGCTGCTGCTGGTAGTGCCCCCCAGCAGGTGGCGGGAAGTCAGGGGCGCCGGCGGGAAAGCAAGTGGAGCAGGGGCTCAGGCAACGGCGACATCCCTCGGCAAAAGACTACCCCCCCGGGCCTCAGTAAAATTGTCAAGCGTTGACCGGTCCCTGGTGATAAAAAGGTTGGAGACCACTGTTCTAGAGGACATGTACATTTGTCAGAATACATATGAGCCTGTAATGGAAGAGGACAGATTTCTTCAGAGTAGTTGATCCTGATGATAAGGGATGCTGGGAACATCTGTGTCAACATGACTACTAGCCACATGAAGAAGAAGAGTTGTTTTTATGCCCCAATTTTCATTGCCCACAGGAGTCTCAAAGTGGCTGACAATCACCTTCCCTCTTCTCCCCACAACAGACACCCTGTAAGGTAGGTGAGGCTGAGTGAGCTCTGAAGAAACTGCTCTGTAAGAACAGTTTCTAACAGGACTGTGATTAGCCCAAGGTCAGTCAGATGACTGCATGTGGAGGAGCAGGGAATCAAACATGGTTCAGCAGATTATAAACCACTGCTCTTAACCACTATACCAAGTTGTCTCTCACCAGTTTGGTTAAATCCCGAGTATACCAGAGCCAGTTTCATTGCTAGATAACCTCAGAACTGATGTTTGATATTTGACTTGAATGCAACTTGGGCCTTGGTAAATAATTTGCATTTGTGTTGCATATTGAGGCATCTTTGATCCTTATACAGTCTGCAAACTAAATCTTATCATGCACCATAGAAAAGTCATGTATCCATCATGTCATTAAATTACCAGTTTGTCATGCACAGAATTGCTTCTATGGCTGTATCTACATAGGTGAGTGACCGGCAGTAGCTGCATGACCTGCTTTGTGCTGCCAACTGTACTGGCACAAGCCATGCAACTCTCATGACTGGAAGTACTGATCACAGGACCAGTCATCTATGCTCATGGGTGGGGCCACACACCTTTGTTTTAAAAAGCAGGACAGCTTTGCAGTTGTCAGCAGCCACTAAGTTATTCACTGTCATAAGGCATACAGAAATACGTCTCCTCTTAAAATGTTGCTTTTATCTTTACATAATGTAACATTTATTTTATTTAAATGCATATGCAGCCCACCGTTTAAACTAAGACACAAGGAGGATTAAAATCACCAAAAATAGAAGAAGAGTGAGTTTTTATACCTCACTTTTCATTACCCAAAGGAGTCTCAAAGGGGCTTACAATCACTCCCCCTCCTCTCCCCACTGTGAGTTAGGTGGGGCTGAGAGAGCTCTGGAAGAACTGCTTTGTGAGGACAGCTTCTAACAAGACTGTGACTAGCCCAAGTTCACCCAGCTGCCTGCATGTGGATACTATAATGCAGAAAGTGGGTTAAAAGCAGGGCAACAGTCCCCAAAAGATTCACTGTGAAAAATGTAATCTAATCTTTTGCTATGCATAGGGCCCATCATGTCCAGAAGGATCCAAAGTGGCCAGTGAGTCAATGAAATCCTGAACCATCCCAGCTAGGTGCTAGGGGCATGAAAGTTAAAATCACCACTCCCTGCAATAAACAATCAATCTGGGTATATCCCAAGACCTAGAGGTCCTCCATCATGTCAGAGAGAGTGCCCATTGGGAAATTAGGTCATTGGAATCTAAATTAAAGAAGCTGAAAGCAGTGTTAACAACAGACACAATTTTGAGTGGATAGATTTGGAAATTCATGTCACCACATGGTTGCACTATCATCACATATGTGTTAACCAACTCAGCCCACAATCCTAAGAGGTCCCAGAGAACCAAGCACGGTTCTTTTGCTGGGACAAATATATTTCCCTATCAACAGGTGGATTAACTGAATCTACCATGCCATTTTCCATGGAATGGGGAGCCACCCATGGAGAAAAATGAGGCCAGAGAACAACTGGGTGGAGTCACCCTGAGCGTGATTTATCCAGTTTTTTCAATGGTACTTTGGTTGGATCATTTCCCTCCAATTTTGGATGCAGAGCAATTATCCTGGAGCATGCAGAGCAAATTAAAACAACTGCCGCAGAAGACAACAAAAGGCAGTCCTTCACTGTCTGACAAGGTCAGGCAGAGCATACTGAACTGCTGGGGCATTGAGGAGATCTGAACACTTCAGGAACTTTTCTGCTGAAACAATTAGGATTCAGACAAGACTCAACTAATTTATTAGCACCTTGTTGTTCTTGTCAGAGAGTTTCAAGATGCTTTCTTGTTTCTGTCTTGCTGTGCTCTGCTGCATAAATTATCAGGTTCCTAACTCTGTCCTTGGTTCAGATGTATACAAATCAGGGGAGACCAGCAGCATTCGACTTGCTTATCCATTATCGATAAACATGACGCACACAGGCATTGGCAACTAGCCCAGTCAGCCTAATTGGATGCTGGTGGAGAACATCACAGCAACATTTTCTTCAGGCAATGAAGAAGCCACTCAGCAACAATAACAACAAAAATGGATTCCTCCTTCCACCCCGGTAAGATTGTAAATATTAGCAGTTGCAACATATGTTGCAAGAAAGAAATTATATTCTTGCCACATTAGTGGCGCTGCTGAGTAAACACCTCGTTGCATTCTGGCAAATAGAGCAATCACAAGAGTTTAATTCATGTACTTAGTCAGATCTGCAGCAGATGTTGTAGGGGGAAGGAGAAGACGGTGATGCTTGGCGGTTAATGAAGCACTGTGTGAGGCAGCTATATTTCAAGGCTCCTTCTAAAGATACCTTGGTGTTGTGGGAGCTTCTGTGTTCTTACCAAGCGAAGGCAATGCAGGGTAGTATCCACTTGCAAAACAGTTAATTCAGTGAAAAGTGGGCCATTATATCTGCCCTGATCAAGTGCATGCACATTCAGGAGAATGGTTACAGAGACTCTTTTTGTGAGTGGAAGGCACTCATGGCCTACTTCTCGGTAAACTGTGTGAGCATTGCTTGATTATACTTTCTCTGTGGAACTGTAGGGGAAATGGGGTTTGCCCAAATAAACCCTGCGTAGAATATACTAGAGAGAAAAACCTAGAATTTGGGGCTCTGTCTAAGGATCCACACAAACACAAATCTAAGTCTCAAGAGGGGATGCGATGCAGCTGTAGCCATACAGTGTAAATGAGAGGGATAGTAAAGCTGATAGAACTACCATGAATCTTGTTCATGGTTGCAAAGGGGAATGGAATGTTAATATATTTTATGGATCTTTGTATATTGTTCCCCATGTTCGTTTGTTTTAATAAAGATTTTTTTTTTAAAAAAAGAACTACTATGAATTTTTAAGGAATATTTGTTTTTCTTCACTGAAACCTGATTTCTTTAGCATCTGTAACTATGAGTATCTAAATAAAAGGGGTAAGGGGTTGTGGGAGGAGTTTGGTGTTAAGGGTTATGGGCCAATCAGATTCATCATTCGCACCTGTACGCCTGTACTGGCTGCCCAATCAGATTAGCACTCCCACCCATAACTGTCTTCCCACAATTTTGCCACTTCTTCACAGTCTCTAGCCCTCAAGCACCTCTCCTGGTGCATGGGGGCTCTTCGGCTTAACCCTCCTGAGGCAATGTTCCTGCCTACAGAGCTTAGAGAAGCCAACTTGCATCTTCTCTGAGGGGGGACACCTCCACCCCTTCTTATGGACCTTGGAGCACATTGGCCTCTAGGCCATCCCTTACTCTCACCTGACATGGAGGCAGCCAGCACATGCCTCCATGCCATCTCCCACCAATTCTGAGGCATGACTGCAGGCTGGGAAAAGCCTGATGGTCCTAAACCACAAATGGGGGAGGGCCAGGCGGGAATGCCAGAGAGAGGGGAGGGCCCCCAGCTCCAGACTAAAAAGATCAGTTCCCCTAGATAAAATGGATGTTTTGAAGGGGGAATTCTCTGGTACTGTAATTGGGGATGCCAGTCTCCAGGTGGGACCTGGGGATCCCCTAGAATTACAGCTCCAGACTAAAGAGATCTCTCTTTCCACTTCCCACTCTCAGGCTCTAGTGCCTGTTGTATCCCTGGGTACAATGGGCTTTATCCCTAGTTTTAAATAAAAGAAGATATGTTCTTTAAATGGCCATCTTTTCCCCATTAAAGTCATAAGAAGGTGTGTGCAGTTGGATCTTGATTAGCCCACCTGAGTGGGGCTGAAGGGTTAAAACTGTTTCCCATTTTCTTCAAAGCCCTGATTGGAATCACAACTGTGTGTATGTGCAGTTTAAATTTTGCAGACTGGTAGAGATCCGTGATAATGGTCAGTTCTATTTTAGTCTCTTGTGTGTTCTGGGCTTAGAGTCTAGGCACAGAAGCAAACAAGGTGAACACTAATACCTGTGACTGACAGGCACTAATAAATCTCTGACTTGGTCAAGCCAGGTACCAATACGAGCAGTGGTGACTGCAATCCTTAAAACATTTTCCTGTGAGTAATCGCCATTGAACAAACTGGACTTACTTTTGCATAGACCTGCTCAGGAGTCTTCTACCTTTGTCAGATATAACAGACCAGTATCTTCCATATGTAACATGGCTGACTTAACTGCTTTGTTCTGACTAAAGCCCTCCCTGAGCCCAGCAAGTGACCTTTAGGGAGGTCAAGTGTAGATCTGGGAAAAGACACTTTACTTTGGCCCTGCTAAATAATCAGTTATATCTCATTAATGTGGGCTTGTATGTTGTCTTAGAAGCTCAGTTCTCTGTGTTCTGCCAAAGCAAGTCATTAGAGATGATTCACATTGACTGTTGGCAAATAAAGGAAGGGTATTTGGTGCACTGTGATTCTTGATTGAGTCTAATTTGCTGTTGGATAGCTGGGATATGATATCATGAAGTGTTTGAGAGAGCATTTACAGATCTTGAAAGTTTGCATGGGTTTCATCTTGAAAAGTATTCATTGGAATCAAGGTCTATTCATTTCACATTACGTGAATGGCATTCAGGATTTTGTATTCATTATTTCTGAGAGCTAAGTGGAAAATAAAATAAAAATGTGTAGCATTTCATGATGGATGACTCTTCATTGATAATTGGTTGTCAAAATTTTGAGTAGTGAGTATAATAATTTTCTGAAGGAGTCACATATAGAATCAGACTACCTGTCCAGTGTAGTCAGCTTTAATGACTGCAAATCTTGCAGTTCCCAGGCAGAAGCTTTTCCTTGTGCTTCCCAGGAGTTTTTGAAATGAACATGCTATGAAAATGTGGGTCCTAAGATCCAGGCTCTCTGATATAATTCTTTCATGATATTGCAAATATAGCTACTTCACAGAAGTAGTTCTAAAAGCTCTTTAGATTCCCAGAAATATGCACATAAACAGATTTCTTTTGGCTATCATACACCAACATTTTATAGAAATTTGGTACCAGTTGCAAAATTTGTCATCATCCAAGAGATAGGTAGCCTGAGTTATATAATACTTGGATAGAATTATCATATGATACCATGGTACATATTTGATTGCCAAATGACAGAAGGGTCATCATGACATGGAATGCATAAAGAAACATTGCCTTGTTTTTTCAGATCAAGGTCCATTTCCACCCTCCACAACAGCCAGAAAAGATATCTCGAAACACTCCAGGGCTTCAAGAACAACTTGCCCATTGTTGATGCTCAAAGATGGTACTCAGAGGTATATGTGGATGTTCACCCTAGAGGTCATAGCTAATCACCGGTGATATTCTCCAATAATATCTCAAAAATATTCTAACACTGGTGGCTCTCACAACATATTTTGTATTCCATAATTTGTGTGTTATATAAAGAAGTACTTTTCTAATGGGACTGTAGCAAAACAGTCGTGTTCTGGCCTGCAGGCCTTTTTCTATCCTGTCCTCCTGGGTCTTGAAAGCTCAGACTTTGTGGTTGTACCCATCAGCTTGTACCAGGGAAAGTTTGGGGTCCCTTGTCTTACATCAGCAATATGGAGATAACACTGGCCTGATTTATAGTGTTATGGTTAGGACTGCTGAGATAAGTGAAGTGCTACAGGAAAACCTTCAGTGCCCCATCTTATCATTCATTCCCTGCTGTTACAGGACAAATTTCTGGGCTGAGAACCATAACAATTACTTATGACTAAAGTCAACCAAAAAGAATGATCCTGTTTACCCAGGCCATTCAGCAAGTTGATCTAAAAAACTTTTCCTCTTTCGCCTATTGCTTTCCCTTGATTTGACTCTGCATCCCTACACAATTTGGAAATCTTGCATTAAAACACTGGAGAAAAAGATTCCCCCCCCCTTTTTTTGGTAAATTGATTAATCTTGCTGAGAACAGAGAAGGGAGAGATCAAACACACTAGGAGAAAGCATATTGCTGTGATCAGAATTCAAGACACAAACATATACTTCATCTAATTACCACTCTTTAATTAAACCCTGGGGGATTTTTTCCCACTGAATAGAATAAATGGATTCCCAGCATTTTCTCTGGCTTGGAAACTGAACTTTATGACAGCCCCACTGAAAGCATTCTTCCAAAGTGGTCTGCCTCTGCATTACACTGGAGATCATACTGTAATTAAAGGCCCAGAAAAGACAAAGATTGCTGGGTTCAAATAATGCATTATTTACATTGTCAGGAAATGGAAGATGGGAAACCACCGAAATATCACTACCCATTAACCTTGACAGCCTCACACAGACCAAATGCCCAGTAAAACCAATGAAAAAGAATAGAGAAGAAAATAAGACCTTCTGTATTCTCTATCACTTTATTGGAACACTATCCTTGCCTTTACACTGGAAAACATTCTGACTGGGCATGTGTGCTAAGCCTTTTCTTTTATCCCTTCATCTTAAGGCAAGCTTATACTTTTTCTGGAATATCACCATTATTCTGATATTCCCTCTCTTCCTTCATCCAAATTGTTTATGAATATGTTGAAAAACTCAGGGCCCAGGACAGATTCCTGAGACACTCCACTTGTCACTCCTCACCAAGAAGAAGATGAACTACCATATTTGCCGGTGTATAAGACAACTGGGCGTATAAGACCACCCCCCAACATTTCCACTCAAAATATAGAGTTTGTTATATACTCAACGTATAAGACTACCCCCTCTTCCACACACCAAATAAAATGTAAAAGAGCATCAGAAGGGAAGGGGAGGAGAAAGAGAGAGAGCCATAAAAAAGAAAAGAAAGCAAGAAAGTATGCTCGGATTAGTGATTACCTCCCTTCCCCCAAAAAAGGCGAGAGGAGAGGGGTAACTCTCTCTCTCTCTCTCTCTCTCTCTCTCTCTCTCTCTCTCTCTCTCTCTCTCAGAGGCGGTGCCTCTGTGCATTGAACTGAAACAGCTTCCTCTGCTTATTTAACTGCAAACAAAGAGGGAGTGAGCAAGCGAGTGGAGGGGAGATCAAGGAGTAGCATTCCCTGCGCACCTGACTGGCCATCTGTGCTCTCTTCCTGAATGGGGGCGGCTTCAAAACAGCAGAAACCGCAAAAGGGGCAGAGGCTGGCACCTCCCCTCCCCCAGCATCCTCCTCCTTTCCACTCCTTTGCCACTGGTTCACCCAGCCAGCCCTTCGGGAGCTCTCTCTCTTTCCCCCCTCCCACTTCAGAGTATTTTGTGGGAGGGAGGGCCCGTCACTGCTGTGGTGAGGTGGGGCATGCACGCAGGCACAAGTTTGGCGGGCCCAACGAGTTCCGATCCGGGAGGAGTTCACAAGACAGCAGCAGAGTTGGTGAGCCCAGTGGGGGGGGGGAGCGCCGCCGCAGCATCCCTTAATTCTGGTCACCTTAAACTATGGGCATCGGGAGGCCACTATGGGCAGCTATGTCTATCCCTACTGAAGTGCACCCAGCGTATAGGACGACCCCCCCCCCCACACGTGGAGGCATGTTTTTCAGGAGGGAAAGTCGTCTTATACACCAGCAAATACGGTATTTACAAACACCCTTTGGGTGCCATCTGTCAACCAGTTATTGATCCATTTAACAGTAATAGGATCCATATCACATTTTATCAACTTGTCAACAAGAATATAATGTGGTACCTTATCAACAGCCTTACTGAAATCAAGGTAAACTATGTTCACAATATTCCCCTGATATAGTGATGGAGTAACTTTCTCAAAAAAATATAAGGTTAGTCCGATATGACTTGTTCTTGAGAAAACCATGCTGACTCTTAGTAATTATAGCCATCTGCTCTAGCTGCTCAAGGACAGACTGATGAATTGTTCTAAAAGATTGCTAGCTATAGACATCATGCTGACGGGTTTGGTGGTTACCCAGATCCCCTTTTTCCTCCTTCTTGAAGATGGGAATGGCGTTTGTCCGTTTCCAATCTTCTGGCATTTCACCTGTTCTCTAAGAATTGTCAAAAATGGACAATTCTTACAGGACAGAGGTTCATAAATTACAACTGCAAGTTCTTTCAGTACCTTCAGAAGTAATTCAACAGGTCAAAAGGACAGTTTAATTTAAGGATACTAGGTGCTTGTCAACTACCCCTACAGTGATCCTAGGCTGCAACTCCCATCCCATCATGTGGTATGATTTTGCCACAATAAGAACAATTCCATCTTGTCTGTAATTAGGATGGGACTTGAGCCACTACCATGCTTTGTTGAGTGTAATCGTAGGATACAAAACAAAGTCATTAATTCAGATAGATGAAGAACTTGCTGCTCTACGCACCATGCATTCGGTGGCCACTTTCCATGGAGATGATGTGCCTACACCTAGCTGCACATGGATTTCCATGCATACAACTTTGTAGGCCATTGGTTTGTTGGTGGGACTAATGAACCCATCAAAATTGGGGTATGGGAATCACATCTGTAGCAGAATTCATATCATTCTCCTTCACAAGCATTCACTACCTCAAGGTCATTTAATGTGGGTTAGGTAATCTGTAACTTACTTTAAACCCTCTGTTGTTTTCCCAGTAGGACTTTTTATAACATGTGGTAATGTTAAAGGAATTTCTCCCAATTAGTGATGTAACCAGCTTGGTGTAGTACTTAAGAGTAGCGACCCCAAATCTGATGAACTGATTCCCTACTCCTACTTGCAGACAACTGGGTGACCTTGGGCTAGTCACAATTCTCTCAGAGCTCTCTCAGCCTTACCTACCTCACAGGGTGTCTGTTATGGGGAGAAAAAGGGTAGGTGATTGAAAGCCCCTTTGAGACTCTTTCAAGTAGTAAAAAGTATAGTACAAAACCCCCAGCCTTCTCTAGCAAATTGACCTTAAGGTTTACACAATCAAGACATTCCCCAAGTTCTGACATAGGGACACTCTGTTCAGTGTTCTCCCTGATTTCTCTTTATTTATTGCTGACATCATATAAGAATAAAGCATTTTGAACAAGCACGCATACACTTTGAAGGCACTTTTTTCCAGGCTGTAAGACCCATCCAGCAGAACTAAGTGGAAAATCATTCCCCAGCCTGTAGCACTCCAGCCCCAAGTGGCCTCTTCTTCTTCTGAAATTTGGCCTTACACAAAACAGATGCAGCATTATCCCGCCATTTTGGAATTTCTCTCCTTCAGTTCAGAAGCAACTTGCTGTGCAGAAAGTGTCTATGTAAAAAGACTATTACCATGGGCATTTACGGGTCAGGCATATTCAGAAGATCAAGAACACCCACCCCGATTTTTAAAAAGTTATCATTATCCTGGTATTAGAAGTTCTTACCACCAGAAACATCACCAGAAGTAGTAACAAAGTTCCTTAAATCAATGAGGCAAATTTTAATGTGGGGTGATGCTATACTATAAATGTATAACTCTGTCATGGTAGGAGAGAGATCAACTAAACTCTTTCCACAAAGTCTCTCTCCTTTTTTGTCTCATTGCTATTTTTCTGTGCAGTTATTTGACCTCATAGCTATAACAGCCAAATGACTCTTGAGAAACAACATCACTTATAGTATTGATTCCCCTCCCCCGCCCTTCAGCAACATTGCATTGACAAAATGTAGAACTCCTGTACAGGCTGTTATGGTTTAATTGTTGTGTGCTACTAAAACACCTGGAGCAGAGTTCAAACAAGTCCTCCAACCCTTTCTGATGAGAATTTAATTAGTTGGTCCTACAGGGAAGCTGATGGTTGAGATGTCAAACTACCAGCCACCAGCCAAATGACAGCCCCACATTTCACCTCCCACACAGATAACAAAATATTTATTTTTCATATTTCTTTGGTAGCTGAGGATGTCTTAGCAGCAAGCCTGGTATGTGTGGTACTATTATCTCACCAGCCTCTTGTGGCACAGAGTGGTAAGGCAGCAGACAGGCTGGCTGAAGCTCTGCCCATGAGCCTGGGAGTTCAATCCCAGCAGCCGGCTCAAGGTTGACTCAGCCTTCCATCCTTCTGAGGTTGGTAAAATGAGTACCCAGCTTGCTGGGGGGTAAACGGCAATGACTGGGGAAGGCACTGGCAAACCACCCCGTACTGAGTCTGCCATGAAAATGTCACCCCAAGGGTCAGACATGGCCCGGTGCTTGCACAGGGGATACCTTTACCTTTATTATCTCACCAAGGGAACTATTCTCTCACCAATGTTGTTTAATATCTACATGTGTCCTCTTGCCCAGCTGGTCCAGAGTTTTGGGCTGGGCTGCCATCTTTATGCTGATGACACCCAGCTATGTCTGTGATGGGCAGCCATCTATCAACACCTCCAGGCTCTTTGTCCAAGTGCTTGGAAGCTATGGTGGGGTAGCTCAAGCAGAGTTGGTTGAAGTTGAATCCAGCTAAGATGGAGGTCCTTTGTTTCGGTTGGCACACCAGGAAGGAAGTAGTACAATTCCTGGCTCTTGACAGGTTGATTTAAGTTTCGGTACCCTGGGAAAGAAGGTACAATATGCTATAAACTCAGAGTTGGAAAGGGCCTTAAAGACCATCTAGTAAACCCCCTCCTCAGTGCCTAAAATTCAAAATTAGAACGCTCCCGACAGACTTCTGTTTGTTTATCATCAGTGGCTGACTGATCCATTTGCCCAGTATATATTTATACCATTGGCTGATCAGTAGTATGCAGTAATGACAAGTCTGTGGAGAAGGGGGAAACTAGAACTGTCATTGGGCTATGTGAGCACACTGTTGATTGTACTTTATAGTACTGTATTTTTATACTAGTAAAGAACACACTAGACAGATGGACTAGAAAATTTTAAAATATATATTTGAAACAAAAGGTTGCTAGTCTGAGAGCAAACTGTGAAAAAAATCATATTAGCCAACCAAAGTGTTAAAGTATTAATTGCCACCCTACCACCCTTTTGTCCTTCTAGTTTTAATTCATTTTCTTAGTAAGCAAGTTGATACAATTTCACAGATACCTATCCAAGGATCCAGGGAGATTGAAGAGGCAGAGCTCTGAAATGCTTGTGAGCCTCTCAAATCCTGAGAATACAATACAGGCTTGTCCAGGCCTGGAGTTCCTTGAGCCTTAAAAAAGAAAATCTGTAAGACTGAAGATGAAAACTCTAAACATTTAGGACTGTTCAAACTAACAAGTGAATGGACCTCAAGAAGTCCAAATAGGAAAGTATAAGGTTTGGGTCTACAAGCAGGTGGATCCCAAGATGCTAAAAGCCCACCCTCACCTGAAATTTGTATACCTTTTTCTTGATCAGGGTATTACCAGGATGGAGAAAGAGGTGTAAACATGCAATTTGTTCTCATCTGTTCTTTACTCTGGCACCTAAGGGACCAAATGGCCCTTTCCCATAGCTTATTTTCAATATGTTGAAACAATATGCCAGGTCACAAGACTGTTCTTCATGTTTGACAGAGTTGCAAGTGTATTCATAAGACTTCAGGCTTAGTCAGCAATCAGCAGTGCATGCTGGGCTTTCCATTGTTTCTGGCTAGAGTTCAAGGAAAGAAAAACTACTTCTGTAGAGAATTGTTCTGCATGTTAATAGTGGGGTGGGGGTCTATCCCCCTTATGCATGAAACCTGTGTAATCTGGTTCTCATGACATCTCAGGAGTTACTTAGTTTAGCTTCGATTCAAGTGAATAGCCATGTTGATCTGAAGTAGCACAACAAAATTTTTGTTCAATGGCACCTTTAAGACCCACAAAGATTTATTCAAGGTATGAGCTTTCATGTGCATGCACACACTGAGTAAATGTGCATGCACATAAAAGCTCACACCTTGAATAAAACTTAGTTTAGCTTAGTCAGCAAAGTCAATATCCTTGTCAACACACCAATTTCTGGGCTCCTTTACTGAAATCCACAAATTCCCCCAAAACCATTGACACAATTCCACAAAATTGAAGCAAAAATAACAGCAATCCATGCTTTTCTTTATCTCATAATAAAATGCAGTGTCAAACTTCATTGAGGTCTTCTTGTGGGAGGGGTCTTTTGTGGTAAAAATACATTTGAACAAGCTTGGACATGTTTTAGGCAAGGTTGAGCAAGTTGCCTTGTTATGGGAGTTTGCTAAAACTCAACAAACACTGTTCTCCCTTCAAGATCAATCTGGGAGAGAGACGACTGATTCAAGACTTTAGCTTTGACCATTTTATTAAGAATGATGATGATGATAATTCTTGAGACAGTCTCAAGAGAGTGCTCAGGTCTTCCTACAAAGCTGGCACACTGAATAAGATCCAAAGTTCTAAAAATAAAAAAGAAAGAACGAAAAAATGAAAGAACAAAAGAAAACAAAATAAAAGATTATCATCCTTGAATTTGTATAATCCCTGAATTTGTTAAGCATCTTGATTGATTACTGACCCTCTGCCTATATGTGTGGACTGGTAAATTCCCATTTCATTGCATCTGAGGAAGTGTGAATGCATACAAAAATTTACATCTTGAATAAAACTTTTTTGGTTTTTAAATGCTGCTGGACCGAAACTTTGTTCTTAAACATTATTCACCCTACCTTCTGTTTAGAGTATGTACCTAAAAGGGACATAAAGAAAACAAACTGTACTTACTTTTCCTCCTACTAGGTAACATGGCAGCATCCCTTGACAAAGATATAGTTGCTTAGAGACCAGGAAGTCAAAGAACAGATTTTGGGTGAAAATAATGGCAGAAACATTCTAAAATATAGCAAATCAATCCACAGGATATCAGACCAATCTTCTGCCTCACTAATCAAAGTTATTGGAAGATATTAAATCTTTGCTAAATTCTTAAAGGTGAAATGGAATTCTTTAACATGTCCCCCCTTAACAGATGCTTTCTCTCAATACAAAGAGGTGCTTTCCCCAGTGTTTACAGCTGTGGTTACATGTTCCTCATGGAATGCACAATTGTCTGGTGCTGTATTGTTGCCATTTCAGTAAAAGTCACAATTTCTCATTGCAAACTACACGGAGTGTGAAATCCATTTTGTTCAAAGATGCAGGCTGTAACAAGGCCATATAGGGGCCAAAAAGTATCGGATTAACATTAGGTGTGCATTTTTTAAACTAGTGGTATAGTCTCTGCTATTATCTAGTAGCAAGATAATTGACAATCTTGATATATTGTACTTAATGCCATCCTAAGCACAGTCACACTCTTAGGATGCATCTTTTCTTAGAATGGCCCAGTTAATTTCCAGGAAGAATGCATCTTCAAGGGGTTCCAAGCAAAGCAACAGACTGATGCCTGCAGAGTTTTCCTAGTCCCCTGCCACTATTGTACCTGGTTGTCTGCTGCTGCATTAATCAGCAGCAGGATGAACCAAAACAACAACAACTGCAAAACATCACCAATACTTTGACATCATTTCTAGGGAAAACCCTGGAAGTGATATCACTGGTTTCTCTGACGTTCTAGGATCTCTATTGGTCTTTACAACAGAGATTTGTGGGAGCATTGTCCTAGAGCATTGTCAGGTGGGTTTGATGTGATGACACAACATCAAAAGTTTCCTTTCCCAAGAATCTGTCCTTGGAAATCTCCCGAGGGGCATTGCTGTTTTTCTGAACAGATGATTCTTATACACTCAACATGTTCCCGCCGACCTTTCAGAAGAATGAGATACAGAAAGTAATCATTCCAAAGGTGTTTATTCATTTGCTTCCTTATTTCATTTGAAGTTCAACTTTCTTGTAGATATAGATGACAAAATTAGAAAACAATGCAAGTAAATGGTAGAATACAATAGAATACACTGTAAGATTACAACCCTGTATAAAAATGCCCTCCCTCCTGAACAGGTTTTCTTAGTCCTTAGCACATGTAGAGGGACATCTAATTGAATTTCTATTAAAATATACTTTTAAGTTGGGCAGATAATTTCATATTTCATAAATTTCTAGTGACAAAGAGCAGTTTAGGATCACTATGAACCATGCCAATAACCAGCAACCAACACAATGTTTGAAAAGTGGAATATAAATCCTATATTGCTACTGTGGCTTCCCATGCTATCTCCCCAGTGGAATGGTGTGAAGTTCCGACACAGCTCACCAAAGCATCCATAGTACATGCACAGCATTCTCAGATATTTTCTGAAAACAACACAGAGATGGCCCGGAATTTAATTCAGATGTGAAAGGCTGCTTAATAACAACAAGAAGCATTTGTTAGCTAACAGCACAGCCAATGGTGCTTTAAATGCCATTTAGGAACTAGCACACATTCCTTTTCAATTGAACTAAATTACAGCCCCCCCAATGATGTAATTTGATAGCATAGTGGTTTATACTCTTGCAGCAGATGTGGATTTTTGTTGACATTTTAATGACATTGTACATCAGAGTAGTTATGCACTGGCTAGTAATAACTTTGCATATTTGGTATTTCCAGTATGTTCTTTTTTAAAAGGCTGCATAGCTGAAAGGGATTGTTAATTCATTTCAAACCTAGCAACTTCTAGCTAATTTTTCTCTGTGAATGTGAACCCTAAAAACAAACAATGGAGGGGAGAATCCAAGCATCCCTCCAAGAAGCCATAGCCCAGCATAAAGAGACATGTTCCCATCCTCCAGGTGGGGCCTGGATTTCTCCCAGAATTACAACATCTGGATAGAACTTCAGAGTTGGTTTTCCTGGAGCCAACAGCAGTTTGGAGTGTAGGCTATATGAAATCATGTTCCCACTGAGCTGCCTCTCTTCCACACACTTGTTACTCTCCAAGTTCTGCCCCCAAATTTCCAAGAATTTCCCACATCAGAGTTGGCAACCCTACTAAGGAACCTTCTTTCTAGTTGTGGCTCTTCCTTCAGCAGAAGGAAGAGTTGGAGGAAGGCTGACTAGTCTGGAGGAAGGAGTCAAATGTCACTGGGTGAAGTGGTGCAAGAAAGGTAGGAGGAACACCAATTTTTAACAATATGCTGGCCAGATTGCAAAATCAATTGAGGGAAGGACACAGAGGGAAGAACCAATGGGAAACACACCAGCCTCATCCAATGGCAGCTCTGTCTAATAGCAGCAGAGACTAGCCAGTTCAGTGTGAGTAGATGGCATCACATTATGCTGTCTCCCAGCCAAAGCTCCTAATGGATGTGGATAGATATCTAGTCACCAAGAAAAGCAATCAAAATAACATATAATACAAACCAGCAATCAGAACAGCAGTAGTTTATTTCTAAAACGGTTATATAGCAAGAAAGCAGGGATACTGTTATTTATTTTAGGTATCACTATCAGAGATTAGAATAAAGCTGAAGAAAAACCCTGAAACATTCCTAGTGCCATCCAAACAACATTCCTGAAAGGTTTAAGGACCATGTAAAGAACAGTTTTGCATTACTGAGTTCAAGTGAATGTTAATCAGAAGAACTTCAGATTGAAACCGCAGATTATCAAGGAAGAATGAGCAAACATTTTTCCTGTAGGCAAAATAAAAGAAAAACCTTGATGATGTGACGAAACTGTCAACATTGCTAAGGATAGATGACAAGCAAAAGTAAAAGGTGAGAACTATAGAATCTGGAATTTAAATGCAGCATTCAAGCCACCTGCACACAGAGAACGAGTACTACTGTAGTTACCAATGTAAAAAAAAAAAATAGAAGAGAACAACAAAAACCAAAAATACAAACATGAGAGCTGTTCCACAAGATAAAAGAAAGCAAAGGAAAATTTAAAGCACAGTTAGGCATGCTGAAAGATCAACATAGAAATACATAAACTGAACAGGACAAAATAAAGAAAAGATGGGGACAGTTCACTAAAGAACTAAACAGAAGAGGCAGGGGTAGGAAGCATCCTTGCCCTGCCTGGACGGTGTGCAATTGTCTGGGTGATGTGCAATTACTGTGTGCAATTGCCTGAATGATCTGCACATACATTCAGGAATCTGTAGTAAAGATTCTTCATCAGGCCAAGCTACTAATGCCCTCTCTGACCCTGGAACTCCTGGCTACAGTAATCCATGCGATGGTCTCATGAGTAGACTATTGTAACTTGATCCACACAGGCCTAACTTGACCCCAACATGGAAATTACAACTGGTCCAAAATGCTGCTGCACGGGTCCTCACTGAAACACCATGGAGAGCCCATATTACTCTGGTACTATGGCAGTTGCATTGGTTCCCAGTGGAATTCTGAGTTTGCTTCAGGGTTTTGGTTCTTACCTTTAAGACCATATGTGTATCTAAAGGACTGTCTATTTTAATATGTCCCCTGGAGAGAACTCTGCTCTCCAACAGTAAATTGTCTGGTAATCCCTGGCCCAAAAAGAGATCCAGCTGTCCTCGATCAGGGCCAGGGCTTTTTTCAGCCCTAGCCCCTGCCTGGTGGAAGAAGCTCCCTGAGAACATCAGGGTCCTAACAGAACTAATGCAGTTCTGTAGGGCCTGCAAGATGGAGTTCTTCCACCAGGCTTATGGCTGAGGCAAGTTTGGATGAATAAATATACCAACAATAAATGGGGCCTCCCCCACTACAAACCAAAAGCTCATGCCTGCTGCAACCAAAATTGTTTGGTAGATTATTTTAATTGTTTTAATGCTTTTAACTGCTATTGTATTCTAGCTATCTTGTAAACTGCCCTGAGATGGCTACGCCTATTGGGGTGGTCTACAAATTTGAAAACAAACAATCAAAATAATTAAAGGATGATGGGTTCCTTCAAAAGAAGAACCCATACTTTTAGAAAGTTATTTAAAAGCTGCGCTGAGCAATTGTGAGAACTCAATCACTAGGAGTAGATAGGATACCAACAGAGCTATCTGGAGCCTCATAAATGGAGTCCATCAAAATCTTGACAAAATTGTGTCAACAAATATGGACAAGACAATGGCCCACAGACCAGAAATGCTCAATCTATATTCTAGTTCCAAATAAGGAGATGTCAAAGGTTGCAGCAATTATAGGACCATCACATTAATTTCTCAAACAAGCAAAGTGACACTACAAGTCTTGCAATGAAGCTATTACCATATAAAGGTAAAGATATCCCCTGTGCAAGCACCAGGTCATGTCTGACCCTTGGGGTGATGCCCTCTAGTGTTTTCATGGCAGACTCAATACGGGGTGGCCTTGCCAGTACCTTCCCCATTCATTACTGTTTACCCACCAGCAGAAAGCTGGGTACTCAAATTGAATGAAAAATACCAGCTGGATTCAGGAAAAGCAAGAGGCACTAGAGATCATATTGTACATTTACTATGGATACTGGAACATAAGAGTGAATTTCAGAAGAAAATCACCTTGTGTTTCATAGATTACAGTAAAGCTTCTGACAGTGTGGATCTTGAAAATATATGGTTGGTTTAAAAAGGAATGGGTGTGCCTTAACATCATTGTTTTGTTACACAACTTGTACTCTAGGCAAGAGACTACTGTCAGGAGAGAATATGTAAAAACAAAAAGTGTTTTCAATTGGCAAAAGTGTCACACAAGAGTGTAGAACAAAAATTTGATTTTAAATGCACCTTTAAGACCAACAAAGTTTTATTCTAGGTGGGAGATTTCATGTGCATGCACACTGGGATGTATTTTATCTTTCTTCAATATATATGCAGAATTTATCAAGGAAAGATGGATTAGATTTAGATGAAGAAGGGAAAAGAAGTGGAAGGATCACCAACAATTTGAAATTTAAAGGGACTGCGAGTCCTTTAAGTGCCTTTTGATTTTACTCGCATCACCACGCTTGCATAGGGCATTTAAATTTGAAAGAAATTGTGTTCCCTTTACAGTCTAAATATTCTTTCCCCTCCATTGGAAACAATGGAGGATAGGGGCACCCTCTTTGGGGCTCATAGAATTGGACCTCCTGGACCCAACTTTTTCAAACTTGGTGGGTTTTTAAAGGGAGAAGTAGCTATACTGCCAATTTGGTTCTTCTGTGTCAGAACATAGCCCCTTCAGAGCCCCAGGTACCCCCAGTTTGATTCTCCATTATAGCCTATGGGGATGTGATGGACAGCACCTTGAAAGTTAGGTTCCAAGTGCTGAAGTAACTGCAACAGTAAGTGATGGGTTAAAATCTTCACTATGCAGAGAGACCCAGAATGACAGGCTACCATGAGTGCTCTGATTGGCTAGCAACAGCTGAGAGGGAGTTGATAGAGGTGGGCATTGGCAAAACATAACTGTTCATCAATTGTAAGTTGCCTGCAACCTCATAGCACTTTTCACCACCACTCACAATTTTATACAGATGTAGCAAGTTAAGTTCTTAACCTCATAACTGATCTGGGCAGGGTCTGCACTTACCTTGTTTATTCCATTGTCAATCCTGTTGAATCCAGATCACTTTGAACTCGGGTCTCCCCCCCCCCCCATTGAAACAGGAAAGTGTTCTGCACGTGGTTAGGGTAATTCAGAAGTGGAGGGAGCCAAGTCTCTTTCTCTGTTTTATTGAAGGGGGGGGGGGGAGAGGAGCCAAGCAGGGAGCCTCTTTATTTTCTTGGAAGGGGGGGGGGAGAGGATCGAAAAAGGCAGAGAGGGGAGAAAAAATCCAGGACCGACAGAAGTTGAGAGAAATTAGGGGCTTCTCCTTTAAGGCAAGCTTGTCACATGACCAGGTGTGGCCTATCAGAGGTTCTCTACCACGGATCTTGCTTTCCCAATCCAGATTTGAAAAATATTGAGGTTTAAAAGCACTCTAAGATATCGCATAATAAAGGTAGGGTCACTCCGGATCAATCCTTCTTGCTGCAGAAGGAAAATTTAAATCGTCCAAAATTCAAACAGAAATCACATTCTGTGTAGACTGCAGGGACTGAATCGACCATTGGTTTGGAATAAAAGCTCCGTGCAGTTTACACCCTGGTCCCCCCCTTCCTTCTATCCCCTTCAAATATCCAGCCTGATTGAGAATTCTGGGAAACTCACAAGCACATTATTTTGTGTCATTTTGGTTGGTATAAAATACGTGGCTTTTGTTTTGTGATCTTGCTTTGGAAAACTTGGCTTTCAGCCACCATGGATCCTTGATAACGCTCAAGAAATAATTAAACTAGTTGCACTGAAAGACTCCCTTGTTGAGGTGGTATGACCAGCTCATCAAATATAAAGTACTTTGATTGATGGTCTACTTTGATACAAAAATGAGCAACTAGCCATGGTGACCTCCAGAGGTATTAAATTTATGAATCCTGTGTACTAAGGAGGCAACATCAGGGGAAGGCCTTGGCCTCTGTTCTCTGTTGTTGGTCCTCCAAGGCAGCTGGTTGGTTAATATGTGAGACTAGAATAGTGGACGACATGCACCACTGTTCTGATCTACCAAGGTTCTTATTATGTACATGAAACTGTCTCTATGTCCTCCCTTTACATTGCACTGCTCTGTTGCTTAAAGCATATCCTTCCTCATTCAGTTCTGTTACCAAAATTGGGGGGAAAGTTCTAGAAGCAATGGAATGCAGCAATGTGAAGCAGAGGATGCTTGCGTTTCCCTCATCCATGAGTTACCTTTACAAGTAAAATAAGGCAACACCTTTGCTTTTTTATATGAATGAGGCAGCCAAAGTACTAAATCCACATGATTGTGCTATCATACACTGTATGGGGCCTGTTTCTCTGTGTAAGGAAGAAAAAAGAATGATGGCTCTTTCATCCTCTCATTGCTCAAGACTAGGCAGAGTCTATAACAGTCACCATGGCATGCAAAACAGGACTGATAATTAAAACAGCTGTGTTGATTGCTAAACAGATGCATTCCAAGTATACTGAAGGACCTCCTTAGCCTCAAGCAGAAGTGCTGCTCAGAGGTGTTGTCCCATTGAGAGCTGCTTGGTATTGTGGTTAAGAGTAGCAGCCTATAATCTGGAAAGCTGGGTTTGATTCTTCAATCCTCCACCTGCAGCCAGCTGGATGATCTTGGGTGAGTCACAGTTCTCTCAGAGCTCTTTCAGGCTCACCTACCTCTTAGAGTGGGGAGATAAAGGGTAGGCAATTGTAAGCTCCTCTAAGATTCCTTTGGGTAGTAAAAAAGTGGGATACAAAAAACCCAGCTCATCTTCTATTGCCTCAGAATCAATATTTCTCAAAAAATATTGTTTCATGTTTTTCCCATTCTGCTTATTACCTATAACGTTTTACAGCAAGACCAAGAGGAAACAATGTGCTGTTGAACTCCATTTAGGGAAACTACAAATGCTTTTTTTCATAACCCCCATTTGATTCTTACTGCTGAATACATCATTTGTGAATGCTTTGGCTGAAAGTCACTAGCAGAATCACTTGGCATTTCACATCATTCACTCCCGTATTTTCGCTTGAAGTTTTAATTGATGGCCTGGACCTTCCTGATGTTCTTCAGAGATGGCTGCAGCATTCTCATTTTGAAACACTTAAGCACTGACTTTTTATTAGCAGGACTTCATTAGAAGACTGGGCTGACAGTGTGCTTTTTGAAAAAACAAACAGAACCTTTTGAATGATTTAATAATTAAAGCATTGCTAGAGGACATAGTTTTGCAGATGTTATCCTTGTAGCTGATGCCAGATCATAATCAGCCATGTTTTTAGAAAAGGCTTCCTTCCATTCCTTAGTCTCTACAATGTCATAAGAGATGATCCCTCCAGGTCCAGCTTGTGATATTGTGTTCCTGCAGCCTCTAAAAAATTTAACACGCACACAAATCGTTGACACCAGCATTATGACCTTCTGTTCCTCTCTTGCCAAGTCAGCAGCTCAGAGATTGGGGACCTGGTTCATTTCCAATTTATTTCATTTCATTTCTTAATTACAGAATTTTAATGACTAGGATCTCTTTGTCTCATAACATCTTGCTGCAGGGATTCGTGATTTATTATTTTGTCACTGAGCACAAACCTCATCGATATGGAGATGTAGCCTAGCTTACAGCAGCCAAGGCATTTCAGTCTGAGACCCCTAAAAATATATGAGTATATTCTGTGAATAGTTAATGAAACAACATCAAATTAGAATTTAGGCCCTCTGGGTGTGCACTGTGTACACAGATGCTTTCATCCTAAACTTAGTTTTTAAAAACCTGTGGAAGCTGAGTTTGCTGGCGGCTGGCTTCTTTATTATCCTAGCCATGGAACATAGTAGATCTGAAAGTCCTTACTAGCTGGATCTTACTATGCCAAGAAAGGCAATAGCAAACCATTTTTATATCACTTACCTTGAAAACCCCATGAAGTTAGTCTTCTTGAAGTCTCCATGAGTTGGTTGCAACAAAATGGCACCCTCCATTTTACCTTAGCTACGTAGCAACTGATGCCATTGTTAGGCAATCCATTCAGGAAAAACAAAGTCACACCGTGCACAATTAAGTAGTGGAACAGACAGCCATTAGGCATTATCTTAGATGATTTTAAAAGGGAATTAGACAGACATATGGAAGAAAGGTCCATCAATGACTATTTGTCATGATGGCTGAGTGGGGCTTCAGAATGCCAGTTGCTGAGGTGCAACCATAGAGAGGCTTTGACCTCTATGCCCCTTCTTTGGGCCTTCAAGGGCCACAATTGCATGTTGTATTAAATGGACCATAAGCTTGATCCAGAGGAGCTTTTTTAATGGGATAACTAAAAGATGCTCCTATCTAAAAGATAGTCTGAACCAGAAGACTGGAGAGTAGCAAATGTTATGCCATTTTCTAAAAAAGAAACCAGAGGAGTACCTGGAAATTACAGGACAGTCAGTGCAATGCCTGTTCCAGGAAAGTTAGTTGAAATTGTAATAAAAGATAGAATTGTTGGGCACACAGAGGAATAAAACTTGCTGAGGGAAAATCAGCATGGCTTCTGCAAAGGGAAGTCCTGCTTCACTAATCCTTTAGAACAGTGGTCCCCAACCTTTTTATCACCGGGGTCCGATCAATGCTTGATAATTTTACTGAGGCCCGAGGGACATCATTGCCACCTGAGCCTCTGCTCCACTTGCTTTCCCACCGGTGCCCCTGACTTCCCGCCAGCCACTGGGGGTGCTGCCAGCAGCAGCTGCGCAGTGCCACTCCAAGGGGGAGCCCCAGCCATGGCGGCCGCCGGAGAGCACCAAAGGTGATCTGACAGCAGAGTGGCAGGGCAGCCCCCAAGGTAGCAGCCAGGGAGGAGGACAAGGAGGAGCCGTGGCCCGGTACCAACTGCTCTACGGACCAGTCCCGGTCCAAGATCACTGTGAACTGGGTGAGTGGTTAACAATGTGGCAAATTAAATTCATTGTTGTTAACTGTAAGGTGATGTACATTGGGAGAAAAAAGCAGGGTCAAAACCAAGTCCTTGCAGAACAGAATCAGTCCCTGATAATTTCTGGAGTAGAAAGTATGGGGGGGGGGCATTTTTTCAAGCCCAACTTAACCAGTGCAATGGATTCAATGTTGCACTGTAAACCCAGCAGGGCAGACTGTGGAAGCAAGGCAAACATTGCCTTATGCTCACAGTAACACCTTCTCCTCCCCAAGTCTCCAAATACAGGTTCTGAAGGGTATAAAGGAAAACATCCACAGTTTCAACAGGGACTCCCCAAAGTAACCCCATAACAGCTTGCAGACAAGCAAGGGAAGTATGCCCATGACACTCACAGGATTGAAACACCACAGAGAATTCTTCTACTTTGCAGAGGAAAGGAAATGCCTGTTGAGCCCACTGGGCCAAGCAGATTTGGAACAACAGAAAGGCAGATATATCAAAACTTCCACCAAGAGCTCTTTAAAGTAGCTCCATAACTGCTTAGCAGGCATCCCAGGCCCACCAAATAAGCAGGGGAAATGTGGTCATAGCTCTCATTGCCTCTCCCCCCCCCCTTGCAGGGCTGAAACAGTGCATTGTTCTACTCTGCACAGGAAACAGTCAGCTGTGATATATATATATGTACCAGTTAGATCCCATAGAACAGAAAATGAATGCTATTATTGGAAGCAAGCATGCTATGGTTTTTCCAAGACTGGAAACCTCTGTCCCCTCCATCGCCTTGCAATTTTGTAAACCGTTTAATTGAGCAGAGACAGTCTGGCTGAAATGTATCCATTTATGAACTGCCACAAACAGGCATGAACAGCACCAAAGTTCATGAAATATTCATGCCAGGCCCCTTCCACCAACATCATTTCGCAAACCATGAACTGCCCAAAATTCATGGAGAACTTTACTTCATCAGCCAATTCATGCCTATCCCTAGCCAATATCTCCCAAAACATCATCTTTTATCTTTCTGTTACATAATTAGCAATGAAGGAAATTCTTGCATTGGGAAAGTCTTTAAAAAGTAATACTGTCCCTCAGGGCTATGGAAACTCATCTGTGAACATCAAAGCTGTGTTCAGAGAGCATTTGAAAAAGAGAAAGTACCACAGCGGCAAAAACATCAAAATAGGTTTAATCTTTTATCACTGGTTCTTTCAATTCTCTACATAAGTGCCACAGGTTCCAAAGATGATCCTTTCTGATGGGTAGCCCATGTTTGCCTGGTGTAGTAGAATGTAAACTGAGCCCAATATACAAACCAAAAGGTGCCTTTAGGGTAAGGTGACCAGATTGTCCCACTTTTGGAGGGACATCTGGGGGCACCTGGCAAATTGTACTTATGTTGAAATAAATAAATAATAAATAAATAAATAAATAAATATATTTTAGGTATATATACTAGTATTCAAGCCCGCTGTATTCAGAATACAGCGGGCTCTAGGCAAGGGAGCCCCCAGCAGCCAGACGCAGGGTGGCTGGCGGGGGCTCGTTGGGCTGCGGCCTGATACGGCGAGAGGCGCAAAGTCAGGCCGCCAGCAAAGGAGCAACTGTGAGCCGCGCTGTGCTTGGCTCGCAGTTGCTCTGGGGCGGAAATCAGAGGGACCAATCAGATGGACATTGCAGATGAATGCATTTGTTCATTCTACTGATGCAACTTGAACAGGCAGATCTGTGGTTCTTCTAACCACAGATGCCAAAGCTCGCACTGTGCCCTGGCTGCAGAAGAAGCCTGTTTCTAGAAGGTCCCATTGGCATCATGTCTCCTTTCTTGTTATGAGTGTGTTGCACAATTCAAATGGCACCACCAGGTACTTTGTTTCAGCCAATAAACCATGAAGCATGTAGAACCAGAAGTTAAAAGTGTAATTTTATATCATGCAGCAGGTGGCAAATTTTCTGTTAACTTAAGTTTTCTCATGAGAAGGCAGAAAATTCTGCATCAACTGAAAGTGCGAAGCTTGCAGCTTGAAATCAACTTACAACTTACATAGCTCGAGTAAGTTGCAACTCATAGCCCATAATTAAACCTATAAATAAAGCACCTGCCTAGGCAGAGCCATGAGGCAATAAGGAATGTATTAGGGATACCAGCAAACTTAGAAGCAGTGAAGAAGACCACCAGCTGGTGATCCTTGTTTACCTCTGCTCCACTGACTGGAAAGTGCCATTGTCGGCTCCCTTCAGACTTTGAAAACCCCCAGAAGTGGCAGGTTCATGCAGAATATGGTTGGGAAGCATAGCTGTGTACATGCCCACCCAGGGCCCCTCCCCTTCCCACCCCCTCCAGGCCCATCATTGGCCATTTTGGGAAGGGGGGGGAGATATGGGTTGACATGACCATATATGGTCATATGACCTGTGAACTGGCAGGTCTGGGGGCAGTGGCATACAAATGTAAATATAAATAAAATAAAATAAATGTTTAACACATTTTAAAAATACATTGTATTTAATTAACTCCCACCCATTCAGGAAACCCTTCCAGGACCATCAAGAAACCCTGTGTAAGAAAGCCTGGACTAAGCTCATGTACATAGTGCCATGGATGATGTGACCATCTTGGCAGGCCAGTCCCCATGACTTGCCTGCTATGCTTTGAGGCCTCTTGCCTGCCTACAAACAGGGGAGGCAGGGCAGCCATACCTCCCAACCACCAGGTGAGTGGTGGGAGGGCATCTGGCTGAGCCCCATGGTGCTGCACTGGTCTCAGCAGCCTGCATCCCACTCCAGCCCTCCTGCCCACCAGGTGAAGGGGTGAAGCTGGGGACTACGCTCTGCGGGCTCCTTCCTGCCTGTCACCCCTTTCAAAGCCTGTTTTTAAAATGGTCTTTGATGCTAGTCCTTTTTAAATTCAAAGACTACTCAAAGGAAAGGCTTCTGATAGATTTCTTCTGACCAGTCAGCATCACAGCCAGGCTTGACTAGTATGTGTCTACACATGCTAGGGTAGTTTTGTAATCCAGAAAAGCTGCAGTTTTGCTGTCAAGAACTCTGGGTCTCTGATCTCTTTTGGTAACCTGAGGCTTGATAAGTGACCCTTGTGCTAAAATTGTTGAGGGAAGGGGTTTATTAACTTTCCCTTTGGTTCCCCATACTCTTTGAATCTATTTTTAACAGTAGAGGATATTGCAGTAAAAAAGGAAGGAGATATACACAATAAATATTGAAGCAGATTACAGTACTGTCCCTTACAGAAGTGACTTCTTGAGCTATTCTGTTATTTTATGGCTCAAAGCCCTTTTGTCAAAATGCCCTGAACATTTGTTTGAGGTATGAAACCCATCCTAGTTTTTGTTTCATTCTTCAAGCCCTATAATGACCTTTAAACCTTCTTCCAGTTAAGTGGGAGCCATTTTGTTGTTGTTGTTATGTGCGAAGTCGTGTCCGACCCATCGCGACCCCATGGACAATGATCCTCCAGGCCTTCCTGTCCTCTACCATTCCCCGGAGTCCATTTAAGCTTGCACCTACTGCTTCAGTGACTCCATCCAGCCACCTCATTCTCTGTCGTCCCCTTCTTCTTTTGCCCTCAATCGCTCCCAGCATTAGGCTCTTCTCCAGGGAGTCCTTCCTTCTCATGAGGTGGCCAAAGTATTTGAGTTTCATCTTCAGGATCTGGCCTTCTAAAGAGCAGTCAGGGCTGATCTCCTCTAGGACTGACCGGTTTGTTCGCCTTGCAGTCCAAGGGACTCGCAAGAGTCTTCTCCAGCACCAGAGTTCAAAAGCCTCAATTCTTTGACGCTCGGCCTTCCTTATGGTCCAACTTTCGCAGCCATACATTGCAACTGGGAATACCATAGCCTTTACTAAACGCACTTTTGTTGGCAAGGTGATGTCTCTGCTTTTTAGGATGCTGTCTAGATTTGCCATAGCTTTCCTCCCCAGGAGCAAGCGTCTTTTAATTTCTTTGCTGCAGTCCCCATCTGCAGTGATCTTGGAGCCCAGGAAAATAAAATCTGTCACTATCTCCATTTCTTCCCCATCTATTTGCCAGGAATTGAGAGGGCCGGATGCCATGATCTTTGTTTTCTTGATGTTGAGTTTCAAGCCAACTTTTGCACTCTCCTCCTTCACCCGCATCAACAGGCTCTTTAGTTCCTCTTCACTTTCTGCCATTAGAGTGGTATCATCTGCATATCTGAGGTTGTTGATATTTCTCCCTGCAATCTTGATCCCAATTTGTGATTCCTCTAATCCCGCATTTCTCATGATGTGCTCCGCATACAAGTTAAATAGGCAAGGCGACAGTATACAGCCTTGCCGAACTCCTTTCTCAATTTTGAACCAGTCAGTGATTCCATGTTCAGTTCTCACTGTTGCTTCTTGACCTGCATATAAATTTCTCAAGAGACAAATAAGATGCTCTGGTATTCCCATCTCTTTAAGAACTTACCACAATTTGTTGTGCTCCACACAATCAAAGGCTTTAGCATAGTCAATGAAGCAGAAGTATACGTTCTTCTGGTACTCCCTAGCTTTCTCCATGATCCAGCGTATGTTGGCAATTTGATCTCTAGTTCCTCTGCCTCTTCGAAATCCTGCCTGTACTTCTGGAAGTTCTCGGTCCACATATTGCTGGAGCCTAGCTTGTAGGATTTTGAGCATAACTTTGCTAGCATGAGAAATGAGTGCAATGGTGCGGTAGTTTGAACATTCTTTGGCATTGCCCTTCTTTGGGATTGGAATGTAAACTGACCTTTTCCAATCATGTGGCCATTGTTGAGTTTTCCAAATTTGCTGGCATATTGAGTGTAGCACTTTTACTGCATCGTCCTTTAAGATTTTGAATAGTTCAACTGGAATGCTGTCACCATCACTAGCTTTATTGTTGCTCAGACTTCCTAAGGCACATTTGACTTCACATTCCAGGATGTCTGGCTCCAGGTCAGTAACTACCCCATTGTGGTTATCAGGGGTGTTAAGCTCGCTATTTATTCTTGGTCATATCTCACTTCAGAAACCTGTTTAAGCAAACCAACAATGGGTTGAGTAGCCCCACTCATGAGACTGATACATTTAGATGTACAGCTGTGTGGGATTCTCTCAAAGATATGTGACTCATGCATGGCTAGGACATTACTGGCACATGTTCTGAAGAAGATGTAGATACTCCTGCAAACATTCAGGTTTCCAAGTGAATTGTCATTGGGTCAGTTTGACTATCTTGGGGGGGGGTTTCCATATGTTTTTTGATGACTTTGCTATCTGGTCTGTTCTCAGAAAACCACAGTGACTCTAATTGTGAGTCTTTATTGGAGTCCTTTGGCTATTAAAGTTTAATGAAGAAGTTCAGTGTGAGGCCAGGCATTATATTTGTAGCAATCAATGGTAGCTATACTGTAAAACACCCAAGGCAATACAGGAGATGAAGATTTAGTTGTAACCAAAGGTCTCAGTAGAATTTTCTATTTCTGGTGTGGTTTTCATGATTGATTTGCTCCATTGAGGCTCATAACAAGATTATGGGCTTTGTTAAAAAATGTGCACCTGGAAATTCAATTAGAAAATCCCCATTCAGGAATTAAGCCTTGCACCACTTGTGGATAAATATAATGTGGGAGTGTTTGGTAGTAGCTCTAACTAAGATCTCTAACTATGGTCTGATACTCTTATATAAATGGAAAATCTGTTGATGTGGTGAAATTTTGGTGATGCATCATCTCCCCCCATACGTATGTACATGTCTGAATACACACATGGCATCTATTGATCCTTCCATCCCAAGTACTTTACCATTGAGTTATATATTTATGTGGTACACACCCATGGCCTATATACCAGCAGAATATGAACAGCTCCTGTGGTACTTCATACACAGGGGAAAGAAAGGAAGATTTAGATTTGATAAAAATTCACTACTCTTATCTTTAATACATTTAATGTAATGAATCAAATAGCCAAATATAATAGCAATAATCATAAATGGTATTTCTTGTCTGGTATTTCACTGTTTGCTTTTCACAGTTGCATAAGATCAGGACAGAAGATTGAACAGTCAGCAGAAAGAGTGAATCAGAAGTTAATTTAAATAGTAAATAGTAAGTAGATTTTTCCACCAAAGAGGATCATCCTGATAGGCATTTCTTTGCAGAGTTCCCAATTGTACCAAGTGTTGTACCAACTCAGAAACTTTGGGAGGATATTCTGAATTTACAGATGCATAGTATGCTTGATATTACATTCTCTGCTTTCATGCTTTGCCTGTTCATTTGCACATTTTTTGTCTTGTGATTTTGGAAGGTAGATAATGCAGTCTGGGGGAAGAGAGTGGAGGCAGAGGCTAGCCTCCCGATGATATGAAGTATGACTGCAAAGATAAAGGCAAATATTTTTATTACCCTGTATTGGTTATAACATAAATGGAAAAGTCTGATTCTAGACAGGTATGTCTATCATATATTGTTGCAAATATAAATGTATGGTTAGTAATTGGATGGGAGATCGCCAAGGAATTGTAGGGTTGCTACACTAAGGCAGGCAATGGCATACATCTCTGCTTGCCTCATCCCTTGAATACCCTTTGGGGACTGTCCATAAGTCAAGTGCAACTTGATGGCACTTTCCATTACCAGAGTTGCTCTTCATATCTTCATAACAACATATAATTGCAGGCAGAAGAGTTATTTTTTGTCATTCTAGATGTGGTTTCTCTTTATATGAATATACCACAAAATGAGGCATTGGGTGTATTATGGGAGGCATTAGAAAAAGAGACCAACATAATAATTCCCCTCCATCTTTCCTATGTCACTTTGCAGAGTTGTTTAAAGAAAAAATATTTCAATTCCAAGGGGAATTCTGCTTGGAAATGGCAAGCGCAGCTAGGGGATACGTATTTGCACCATAATTGGCTAATCCGTTTATGGACAAATTAAAAAACAAATGTATCCCCCAAGAAGGTAATATTTATAGAAATTATATTATTTTTTAGAAATGATAACTAGATGATATCTTAATGATCTGGAAAGGAACTGATAGATTTTGGCCATTTCATTAACAACATCCACAGCACAATTTATTTGGAAATGATATATGACAGCTCTAAAGCACATTTTTGGGGATGTAGCAATAGAAGGGGTGGTAATAATCTGCAGAGAGACATTTTTAGAAAACCTACAGATGTCAATTCATACTAGCAGTAGACAGTTTGCGCCCAAGTAATCTAAAGAGGATCCTACCATATTCTCAGTTATTAAGACTGAGAAAGAAATGCAATGAAGATGCTGACTTTTGGATACAAGCAAATATTTTGATGAGCCAGCTGGCAGATAGATGTTATTCTTCAAGAATTCTAAACATAGCATACGTTAAAGCTTACAGTATACCAAGAACAACTTTATGTACCCCAAGAGCTAAAGAACAAAGTGTTGACCGGATGATCATTCCTTTAAGTTATAATAGCATATATTAATTAGCATAGGCAATTATAAAATAATATTGGCAGCTTCTATCTAATATTTCAAGGCATCAAAAAATCCTCCCCTATTTAAAGTTAAAAGAGCAAAAAACCTTAGTGACTTGCTACTTAGAAGTTGACTTCCATAGCTGAAGGACAAACAGTTGTGAGAGCTGGAGGACAGCACTTAGGCCTATTATGCACGGCCGCTGAAACAGCAGCATGGAGAATGCGGAGGAGGAAGAAGCGAAGCAAACCGCTTATGCACAGGATGGAACGTAACGGTGGTAAAACCCAGAGTATCCAATTATGCACGCGGCTACTCTGGAGCCGCTTCTGGTTGCACAATGGTCCCAGGAAATTCCACTTTCTTCCGTTTCTCACTAATGCAGCTTTTTCAGCGGCATACGTTGACTCTGTGCCCGGTTGCCGCCTGCAGAGTGCATAATTGGTGCTTTTAGCCGCCACCATTCCACCCCGAATGCGGACCTTCCACTCAGTGCATAATGGGCCTTAAAGAGGTTTTATTTTTTTTTGTGACCACTGTGTAGTATGTGCTTCTGCAGAGACCAAGAAAACATTTCAAAAGACATCCAACACTAGAACTTTCTCCATCGGTTCACTTTGCAATTGTATCTCTAATGAAGTTATTCAGTGCCCTTGTAACCTTATGTGCATGGGAATGACTACTAGACCTGTCAAAATGAGAATTTGTGAACATATGAGTTGTATTTGATTAAAACATTGGAGTGCTCTGCTGGTCAACTGTCTCCTTATTTCCAGCCACATATAATTCTGCATTGTGGAAACTGTCCAGACTACATCTTCAAGCCTGTTTAAACTCCTGAAGAAGATAGAAGTATTCTGGATACATCACCTTCAGACGTTAATGGGAATTAATGTATGCTTGCTGTTCTTTTTGTCTGACAGTGCTGACACTCAGGTCTATTCCCCTCCTTTCCTCCCCTCCCCCTCTTAGTTCCCTTCCTCCCCTGGGAGCTGTGTGATGCAAGACAAAGGGGGATATTGCATCCACCTTTAGATCCAACATATAGCTGACTGCAGTATGACAAATGTGCCATTTACTACAACATATGATTGATGATACACACATCCAGAGACATAGGAGATTTTATACCAGGTTAGTTTGTAAATCTAATGAATTTTTACTCAAATGTTTATACATTTATATATTTTAACTTCTACATTTTTTGTTTTTTAGATTATTATATCTGAAGATTTTGTGTTCTGTGTGCAGTGAGAAGTCCATGGCCTGCTTTATGAATGTTCAGCAATCACACAACGTATCAACTAGAAATGATATTTATTTCTAGTGAGATTTCTATTTTTCCCCATTTACCCCCATTTTTCTAATTTTTTCTATTTCTATCTTTTCCCATTTTGTTAGTATCCATTATTTTTATATTTGTTATGATGATTTTTTTTAATTTTCAAAAAGCACCTACCGATCTGGATTTATACACTGAATGTGTTGAGGGTTTTTGTGGGGACTGGAAGAAGTATGGTGACAGGACAAGAGGAACTGGTCCTGCCACACCACAGGCTCAATCAGGATCAGGCCCCAGGGCCTTTTTTAAAAGGCCAACTTTAGCTTTAAAAGTGTGGCGACTTTTACAAGTCTGGCCCATGGGTCTTGTAATGCCTAGTTTGGCCTTTAGAAATGTATCACTTGCGTTGGTGTAAGAATGCTATTCCAGTAATTTGACAAAACTTTGCCCCGAGTCCAGTCTTGTCATATCTTCTCCTGAGCCTCTTGTATGGGCTTTGCTAGATCTCCAGCGTGGTTTCATCATTTGATTGGTCAGCAGCTAGTGATGCAAGTTATGTTTCTAAAACAGGATTTTTCAACCAGGGTTTCATAAAACCCTGGGGTTTCTGGATGGCCCTGGAAGGGTTTCCCAAATGGATGGGATTTAATTAATGTTTTATATTTTTTTAAATTTGTTAAACCTTTATTGAGTGACTAGTAATCAAGCCCGCTGCACTTCCAATACAGCGGGCGCTAGAGAGGCAGCGCGCGGCCGGCGAGCCAGCAGGCCGCCATGTCCCGCGTGCCGGCGGCCTGATGCATTGGAGCGCTTTGTGCCTCCCGACGCATCAGGTCGCCAGCCAGGGAGCACCCACCAGGCGCAAAGCACCTCCCGACACGTCAGGCCGCCGGCAAGGGAGCACCCACCAGCCGCATGCAGCACGCCTGGTGGGTGCTCCCTGGCCGGCAGCCTGACGCATCAGGAGGCGCTTCGCGGACAGAGCCCGCCCTAACAGAGCCCGCCTGGACAGAGCCCGCCCTATCTCCTCCCCCCAAGCCCTTACGGCTTTATTTAGTCTGCGGCGCCCGGTGGTTAAGATATGACCAATCATGGTCATGTTGACCTGCCCCCCTCCCAAAATAGCTGAATTACCCAAGAGTTGAGAAAGGCTGTTCTAGATTGTGGCAACTGTGAGTGATATAGCTCATTTATTTTTTAACTTCGATGTAGTTAAGTGTTCTACTTGGCTTCACACCTCTGCTTGTACCATATTGCTTCAGAAAACATTAGTTACATGAAACATTTCATAATTAGATGAGAGGCACATCTTGGCACGGTTATCAAGGCAGAGCACAGACTGGCACATTCTTATCTCTCGAACTGAAATATGTTGTTTCATCAAAACACAAGAGCAGAATTTCACATATAATAAACCATGGACTTTCTCTGTGGCATTGATTGTGGTTTTTCCATGCCAGTTTGGTCTTTTGGCTTATTTTTCAGTATTTCACAGTGCACTAGTTGTTCCCATGATACCTAGCAACTCACTGACCTTATCCTTCCAGTCTGTACCACCCTATATGTTTCAGGCCATACATGTAACATCTTGTTTTGATAGATTACTGCCCGAGCCTTTTTCCCTCCCATCACACATTGCTGAACACTCCACTCCACCTGTACTTGTTAAACTGATTTATTTTGCAATCGCCTGACTTCCACTGGATGTAGGACATATAGGCAACTAGGTGTAGTGGGGACAAATGCAGAAGACAATGGTCATGTCGAGGAGATATAGTCAGTCGTTCACAGGTTCCATGACTGCAAGTGTCTTGTCTTTTTCATGAGCAAGTGGGTGTGAAGCAACGCAAATTTTAAGTAATCATGATGCCTGGGACTATGCTGTGGGTGCATAGTTTAAATAAGTAAACTCTGCATACATTTTCTTTAACTGACAGGTACAGGGTTGACTGTTTGCTCTTTTTGTTTTTCAGTTGCTTTGTAATTGTTTTGGGACCAGAGTCTAGTCTATAAATTGGCACATACCTTTAGCTTTTTGAACTTTTCTACTGCACAGAGGTGCCTTAGACCAGTCTTCTTCTTCTTTCTTCTTTTTATCCTTTAGCTGACGATGGTGGAGCATGTTCTCTCAGATACTGTGGACATCCAGGTCATGGCAACAAGATGATAATACTGGCTAAAGTCTTTGTAAAACCAAATAATCCATCAACAAGTCTGTAGTTTAACTAATGTTATAGCTATGGCAAAGGGCTAGGAAAGCTAAAAGATATATTGAAAATAGTCCTGTGTACTAATGATTTGAAAAAAGTAAAGCACGGGGCCCCACAGAGACAAAACAGCAAAATTGATATTTATATGCCATGGAAAAGCAATGGAATATAAATTTGAGAAATATTTCATTGTCCGTCCCCCCACAATGCATTGTCCACCCTTAAAAAGGCAGTTTTTGTTGCCTAAGAAAAGAGTTTTCCCATCAGGACTGAACTGATATTTGCAACTGCCTCTCTGAATTATGGACAACTAACAGAAGACAAATGGACAATGGATGATTAATTGGACAGCATTTGCAGTGAACTTTTAAAAGCTACATAGGAAATCTGGATGCCAGAGCCCCATTCATTTGGGCCATTTAGGACTAGAACCATCCTGATGTCCCAGACAGATATGCAAGTCTCAGTAGGAAAGACATACATTCCCACTTAGTACATTTATCTCCATTTGCTTCCTAATGGGAAAAAAGAAATCTCCTGATTATTTGAGCATATAGTGGTTTCTGAAGAGGTATATATCTCTAAATCAGAGCTGCCTTTCAAGGAGGATCATTGTAAGGAACTTTGATGGCCCTCAGAAAATTCCTGTTGAGTCCATCCACATTACTAAGTCAGGAAAAAAATGTGCAGCATGAAGATTTTCAGAGTGATGTGAGGAATAAATAGACATGTCAAACCAAACAGGCATGCTGTGACACATATAAAATCAGTGAATCCAACCTAGTGTACAACTTGAGAATCAAAGGTAATGTCAAACATGAGAATACACCACAAACGTGAAATCAAACACAAACCAACTTGAGCACAGAACACAATGTTGAAAGGCCAACAAAATCAGTTCCAAAAGACAGAATAAAAGTCAAATCAATGTGGTAAGTCTATAATGTCCTAGATTATTAGTTTTCTTCATGTCAGCCAGCATAAAATGATCACCAATTAACAGCATGGAGCTGCCTTTCAGTGAATCAGACCATCAGTTTATCCAGGTTAGAAATATCTACTCAGACTACTCAGGGGTTCTCAGGGTCCCTGACTTAAGTCTTTCACATCAGCCACAATTTACTGTAGATGTTGGGGACTATACTTGGGAACTTTAATATTTCAATCAGATGCCCTAACACTTAACCACAGCCCCTCACTGAGTTCTATCATGCAACTGCTGGTTTGTTATCCAATTGGGTCCTCCTGATAGTGGAAGAAGACAGATTAAATGCCGTCTTTTGTAAAGGGACCATGCATATAGGAGGTCCTCAGTTCCATCCCTAGCATCTCCAGGTAGAAAGATAAGCTAATAGGTGATGTGAAGAACTGAGAAACAACCACTGCCTGTTGAAGAAGACAATAGTAACCTTGATCAAAAATCTGAGTCAGAAGAAGGCAGATTCATGTGGCATCAGAAACAACATTTGATCATTTTTGGTGCTGGGACTATAGTTCCTATAAAATGAGTTATTGGCCCATTATGCACGGCCGCCGAAACGGCGATTTCGGGTCACATGTAAAACGCGGAGGGGGAAGACGCGACGCACACCGGTTATGCACGGGGCGGGGCGTGACGGCGGCAAAACCCAGAGTAACTGATTATGCACGCGGCGATCCGGGCGCCGCTTCTGGTTGCGCCCCGGTCACCCGGAAGCTGCGCTTTCTTCCGCGTTTCACTGACGCGGCTTTTTCGGCGGCATGCACCGAAGCTGCAGCCGGTTGCAGCTGGCTCCGTGCGTTATTGGTGATTTTAGTCGCCGCCATTCCACCCCGAATGTGCGCTAAAACCCCCGTGCATAATGGGTCATTCTGGTGACCATGCATAGCATCCAAGAGCAAAGAATATGTCAGGTGCTAGCAAACACACACTTGCCTTTGTGGTAACAGAGTAACATTGAGTAACAGAGGCACTCAATGAGCATTCTATTGTTGCCTGCAAAATTTGCTGCAGCAAGTGGCCAGTTGCTTTGATTATGAGCTTGTGCATATTCAGAAAAGTGGAGAAAAGTAGTATTTAAAGTGAATTATCACCCTAATAGCATGGAGAGCCTTAATGCAGTTTAAAAAATTGCATTAATTCCAGTCCTTATAGACAGGATGCTAATGGATAACGTTTTGAGAGACCCACCTAGAAGCTGTCAGAAGCTATGTAAATATATGTTAATTACTATCCTCAGTAGAATGTGTGAGAGACAACGAGCAGAGTCTACAGTTCGGAAAGGTCAGCTGAATGTGCATTTCCTCCGTACTCCTCAAATGGCACAGTGCCCATTTTGGCAGAATGAATGTCGTTGAAAGGGAAAGTCATTTTCTCAATCACCATTTTCCTTAACAAAACTGAGTATAAGCTACGTTACCCAAGGGTGTTTAAAAAAAAACAACCACCACAGTGACTTGAATACAAAATCAAGGTTACATAGAGCACCAAATGGAATCAGCAGATAATGAAAAGAGCAAGAGTCTAGTAAAAACTTTAAGACTAACAAAAAGAGAGACAGAGAACAATGCCATAAGCAACCTGATAAATAATCCATCCAGATATTATAATAAAACTGGATGACAAAGGAGGAGCCATTGTCATAATGGCAAAGACACTAGAAGGTGAGCAACAAATTTCAAAAACCAATTTCTACAGGCTGCTACACATGTATACCAGTGGAAACTCCACACATGAATACCAGTGGAAACTCAACATACAGGAACTAATTTATATGAATACTCCCTGAGAACCTCAACGAGGCACTTTCTACTTCCTTCCAAAGATACATAAACATTGCAACCCTGGATGTCCCATTATTTCAAGCATGGACACCATCACTGTGGGAGTATCAGGATACAGGGACTTCAGCCCAAGACTGTATTTCATTAATACTCCCCAGCTATGTCTGTAATACCACAAATATCCTGAGGAAATTGCAGCCCATATCCCAGAATACAGCATTCTAGCCACTTTAGATGGCAATTGCTTATCAGCTTCATTGCATGCACCTAGTATTTTACAAGCTATTCTACCCACTTTTACACATTTATTATTATGCTTTTTATTCTATGAGTTTTTTTTTAGCCATCTATGTTAAATAGAAAACTATTTTTGTAACAAACACACAAGGGAAAATCCCTTGCATCAGGGGACCTAAAAAGCCTATTGGGCTTCCTTGTTCATCATCAAAGCAAATTTTTTTAAAAGCATAAATTCACCATTTTTTGTGGGCTACCCTTTACAATTTACATGTATAAACAAGCCTACTTTTCTGTGAGAACAGATAACCCTGGAGAATGAATTTTCAACAAAAGCAGACAACAAAAGCTATGCTAATATTGTTGTTTCAGGATTAGATACAGAAAAGTATATATTGATTACATTTTTTTTAAAAAGGTCCCAGATAAAGAAATAAAAGTACAAAATGTAAAACATAGTATACTCATATGTAAACTGTATATACTTATTGCATTTAGTGGAGAGAAAGGACTTGGATGAAAGACTGGCAGAGCATCTGGCTCTTTGCCAAATGAACACATTTCTTTTGTTGCCTGGATGGTGTAGTAGTTCTGGAGTGGAATGTCTGCTGTTATTGTATTATATTACTAATAGACTCAATTATGGAGTAGAAATTCATAACTGGATGTGGCAGCTTAATTTTGTTTTCAAAATTGACATAATCAGATAATTTCCCATTGTTATCCAGCACACTACACACAAATCCTTCCTTCCTTCCTTCCTTCCTTCCTTCCTTCCTTCCTTCCTTCCTTCCTTCCTTCCTTCCTTCCTTCCTTCCTTCCTTCCTCTCTCTTTTTTGATGGCTTATATCTGGTCAAAAACTGTCTATTAGTCTGGCAAGGACATGACAAGCAGCCAAAATTGTCAATCAGGAAAGACACCTATTGCACCATTTGTTAGCTACTACTCTTTAGGAGGATGCTGGTTGCTTAAATATGGATTCTACTTGCTTAAAAAAAAATCTGTGCCATATTTCATCCATTGTTGTTGTTATGTGCGAAGTCGTGTCCGACCAATCGCGACCCCATGGACAATGATCCTCCAGGCCTTCCTGTCCTCTACCATTCCCTGGAGTCCATTTAAGTTTGCACCTACTGCTTCAGTGACTCCATCCAGCCACCTCATTCTCTGTCGTCCCCTTCTTCTTTTGCCCTCGATTGCTCCCAGCATTAGGCTCTTCACCAGGGAGTCCTTCCTTCTCATGAGGTGGCCAAAATATTTGAGTTTCATCTTCAGGATCTGGCCTTCTAAAGAGCAGTCAGGGCTGATCTCCTCTAGGACTGACCGGTTTGTTCGCCTTGCAGTCCAAGGGACTCGCAAGAGTCTTCTCCAGCACCAGAGTTCAAAAGCCTCAATTCTTTGACGCTCGGCCTTCCTTATGGTCCAACTTTCGCAGCCATACATTGCAACTGGGAAGACCATAGCCTTGACTAAACGCACTTTTGTTGGCAAGGTGATGTCTCTGCTTTTTAGGATGCTGTCTAGATTTGCCATAGCTTCCTCCCCAGGAGCAAGCGTCTTTTAATTTCTTTGCTGCAGTCCCCATCTGCAGTGATCTTGGAGCCCAGGAAAATAAAATCTGTCACTATCTCCATTTCTTCCCCTTCTATTTGCCAGGAATTGAGAGGGCCGGATGCCATGATCTTTGTTTTCTTGATGTTGAGTTTCAAGCCAACTTTTGCACTCTCCTCCTTCACCCGCATCAACAGGCTCTTTAGTTCCTCTTCACTTTCTGCCATTAGAGTGGTATCATCTGCATATCTGAGGTTGTTGATATTTCTCCCTGCAATCTTGATCCCAATTTGTGACTCCTCTAATCCCGCATTTCTCATGATGTGCTCTGCATACAAGTTAAATAGGCAAGGCGACAGTATACAGCCTTGCCGAACTCCTTTCTCAATTTTGAACCAGTCAGTGATTCCATGTTCAGTTCTCACTGTTGCTTCTTGACCTGCATATAAATTTCTCAAGAGACAAATAAGATGCTCTGGTATTCCCATCTCTTTAAGAACTTGCCACAATTTGTTGTGCTCCACACAATCAAAGGCTTTAGCATAGTCAATGAAGCAGAAGTAGACGTTCTTCTGGTACTCCCTAGCTTTCTCCATGATCCAGCGTATGTTGGCAATTTGATCTCTAGTTCCTCTGCCTCTTCGAAATCCTGCCTGTACTTCTGGAAGTTCTCGGTCCACATATTGCTGGAGCCTAGCTTGTAGGATTTTGAGCATAACTTTGCTAGCATGAGAAATTAGTGCAATGGTGCGGTAGTTTGAACATTCTTTGGCATTGCCCTTCTTTGGGATTGGAATGTAAACTGACCTTTTCCAATCCTGTGGCCATTGTTGAGTTTTCCAAATTTGCTGGCATATTGAGTGTAGCACTTTTACTGCATCGTCCTTTAAGATTTTGAATAGTTCAACTGGAATGCTGTCACCACCACTAGCTTTATTGTTACTCAGACTTCCTAAGGCCCATTTGACTTCACATTCCAGGATGTCTGGCTCCAGGTCAGTCACTACCCCATTGTGGTCATCAGGGATGTTAAGCTCGCTCTTGTATAGTTCTTCTGTATAATTTTGCCACCTTTGTTTAATCTCTTCTGCTTCTGTGAGGTCCCTACCATTTTGGTCCCTTATCATACCCATCTTTGCATGAAACGTTCTCTTCATATCTCCAATTTTCTTGAAAAGATCTCTGGTCCTCCCGATTCTATTGTTTTCTTCTATTTGTTTGCACTGTTCATTTAAGAAGGCATTCTTATCTCTTCTAGCTTTTCTCTGGAATTCTGCATTCAGTTGGGTGTATCTTTCTCTTTCTCCCTTGCCTTTCACTTCCCTTCTCTCCTTAGCTATTTGTAAAGCTTCCTCAGACAGCCATTTTGATTTCTTGCATTTCTTTTTCTTTGGGATGGTTTTAGTTGCTACCTCTTGTACAATGTTGCGAACCTCCATCCATAGTTCTTCAGGCACTCTGTCTATCAGATCTAATTCCTTAAATCTATTTGTCACCTCCACTGTGTATTCGTCGGGGATATGGTTTAGTTCATACCTGAGTGGCCTAGTGCTTTTCCCTACTTTCTTCAATTTAAGCCTAAATTTTGCAACAAGAAGCTCATGATCTGAACCACAATCAGCTCCTGGTCTTGTTTTTATTGACTGGATAGAACTTTTCCATCTTTGGCTGCAGAGCACATAGTCAATCTGATTTCTGTGTTGACCGTCTGGTGATGTCCATGTGTAGAGTCGTCTCTTGGGTTGCTGGAAAAGAGTGTTTGCTATGACCATTGTATTCTCTTGACAAAATTCTACCAGCCTGTGCCCTGCTTCATTTTGTACTCCAAGGCCAAACTTGCCTGTTATCCCGGTTATCTTTTGGCTTCCTACTTTAGCATTCCAATCCCCCATGATGATAAGCACATCATTTTTGGGCGTTGCTTCTAGAAGGTGTTGTAGGGCTTCATAGAACTGATCAACTTCATCCTCTTCAGCAGCAGTGGTTGGGGCGTAGACCTGGATCACTGTGATGTTGAATGGTTTGCCTTGGATTCGAACTGAGATCATTCTGTCATTTTGGGGATTGTATCCCAAGACTGCTTTTCCTACTCTCTTATTGATTATGAAGGCTACTCCATTTCTTCTGCGAGATTCTTGTCCACAGTAGTATACCTGATGGTCATCTGAATTAAATTCACCCATTTCTGTCCATTTTAGTTCACTGATTCCTAAAATGTCGATGTTCAGTCTTGTCATTTCTTGTTTGACCACATCCAGCTTGCCTTGATTCATGGATCTGACGTTCCAGGTTCCTATGGAATAAAAGTCTTTACAGCATCGGACTGTCTTTTCGCCACCAGTTACTTCCACAACTGAGCGTCCTTTCGGCTTTGGCCCAGCCGCTTCATTCATTCTGGCGCTACTCGTACTAGCCGTCTGCTCATCCCCAGTAGCATATTGGACACCTTCCGACCTGAGGGGCTCATCTTCCGGCGTCATATCGTTATGCCTATTGGAACTGTCCATAGAGTTTTCATGGCAAAGATACTGGAGTGGTTTGCCATTTCCTTCTCCAGTGGATCACCTTTTGTCAGAGCTCTCAGCTATGACCTGTCCGTCTTGGGTGGCCCTGCACGGCATAGCTCATAGCTTCACTGAGCTACGCAAGCCCCCTTGCCACAACAAGGCAGCGATCCTTGAAGGGGGATTTCATCCATACAGACTGATTTATAGAAGCCAGCAGAGTTCAATGGAACTAAAAAAAAAAAAGATTTAAAAAACAGAAAAACAGACTTCTTCTTGGACAAACACATCAACTGATCCTCTCAGTTTAAAAGAAAATTTAAAATCTAAAATAGAAGCCTGCAAACTATTTTCAAGCCTGTAACTAAAAACTTCTTACTCATATCGGATTTATATAGGAAAAGCTTGCCTTCCTCATTCCAACAACTCTATTCCCCTTTGTAAAATAAAATCGTTTGTTTGTTGTTAACAAAGTGCTATTTCTGACAAAGGTTAAAGAAAAAAGTGCACACTCACAATCTTTCAAAAAGTTCCAGGGTTGAAAAAAGCCAAAAAGATGTCAGTCACAGAGTGGGACAGTGAGCTTTATTTTATAACTAAGAAACCACTATGCATGGTTAAGTGCAGTTTGCGAGGGAACAACAATTTTTTGGAGGGAATTATTTACCTCAAGAGTGGAAAGTGTATAGGGTTCCAATAACAGAGTTATTAAAATGTTCAGCTCTTGGAGCCATTAGTACATTTCGTCAAGAACAACAAAATTACATCACATGTACATTAAATTCTAGTTCACCCAACAAAACCCAAATCAAAGGAAGGCTGCAACCAGTAAAAACTTAACAAAAAAGGGAACACATCTCAAAACAAAATCTCTGTTCTTACTTTCCTTTCTTCTATTTGTTCTGACCCAGCTTGGTGTAGTGGTTAGGAGTGCTGATTTCTAATCTGGCAAGCTGGGTTTGATTCCCTGCTCCTCCCCCACATGCAGCCAGCTGGGAGACCTTGGGTTCACCACAGCACTGATAAAGCTGTTCTGACCGAGCAGTGATATCAGGGCTCTCTCAGCCTCACCTCCCTCACAGGGTGTCTGTTGTGGGGAGTGGAAAGGGAAGGCAAATGTAAGCCACTTTGAGACTCTTTCGGGTAGAGAAAGGCAGCATATAAGAACCAACTCTTCTTTTTCCTCTTCTTTATTTTAAGGGTACATTTTAGTTGGCATCAGCAATGATTTTTATTTTCTTTTGGGGATGTGTTGTCCTTTCCATGTCATGTTGCATTAGTCACATTTTTTTCCCTTTATGATGTTTAATGTCATGCACAATATGTTTTCATTTTTTGCTCATCATTTTAGTTTAAGTCGAAATCGGCAAGCCCGGAATTGACAGGTTACTTAAGACCAATATAAGTGGAAAGCATGTTATTCTAGGCTTTACTTCCCAGGCCTCAGCCTTCCCCTGCCCCAAACTTAACTTTGCCCTTAGGACACACAGGAACCTTTATCCCCATCCTCACAGAAGCTGAAGAGAGAGTGAACGCAAATATTGCAATGCATTATAGATATTAAAATACATTATAGATAGGTGGTCTATACATACTTTATTAAGATTATGAGCCTTTAGGGACAAAAAAGCATTTAAAACCTGTTGTAAGCTGCTCTGAGACTGTGGGAAAGAGCCAGATGTAAATCAAATGCAAAATGTACACTGCTAGCTCTTAATGGTGTAGTTTTATTATTTTATTGTTGTAAGCTGCCTCTTGAGTATTTTTTAACAGAGTCCAATCTATAAATATCTTTATATCATGTAATCCTTATCCATGGCTCCTCTATATATTTGTGAAATAGCCTGAGGGTGGGACGTGTCCGGCTGTCCAAGTTAGAATAAGGCCAATCAGGGCACAGCCGGCAAAGCTGGATGCACCCTGATTGACCCTGCCCCTGCAGCTCCTACCCTCCATCCCTGGACTCTAGCCTCTTTGCTCTCAGACGGGCCTCAGTGCAGGTAAGGGGAGAGGGCTGTGGGCAAAGGGTCATGGTGGAGGGCTTGCTAATGAAGGCCTCTTGGCCTCCTAGGCTGGGCCTGCTAACGAGGGCCTCCCGGCCTGCTAAGCTGGGCCTGCTAATGAGCTCTGTCCTGGGCTTGCTAATGAGCTGGCCAGCCCCTGCCCACCCCACTTGATCTGGCTGCGAGCTGCGGCCCAAAGCCACCTTAAGCTGCCTGGCCGGGGCTCAGGGGAGGGGGCCCTTTCAAGGCCTGTTCTTTGGAACGGGCTTTGAAGCTAGTATCTAATATATATTACAAATTGGTGTCAATGAGACTTGGAGGAAGGAACCCCACCTCCTCTCCTCATCAACAAGACTAGCCCCACCCCCTGTTTTTGAGCCCAGCTGCATACCTGGAACAGCTCCATCAGATAGACCCCCTCAGGAACCCCTGAACCCCCACAGTTGTAAAGATTTTCTCTTGACTGCGGCCCACCTCTGTGATGCATCCTCCTCTATGCTATTGGAGCACCTTGGTTTTCTTGGAAGTGCAACCATCTTCTGCTTGTGGCTGGCTGTGTAATCTGGACATCACAGAGCCCAGCATGGCCCCACCTGGGAAGTGCCATAGAATTTATCTGGGCCTCCTGCACCAGGGACAGTAAGCCTCTCCTGTTCCCAAGTCTTCTGAGGTGATCTTCATTGACATTAACCTGGAGCTGACTGATAAAGCAGCCCCACCAATACCTGCCTATATCTGAAGGTGGCCAGATGTCCTGCCTTTGGTGGGACAGTCCTGCCTTTGGGGCATCTGCCCCATGTCCCATGGTGTTCTCTAAATGTCCCGCGGCGTTCTCTAAATTTTTTTCTGGGGCAGCACGCTGTTTCTGGGGCAGCAGGCAGGCTGGGCTCAGGATGCCCCCATCCAGGTGCCCGGGCTCCGGGGCAGGGCTTGCGTGGCAGCCCAGCAGGTGGGCCGGGCTCAGGAGGCCCCCGTGCAGGCCCCCGGGCTCCAGGGCAGGGCTTGTGCGGTGCCAACATTCCCGCCCCCTACAGAGATGGGCTGGCGATGGCGACAGCCACAGGGCCCTGGAGGGCAGCGCTGAGGTTTGGGCAGGTGGCGGAGGCTCCTCACAGGGATCCCTGCATCAGAGGTAAGCCCTGCCTGCTGGATTGCCCGTGCCTGCTGCTGCCACTGGGGAACTCGCTGGGGTGGGGGTGGGGGTGGGGGAGTCCCTGCCACCATGGCAGTGCGTCCAACTTTCAGTGGGGAAATTCTGGTCACATTACTATATACAAGAGGGGCAGACCAGAGTGAAGACCCTGTCTTTCAGGTCCTCCTGGAAGGCCCACCCGCCTACTTGGCCTCCTACTTGGTTTTGTAGAACTGGGGCCAAGCTGGAAATAAACATGGTCTTAGTGATGCAACTCCATCAGAACTGATACGTTGACAACCCCAAATCAACCACTCCTTCACAGAAGCTTCCTCTGGACCCAACAAGACAAGGAATGAAGTTGGAAAGCCAATTGGAACATTATGTACATTTCATTACATTACATTTTGTCCTGCATTTCCTCTGAGGAATTCAGAGTAGTGCACAAAGATCACTCCTTCCTCCCTTCTTAGCCCTACTACAATCCGAGGAAACAGAAGAAAAGCCTCCAAGAAAAGTGACTGTCCCAGGGATATACAATAGATGAGCCAGATGGCTGAATTTTAGACCGGAGAGACTCCTTGAAGGGTTCCTAAGAAGTGGGAGGAGTTACTGGTGGGAGTCTCACCTAAGAGGTTCATATATTCAAAACATCCCCCAAATGCATACGATTCAAAGAGCAGAGCACCCTCTAAATTCTGTTTATCCTGTCTTATCTGACAGTCTCAGTACTCATTTTACCCACACAGCTTTTCATTGACAGAACTGTCAGGAGGAGCACACTAGACATTTCTCACTGTTTGTCAGATGGTAGCTCAGCTCTTGACAAAGAACAATGAATGAAGCAAAACATTTGTGATGGGCTAACAGTCACATCACTCTTCCTGGAAGATGATGTATAGGGTCTTATCATCTCTTCATGATAAGCTGTGGTTGTATAGGCAACAACTCCAATTTCTCATGGGGTGGGGGAGTATTTTAGCATTAAGCAGGAAAGCATCAACATCATACAATTCAAGGCCTTTTCATTCCTGGCCCCAACCTGGTGGAATGAGCTCCCCAAAGAGATCAGGGCTCTGTTGGAACTTTCACAATTCTGCAGGGCCTGCATTTGCTTGAGGCCGACTAACCCATAACATCTCCAGGTGTCCCCCCCCACCCCAGACTGAGAGGTCGAACCTACCAAGGATGTGTCAAAGTTATTGTTGTCGAAATACTGTTCTAGTTCTAGTTGGTATGTTATTGTTGTTATATTGTTATGTTGATACTGATACTGTTCCATGTAAATGTTCTGAAATGTTTTCTGTAAACTGGCGAGAGCCCTAGGGAAGGGCGGTATAAAAATCTAAATAAAATAAATAAAGTGTCCACTGATGGACTGTGATTATGTAGCTGGGATTGAAGACCTGAAGCTTGAATTGAGAAACAGTTACAAAGTGGAGGGAAGATATGAACTTGGATCTCAGTGATTTGGTTTCAGGTCCAATCTGTGGACTTAACAGCTTTTTATACTGTTAACAACCACCTATAAACAAAGCAACATGCAGTCAAAATGGAACGTACTCACTAGTCCTGCCCATGTAATACATATTAAATATATAGTGTGTAAAACATAAATGTGTGTTAAAAGCAAGCATGTGCAGATGTATAGCATTAATCTTCAAGGAATAGCTTCACGATACATGGTTTTATGTAAGTAGCATTTTAACAAGCAATTTCAAACAGAAAGAAGGTAGAGAAAGAGGTCTGTGTGCCATTATGCTTTTGGCCTTTCTGTCCATCGAACAAATCACTGATAACCTCAGAAACTGGTCAAATACATAAATGTGTGACTTTTTAAAAGTGGTCTATCCCCTATCACACTTCAAGAACAGACCCTTTCTTATGAATCTTATCTCTGCAGCATTTCTTATGGTCCTCTGCTCCATATGTCTTCCATTTTATATGAAATTTGATCAACTCTGTTAACCTATTCTGTAGCAAAAGCAAAAAATAAGGAGATAGCTGCAACCAAGAAAGGTCACGAGTTTTTATGAAGGAAGCTATTCTACTGGAATCCCATGATTAAAAATAAATTAATGATTTAAAAATTGATGGACAGTTGAAAAGTACATTGTGTGGGGCTGTTCTCTTTGTGGCATGTGGAATGTTTAAGATTAATACAGATGGTCTTCATTAATGGTAACATAAGTTACTTGGGATTCCTCCCCAGGAACAATTGATGGAACAATTTGCTATGTATTGCCAAAGAAGAGCTAATGAAAGAACTGTATTATTCTCCCAGGATACAGCCTTGGGAAAGGTAAATAAAATATGAACATGTGAAGCTGTCTGATACTGAATCGGACCCTCGGTCCATCAAGGTTAGTGTTGTCTGCTCTTACAAGCAATGGCTCCCTAGGGCCTCAGGCTAAGGTCTTTTACATCACCTCCTACCTGATCTTTTTAACTGGAGATGCCGGGGATTGAACCGGGAACCTTCTGCAAGCAGATGCTCTGCCGGTGAGCCACAGCTGTATTGAATTTTTAAAAAGGCAAAGGAAATTGGCTCTTTGCAGAGAAATATTATGTGAAAGGGTAAATGCTGCAGAGGGGGGAAACTGAATTTTGAAGATAGACATTAACAGAATGACCTTGTGTAATATTTTTGTGCATGTGTGCTGTAGCAGGTGCACTTTGATAAATGATGCCTGTAAATCAGGGCTAATGTTGCGAAGTCCCATCTGACATGTAAAGCGTAAGTGCTCCTGATGAACTTTATAAATGCCAGCCAGCAAGTGCATTTGGTGCCTATTAACATTCATATTTTTTATTATAAATCCTGAACAAAAGAAATTTAGCGTAATGGAAATGCTGACCACCCTGTGAACACCTGATTAGGACTGTTCCTGGATCCGTATTATCACTGTTGTTGATCACTGAAGGGAGTAACTCTGTGGAAATTCAAATTAAAAATAATGAGCAAATGCAAATTGGGCTTTGTCTGAGGGTAAATACTGGTGCCATATGCAGGGATGTGACTTGAAGCTGCACCACACTAGCAATCACTGTGTAGGCCAGGAAACAGATGCTTGTAATATGCTTGTAACAGGCTTGTGTGTTGTGCTGCTTGTACGGTTGCAGACTTTCCCATTCCTTTCCATTGGGATGGATTGCCTATTGTTAGGGGAATTTTATCTGTGCTCATCAAGCCTCTATCTAATTTATAGTGTCAGATTTTTATCCAGCTCTTTTGTTCAAGAAGTCCACAGCAGCATACATAAGAGAAGCATGGGTGCAGAGGGGAAAGTCTGGAAAATCCTGCAAATACCCAGACATTGTTATGCTCAGTCCCTGCCTTATGAGCACATGTTTCAAAAGCTATAGGACAATTGCTTGACAGGTATAACTTTCTTTTTCCCATCCATTTTCATACTATCCTGCAAGGGAGGCTATGCTGAGAGATTATGAGTGACACAAAGCCATAAGAACACAGGATCCATCTGGTCCAGCTTCCTGTCTGACACAATGGCTACCCATTTGAATCTATCACAATCACAAACAGTTCTTCTGTAGGCCCAACAACAGGGCAGAGAGGCCAAGACCTTCCCTTGATGTTGCCTCCCGGCACTAATAATGAATGTTTTACTGCCTCTGAATGTGGAGGTTCCCTTTAGTCACTATGGATAGAAGCCACTAATAGACCTATGTTCCATGAATGTGCTTAATCCCCCTGGCCATCACTAAATCCTCTGGCAAGAAATTCCACATTTGAATCACTTGCTGTGTAAAGCAGAATTTCTGAATCTCCTGTCCATTAATTTCATAGGATGGTCCTTAAGTTCTAGTGTTTTGGGACAGAAAAAAGTTCTCTTTGCCAACTCTCTCCACACCATGCATAATTATATAAGCCTCTATCATGTCCTCCCTCCCAGTCATCTCTTCTAAACCGAGAAATCCCAGACTCAGTATTTCCTAGAAGGAAAGGTTTCCAATCCCCAAATTATCTTTTTTGCCATGTACTTTTTCTTCTGTACTTTTTCTAGCTCTGCAATGTCCTTTCTGAGATATGGCAACCTGTACAGTATGCAGTATTCCAAATGAGGATATACAATAGATCTGGAAAGGGCCATTATAATATATTATATTAAGCTATATTATTTTCAATCTCTCTACTCACAACTAGGGATGGATACAGGTGGAAAAAGTGGCTGAGTTTGGGATTTGTGGAGGCCCACAGATTGAACCCTGACCCCAAACAAATCAGTCTCACACAGAATGAATGGATCCAGGAAGTTTGGGACATGGCAGAACAGGGGGGGGGGGGGTTCTCCTGGGAAGGGACTCCATTTAACTCTCTGGTTTTGCTCCTTTGGTTTTCCTCTCTGCCACTTATATGGGGGGAGGGGGAAGCAGAGAATAAAATATAGGAATGAAATATCTCCCAGGGGGCTTTAAACTTCTCCTTTCTGCTGGCCCAGCTGTCTCAATCTTCCTGGTGCTGCTCATTTAAAGAGGCAGTGTGAGGGAGCCCAAGACAGCTGAGTCAACTGAGAGAGACCAAACAGCCCCAAAGAGCAAACTGAACATGTCAAATTTTGGTAAATATTCAGGGTGCGTGCCTTCTCTGAATATCACTTTCTGAGTCCTGAACCAGCACAAGTTCAGACAGAATTTAGGTTCAAATCCCAAACAAAGTCAGAATTTTCCCAAACCAGTTGGTTCAAAACATCTTTCTCCTGGCCATGGCTCGCCATAGTGTGTGTGTGTGTGTGGAATAACTCAGGAAGAGTTAAATGGCTAGAAGCTAGAAGCCATTTAAACTATCCATTTTACTTCCCCACTTTGAAGTGTGTAGGAGAAAGCAAAACAGACATGCTTAATGACTGGCGGCCTATTTAAACCCACCAGGCTATTATTTTAAATAGCTGCCAGACATTGCACTGGTCCATTATATGAAACAGATGAGGCAAATGGCTTGCAGCCATTTCAACATAACCGTGGGTGGGTGCACAACTTCACTGTTAGGCTGAAATGGCTGCAAGCCATTTCACTAGTCCATTTTGAAATGGATGGGTTAAATGACTCACAGCCTAAATGCTGATGGGTAGACTTGCCTTGCTCAGCTGTTAGGTTTAAATGGCCCACACAGCAGAACTGAACAAGAGTCAGTAACTGTTTGGAGAAGGCTCCTTCCCTGAACATTGGTTTAGGGGCTAGAAACAGGGCCAGATTTGTGCCAAATTTTGGCTTGTGAAGCAATTCATGCCCTCTCTATTGATCACTAGTTTCATTTCCCAAGTGAATACACTTTGGCTCTTTCTTATAAACACATATGTTGTATTCAGTATACATGCCTTCATTGTAGCAGCTGAATGCCTTCATTGTAACAGCGAGTCTGTATCAAAGTTATTACCTTGCTGGAGCCAGGGCGGAGGGCAGAATGGCGTATAGCTGTTTTATAGGGCACAGTCCCTCATACCCATGAATAGGTTGAAAAAATGATATGTCTTTGGTAGAAATGAGTGGTTTCACTGACTACTGCTTTCCAAGGACGGGATCTTACTATAGGCAACACAGTATGCAGTGGCTATTGAACTTCTCAACTGTACTACTTTTAAACACCTAACCAGGCAGCAAAAACTACTTTGCAGCTTTAAAGTACAGAGAAAGGAAAGCAGCAGGGGGAAGAAATTGCGTTATTTCAAAGTCACCCTTCTTCTAATCATCACAGCTGGATATGGCCCTTGAGTGACCTTCATTCTCCTGACAAAGATATCAGAGAAGCAATTGCTCTTGGCAATTCCTATCATTCTCTCTCACTACTCTGCCTCAACCAGTTCTGATACCTGAATATTTAATATTTTTTGTAATGTTCATTATTTGTGATAATTAATTAGAATGCAAATTTCAACTTCTCCCTTCCATTTTTTTGCAAGAATTTCTCAAGGCTTCTGCACAATAAAACAATATGATTTAATCAGATCATTGTTCAGATGTAAACTGATGCTGGGTTTTGAAATCCTGAGTGATTCACTTGAAGAGAATTGATCATTTTGTCATGAATTGGAGTCTCAAATCATAATGAGAACTTGTTTTGAATGTTTGACTATTTGATGATGTGATTTTCTTCCTGTGAAATCCTTTTTCACTCACAGTACCAACCACCCTCCACAACCTCTGTCCCACAGGTTCAGGTTTACAGCTAGGTCAGGTAGCCATGGTTTTCTGCCCTGTCTTGCCATTTTAAAAATATGTAAGGAGCCCTGACCCTTTCAAACACAAAGTGCCCCCTCTCTCATTCGCAGAGACAGGGTAGGTCAGTCCCTTTTAATACTCACCTATTATTATTAAATTTCTAGTCCACCTTCCTCCTTGGACTCAAGGCGAATTACATGGTAGGACCCTATAAAACCCCATAACCCCCCCCCCCATCTTAAAACAAAGAACCTCAGATGGCAGAAAAACCCCACACTCATTCCCACAGTCGCCTATAAGACCTGGCCTCAACCAAACACATAGCAGAAAAGCTCCACTTTACAGGCCCTGCAGAACTTTGGTGGCTCTGTCAGGACCCTCAACTCTTAGACATTGTGCAGAGCAACTGGGGACTGGGATCCCACTTCTGCTTCCTTCACATGCTGTCTCCATTCATTCCTAATATACATTTATACATAGGATATGTATAAATGTATATGTGCATATGCATGCATCTTTAGCTGAGGCAATGCACATCTAGCACATGTGGTTCATGAGCATATAAGTGAGCATAAGAGTGAGCATACTAAGGAATCAGGTAGAAATGATAAAGTTGCTTTTCAGGTGAACTTCTGCATGACTTTTCTATTTAGTCATTTGGGATTCTTCCTTACAAGCCAACTTGTTTCCTGTCAGAATTAAGCTACTCTTCTGCCACATGCTTCATTTAGCCGGTCTGACTCTTCCACAACGGACCCAATGACTGTTTCCAACTCTCCCTGTTTCCAACCAGCGTTCTATCAGCTTCCATTGGTCACTCTTAGGAGGAGGCAGAACCTAAGCTGTCTATCAACATGACCTATACTCCAGGTTTCTGCTTGAAACCACATTTTTTTGCAAAGCTAGGCGGAAGGTTGTTCTAGAATGTAAATCCATTCTAAATGCTTTGAATATTTGGCTAAGTTTAGTTTTTTAGGGAAAAATCTTGTCCGGAAATGTTTAGTTCCGAGAGGGGGGGGGGATGACTCCAGCACTGTTCAATGCAATGGCCAAGACAGGTGTTGCTGATTCATCGGGGGGGGGGGGAGTGATCACAAGGTGATCAACATAAAATATGAACAGAAAATCCTCTCTCCAATGTAGCCATTTTTATATAATTTAGGAAGACATTCTTTTTCTACCTCTGTGTATTTTCTTCTCCTTTGTTGATTTAACGTTTAGAGTATTCACCAAGTTACTTAATTTTTAGCTAATTATCCAGTTAGGAAAACAAGTGCCTGTAAAAAGGTAAAGGTATCCCCTGTGCAAGCTCTGGGTCATGTCTGACCCTTGGGGTGATGCCCTCTAACGTTTTCATGGCAGACTCAATACGGGCTGGTTTGCCAGTGCCTTCCCCCGTCATGACCGTTTATCCCCCAGAAGCAAGCTGGGTACTCATTTTACCGACCTCGGAAGGATAGAAGGCTGAGTCAACCTTGAGCCGGCTGCTGGGATTGAACTCCCAGCCTCATGGGCAGAGCTTTCAGACTGCATGTCTGCTGCCTTACCCTCTGCGCCACAAGAGGCTCTGTAAGAATAACTAATAGAGCAGCTGCCTTGTACGCAGAAGGTCACAGGTTCTATCTCCAGCATCTCCAATTAAAAGGATCAGGTTGTAGGTGACATGAAAAACCTCACCTGAGGCCCTGGAGAGCAGCTGCTTGTCTGAAGAGACAATTTTGACTTTGATTGACCATGGTATAAGGCAGCTTCCTGAGTCATGCATCATCTTGCCAGAGCAAATGTTATATGCAGAATATCAGTTCACTTCCAGGTGCAATTCAAAGTCCTGGTTTAAAGCTCCAGGCAGTCTGTCACGCTACCCTTTTATTATCATCCTCTCAGGGATGGTCTTAACCATAGGGCAAAGGGGAAAGTTGCCCCATGCCAGAGCGGAGTGCAGGGGCTCCCGATCACACCCAGCTGCTCATGTTGCCAGCTATGCATGAGCTCACTATGGTGCTGCTTCCCTAACCACCTGAGTGGCCAAGCACTCAACCTCAGATAGGGTGAGCCTATTCATCAGGGGTGAGGGGTGAATGCTGAGTGGTCCCACTATAGTTTGGTGTGGTGGTTAAGTGTGGTGGCCCCTAATCTGGAGAACCAGGTTTTATTCTGCCCTCCTCCACATGTAGTCAGCTGGGTGACCATGGGCCAATCATAGTTCTCAGAGCTCTTTCAGCCTAATTTGTAAGCTGCTTTGAGTAGTAAAAAACCAGTTCTTCTTATGGCCCAGATTGCAAGCAGCTGTGAAATGTTACTGACAAAGGAAGGAAAGCTGTAAGTAGCATCAGTGCCCGCACCTCCCCTCCCCCTCCCCGCGGCACTGGCTGCGTCAGCCTGGAATGATTGATTTGGATGCCGCTGTGCACAACCCTACCTGTAAGGCAGTATGCGGCAGTGGCTGGGCCCAGTTGCGTTGGCTGCTTCCAGCTATGGACTTGTGGCACTGACCATCCTGCTGCTTGAACAGACAACAAGAAGAGATGGCACATGCAGGCCAGTTATTTTTCCTGGTGCCTTCACTTGTCAACATTTTGGCACCAGCTACTAACTTTTCTAATTTACCCAAGCTTTTTTGTTAAGGTGCCAGCAGAAGTCGGGGGGGGGGGGTAGGGATGAGGGAGCATCAGTGATGGCATAATGTCACTTCTGGGTTTCCTCTGGAATACCTCTCTAGAGTGGACTGATGTCACTTCCTGGTTTCCCGGGAGCTAACAACACACCATTACTGATGGGTTTGGGCTCCTTCTGCTCCAATGAACAAGGTTGGGTGGGCTGGAGCACAGGGGTAGGAGACTGTCTGACACAGACTGTTTATGCACTGGAGGTTTCATGCTGGGCTGCAGGTTGGAGTTTTAGTCATGGCAGGTTGCCCCACCTCTTCCTGTTCCCACAAGGGGGAGCATTTGGCCTAGTGCACCTCATCCGCCCTCGATGTGTGCTCCTGCGTAGGAGCTGGGGCAGTGAAGTTCCCAGTGCATAAACGGTCACAGTGGGCAATCAGATAAATCTAAAAGAGACCCTTCCTTTATCTTTTCTCAACAAAAAAACTGATAAGACCAGCTCACAAATTCTAGAAAACTACATGTTTAATCAATCAACATTCTGAAGAACACATGAAAACTAACATGAAACCCAGATCGCTCAAATCAACAAAATAAGCAATGGAATTGTTACAAGTGGAGAAACACCAAGAAATGCAGTGAATTTTGTTGCCTCTCTTTTTGTAATCTTTACGGTGGAAAACAGCAGGTAGGCATTTCAGACAGAGAGTCATGGCTGGGGTTTTGAGCTCAGTCATGAATCGTGCAAGAGATCACTGTCACTTATTGTTAAGTTATTTGCCAGTGCATTGATTGTTTGGGGCCTGGAATTGTCTGCTTTAAATGCTCACTCAAATGGCATGTGTCATTTGAAAGAGATTAAAGAGCACAGCAGGAGCTAACCAGATGCAATGTGTCTCCTGCATCTAAGAAAAGATGTATCTGCACCCAGGTGTCTCTGATGTGAAGTACTGACTTTAAAAGCTGTCACTGCCAAAGCAAATACATGAAAAAGAACAAGGTTATCTCATGGTTCCTTTTGAAAACTAAAGCTTCATGTTTGCGGCATGTTGGTGTACACTTGCACATTAAGAAAAATGTGTAGAAAAGAAGCTGAGGTAAAAACCAGTGCAAGGCAGACCAAACAAATCAGTCATGTGATGGCTGGGTCCCACATACAATATTCCCCACCGAGTTTGTGTCATGGTCTTTAATACCCTCCTGTGGAATATTGCTATTTTTATCCAACTCCTTTTTCACAGTTCCCCAAATTTACCTTGAAATGTTGTTTTAGGTAGAATTTGGTAACACTTTTAGTGCTAGGTATAATTAATAGCTTCATTCTCTGCAGAAACCCAGGTGAAGAAACTCTGGGCATGAACACCAAACAGAGCCATGCAAGACAGTTTTGCTAGGCTCATAGAGCAGGTTCACTGCTACCTGCAACTGAGGCAAGACTCCTCCAAGACACTGGAAGGGACCATTAAAAAAAAAGCAGGAGAGAGAGAGAGAGGGGGGGGGGAGAGTTACCAAGCTAGTGACCAGCTAGTATTTTCTTTGTATGACTTTTAGTGTTATTTTTTTCTTTAAAAATTGTATGTTGACTTATGAGCAACAATATGTTGACTTTATTTATTTGTTTGTTTGTTTGTATACCACCCTCCCCAAAGGCTCAGAGCGGTTTACAGGGAACAAGAAAAGATACAGATAACAAAAGTTATTTTTTGTGGCAAAAAGTGGAATATACATTTTGAAATAAAAGACTCAGTGGCCTTTACCTTTTGCATAAAGCTTGCAACATAGTGAGGGAGAAATGGGTACAAGAATGCTGTGCACACACCAACTGGTCATACAGCATCCAGTCAAGTATCCTGCGGCTAGACCATCCTTCCTTATATTATATTTTATTCACCTTTATAATTTCACATCTTGTTGGATGGTTAGAGCAGAGTTGCCTGAAACTCAGCCCTTCCAAGACAGAGGTCCTGTGGCTGGGCAGAAAGGTGGCAGAACAGGAAGCATGGTTGCCCACCTTGGCTGGGGTACAGCTTGAAGTCTCACCCTCATTGAGGAACTTGGACATGATTCTGGATGCTTCTCTGTCTGTGGAGGCCCAGGTCCTGGGAGTAACCCACAGGGCATTTTTCCATCTGCGTCAAGCAAGGCTACTAGCACCCTACCTGCCTCCAGACTGCTTGGCCACTGTGATCCATATGATGGTCACCTCTAGATTGGACTTCTGTAACTCATTCTATGCTGACCTGCCCTTGTCTTTGACCTGGAAACTCCAGCTGGTACAGAATGCAGCTGCTAGGGACCTCACAAATACACCTTGGAGGTCCCATCTCCAGCTAGTTCTGGCCTGGATCAAGTTCAAGGTTTTGGTTTTGATCTTCAAGGCTATCCATGGCTTGGGCCCTGCCGATCTGAAGGACAGCTTGCCTGCTTATGCCCCTTGCAGAACACTTCACTCTGCAGGCATGAATCTCTTGGAGGTCCCAGGTCCTAAAGAAGCATGCCTGGCATCGGCCAGGGCCAGGGCCATTTATGTCCTGGCCCCAACCTGGTGGAATGAGTTCCTGGGAGAGCTGACGGTCCTGATGGAGCTATCACTGTTCTGCAGGGCCTGCAAAGTGTAGCTCTTCTGCCAGGTTTTTGCTTGAGATCAGTGCTAGTGCTAGGGATATCATGGCCCCTCCTCAGGAATAGTTGATTATATCTACACCACCCACCTCTAGAGAGGTTTGCTCAAGGGAAGGATTTTTAGGCCACCATTCTTTTGTGGCTGTAGAGGACTGAGAGCCCTGGTTATAATGGGGTTTTATGTGGGGACTTATGGGGTTTCTTATATGTAAGTCGCAGCGAGTCTTCAGAAAGCAGTGGGATATAAGGTTAATAAATAATACTCTTGACTGTCATGTTGCCTTGTAAAAATTGTTAACTGGACATCATCAAGAATTGGGAGTTGTAGCAATCTATCTGATCATGCCAGTCCAGACAGGGGATTTCTATCTTAACTGGAGTCAAATTCAGCTGACTCTGCTTGAGTCAATCTGCCACAAGAGCCTCCGGGGAGGGTGGTATATAAATATAATAAATAAATAAATAAGAACATCTGCCAAAGAATCTTGGGGTGTTGATGGATGACAATCCATCAAGAGATATAGCTGAGTGTCATCGGCATGTTGATGACACCCCAGCCCAAAATTCTCAATGAGTTGGTTGAGGGGCTGCAGAACCTTGTACACAAAAGCATGCCACTGATAGGTTCTCTCTTCCAATGTCACCCTCTCTCCCCAGCCTTGGAGGAAAGAGTGCAGCCATTTAAGGTCTGTACCTTGTACCCCCATATTACCTAGCCATTGGGTAGAAGTCCATGATCAAGTGTGAAGAATGCTGCTGTTAGATCTAATAAGAACAGGAGCACTGACCCGCCTAGATTGTAGTCTATCTGTATGTGATTTAGTTACCTGACTCATATCTGGAAAAACACGAATTTCTTGTATTGTATAAAAGCAGCCACAAGGCATATGGAGATGAAACTCCACCATCACAGCTACTGTGCAGCTGGAAAACTGTTCTGCAGCTACTGGAGTAAGGTGGTGGTGAGGTGAAGAGGTCTAGAGGTCACGTCATGAGTGTTCACTGCTATCCAAAACAGCACATTTGCTTGCCCAGTGTCTTCATTACAAAGTCTAAGGCACCTCTAATCCTTTTGGATGTGTTTGTCTGTTTTATACACACTTTAGACTTATGTCAAAAGCCTCAGGTAATGGGGGTGGATACAGTTGTCTCTTTAGTTTCAGCCTATTTACACACAGAGGAATCAGTATCTGCTAGTACTTACAGAAATGAGCTCCAGATGTCAAACAAACCCTATAGATATGTAAAAGAAAGCAGATGGTGAATGTTAATATAATTTAAATTATTCAATATAAGATATTTTTAATGGAGTGATATAATCTGTAGAGAAAAATCTCTCAATAAGATGATAAATCATCTACTGGATAGTCTGTCAAATAGAGGCACTAACCTTTACTTAGGCCTTTTTGGAAGAGTAGAAGCCACTGTTACATGCCCGTTGATGATCCCCACAAGAAAATATAAGCACAATTTAGAATTGGCCATGAGAATTAAAGATCAGTTGTGCTTGGATGGAAACCCAACATGTGAGCTACATTTAAACATAACTTTCTTGCTGAGGGTTCTCTTTGATGGCATCTTCATGGTTTCACCTGCTGCCTCTGATGTTGTTCCACCAGTACAATATGTTAAGACCTTGTTAATATGATTGATGGACTTTATTTATGATTATGCAGAACAAAACTGCATATGTTTGAGACTCCACTAAATGAACTTATTTTGGACAGGACTGCAAAGCCATGCCTAGAAGTACTGCATCCAAGCCAACATACTTTCTTTTAAAAGAATATCTTAGTAATTTCACATGTTCTCTAAGGGCAAATTGTTTCTTTTGTCAGGTTCAGAATGAATATCACAGCTATCTTACAGGAATGGTATTGCTAACATCACAAGGGAAATTTGGACTTTTTCAAAACATGTACACCCTCCTTATGAGACTGGGGCTATATGGGAACACTGCAAACACATCGTAATTCATTCATGATGCAAATAAGACTGAATTCCTTGGATTTGCACACTCCCTTCATTGCATATGAAAATGAAAGTTGAGGAGGTTTTGTGGTTTAGAGAAACTTCCCTCAAACCATAATTAATAGTGATGTAAAATGGGATGTTTTAACATGCTAAAGGTTTGTGTCTTGCCTACAAGTTCAGTTTGGTTGTGATTTAAGAACTGCAGATCAAGGCAAAAAACATAATTCGAAGTATTCAGTTGCAGCACATAAGGGGAAGAGGGATAGGAGAGGCAGCATATGAGCTCCAGGTTTTCTGAATTTGTTCCCCTGTGGCATCTGAACATAGCCAGTACCTAACCCTTGCAGTTACTGATTCAAAAGAATAAGAAATAGCTACCACCAAGAAATGAGTATCTAGGATTAACAAGTATTGGAAGCACTGTATACTTGGCACGCTCTCATATGGAATGAATGAATATCTACTCATTCTTCATAGGAAGCCTATGAAGGACTTGACTGATCACTGGCTATCTTCACTTGAAAAAGTTCTTTGTTCAAGTGCCTCGCAACCTTTGCCATGGTTCTGTGCTTCAGCCATTCTACATGTTCCAGAAGTGGTTTTAGATACTATGGTCAGGTAAAAGGAAAAAACATTTACTGAGAGTCTGATTCTCAGAGAGTATGTGGAACACATACCTGTTTTGCAGCTACTTGGTCACGGTCCTCTCCTTCCCTCGCAAACACACATACACATACACATAGACTTCCCTTCCCCCCTTACCTGTTGGTTTCCCAGCCTCCTACCCCCTTGCCTCCCTCCCAAGCAAACACCCACCTATGCACATACACACCCCTTCCCATTCACCTTCTTACTCTTGGGCCATCTCTTCCACTGTGTTGGCCACCACTGTTGGTGCAGATGCTGGCTGGGTCCCCAGGGGTGGTGGGGCATGGCACAACACTGCCTCTGCCGCCTCTGCTTCTACCTCTTCTGGCGTGCTCCCTGAGGCAGGACTATAGATGTCAAGTCCATATTCACATCCATTTGAGGGGGCGTGCCAGAAGATGTGTTCCATATCAAAAACATGAACATATCAGTGACTATTGTTCATAGTACAGGGACATAACAAGCTAACTCCCAAAAGTAATCCTTCAGGATTCTATGTTATTCAAGCACCTTTCTCTCAAACATGAAATGTTCTAGAAATATGAATTAAACATGAAATGTTTTACACTTTTATTACCTCCCCCCCCACACACACACTTTTGAGGCTGTATATGACCCCAACACCTTTTTTAGGGGCAGGGGAGAATGCAATGTAAGAAAAAATGAAAGGGAAAGAGGGCTTGAAACTTCACAGAACAATTGATCTCTGGAGTGTAGAAGAACTCCCGACAAAGGAAGAAGAAATGCTTAGGAGGAAAGGTATGGGGAATTCTATCACACTCCTCCCATTTCCACTTCTCACACTTCTCACACTTAAAGCTGTTGAGTAAAATACTCCCCTGTGGCCAAACTCTGATGTTTTATGACTGGTGTTCTCTTAGCTTTACTATTTGGCCAGCACAATTTGTTCCAGCAGAAGACTCTCATTGGGATTATCTCTGAAGAGAGTGGTTGACTTTGCCCTATGGTCACATGCAATGTGTTACCATTTGACATACATAAGATATAGACACTGTCTATCTAGATAGGTTCAGTAGCCATGATGATCAGAACAAAGTTTAATTCTGGATATAAGCATTTGCATGAATTTGTCCCCAAATTAAAGCTTATACCCAAAATTGAACATTGTTGGTCTTGTCTGTTTGTAGACAGAGGAACAGAAACAACTCACTGCCTTCGCCATTGCACAGATCTAAACACATTAAACACATTAAATAATCAAAATAAATTAAGAGGTTTAGACGAGAGAAACTGAGCACAGGATCACACTGTTACTCTCACAGCGATATCATGGCCTGATTTTCTCCAACAGCGCAATACAATGAGCCAGTGTAATCCATCCTTCCTTCCTTCCTTCCATTTGTATTCCACCTTCCCAGATCTCTTTGAGATGGCTAACAAAAATAAAAAGAAGACAACAATAAAAGGCAAATTGAAAAGGAGTAGATAAAATTAATATTTTATACCCACACCCATCCCCAAATCTTGCCCTCCCCAGTCTCTCCCTCCCAAAAAACCTCCAGACATTTCCTGCTGTGGACCAGTCTGATTGTAGCAAAGGGGAAAAAATCATATTTCAAGTTCACTTCTCCCTTTTTATAATTGAACTTCCTCTGAGTCTTTATTTTTGCACCATTCTGTCTTTGCCAGCATTCAATTTTTTCCCATAAAATGTCTGCATTTTGAACAGTATTTGTGCATCTGGAAAGCAGCATTATAAATATATTTATAAATACACAGGATGTGGGTATAAAAATCTTAGAAATGACGCAAAATCACCAAAGGGAAGCTGATAACACTATACATTGCTATAAAAAGGGGAATGACATTAAAAACATTCGTTCAACCTGAACATAAAGATGGCTGATCCCCTTTTTTCTTATCATGGTGGCACAGTCCTGGAAAATAGAAAAAAGAGACTGTAGCAGCCCAACAATTGTTGCCGTAAATCCTCTATGTCTTGAATGTTTGAAGAGGCTATAAATACTGAACCTGGGGAGACTCCACTTTATGTTCAAACTCTTCTCCCTGCAGATGGCAAAGCAATACCCCTCAGGTCAGAATTCAACAAGCTACCTGGGCCTCAATCCAGCCAGTGTAAAAGTACAAGAAAATGACTCTTTGTCACCCCTTAACCTCCAGATTACTGGCACTCCTCACCTTCCACTGTAGCAAACCAGTGCCTCTATTTGTGGTAACATGACATCTCTTGGCAGCATTCCCTTTTTTCCTTTGTAACAATAAATGCTATCGAAATATTTCTCTGACAGCCTCAACTCACCGAACAACTCAAAGCGATTTGTTTACCACTGAGGACATTACATTTTCTATAAAATATGCAGTGCTATGCTGCTCTTCTGTGAGGTAAAACCACCAAAGAAATAATAGAAAGACTTTCGAAACTAAGCCCTGTGAGCAAGGGAAAAACAAAACTGTGAGGTAAAGTGCAATCTCATGCAGAATTACTCCATTCAAAGCCCATTTGTTTCAATAGGCTTGGACTTCAGGAGCTCTGCATAAGATTGTACTAACAGTGCTAGTTAGGAGGGTGTTTTTGTATTTCTAGAATGCGGATACAAGAGAAGAGAAAAGAGAATGAATATCTGGAAGAGGCATGGATCGGGAGGGTGGAAGCTATGATTCTGTTCTGATAGTTCTTTTTTGCACTATGTATGGGGGCATGGGGGTGTTTGGAAAGGCATATACCATGCTATCTATTCTCAGCAATGCATGGTGCAATGCATGGTGCCATATTTTCTCCAGGGAAGCTAATCTCTGTAGTCTGGGCATCAGCTATAATTCCAGGAGATCCCTAGTTGTCATTCCATCTGGAGGCTACAGCCATATATGGAACCCCCCAAATTCAGGATAAATTTATCAGGAGAAGACTTAATAAGCAACCCTGTTTGGAATCCAAGTGATACACTTTGGTGGTGAAAGGAGAAATATCCATGCAGAATTGCAAGCCAGATCTGTGCTCTTCCTGTTTCATTGGGTTCCCCTTGGCTGTTTCTGAAAGTCAGTATAAGGGTCTTTCTTTCTTTCTTTCTTTCTTTCTCTTTCTTTCTTTCTTTCTTTCTTTCTTTCTTTCTTTCTTTCTTTCTTTCTTTCTTTCTTTCTTTCTTTCTTTCTTTCTTTCTTTGCTGTAGTTTTTTTGGATAGCTCCATTATGTAGCTTGGATTGAAGAAAAAAAAAATCTGGTGCCCTGGGGATGTTCCCCAAGGGCTGCCTCTTGTATTACACTGGCTCATTGTATTGATTTATCAGATTTAATATTTCACTCTCTTCTCTGAGCTCAACATGGACTATGGATGCTTCCCCAAAGGCAAATACTTGGGCTTCCGGGTGCTGGTGGTGATGATCTGGTTTTTAATTGAAATGAAACTAAACCAAAATTAATTTCTAATTCATGACATAATTGTTATAGAGTTTGTATACAAAAGCACACCATCATAACTATATTCACAGGAGTCACTGTGGTACCGCAGTTAGTGTTGGAAAACAGTGTGGGTGAATTGGGTTCAAATCCAAACTCAACCATTTTAAATAGCTTACTGGATGACCTTGGGCCAGTCATTCTCTCAAAGCCTAATCCAACATTCAGGGTGTTGTGAGATTTCTTTATGAAAATATGTGCATCCCACCTAAAATTCCTTACAAATAACTAAACATTACAACAAAATAACCCCCCTTCAAAAGTACCTGCCCTTCATATCCATTCCAAAAACTCTAGCAACCAAACTTTGAAGTGCCTCCTAAAGATCTAGAGAGAGAGGCTTGCCTTCAACTCTTCAGGGAGCCCATTCTACAGTGTGGACGCCATGATGTAGAAGTCCTGGGCTCCCTGGATTCCAGGCAGATCTAAGGGTGGGGGGTGGGGGTGGGGGGACGAGCCAGCTCGTAGCAGCCTGACAATTGAAATTGGGGTATGGGAACATATGGATAATATAGAGAAAGGATAATCATGTATATCACTCTGAGATCCTTGCAGAGAAGATGGGATAAAAATGCTATGTAGATAGATAAACGAGAGCAGCATAACATGTGAGCTGGTAGCTTTTAGGTATCTTAGGACCAGTTGGAGAAAGCAATTATGCTAGGATTGTTCAGTGGAAAAAGTAAACCCAGATGACAAAGAATGCAGTGGTTAGATATGATCAAAATCAACACCGGTCAGAACATTACACAACTAAAAGAAGTGGCGCATGATTGGAAATTGTGGCGGCAGTTGTGCCATAGGATTGCCAAGAGTCGGGCTTGACTGAATGGCTAACATCTTTAGATTGTCTTACATAATCTTGGATCAAAGTCCAGAGGATCTGTATGCCCCCACAGAGTGATATTATATCATGTCATCTAGGGTTTGGATTACAGGATGATGGACATAAATTTAGAACTGGAAGCTGGTCAAGCGTAAGAATTTGGTAGTGCTTGCCTGACTAGGCAAGTGGAGGAAGAAAGCCATGATCTCAGCACCATGCTCAGCCAAGCTGGACAATTCATGCTGCTGACAAATTGTAAGGGTTGGTATTACAGATCTCTATTTTGATGGCTGGCATGGAGTAGTTATGCCAGAGTAAGGCCTGGGAGTCCCTTTCTTGGATGCACACTTTGGCATGGTGAGGGGGTTTGTGTGGGTCAGTGAAGCTGAAAGCAATACTGTAAGTGGTCAAAGTGCTGTCAAGTAGCTAAATCCTAGCAAAGTTACTCAGAGCAGAATGGTCACATCTGAGACACCACACTTAAAAACATCTACCCCCTTTATTAACTACATCAACAATACAGTAAAGACAGTTTAATTGGTCAGATTTAATATTTCATTGCAAACACGTGTTTCAGGCAACCAAACAGATTATTGCATATGTGGCCATCACCAGGTAGCCAATATAGGCCCCATTATGCACACACATCTTACTGCAGATTTTCAGACTTTTTCCACTCCGTAATCAATTGAAAAGCAACACTGCCAAAGTCAATATTGTGCGTGGCCACCCCTAGAAACTGAGCAGAAGAATTATGGCACTGGCTTACAGTTATCTGGGAGCTGCTAGGAATTGTTCTTTGGAAGGGTGAATGGTCTGTGGAAGGACAGAGAGGGGGGGGGGGATGAGAACCTGCTGCAGGATCAATCATCTCCATGGTGTACCATCAGCAGATGCTCCTCTCCTCCTCCAAGTAGTAGAAATTAGTTTGTACACACACATTTTATCTGGACCGCAGAAACCATTAACAGCGGCATTTCTAGAAATACAATAATCATTTGAGTACTATGTCAGTTGATTGATCAAATAATTAATTAGATGAAGCTGGCTCTACTATGTATGCCTTAATTAAAAGGTTGTAATTTAAGCTTTTAGGGGTTTTTTTGGGGGGGGGTTGCATTATCTCGGCAATTACTGCAAGATGTTCAGGCAGACATACAGCAAGAGCAGCTGGGAATTGTATAGAGAATTATCTTCCAATTATATAGTTTGGAACAGCTCTTGTATAAACCAAAATTAATTCTACACAATCAGGTGGATAGCTGTGGCACTATTTCAAGCATTTTTAATTGCAATCCTGTTGTGTCATCTATCTATTTTATAGGGTTAATGAATGAAGTTTGAAAGCCAACCAAACTGATTTCATATTTGACTGCTTAGAATGTTAACACTGGAGCCTATCGTCATGATCGTGTGTAGTAGGCCGAATGCATCGGGATGGATCAACCTTGATGTTGGCTGTGGAATCCTGTTCTTTAGCTAGACTCCAGAACACCCCCAGACATCTATTGAACCAAAAGGCAAAGACATTTCGGCTTAGAGAGCAGAATCTTGTCCGGTCACTTGGGCTAAAGCAATATGTTGGGAAAGGGAAGACTTTGGAAGCTGGGAAGTCGGCAGAGGGATTCAGCAAGAACCTTTTTTTCTGACATGGAACAATGAAGCCCCCCATTACAGCTCCTGGGGAACAGAAATGATGCCTTTAAAGTGATGTGTGTTCTCACTTCTGTCTGGGACTTGAAGCCGCTCTTTTTGGGCCTGGGATCTGCCTTTCCTACAATACTCCATTTGCACCAGAATAGGTGAAACAAACCAGGGAATGACTTTCCACTTAAAAAATAACCCTTTGTAAGAAGCCTATAGACTTTTCTTGATCAACACCGGTTCAAAGATGCCCGTTTGTTTCCAGCCCCTAAGCTTTCTCCTTAACCTCTCCTTGACAAGAAAAGCTGAAGATTTTTATTTTTAAGATGCTGCAGCAAGCTTTAAGAAATAAGAAAAGACCATCCTTTTTCTTTAAAACTTGAGCATGCAGGAAATCAACATATTTTATCTATTCATTTACTTAGATTTAGATTTTTATACCTCCTCTCTTGGACTGGCTGTCTCAGAGCAGTATACAACAAATATAACAGTTAAAAACCCGATCTCAGCACCAATTATGATGCATTCTGGTATGCTGGTGATACATACAGATATGGGGATGGTATGAGTAGGGAGGAAGGAGGAAAGGGAGGGAGGCCCAATCTGGTGTTTGTTTGTATTTTCTGTGGAACTTAGTAAATTTCATTGGTGCCCTGATCTCTCCTGGGAGCTCATTCTACCAGTTGGAAACCAGGGCTGAGAAGGCAGTCCCTTAGTTATGCAGGGCCTTCCCCAAAATTTCCCAGTTTCCTCTTTCCTGAGCTTCCCAGAGGCACCTGACTGGGGATTCATCTGAGATGTACCCTAATTCTGGTTTCACTACTATTCATTGCAAAGAACTTTGTATCCAAGGAAAAATCTAAAGTTTTTTTGTTGTATAGACCTATGGGGGAATAGCTGTCAGTATGTGGTTATGGAAAGAGATCATGTACTTCAGAGTTTTCTCTGCAGGGATGTTGAACTTTGACCATTTTCACTAGGGGCTTCGTGCCAGGTTGCCCCGCCTCTTCCTGCTCCCACATGGGGGAGAATTTGGCCCAGTGCACCTCATCCGCCCTAAGATTTGTGCTCCCTTACAGGAGGCAAGACAGCCAAGTTCACAGTGTGGAAATGGTCTTTTAGTTAAAAGAAAAGAATATATTTCGTAGAGAACTGAGTTACCTTCGTTTTTCCTGTGACCCTGTGAACAATTGATTGAAAGACAGGATGACCTGGTGCCAAATGTGACAATGTAATGAGTCTTGCTTACAAGACATCTTTCATTATGGTGCACTCTGGGAAAGGTGGTTCCTAGTTCAACTTTTTCCGTTGGTAAGATTGGCCCAAGGTTCAAAGTATTCTCTATTGGCCAGAATTCACCTGTTCTCTATCAGAGACTGGGGAAGGGAGCAAACTGTTTTATCTTTCTTTGAGGATGACAATGCTGCTCATTGGTTCAAGACCTCATGAGGTTTCTTTCCTCACACCATCTTCCCAATAGCCATGGTGCTAGGATTATCAATGACTCCCATTTTATTCAGTGGAAAGATACATAATAAAACTACCTTACCTTTATTATAAATGTGCTTGTCTATTATAAGCATCCACAGATGTTATGTTGGAGCATTGTTACATGGCTGTTGTATGTTTTATGAGGAAATAAAAATATGGCAAAAAGGTTCAGTCTTAGCCTCAGGTCTGGAGAAACTAGTTCCAAGAAGCAATAGGAAAAAGTGACAATACTAAAAATATGCATTAGAGAAGAAAGCTCACCTTGAACCACAGTGGTCTGGTTGGCAGATAAAAACTGTTAAGAGACACAACGGAACATCCTGGAATATTGTTAAGGAAGCAGTTCTATGCATTATGTGAAAGCATGTTGGAGCAGGGGACTAAGGAATAAAAAGATGAACGATTTAAAAGTCACATTCCTAAGTAAATTCCTGAGATGAAGGCTGCAGATGCTGTAAAAGAAACACATTAAATTATTTCACACTGAGGCTGTCAAGGCTACATATGTCCAGGATGCATTTGAAAACTAAGAACTTACACTTATGCAGCCTGTAAATGGCAAAGGAGATCTGCAGAGCAGTGGAAACCACATACGGTTACTACTGGGAATCTTATTCATCTACCCATCTGCCTTAATAGATTTTACTAGGCATCACTCATATGTTTTAAACCTTTCATAACACCTATAAACATAGCTTTCCTTAAAAGAAAAAAAAAGAGAAAACTCTCAGGAAGCCAAATTCTGAGCCCAGTAGGACATTATGCACTTTTTCTTCACCTGTACAGAAATACAGAATATGTGGAGGACTGCAAGCAATTAACCATGGCATACCCAGGTCCACACAAAGAGGGACAAGTATGTTTGGCATATTCACTGTCATGTTGCAGCACTGTGTCCCAAGAATCTCAACTTTCTAATTTGTACAAGCAAATCTCAATCTGTTCTGGCTGCAGTAATAATTCTGTGAAATATGAAGAAGAGAGTTGAAATCTGAGCAGGTAGAACAGAGTGAGTAGGAATTCCTGAACGGGAAGGGAAGACTCTGCAGAACTCCTTGTGCATACTTCTATTGCTGGCCAAATATAATAAGTTGTGCCAACTCTTTCTTGCTGGCTATAATTCATTACAGTTTCAGAACCGGAGTTTTTTGATGCAGGATCAGAATATTTTGCAGTTGTGTACAGCACACAAAGGCCTGTCATAGATACAAACAGTACCTCCAGGTTGGAGAGGATGTAGACAGAAAAGAAAAACTGCTGACATTGCGACTGAAATGCTTCAAAAACTCTCCTTGCAAATTAATGACCTGCATCTCACTTTTTTTTGCTGACATGCTGTGCAAATAAACGTAACTCCATCCACAGGTGTCACAGGGACAAATGATTAAAGGTAGCCCAACAAACTCTGACTCCCCTTTACACTTGATGCTAACATGACTTTTCTGCCTTTTCATGCATTATTTCATGGCGATGATATTTTGCTGGAGATTCAGAGAATCCTATGGAACATTTACAGGATTAATCAGCCTTTTCTATGAATGTAGAAAGTCACTAGAAGCTAGGAGAAATAAATAAAAGACTACACAGAACTTGTCCAGTGGATGTCTGGCTAGGGAATAGTATCACTCAGATGTTAATTTTTTCCCTCCCTCTCTCTATCACACTACTCTTTACCCCTTGAAAATAATGTTGAAAGTATAACATTGGGTGGTAGGGGAAGTATTCATTTCTGCAAGTCAAATTCCAATGTGGCATAATGGTCAGAGCGTCAAACCAAGACCTGGGAAATCCAGTTTTGAATATGCCACGAGCCGCAAGGGAGTGGCGGGCTATAAATCTAATAATAATAATAATAATAATAATAATAATAATAATAATAATAATAATATCCATGGGAGCAGAAAACTGGGCATTTTTACCTAAAGAGTTGACAATGAGTAGTGAGTTTCAACAGGAAAAAGATGACAGAAGACAGACTTAAAGGTTTTATAAGAAATACAGTGTTTGAGGGATATGGTACAATAATAGGGAGGGGGTTTATCCTGCTAGCAAATACTAAATCAAAAGCACATCTAATTCGCATTCCTTATTCACAATAACAATATAACAACAGCACTCCAAAGCTGACCAGAGCTGCTCTAGTTTGGAGCAGGAGTTACTTGGTGTAAACATGGGAAAATTGGAGAGAGAAGTGGAATCCATTGGGACGGAGCCTTTCCAGCCTTCCAGAGATGGCGCCTAAACAGCAGAGAGGAATAAAGTGACAGCTCTCTGTGTAGTGCAGTTTGGGCTGAAAAATATTGGGAAATAAGAGCATCAGCACACATATAAATTGAACTACACCATACCAGGGCAAACAAGGAACTTAATTTGGATTTTTGCTGGCAACCTGATGTTTCTGAGAATGTGGGTGTCAAGATGTGAGACACCCGAGAACCTGATAACTACTTCTGAAACAGAAGTAGACGTCTGTGAGGCCCTGGGTCTGATTAAGGGCAATGGGAAAGGTTAAGTTATTCATTTATATCCCACCTTTCTCCCCAATGGGGACCCAGTAGTCTACTTCATTTCCAGTTCTTCCATTTAACCCCCACACCACCACCACCACCAACTCTGTGTGGTAGGTTAGACTGAGAAAGAGGGCCTGGCCCAATGCAACCAGCAAGAGTCCATAATCAAGTGGGAATTAAAACCTCGTCCAATACTCTGACATTCCCCTCCGCCAATGCTGTTCTTAACTTTGGAAAGAAAAAAGACTGGCACCCATCCCTTTCCCTTCTTTTTTCCTTCCAAAGCTAATAAGTGCAGTACAGGAGGAAGTTAGTTTTGATTGGAAAACAGTTGGAAACTGGAACAGTGAAGGCGACTCTCTCACCTGTGCAGCCCAAACTGGATCTCAGGCAGTTGCCTTTTTCTGTTTAAAATATGCCAGGATGGTCCAAACAGTTACTTGTCCTATATCTACAGGTATATGGGTACAATCTCTGGATGCCAAAGCACTCCACAAACACTATTCAGTTCAATTCGAGCAGCATCACTGAAGAATGCTGAATGCCTGTGCTCCCAGGGTCTGTTCCTCAAGCTTTAAAATTTATGCTCGCCATCCACTCATAGCCATCTGCCAGACACATTTTGTTCCATAAATATTTACTGAACATATAGGAGGCCAAGCAGAAAGTGCCATTTCTATAGTAATTATCATCTCAGTGACATACTGATATCTTTATCAATCTCTGTAAAGACTGGTATTAGGAGGGAAAGGTTCTTAAGGAATCCACAGGGCTTTACCATTCCTACTTGCCCTCCCCAGACTGCAACACTAGGAGAAGAACTAAGAGGGAAAACTACCTTCTTCCCCTGCCTAGTCATGTAATGCAATTCTTGTTGACGGCAAATTGTTGCATTCATTTCAGGAGTCAAATGCCAGAAGCAGTTTTGTTGGTGAGAAGATGGGAAGATTATAGACAGAATTTTGTCCAAGCAAAAACTTGAGGACTGAAATCGTATTGTTGTTGTAAATGCAGAGGGAACTTCCATATACAAAGGCAGCAAACTTTTGAATACCCAGTGCTAGAGGGCATCATCAGGGACAGCCCTTGGCCTCTGTGCCTTGTTTGTTGGTTCTCCAAGGCAACTGGTTGACTGTGGTGTGAAACAGGATGCTGGACTGGATGTTCTAAATCCATGAAGAGCAGCTTTCTGTCTTAAGAGGTGGGATGGTTCAGTCACTGTCAAAGTAAAGAATTAATAAGTCTAGTATTCATGGTATTGTAAACCACCCTGCAAGAGAGAGAAAAGTGGTGCAATTGGGAATTACTGTTGAACATTACCAGTAATTTTAGATAACCTTCTTTTAACCCTAATTCCCTCCATTAGGAGAAGACACAAGAGTTAGGAGACCATAAATCACTTAAGAATAGTAAAATGGTCCATTTATCTTTTCTAGAACTGCTCTACGGGAACTCCATTAGGCCAAAGTACTAATTTACCACTATGAAAACCAGCACACCTTTAAATTAGCATGGCTTTTTAAATTAGAGGGAAGAAAGAGTACAGGGCTTGTGTGTGTGTGTGCGTGCACGCAAACTTCTGTTCTCTGACTAGTTTCCTGAATGGTGAGAAAATCTATAACTACACATTTAACTTGCATTGTATGTATTGCCAACTTCCAAGTGGGGCCTGGTTATCTCTCAGAATTACAACTAATCTCTAAATTACAGAGATCAATTCCATTGGAGAAAGTGGCTGCTTGGAGGATATCCTGTATGCTGTAGTTCACAGAGGTCTCCACCAATCCACAGCCTTCTCCCCAAATTTCAAGGATTTTCTCAACCAAGAAATGGCAATCCTAACTGCCTTTCTTCCAAAGAGTTCAGGGTAGGGATGCCAGCTTCCAGGTGGGACCTGGGGAATCTCCTGAAATTGCAGCTCATTTCCACATTACAGATCAGTTTCCCTGGAGACAATGGATGCTTTGGAGGTTGGATGGTATGCTGTTGTACCCCACGGAGGTCCCTGGTCTCCCTAGGCTCCATCCCCTAATCTCCAGGAGTTTCCCCAACCAGGATTTGGCAACTCTACCCCCTATCCCCCACAAATAGCCAGGGGGAACCTGGCAACTCTAGTTCAGGGTGATGTACATTGGTTGACCTTTCTGCATAAAGAGACAGAGACCAGGAGTGGACCAACACAAGATCTTCTTGGATAACTCATCACCTTGGACCCTTTTCAGGCTGAGTTTAGATTCCAAAATTTTTGCAGGATTTCCTCATTCCTCTGCCCAGCCTCCAGCTACAGCTCCTTGCCTTGTCAGCTCACCTGAGTCAATTAAGCAATGTCAGCTATGAACTGGAAGAGAGCTCCAGTCTAAAAAGCACCACACCACATTAGCAAGACAGTTGCTGACTGCAGAAGACTGAGTCATCACAGAGTGAAGACTGAGAGGCTGCTGACAGCCTATATTAGCTTGAGGCTGGGAGGCCTGGGTTGTGGACCTACTCCTTTTGCTGATACCATTAGACTCCCTGAACTAAGACATCCATTGCATTCTATCTGTCCTTTGGCATTCTGTTTTTGAAATACTGATTCTCTTTGTATTCCTGTGTCAGCTCATCTGTGCTTCTTTCCAGCAGAAAGCTGAAACCAACACAAGAGGCAAAGGAAGGAGCTGGCCTCCCTCCCTTGCTTGGGTGAGAGGGAGAATAGTAAGAGACTGAGGATGAGGCAACTTACTAGCAACAGGTCCTTTCAGAGAGTCTGGCACCACTTCCACCTAGCAAGCAGCATGAAATGGAAGAGAAGATAGATAATCCCCACAATTGACCCTAATTGGGAAAGAGCTCTCTCCCCAGAGGTGGCACACCCCCAGGCAAGGCCAATCAGGTAGGGAGCTGACTACATGCAAATTGAACTGAGTGGCCCTCATTGGGACAGTGCTCTCTGCCTATTGGCAATATACCTTCAGGGAGGGCCAATCAGTGGTCTCTCCCAATCTGCATGCAATTTGAACTGATTGGTCATCATTGGGGCAGTGATTAGTGATTATGCATAAAAGTAACTTAAAGGTTTGGAATATCTGCTTTCTTTTGAACAAGGTCTTAGCACAGAATTTGGCCATTTTAGATGTAGTCTCATCAGAACAGGCTGCAAAGAGGAGGTGTGTATGTATAATTTTCCTGGGATCTTGGGTAGCCCAGGGGTGAGATATGTAGAACAAATATTCTTGTAAAATAGGCCTTATTAAACAATGCTTTTATGTTTACATTTGGTTCAGTTGGCAAGACTGGGTAGATATTTCCCTTTTAGTAGTGCTGAGGGAAAGGTGAAAGTTTTGCAGTATTTGGAGAATTTGAGAGCATAAACTTAGTTCACTGGCATGAAATTTTGGCTATGATTCCCTACTACCAGATAGAAATGAGCTGGAGCTCTATTAGCTTGAAGAGTTGTATCCCAGAATCACTGTTTAAGTCTTGTTTAGCTCCTACCAACCCAAGGTAGCATACTGTTGTAAAGTTGTAATTAATTCTCAACCATGTCTACCCCTTTTGAAAGAATTAAAGGGGGTTGGTGCCATATATGATGCTGGCCCTAGTTCTATTCTAAGAATTGCATTTGGTGTGCAAGGAACACCAAATATGCTTCTAAGGAACTGAGACCGAACTACTTCCAAGAAATGGAAGTCTTTGTATAAACAAGCCTATGAATCATACTGGAGCTATCACTTTACCTGTGTAGCCCGGCTACTAAATTAATGCCACTACATAAGTAAATCAAAATGGCTGTCTGAGGAAGCTTTACAAATAGCTAAGGAGAGCAGGGAAGTGAAAGGCAAGGGTGAAAGAGAAATATACACCCAATTGAATGCAGAATTCCAGAGAAACGCTAGAAGAGATAAGAGTGCCTTCTTAAATGAACAGTGCAAACAAATAGAAGAAAACAATAGAATGGGGAAGACCAGAGATCTTTTCAAGAAAATTGGAGATATGAAGAGAACGTTTCATGCAAAGTTGGGTATGATAAGGGACCAAAATGGTAGGGACCTCACAGAAGCAGAAGAGATTAAACAAAGGTGGCAAAATTATACAGAACAACTATACAAGAGCGAGCTTAACATCCCTGATGACCACAGTGGGGTAGTTACTGACCTGGAGCCAGACATCCTGGAATGTGAAGTCAAATGGGCCTTAGGAAGTCTGAGCAACAATAAAGCTAGTGGTGGTGACAGCATTCCAGTTGAACTATTCAAAATCTTAAAGGACGATGCAGTAAAAGTGCTACACTCAATATGCCAGCAAATTTGGAAAACTCAAAAATGGCCACAGGATTGGAAAAGGTCAGTTTACATTCCAATCCCAAAGAAGGGCAATGCCAAAGAATGTTCAAACTACCGCACCATTGCACTAATTTCTCATGCTAGCAAAGTTATGCTCAAAATCCTACAAGCTAGGCTCCAGCAATATGTGGAACGAGAACTTCCAGAAGTACAGGCAGGATTTCGAAGAGGCAGAGGAACTAGAGATCAAATTGCCAACATACGCTGGATCATGGAGAAAGCTAGGGAGTACCAGAAGAACGTCTACTTCTGCTTCATTGACTATGCTAAAGCCTTTGATTGTGTGGAGCACAACAAATTGTGGCAAGTTCTTAAAGAGATGGGAATACCAGAGCATCTTATTTGTCTCTTGAGAAACTTATATGCAGGTCAAGAAGCAACAGTAAGAACTGAACATGGAATCACTAATTGGTTCAGAATTGAGAAAGGAGTTTGGCAAGGCTGTATACTGTTGCCTTGCCTATTTAACTTGTATGTGGAGCACATCATAAGAAAGGCGGGATTAGAGGAGTCACAAACAGACCTTGCCCGTACCCCTAAATACCTTGCTCCACACAATGCCAGATACATTCAAGTCCTGTCAGATTATATCTCCTTATTTGAAGCTAAACGTCTTAGCAAGGGGATCAGCTCTACCCTTTGTGGTCCTGGAGGGAAGTTATAAGAAAATGCCAAGAATGGAAAGACTCTGCCCTTGTAACTCCAAGGAGGTAGAGTCCCTTGCACATATGTTTCACAAGTGCCCCCTCTATATAGCTGCCAGAACTAGGTAAATTCTTCCTCTCCTTGAGAACATCTTCAACAGTACAGAAAAAGAAAAATTAAACTTCTTCTATGGAAAAGTAAAGCCTCAACTGTTATACAAGTTGCCGAAGATTGCACCAAGTATATAGTGTTTGAAATGCTCAGTTAAGGATCTATAAAAGGTGACTTGCAGGAGGATCCTTTATCTTTTGTCTTTGTTGTTGTTATGTGCGAAGTCGTGTCCGACCCATCGCGACCCCATGGACAATGATCCTCCAGGCCTTCCTGTCCTCTACTATTCCCCAGAGTCCATTTAAGTTTGCACCTACTGCTTCAGTGACTCCATCCAGCCACCTCATTCTCTGTCGTCCCCTTCTTCTTTTGCCCTCGATCGCTCCCAGCATTAGGCTCTTCTCCAGGGAGTCCTTCCTTCTCATGAGGTGGCCAAAGTATTTGAGTTTCATCTTCAGGATCTGGCCTTCTAAGGAGCAGTCAGGGTTGATCTCCTCTAGGACTGACCGGTTTGTTCGCCTTGCAGTCCAAGGGACTCGCAAGAGTCTTCTCCAGCACCAGAGTTCGAAAGCCTCAATTCTTTGACGCTCGGCCTTCCTTACGGTCCAACTTTCGCAGCCATACATTGCAACTGGGAATACCATAGCCTTGACTAAATGCACTTTTGTTGGCAGGGTAATGTCTCTGCTTTTTAGGATGCTGTCTAGATTTGCCATAGCTTTCCTCCCCAGGAGCAAGCGTCTTTTAATTTCTTTGCTACAGTCCCCTTCTGCAGTGATCTTGGAGCCCAGGAAAAAAAAAATTGTCACTATCTCCATTTCTTCCCCATCTATTTGCCAGGAATTGAGAGGGCCAGATGCCATGATCTTTGTTTTCTTGATGTTGAGTTTCAAGCCAACTTTTGCACTCTCCTCCTTCACCCGCATCAACAGGCTCTTTAGTTCTTCTTCACTTTCTGCCATTAGAGTGGTATCATCTGCATATCTGAGGTTGTTGATATTTCTCCCTGCAATCTTGATCCCAATTTGTGACTCCTCTAATCCCGCATTTCTCATGATGTGCTCTGCATACAAGTTAAATAGGCAAGGCGACAGTATACAGCCTTGCCAAACTCCTTTCTCAATTCTGAACCAATTAGTGATTCCATGTTCAGTTCTCACTGTTGCTTCTTGACCTGCATATAAATTTCTCAAGAGACAAATAAGATGCTCTGGTATTCCCATCTCTTTAAGAACTTGCCACAATTTGTTGTGCTCCACACAATCAAAGGCTTTAGCATAGTCAATGAATCAGAAGTAGACGTTCTTCTGGTACTCCCTAGCTTTCTCCATGATCCAGCGTATGTTGGCAATTTGATCTCTAGTTCCTCTGCCTCTTCAAAATCCTGCCTGTACTTCTGGAAGTTCTCTGTCCCCATATTGCTGGAGCCTAGCTTGTAGGATTTTGAGCATAACTTAGCTAGCATGCCAAAATGGTTTCCAATGAGAAAAATAAATAAATTTGATTTTATCACATTGAAGAGAAATAAAATGGTGCTTGGTGATTGGGTGTTCCTCACTCCATCAAATTTGGTATCCTTTAATCTATTATTTTCTAAGAAAAAATAATTCTTACAATTGTAATTTTGATTAGTGTCTTTGATCAAAAACTTTAAATCCGAGATAATGTCTTTGATGGGAAATGTAAATCCAAGGGGATCATTATTACCTTTTGGGAGAATCTCCAGCCTAAGGAGCACGAGTAGAAGTTTCACCTAGCTGATGCAGATGGATCGTTTTAATGATTGAAGTTGCTAGGCAACATCTATTTCAACACTATATTTTGATTTAAATGGAAGAGAAACTCTGTGTCCACCTCCTCCACAAAATAGGAAACTGTAACCCGAAATGTCTAAGATATATAAAAATACCAGAGAAGGAGGAAGGGCTTTCACTTCCTATAAAAGAAAAAAGGTGAAATTTGCATGCTTGTGAATATGTACTTGAGAAGAAGTCTTGCTGCACTGAGAAATGATTTAACATGCAGAGGATTCGCCTGCCCAACTGTCATGCCTTTGCTCTCAGTCCCATGTACTGTGGTCTGACCCCTCAGCACATATGCTTACACTGTGAGTGGTACAATTTGTGATGGGTGAGGTCTCCTATAGGTATAGCACCAAGTGTCCATGGCAGTGCCTACCATATTGTATTAAAATTTATGGATTTAAAAAATTGAACTGGAAGCTGTGCCATTCTAGTGTTTCTCTCAGTTGTTTGTCCCCTCCCTCTGCATCCAAACTTTCCCCTCAAAGCTGTATCTGATGGTGGCTACTGAGTTGCTACACGTGGAACCCAACATCTCTTCCTAAGGGAGAGCTTTGTGGTCCACCACAACGGTTATCTGATGCCCATGAGGCCTTCCCACTTCGTTTTCCAATTCCAGACTTCAACCCCCATCACAAGGCATAATGTTGCAGCTAACACTGTTGAAATACAGCAGAGATTGTTTCGTAGCTGGTGTTTTTGCAAATGTCCTGAATGCTTTTGTAAGAGGCACTTTGAGAAGATCCCTACATGTTGGGTTAATATACATAGTGTATTTACATCCTGCATCCCAGGACTTAAGAAATGTTACCAGAAGCATGGTTCCCTCACATACATGGGAGCCAGAGGAAAGATTTGCAGTGGAGATGCCTGCTATTCTATGAGTGTTAGGAACTGTTTTTAAAATATTTATAATAGACTTTATTTGTATCTCTGTCTTAACCACATACCATTTTATGGCAGTGAGCACTGTTTAATATCTTCTTTTTTTGCCTTGGATAGGAGTTCTTGAGTCATAAAAAGTTATTATGCCCTAGGATCCATATATGTATGACAGTTGCAGGAAGTCACAAGACTCAAGAGACCATTTTGAAAGAATTATAACTGTGCTACTGTTTTCTTAGAAAGATTTATGAGATGGTAGACTTTTCTTGTGCTGGTTTTTCTTGGCCAGAAGCCAATGCATTACATTTCTCCCTTAAATTTAATATGTTCAGATCCCATTGAAATGTTCCTGCTAATTACTTAACCTCTTGATCTTAACTATGAACATTGCTTTTTGTAACACAAAAGCTGAGATGTTTTCTTCCTGAAGAATTCTTATCTTTTTTTTAAGTGCAATTATTCACTCCTTCATGGAACATGAACTGAATAATGGCAAAATGGCTATGCTGTAGCAATGTCAGGAAAAATGAATATCCATGCGTGAGGTAAATAGGATGAATTCCTTTGCCAATTCATTTTTTCAAGCAACAAATTTTTATGTAAAACAAACAAAACCATCCACAGACTTGAATGTCTTATTGTGCATGCTTATCATTCCCAGGTAACAGAAACAGTTGATATAAAGGCCCAAGCACTGAAAAGGAAAATGGGGTTCTTTCACCAGGCATGGGGATCCTGGTGGGGGTCCAGTCTGGGCTGTGAGTTGGGTTGCCAGCCCTGTTTTGGGAAATACCTGAGGAGGGTGGAGTTGGGGAGATGAGGGACTTCAGTGAGGTATAACACCATAGAATCCATCTGCCAAAGTGGCCATTTCCCCCAGGTGAACAGATCTCGATCACCTGGAGATCAGTTGTCATCCCAAGAGATCACTAGCCATGACCAGAAGGCTGGCAACTCTAACTGATTCAGTTTGTTATTTCAGGAATAAAGTATATTTGTATTTCATTATTAATGAGACTGGATATATGGGCAATGTAAGATAGGCTGTTGCCCTGCATCATGGATTATGTAATGTTATAGCAACATGCTGACATATATTTTATCTGCTTCTACCGCACTTAATAACAGAAATTGTCTTCTTAAAGAACCACAACATTTTTGATCAGCTATTCTGCATGCCCTTTAAATACCCCAATTGAAAGCAATGGAGGATGAGGCCATCTTCTTTTGGGGCCCAGATAATTGGATCCCCTGCTCCAATTTGTTTTTTTAAATTTGAGTTTGTTTTTTAGAAGAGGGACTGGCAGTGATGCTTCAAATTTGGTGCCTCAACAACAACAACAACAACAACAACAACAACCCCCTATTAGGGTACAATGGAACAAATTTATTTTGAAATTTTTGAATATTCACTGAATCTGAATGCCATGCCTATATTAGGATTTGGGAATATCAGGAAATATCAATATTTTGTGAGTTCAATGTTACTGAATCTGAAAAATACCATTGGCTATTTTTTGTACACCCCCAATTAAAACTAATCTCCATAGTACAATGATTAATTCATGTGGCAAAAATAACAATTTCAGAAGGTGAAGAAACAAAAAAAAACTGGACAAAAACAATATGGCACAGGGACAAATATAAAGTGGGGGATTGCACACTACTTCTGTGGGCACAAGCACCAAAAACTACATTGAAAGCTCTATTTGTGTGAGGCCAACAACAGCAGGACAACTGGTCTCGACTGGTACTATAATTCTGTTTAAATATCTAGCTCTTAAAATGAAGATGACTCTGAATGCCTGGCAGATGTTGTGTGCCTGCAGCCCAATTCTGTGAATTTACTCAGAAACAATGGTCAGTAGGCTCAAAGAAACTTATATTATTGCCAGTGTGCTTAAGGTATTAGTCTTATTTCAGAAGCAAAGAAGTCCCAGAATTCATTTCCTTCAGGCTTAAGTGTGTCTATATGTTTGGCTTGCTCAGCATTTTCAAGCAGACTTGCCTGTTTACTTAATATATTAACAAGAAAATGTGTCTATGGGAATCAGATCAATTTATGATTTAGAGACTTCCAGTGTCAAATATTTCATTTGAAAATGGTTCATAGTGAATTCCCACCCCCTTATTATAATAACCTTTGTCCTTATAGCAAATCAATTGTATTCCATTTAAATGCTGTCATGTAATTCTTCATATTACACTTGTGTCCCCCTCCGGGAAATTATCAATTTGTCCTGGCTCCAGGAATATTCCCGGAGAAATTAAAAGAGGCTGTGGTTAGGCCATTTTTGGAAAAACAAAACAAGGGCTAGATCCTGATCTGGCCAATTACTGCTCATTATCGCATCTAGTGTTTCTAGGTAAGATGGTTGAATGGGCATTTTGCAGGACAGCTGTAGAGTTTCTTGGAGGAAATATCAGTACCTGACTCATTCAATGTGGTTTCTGGCCTGGCCATGGACTAGTGTCCATTTCTTCCCAGTCAAACAGAGCTTGAGAACTGTGATATTTTTTCTTGAAATGTACTGAAATGGCCCAAGATGAGACTCAGCATATTAACAATCAGCCAGGACTGAGAATTTCCCATATTTTGACAAATTTATAAATCCTTGTGTTAAACAATACATTGAGTTGATCACTGAATGAGCAGCATATTGTTGTTGTTGTTAGGTGCGAAGTCGTGTCCGACCCATCACGACCCCATGGACAATGATTCTCCAGGCCTTCCTGTCCTCTACCATTCCCCGGAGTCCATTTAAGTTTTCACCTATCGCTTCAGTGACTCCATCCAGCCACCTCATTCTCTGTCATCCACTTCTTCTTTTGCCCTCGATCGCTCCCAGCATTAGGCTCTTCTCCAGGGAGTCCTTCCTTCTCATGAGGTGGCCAAAGTATTTGAGTTTCATCTTCAGGATCTGGCCTTCTAAGGAGCAGTCAGGGCTGATCTCCTCTAGGACTGACCGGTTTGTTCGCCTTGCAGTCCAAGGGACTCGCAAGAGTCTTCTCCAGCACCAGAGTTCAAAAGCCTCAATTCTTTGACGCTCAGCCTTTCTTATGGTCCAGCTTTCGCAGCCATACATTGCAACTGGGAATACCATAGCCTTGACTAAATGCACTTTTGTTGGCAGGGTGATGTCTCTGCTTTTTAGGATGCTGTCTAGATTTGCCATAGCTTTCCTCCCCAGGAGCACGCATCTTTTAATTTCTTTGCTGCAGTCCCCATCTGCAGTGATCTTGGAGCCCAGGAAAATAAAATCTGTCACTATCTCCATTTCTTCCCCATCTATTTGCCAGGAATTGAGAGGGCCAGATGCCATGATCTTTGTTGAGCAGCATATACCTGTTTTAAATAAATAAATAGACATTTTTATTTTAAGTGACTGTTGCCCATCAGAGAGCAATTCCTGTAGTTTATTGCCAGATGTAAAGACTTAAAAGCACTCAGTGACTACTAAAGGGACTACTCATATGTAATTGGTTGCAAAACTGCATCTGGAGTGTTTGCACAGCCTAAGAAAACATTGGAATTGGCAATGTTCAAATTACGTATATAAATGTACAAAGGAATCACGTAGTGTGTCTTAAATTAGAATTTCCACTCAGTGAAGAAAAATCAGTGCATCACCATAATTACAGAGAGTAGGAAGGCTTAAACTCCTTTACAGTGCAATTCTATGCAGGGTTATTCCTGTGTAAAGCCAGTGATTTCTACAGGCTTACAGTGGAGTAACTCTGTATAGGATTGCACTGTAAGTTCTTCAAGCATGTGGAATTTAGGAAGGGATTAATGAAGTTATTGAATCACGTTAAATTTTTAAAGAGAGCTTCAGGCTCCTGTGGTGGAAAGCCTTTAAAAATTGAAACACTGCATTTATGTTTTGCCTTGCTTTACATATTGCCCAGTATTAATGGGATGAGTTTCCAAACAAAGCGGTTTCATTAGCACAGAGCACAGACTAAGTGTCTCAAAGGCCTGAATCTAAGAAACACTCCTCTATTCCAGCCTTATATTCATTTTATTATTCCTGACCATTTTATAACAAGGAATCTGTTTGCAGAGTGAAAGGCCTGAACCAAGATGTCAACTTTACTGGCCATTTTGGTTGTAGGACTTCTTGGTTTCATCTTGGCAGATGCTAGGGGTTCTGCTCTATCCTTTGTCAGCATATTGGTAACTGCCCTTTGAACTGAAGGTTAGCTTCTAAGAAATGATCTAGAGAGAAAGACTATCTGCTCTCACAATGCAAGCACTACTATAGTGAGAAAGAGCGAAGTCGGTCCTTTGCGAGGTCTGAGGTTGTCTGATAAGGAAGCAAACCACTAGCCTTGTTAGGACAATATTGTCTACTTTTATCCTGCAGCAGCTCAGGCAGAGAAAGGTCTTGCCTCACTTCTGCCACCTTTCTGTAACTGGAGATGACAGGGATTGAACATGAAACACGCTGCTTGCAAATCACATGTGATGGAGTCACCGCCCCTCTCCATGCTTTTGAAGCTGAATATTCTGAGAGAATTATGTGGAGGTGAAGAGCCTCAATGACAAATGTTGCATTCTGGGAAAAATAGGCTAACAGAAGAAATAGGCTGAACAACTCAGCTGCGAACTGGTATCCTTTTAGAGGTTTCACGCTATCTACACTATGCTGATTCATCCTTGGCAGTTCCTCTACATTTGGGAATGGCATGCACCTACTCTGAGTTGATTGTTTAATTCAATAATCACCCATGTGGTGGCTGTGGGCACCCTGGTAGGGATTAATGCGTTGCCTGATGTCCTCTTTCTTCTTGCCCAAAGCAAAGAGCTAGTCCTGGCTTTCTTCCACTTCACTGGAGCAGGAGGTGCTTCAGAATAGTCTGGAAGGCATCAGCTATATGCCTGCAGGATCACTCATTTGAAAACAGCTGCTTCCATATTAGGAAAATGCTTGACTTAGAAGTTTCCACTGTTTTATAATTGGCCAAACCCCCTTGAACTCATATTGTGGTTGGCCATACCCCTCACAGCAGCCATTTTGTGGCAGAACCTACAGATTCAGCAATCATGAAGACTCCTAATTTAAATCTTTGGAGTGGATCTAATTTTCATCTCTGTTCTTCAATGTAGTGTCATATACCTGCATCTGGGGAAATGGCCTTTACTGTCCTCTTTTTGTATGCACCTCCCTCCCCTCTCTTCCCACTTCTGCTGCTTATAGCTAAGGGTATAAATCTCACTACCAACTGTAACCAAGCATCTCCTGAAGCAGCTCATAGAAGCACAGGCCATAATTCAGACATTTTAAGAATGTAGTTACCTAAATACATGAAGGAGAAAAAAACAGCAACACTTGACTAAATCTATCTTTGTTAGATAGTTATTTATAAAACAGCTTATTTTGTTAATATATGTGATAACACCTGTGCTTAATTTTTCATTCTGAAAACCCTGAATTGTGTGTAAATAATATTTAAAAATGTAAATGTAGAGTTATTAACTATTATTATCCCAAATGTCTTTCCAGCAGAATCATGAACTTCTAGACAACTTTTAAATGTATAAAATTTCATATATGGGGAGGGGGTTGAGCCCATGCTAAATTAAAAAAATTTTTTTTTCCTAACCTGCCCTTCCTGTGCGGTTCAGGGTGAGTAATATCATTCAATAAATACAGTTATAAATATTAATTAAATAAGCTTTTAAAAGTTAAAACATTCTCCCTGACATCCACTAATTTATTTGGGGGTTGAGGAGGACTTTCCTTCCTTGGATGGGTGAATCTAATCTTTGATGGTTCAATAGATGTTTTCACTGGGGAGGCCAGCCATTAGGTGTAACAGGTATTGTATTCCCAGGCTCAACCATATGCCTGGCAGGATAGTTCTGTCTTACAGGCCCAGCAGAACTGATTAAGGTCCCATAGGGACCTGATCATGGTCAGCAGAGCATTCCACCAGGTTGGGATCAGGGCTAAGAAAGCCCTGGCTTTGGTTGAGGCCAGTTTCATATCTCTAGGGCCAGGGACCCTGAGCAGGGTTTGATCTGATTACTGTAGTGCTTTGGGGGTATAATGAAAGAGGTGGTCCAACAGATATGTCAATCCCAGGGATTTGAAGGTCAGTACCAAAATCTTGAATCTGATCTAATCTCCAATCTGGAGTCAATGCAGTTGGTCACACACTGGTGTCATGTGTGCCCTCCACTAGGTCTCAGGAAGGACCTGTGCTGCTGTATTTTGGACCAGTTGGGGTCTCTGGATCAGTCTCAAGGGATGCCTTGTGTAAAGTGAGTTGCAGAAGTCTTGTCTGGAGGTGACCATTGTGGGGATCATCATGGGTGATAGGTTGGGTGTCAAGAGGCAGGGTGTTACTTGTCATGCACAATAATTACCATACATTTTCTTAATATCAAATATATTTAATGAACTGAGCTTAGGATTTTGTTATGAACTTGTGCTCCCACATGTCGGAATGTTCCCGCCCTAATAAGTCAGGCAAGATTAATAAGGAAAAGTCTTGATTAAATAAAATCTGCTTATAACTCCTGAACACACACACAAACACTCTCACACTCAGTTGAACATATGTTGTTCAGCAATTAAGGAGTAGACTAATTTTCCTATGAGCGTGAGTCTTCGTTTCTGGCTTGGCATCTCTGCTGGGCTTATTCATTTACCATGTACATTTGTATGACACTAGTCTAAACATTTAGCTCTGTCGCAGTATCTAGCCAGAGAGTTTCTTGTCTGACTTTTCTATACAAAAAATGATATTGAAGCACCTGGGTACTTTATTAAAATATACATGATATTTTGTATATTGCACTATGTTCATAGTTATATTTTACTTTTGCTTTCTTTGTTCCAAACTTTTTGGTTACCTTTCTCGTACTGAGTCATGTTTTTCTCCCCTTTTTTGGGGTTGTGCAGAACCACAGGATTGTTGTTTTTAAATTATATTTTAGCACTTCTTAATGTATTTTTAAATTATGTATGATATTTTGTACATTTACACTACGCGCATAGTTAAATTTTACTTTCTTGTTCTTTGTTCCAGGCTTTTCCATTTGAGGCAACAGCAGCATGACCTATTTAAGAGGGTGAGTGGATTGAGTGAGTTAACTGGAAATCAGGCACAATTAGATAAGGGTCAAAGTATATCTAAATATACACCAGGATCAGATTTTTCTTTTAAGGTATGAGCAGCAAGGAGGGGGTATTGCTGCTCCTGATTTCCTTTGGGTTACAGAATAGGAAGAGGGCAGATGGACCCTGTCCCCTTGCACTTCTTCCCCAATTATACTATTGACACCATAGAAGAAAGCATGCAGATAACATAAACAGAATTAAAGGTAAATTTTAAAAAATGCAGAGGAGATGGCAGAGTTCCTGAATGGTTTGCCCTTAAGATATAGCAGTGATAAGAAGCTAGAAAATGAGAAGTAATTTTATTTTAAATCTGGGGTTTCTTGACAGCTCTGGAGAGGTTTCCCGAATGCATAGGAGGTAATTTATTTTTTATATATATTAGTAAAAATTGTTAAACATTTATTGGGTTTATGACAAATCTAGACAGCAGAGACATCACCCTGCCAACAAAAGTGCGTTTAGTCAAGGCTATGGTATTCCCAGTTGCAATGTATGGCTGTGAAAGTTGGACTATGAGGAAGGCCGAGCATCAAAGAATTGAGGCTTTTGAACTCTGGTGCTGGAGAAGATTCTTGAGAGTCCCTTGGACTGCAAGGTGAACAAACCAGTCAGTCCTAGAGGATAAAGCCCAGCCTGCTCCTTAGAAGGCCAGATTCTGAAGATGAAACTCAAATACTTTGGCCACCTCATGAGAAGGAAGGACTCCCTGGAGAAGAGCCTAATGCTGGGAGCGATTGAGGGCAAAAGAAGAAGGGGACAACAGAGATTGAGGTGGCTCGATGGAGTCACTGAAGCAGTAGGTGCAAACTTAAATGGACTACGGGGAATGGTAGAGAACAGGAAGGCCTGTTTTAGGATGCTTAGGGCTGATCCTGCGTAGAGCAGGGGGTTGGGCTAGATGGTCTGTATGGACCCTTCCAACTCTATGATTCTATGATTCTGTGATTCTATGATCATTGTCCATGGGGTCACGATGGGTCGGACACGACTTCGTACCTAACAACAACAAATGACCATATAAGATCATGTCACCTGTCCCCCCTCCCAAAATGGCACTGATAGGCCTGGAGGGGAAGGGGAAGGGCATAGTGTGGGCATGTACACAGCTATGCTTCTCAACCATATTCTGCCCCTTCACACCACTTCTGGGGTTTGTCACAACCTGATAAATGTTTCATGGGGTTTCTCAATTGTAAAAAAAAATTGAGAAAGTCTGCTTTAGAATTAGCCTTTAAAAAGATTTGTGTCCCCAACTTTACACTTTTTGTCTCCCTTCTACTAGAACACCAATCCTATCTGTTCAAAATACTTTCCTATTAAAAGTGTGATTTTGGTTTAGCCTTGGTTAAAAAGACTGCTATGTCTAGCACCTGAGTAATTTGGGAGGCAATCCAAAACAGTTCTAGACAGAAATCAGTTCAATGGGGCTTACTCCCAGGAAAGTCTTTTGCATTCCAGCACCTGCACATACCAAATTTAATTAGTGAATGTGAATATCAGTATGGGCACACCAGAAGTTTTTTTTACCACCTTATACCCCAGCAGGGATCCTGAATAGCTTTGATCATTCTCTTTCTCCATTTGGTCCTCTCTTCAAACTTGTGTTTAGTAAGTGACCCTGAGAATATGAGACTAGCCCAGTATCCCTCAGTGAGCTTCAGTGGAAGTGGGAATTCAAACCTGGGTCTCCCAGACCCTTGTCCAGGCTTTCTCAATCAGGGTATCCTGATGGCCTTGAAAAGGGTTTCCCCAATGGCTGGGAGTTAATCAATTTTTTGTATATTTTTAAAATGTGTTGAACAATTATCTGGTGATGTGACCATATATGATCATGTTGATTTGCACTCCCCTTTCCAAAATGGCCAGTGATGGGCTTGGAGGGCATGGGAAGGGGAGGGGCCCCTAGGTGGGCATGTCCACAGCTATGCTTCCCAACTATATTCTGCACCATTGTGCCACTTGTGGAGTTTCTCAAAGCATGAAAAATGGTTCAGCAGTTTCTCAATGATAAAAAAGTTGAGAAAGGCTGCCTTTAGTCAGGCAAACATACCACTATGCTATGCATGGAAAGCACCATCAAGTAATTGCCAATATATAGAAACCCCTGCAAGGGACTTCCAAGAGTGAGAAGAAGAGGTTGCTTGCCATTGCCTTTCACTGTAGTCTTCCAAGTACCAGTATTGTTTAACTTCTGAGATTTGACAAGATCATGCTATATCATGCCACTTTCTCTCCCAACCACTGTGCTAGTAATAGTCAAAAGGGCGCTTAGCTGGGAATACGATAAATAACAACCTTCTAATCATCCTCCTCGACCCAGAGAATCCAGGTTAGCTTGATCTTGTCAAATCTTGGAAGCTAAGTAGGGTTGGTCCTGGCTAATATTTGGATGGGAGTGTGGCAGAGTCTAAATATACAGTAAAGTAGAGCAAAAGCTGCTTAAAAATAAAATCAGTTCTTCAAAGGATAGAACAAACTTTACAGGAAAGAACAAAGAGATACAGAAGCCTGACAGTCTAATCTAGCTGAGAGAGAAAGAGAAACCAACTATTCTCAGAAGAACTGGGAAGACCTTTTTAACAAACCAGTCAAGAGACAGGGAGGGAACAATTTGAAATAGGAGGAGGTCCTAGCTCTGCTCTGCTTTATATCTTGCTTTTCTCTTCAGTGGGGACCTAAAAAAGCTTGCAAAAAAACCTCTAATATGAATACAATGAAAACAATCAGAACTGGAAAGGGGCTTTGGAACACCAAACAAGCCTTCCTCCATCTGTCTTCCCAGCTCTTGGTTACAATGGTGTAGTTTGTGTCACCAGGCTCATCAAGGCTTCCTTAACCAAACAAAATTTTAAGCAGAGGAGGAACTAACTCAGCCAGGTCTTATGCAGCAGTTTCTCCACTTCCTCTCTTCTGCCCACCTGTTCAAGGTCTCCTGTTCTTTCACATAACAGGACCTTGTGACCTGAGATTTTCAAAATTATTGTTAGCCCATTGTTTCTTTTTTTTTCTGTTAGAGCACTTAGATCAATACTGCAGCTAAGCGAAGCATGTTGGAAACCCCCTCGTGTTGACAGTTTGTCAATAACCTCAGACTCTTGCGCAAAAGGACCCTGGAAGGGATTCGTAGCACCTATATTGGGAGAGGAGATATTGCATGACTTTGGGAAAGATTGTGTTTAAAAGGGTGGGGGAGCTGTGAGCGCAGTAAGCTTTTATTGCTAGGTTGCAAGCCAAAGGCAAACTGGCTGCGAGGGTGTAACAACACGCATCCTGCATCTGCTTCCCTGCGCTCAACCACTCGTAAAAGTGTGCAGCAAACAAATAATTAATGAGAACTCAGATTGTTTGGCAGTAAAACATGGTACACTTTCCCTGCCATGCACTTTGTCAGTCTGAGAGTAAAAGTTAGACAGAATCTTTACTTGTAAGTGGATGCCTTTTCATCTGCACTACTTCTTCCTACAAAAACAATTCTTCCACCTATTTTCTTAAAGGCTTTCAGGGAGTATGCAAAAGCAAGTAGGAACTGAAAGATCAAGCATAAGGTGTTCTTATATAAGTGACACTCTGTGAACTGTTCTGCTTCTTGGAAGATCCTGGAATGTCCTGAACCCTAAGTGCTAAGAAAGAATGCATCCCAGGGAATAACTTTGTAAAATAATATACAGCACTTTTAAAATCTTGTTCTTTCTGCAAGGAACCTCCAGGCAGTCCCCATGCCCCCCCCCCATTTGAACTGTGCAACAACTTTGAGAGAGAGAGAGAGAGTCTCAAGATTAGCCAGTTTGTTTCATGGCAAGTCATGATTTGAATCTGGCCCTCCCTAGACCTAGGTTGAATCTGCTCTGGCCTTTTTATTCCCGGTGACCCGGAATGAAAAAAAAATTATCTACATATTATTTGGTTTCCATTCTGATATTTAGTGCTTTACATTTTCTCTCTGCAACATCTATGATTGATCTACAATATCTTTCCCCCGCGATATCCAGGAGCAGATATAATTTGTTACATATGAGAAAACCACTCCCAAAGCCCCAGTATTACGTGTAGATGTTCTGTGTGTTGCCAGATTAACTCCCTCCCACTCCCCCATGCCTCCAACACTGACTTAGTGAAGCAGACTAATGCTGATTAATCAGGGCGTCAGTTCAAAGACTGCCTGGTTCCTTATTTTGCCCTCATTTCTAAAGTGACTGTGCTCCAAGCCCACACTTCTATGTGCTGAGATTTGCCTTTCCCTCCTAATTCTCCCACCCGCTTGCTCATTCAGAAAAATAAAAATAAACAAGCAGTTCCCCCTCCCCACCCCCGTTTGCTTTGGCTGTAGAATGGTAGGAAATAAACCCCTCTCCAGCCTTGTGCTTCTTCAGAGCCAGCTGGATCTTCGTGACCACTGCTCCCTTCCCCCCTCTGAGCTTCCCCAATCAAGCAGGAAGGACACAGCAGCCACACAAGTTTAGAATGCAGTCTGTTTCAATTCAGGAAAAAGGAAGGAGGAAGACCTGGGTTCAAATCGGTCTGAATTCAGAAGGATCAGTGGGGTGGAAAAAAAGTAAGTGCAGAACCAGCCCTAGCCTAATACTCCAAGTTTTGGATTACATTGGCTCAAAAAATCAATGGAGGATAAAGATGCAGATGAACCTTTTAAAAAGAATCTTAGTCTTTTATCTGATCCACTTTACCTGCAATATTAGTTGTTTGAGGAAAGATAGAAATGTGGTAGGTGGTGTTCTTCTGGTTTTGCTCATGACTTTCACAGGGCTGCCAACTGTTCTCCTCATGCTGGTCAAGTTGCTGCCTCCTCCACCACTGCCAATGGATTGAAAAAGAAGAAGAGTTGGTTCTTATATGCCGCTTTTCTCTAACCAAAGGAGTCTCAAAGTGGCTTACATTTGCCTTTCCTTTCCTCTCCCCACAACAGACACCCTTTGAGGTAGGTGAGGCTGATATTACTGCTCGGTCAGAACAGCTTTATCAGTGCTGTGGCGAGCCCAAGGTCACCCAGCTGGCTGCATGTGGGAAAGCACAAAATCAAACCTGGCCCACCTCAGCCTGGCACCAATCTGCCTTCTTCCTGGAGTCCTCCCATCCTGGCTCACAGTGTAGGCTGCCTGACTCTCCTCCTCCTTGCCTTATGGACACACAGTAAGAGTGGGTGGGGGAGCTCCAAATGAGATTGAATCCAGACCATATGGATCAGGCCATCTGGTTTACCCCCCCCCCCAAAAGCAGTGCGACCAATCTTCATTTGTTCCCTCATCCTGGATCTGGCACAAAGCGCCTCCCGACCTGCCAATGGCAGCTAATGGAGCAGCGGGATAAAGCAGGGGGAGCTGTGCTACTGCCCCATGGCAGTAAAAGTCCTCCCCCCCGACACAACAAATTTCTGGCAAGAACACTGACAATGGACAAAAGTGCAATTCAACTAGACGTTAATATATTTAATATATTTAGTCTATTTTATCCCATAAAACTCCTCAAGAGTGTAGAGCAGTTTACATGGTTCTTCCTTTCCCATTTTATTCCACCATTTTAGGCAGAATAGGCAGAAATAAGTGCCTGGCTTAAGGTGCTTGGCCAGAATGTAGAACCAGTACCAATACTCTAGCCCCACTCTACCACACAAACTATGCACAAACTGCAGCCCTCCTACACCAAACAGATATATTGAGATGGAGCATTGGGACAGTGTTTTCTTATTTATTTTTACAATTCTGTATTCTGTTTTTAACAGCGTTGCAGAAATGTATGTTGTACACCGCCTTGAGCCTGGATTCAGAGAGGAACAGTCAATAAATCAAACAACTAAGAATAACAATCTTATTCTAGTTTTCATAAACCATTTCCTTCACCTGCTCCTTTCGTCATGAGACCCACTGGCATCCAGCTGAGCAACAAGGGAATCTGGAAGTCTGTGACAGCTGCCAGACAATCTTAATGCTCTAGTTTGACTCCTCTACCTTTCTTAGCAAGCCCTTGCGGTCCTGCTTTTTAAACTTTTTCTCTGCTCTTCCTGAATCCTGTTCCAACTTGATATATATCCCCCCCACCACCATCACCAACTACTTGATTAGGGTTTGCTGGCAGTCTGGAATGCCATCTCAAGTGCACTGCCCATCTTGCCATTTGAAGCAGGGTGGATGGTGATTCCTGTTATGCATGTGGGAAATGCTTGCCAGCCAACAGCACTGGACCACAAATAGACTGAACCAACAGTCATGGCTAATCAGGAGTCCTGAAGCAAGCAGCCAGTCTTTGCCTTGCAACCTCATGGTACATTACCTACAGTATATATAAGAAATGTGCCTTAGCACCATTTTCAAATGGCATTTGCTACAATCCTGAACTGCAAGCAGCCAAAAAGACAAGCAAGACCATGGGAGCATGTGTGGTTTCTTGGAGAGAATGGGAGCCCATGGGCTTGCTTTTAACCCAGGGTGAGGAAAAGGTACAAAAAGCACTGCACTTCCCATTGGAACACTGATTGCTTGGGGTGCACTGCAGAGCAAATGGCCATCCGTGGCTACAGCTGATCAGCGTTAGAATGTTGTACCAACACAAAGGCATTGTGGCTTGAATGCAAGGGGGATTTGGCCCACAAGAACCAATCCAGCAATGCTCCTGCAAGCTGTGGAGCAGGAGGGATCCCTTGGATCATGGATGGGGAGTTCCTCAGATCCCACCTGTTCCACCCTTGGATTTGCATTAGGGATCTGAGGAACTCCTCATCCATGATTTAGTCACTAATAATGTTAGTGATTTATGGCAGTACACATCTGGAAACACAGGTATATTGTTGCTGTTGTGCCTTCTAGGATTTCCCCCCATGTCTGAATGATATTTCAGTGTTGGAGGATGGGTGTTTGGTTCCCAGTATCTCAGGGTTCAATGTTCTACACTGAGGAGGGAGAAAACATACTTAATGGTGCCGTTTTCCAATCCACAGAATTCTAATATAGTTGAACAAAATGTTACATTTGCTTCGAAAATTCCCAGCCTGCAAACTTTGACTGCAAATCATGAGAAAAATACAGATTAAACCAATCATTGTTGGTGAGGAAGTCCCAACTTTAAGGAAAGTTTCCAAAGATCTTATTACCTTTTGGTGTAGAGGGGCCAGTTAACTTTTCCTGGTGCCAAAGAATAGTGTGTGTTTGTGTGTGTATGTGTGGGGGGACACAAAGACCCTTTCCCTAGAAAAGGATCCTACAGACTGTTTTCTTGTCATGGAAGGTTTGTGAGGGCCACAGAGCCTAAGGAGCTGATTTCCTTGTGGCATGGGGCAAAATTACTGCTGGTGCCAAAGAACGTGAGGGAAGGGGAGGAAGGCACTTTTCCTGGAAAAGGATCATACAGTCTGGGCTACATTTAAGGAGCCAGTGGGAAAGCCACATTCCAGAGTAAGCTTTCAAAAATCTGATTCCACTTTGGGTAAGTAGTTTTCCTGGTGCCAAACTACAATGGGAGGAGGGCTGGAAAGCCCTTTTTATGGGAAAGGATCCGGGGGGGGGGGAGTTGCAAGGACCACATTCCTGGGAAAGCTACAAACAAACCCAACTGCAATTTGGGTTTTGTGGTTTGTCATCCCTAACAGAACAACCATCAAACTAACATGGGGCAAGAGTACTCCAAGAATGACTTTACATTTCAGGGACAGTGTCTCCAAGGAGGGATGATTTTCAGTATTCTCCTACCACACCGATACAGAGAGAACTGGAAAATTGTGAACATTGTTGGGTTTCAAATCCACAAACAAGGCAGGTACACAGAAAGGGGGGAAACTCTTGGAAACCAAATTGTTAACTTTCTGTGGACCAGGGGTAGTCAAACTGCGGCCCTCCAGATGTCCATGGACTACAGTTCCCAGGAGCCCCTGCCAGCGAATGCTCCTGGGAAATGTAGTCCATGGACATCTGGAGGGCCACAGTTTGACTACCCCTGCTGTGGACATTGGATAATGCACCTTCAATGTATTTTTGCAGCTGGATTTTCCTTTGCGAAACAGGAAAATCTGCTTCCAAAGTGCATTATCCAACATGTGTAGAATGTCCACTGAAACTGCAGTTCTAAAAGTGCCTGCTGACGTGGATATTGCTCAGCTTTCTCCCTTCAATCGACTAGCCAATTTTAAGACTAAGAGGAAGGGTGTCGTTGGACTGTACATTGTTACAGAACTCATGATACTAAAGTCAAGTAGGGAGCTCAAGGAACAGCTGTCTACATGAAAAAAGGAGCATGAAGAAGCTTATTTAAAAATATTTCTTATTTTATTTTTAAAGTTATGAAAAACAGTTGTCAGAAGGAAAATTACAGTTTTGCAAAATCATCCATGTACAAAGACCTCTTGATCCAAAGACATTGGCAGTTTTTACTATTACTAAGGAATACAGACAGGAATGGTGAATGGTAGGATTTCTTTTAAATGTTGATTTGCCAGCAGTTATATGCTTAATGTTTGATTTACCCCTATGCTTTCACCGTGGGGCAATGAAGTTGCAGTATGTAACAATGACAAACTAGAGCTGCCAAATCCCATGCAGATTGTGAGTAGGTGGGCAGGAAGGGATGTATCAGTGTTTGTCTCTTGTGGCCCTTCCTTGCATACCCAGGGAATTGCTGATCACCACTGTGACATGGTAGGTGAATTGCCTCCGGGCCAGGCTGGATTCTGGAGTTTATTGCTGGAGGGGTCATTTGGGCATGAAACTGGGGTCACTGTGGGTGGGCAGGTAGCGATGAGTTCTTGCATTTTGCAGGGGATTAGACTAGATGGCCCTGGAGGTCCCTTCCAACTCTATGAATCTATGATATCCATACCCTGAGCTCCTGGTGGGGGAAAGTAAAAAAACCATCCTGGCTACATTGCTAGAGTGATGAAATCACTTCTAGGGAAAGCCTGGACATTGCTGGAATCACTTCAAGCATCACTGGAAACTCCATGCCTTTATGGCCTTTCCCTCAGCCCTCTCACTGGTTGCCTGGCTTGGTCTGTACCAATATAGATTATGTGCCAGTATGGATTATGTGATGGTGCTGTACTGGCCAGTGTTGTGATAGAACACAGCAACTCCTTGAACATCCCTAAGTAGTCAAACCAGTCATTAAAAACTTGCTTTCCTGGTCACAACTGGCAATCATGAAATGACTGAAACTACCCGATATTTGAGCATCCCTCAATGTAACTGTCATCATGTGTAGCAGCAGGCAGCAATGTCAGGAACCTTGGGGAATGCAGTTACCATGGTTTCCAAAGTCTCCAGATGCTGCCATGAACATCCGTGATATTGACCAGGGACACTGAGATTTTGTTTCCCAAGCTGGTTCTAAAACCCATTGTCCAAATTTTCCCCTTTCAGTTCCTGCCTCATTACTAAGTCAAGCCTGGTTTTTAAAATAAGAAAATTATGTATATGCTCAAAATACTTTGATATATTTAACTGCACCAGAAGGCTGAATCAAGATTCCTCCCTTGTCTGTGGTCATGGCAATGAAATCATCTTGAGAAGGTTGTATAAGTCATCATTATCTTGTACTAATTTGTCCAGTGTGTGCCTCAGCTGCATTATGCATCAAGCACCGTTTCGTCTAGAAGGCTCTTTTTTGACTTGAAATATTAAACAGATTGTGAGACCGCATGGCCAGATCAAGTGCTTGAAGCCATATTCTAGCTCTGATTCAGGAATCTTGTAATACCTGCCATGTCTATGAACATTCACTTTGGCTGATCCTATTAACATTGTTAACCCTAATGTCTGCTTCTGTAAGAATGTTCCTTCCTGGGATGGTCTTAGCCAGTCCTGCAAAAAATGATGTAACATGTTTCATAACCCAGCAGATTTGGCTCTCTGTGGTAAAACTGCAGGAGCCCCCAGTGAAGCTCTGGGGATGCTTGGTCTGCCTTTCTAATTTCTTTCCATTTATCCATGGAGTAGAGGTATTCTCCATGATGGATGGGTGCACTCCAGACCCAGTGCAGAGTCAAACACCCACTGTCAGTGGGTATGCTCTGTACCTGTCTGCTTCCACCGTAGCTACTGGGTGCCTCAGCTACTCACATTCATTATACATTCGTTGCAGCCATGGGGTTAATCTGGGGAACCCCCATCAAAAATCTGAGGATGCCTTTGTTCCCACCAGTCTTTCAGATACTGGCTGAATGTGTTAGGCAATGTGTATCTGGATTGGTGTGCCCTCAACACAGGTGCAAAGTTGAATAAAATACCCCTGTGTGTGCTCTGCACATGTCTGTTTCCACGCTAGCTAGTTGATGCCTTGGCTAAGCACCCACATCTAATTCAGCCTCCCTGCTGCTATGGGTTTTTTTGGGGGAGCCCCTGTTGAACCTCCATGGGTACTCACTTTTCCACCTGTCTTTTGTATATTGGCTGCATGTTTCAGACCTTGGTGGGGGTGGTCAAGCTGTGGGGTTTGGGTGCCAGGGATGGACTCAGGGCTTTCTGACTTACTTCTAAGGGCTCTCAAGTCACCACATCTATTTCCCTCTCAGGGATTTGACCCACCAAGTCTATTGCTTTCTCAGGGCTTTCGAGTCACCCATCACATCCATTCTTTTTCTCAGGACTTTCAGCCACTGCTTGAACATACCTAATTGCACACTGGTTTGTGTTTTAGTGCTAGGGTTGGGCTCAGTCCTTGTAGCTATCATGTCCACATACATTATTGCACATTTTGAGTTTTGAGTGTCAGGCCATGGAGCTACGATGTCTACATACCTCATTGCATGTTTTGGAGTTAGGGTATCAAGGTACACTCTGAGTTTTCAAGCTACCACATCTGCTTTCTTCTCGGGACTTTGAATCACCAAGTCTAAGTACATCTCAGGACTTTTGGGCTACCATGTCTACTTAGTTATCAGGGCTTTGAACCACCGCATCTACCTACCTACATCTCAGGACTTGGCACATCCATTTCTTTTAAAGCCAATCATAGCTGTTCATGAGCCCCTATCAAAAGCTTTGCTGTAATCTATGAAATATGACCATACTATTTTGGTCTGTTATGATTTTGTTTATATAACTTGGTCTGAACAACTGTAATAAACTTGATGATGATGTTTGTTGTAAAAATTTGAGCACATTTTAGTTGCATGAGAAATAAATGTAATGGTCAAATAGTTGCTGCAGTCTTTGATGTATCATTTGTTCAGAACTGATCACTTATGGTCTGTGGATCACTGTTTTGTTTTTCCTATTTATTGGCACAATCCTATTAAGATTTTCATGGTGTCTGTGAAGCTCTCACTTTCTAAAACTATAGGTTCTTCAAAATATGCTTCTTGAAAGGAATCTATCATACTTTCATCTCTTTTATACAGTTCTTCAGTGTATTGTTCCCATCTTTTCTTTATTTTGTTAATGTATTTCTGTGTTGATCTTTCAGCAAGCCTAACAGTAATTTACTTTCCCTTTGATTTCTTGGATATTGTGAAATCGATATTTTGTTCTTCCTTTTTTGGTGTTCTCTTCTATTTCTTTACAGAGATCATTATAATAGTTCTCTTTATGTGTGAGTCACTGGAATGTTGCATTTAGGCTTCTGCTTCTGTAACTTTTTGCTTCTGTTACCTTTCATTTTTGTTTTGAGGCTTTTATTTTTTTCCTTTTGACTACAGGAATAGTCTTTGCACATTCTTCCTTGATAATCTCTTTCAATTCATAATTATTCTGGTTCACATTCACTTGAATTTAGTAGAGTAAACCTGTTGTTTGCATGTTTTTCCCACTCTTCAGTAACATTGCTTAGATTGTATTTTGGAATTATGACTGTTTTGGTGGTGTTCTTTAGCTTTATTCTAATTTTCAATATTAACAACTCATGATCTTTACCATATTCAGCTCCTGGTCTTGTTTTAGCACAGAGAATAGAGCTTCTCCATCTTCTTCTTTGAACGATGTAATCTATTTGATTTTCTTCTGTTTTAGTGCAGGTAACAGCGTATTCCTCTGCTTCCCTTGCCAGAAGCTTGCCCATCTGTTCATTGATGCTCCAGCATAATTACTGCTGGAACAAACAACCCTCCAGAGCTTTCTTTTGGTATTACACTGACTAATAAGGAATGGAATATTTGAATGTCATGTTAGAATAATCTTTCTCTAAAAGATACAAGATAATTTTAAAAAATACAGCATGCTTAGAAGTACAGTAGTTTCACACACTCTTATAAAATGAGGAAGATCCCCCCACTTGACAGCTCTTGCAGTGGGTATTATTAACATTATATAAGGTTAGATAACATATTGTGAAGTATATGTAAACAGTAGGCATGAAATGTTTCAAATATTCACAATTAATAAACAAAAAGGACATTAATTTCTGAAAAAGATAACCCAAATGATTTAACACATGAATAGTTTTATAATCTAATCTGAATTCCAGGATGTTTGAACACTGCTGTTCTATACTAGATTATACCAAAAATACATTTAAATAGAAGCCTGTTTCCAAAAGCTCATCACCAAGGGATGAAATCTACTGATGGTAGTCAAGTCAGATCATGGTAACTATACCATCTCCTGAGAAACTATACATCCTGTGGACAGTCAAAGGTTTTCCAGACAGTGTGACCTGGTTGGAGTAAACTGATTGTTGTGGGTTTTCCAGGCAGCGTGGCTGTAGTCTGGTAGTTTAATGTCAGGGATTAAAACTACCAAATCATGGCCATACATCCTGGAAAGCCCATAACAACCAGTATACTTTCTGTATTTGTTTTTTAAGCTATGGTTTAGTAGATAAGCTTTCTGTTGCACCTCCCAATTTAAGAAGCCCATGCATTTAAATGCTCTTCTTTGGGGATTGGCTATTCCCAATCTCTTCAGAATGGACAGTATTTTACATTGCAAGAGACAAACTGAGCTTGCATTCCAACTATGCATCTTTGACATGACAATTAGTTGTCCAATATCTTTCTTCTCCTGCCATTTTAAGGCATTTGACAAGATGTGCCAAACACCACACATAGTACCATACAGGTTTCCATAATCCATATGCTTATCTATAGTTTTTTCCCCACATGGCTTGAGCTGTATTTAGAAGAGTTTCATGAGTAAATATATGAGAATATGAGCAACAAATATATATTGGGAACTTGAAAGACACACACTGCTATCTAGTGGTAAGAAAAAGCAGCAGCATCCAACTAGTTTTGTCCGTAATGTGCTACAAAGTACCTGTTTATTCATCCAACAGAAGAGCATCCAGATCCTTCAAGATACTTTTACAGATCCATTTTATACACTGCCTAAGATCAAAACTGAGCAAACATTGAGAGATCAATGATCAGATTCTGCCAGCGTATTTGTCAAACTACTAGACACTTTATAAGGGTCCAATTCAGATCAAAGTCACATAAAATGGGGGAGAAAGAACAGTTTAACTCTTGCCCCTGGGGTAGTTTTACCACTTAAAATGAACCCAAATACTAAGATTTGTCCTTTAAGTAAAAATACAGGCAACCTTTCTTTTTTGCTTTTGTGAGGGACCGGGTCAATCAGTAAAATTTCATAGGTGGAAAATTAAATCCCTTCTTCCAATCTTGGGTCTCCACGTGAATTCTTTTGTCATTTTAAAGAGGCTGTGATTGTAGATCACATAATGTAGACTCAATTGTAACTAGAGGCATGATTCAGCTAACATATTATTTGATGAAATTCAAGGCACAGCCTTCTGAACTACCTTACCAGTCATTGGGCAGATACAATCCTCCTTCCTGACTGCCTATGCATGCTCTGTCTCCATTGCCCATCTCTTTCTCCCTCTCTCTTCTTCACATTTACCCTCCCTGACCCAAGCCCTACTTCATACTCTTCTTAACCACAATCAAATGGCAGCTAAAATTTATTGCTACAGCATGAACTTTTGTGCTAACCTAGAGTGTCTGTTGCTAAGGGACAACAACAACAACAATAACAACAATCTTTATTGGCATAAAACTGCTATGGGACAATTGGGAACATCACTGTGTTTTTGGGACAATAATTGTTTTTCATTATTGCAACAGCATTCTCCTGCCAATGACCACCTGGGATATGATGGGCACATAAACACATAGAATCTATAGTCTATTATATCATACATTGAATCTACCTTATCTTAATGTTAAAAATGATAACTATTGTGGTGGCAAAGTGCTGCCTATAAAACATTGAGGTAGTGTTGCAATAGTTGGCTGGTTCAACAATGGAGGATTAGTTTCATGTCTTGTAGAGGGGTTATTGGCCTACTGGGGAACTATTCATAGGTGTCAGAAAAGAGGATCAGAAATTTCTGAAAGTTTCTCTGGCATTTCTCCTGTACGATATAAATCAGACACCTGAGGGAAGCCGAATGGCTATATGAGTTTGGCTGTGAGCTACCAGAATTTCACATGGCAGCTGAGTTATAGATCCTTTATTTCCTGCAATGTCTATAGGGATTTGTCAAGGAGTCTATTTATCTATAAAGTTTATCAGAGTAATTATCAAATAATAAGTTTATCTATTGGCAATATACATCTCTAAAATCACACAGCAAAAAAAACACTAAAAAAACAAGCTTAACTATCTAAAGCATTTGAGATTTGTATTTGGGGGCATACTCTTACAGTAATTAAGTAAGACGCCTTAGCTCAAGCATTCTCTACATTGCTGTTCATTAAATAAATACCTTCAAGTTGCCAGCTAAATATAATTTAATGAGCTGTAATTTCTTGTTATGAACCACTTGATCATTTACTTTATTGAGTGGCATTAGTGCAACCTAAGATCTGCTGGACCTTGCCTGTAGTGTGGTAGAGTTTACCTTATCCTATGATTCTGATTATCGTATGATCCCTTTTCCACACAAACTGCAGCTCAATGGTAAAGCATATGATTTGCATATGAAGGGTCATACATTCAATCAAAAGTAATTTAAATCTAGATCTAGGCTGAATCTGCACAGAGCTTTTATTCCAATCCGAGTTCGATTGGACCAGAGTCCTTGCTGTTTACACTGAATGTGATTTCCGTTTTGATTTTTTCATCTGCAACACGCATGATTGATCTGGAGTGATCCTAACTTTCCCCCACGATATCCTGGAGTGGATATAACCCTTGATATTTGGAAAATTGGCATGAGTAAAAGTGCAGCTCTCTGCTTGTCCCAAACTAACTTGCTGCTTTGAGCCTCCAATGCAGTAGAAAAACTCTGATTTGCCAGGGGGTTCAAAGGTGTCCTCGTTCCCAAGTTTTGCAAGGCTTCCCTAACTTCTCTCAGCAGAGGCTCCAGAAGCCATAACTTTTCTCGGCAGATATTTTCCTCTTGAATCTATTTCCCCTCCTCTGCTGTCTTCAATTCTCCCCCCCCCAAGAAAAGAAAGAAAGAGGCTCCTGAAGTGCTTGTCTCCCCCCTCCCCTTCTGAGCTTCCCTAATCATATGCAGAACACTTTTTTGTTTCAATTGGGGGGGGGGGATAGAGGAAGACCAAAATTCAAATTGATCTGAATTTAGCAGGATCCACAACAGAATAAACATAGTAAGTGCAGAATCAGACCTAGTCAGTTTTGGCCTTGGGCAGGGTACTTTCAGTGACTTTGTTGCCCATTTGAATTTAATGTTGCTATTCCTCTGCTATTCTCAATTATCTATTTCAGGTTACTCAAAATCACATTGCATAATAGATTTTTAGTATTTTGTTACATGCGTTTATAACACATTTGCAATTTATATTACACAATAATGTATCTAAATTTCTGCATTGGGGAATAAACATTTTGTGGGTTTCATTAACAGTACTTAAGATGCTTAGGGCTAATCCTGCGTTGAGCAGGGGGTTGGACTAGATGGCCTGTATGGCCCCTTCCAACTCTATTATTCTATGATTCTATACTGCTGACATTGACACGATTACAGGAGGATACTGTGTGAGAACACAGAATTTTCACTGTCACTGATGAAGAATACTAAGCCACTTTCTGAGACCCCCCATGGTCTAGTGGTTAAAGAATGGCAGGTTCTAATCTGGAGAACTGTATTTTATTACCCACTCCTCCACATGCAGCCAGCCGGGTGACCTTGGGCTAGTCAGTTCTCTTCTTGCTGTACAGTTCTCTCGGAGCTTTCTCAGCCCCACCTACCTCCCAGGGTGTCTGTTGGGAGAGGAAGGGAAAGATGTTTGTAAGTCACTTTGGGATTACTTCAGATAGTGAAAAGTGGGATATAAAAACAACTAGCTCTTCTTTTACTTCTCTTAATGAAAATTGATATTTTGGGTTTCCAAAATGTGACAGTAGGTGAGAGTGTAACCTCTGGACCCGCTCCACTTTAAGCAGAATAAAATGCCAACCCTCCCCTCAGTGTCCTGATGGGCAGCATCCCACTGCCCTAATCCCGTCAACCATTTCCAATTAAGCAGCCCGTTAATGAAGCACTGAAAATGAGAACTAAGCAATGCTCTGTAATTCCCTTAATTCTCATTATGCTTTCCTGCTGAAGTGTTTTTTTCTGTCTACACAAATGTTTTGAAATTTGGAGGGGAGTGTACATTTCACAGAGCTTGGGATTTTTAGAACTGTAGAATAACCAATTAACTATGACATTAAAAGTTAAGAACTCAGAACAAAGCCATGGCTGAGGCTCCACCCACAGCCAGATACATGCCAATGGAAACTTGTGACTCCAGGGCTGGTTCAAGGCATTTGCCATACCAACCAAGGCATGCATATTACCTTCTGAGTCTACACATGAACTATCTGGGTCAACTGAGGTTGCCTAAAGTTAGCTCTCAAATATTCTGCATTTCATATTAGGATACCTTCTGGCATATTTGTGTACAAAAGTGCTGCAGTTCCAATAAGGCCAGTTTTTCTATATATCTATTTCTCAAGTGTGACCCATCCCTCACATCTGCAGCTCAGACTCCATTCTGGGGATCAGCCCATACTTATCCTAAACAGATGTTTCTGCCATCTTGGCAAACCACCTAGATTTGTCAAAAATTCTTGACATCTTAAAATATATATTAAAAAGGTAAAGGTATCCCCTGTGCAAGCACCGAGTCATGTCTGACCCTTGGGGTGACGCCCTCCAGCATTTTCATGGCAGACTCAATACGGGGTGGTTTGCCAGTGCCTTCCCCAGTCATTACCGTTTATCCCCCAGCAAACTAGTATTGGGGAGAGCCAATTTGGACCATGTCAGTACACACTTACCTGCCCCCCCCCGGTGTTGAATCCTCAGTTAATTATTTGATTTGGATCTAGTCATTCTGCAGTTGTGCTTTTGAGTTTTCCAGAATGCAGTTTGCTGCATTCACTACGCATTTACCTAGGGTTTTGTAAGAACTTCCACCATGCCATTCTTTACTTTTTTTGTTTTGTGCACGCACAGTAGTGCTGCTGTGCAGTAACACATGGATTGTCAAACCCATGCACACCCACCATTTTCTATGCTGCAAAACATCTCCTGCTGTCTGCAGGAATGCTTTTCAGACTTTTGTTTTAAATAAAAATACCATTTTATGTGTTAGAAGGTATGCAAGTAATGACATTTCCCATCCCATTAAATGTTGAAAACTGACAGTGTTTACAGTACTTATGGCTGCTCATGGATTCCCATTAACCTTTCTAAACAGCAAGCCCTGCAAAACCGTTGAAGGTCTGGACACATTGGGCCTTGGTCAAGGCCAGTTTAATCTCCTTGAGGTTGGGGATCCTGAGCAAATTTTGCTCCCTGGAGCTTAGTATCTTTTGGGAGACATAATGGAAAAGGCAGTTTCAATTACTGTACCTCAGTTACTGTTCTGTATTGTTTTCTCATGGGTACCACTGTTTTAAAGAATGAAAAAAACTCTAGTCTTTTTTTTCATATTGCTTTTGAATTGTACCACTAATTTTAGAAAGCATTTATTACTTGACAGAGCTTTAAAAAAGTTTACTAACCAAGAATAGAGTGCACTAATGGCAGAATTCTTGCCCCCTTAAAATTGTATATGCTTGCTATTTGCTCACCATCTGCAGTTAAACCTCCACTCTCAGTCCTAATTCCCATCCCTCAAGAGACTATGAAGCAGGAGGAAAAAAAACTGACAGTGTAGAAATTTCCCATAGTGCCACGGGGACATTCTTAGAGCTCTACTAGGGAAAAGAAGGGAAATTCCCAGAGTGTCACTCCTCCTTCCCAGGCACCATCCTCAAAATCTCCCAGCATTTATCCATGTAGTGCAGCCAACATGGGGAGGCAATAGTGAAGGATGAGTGGGATCAGGAAAATATCAATATTTGAGTACAAAGGAGTACCAAATTAATTTGCTTCTCTATTTATCACACTGATAATAGGCTGAGATAGGTGTTTGTCTGGAATGGAAACAACTACTTTAAATGTCAATAGGACTTGTACATTATTTATTATCATTGTTGTTGTTATTATTATTTCTTATATTTCTTACCCACCACTCTCAGCACACCAACTCATGGTAGATTACAACATAACATTTCCACAAAAATAAAACCCCATTAAAACAAAGCCAAATAATACAAAACCCCAGCATGGCGGAAAACAATCCTTCCTCAAAATGGGACAACTGCCATCAGGCAGCAGAGGGCTATGTCAGCAAGTCAGACCCAGGTGGTCAAAGGGTGTCATACTTCCTAAGAGAGGGCACCAGATCTTCCTAGACCAGCCTCAGCCATAGACCTGGCAGAAGAGCTCTGTTTTACAGGCCCTGCAGAAATCAGAAAGCTCTTGCAGGGCCTGTAGCTCTCCCAAGAGTTCATTCCACTAGGTAGAGGCCAGGACCAAAAAGACCCTGGCCCTGGTTGAGGCCAAGCAAATTTCCCTAGGGCCAGGAATACCCAATAAGTTGGTACCCACAGAGCGTAAGGCCCTGTGGGGGCATAGGATGACAGACAATCCCTCAGATACGTTAGTCCCACACTGTGAAGGGCCTTAAAGGTCAGAAGCAAAACCTTGAACCAGATCCACGCTGCAACTGGCAACCAATATAGCTGCTTCAGCACAGGCTGGATATAGATCCTCCAAAATGTTCCTGTGAGAACCCTAGCAGCTGCATTCTGCACCAGCTGCAATTTCTGGATCAGGGACAAGGGCAGGCCCATGTAGAACGAGTTACAAGTCTATGGATCACCGTGGCCAGGTGCTCAGAGGACAGATGGGGTGCTAGTAGCCTCGCCTGGTGTAAGTGGAAAAATGCCTGGCGGGCTACTTTCTTGACCTGTGCCTCCATGGTCAGCGAGGCACCCAAGGTCACTCCCAGATTCCTGGCCTGGGGTGCGGTGATCAGTTGCAACCGTGCTTCCTGTTCTGCCCCCTTCCTACCCAGCCACAGGAGTTGGAGGAGCTGAGTTTCAGGTGACTCAACTCAAGTCACCCAGCCACAGCTTCCAAACATCTGGCATTTGGTTCCAATGGCGAGTCTAGGTGGCTGAGGAGATAGAGCTGGGTGTCATCGGCATATTGATGATAGCCCAGCCCAAAGCTCCAGACAAGCTGAGCCAGAGGGCACATAAAGACAGACATTTATGCCCTGCTTTTATCTATAATGAGGATCCAAAGCAGCATATACCATATTTGTCACCCCTCCATTTGATCCTGACAACCCTGTGAGGTAGGCTAGGCTGCACTTGTGTGTGACTGGTCCATGGTCACCTAGTGAGCTTGGCAGGGCAGGGATTTGAACCAGGATTTCCCAGGTTTTATTCTGACAGTAACCACTACCCTACACTACCTCTCATAAGCCTTTGAAGAGTTGTTTTGAAAACAAACAAACATGCAACAAGAATGCAAACTTTTATTTAGAATGGGGGGGGGTTGTTGAAATAATGGGCTGTTAATTTTGGTGGAAGTCAATCTATAATCATGAATATTGAAGAATGATAAATTATTGAAATAATAAACTATTGAACTATTGAAATAATGAACTGGTTAACAATACTTTTTCCAATCAATTGGTTTTCTTGAAAACTACAATACAATGCAATTTTTTGGGGTGTAAAATTTATTCATGAACGAGTCAGCACGTAAGTTATGAGAAATCACACATTTTTTTCTCAAAAAGGCATTTACTTCAGGACATTTAAAAATTAGAAGACTGAAAAGAAGAGATTCAGTAACCCACATGGAAAATCACATGTAGCCACTAGGTGGCAAAAGTGTTTTCAAGTTTCAAGCACTGGGGAGTGTTAACAAGAAACTGTTTTTAGCAAGAATATACCTTTTTTTTCTGTCTTCCAGAAAGGAAATATTGATGATGGCTGTTGATTTGCATACTGTCCTTTTCTTTTTGGGAAGAAAATATACAATGTGCTTGCATAACTAAAAATAATACTTCTGATTTTATTAGAGATGCATTCTCTATCCTAATGTGCACACAACTCAATTGCTGTAATGGATGTTGTGATGATAATGATGGTGTTGGAAGGGATTTCGTCTAGGGACACTTTCTCAACATTGCTTCATGTGGGTAGTTTCTCCTTGGCATTTTAAAACACCTTCTCAAAGTTGTTGGAAAGGGAAGTCCATGAAACTGTTCATTTAATTACCTGCTACATAAGACAATAAGAAAAGCTACACAGGGTTAGAGTTGCCATCCTCCAGGTGGGAGCCAAAAATGCAAAATAGGGTACACAGTGTTTTGCAGTTGTATGAAAGAAGAAAATCCTCTTGTGTAATAACAACACAACTAAGTAAGAGTTTATGCAATATGGAAAAAGTTTATCCAATGCTCTAAAACAGGGGTAGTCAAACTGCGGCCCTCCAGATGTCCATGGACTACAATTCCCAGGAGTCCCTGCCAGCGAATGCTGGCAGGGGATCCTGGGAATTGTAGTCCATGGACGTCTGGAGGGCTGCAGTTTGACTACCCCTGCTCTAAAAGAACAAACACAACATTGTAATACTCCAAAAAGTTTGTAACTGTAGGAATGCCACAGAAAATTCCAGATCCAAATGAGGAATTGGTGAAGCCTACATTTTGCTTGTGATTGCTTCCTTAGTGGATCCCAACCAAAAGCTTTACTGCACAAGTGTCAAGAGGCCTCTATATCACATTCATGTCCTAATGTATATCTTCATGATTCTATTGATTCTAAACACGTGAGATGGGTAACCTCCAGGTGGGAGCTGGGCCCCCCTGGAATTACAGCTTATCTCCAGACTACAGAGATCAGTTCATCATGAGGAAATGGCTGCCTTGGAGGGTGGGCTGTATGGCCTTATAATAATATTTTATTTTTATAGTCCACCTTCCCCAGTTTCCTCAGGGCAGAAGGACAGAATAAAATACACAAAATAACACACTATACATAAAATAATATATAATTTTAAAGTTAACACTATCGAAACCACTTCCTTAAAAACCTTATGGGGGTTAATTTATATTGGGCAGATTATAATTTTGTGAATGGGGTTGTTAGGCAGGGAGACCGGCATTTCCGGCCTCAACCAGAGGCCTGGCAGAACAGCTCTGTTTTAGAGGCCTTTGGGACTGGTTGAAGGTTGTCAGTCACTGAGGTCCCAGTCTTCTCTAGGCTCCTTCCCCAAATTTCCAGGAGTTTCCCAGCCTAGATCTGGCAAACCTACACAGGATCAGACTGAAAGCAGATCTCACTCAGCATCCTGTTTCCCACAGTGACCACACGGATGTCTCCAGGAAGCCCACAAGCAGTTGACAGGAGATAGTATTCATCTCTTGATTATTTTTTATCTTTCATTTCTGAACAGGGAAGTACTGTCTCAGCCTTAAGCTGGTGCTGCCTGGGTACCCAAGATCATATTCCTGACAGGACCTATCACATCACTAATAAAATAAGGTGGTATTTAGGTGCAGATGTCTACTCTATGATCTGTCCCACACTGAGAGTGACAAGGGGAGTTTCTCCCACACATGGCTTCATATGGAGGCTTCAGGCTGTTCTTTAGACTTCTCTTGTTTCCTGACTTCCTGCTTCAGGCAGATAAGCAGTGACTGGAAAGCAAAAACAGCCCTGTCAAGAGCACCAACTCTGGCCTGCTCCAAGCGCTGCCCCCAAAAGACAGGGTACAGGAGAAAATGCCTAGCAGCAGTGGCAGCTCATTGTCCAGAAAACACAGGGCTGAGGCAGATGGCTCTCTCATGGTGTCAGCAGCTCCCTCATCCTGCACAGGGCCAGAACAGCAGAATCCCTCACTTTGGTGGATATAGGAACCTACCAGAATAAAAGCAGGTCCACTCTACACTTGGGACTGAGGTAGCCCCAGTGGAAGATGCAACCCCACCCCCATGCTGTTAGCCCACCAGGATTTTTTCAAATGGTCTTAGTCATTCCACATCTGGAGGCAGACAACTGGTGGCTCACTGCATCTCCACTAAGGGTTTCCTTTACCGTCTCGCACCAGGCTCTCCTCTCTCTGCTTTAGAAGTCTCCAAGGCTACCAAAACTGCTCTCAGCTTGCTGCCACTCCCCTTACTCCTAGTGGGGAGGGCTTTGAAGTAGTCTGGTTCCATGCTGGGCTCATCTGCTCCAGGGTTACAACATTTCCAGGCTGGCCATGTAAACATCCATTTGGATATGTTATGATGGCAGTAGGTAAGCTGTTACCGGGCAGACTCTGAAATAGTGTTTGCTATCAAAACATTGCTACAAGGCACTAATGTGGGAAATGACAGAAAGCAGCATTGTCAAGGGCAAACTTTGGAGCAAAAGCCAAGGAGCCCAGGGCTCATGTGCTTATCTGGGGAACACCAAAAGGAGACTGAAGCTTCATGTTGAGGTAGAAACAGGTAAAGCACAGAATACATTCCATCTTGGTAGAACAAAAGATACCTAAGTTACAACTTTAATGCAACTGGCTAGATCAGCACTGGCTCACTGTATGCAGACCAATGAGTTATGAAATGCCCTGCCATAAAGCTTGTCTTGTAACTCAGTGAGATAATACTGAAACTAAGTGTCTAAATAATGGGAGTCTGTGGACTGGTGAAATCCATTCATGCACCTTCAACAAAACTTTGGAGCCATCAGACAGGGCAGGTTAATTCCCTTCTTGAGTGAAATAAATAAAAAGAAGCCAACTCAAAGGTTAGCCCTAACCCCATAGTGGCCCTCCATGTGGTAACCTCCACTATCCTCTCAAACCACTTGACCAAAAGCCCATACAATTGACGATGAAAGAGGGACTGCTAAACCTCTCATATCAGGTCAGGTGCTCTCAAGAAGAGCCTTCACTACGATGCTCCTGGGCCTGGAAAACAAGACATTTTCGGATTAGGCAAAGGAAATGTGTTTGTGTGTGTAAGCTGCTCTTAAGTAAAAACTGCAGGGTTTTAAAGACAACTGATTAGCAGAAGTGGTTTGCCATTGCTTTCCTCTGCAAATTTTTCCTTGGTGGGCTCCCATCCAAATACTGGCCTTACTGAGCTGCCAAATGTGACAAGGCTCAGACTATACTATACCATCCCATTCCATATCCCCATGAACCTTGTTACCCTGCCTCTTTCCTCCTTCTACCAATTACATTCCCTCCTTCAGCTTCCTTTCAGGAGCTTGGCTTCCAGCCAATCCTGTGGCCAATCTTTCCTGCCTAGTTGACATCAAAGCAACCATACATCTCTCTCCTTTTCTTTGGGCAAACCTTGTAGAAGCCTTTCTTAATTATAGCCTCTCTTTCTACCCTTATTTCAGCTGCCAAAATGTGCTGCCAATGGATGCAAAGATGGCCACAGGCATAGACAGCTTTTAAAGGGGATTAGACACATTTGTGGACAATAGGTTTATCACTGGCTACTACCCATGATGACTAAAAGGAACCTCCGTAAATCTCTGAATACCAGTGCCAGGAAGAAACATCAAGGGAATGCCTTGCCCTTTACATGCTGTTGTTGGCTCTCCAGAGTAAATAGTTTACCTTTGTGAGACAGGCTGTTGCACTAGATGGACCACTGGTCAGATCCAGCAGGACCTATCCTCCTAGCCCTCCTCTGGGTGTCCAAAGATCCCTCACAAACAGCTTTAGCCATTCCTGCTTTCCTCCCAGCCTCCCTTCTCTGTTCTTCCCGCAAACCTCTCTATTAGAAATCCCTCCCCCTCAGTTTAGGGGACCGATTTTTGTTTTTCCTACCACCTCAGTCTCCCTCCTTTCCTTGAAGCTTCTCTGCCAACAGAACAAGCATTGGTGGTCCTCCCTCTTACTTTCCATTAAACTACCCCTCTTTTAAATCAGTCCTTCTGGTGATGACATTTGCCAGTCCTTTTCCACATAGCAAATGCTGGTTGGCATACCAGCTGGGTATTTTTGAAATGGCAAACTGTCTTATTGCTTGCAATGTGGTCTTTCTTGTACATTGTCCCTTATAGCCAATAAAATGGAACCTTTGCCTCTCCCTTTCCAAGCTCTTGCTTCCAAATTAATTTGTAGGCTCAATGCTCCCAGACGTGGGTTATATGGTTGCCATATGCTTGCTTGGATGGACCCCAGAGGGCCTTTCCTGCTGCTACTCAACTGGGCAGCAAGAGAAAATTGGGGAAAAGGGGGGTGGACACCAGCAGCCCAACACATGGATATCACTTACAGCAACATTCTAGCGATTAGTCCAACTGCAGAGTTGTGGCTAATGCCAGTGTGTTGCTTGAGACATCATTATGTTGCCTTGAAGCCTTATTTCATGAGGTCATAGAATCATAGAGTTGGAAGGGACCGCCAAGGTCATCTAGTCCAACCCCCTGCACAATGCAGGAACTCACAACTACCTGCTTACCCACAATGACTCTAATTTCATGCCCATGTTATTCCCCCACACACACCAAAAATTCCCAGAATCCAGCCTTGCCTGGAGGAAATTGTACTGGATGCCAGCCTTGTGATGGAAACTCTAAAGGGTAGTCATTCATTTATAAAGGCACACTGGACACTGTATAACCCCTTATTCCATAGTAACACTACATCCAAAAGCTTATACTCTTAACTCCCCCCTTCCAATTCCTTCCTTATACTCTAACCCCTCCCAACAAAACCTGACACCCTTAAATTATAGATATGCATGCTTCCAATCTGTAAGTATATATAGAACAACTGTGATGAAGATATGTAATTATTTGGAATTCTGTTGGAAGTTCTCAGTGATGTCTTAGGATAGGATTGCAGGCCTTACATACAGTTTTGAGATTGAAAGCAAGAAATTTCCAGGAAACCAAGATCTTTCCAGAAAGGGAAATAATCAGCCAAGCAACGTGTCTTTGAGTTCCAATTACTGCAATGTGAGAGTTAAGCAAAATACTTTGGCCTTGATCCAATGACTCCCTTTCTAGCCCCTCTTAGAGATCCACAGAAGCCCAGATCACTTTGAGCTTCACTATAATTAATATGAAAAAATACACATGGTCACACAAAAATAAGCTGTGAAATATATCAAATGCCAAAAAAGAATAAATATCTCAATATGAGCCCTCTGTCCTTGTACTGGGCTCAACCGTGAGCCCCAGCCAACATTTGCATGCATTTTTTTGCTGTTAAGTCACAGCTGACCTATGGTGACCCCATGGAGTTTTCAAGGTAATTGATATCCAGAGTTGATTAAATGGCTAAATGTCCTTTTTTCATACCACCTTCCACAAAGGCCCTGCTCCCTTCTGTTAGATGAACAAGCTGGTCAAATCTGGCTTGGTAAATTCTTGTAGCTTTGGGGGCAGTGCCTAGGGAGGGCAGAGTTTTAGGAGGGAAAGGAGTTCACTAGGGATGTGGTATCATAGTGCCTGCCATCCTAGGCTGCCATTTCCTCCTGGGAAATTGATCTCTATAGCCAAGGTATCAATTGTAATTACAGGAGCTCTCCAGGCCCTTCCTGGAGGTTAGGAACCATAAAAGCATGGAACCATAAAAAGTAAGAAACCTTTCTTCAGAAGGAACAAGAACCGCCTCCAGCAGAGGGATGGCTCCTCATTTGGTGTAAGGGAATAGTTGGATTCAGCTATTAATTTGAAATGGATGACATCCAAGCTAGACTAGATTTAAATAAGGAAGACATAAAACAAGAACCCCCCCCCCACACACACATATATCTAAAGCATATTCTCATTGCTGTCTGACAAACAGAAAGTTACAGAAAGAAATGGTGTTCTTATAGTTCATCCAGATCACTGAAAGCAGAGACAGTTCAGCATGAAGTCAGGCATGTCGTGTCAACACCTTTTATACTAAGGATGACAATTCTAAGCTTTTAAACATTCAGCTGCCTAATTCTGGTGCTTGTGCTAATTTATTTTCTATTTGCTGTTCCAAACAGCTTCTATGTAAGGTCTGAATCAAGTTGTCATTCCTGTCACAGACACAAATGTACTAATGGCTATTCTAATAAAATCCTACACTTATGTGCTGTACCACTTGGATTTAAGATGACATCTTTAATGGGCTCAAAGACTACGGTTGACCAAACATATTTTAGTTTCAGTGTCTTGAAAAGTATTGACACAGACGCTTGACTGAATGGGGAGGAGAAATAAAATGCAAGGAAGTAAAAACAACAACAACAAAAAATCCCAAGACAATTCTTGGGATAAACAGAATTGTATAAAATCAAAGCACACAGTATGCTTAAATGAACACAACTGGGAAATTATTGCAGCTTCTCCATGTGATAATAAGGATTTATTAGTTACTCACGCAACATTTTGAACATGCTAAATTATTTATTTTATATTTTATCCTACCCTCCACAAAGGAACTCCGTGTGATACAGTCCAGCACATCAACTATTAAATCTGGATTTCTCCTTGTCTGTGGTAGAATGGAGGCTTTGGAGCTGGGTTTCCCCAGTCCTAATCAGACTAACACTAATTTTCCTTCTAGGCAATCTCTTCTTTTGCAATATTTTGTAATCAGGTAAGTCATGAAGATTTCTATCCTATAGATAGCAAACCCTGACATAGATAGCCCAGGCTAGCCTGATTTTTTTGGAAGCTAAACAGCCTGAGATGGATCAGATGGGCCATTGATGGGAGACCACCAAGGAAATTCAAGGTTCTAAGCAGAATCAGGCAAGTGCAAATCACCTCTGTTTGTCTATTGCCTGGAAAATCCCATGTGGCAACACCATGGTCCATTATGCACGGAGTGGAAGGTCCGCATTCGGAGTGGAATGGCGGTGGCTAAAACCACCAATTATGCACGCTGCAGGCAGCAACCGGGCACAGAGTCAACGTATGCTGCCGAAAAAGCCGCGTTAGCGAAATGCAGAAGAAAGTGGAGCTTCCCGGGACCAGGGCACAACCAGAAGCGGCTCCGGAGTACCCGAGTGCATAATCGGATACTCTGGGTTTTGCCACCATTGCTTTCCGTTCCGTGCATAAGCAGTTTGCTTCGCTTCTTCCTCCTCCGCGTTCTCCATGTCACCGTTTCAGCGGCCGTGCATAATAGGCCCATGAGGCAACTGCAATCTGACATCATTTTATACACACACATGCACATGGCACATAGAGGATATGCATGAAAGGGTAATACACACTAGATGAAGCTGCCTTATAATGACAAACACAGTCTATTACAGTCAATTTTGTCCCATCCCCGGGAACAGGGAGGAGGGAGGGAGGTACCTTTAGCACGTTTGAACCTCGATACCTTCCCCCTGCTTGTTGCCTGCTGGTTGCTCTTCCTTTGCTAGCACTAAATAGTTTGGGAAAGCCACGTTATGCAATTCGCCAACTAGCGCTTTAAAATGGAGGATGTAGCTGGTTGGTTACTGCCCAGACACTGGATGTGGACAATGTCATATGAAGGGACTAGAATACAGTGCCTTCTTTTGGCAAACATTACACTACATTTTTAAGGGTGTAGAAATGCCCTTGATTATCTCTGAAAACAACTGTCTATCAATCTGGGCTATAGCACTCCAAAACAGCAAATATTCTGATGGGATTGCTTTGCATTTATCACTAACTGAATCATCAGCCAGCTCATTAAATACTGATTCCCTTGTTTCATTCCATCTTATATTCTAACTAGGCCCAAATCCCATTGCACTCAAGGATGTAATGGGTGCTAGTAGCAGGAGGGCATGACTGATATGGCATCACCCTACCTGTGGTTGGTGCTGGAGGCTTGTGTGATATTATTATTATTATTATTATTATTATTATTATTATTATTATTATTATTATTATTTAATTTCTAGACCGCCCTTCTCCCAATAGGTCTCAGGGCGGTTTACAACATAAATAGTTAAAACACAATAAAATCCCCATAAAAACCCCAATTAAAAGTTACATATAACATATCACATAACATATAGCGGCGGTGGTCACAATTCTGATCTTAGTTCAGCCTGGTGGAGAGAATAATGTTCAGAAGAGGGTGGCACCAATACAATAGATCTAACCATGATCTCGGTGTTAGAGATCTCAGTATTGGAGGGGATCCTCTGATGGATTAGTGGGAGAGCTGCCCTGGCCTCAACCATATGCCTGGCGGAAGAGCTCCGTCTTACAGGCCCTGCGGAAAGCTGGTAGATCCTGCAGGGCCCTTAGCTCTTCTGGGAGCTCGTTCCACCAGGTTGGGGCCAGGACTGAAAAGGCCCTGGCCCGGGTCGAGGCCAGGCGCACATATTGGTAGCAGGTGGCTGGCTGGATTGGTGGGCTCACTGTGACAGCATGGCTAATGTTGGCAGCAGGGCTGCCGTGCGAGTGGCTGGCTGGCTGGATTGGCAGCCTAGCTGCAGCAGTGTGACTGATGTTGGCGGTAGGCGGCTGGGCTGCCCCACAAGTGCAGTGCCCTGGCCAGGCTGCCGCATGAGCTGGCAGCCAGCCGGATCAGCAACCTGGCCAGAGCAGCATGGGAGTGCTCTCTCCCATGGCCAAGGAGCAACTGTCCACAAGGCTTCAAGCACTCCCTGTGGCCGGCTCCTTGGGCTGGCCCAGTCTGGCCCAGACGTGTCCCAGACACCGCTCTGCTCATAATGGCTCTAACAGAATATTAGAGCCACTAATGGTTAAGACAGCGAAGTCAACCAGTATTTGGATATTAGATCTGGTGACTGATGCTGTGAACAGGCAAGACAGATCTTTCTATGTACCTCAAAAGGGCCCTAGATGTGGAGAAAAATCTGAAATCTAAAAATACAAAAACAAAAAAAATTGGGGCTTTAAAAAAAATCCAGAAATTATAGGAGCATCTGTAGCTTTAAGAAACAGATTCCTTCAGCGATTGTTGATCATGAACATACTCTTTTATCACCATGCTGGTGTTATGACATTATTTCCAGTGCGATGCAGAATTGACATCATCATGCCAGAGAGACCCTCTAACATTCATCTAAAACATTATAATTTAACTATAGCATTTTTCTGACTCCTACCCATTTCCCTAGCTGGCCCTTCAAATGGAAGTAGGATGAAATGGACTGCCAGCAGAAAGTCTCCTACATGAGCAGGAGACCTGGCAAATCTGCTACATCATAAGGTAATGCTTGGTTTGCAACTTCTAACATCTTATGATTGACCCCAATCTTAAGGCAACCAATGTGGAATTGTTTGTGTATTCTCAGCAGGCAATTTGAAGTGGAGCCTGTTTTCAACATTTTGGTAATGTCAAAGGACCTTACCTTTGATGACTTCTGAGCTAGATTTTTGGCCTGGACCCACCAAAAAGCTCTAGGGTTCTGTTTCCATGGCTCTAATCCTTTGTGCTCTGCCTCAGTTTAAAAGGCTCTCCTCCCTTGCTCCATTCATAGACCAACTCTTGGCCCTTCTTATAGATCAGATTTTTTATTTTTTACAAAAATTGTCAAGTAAGTTTAAGATTCTTTAAATCCTTGTCTTAAAAAATAGCATTCAGTAGTGTAACTGCCCATATATTACTAAAGTTGGTTGGCTGTGACTTGACACCAAATTTGCATTCAAGGGGATAAAAATACATGTGAAACGAACTATTGTTATTACTTGCCCTAATGCTGCATGTTCATTACTATTGCTCTCATATCTACATATAAGTGAAATCCTCTATTATAAGCAAATTCCCTTTCTACCCATACATTCTGTTCCCTAGAGATGTGCTGCTCTGAAAAGAGAGCAAGAACAAAGAACATTCCTTTATAAATGCTGTTTCAAATAAAGGAACATCTGGTAATCCTAATATAAACAGAGCATGAATTAAAAAGTAACTCTGGAAACTGAGAGAGGAAAGAAAAAGATTTCTGAAACAGCACATCACAGAAGCTACATTCTGTAGAGTTCAAGGCCCTGACTAATTTCAGAAAGAAGCTTGTCAAATTTTCTATTACTCTGAGGGAACATAAATTCTTCACAAAGTTATCTCTACCAGAAGGCCTTCTAGACAGCATTGCCACTGAATTATAGCTACAACTAAATTTCCAGATAGGGGCTGGAGGTCACCCAGAATTGCAGCTGCTCTCCACGTGACAATTTCTCCAGAGAAAAATGGCTGCTTCGTAGAGCGGACTTTATGGCACTATACCCTCTGAGGTTCTTCCCTTCCCCACACCCCACTCTTCCAGGCTCCATCCCCAAATCTCCAGAAATTTCCCAACCCCAGATTTGACAACCCTAGCTTGGACCCAGAAAGCCGGCTCAATGATAGTGGGCATTGGTTTTCCCAACCAGCCCCTGGTGACTCTATGACTCATTATGCATGGTGGCAGCTATGCTGGGCTGCTGCCATGGCGTTACGGTGGGAGGAAAAGTCGCACTGTCCCCCGTGTATGCACGGGGGAGGAGCTCCCTCGGCTCAAGCTAGCTGCCCTGGAGCAACCGCCCCATGCACGCAACATGGGGCCAGAAGCGCGGGAGAGCTTCAAAGCAGGGGGGGGCGGGTTGAGGGCATGGGGCCCCCACTGCATGATGGTGGGGAGCAGCTTGTTGCTCTTCCACTATGGTAGGGGTGGGGGGGATGCCCATCAGCCCTGTGGAGCCACAGAGATGGCAGGGGTGAGAGGCATCCCATCAGGGACTCTGTAGGTCAGGGGAGGAGCTGGGCTCAAAGCCTGGCGTCTTTGATTATACACTGGGCTAGCCCGACCTAGCCCTTGCCTGCACCCTTGGGAGACCCAGGCATGCAGAAGTATCCGTGTTTCCCTCTGAGGTCCTGGGCTCAGCGGTGCCCGGGATGGCGGCGACATTGAGCATAATTAGGGATTTTCCCTGAAGCCCTGTCGCCACCAGCTTGGGCATTCCAGCCCGTGCATAATCGGTTTGTCAATCTGTGCTACTGATGGCTTTGACCTTTGTTGTTTGACAGACTGGATAATCCTTGGCAAAAAAAATGCAACAAAAAGGTGAAGAAAGAGAGTGAAGGAAATGGATGAGTTATTTGCAGTATTGGAAATAAGGGACTGAGCATGTGGGAAAGGCTGCCAGCAAGAGGCAAAGGGTTGAATGTTCCACTTTAATTGCATGTGATGAGGCTACTAGAATCACTTGACCAGACGTTTTTCATCAGCACAGACCAGTTTCTTGCTCATGGTTTGCTTTTGCGTATTCTTTTTAAAAGCCTATTTTAATGTGATATTTAAAAAAATCTGGCCAATCCTAATACTGTCCTGAATAAAATTATATTGAAAGGAATCTCATCTTTGCCAGTGGCATTCCTGTTTATTTATTTAGGGGGATTTATATGTTGCCTCCTCAGAATCCCACTCAAGGTGATGCAACACCACAAAATCATAAAACATAAATTATCAATAAGAAAACAAAACCATTGTGTGCCCTAAAAATCTCCATAAATCAGACCTCAGATTATAAAACTGCTTTAAATGATGAAATATCTTAGTTAAAAGCTTTGGTAAAAAAAAAAACCCTTAGTTAGAAACCTGTCTGCCAATCTCTCTGCAAAATTCAAGGCTTCAGAATGCATTAGCATTTGGGTGCCAACGGAGAACGGACAATCTCATCTTCATTAAGCAGAATTTATATGAATATTTGCAAAGGTCAGATCTTCTCTTTGCAAAATATTTCTCATCACTATTGACACTGATTCTGTTTTCAACAAGACTGATAGGCCACTTTTGCAATGAAGAGTGCTATGTAACAGTTTGGAAAAAAAACTGGCAAAAATATTAAAGTTGGTCAAGATCTTATCAGTAGTTATTCCCCTATGCCACAAAGACTCCAGAAAGTGAAACCCTAGCACAAAATTATTCAAGTCCAGAAAAAAGTGCAAAAACAAGTTTTAGAAGATCATGTAGGAAATCAGTACAACAGTCATACTACCCGTGAAACAGTTTTTAGCTCTCAGTCCCAAATTAACATTCCTTGTGATGATGTTATATATTCTGATGCATACATGATATATATTAGCCTTTTTCAGATGTTATTTACTCAAAAAGGGGCAACTTTTGATACCTTTGGGGGCTTTCTGAAAATGGGGGCTGTCTTCCACTGGGGTATACAGATCTGCTGACTGTGAGGAACAGTCACTGCAATATGGGAGTCTCATTCACTAGCAGAAAAGAGTGATAGTGTGACAGCATAATCCTGCTCTGACCTGTATCAGGACTCCTAGCTTCCCTTCTGAGTTTCAAGACTTTTCTGTGCCTCCTGCTATTCAGCTTCTGGTTATCAGAAGGATGGATTATTACCTTGTGTACCATTTAGGCTTGCCAGCTGACTGCCCCTCCCCTTCCTTCTGTTTTCTGTTTTTCTTTTAAAATAGCATATCCAAGATGGTGGAGGTCTATGTGGTACAGAAAACTAGTCCCAGCATCATCAAAAGTTATAAAGCATTTATCTGCACAGCAGCAGGTTGAGCAAGAGATACAAAAGGGTAAAACGTGATCCCTTGTTCCCTACCTCTGTACATGCCCTAGCGTAGTAGATGTAAAATATAAGGCAAATGCTTTCGCTTAGAATGTTATTGATGTTCGACAGGGTTCCCAGTGCCCTGAAGGTTCTGCTCAGGTTTGGAGTCTGCCTCCTACAGAACTCAGTTCTGTCTTGATGAAATCAGCACCAAAAAGAAAGCCCTTTCTCCTAGTTCTCACAAGCTTTCTCAACTCTTTTTCCTTCCACTGATTATATCAGGTTAAGGAAGCTTTTCCCCTGAAGTTTTGTAGCACTAAATTTCTCCAAATATCTGTTCTCTGCTAGATATCACCTATCTAGCTGGGGGCGGGGGATGACTGGACCATCCCATTGCCTTAAGCTAGTAACATTTCTAAAAAGAAGGGTGAAAGGAGGCTGGAAAGCAACTGAATAGACTTCCTGCCTCCTGCCTGTTCTCTGCCAAGAGAGAAAAACTTTTTTAAAGCTTTTTTAAAGGTTTTGCTCAGTTCAAGCTTCCAAAGAAAAACGCATTTCTCCACAGGCAGTGGTGGGAAAATGCTGCCTTTCAAGCTGCTTTGAGTTATAAGAGTTAGAAACTGCAAGCTCTTTGCCTGGCTAATGGTAAGGAGTAGTGGTGGTGTGGGTGGATTTGCTCCTTTACTGACCCATGTTTCTGACTTAGAACAGTATTTCACACCAGCTTTTGCTTCTTCTGACATGCTTTAGGCCAGAGTTGCTTACAGGAGTGAAAAACTGAAAACACTTATGGTGCACAATAAAATCAGAGTCCAGGAGCACCTTTAACAAGATTTATTTAGGGCATGAGCCTTCGAGTGCAAGCACTCTTCATCAGACTAAGAACTCCTTACATGACCATGGGAATATATAGCAAAAAATAATTCTGTAACATTAGTAAACTGTATCACACATCCAAATACATCCAACAACCCTACTTATGGTGCAGTTTAGCACATTGGCTACAGCAACTGTTTGTGGACATTTTAGATTACAATAATAATAAAGTTGTTAATTTTATATGGGCTTGCTGGATTGGAAATATAATACAGTTTTTTGTTGTAGAAGTGTGACTTTCTAGTCTACAAATGCATTGTGAAGTGGATGGAGCAATTTAACAGTGCATTCTTAAAGACAGTTATACCTTTCTAAGCTCATTTACTTAGAAAGATGTAATTTGTTTAAAATTGCTCTGTCTAGGGATGCCAACCTCCACAGCTGCCAGGGTCCTCACTGGAACATCTTGGAGGGCCCATATCCAGCCGGTGCTGAGGCAGCTGCATTGGCTGCCAATTGCTGCCCGGATCCGGTTCAAGGTTTTGGTTTTAACCTTCAAGGCCATACGCGGGTTGGGACCCACATACCTGAGGACCGCCTACCGCTCTATGCTCCCCGCAGGGCCTTACGCTCTGCGGGTGAGAACCTGTTGGTCGTCCCCGGCCCAAAGGAAGCACGCCTAGCCTCGACCAGGGCCAGAGCCTTTTCGGTCCTGGCCCCTACCTGGTGGAATGAGCTCCTGGGTGATCTGTGGGCCCTGCGGGATTTGTCAGCTTTCCGCAGGGCCTGTAAAACGGAGATCTTCCGCCAGGTCTATGGTTGAGGCTGGAGTCAGCGAACCAGGGACATCGCTCCCCCCCTAGGAGTTGGAGTGTACGCTACTCTCCTATCCTTTCCTCTTCACCTCTTTGATAATTGGAGGAGGGATGGGATTTTTAGCCATCATGTTAGTAGATTTATGTTCTAATGGGAATTTTATTTATATTTATATTATTTTATTATTTATTTATTTATCATACTTATATACCGCCCTCCCCAGAGGCTCAGGACGGTTTACATCATAATGGGGTTTGTTGTTGTGACCCGCCTCGAGCCTGTCGGGAGAGGCGGGAAATAAATAAATAAATAAAAATAAAAATAGGACCTGAGGATTCCTTGGAATTACAGACCATGTCCAGAGTACAGAGATAAGTTCTCCTGGTGAAACAGGTTCTTTGGGGTATGGCATTGCATCCCACTGAGGTACCTGTCTTATCCCCAAATATCCAGGTGTTTCCTAACTTGGATTTGGCAACTCCATCCCTCCATCCCTGCTGGTGGCTGGGGGCCGCGGGAGGGGGAGATGGATTTAGCCACCCTACCTCTGCTTGTTGGTAAATTTATCAGAGCCTTTGCCTGGTAGATTGACTTCTTGTGAGAGGGTCAAAAAGCCAGACTCTTGCCTTTTGTAATTTGAAACAGTGTGATCTAATATTACTACTACTACTACTACTACTACTACTACTGGCTTGATAACTAGCAGGAGTTGGGGTTGGTGACATGGTGAGGTATTCTGCATATCATGCAGCAGCATTCTGTTAGTTCTGAGAAAAACCTAGAAGAGATGTCATGTCCCTTCAGGAACCAGTGGGCACTATAAAGTAATGCTGTTGTGCCAATGGCAACACACCAGCTGCCAGAGCACTGGAAGGCAATAAGATCTGGGGACAGGAAACCTCCTATCCTGCCCCCCACCCCCCTGATGTGTATGTGGTTAACTCTATAGAGCTCCAGTTTTCAAGGTTCTAAGATGCATATAATGAGACTGAAAATACATATGTTGCCCCTTTCAGACAAAATGGTGATCACATCTGGTCACACAATACAGACATAATTTTAATTTGACCTTGTTATTCTTCCTGTATAAAAGCTTAAGATATTGCCATTATAGATCATCCCAAAAAGCAGCTTTATTTATGCATTCAGTTTTAATCTATTTCTCTAAGAAGCTCAGCAGACACAAGATCCCCTCTCAGCTTTTTATCTTCAACACAGTATTGTGAGGTAAATAAGGCAGTGAAACAGAGAATCAACTCATTGTGAAAATGAGTGTTGAAGCAAGTTAGATAGTCTGCCTATATCATACAGGCTTTCACTTGGAACTTATCTAATGACAAACTTATCTAATGGCGTAATGCCTGGATTGCCTAATTAAGTACTTTGGGGGTGATGGTGCCTATGGGAATCAACACTCAACATGCATTTTGATTGTATAATTGAAGATAAGTCATGTCCAATGGAATATTGAATGGAAGACTGTTTTCTGAGAGTATGTGAGTGGAAAATGGGACCTTAATTTTGAAATGTTGGACCATTTAAATTTTGTCATATTCCACATGACATGACACTCCAAGGTTTTCCTACTACACACACACACACACACACACACACAGAGAGAGAGAGAGAGAGAGAGAGAGAGAGAGAGAGAGAGAGAGAGAGAGAGAGAGAGATCATTGTATCTGATGAATCATACTTGCTTATCCATCTATTCTCTCTGCTTTTAACAGGGAGAAATTTGACTTCCCTGGTTCCCAAAAAAGCATGGAAGCAACCAGCCCTGTTTCTGTGGCAGGAGAATAAAGACAAAAATCAGTTTTTATTATACCAAGTCCCTTGAGGCTCTGGATAAATATGTTGTTAAAAGATAACAAGGACTGAATTTTGAAATTGCTCTGAATTCTCTTTTTATATATTAAAAGAAAAGAACAAAAGACACTCTCTTAATTCGAGCTAGCACCAGCTACCCATCAGATGACATCATTTTCCAGACATCCTTTGTTGTGCTCAGAGAAAGAGAAGGACTAAAACAAAAGGCAGCTCTCTCTCTCTCTCTCTCCCTCTCTCTCCCTCTCTCTGTTTTCTTGGCTGGCTCCTTGTATAAAGCAAATGAGAAGTGAATTGTTGTACAGATCAGCACAGAAACAAAAATCATCTAAAAAGGCAGGACGAGAAAACAATACTGTTGGGGATGCTGGCTGACTACTCTTTTAATGTGTTGGGCTAGTAAACCAGCAGGATAGCCAGCCTACAATTCACCAAGAAAAGCTCATAGGTAGACGATTGTTTCCCCTAGAGATGGAAATCTCAGTGTTTCAGTTATTTCATCCCATGAATGCTGCAAGAACATGAGCCCTCTGGGCAAAGAGGAAGGGACACAGGTGTGTGTGTGCATAAAGAAGCTGTGGTTTTGATTTAGAACAGAAAAAAGCAAACTGGGAAGCTGACTGAAAGGGAAGCGAGGTGGGAATTAGTGATCGGAAGGACCAGAAAAATACAAAATAACCAAAGCATCAAGGAGAATAGTTTGTTTCTCCTTTTTACTCCTCATGGAAAAATTGGAAATTTGGAGCACTTAAAAATACTTTATAATAGTGTCTTGTTTGGAATGCATGAAGTGATGACTAAGGTTTTACTCACTCACAATATGAAGCTTTTTAAAGATCTAAGACTATCTATAGCATTAGATAGTGATTTCCAGTATTATTAGTATAGATACAATGTCTTTAAGCATATATTGATCAGTTAAATGTTATTTGTTCTAATGTCATCTCCTATAACATGGATTCTGATGATATATAATTTATTAATATAATTATTTGTGTTGTATAATTATCTCCAGATACGCTGCTAGTTCTGTAATGATTATATGAGGCTATATCTGTCTAAATAATAACTTTTAAAGTTTAAAAAGAATGTAAACACCATTAAGATTACTTGAATAGAATTATATCAGCAGAGACCTGTTAGGATTGCTCTCTAAGTCATTTATACTTTGAAATTCAATAAATATGCCAAAAATTTTGTGTTAAGCACCTTTAGCCCTGATAATATATTTCAGCTTCCCTCCTCAATTCCATTTAAAATCTATAAAAACGTGTGCCGTCAGTATTTCCAGAATCCCTCCTGTGGTGCAGGCTCTTCTTCTGGGAATCTGAACCTGTAGGAGTGACTAATTCCATTTGCTTCTGTCTCGCCTGTACATTTCTACATTAAGCAAATATTATAAGGGCACATAGTGCTGTCCTAAGTAGAATTGTACCAGTCTAAGCCCATTTTCACTCTGGACAAGAGGCTATTGTTAGCACAGAATATGGAGAAACAGAATGGTTTCCAATGGGCAAAGGTGTATCTTATCTCTTTATCTGTCTAATCTATATGCTGAATATATCATAAGGAAAGATGGATTAAATTTAGATTGATAGAAGGAATATTAACAGTTTGAGATTTGCAGATGGCAACAGATTACTGGCAGAAAACAATGAAGCCTTGAAATGTCTACTGCTGAAGGTTAAACTGGAAAGTGCAAAACCAGGGTTACAGCTGAATATCAAGAAAGCCAAAATAATGACCACTGGGGAATTACACAAATTTAAGGTTGACAATGAAGATACTAAAATTGTTCCTGAGAAGTAAGTTTCTATCCCTAGTAAGGTTTGAAAGTGAATGGGCTGAAATTTCAGAAGTCAGAGGAACGTTTGAACATGTAGTTGGGGAGTAGATGTTCAGAGCCCCTATCTATGACTGCTGAAAGCAGAATAACATAAAAATGAACTATACAAATTTGTTTAATTTATGAACATTCCACAAGTCCCTTCTTCTATGCATTGATTTTGGATTACTTTGGGAATGGCCAGTCTATATAAAATACGGTGACTCTGAGCCAAATTACTTCCTGTGTTGTGATTCCATGATTGCCCTATTCAATTCTAAAAGCAGCTATGGTATGGACAGAAACCATGGTACAGAGGAGCAGAGATTCCCATGTGCTGATTCCCCAATTGATAATGGGATGCTTTGATTTCTGGTGAGCAAAAATGACAGGTAATCACATTATGCCTGACTTTTTCCTCAACCAAATATCAAAACAATCAGGGGAAGATAATTTATCTACATCTAAATTATTTTTGTTCCAACTTCCAACCTTCCTTCATCCCTCCTACCAGAAATACTGAGCAGCATACGCAATTTGACCTTTTTCTCTTCACAACAACTCAGTAAGAGATGATCCAAAGGTATCCTAGCATAGTAGGGATAGCGATTCAAGCCTGGATCTCCCAACATCAGAAACATATGGGTAAACTTTTATCACATATCTGCATGCACACCAAAAACTCTTTGATCATTAGACAGAATTAGGAAGTCTTACACCATCCATAAGGCCAACAAATCTATGTTAGAAAATATCTAGAGATTTGTCCTGGAAAGGCAGGACTTTGGGGAAGGGAAGAACCTCAGCTGGGCATAATGTCATAGAGTCCACCCTCCAAAGAAGTTATTTTCTCCAGAGTAACTGATCCCTGTTCCCGGAGATAAGTGGTAATTCCAGGAGATCTCCAGGCCCCACCTGAAGAATGGCAACCCCATCAGCAATGTTTGCTTGTTTATTTATTTATTTTTCAATTTGTATCCTACTGCTCCCAGCAAACTGGCTCATGGCAGCTCACAAACAAAACCCCAGTAAAAACATACAATATAATCCCCTTAAAACCCCCTTAAAACCTTTTGTCCCCTACTTGGCAATTTCCTGGAAGTGTTTTTTTCCTTCTCTTTTGCAGTAGATATGTTGATGCAATTGGGTGGATGCAAGTCTCATGCCTCCCCGCAAATGTTTCACAAGGATAGACTTGCTGTGCACAGTTGTTAGCAAGTGCATCCATTAAAAATATTTGCTAGCTTGGAGTCATTGGCTATATGAAGCAAGAACATATTTTAGCATAAATCAGAAGCTTCTTGTAAAAAGAAAAATCACCAGTTACTTTATTGTGGTGTTTGTTTTTTTTTAAAAAAAATCCCTGAAGAGCCTGCTGAATTATTTTCTTGTGTTTTGTTTGAAAGGAGACACCCACCATACTGGTGACAAGAACCGCTATGCATTGTTGCCATGGCAATTGGTTACCTTCTCCCATCACACTGTCTCTGGAAGTAGCTTGATAATCTCAGCACACAAGCCCTCACCTGAAGACTTTAAAAGAAGAGGAGGAAGAAAATGAGGGCACAGTGGGTATACTATAGCTTTCTATGGATCACATTGACCTGACCAATATCTTATGTCCCATTTTATTAGGGATCCTCAAATTGCCTTTGGGGACAGCAAGACTCAGTGTACTAGTAAGGGTCAAGAAAGAGAATAAAGACTTTTAATTTTAAAATAGCTTTTAAAAAAAGATTGTGCATTCATTCTGAAAGCACCCTCTGCTTAGCACCCAGTCATGTGACCAGCTCCATTAAAATAATTAGCCTCTAGTGACAAAGAGCCTCTTGTGGCGCAGAGTGGTAAGGCAGCCGTCTGAAAGCTTTGCCCATAAGGCTGGGAGTTCAATCCCAGCAGCCGGCTCAAGGTTGACTCAGCCTTCCATCCTTCTGAGGTCGGTAAAATGAGTACCCAGCTTGCTGGGGGGTAAACGGTCATGACTGGGGAAGGCACTGGCAAACCACCGCGTATTGAGTCTGCCATGAAAACGCTAGAGGGCGTCACCCCAAGGGTCAGACATGACTCGGTGCTTGCACAGGGGATACCTTTACCTTTAGTGACATTTAGCGAGACTACCATGGGCCATGGCATTCATATGACTGCTAATCTCTGATCAAAAGGATCTGTATGGGTTCAATCTGCCATTCACAACTGGGAGGGAACTTAAAACTGAAATTTTATTTGTTTTTTCTCTATTCAATTTTAATGGTTTGGACTGTTATGGTTTTCCTATTGATTGTGTGTAATTATTATACTGTATGTTCTTTATGGTTATTGTGATAACCATTCTTTCATTTTGTTTCCTTTTTCATTTCATAATTTTAAGGCTTATGGCTACAACATCTTCTAATAAATAAACTGAAAGACAACTGGGAACTGCAGTTGTAGACTGAGTGTAAAATCTGATCCTTCGACACTTGTTGACCATCACACAGTTGTTTCCGTCAGTGGCAGTGGCAACAAATGGCTTCAGGCTCAAAATAAATAACCGTTCTAGCAAACCAGAAGAGTAACTCTGCATGCATATTAAGGAGAAATCAGGATTTCTGACATAATTTATTACAGAGCTCAATGAATCTCAGGCTCCAGGTTGCCACGGGGCCTAGAAATTTCATGGTGGCATCTACTATCTTCAACAATGCACCTTTCAGCAAACTCAATGAAAGTACAAGGGTTTACAATTTTGCACTAGAATATTAAAACATAAGACAAGCCCTTCTGAATCGGACTAGTAGTCTACCTAGATCTTGTCTCACACAATTCCCAACCAGTTATTCTGGAGAGCCACCAACAGGGCAAAGAGGCCAGGGAACTTCCCCTGAAATTGCTCCCAATACTGGTAATCAGAAGTTTACTGCCCCTGGATATAGTTCCCTTTACTAACCATGACTAGCAACCATTGATGGACCTTTCCTCCATGAATAAGTCTAAACCTCTTTTAAAGCTATCTGTGCTGATGGTGATCACTACATCTTCTGGAGTGAATTCTGCATTTGAATCACATGTGTAAAGAAGTATTTCTTTTTGTCTGTTCTGAACCTATTGCCCCTCATCCTCAATATGTTCTGTTGTTTGATATAACATATAAATGAAATTCTTGTCATTACTTTTTATGTCAACTTTAATTTATACCAATGAATAGTGGCACATGAATTAATGTCTTAATCAATGACTCCTGCATACAGTGTACAGTTAAACAAAGCATTTTTAAACTAATACTGAAATGATGAGAAACCAGGGAGAAGGCCAGCTGGGGATACAGTAGGCCTACCAACCCCCTAGTTGTTGCAGGGGATTAAAAAACAACAAAAACTCATCAGCATCACAAGCAGTATGACATTTAACATAGGGTTTCCAGCAGTCCTTGCAGCTAACCAACAACGTCTGAAGGGCCCCTGCTACCTCCCTCCCAGGACTCCATCAACATGCTCTGGATCTGTTTGCACTGTTGCAATTGATATAATTATCAGTTATATAATTATCAGTTATATAACTGATAATTATCAGTTGATAATTATATCAGTTATTGTTATCAGTTATGTTGATATAATTATCAGTTATTAATAATATTTTTACAGTTATTTATACTATTTTTACAGTTATTTATATGCTATGGATTGTTTCATGTATTGGTTTGACGCTTTATGTAAACTGCTCTGAGCCTTCAAGGAGGGCAGTATATAAATATAATAAAATAAATAATGTCATCACTTCCAGATCTTCCCTGGAGGTAATGTCATCACTCTTGCAATGCCGCCCCAACAATGTCCTTGCCCCCAACCCTCCCAACCTGGCAACCCTAGGTTAGAGGAACATAATGCTCATCAACACTTTCCTGGCTCCCAACAAGTGTTTTGGAAAGAAGGCAAGATCAGATGGAGCTTTTGCCAGCAAATCTACTGAATGGTCATTGGATATATGAGAGGCTGCTTTGGCAGCAGCACATAGATCTTCACTGAGCAATTGAAGGTAATAATGGCAGCCAATTGGCAGACTGCATCTTAAAGCATTCAACTCTACTACCCTACATGTGGAGGTGATTGCCATTAGGAAGGCAGTTGTGTAAGAAAGAAATGACAAGACTTGGTCATGGTCTCAAAAGGTTTATGTATTAACTTGGAAAAAACAAGGAATAAACTGCATTGTGAAAGAGGTCAAACAGATGGAGGGTATGAATTAGACAAACCCTTTAGGAAGTTCTGGTTTTCCAGAGCAGAAAATACTGAACACATACCGATTACAGTGAAGAAAACTGATTTTGTGTCTGGGTGAACTTTAACAGAAGACAATGCTAAACTTCAATTCTTTAACTATAATAATTAATGAAAAAAATTAGGCATCTCCCAAGTATTGGCTGTATAGTCCAGTCAGAGTATTTTCTCCACTTAGCAGTATGGAGGGCATCTTACATGCGATCTTAATATCCTTTGCCCTTTTGGGGGAAAAAAACACTAGTGTAGAATCAGCCAAGCTGTCAGATGCATGGACTGGATTTCTGAGTGCAAAACAGGATCCATATGAAGGAGGCTCAGTGAGGCTAAATCCAAAATCACATTCTCTATGACCAAAATGGGACGAGGTTTAGTTGGCTGCTATCTTGGCCATTACCCTGTGCAAAACCCCCAAAGGTGGGATTGTATAGAATTTAGTGGCCATGCAAATGCAGTTGGAATGAATCCCTGAGATCCCTTGTCTACAGCTGCTCTGGAACAAAACAGGCGGCATTTCTTGTTGAGTCCAGAGATGAAAAGGGCAACCTCTGGGTGGCCCTACTCTTTGAAGACTACAAACCACGAACCTTGTTGTGGAAAAGGTAACAGCTCTTGGAGGAATGTGGACATGTCCTTGAGGCTTACGATGGGTCTCTTTCTACCACCCTTTTAGATTACAGAAAAAATCTAGAGAAAAACCCTTCCCCCTTAGCATTTGAGGGCAATTTAAATATAACTCTCTTGGACAGCAGAGAGGAAACTTCCTGGAAAAGGAAGGGAGATGGAGGTGCTGAAGGAACTAGAATAGGATGAACCAGAGGCATGGGATCAAACACAACAAAATAACCTTTTTTTATTATAGAGGGTACCTGAGCATCATAAGTGATGCTTCCCTTCCCTCTTGGGGCAAAGTAAAAAGATGCACTGTACTGCTGAAGTTTCTGGCTCACCTAAGCTATGAGCAAACTGCTATACAGAAACAGTGTCACATTAGACTTGTGAAGTTCACTGAAGCGGCATGTCTAGCTCACTCTCCTCCAGTTGCAATATGAAGGGATTTCCCCATTTTCTTATATCCCTTTCCAGTTCTTCATAGATTCCTTGTCTTCTATACCACATTTCTATGAATCTGAATCACCCCCCCCCCGACCAGTTGCTGTAGACCGAAAAGACACTGTCTGAGAGCTGAAAAGATGAAAGAAGGAATAGAATTCTGGAGGAAATTGGTATCTCTCTCTTGGAAGAGTTGCCCCAATTCCACAGTTCCTTTAGGAACAGGCCTGGAGAACAGCACAGAATCAGCAACAGTTAATCCAAGTTCTGCCATCATCTCAGATCTATCTGCATGCCTAGCAGTCAACGATACATCACACCAAGGAAGATGACCACAAGATGTAAATACAAAAATCAAGGATGACTGTGGACCTACACAGAGGAATAGCAATCAGTGCAGCTGGAGCATTTATCCAGTTACATTAAAATATTCTGACAATTTACTGGCTCTTCTGGGAATATGCTGCAGAAAATATAATTTAAAAGGAAATCAAATTTTGAAGGAAAGTTATTACTCCCCTCCCCCCATAAATTGAATTGCATACACATTAACAGACTAGTACACTCCATTATTAAATCCACTTGTAAACAAAAAAAAAATCTGGACAGCTGCTTTATATCAACACCCAGGCCTGTGTCAGTGAGCAATTTTGCTAATACACTTGAGCAGCTCCTACAAATCACCTCCACTCTGCCACAAGCTGTGTTTAAAACAAAGCCTGGCAAAGTAAAGCCAACAGAAATTGTGACAATTATTTAATTCTTTCTGTGAATAATATATGGCAATGGTCATTTTCTCTGACATTCACTGGAAATTATTTATTCATGCACATAGATATCTAATAAATCACGGTAGAGAGGGTTGTGCATAGTGTATGTTGCATGATATATATGAGTACAATAGAAGCAGAAAGAATAACATAGAAAATACCTGGCTGGATCAGACAAGTGGTCCATCTAGTCCAGTGTCCTGTTTCAAATAGCAGCCTAGTAGTTGACCTGGATGGCAACAAACAGTTCATAGAGGCTGAAAAATTCCCCTGATGTTGCTTTCTAGCACTGGTGTTGTTTACTGCCTCTGGATGTGAAAGTTCCCTTTACTGATCATGATTAGTAGCCATGAATCCTCCATGAATCTGTCCAACTCTCTTTTAATGTCCTTTATGCTTATAACCATTACTACATTCACTGATAGTGAATTCCATTTTAATTACTTGTTCATTTAAGCACTTCCCTTTGTCTAACAGCGTTTATTGCTCATCAACTTCATGTTGCAATGGAATGTACCATCACAGGGGGACTTCCAGTTAGGATTCATGATGGACTGATGGCTCTGGAAGAACAGAGGAACACCACAACTAAAAGCATCAGATGGAGTGTGAATTTTGGCTGATGTCATCTCTCCAGATGAAAGGGAGATCAAGAGATAGCCCAGTTATCCTCCAAATAGCAGCTCCCACAGGTAAATTGCAGAAACAAATGTTTTCCCTCAGTTAGCCTGTGGTCTGAACAACTGGGAGTTTGGGAAAACATCTTGTTCACAACTACAGTGGTTATTAAGTCTTTCCAACCTCATTTTTAATGTCTAATTAAATTAAATAACTTTGTGGACAAAGAGAGATTTCCAGAATTCTGTACAAAGGTAAGAGAATGTTTGGAACGATTTTAAAGAGAATAGTAGGAAATGCAGAATAAATTTCCTGAGACCCTCAGTGGGAAATGGAAAAGGAGGATAAGGAACTAGATGATACAAGTATGGACTCTTCCAATGTTGGAGACTACATATGGACTATAAATGGTCTCTCTCTATTTACGTCTAATTATGGATTACAAATGTTTTACCATGGAATATAAGTACAGCAAATGCACAAAAGAGAAACAAATATTTTATGTGAAAAAAGTTTAAACAAGATATTATTTATTTACAAAAGTCTATAAAATTGGTCTATAAAATTTTGGGTAAAAATTTATTTTGGCAAGTATTTAAAAAAAACAGTTATATTATATATTAATCCCCAGTTAAAACCAGAATTGCTAATGATGAGTGAACAAGGTAGATTGTGGAGAAAGAAGTTAACTTACTTTGAGAGAAAACTATGGTGTTGGAAATCTATGCCTCAAATGAGGATAATGGGATGTTTCCTAAACAACATGGACAGACTAACAGATTTTCATTATGAAATTTGGTGTCTGATGGGGGATTGGAATGCTGTAATCTCTCTAGTAAAGGATAGACTTTCTGAGGGAAAATATTAAAACTGCCAAGGATTTTTTTTAATTGATGGACAATTTGTGTTTGGTTGATATATAGAGACAAATAAATGGCACCTCAAGGGAGTATACTTATTTTTCTGATAGCCATAGATCCTTTTCAAGAATAAAAATAATTTGAATTTCTAAACACTTAGGCATTTAGATTTTTAAGTTTGAGATTCTACCAAACACTTTTTCAAACCATAGCCTAGCAAGTTAAATTTATAAAAGAAAACTTGGCACTTTTAGATGAAGATTGAATGAAATGTTTCTACAAAAAGAGGTAATTGCTGAGGACTGTAAGGAAAAAATTAAAACATTTTAAAAGTCAGTTTAAATAAAGGCATGGATCTGAGAATGATTTGAGATGCATGTAAAGTCTTGCAACAATAGTTATCCATGCTAACGGTAAGATAAGTCAAAATAAAATGGAATTATATGAAAAGACATTCTGAATATGCAGATAAACCAGGAAAGTAGTTGTTTATAAACTGAGAAAGGAAAGAGATAAGAAAATGACAAGAAAATGATAAGAAAATAAGATGGAGATATTGTATTAATAGTGTTGCTATCCCAAAAACATTTTAAATTATTATTGTAATTTATATAAAGGACATGATGTTCCATTGGAAAAATAGATGATTAAAAAAACCCGCAAAATTTATCTGGGATTACAGAAGAACAAAGGAAAATTATCAGAGCTATAATGACAAGGAAAGATGTGGAAGCCATAAAAATGAACATTTTTCAGGACAAGATAAAAGCTGGATGGGTCTGGAACAAGCCAGAACGGGCATTAAAACAGTAAGAGTACTGCAAAAAAAACAACAACAACAACAACAACAACAAAAAACAGTGGGATACATTACAGACACTTGAGAACAATATTTTAGAAATAAAAAAGGCAGAAATCCTGTGCCTTTATTAACCCTTACTGGGCTAAAAAGCCTCCAGAACTTGCATTAAACAAACAGCAGTCCTGCAAAAACTAGCAGGAAGCATTAAAGACATTTGAAAACAATATTTTACAAATGAAAAAACTGAATTCTCACACCTTTATTAACCTGTTTCGGGTCAAAATGCTTCTGGTATAGGCCAGTATCCATAATGCATGCCACTGTTTTTTGTGACACTCTTGTTTGTTTAATGCTGGTTCTGGCATGTTCTGGAGCCTTTCTGGCCTGGTTAGGGTTAATAAAGGTGTGGAATTCCCAACTTTTCATTTCTAAAATATTGTTCTCAAGTGCCTGCAATACATCTCTCTATTTTTTTGGCACTTTTGTTTGTTTAATGCCCATTCTGGTCTGTTACTGGCCATTCCGGCTTTTACCATTCCAAGAAAATCACTTGCTCCTTGGAGGCAAGAGAAGTGAATGGAAAGTATTATAGTGACAGCAATGAGATGTGTTGCTGAGAATACTGGCCTTCCCTCCATGGCCTCCTTATAAAATAGTTGTCGGGTTGCCAGCTCTCAGTTGGGAATTTCCTGGAGATTTGAGGGTGGAGCATGTGGTGGGAGGAATTTAGGGAGAGACCTCTGTGAGGTATAATGTCATGGAATCTACCCTCCAAATCAAAAGTTATCTATAGGGGAATTGATTTCTAGTCCAGAGAGGAACTGTATATCTGGGAGATCTCTAGGCTCCACCAGGAGGCTGGCAATCCCAACTGAACTGGATCATATTGGCAGGGGGAGAATTCTACATACCATCTGGAAAAAATAGCTGCATTTGAACATTTATTTTTACAGAATTAACAGTCTGAATGCAAGTGAGTAATATGGTGATACTCTTACTAGCGTTGTGATAGACGGAGGCATTCCCAACATCTGCCAGGGCAGGCCAGGCAAAAACAGCTCTCTCACTAGTGGTTTAAATCATTTATGAATCAATATTATACAGAGTGACTGTCACCAAGGATGATTGGCTGACCCACCCACAAGACAGCCTAAAGTGAATCGTCCATTAAGACAGCAGCAGAATGAGAACCATTAGTCATTTATTGGCTTATTTATACCTCTGCTAGGAGGCAGAAAGGAGCAGTCTATTTTGTCTTTCTTGTTTCCGTTGGCATATTAGAGAAGCAAGTGTTCAGGCAGTATCCTACAGGTATTATTTTTAAAAGCCAGATCAATACATTTGTATATGCTGCATTATCTCACTTTATACTCTCCCAAAAGATTGCTAGTTTTTGTGGGAAAAGTGTTCTATCATTTACAGTGGTTGTAGTTAAGGCAGCAGGCAGACTTCCTTGTTAGGGTATGAATAACTGTGGCAACGAGATGGATCAAAAATTAAAAGCCGGTGAAAAAAAGCATGGAAATATATTTATTTTATTTTTGAATGTATACCCCATCCTTCTCTGGAAGTTCAGGATGGCTTACAGAAAGGTTTAAAAAGTACACAGTAAAATTAAGTATTAAAGTTTTAAAATTCTAAAATTAATTAAAAAAAAATAACTAATCAAAATGGTACAGAAGCTACGGCCTCCTCCTCTATGAGGAACTGCAAGATGGTTACTGGCTATCATTACTAGAGTTAAGATGCTGAATATACTTTTTTGCAATAATGAGAGGAATGCTCAGGGAACATTTCTGATTCGGAAGAAATCTCTCAGATTGAAGTGGTGATACAGGCCATCTGTTCTCAGTTGGTAACCTGATGGTTCACAAAGGTTGAATTATAGAGGCATACTGGAGGAACACCACACACTGTTTGATTAGCATGATTAGACAACCTTTTTGGCCTAAGGTCCAACCCCCTCCCCCCAAATACTTGCTATGCCAGCAGACAAAGGAGTATACTTGGTTAGAAACAACAGGAGCAAACTGAACCACATTAATTCTGCTTTAGTCTCACGGGTGGAAATCTAGTCTTGTGTGCCAAACAAAATGGCCTGGCATGTTACTGTTCAGCACACAAGCTGGGGTTGCCCACCTAGGATTATATGGCCATTTAGTATATTTCTAACTGGCTGATTCACAAAGTTGGAACTCCCCCAACCAGAGCATGGCCTATATAGCCAGTAGAAGATGCAATCTGAAAAAAGGTAGTGTTATACATTCCCCCTCCTTCATGGGTTTTGTCATGAGGGAAATTTTTGGAGCTCTTTAGTGAACAAACTCTTCACACGGGGAAATATTCCTTAGCAAGCTATTATGCCTAAATATGGGGATCATGGCTTTGAGTGGTAAAATTAACGGACAGGGAACTGTGTCACCTAGCTGATTATAGCCTGGGGTAACTGGTGGATATTTTAGGCTTCATTACCTGTGTTCTTATACAAATTATTTTAACACATTTTAGGTATAGAATTATTAAATTTACAAGGACTTCATTTTTTAACATTATGTAATTATAGGTCACCTTCTTTGATAAAAAAAAGCTGTGCTGACACAAAACTCATTAAAATTACTGGAGCATGCCACTATAGATAGCACACATTTTGTAATATTGAACATCTACATAGAATTGTCCAATCTCAAGAAGGCAAGAAAAAGTTAGTACAAATTCCTGCGCTGAAGCACTGGTCTCTTGAGATTTTTTATAGCTAATTTAAAGACCAATTATGTTGTAATTGAACATATTAAATTCAGTTACTTGACACATTCTGCAGAAATGGCAGAAAGGCAACCAATCTCAAAATACACAGATGCAACTCAAAGAAAATTAGAAAATGCTACACACACTGTATTTTATCCATTAATTATGCATTGTGTGACCAAGCACTTCCTGCCCTATGTCCTCTGAGCATCCACTTCATTACATGACCCACCAGATCTTATAAACCCCTAAATGATCCTCCCTTAGGAGAGGGTGAGATGTAATAAAGAAAAATACATTCACTATATGTAAAATGTAATTTCACCAGTTTTGATAAACTAGTTAAGCTCTTGGGAGATGTGTCTAAGGGCTGAACTAGTTGATATAGTGTGCCTGGAGGATGCTGTGATAGTATGAAACAGATAGTTCCTACCAGGGAACACATTTAATTGTGTCACAAGGCCTGTAAATGTTTTACCCTGTTTACGAAACCCAATACAGAACATCTGCAATGGCTGTATAAAGCTTTGAAATTACTTATACTTTTTGCCACAAAAGGTTCTTAAGACTTTTTAGTTTAACTCAAAGAACAGGATGACTGAGTTATATTGGGCAAATGACAGCATGGTCAACATGTGGGGGAGGCTGTGAGGTAAAAAGGGATTCATTATACTAAATAAGATAAGATTGCTGTTTTTACCTAAATAGAAGTTATTTAGAAATGTAACAACATAATGGTTTCAGTGTTATGTAATGGTTTCAGTGTTTCTTTAAGAGTATTGACTTCCTGGTTGCAAGATACATGCAGGTCTTTTTCTTTCTTAAAAGTTCTATAAATAGATCTAGTCACAAGGACTTATTTTCACTGTTTGCACTTAGGCTTGTAACTTCCACACCAAGACACTTTTCTCAGGCGGTAGAATACACAGGGTATGGCAACCCTGCGCTCCACTTGATGGGGGGGGGGGTACCAAGTAGCCTTCCAGTGAGCCTCCACACCTGCCCCACTTGTTGAATGGGAGGTGCTGCCACCCTTGGAGGCTTTGGGTTGTCACGGCTGGGATGACTCCCTGGCTCGGTGTGACCACAGCTCCTTCCCAAGCACCAGAGCCAGGGAGATCAGCCTGGCCTGACTGCCATGCTGCAGAGGCCCGCAGGTGGATAATCCAGACTGTGGGGAGGTCAGCAAGGACTTGGAGGAGGGGCAGAGTGACTCCATGGGATGGAGACTGTGCTACTCCTCAGGCAGACAGACACTGGCCTATCTGTTTGCTTGTCAGAAATCTGGAGCCCATGGTCATGGGGTGAGTATGGCTGGTTGGGTTCCCAGCCCCCCCCCCCCAGCAAGGGATGGGGAATTGCCAATTTGATTGGGGGACTCAACTGGAGGTTGCCATCTCTGCCTGCCCCAGCATCAATAAGCCCTGGCCACCCACCTACCCTGAGTGCCAAATAAGCTAGAGATGCTAGTGCTCTTAAGTCACTCATTCAGTCTCTCCTTCAACTCTTATCTTCCTTTGTTTTCTTTCCCACATAAACCCACTGAAGAAACGCACTCTGCCCCCACAGTGCAGCTAACATAATACTTCACTCACCCATCCAGTCCCACCTCCTTCCTTACCCTAGAGACCTACACTTTTAAACTACAGCAAAAAATACAAAACCCCAGGTTAAATTACAGAAGTAATGCAAACGGAAATTATCTATAGCGGTGGTCCCCAATCACGGGGCTGCGGCCCGGTGCTGGGCCACGAAGGCCCTGGCACCGGGCAGGGCTCCCTGCCTCCCCAGGACCGCACCTGTGCGTTTGCGCTATGTGCAGCCACATGCCACTCATGCGCGGCACTCCCCTCTATTTTATTTTTGAAGTTCTTAGGACATGTTTAAACATGGTACTAGGTGTATAAAAATCTATGGGTCCCACAATATCATTTAAATCTGGTTGCAAGTGCCAACAGACATTAAAAATGCACAATGACGTCCGGGTGGGGCCTAGTGAGCTTCTCGTTCACCAGGAAAAAGAGACTATTTCCCCGGGAGAATATAGCTGTTTCGGAGAGTGGGCTCTATGGCCTTACAACCTGCTGAGGTATATCCCTTCCCAGACTCCACCCACAAAATCTTCAGGTTTTTCCCAACTCAGTGCTGGCAACCCTAAATAGATCTCTTTTGCCAATACTGCACCCACAAGAAGCAGTGAACTGGTGGAAGTATGAGCACAACACAAAAAACACCTTGACATCATGTTTAGTGTGAGACAAGTTCCCTTCTCCAATGGGGAAGCGTGTTTTTTTTTTAAGATCTCTGCTACTGCTGCTAATCTACACGAGGCCTTGAGATCTCCCAGAAAAGTAATTCAGATCCAGACAACACAGATCGCTCCCCCTGAAGAAAATTAGCTTCTTTGGAGGCTAGTCCACGCAGGAGTGGCCGAACTCTGGCTTTCCAGATGTCCATAGACTATACTTACCACGATAATTGTAGTCCACGGACATCTGGAGAGCCAGTTTGGCCACCTTTGCTCTACATTACTATATCCCCCGGTCCCTTGTCTCCCCAAATCTCACCCTCCTCAGACCCCCGCCCCCCCACAAAAAAAATCCCCCTGTGCAAATTTCCCCAACGCAAGAGCTGACGACCCTATCGGTTCGGTTTCACTAACGAAGAGTTCCCTTTTGCGTGTCTATTGAGCCTACGACGACAATCCGTTTTCGCCCTCCCCCGAGAGTCCAGACTGTGGGCGTGCCCCGCCCGGGTCGCCTCCGCCGTCACGCGCCTAATTGCCTCCTCGGGACCCTTCTCCCTATCTCGCCACAGCCGTTTACATGCGATTGTTGTTTATCTCCCCGCCCCTTCCAACCCTTTTAATTATAGTTTTTGAATCATTCGCGTGCCTGCGCACGTCACACAGGCATAGCTTGCGAGAAGCGAAGGGGGCGCCGCAGAAGAGTGAGCAAAACAATTAGGGTTCGAGGCAACCGCCCTTTCTCAGCTCCATCCGGGTCCCTCCCTCCGTTTCTACTAGCGTCCAAAATACTAACTAAACCGTTTCCCTCCCAATACGCATGCGCTCTCCCGTCCCCCTCCTCGAGTAGCTGCTGTTCTTCAGTTACGAGGGTGGGAGGGAAGGAGAGCGCGCGCCTACCCCTTTCCCCCGTGGCCCGGTTCAAAGAGGTGCCGTTGGGCGCGCGTGCCCGCACGGAAGCGCCGCTGTCTGGGGAGGGCAAGCGAAAGAGGTGGCGCCTGCGGAGCCCTTTTGGTGACAGGAAGAGCGGCGGCGTTCCTGGGGAGAGGAAACTGAGGCACAGGCCCTTGGAGTGAAGGCGCTGAAGAGAAAGGGAGTGTCGGAGACCTGGGAGTCTTTTTATCTTGGGGGGGGGGCGGCTGCCCCACTGTCTTTGTGGGGAGGGGCAGACAGACCCTTCTTGTTGCCGCTGCATTCTCTACCCAAGTAGACTCTTGAAACACTCCTTCCACTTTTTCGAGTGGGGTGGGTCATTCCTCATCCTCCACTGTTTGATATTTGGTTTAGCTTTTTTTCGTTTAAAAACAAAAACAGCAACAACCTTTTGACCCTCACCCACCCGAAGACCCCCCTCCCGTCCCCCAAGATGGGCTGCACCCTGAGCGCTGAGGACAAGGCGGCGGTGGAGAGGAGTAAAATGATCGACCGCAACCTGCGAGAGGATGGCGAGAAGGCAGCCAGGGAAGTCAAGCTGCTTCTCTTAGGTAAGGAGTGGGGGAGAACAAGCCCAGATTTTCTGGTTCTTTCTCTCTGCTTCCCTGCCCCTTCCTGTATCCCGATCCTCTATTTATTTCCCATTGGTTTATTGCGAACAGGTTTACTCCTGTTTCCTTCTGCGGCATGAGTAGAGTTTAAATGAGCCACATCCATGGGCTCATGCCCGTGTAGGCTTTTCTGAAATAAATTCCAACCTAACTATCTCCCCTTCTTCCCTCCTTCACTACTGAGAGGATTGTACAAGACCATTGAAAGAAGTGGGGGAGGAAGTGGCTCCTCCCCCTTTTAAAATCATCTTGTTAGAGATGATGCTGGCATAAAAGCATTTCCAAGAGTCTGTTGGTCTCTCAGAGTTGTGTGGGGATTGAAGCATTTGTAGGTATTGGGGGGAGATTGTATTTTCAGGCACTGTATTGTATCCCATGCTGCAGCACATTCTGCTGGAGCCCTGTTGTATGTCTGAATGTTGACATGCACTGTGGTCTCTGCCTTGGCAGCTCTAAGGATTGCTTAGGGAGGATCATAACTGCCCAGCTGCATCTGTGAAATGCTGGAGAAGCGAAGGCTGCAGTCATGTGCACACTTTACTTGGATGTGTGCCCTGATGAGCTGAATGGGATTTACTGTCGAGGAATAGGACTAGAATTTGTGTAGAATCAGGCTGTACTTTAGGAAAGACAGATGGGTGCTATTAGGATAATGGGTGTCATATGATTGCTAGGTTTTCATTTAAATACAACCCAAAACATATTGTAAAGGCTTTGTCATGGTAGTGAAATCATCACAATTGAAGTAACATCTGGAAAACTAGCAATCATTTCCTGTACTGGTAAAATGATTATGTGCTATATATTTGGAAAAGTCCTTTTTTCTCAGATGTCTTTTATGCTCATTTAATAATGATTTTTTGAGGTTGGTGTGGCATGGTAGTTAAGATAGTAGGTCTATTATCTGGGTGACCCCAGTTTGAATCCTTGCTTTGCCATGGATATTTGCTGCATGAGCATTGGGCAATCTCTTTTTCTCTGTCTAACCTACCTTACAGGGTTAGACAGAGAGGATATTCTGAGGATAAAATGGAGGAGGGGAAAATTATATTGTTAGCTATTATTGATTCCCACTGGAAATAAAGGTGGTGTATAAGCCAAGTGTATTACTGTCACATATCTCTTTTTCTGCCTATGTATCTGTTGACAGGCATGCTTCTTAAGTAGAAATCAGTGCAAACCGTCACATGTGACAAATATGAGCAGAGTTATGTAGCCTAGCATAGGCATCATGGGTTCACTCAGTTTTTACAGAAAATTCAATTGATTACAATACTGTGTTTTTTTGTTTTGCATTTTTAAAGACTTGTTCTGTTTGGTTTTTTACCCATTTATAATACAATGTAGTAACAGCTGTCTTCACATGGACTGAAAAGTCTCTATTGAGGCACCCTCTTTAGAACTCTCCTTCAAAACCATTTCTTAGCTTGATTAATTACTTCCTGTTCACTAAAAGGGAACCTGAATTCCTGAGTTGAATCCTTAATCAGAGGTGTGTGCATTCCTGCCTTTTTCATTTGTGATGGTAATTTTTGTGATTTTTCAATTATGATTTTTAAAACCCTAAGAAATTTTTATTGAATCAAAAAGACAAAGCCCCACCCCAGTCTGGTAACCCCCCCCCATTCTGAATGTGTCCTTGAATCATTCTAATTTAGAATGTGCTTCTAGTGAACTGGATATAACTTATTAAACATAGAGAAAGAAACTAAAGTATGCTGTGATTTTCAAAGAGCAATTTCAGAGAGCAGCAACATCCTTGCTGAGCAGGATTTTCTTCCCAGTACACATAGCAATGGATCTTGCCTTTTGAGCCATGTGTCACCAGATTTTAAGAGGTTTTATGAAGTGTTATTACCATTGCCATTCTGTTTTGTGAAAAGGAAGCCTTCAGCAATGCCAAAAGATAATAGTACAGAAGCATCCTATGTGCATGTTTTGCAGGGAGAACATATTTTGTCATTAACTTATCTTGCAAAAATGTTGCGATTAAAATGGTCTTTGTTATCTGATACTATCCATGCTTTAACTCAGAAGCAAGTCCCATTCTGTTATAGGTGTGGGCTGAGCTGTAACCTTTTTACAGCTTTGAGGTTAAATTAACAAGTGTTGTGCAGCCTTAAAGACAAACACATAAAAACTACAGTTAAAATCTTACCATTTCACTCCAGGTTTGAGAGGTGGGGAGTACAATCCTATGCAGAGTTACCCAGAAGTCATAAATTTCTTATTCATCAGTAGACACTGTAGGTGATAATTCTGAAGTTTGAATTTTTACAGACATTATTCTTTTTACATTTTATCTTAACATCTAGTTCCTGAACTGCTTCATAAGAAATTGCAATCTAATAAAGTATTTGAAACAGTAATCAATAATTAAACTCTAAGCCAAACTTCCCTTAAAGCAGCATTTAACGGAATTTTATACTGGTTTTTTCTTTTGCATATTTTATCCTTATTGTTTGATAATTGATGGTAATTAAAATAAAGCAGGAAGCTAGTGGCAGTTTTAAAGGTTAATTTATTCCAACAAACTTTTGTGAATCAGAGCTTGTTACTTCTTCAAATGGACTGGTTTAGACAATTTTAAAAATAATTATAAGCTTTTTTATAGTTGTATAGAGTGCTATGACCTGGATAACCCAGTCAAGCCCAATCCTGTCAGATCTAAGAAGGGTTGACCCTGTCTGGTATCTGGATGGGAGACCTCCAAGGATTTATGTGGCAGTTTCTCCAAGTAACACCAGGGGCTGTGACATGAAACCAGGAAATGGCAAATCACCCCATAACTGTGCGTGACTATGTTTTTATGTCTCTCCCCTCACTCCCTTTGGTATTTCAGTAGCTTCCGAGTAGTTTTCATTCATTGCATTCTGGTGGAAAAAACCTTTGCAGTCACATGCTGTAATGACTAAGGGCACAATCCAAGTCAAATGTAATTAAGCCTATTGAAATAACTGGTCTAAGTCTACATTATTCTGTATTCAAGTGTGGCCTTTAATGTGGCCTTTAGTGTGGCCTCCCCCCCCCCTTACCTCTCCTGGGACATCTAGTTGGACCTGGGCTCTGCAGAGGTGGGGGTGGGGTGGGGAGAGCCAGTTTGGTGTAGTGGTTAGGAGTGCGGACTTCTAATCTGGCATGCCAGGTTCGATTCTGCGTTCCCCCACATGCAACCAGCTGGGTGACCTTGGGCTCGCCACAGCACTGATAAAATTGTTCTGACCGAGCAGTGATATCAGCACTCTCTCAGCCTCACCCACCCCACAGGGTGTCTGTTGTGGGGAGAGGAATGAGAAGGCGACTGTAAGCCGCTTTGAGCCTCCTTCGGGTAGGGAAAAGCGGCATATAAGAACCAACTCTTCTTCTTCTTCCTTCTTCCTTCTTCCTCTTCCTTCTTCTTTCTTCTTCTTTCTTCTTCTTTCTTCTTCTTTCTTCTTCCTTCTTCTTCCTTCTTCTTTCTTCTTCTTCTTCTTCTTCTATTGAGTTCAGATGTTGAATTGGGAGGGTGGGAGGGGAATTTTAATCATTATATCGCTTTATGCATTGTTGTAAGGTGCCGCAAGCCAGCTGGTCTGGGAGTGGCAGCCTATAAGACCAATCAATCATCAATCAATCAATAACATTTCATTAGTGCACCACTCTGTGTTGTGTATATATACACGTTAACTGTTATACTGTGGGAACTGTTTTTCTGTGGGCTTCTTCCATCTCTTGAAATGTCTGGAATTCTATCTTCTGTTGGAATTTTCGTTGATTTATTCATTTATTTAAACAAAAAAGTGAAAATTTCACTGAAAAAAACACAGCTCTGAGCCATCTTTTAAAATGAAAAGCAAGAAGAGCAAACATACATGATCAGTCAGAATCCCAATTTGTGTAGTTCTAAGTACCACTTAAAGGAAGTTGAAACCACTTTTGCAATTTTTAGAATTTCTTCCCATTACCTTTGTCTACTACATATGTCTTTTGCATGCCTACCAGATACTCTTTCACTGAGGAGCAGCCCCTCCCGTAGGTGTACAAGCACAATTAAAACAAATTTGTTTGTTCAGTCAAATGAGAAAGTTGGCTTACTTGTGCAATTAGTAATGTGTCTTGCTTTTGATTAAAGGGCTTTAGGGTGCTGATATTATTGTTTCTGGAGGTATATGAATACAAAGAAGCATTGGACCTGATTCCAGTCAAACCTTTATTAATGACAATTGACAACATTTGATGGTAACATTTAGGTTACTAAAATAGCAGAGGTTCCTAAAGGGATCTGAGCAAGACTCATATGACTGTCCTAAAATTAATAGACTGAAACTGGAGTAACTGTATAGGGTAGCATTTAAAGATATTTGGATATGAAAATAAATTAACAGTTCTAAGCAGAGTTCTCTTATCATATTATTAGTGACGTATATTTGGATACTTAATAACCAGTGACTGGGGTGGTGAATGGGCCAGACAGATCTTCCTTCAAGTCTGAAAAGGGCCCTGGGCAGCTTAAAAGATCCCAAAATGATAAAAGGAATGCCCATAGCTTTAAGCAACAGGTTCCCTCAGTGGCTGTAGCTACACACACACAGTATTCCAGGTTTCAGGGGGAGTGGACAGGGTGCATTACAGGCCTTTGTGGGAGAGCTCATGGGGGACAAGTTTTGTTAGGGTTATCAGCTCCTGGTAGGAAAATTCATGAAGATTTTGGGGTATAGTCTGAGGAGGGAAGGGTTTGGGACGGGGAGGGGAGAGGCCTCAACTGAGTATAATGCCATTTTTGGATCACTCACATAGTTTTGGCCTTACCTAGCTCTCAGGGTTGTTGTATGGACAAAAATTAGAGAGCTGCTTTGTTCTTCACTGTGGCGAAATGTGGAGTACAAATAATGTCAATAAAGAATAAATTTGCTGAAGATGGAAGGCAGATAAAAAGTAAGTTGGTAAATGGCTGAGAAGGAGAGAATGATGCAGTATCAGGATATGAGGATTGCCAAGAGGAGAAAAAGCAGGAAATTCCAGGAAATTGTTTGGTGGGACAGGTCTGTAGCCACAGGTGTTGTACAAAGGGGTATAGCCCATCAGTCCTTTGTCATGTCTTTCCATTCAGCACTAGAACTTGTGAAATTTGTCATATGACTTCTGCCAATGAGAGAGGGCATTTAATACCCTCCTCCTGCCTACCTCCCAGGCTGTGTCAGTGAGGGACAGAATCTAATAATTTCTGCACAGAGGCGGACAATATGCATCGCCTCCTGCTTGTAAAAGTGCAATTGTAAACTGTGTGTTTGACTGATTCCTGAAGGGAGACCCCTCCTGCGTTATCTCGTGTCTCGTGGCTTTTCTCTTCCTGGTAGAGGTGGTAGAGAAGCCAGAAGCGTGGACAACCCGCAGGTCAGGACATCATAGAGTCTCATGCCATACATTACACATGGGTTGAGGCTGGAGTTCACCAGTATTACAACTGCTCTCCAGATGGCAGTTCCCCTGGGGAAAATAGCTTTGGATGGTGGACTTCATGGCATTATACCCTGCTGAAGTTGTTTCCCTTCCCAAACGTCACCTTCCCAATGCTCCAGCTCCAAATCTCCATGGATTTCCCAGCTCCTGTCAATCCTAAGGGGAATTGATTTCTGTAGCTGGAGTTTGGCAGCCCTAGAAATAATGAAGGGATCAGGAACAGGGGAGAGACTATTGGGGCTTTCAGTAAGGGAAAGAGGAAATAGTGGGAGAGGGGGATGCCTGATACCTACCGCAAGTCCTTGTTGCTTACTATTCATACCCTTCTAAATCCATTGTTGTCATTGACCTTAGGAGAGTGTAACTTCATTCAGAATTGTTCTGCCATGTAGCAAGAAATCTGACAAACGAATGACATAAGGAATAGAGTCTAAAAGTGCTACAAGAGAGAACAAATGAAAACAGCTGAATGAGCTTGAAAAACATTGTGAAAAGAAGTCATTTTATGCTATTTAAATGAACTAATTTTCATGGTAATGGTACAACTTGGAGGCTTTTTCAACTCGCCATCATTATCCACTTCAAAAAGTGGTCTTAGAGTCTTCTTACATAGAAACTCTGTATATTGTTTCTGCTGACAAACGACATAGGAATCATTAAGAGACATCTATGCAGGATGGATACTGCATTTTTTGAGGCTTAGTTCTGCTTAACCACAATGAACAGAAAGCCACAATTTTGAAGGCAACTGGCCGTATGCATTTGAAAGCGAAAATGATTATGAGTCCTTTCCTTTTTTGGTCGAATAACTGCTGCAGTTTTTTATACTGCTGTTTCTAGTTTCTACTATTTACTTTTCAGCTAAAAGAAAAATCCAAATGTTTCAAGAGTCCTGTGGGAAAAACTATATAACATTATTATATTATATTAGCAAGTATAATCTTTCCAGAAAGCTTTGGAAGACCAACACTAGAAGCATAAATTGTTTGCGGCTGGAAATTCAAAACAATACCTCAGAAGTATACTACTACCAGCATTAGCTGAAATCTGGTTTGTGTATATTAGATATAGTTTTGCTTTACTGAACAAAGGGAAGTATTTGTCATGCTCTGTGAGACAGTCCTTCAGACAGCCCTTAAAAATGCGGTCATGCTGTTTTTTACTTCTCTTCTGCAGGTTAGAACTTCCTTAGAACTTGGTTTCTTCCTTAGACCTTGGTTTACAGACTTCTTTTCATGATCATTGCCTTCCTCTGAACTGATTTGTCTATATCCTACTTAAAGTGTGGCACCAGAGTGGGACCTAGTGCTCTCCAGGGGATGTTCATCAAATGGGGGAACTGTTCATGAAGGAAAACATTTGCCGTGGCCCGTTTCTTAATGTGGAATCACAGTGAACAGTGTCAGTAGTGCACAGATCCACTTCAGTGTGTTTACTTGCATAAGTTTCCTAGTTAGGTTAGAAATGAAAGGTTATTTGGATGGAAGAGGTGACACAGTTGCTTGCCATTGTCTCTTGCCTTACAAGCGTTGAGGTGATTCTCGTGTGGGAAGAAGCTGTATTATGGATTCTTCTTGTGTGATTTGGTTCTTCAAGCAAGAAGTAGACATGATGCAACAGCTCCTCTAATCATGAGCTAAAGTCAAGGATATTGGTAAAAAATAGGTGATAGCTGTGTGTATTTTGGTGAAGCGGTTACCTGGAGAAATGCCTTTGGTGGATGGTTTTATATTCCTTCCAGATGTGTTGTTTGTGGCTGGCCCTGAATCTAGCAGTACTTCTAGATTTTCAGATAGAAGACGAAGAAGAGTTGGTTCTTATATGCCACTTTTCTCTACCAAAGGAGTCTCAACACGGCTTACATTCGCCTTCCCTTTCCTCTCCCCACAACAGACAACCTGTGAGGTGGGTGAGGCTGAGAGAGCCCTGATATTACTGCACTGTCAGAACAGCTTTATCAGTGTTGTGGCAAGTGCAAGGTCACCCAGCTGGTTGCAGGTTGGGGAGAGCGGAATCAAACCCGGGTCGCCAGATTACAAGACTACTAACCACTACACCAAGAGAATAGATGAAGGCCAGAGAGCACTTTTCCAGTTGTATCTTTTACTGAAAGATATAGTTGCTGTCATCCATGTTTTAATGACTTCTAGGTTGGATTATTGCCACATGGGAAGGACACAAAATGTAATAGTCCAATTAGTAAGGTTAAAAAATTGCAACAATGTAATTTTGTTAGGAAAATGCCTTCATTCCTGTTTTCTTTTTGAAAGCAAGTACAAATTGATTTATTGAGTCTTTTGAGTTTTATTCTGTTGTGCTTTTTGGTTCTCCAGTTTGTATCTCTTTTGGCACTAATTTTTGATTCTTATAAATTGTTTTATAGATTATTTTTAAGCAGTATAAAATCTTTTAAATAACAAATGTAAAATCATACATGCAAGATAGGCCTATGAGACTGTGGTAGAATTGCATTGCCGCCTTCTTTATACATTTTTTATAATTATTATTGTTATTGTTATTATTATCATTATTCAATTTATTTCCTGCCACTTCCTAACAGGCTCGTGACGGGTCACAATGTCTTAAGAATCTCCATTAAAACTCCCATTAAAAGACTAAAATACCCCCAAAATAGCGGAAAACCCCCACTCCCACCCCCACTACTAGAAGGGTAGAGAAGGAGGTCCAACGATGTTCACTTCAAACCCCGGGGGGCAATAGATCTACCTTGCTGGCCCCAGCCTCAACCATAGACCTGGCGGAAGAGCTCCGTTTTATAAACATTAATATTTATTCCTCTTGCCATATCAGAGTATCATTTTTCCTTCTTTTAGCTCATTCATAACTTTTTAAAATGGTATCATTAACACTTCTTCAAAATATTTGTAATACATTGTTGTCAGTCCATCTGGGCCTAGTGTTTTATCCTTTTTCTTTAAAAAAAAAAGATTGCCTGGCAAATTTGCTGAAATGTTATTGTTTGGTTTGAGAATTTTCTGTGATCTGTTGTAATTTTTTGATTGGGTTGTGGTTTAAATATTTTCTGAGACAGACTGCTTTTTGTATAATCATGAAAGAGCATTGATTTCTTGTATTTATTTTTCCTCATATGTAATTTGATCTCCTTTCTTTACTCCTTATTGCTTTCCCCCCCTTTTTTTCCTTCCTCTGGTTGGTCCAATACAAGGCAGTGGATTTTCTTTTAATAATATTCACAGCTGTTATATCAATATCAAGAAATCACTATTTTAGAATGTGTTCAGAGTAGATTTATTTATTTGCGCTGCTAGGCAGCTAGTCAGCCATGGATGAACCACTTAATGAACTCCAGGTGCGTGATTATCTTTAAGAAAAAAAAATATTTTCCCCTCTAAACCTATTTTGAACTCATTCCAGAAATACTGATGTCTTTACCTGTATAACAGACATAATTTTTTTTAGAAAATTAGCAAAAAAGCCTATTGTATCAAAAAACACAACAGGTGCTAGTCCCTCCCCCCGGGCAGGCCAGCTGAGGATGGGGGGGGAAGGGCTGACAGGGACTCCACTCCTTTCCTGGCAACCCCGAAAAGGCCCGCCAAGGCCTCTCCAGGCCTTTTTGGGGCAGGGGGGAGGCACTGACAGGGACTCTGTTCCTGCCCCTGCCGCCCCAGGAGCCCTGCCAAGGCATGGCAAGGCCACGGCCAGAGCTGCTCAGGCGGGGGCTGACTTGCTCTCTCCCCCTGGCAGCGCTGCTGAAGTCTGGCTAGGCCATGACCGGGGCTGCTTGGGGCAGGAGCGAGCGCTGGCATGAGTCCCATAGCAGGCAGCCCAGCTGAGGTGGCGGAAGACTGCCAAACATGATGGCCCTCCTGCTAGAATTAAGGAGGGAAAAGGTAGGGGGGAGAGAGTCTGGGTGTGAGTGTGCCTGAGAAGGGAGAAACGATAGATGAGGGGGGAGAGCGCAGGGCACAAGTATTCTTGCCTCTTATGTGGATGTTTTCTTATATGGATACCACATAAGTGGCAAGAATCCCTGTTTGTAGATTTTTTGTCATAGTTTGGAGTGTGGGGAGAGATTAATAAAGAGCTGACTTTTTGCATCCATTATGATTATTTAAAATTTCCCCCAGCAGTGTAGTGTCATGGGACCTAAGAATGGAGTGCTAAATCTTTTCATTTAAGATCGATTGTTTAAGTCTACTACTGAAACACCTCAGCTGCTACTTAACTGTTTCTCTGTTAATATCCACATGTTTTGCAATAGAACTTTGTTTCCATATGTACACAGTCAAAATATTAGTAGTTTTATTGTGTTTATGCGGATAAGTGCTGCCAGGACCATAAGTTAAAAACATACAAATCAGCCCACACTATCTCTGCAGCATTGCTGTCAGTTGCAGCTATGTACTTCATAACAGAAGTCATCTATATGGAATGCAGGGCTTTTGTAATATATATTAAGAACTTCCCTTCACCCACTGCAAGTGTGCCATGCCACCTTCTGCTGACCCTACCTACCACAGTTGATGCATCTGTGACCTTTTCACATCCTAGTAGTAGCAGAATGCCTATCAACCTATAAATGCCATTCCTTGAAAAAGTTTTTGTCACAGTAGGAGACAGGTTTGGGGGAAGGGGTGTATTCTACAGTTTAGAAGACTGCATGTATAAAAGAAAAGAAAAATATTTTAAATTAATAACCTTACTGAAAAATTCAACAAAAACTTGGAGGAGGAGCATGTCTCCATGCTCTCCTTGGTCCACTCATGTTGTTGGCCGTGTGGCTCTCTCCACCCACCTGGCCCGGCAGCCGCCTTGCCCCCATGTGGCGCTGGTGACTCTTGGCTGCGCCCTTGCCACCGCCAGCTGCCCGCCCTGCCACTTGAGTGTCACTCCCTCGCCGCACTGCCTACTACCTCCCTTCATCACGTCGCGAGCTGCTGACCTGCTCCCTGCCCACCTTGTGCCCCAGCCTGCCACCTCCAGGTATGCCGCTAGAGCCCATTCCTGGATGCAGTGTGTCTTCCTAGTAGTGTATGAATAAAATAAAAGGCATACAAAGAAGCATGTATATACCTTGTGGCTCTTGGAACTTGTGACGATTATCATACATGGTTCAGGATCTCAGTAGGTTTGGCTAGTCTTGTTATGTTTCTTCCTGAAGAACGAGGAAGTGGGTAGAGCCTAGCTTAAACAAAGGAATCCCCATAGCACATGCCTCAGAATTCCCTACATCCTCTCCAATGACCACTTGATGCCACTGTCATATATATACTGTATCTTTCCTGTGCATTGCATTGTATTCTAGGATATATGCTGCTTGTATGGAGCAGATGAACTTAGAGCACTGTATATCCTGCTTAATGTATATCTCTGTTTGTGGGGGGAAATCAGTAAAGGGAGAGTTTGGGTAAGTGGAAAGGAAAAGAAGGTTTGGTTTACCATGATCTTTTTTATGTTGTCCGCTGAAACTTTTCTGAAGAGATTTTTTTTTTAAATTGCTGTCATTAAATATGTAATTTAAATACGCAAGCGGATATCAGGCCTTCTGCTAATGTTTTTGTGTGTTTTTTCTTAGGAGCTGGTGAGTCTGGAAAAAGCACAATTGTTAAACAAATGAAGTAAGTATGATTTGAAGGGGATAATAAGTTAACACATAATCTTTACTTAAACCAAAGGCTAAATATATTTTATCTTGTTTAGGATTATCCATGAGGCTGGTTATTCAGAAGAAGAATGTAAACAGTACAAAGCTGTTGTCTACAGTAATACAATACAATCTATTATTGCTATAATTCGAGCAATGGGACGATTAAAGATAGACTTTGGGGACTCTGCCAGGGCTGTAAGTATTGATGCAATTCCATACTTTACTGTTTTCCTTAAATGGTATATTCATGAAGTTTGTTTTTCACTGCTGATGATGTTAAAATTCTTTTCACTTTTTCTATAAATTAATTCAGGGTTGGCCAGCAAGGAAACTCATCTGAAAATCCTGGAGAGGAAAGCATTTTTTAAATTAAAATTAAAATTTACTTAAAATTTACTTGTTGAGTTTAAAGCAGAAATAACCCGGAAGGCAGAGAAATTTTACCTCTTGCACAACTTTAAGCACACCTCCAACAGCTACAAAAGCAGTGGTTCTCAACTTTCCTAATGCCAACATGAGGAGCTTTAATACAGTTCCTCATGTTGTGGTGACCCCCAACCATAACATTATGCAAGTGTTCTTTCACAGAAATTAAACCGAAACTGACCAATGGTGTGAAGATCCATTATTCATGATTGTATATAAATTGGTTTCTCATTTCAGTTCTGCCTCTTGTCCCACCATGCTGATCTCACTGTTTTCTGCTGCTGCAGAGAGATGAACGCTCTATCTCGATCTACCTCTAACAGCAAGGCTGTTGTGTGGGTGGCGCCCCCCAGCCAAGCTGCTTGCCCTGATGCGACCCCTGTGAAAGGGTCATTCAACCCCCAAAGGGGACCCAACCCGCAGGTTGAGAACCACTGTACTAAAGGGATGGCTTGTGCAGTGCTACCAAATGAGTAGTGGGTCCAGAATTCTCATTAAGATAATATTTTTGACAGAAAGAACCTAAAAAATTGTGCTTTGGTTATGTTGTTTCATAGAAATGAACAATGCAAATGTATGTGCATAGCTGTCTTTTTCAGTTTTTAAAAAGTGGCATGAGTCATTATCAGTTTAACTTTCTGAAGGCATTATTTTTCATTGTGGGAGTGGCCTTGTGTTTACTCTCATTACCTCATTAAAAACTTAAGACCAAACTGGAAATGCTGATGGTTGTCACTGAAGGATCTTCCCTGGCCCTGAAAAACTCATCACAAAGAAAACTAAATGCAGAAAACTAATTCTTAGAGCAAGAAATGTTGGAATTCTGGTTCAGTGGATAATTTCTTCCTGCATTGATAACAGAAGTGAAGCCCACTGAAAATAAGCTAGAACTGTTTTTTCTTGAATGTATTCAGAGCATGCAGTAATGACCTTTATTGGTTAACTCTTGCCCACCTGGAAGTACCAGTGTCTCTATAACAAAAAACTTGAAAGAACAAGTAGTCACATCTTAAAATATGAGTCCATTGGTCTGTGGCAGTAAGAATTTTCTATAATTTTAAGCATGTAACAAAAGCCCTGCTGGATCAGTCCAGCATTCTGTCTCACACAGTGGCCAAACAATTCCTCTGGGGAGCCATCAAGCAAGGCCAAGGCCTTCCCATGATGTGACCACTTAGCTCTAGGACAGGTTTTGTGGCTCTGAATGTGGAGGTTCCCCTCAGTCTTCATGAGTAGTAACCATTAATAGATTTACCCTCCATGGATCTATCTAATCCCCATTTAAAACTGTGTATTCCTCTGGCCATTACTACATCCTCTGTCAATGAATTCCATATGTTAATCACTCTGTAAGGTAGCACTTCCCTTTGACAATCCAGAATCTACTGCCCATCAGCTGTCCTCAAGTTCTAGTACATTAGTAGAGGGAAAAAATTTCCCTTTGTCAGCTCTCCACCCCATGCATAATTTTATGAACATCTGTCATGTTGTCTCTTTTCTAATCTGAAAAGTCCTAGCCTTTCCTCATAGGGAATGTGCTCCAACCCCCTAAATCATCTTAGTTGCTTTTCTATGTACTTTTTCCAGCTCTGCAATGTTCTTTTTGCGATACAACGACCAGCACTATATTCAGTATTCAAAATGAGTACATACCATCAGTTCATACAGGGGCATTATAGTATTGGCTATTTTATTCTCAATACCTTTCCTAATCATTCCTAGCAAAAAGTTTACTTTTTTCACCATTGCAGTACACTGGGTTAACACTTTCCACGAAGACCCCAAGATCTTTCTCCCTTTCAGTCTCAGCAAGTTCTGACTCCGTTAGCCTATGCTTGAAGCTGGGATTTTTTTCACCCAATATGCATCACCTTACACTTAGCACCAGTGAACTTAATTTGCTAGAATTTTATTGCTCACTCACCCAATTTATGGAGATCCTCTTGGAACACTTCACAGTCAGCCTTGGTTTTCACCACCAGGAATATGTTTGTGTCATATGCAAACCACTCACCCCTAATTTCGGATCATTTATGAATAAATTAAATACCGGCCCAAATAGTGATCATTGTGGGATCCCACTACTTACTTGTCTACCATTGTCTACATCTTATTCACTTTCTCAAAGAACTCAAAAAGTTTGTTGAGGCAGGAGTTCTCTTTGCTAATTTGCCGTGCTAATTTTCCCTCATGATATTATTAAGAACCTTTTTGAACAAATGCCACATGTTAGCTTGGTGAGGCATAATAATGCCTGTTGGTTTGATGCTGAGTGATTAGAGTTTTTACTAATTTGCCTGGGACAGACATTAGGTTTACTGGCCTGTTCCCCTCTGGTTCCCTTTTTAAAATTTGGTGTAATGTTTGCTACTCTCCAGTCTTCTACAACACACAAAAAAACAGGTGGTTCTGAATAAATATCCTAACAGGAAAAGAGAGAACCTGTCCTAGGCTATCAAAATTAGTTAACAATGTTTATACAATCTCTATTTTAATGATAAATGAAACAACCAGAATGGACTCTAGATTTTGTTCCATTTTCAAAGTAGACCTTTCATCGGTGATTGTTTCCTCCTATGATTTTGAAACTTATCCTAGAAGTTTTCAATATTTCAACCAACTCAAAGTTGTAATCAAAATTCTATGTATATAATGCTGGCCTTCAACTCGCAGGTATGGGAGAGCTTTGTCCAGATACCACTCCCCAGTCTTCTGCTACAGCCACTTAATTTAGTGATAGGTTACTTATATGGATTAGTAAATCAACTGTCTCACATCTGAATTTCTTAGGAACTACTGGGTATATTCTTCAGGATTTTTAATTTCCCCAGTAGGTCTTTAATTTAATCTTTGTTCACCTCAATTTGGCTCAATTCTTCAGACACCCTTCCTGAAAATAAAGGCTGTGGCATGGGTGCATACCGTACACATTTCTCAGTGAAGATAAGCAAAAAATTTATTGAGCTTCTCTGCCATCTCTCAATTTTCCAATCTCTTTATTCCTCTAACAATCAAAGGCCCACTACTTCTCTGGCAGGTTTTCCTCATTTTGTGAAAGTCTGTGGTAAACTGCCTTTGGAAAGTTAAACTGATAATGACTCATGCCACTTTTTAAAAACTCAGTCTCCAGCATAGGATTTAATGTATGTTTAACTTGGCATATGCTGTTCCAAAGTCATCTGACTTTTCCATGTTGCAGAATAAACAGATCTATTGCCCATTGCAGCAGAATGTGAAAACGTTAGAATAAAATTTTAATGGCACTTTTTTTTAAAATAGGATGATGCCAGGCAACTCTTTGTACTCGCTGGATCAGCAGAGGAAGGTTTTATGACAGCAGAACTTGCTGGCGTTATCAAGAGATTGTGGAAAGACTGTGGTGTTCAAGCTTGTTTTAACAGATCCAGAGAATATCAACTCAATGACTCTGCAGCATAGTAAGCATAAGGCAACAGTTAAGGCTTCTTTGGTAGTAGAGAAAGGCAGGTGATAAAGAAAGAAGCTGAAGATCTGTGACTATAGAACTATAGTTTTAAAAAGCAGCTGATGCAGAGGGTGGGAGGGATTACTGCAGAGACAATGGGATGTTACCTGTGCCAGAGATTACCCTCATTCTTCAGCCTGCTGACAGTAGAAAAAGGCTTTAAATAGAAATTCTGTGTGGGGTGTGCATGTGTATGGCATGGTTTCTCTTGAAAAAATGGCTAGAGAAATTATGACAAAAAGGCATTTACAGATCTGATAACAGCTCACCAGTCTCTCTTTTAGCCGCACCCAAAAATCCTATTGTAATGAATATTGATGGAAGTGCCTTCTTTATGTAATTATGCATTTAATTATACTATTTAAAATAACTCCTTTAAATAGTAATTATTAATAATTTAATATATCATTACATTAGTCATTGCGAAAAGCAACTTATCTTATTTTAAAAAACTGCTACTGTAGTTTGCATGTGTAGGAGTTTAAATATTGGTAGATACATACTCTTAAGACAAATAAATTCATGAATGCTTCTGTTGTCTTTCTAATAATGCATTTTATATTGATCAATGACTGTCATGTGAAAAAAAGCAACACAAGTGGTTTACTTTTAATTACCAAAGAGCAGCAATTGAGAGATAGGCAAAGAGACTGGAGAAAACAAGAACAAACAGGAATTGTTAAATCACTGTAGTGTTAAAGCTTTTTAATGATCAGTTGTCACCGTGTTCTGGGGTTTGGCTTTTTCTTTTAAAAGCTGTGTCTGTTTGTTTATACCATACTTCCCCCCCCCCCCCATGAAGACCCAAAATTGTATACATCATTCTCCTCTCCTTATTTAATCTCACAGCAACGCTTTAACCACTATACTGCAAGTTATGAAATAGGGGGAAATGTGCAGCCTACATTATTACACTTATAATGCTATAGTGATCTGTGAGGTTTTGAAGGGAAAGGTGTGTGAATAGAAGTGTTGGTGGGAATAACTGCATGGTCCGAAGTGGCCCTGGTGTAGGCACTTTCCCATTCACGTAGTGTTCATTGCTGATGTGATTGTGATCTTTCCAAAAAGGTCATATCCAAAAATGTGGAGCAACACATCTGTGAGTAAATAGTCTTAGCTGCAAGACTGCACTTAGGCTGTTTAAATCCCATCAAATTTAGAGCCCCCTTATTCCTTGACGGTTACTTTACAGACTAATCTTAATAACAACAGGATATGCAGTAATACTCAAAAGCAACTCCTGCTGGGTTTCAGCTTAGAGTACTTGACATTATAACTTGCCCCTTGGCTATTTTCATACTTTGAAATGGATGAACAGTGCACTTGTTGGGACATAATAGTACCTAGTCCTTTTTTTTAATGTTCATTTTTTCTTTAAAAAATGCCTATCTGTGCCATAAAATTGGTCTTTACTGGGCATGCATTAAAAGAACGCTTTATATCTACACACTTTTTAATTTGTACTTAGTGTTTGTTCTATTTTCAGCTACTTGAATGACTTGGACAGGATAGCTCATACAAACTACATCCCAACACAGCAGGACGTTCTCAGGACTCGAGTGAAAACTACAGGAATAGTGGAAACCCACTTTACTTTCAAAGATCTTCATTTTAAGTGAGTTAAGCCTTTGAAAACATGACCTATATTTTCTGTACATAATTAAAAAATCCAGATGGTTTCTCATAGCAAAATGTATATGTAGATACTTTCTTAGCTGCAACAGGAATATATCATCATCCAAACAAACTTTTTGAAGCTTGTGAAGAGGCTAAAGGAGACATAGTTATGTTTTCAGACTGATTTTGTTGCTGCTACTGTAAATGTGTATTTCCTCAGACTCAAGCTACTTCATGTTACGTGCTGAGAATTCATGTCATGATTTCTGTAGAAAATAGATTGTAAATAATCTCCTTCCTGTTTTCAAGCCCCTCTAGTGATCAAGGTATTTACTACACATGCACCTTGTTTCAGTTTTGACTTTGGTAAGAAAAAAATAGTGATTTTGATATTCCCTTTCTTGAGGTCCAAGTGTGTATGAGGAATTATTGTCTTTCTATCCTTTGAGATGTTTAAAATGCTGTGAACGTAATTTAAACATGCATGCTGCTCAAGTCACCTTGCAAATACCAGACCAGCAGTCTCCAAGCCATTAAAAACTACACACAATGAACTACACTCAATAATGCCAGTTATTATAAACCACATCCCCAAACTGAGTCCCATACAGAATAATCTTAACTACCTTAGTTACCACTGAAACAAAGATGCCCATGGTGAGTATAAGCATTGTGATTGCCATGTCTTCCTTTCCCTTGGAATGCATGAAAACTGAACTGCCACTGTAGATCTTGGTCTTGAACAGTGGCTGCCTTTATTTTTCAGAACAGCCTTCTTGAGATTGTCAGGAAGGCAGACTTCCTCCCCTCCTCATGAGCTGTAGTTAACTTTGGAAGACTGAATTGTCTAAGATGGCATTTGAGGGTGGCCATATGAATATATTTTATCTCATGTTGGCTTTTTGGATTTACTATTTGCATTGGTTATATTGTTGTTTGAACTGATGTTTTAATACATTTAGTGAGCTCCCAAGTTTGTTTAGAAGAGTGTTAAATAAGGAGCTGGAGAGAATGCTATTGAAGCCCTGTAATGTGTAGGATTACAGTTGCATTGTACAACTGATAGATTTTTGGTATGGAAGAGAAGTATTCCTTTCCTTTGAAGAAAATAAAGTAAATACTGAGGCACTGGCAGAATTCACTGGTTGAATCCTGCACCAGTAAGCAAAGAAATCTATTGCTTAATTTGTTCAATTTTGTATATACATACATAAAACAGACAATTTGCAGCAGAAACTGGCTAGAATTCTGTAAGCCTCTGTTTTCAAGCCATAGTTAACAGGATTGGAAAAGTTCTTGTTTTGGTAATGATACATTCTTAACATCAATCACTAAATGTGTGCTCTTTGTTTGGCAGAATGTTTGATGTTGGAGGCCAACGATCAGAACGGAAGAAATGGATTCATTGTTTTGAGGGAGTGACTGCCATAATTTTTTGCGTAGCACTTAGTGATTATGACTTGGTCCTTGCGGAAGATGAGGAAATGGCAAGTAAACCAATTTTGAAAGCAAAAAAGCTTCTCTAACTACCATTGCTAACTATAATTATAAAACCCCAAACGTCATCTGCATTGTTTTGGAAAGTCATTCTTCTTGTTCATACTAGAGTAGCCCTAAACAGAGTTGCACCCTTTTAATCCCATTCACTTCAATGGATTTAGTAGGGGGTAATTCTGCTTAATACTTTTGGAGGCATATTCATACTGGACAATGGAGTCAAATCCTTTTATCAAAACTGTGTATTTTATGGTTGCATTTGTGCAGTAAGTTTCTAGTTGCCATGTATTGCTGAGGTCTACTTTGTATGCACTAGCAGACTGTTTGGATTCTGGCCATTGCCTGTACATTTTTCTTTCTAGTTCTAACTTTAAACAAGAGTTGGGGGAAGGACATAACCAGTGGAAGTACTTCTTTTCTCTTTCTCCCATTCTCCTTTACATACCTGTCTTCAATATTTTATAAGTTCCATTACTCTTTCACTTGTGACCAAAATCCATGCATCCAAAATTAAGCTTTTTGAAACATTCAGTTTTAGGGTTCTGTATGTGATTAAGAGTGCAATCCTAGATTCAGAGTACCTTTATTGGCATAAAATTGCAAAGCATAAAATGAAAATTTCAAACAGTTTCAGATGTAAAATCTATCGTAAAAGATTTTCATTTAAAACTGCCAGTAAAAACTTTGCTACTTTTATAATAGTTGCTGAGTCCCTCACATTTAGTATCATTTTAATCCAGTGTATCTCATTAATACAGCTGAATTTCAATTTCTTCAGATAATTAGCTAACGGGCAACGAAATACTTCAAACTTTAGGACACACCAGAAGTATATGGACACTACATCCATGTAAACAGTATCTCTCCTGAGGAGGGATCTTCAAAAATCTACCTCGGGTGACATTTGAGGGAAAGATGTTTAAGCGAGCTACTAGAAATGCTCTTTTTAAGTGGTGTGTCTCCAAAATTTGGAGATACATGGGCATGGATTTGTAAGACAAGGGAATATTCCAGAAGCGGGGAGAACATACACTGTTTTTAGAGGAGCCCAGAATCTGTATATCCTGATCTTCTTGTCTCTGTGATATTAGCTTTAGTATCGTCCTTTCATCTTGCATGCTAAGGGATGAGATGTCCAGACCCATAATTTGAAGTTTTTTTGACATTTTGCCCAGCCAGCTGAAATAATAAGGGTCACTCAAAAGGTTAATTAACAAACTACCCGTTTGAGCGTGGAAATGGATTTTTAACCAGTATTTAAAGGACTGAAACCAAGGCCGGGCTTCTAGACTCTGTTGGCCAGGTTCTGCGACAAGTGTATGATTGGCCACACAGTTTGGGACTCCTAGCAGATTTCTGAAAAAGAAAGATTGGATGTTCTCTAATTTATTATTAAATGCACCCATCCATATTGGGATTCCATAAAGAATCTGAGGAATTATTTTGGCATTGTAGATTTTAATTGCTGCTTGAAGGTTTTTGTTGCCTTTTTGATGATAAAACTTGGCTAAAAGGGACAACTGGCCTTTTGCAGATTTGATTGTTTTTTCTCTATGGTTGGCCCAACTGTTATTATAAGTAAAGTTTATGCCTAAATACTTGTAGTGATTGACCTGTTCTATATGTTTATCATTTATTATCCAGGGAAACTTATATCGGGTTTTTGCAAATACCATGATCTTAGTTTTTTCAAAGTTTATTTTAGTTGATTGTCACAATCCTATGCAGAGTTACTCTAAAGATAAAATCATTGACGTTTGACTTGAATAATTCTACATAGGATTAATGCTTTCTGCTGAATTAGTGTTCAGACTCATTGTTGAAAATAGAAAATCTCTCAAATAAAAATGGACTTTCTATCCCACTGACCATTTGGTTTCTGCCTGGAATTGTTTAGTCATGGGGAAAAATTATGTGTTTTGACTTTCATAAAATAGTTGTGATTTCCTGATTGTTGGAATGCAAAGAAGCAAGGACTATGTGACATACAGTCATCTCTTTCCATTGCAGAATAGGATGCATGAGAGCATGAAATTGTTTGACAGCATCTGCAACAATAAATGGTTTACAGACACATCTATTATACTCTTCTTAAATAAGAAGGATCTCTTTGAAGAAAAAATCAAAAGGAGTCCCCTCACAATTTGTTACCCAGAATATTCAGGTATTTCATTTTTAAATGGAAAAAGGAAGCAGAAAAAAATCTTGACTGTACTCATCTGTCACTTGTGATATTCTAATATTTGGTTGACTGAGATATAATCTACAGTCTGTATAATATTATAATTAATGCACATAGTTTGATTTATGTTCATTTTACAAACTGGTGGTATGAGTATTTATCTCTGTTCATGAGAGGTCAAAAGTAGGTTTTCAATTGTACCAGTGGTTCCAGAGAGGAACTATGCCAAGGAATAATGTTGAAGCAGAGAATTTCCCTTGAAATTCAGCAGTAGGTGTTCCTTGGTAGCTTGTCCACTGCAGTCATCCTTTGCACTGGAGTGTTTGTGTATTGTAGGAAATGATTCCAGTATATGTGAAGTGATTGAGGAAGCCCAAGATGCTTGGCCAGTAGTGAAAACCCAGAGAGAGAGAGAGAGAGAGAGAGAGAGAGAAATTGGGGGGGGGAGGGGGGAAGTTCCCCAAGGCCTTTTATTCATTTTTCCTAACAAAAATTGGAAGATTTGGTGAGTACTGTGGGGGGGGGGGGGAAGCCCTTCCAATGAAATATTTTGTCTTTTAGAATGTGTGAAGTGCTTTTAAAGACAAGGTTAGTATGCTGTAAACATATAAAGCTATTAAATGCAAGATGTCATTCTGCTCCTAGGAGGATATTTGGTCTTCATGGGGGCAGCATACAGGGCTTTTGTATCAGTTTTGACCTGAATCTTCTCTTCTGGGTGACTTTTTCACTCCTCCCTCAAACTACTTTGACACATGTATCCATAGGTTTTGTAACAAATAGCTTATTGCCTTACTTAGCTGGAGGGACAAAAAGATCAAAAGGTGAGGCAGAAACTATACTAGTGCCTCAGAGGAAAGTGTCATTGAGAACTGAGCTCTCTCTAACCAGTAACTACAGAATGAAAAAGACAGTAGCCAGCTGAAACTATATCTAGCTGTCCAGATATTATTACTGATCATTTATTAGACCTTTTTTTCTGACCAAATAATATATTGTGCGTTATTTAACACAAAGCTTGTGTTTTCTGTTTAACATTAAGGCATATGGACTAAGGTAGAATTGTGGTTTTCTCTTAAGCTTTGGATAGATTTACAATTTTGCTTGTGGAAAACTAAAGCATTTATAGCTTTTAAATTCCATAAACTTCAAATATTGTGATTTTATATGCTCAGTAAGTTATAACGATCCATTTTCTGTTGTTAAAGTAGAAAAATTAGTTTAGGTTTGACAGGACAGTAAGTATTGCTTGGTTTTTAATACACCTCCCCCCCACGGTTTCAAAATATCTGGGAATTTCACTTCTCTGTTGGGTAGTAGCCCTGCATAACGTATATTCAAAAATAAAGTCTATTATTTATTTAGATCACTGTGTAGAAGGATTATATAAAAAGACATTGTACTGTGTAATTTGTTGTAGGTCTTCCATATTTTTGTTGGGCATGCAGTTTGTAAATTTGATGCCACCATAGATAAAAGTAAAAATAAATCCTGCCATGATTTGGAGTAAATAAAATCCACTAAAATCTTCAGTTCTGAATTATTGTTTATATATTCTGTATGTAATTGCATGCTTTGTAGTCAACAAGAGAGCTCACAAGGACTAAGGCCTTGTGCGTTCTTAATGCCATTGCCTCTTTTTTGGCCTATTTCAAAACACAGTGAATCAACATTCTCTTTTCAAAGGGTTTAAAGCAGTGGTTTTTGCTCAGTTGGTCAGGAGCCATTGTGACTTCTCTTTTCATGCCGCTTGTGGCTGTATTCAGCGCCGTTCACCAATGTGGCACATACTTCCTGATTCAGGAAAGGGGACATTTCCTGATGGGGCCTGTGATTGGCAGCTGATTCTCACCTTGAAACAGCTGGCACCAGTATAATGAATAAGCTACAAGCCTTCCTAAGGTGTTGGCCTCATGCCAGGAATAGATGTTGCTCTTTTGTTTGATGTCATGGGTGTTCGGCTCTCCACACTTCACCAGGTGGGTACCACTGGTTTAAAGTAATTGTTTCGGATGTTGTATTCTGAGACATACCACATTAGATAAGAACAAATACAGAATGTAGTGTGTTGCCATTTACTCAGAAACCTGATTTTGAAGTTATTTTACTTAGTCATTTTGAATTTATAAATGAAAACATTTTGAATTTATAAATTAAACAGTATTTTGTCTATAGAGCATGAGATATTTAAATACATTTGGAAAAAGTTATATAAGGAATTATTCATCAGATTTCTCCCGGTCATTTGAATACATTTGAATTTCATAATGTTAAAAAGAAAGTTTTTAGAACAAATTCCTAAGCCCATATGATTCTGTCTCATGCACACCTGTCACAGGAGAGTTTAAAGCATATCCCTTAACAATTTCAATATTCCTTAATGTGCATGTGATGTCCCTGAAGCTAAACAAATCTTCAGATCCTGAGAGGTGGAAGAGAATGTAATCTTTCCTCAGTTTTAGCTTTGATGTATTCACTTTGATGATTAATTATTTTAGAACTGAAGTCTTGTATATTTATTTTTCCTCAGGATCAAATACATATGAAGAGGCAGCTGCGTATATCCAATGTCAATTTGAGGACTTGAACAAGAGAAAAGATACGAAGGAAATTTATACTCATTTCACATGTGCCACAGATACAAAAAATGTGCAGTTTGTCTTTGATGCTGTCACTGATGTCATCATAAAAAATAACCTGAAAGACTGTGGATTATTCTAAACATTGACATGAAATTGTTTTCTTTTTTCATTTTCATTTTTTATGTTTGTATTAACCAAACGAGAGAGCAAAGCTTTTTTAAAGGCCACAAATATGTTTGTGTATTTATTTATGCATTCCAGTCATAGTCTTGAGTTAAGTTGAAGAATCAGTTCGTGAATTTACTGGCTTACCGTACAATATTTAATAGTTTGAGCAGTTTTATTTATGTTTGTTGTATAGGTTTAAATAATTGGCAACAATCAATCCACTTTGTCTGTTTACTTGTGACAGTATCTGTTTATAGAAACATTGAACAGAATATTTTAATAACTTGATGCATCCTAAAGGGTTTCCATTTTTTTGAGAACTGATTGTAGCAGACTCAAACTCTTTGCCTTTTCTTTATTTAGACCCTTTTACAAATTCTTATTTTTCATGATATGCATGTTGCCTTATACTTCTCCTTAAAATTTATTTATAAAACAAAAGATCCTTTACACCTGCTCAGGATTAAATGGGAAGTGACCTAACCATTTCTCCATAATTAATTTTGTCCAAACTTTATTTTAAAGAATTCCCCCCTCCCCCAAAAGTATAGTAGCCAAAATGTTCTGCCACCATGTGTTCATAACTGATCTTCTCAGCAGTCCTACATGGGGACTCTGCATCAGCTATGGTTTTTACAGCTAAAAGCCTGTAGGAGTTGTTGTGTTTTGGAACCAGAAACTTGTTCCTGCCCACAGACCATGTGCTTCCCCACCCTCAGTTCCTCTTTTGCCACTGAAGGAGAAGACTGTCTTTTCAAAGACTTCAGTCCTTTACATTGTTGAGGAATTGCTTCCACTGGTTCACTGAGATTGTTCTGACTTCCAAGTAATTATGGCTCAACAAGCCCTTTTAAAAAATGCACTCATTGTGGGGCAAAGTTGACCCAAACCAATGAACATGACTTAGTCTGTTTGTTTGGGTGAAGGGCACACCATCCCCATATGTACAGCCTGCCAATACTATACTCCCAAAGCTTCTAAGGATAGGGCATCCAAAATTAAAGCAGCATTGTGGGAGAAAGCCTTTAAAACATCAGAGCCTTTGTCTATGTCAACTCCAGAAAAATTATGTTACCATGTCCTCAGAATCTATATGGTCAGCTCCACCTGCTGGATCCAGATAGTAATAGGTCCAATCCAGGTCATGCTCCCTTCTGGCTCATTGTGCCTCACCAAGCCACCAGGCAATAGGGGGAAGACTAAGTCCAAGGACAAATGCAAATTTGTGCTCCAATCTGCAACTCTTCAGGAGGAGCCTAGTTTCCATCTATGGATCCAGGATCCTTCCGGTTTCAATCTTGGATGCGAAAGTAGAAGCTGCCTTTGTGTCCTGTGTCACTTTGATCCAGAGCAAATTGCACGGATTCCATGGCCTCAGTCTCAACCCTCTATGTGATGGCCATTACACCTATATATGATGTCTCCAAGTTATCTGGAAGAATGAGGGGAACAACTTTGCTCATCCAGGTTTGTAAATGTATATCTCTACTCTCATAGGGCTTTCTCTTATCCACTTTCAGCAATGGAGGTTACTATCGAATTGGACAGATCCAGCACTGTGTCAGATTCAAGACTAGATGAGAGGGTGAGTGAGCCCTCTCCAGCCTCTCCTACAGAAGATCTTTGTATGCATGAGGAACAGACAATGCATATGGCTCAGTTCCTTGAAATAGAAGTTGTTATGTCTGAACTCAAACCAATAGATAAGATATTGAGTCACCTCTTCGAAGTTCACAAGTATTATTGCGTACCCTTAACCTTTTAAATTCTTAATTTTCTTGTTAATATTTTAAAATATGTTTTTAGCTCATTTTTGTTATACCTATTAACTGATCCCAAAGCTTGGCCTAAAGTATTACAAGATTTTTCTTTTCAGTTTTTATCTTGTTAATAAGTTTTTGTACCCTTGTCTACGCTCTAATTAAAGATAGCTTTGGCAATTTACTTCGTTCCTGGTGTTAGCGAGGCTTAAGGATATTACACAGGAAATGTGGCAAAAAACCCTGCATCCCTCCAACCCATGTCTAGAAGAGTGGAACATTTTCTCATAACCAGAAGGAGCCCTTTAACTATTTGACAACTCATTCTCCTCTGTCTTCTCTAGTGACAGAAGAAATGCAATCTAAAGCCTGCCAGGCCTACTATTCCACAATCACAGATAGAGAAGAAAACTGGATGTCCTAGGATGGACATCTGCAAGATTTCCAACTGCCAGACCATCATGACTGGCTGTCAGCTTTTCTTACCATTCCTGGAGCTTCTGCCAAGGACAAGTGGCCCTGTGATAAGGTCCTGCATACTGAAGCCATCAAACTCTCCATGCAGCAGATCAATTTAGGCCGGCATTTTGGCAATGCTTCAGCATATGCCATGGTGAGTTCTAACATACTCAGACACCACACTTGGTTAAGAGCACTATTTGTATATTTATCTGGTCTTAATAGAGGAAAGTGGGCATCAGCTCAACCTTTGTCCTGGTGGATTTTTCTCAGGTTGCCTTGCCCACTAAACATCCATACCCACTCTTCTGGAGCTATGGCTTTGGCAGCTTTCTTTGATGGAGCACAGATGATGGAGATCTGTTGAGCTGTTATTTGGTCATCAGCAGATATGTTTGTATACCACTGTGCTTACTGAGTCTATGCAAGGACCCCAGGGGACTGAACCTGTTTGGGACCTCCACATTATGATTAATCCCATTATTGCTTTCAAATAAATTTCTACTTTTTGCTTGTATGCCAGAGGCCCTTCATGAGGGGTTCTAGGTCTTTTTTTCCCCCCTCATCTTCCTCTGCACTTCTAAAAACCCTTATGGTACTAAACACAGGGCGGGGAAGAAAAGAGAAAAAGAAAAACACCCAGTGTTTTGGTTTGGCTTCCTTTTACTCTTTATGAGTGATTTTAAGTCCTCACATAAATCTGCAGCATCCTTATAAGCATTTAATTGCAGGCAGCAATTAAATTACAGTCAACTGTTTCTATCAGCAAGGTCATTCACAGCCATGAAACGAAAACCTCCCTTTTTTCCACTGTACAAGCTGACCCAAAATAACCAGGCTGTTTGGAAACACGTTTCAGATTGCACTCCAGAAATAAAAGTCTAAAACAACAATCAGTCTTGCAAGTTTTAAGTAGATAAGACTTACCTTCTCCAAGTGCTCTCAAAGCGTCTTATACGGGGAGGGAAGAAACACCACACAGTCCACTGGACCCCAAGTGCTTTCTGCCTAATGGGTCAGAAATTGGTGAAGCAATCAAGTGAGTCCAGGGGCAAATGCAACATTACAAAGGGATGGTGAGAAACCATAGATATCTCACATTGTGTAAGTAAAAAAGAAGAAAAGGGAATTTCCAAACAGCAAATTACCTGGGAGCACTGCCACTACGCTTTGGATTGTCAGGTGAGGTGAGAAGCTCGAGTTGGGAAGGCAATACATCATTTTCTCTTCAAGTGAGGAGAGCATGCCCCACCACCTGGTGAGTAGCTTCCTAGAATCCCCAGGTAGGACTTCAAAAAAGATAAATGGTAAAAACAAAGTTGTACTTATCTGTAACTACCGTTGACCAAGTATCTTCCATGCAAGCACATACACTCCTTCCTGCCCTGTTGCATATCTGGCTCAGAAGCACATGGTCCCTTGGATAGGAACAAGTTTCTGACTCTAGCGCACAGAGCCCTTTGGAGGCTTTTAGCTGTAAGAACCTCTCCAGCAGCAGACCTACTCATGCACAGACCCCATTTATGCCCACACAGAAGATCCTCAATGACCAATAGTTACAAGTAAGTGCAAGTTTTTTTTCTTTCTATACTAAGTGCAATGTGTAAAAACTTGGGAGAACTATGGCTGTGATCCAGCTTGTGGAAGCAAGGTATTCTTGTGCAGGGAAGAATGCATGAGTGCATGCCCCTTACATTCTTGACTTTCTTCTGCCATTGCATGACATTGGAATCCTCTGCATTTATGCTTTTTGGTTCTGCAATGTCTCATAGCTGTTTCGTTAGCTTATAAGCATCTCCAGTGAGAGATTTGCCAAAAGGAAAGGGCTTAGCATTGAAACCAAGGAGGATGTTTAAACTTCTTGCAATGGTACATCTGCATGATTTCTTTGCTTTTTCTCAGGATATTGGCCATCACCTTCTAGTACTTGTTCAACAAAATGTTAATGCCACTTAAAAATAGGGAGTTCATTACTCAGTAGGCACAATGGCAATTTTAAATGCGCTTACACTTTTGGGCTTGCCAGACTTTTCATAAGTGATAACGTATAGTAACTGTTAACACAGTAGCTAAGATCCAGAAAGCATGAACATAGAGATAGATGGCTGCCTCCCCCTCCCCTTTTCTGGCAGCTCCTCATGTTAGCTTACTGCTTGAAGGGTCCTGGGGCATTCACAAAACATCATATGACACACATACCATTTTGTATTCCACTGAAGTTATGGCAGCAGTTCCCACTATGCCACTCCTGAAAAGGCAAACCACCTTCTAAAACTGGCTTGTTTCTTCAAGGAGAGCTGCTGCAGGAGACATAAAACCTGCAAAGAAGGTTCCAGCTTGAATATCCCATGGCCGGATGATATGTAAAATACTACTTTGAATTATAGCCATATTGTTTATTGCCTTATAGGTAATGCCAGTAAAGAGTTTGTGATGCATATAAAAATGAAATGATGAGATTATGTAAATAAGTTTCAGAGTGGTGTCCTGTTCATCTAAAAGGCAAATATCCCCAATTTTGAGGTATTGCTTTGTGTTGGTATGTTGGAGGGCTTTAATGTATGATGTGTTTTATCAGTATCTCTGAGCCAAACTATATATTACTTTTTTCATATGTTCACTGCAGCTGCACAGCAGATGCAGGGAAATGCTTCTTAAACAGAAAAAGAGCACAAACAGGCTTAGTGAGGCACCATGGAGGGAGGAGGGGCTCCTGCTTTCCCCATCAGCAGTTTTTTGTGTGAGATATTTTGAGGAGTTTGCTGTTCCACGGCGACTATCTGCACGTATAGCAGAAAAGGGGGTTTAAAAAATCTCCCCAGCAAAGTTTTTGAGTGAGAAACTACCTCTCTGCCCCAAGCTTCTTGCTCTCGTTTTTTTTTTTTTAAAGAAGCCATTCCCCACAATGGCTTTGTGACTGTGAGGAACACATGAAAAAAATTAATGTACAGTTTGGCTCTCCTCCTTTTTCCACAAGGGAAAATGCCTCTGAAAATAACCTTAAATTTTGCAGTGTTTAGTCTTTGTAAAACTAAGAGGTCTAATATTTTTTTAATCTTTGTCTGAATTTTCAAATTGCCATTAAATAATTTTCTTGTCTGCCTATGGAGTTAATATTTTAAATTATAATAACTATTAGTTCAGTTTCCATCCTTCACTTCCTCCAAGGATCACAGGGCAATTTCCATGCATACATTTACTGCAACAAGTTCATATTAACAATGCAGTTTGGGCAAGTCTAAACAGACTCTATATAAGTATTTGCAAAACAAAATGGCACCATTGACAAATTGTGCAGCATAGTGCATTGAAGTATTTGGTGATGTTGTATCTTAAGGTTAGATTTTGTACTTTACTGGATGGAGGGGGGCAAACAAAGAAAATTAAACTACAGAAAGATTTCAATTTAAGTAATTTGTGCCTTGCCTGACAATTTTCTCCCCATTAAACTAAACTCATGAAAAACTTTCTGTAAAGCTGGGGGGTAGGGAAATTGAAGTCAATTCAGTTGTTGTGTGTGAAAATGCAAATACATCTTGGTGGTAAACAATGGTTGTATGGAGATCTTGAACTGTCATTTAGAATTATTAATTTCCCAAAATCAAATGTAAATTTCATAAACATATTATCAACATTTTTCTCATCTTTTTCCAGCCCACGTACATACTGAAAATATTTTCATTTTATTGGATGCACCTCAAATAGTTATAGAGAAATAAATGCTGCATGCAAAAGCCATCAGTGGCAACAGAAATGCAAACAGACACTCTTGACTTGAGGCGTAGAATGAATATTGTCCCTAGTTTCCTTTCCCAGCTAGCTTTCTTATGGACCTGTAATTTGGATTTGATATTTGCAGCTTTATGGCTTCATCTGTAATGGCATCACTTACTGGGGATCTAGTCCTGCCTTCCAGTAGGAGAGGGAAACAATAAGAGAGGTTGACAACGATAATCCTTTGTGAGGTATGGATGAACTGCAGTTGGATGAAAAAGAGATTAGTGAATTCATTTAGAGCTGAGCAGAATTTTGAAGCCATATTTCTCACACCCCGGAAAAAACAACACGGCACGAGAAATTTTAAATACAAGCCATACTAGGACCCTATGCTACCTTAGCCCATATCCCTTAATTTTTGTTATCTGAAAAGTAGAAAAAATAAAAGTTGAACAAAAAACACAAGCTTTGTGTTGAACAACATACAATGTATAATGTGGTCAGAAAAAAGGGTTAGCGATACAGCTAATTGTAGTTCCAGCTCAGTACTGTCTTCCTTCTGTAGCTACTGGTTGGAGAACACCGACCTCTCAATATTGCCATTTGAGGCATTTGTCCCTTCAGCAAAGTAGGGCAATAAGCTCTTTAATATCTGACCTATGGATTTATGTGTCACAGTGGTTGAGGGAGGGGTGAAAAGGTCACCCACAAAGGAAGACTCAGGTAAAAACAGAAGCCATATAAGTATAGCTACCTGGCAGGGGAGACAATTTGATCACAGAATGGAAGCCTTGGAAGCCCTGCATGCTGCCCTCATGAAGAAGAGTTGGTTTTTATGCCCCACTTTTCGTTGCCCGAAAGAGTCTCAAAGCTTACAGTCACTTTCCCTTCCTCTCCCCACAACAGACAAAAACAGAAGATACTGGACCTGTTCCAAAGTCTGGTTGTGGAAGTTATTATTCCAATACCCACACCAATGGAATCAGGCTTCTTCAGGGGAAAAGTACTTGGTGGACCACTGCCAGACAACAGTAACTACAAAGCTGCCATAAGCAAGCTTCTATACTTAGCAATGGCAATTGAGAAGACTACCAAAATGACTTTCTACACTCAATAGTAGATTTTGAGACAGGCAGATCTTCCTGTATGTGGGTTCCCAAGGCCAAAAGCAGCACCCTGAGCTCAACATGAAATTGGTAACCAGTGTCCTACCTTTAGCATGGGTGTTATACTTTGACCTGATCAAAAGTTGGGCTGCCTCATTTGGGGTCAATTGAAAACTGTGTTTAAAGAATAAGACTAGAATATGTTTAAAAATATATCCTCAATGGGTCATAAATATAAAAATAAATAAATGAATAAATAAATAAAGGATTCTTGAAAGTGACTGAGGATGATTTTTATTTTCAGTGGCATCTGCTGATTTCCAGTGGCATTTAGTTATTGGCATTCACTGTCTCCTTGAGTGGGAACTGGAGAGAAACATTTTAATGGTAAAAATATAAGCAGTGAAGGATACAGAAGTTTGGGGTTTGAAGGTAGCCAAGAGCACTCCCATGCTAAACTGTGTGCTTTTTGGAACCTGGGTTTTCTTGAAAGTCATATATCATCTGTCTGGATATCTGCTTGTGCCCAGTCTCTATATGCATATTTGTTAAAATAAAATTAAACTTGCAGCAAACCTTCAGTATCTCTCTGTATAAGGAAAAAATCCTATTGAAACCAGATACTTTTGGGACTAATGGATAAACTTGAAAAAAGACACAGAACTCTGTTTATATATATATGACTACAGCAGTGAGATTGTTATATGCTTAAAATGACATGATACACACAATGGAAGAATGATAAAAATGATGGAACTGGTAGAGATAGCCGAACTTCTTTAATTAGAGACAAGACAACATCTGTATTTGTTGCTAACTGGAAATGTCTTATAGATTTCTTTATGTGATATGAACAAGAATTAAATTATGGGGAATGGTTTTGAGGATTAAGGGGGCATGAGTATAGAAAAAAGAGAGGGGTTATTCCTTTTATATAATTACTAGCTTCAAAGCCCGTTCCTAAGAACGGGCCTTGAAGGGGCCCCTTGCCCCTGGCCCCTGGCCAGACAGTTTAAGGTGGCTTTGGGCTGCAGCACACAGCTGGATCAAGTGGGGCGGGCGTGGGCCGGGCAGCTCTTTAGCAGGCCCAGGACAGAGCTCCTTAGCAGGCAGTCAGCAGGCTCGTGAGAAGGCCCAGCCTAGAAGGCCAAGAGGCCCTCATTTGCAAGCCCTCCACCATGACCCTTTGCCCAGGGCCCTCTCCCCTTACCTGCTGCTGGCTCCAGGCACTGAGGCACATCTGAGAGCAAAGAGACTAGAGTCCAGGGATGGACGTTGGGAGCTGCGGGGGCATGGCCAATCAGGGTGCTGCCAGCTGCACCCTGATTGACCCTATTCCAACTTGAACAGCCGGACATGTCCCACCCCCAGGCTGTTTCACAGATATATAGAGGAACAACAATGGATAAGGATATATTATATACTTGAAACATTCTAGAAGGAAGTCATACTAAAATGAGTTTGGTTGGAGATGACTGTGCTATTGCCAAGGATTGTCTTTGAATTAATTCTAGCTTGCAAAGCCTTTTTCTAACCCCAATGCATCAAGATTTGTGTTGTTCAACTGTGATTGAATTGTCTGGAAATGCTGGAAAGACAGCTTGGTGAACTGGTTAATACCAGTGGCCTGTAATCTGGAGAGCCGAGTTTGATTCCCCACTCCTCCACCACATGCAGCCAGCAGGGTGACCTTGGGCTAGTCAGTCTGGTTAGAACTGTTCTTACAAAGCAGTTCTGTCTGAGCTCTCTCAGCCCCACCTACCTCAAGGGGTTTCTGTTGTGAGTAGAGGAAGGGAAGGCGATTGTAAGCCGCTTTGAGACTCCTTTGGGTAGTGAATGAAAAGCAGAATGTAAAAACCAATTCTTTTTCTAACCATTGACCTAATTTTCCTCTGTAAATATCCATTCAAAAAAATTAACTAAGCTGAAGTTTTATCCAGGTGTGATTTGCTGTCCTGTTGTACAAGTTCTGAAACTGTAGGCTCTTTAGAAGCACTATTTGAATGAAAAGCAGATCATCTAGTGAAGGAAAATCACAGTGGAACATTGTTTGCCGACAGAGAATGCCCGCTGGTAAAGATGTTCAAAGCTTCTAAAAATAGGACATATTTTTTCCTGCCCAGACACAGATTGAAAGATTGATGATTATGGAAGGCCACAGGAAGCTCTCTCTTTGGTCAACTCATAGGGAATCTACGGTGATGTCAAAGGCATCAAACGTCTGGTAGGGGGTCTGAGAACACCACTATTTATTTTCCTTGCTACAACATATACAAAAATAGAAACAGATAAGGAACTAGATGGCTGTTTGCTCAGCCGCATTTAGCCTACTGCAGAGGCATAAGTGAAAGAGACCCTTGTAGATCTTAAAAGATACTTAACCTTGTTTGCTCACTGAGGACAACTTGGCATGTAATTTTAAAAAATTATAATAATTTAAAAATATTTAGATGGTAGTGGTCTTAATATTCTGTTATATCACATAATATTCAAGTAGTGGTCTTAATATTTAAATTCGGATTATCCACCCTTTCAAGCCTTATGGGAACTTTTGGAATATTGAGAAAGCTATAGGGGGGTGGGACCAATCACAAAATGGCTGCCATGAGGGGGCAATCAGAAAATCTTGGGAGGTACTAAACCAAGAATCTTCCTATGATAGAAGCAACTGTTTCCTAAGGCACTCCCCGCAGATCCAAAGGTAAAGCTTCCCGGAATCTTCTAAAGCAGGTGTCCCCACTGAGACTCAGTGTTGCTATTCACTTGGACATATCCTTCTTCACACATCCTTTTTCCCCAAGCAAAGCTGCCCCTTCCTTTGTAGGGATAAGGAAACCTTTTCGGAGTGGGGACATCCCTGTGCGTATCAAGGTATTTCTACTTGCTCTAGATTGTTGGATTAAGGTTAAAAACAGACATAACATGCAATATAGGGAGAAGATCTGGATTAAGTCTTATGAACATAATATAAAATTAAACATATTACACACCACAAAAAACACAGAGAAATGTTTCTGTTCAAAAGTCACTCTTTTGTCTAGCTAGGCAGCCATTTTAAGCAGTTGATTGCTGTACCTTTGAAATCGGAATCTGCACTAACTCTGCTGGATCTGAGGTGATGTTGTAAGATGTGCTTTGTAGCATTATAGCTGTGACTATAAGATAAACCCGCTGTAGGCGAAATACAGCGGGTGCTAGCAGCCTCTCCCCACGCTCCCCGGGGGGCCGTGTTCTGGGCCTCACCTGTTGGACTGCAGGACAAAGAGAAGGAGGCCTGCAGAGAGGAGGAGGAGGCGTGCAAGGGACTGCACGGACGAACACAGAGCAGGCGGCTCGACAGAAGCAGAAGGCTTGCATGGGGGGGGGGAAGCCCCACTGGAAGTCAAGCACCCCAATCCTTGAGAGGTACTATTTGATAATATGCTTAAATTTTATGGAGGTAATCATTTATGCAAACCTGTGAGCTCTAGCACTGGCTTAAATGCACAGAAACAGGGATTGGGGGCATTTGTTTTTTGCCTAAAAAACTGGTCGATAGGAGGGGAATGCTTAAATATTACCTTGCCTACAGTCTACCCTTTTCCCTCTGTATAAGGCCCTGGCGTGTTTCTTCCACAACTAAGCTGATGTCGGTTCTTCAAGGGGCATGCTGGGAAGACAGCTGTTCAAAAAGAATTGGTGTGAAACTGTTAAATGAAGGAACACGTTGAATTCCCTCCTCCCAGTTGCTGGTTGACGTCTACAAATCCTTCCTGACCCATATTAGTATTACAGGAAACATGGGGTCAGGAATCCTGTGTTTGCCTGATTTGAGGTTCTGGCCCCAAATCCTACTTTATTCAGCATTTCTTTTTTTTAAAGCATTATTATTCCTGTGGCCTTCTGCCCCACCCCAAGGATCGAGTCAGTTTGTGTCTTTTGAGGGAAAGCATTTTCTGAGTTTGTCTCCTTAACAGGAAGAAAAGGGGAGTAGTAAAAGGCTAGATATTTTTCATAGAAAATAGTTGCTCTGAGCAGCTTTGGTTTTGCAGCTTTGGTTTAGAACATAGTTAGAATTCCCAAATGGGGCTTACATTGCATCTTAGTTCAAATCTAACAGATAGCAAAGTTAACATTACATTTATGTGTGTGCATAGGTGCATATTTTTATGTGAGTGTGATGAGGCAACTTAAACACAATATTTGATATCTGATGGGGCAAGGAGAATTTTATTTCTACAGTACACCTTTTTATATAAAGAGATTGTAAAAGCCTGAGAGTGTTAGGAAATGGCTGCAAAAATAGTCAGCCTGAGATGTCAAGCATAATGGAAAAAGTGAAGTCATTAAAATGCAGACGCCATCATCTTGTGGAGAAGGCATTGAAAAGGAAACTCAAAGGGCAAACATTAATCCGACATCTACCAAAGGGATTCAGCATCTGTTGAACATTACTAAATCCTTCTCCTCATCTCTGGGAGTGGGTGAGATTTAAGTTCAATTCAATATACCAGTTGTAATAGCTATTTGAAAACAAAGATTTGCTATGCTATGGCAGGGAACTGAAACAGTGGAAGCGGACCTATGAAATTTCAGTTGTTTTGATGGATTTGGCTTAGTGGTTCCTGTGTATACACAGAGGCATGGGTAACCAGAGGTAGCCCTCCCAATAGGCAGCACTTGGGTGCTAGACAGTGGAGGGGGTGCCAGGGACACCAAAATGGGAAACCACGTAGCACCCCTGCCCCATTGCTGCTGTCTGAAGTCGCCAGGTCTGTGCATAAAAAGTGCATACATGAAATAATATGAATAGTACAGATGAGACAATCATCAAAAGATGGTTCCCTGCAGTCCAGTTGTCCATAGCAGACAACTCAATATATAAATATAAATATAAAATATAAAATATATCTTGCTTTCTCTGTATATAAACAATTGGCTGCAGAGCAGTATATGGTTAGGAGAGGTCTGTGGGATAGAAACTAGAACTTCCATCAAACAGTGAGAAAAATGTGCATGCTTGAAAAGCTGCCATTTGCAATGTACTCTACTACTGTACTACTTAAAGTAACCTTCTGAACAGGCCTGAGGTTCTCATGGAACGCTCAGTTGCAGCTAGTAAACAGAACAAGTGCAAATTTGTAGAAGTTTTGAGCATTTGGATAGCCCATCTGATGGGGACTGCTCATTAGGCGTGTGTGTGTGAGAGAGAACATCCTTACCCTACATCTTTCCAATGGGGTTGCATGCTTATTTGCATCATACTGTGTTCCTTCCCATCGTTATGGGGTCATCATAGGACCATCATTACAAGGATACTTCCTGAAGGCCTTGGTGCTTGCCACTGTTCTCTTCTGGTATTGCGACTTTCAGTCAAAGCCTGACTGAAAGTTTGGTCTCCTAGTTTAATAGCTAGCCTCCATTGAACTCAACAACTGACCATTTCTTGACCACTGGACAGTTCCTCTATAAATCACACATATTTTAAATGTACCATTGGTGTAGAGATGCCCAGCAGAGACTTCTCCATTCACAAATATTCATGACTATTTCTTTTTGATGTACAGCCTCACTTCTTTGTTTTTCCCCCTATTGTTATTTTGACTGTTCCTTCTTTATTATCTTTCCTTTCCAATCAACCAATCAATATGACAATGTTTTAAGGGAGGACAAATTACGTTTGTGGTAACAAATGGCAGACCACTGCTTCGTGGGGCAGTGGCTTTTCAACAGCATTTTTGGGTACTTTAGTGTTCCTCAGAAGTTTTTTTTTAGTTTCCTAGCCAAGAAGATCAGCTTCCCCCCCAAAAATAGCTTGCTTACTACCTAGCTTCTCCTAGGTGTAAACTGCACGGAGCTTTTATTCCAACCCCAGATCGATTCACTCCCTGCCCTCTACACAGAATGCAATTTCCGTTTGGATTTGGGGCGATTTTAATTTTCCTTCTGCAGCAAGAAGGATTGATCCCGAGTGACCCTATCTTTATACTGCAATATCTCAGACTGCTTTTAATCCTGAATATATTCAGAAAATCGCATTGTTTTGAATCTGGGCTCCCCTCCGTGGTAGAGGACCTGTGATTGGCTACAGGTGGTCATGTGACAAGCCTGCCTTAAAGGAGAAGCCCCTAAGTTCTCTCAACTTCTGTCGGCCTTGGATTTTTTTTTTGTGCCTTCTTCGTCCGTCCCCCCCTCAAGAAAAGAAAGGATTTTTTCCTTCCTCCTCTGACTTCTTGGATCCTCTCCCCCCCCTTCAAGAAAACAGAGAAAGAGTCTCCATTTGCCCCCCCTTCTGAGCCTCCCTAACCACATGCAGAACACTTTCCTGTTTCAATGGGGAGGGGGGGGAAGAGGAAGACCCGAGTTCAAAGCTATCTGAATTCAACAGGATTGACAATGGAATAAAAAAAGTAAGTGCAGACTCTGCCCTGGAATCTGTACCCAGAATAATCTGGAATATGCTCTGGGACCATCTGTCAGTTGTATTCTACGAATGAGGCCCAGTTAGGCCTTTACATAACCCTATGTAAATTAGAACATACCTCTGAATTCTCTACAAACTGTATTTGGATCTAAGCAGACAATTCAATACTGAGAAGTTTGTCCTGAAGTAGAAAGTTACAAAAAGCGCTGCTTGAGGATATGAAACAGCACATTTAGTCTAAGCAAAGCCTTCACTTTGCAAATGAAAAACTCTAATATGTAAACATTTGCTGAATCTGAAAAGTGCCCAGATTGTCTGTGCCAGCTCGAAAGGATATCTACATTTTACAGATGCAATAAGGATTTTGCCCTGAGCAGTTGCTTTGCTATCAAATAAATTGTAAAAAAAATAACCCCCCTATTTTGGGGGATGGCTCAGTTCCAATACGAATATTATGTGTCCTCATAAAGTATGCCCTGGGATAGATTGTAGGCCTTTTCTCTTTATTACATCTGCACAAAGCCTCATACTCTGAAATGGAAACGATAAACTTTATCGAGATGATTAAAGTACATCTAATGACGCCAAACTACTTTAGACCAGGCTTCACCTTTGGCTTACAGTACTTTCAAATATTTATGTAGTTGGGGATTTAAATCTGAAATGTATGAAAGTAAAAAAAAAAAATCAGGTGGATGACTTATTTAGGGAACAGGGAATTTAATCCTGAAGTGAAGTAAAATTCAGGAGCCTTTTCATGAATAACTGCCATTGTTCCTTTAAAAAAATATATATACATCATATCAGTATATCTGCAGTATATCTGAACCCCTGAACAGGAGCCACCTTTACAGTAGTGGTCAATTTAAGCTTGTTAATGAATTAGGCTTGAAATTTATACATCATCCTTATCCATAGTTCCTCTTTATATTTATGAAACTGGCCCTAGAGTGGAGTGAGTCTGGCTGTCCAAGATGGAATCGGGCCAATCAGGGCCAGATTGGCCCACCCTGAACAGCTCCCACCCGCGGGCCTCTCTGCTGCCCCTGGGTCAAGGAAGGCCTTTCACTGCATCTGCTACACGGCGAAAGGCCTTCCCGGACCCAGGGGCAGCTCTCCGCCGGCGCGCCCAGTGGGGAGGGGCATCTCTGCTGCCCCTGGGCCCGGGAAGGCCGTTCGGCATGTCAACAATGTGGCAAGAGGCCTTCCCCAACCCAGGGGCAGCTCTCCACTGGTGCACCCACTGGCCAGGTACCTCTCCGCTGCCCCTCTCACCAAGGGGCTGCTCTCTGCTGGGGCAGCTCTCCAGATGCAGAAGTCGATGATGGGCGTGAGATGTGATGAGAAGGTAGGCTGTAGGGCTTTGAAGCTAGTATTCATATAAAGAATTATGAGCATGGTGTGTTTACATATACACCTGCACACACATGGATATACATGGAGAGCCAGCTTGGTATAGTGGTTAGGAGTGCGGACTTCTAATCTGGCGAGACAGGTTTGATTCCCCACTCCTCCTCCACGTGCAGCCAGCTGAGTGACAGCACTGATAAAGCTGTTCTGACTGAGCAACGATATCAAGGCTCTCTTAGCCTCACCTACCTCACAGGGTGTCTGTTGTGGGGAGAGGAAAGGGAAGGTGACCACTTTGAGACTCCTTTGGGTAGAGAACAGTGGCATATAAGAACCAATTCTTGTTCTTCTACATGTATTTCAGAGGAAAAGCCCTGATCTGCATGGGCCACCCTGGTTAGTACTTGAATGGGAGACCAGCAAGGAAGCCCAGGGTAGCTAGGCAGAGGCACTCTTGGGCAAACAGAAGGATGTCATTCTGTTCAGGATTGCCCTTTGAGTGTGGTTGAAGGACCAATCTGGACTTGATAGAATATCATGACTGGAGGCTGTAGTAGTATTTTTAATGAGGAAATTAATACCATTCTATTAAAATTCCAATTGCACATAAAAACCATTGCCATTTCTCATATGCCAACCGGATGATATTGTTTATTCAGGTGAAGCAGAGAAATACTCTTCTTTCTAGGAATTTGCCAGCAACCATAGTGATAGCTCAGTACAACTGACAATTTCTGGAAGTATTTATGTTTCCAGAATGTCTTGTTCCCTGAAGATGCTGTTAGAGTGGATGCTTTGGTGATCTGTATCTCACACTGTTGATAATACACTTGTGTCGCAAAGACCTCAAAGAGCTTCATTTGAAAAAGGCTTAGAGCAAATAGAAATACAACCAAAGAAAATATTCAATGCACCCTAGATAGCTTCTGGATAGAGAATACATCCACAGTGCAATCCTACAGATCATCCCTGGATTTAGAAGGGTGTAATTGTGTTTAGTAAGTGAAATGGGTTCAAATGGCAAAAGTGACGATGACGGAGTACAAATCCTAAGGTGGGGCAGCCCTCAGCAATGGTCTTGCATCACTGAGCATGTGTTGCCTGGAAATGAGGTCTGAGGGAAATGATTGCTATTTTCAAACACAAGAAAAACTGGTCTGTGGCCCCAGCAGGCAGCACTAGATCTGGTGCTTCAATTACAGGATCTGAGCTATTTCTGACAGAGGGAGCAGTTTGACAGTTGAACTAATTGCCTGGGGTGAGTAGGCTGTCCTTCTCTGAAGGTACCAAGCAGAAATCGAACAGATATGTGTCAGCTCAAGATTTGGATTCCCTGTAATGAGTAAAGGGTTGGACTAGATGGCCGAAATGTTCCCTCTGAGTTCTAGGTCTTCATGCGCACATGGAGTTAATTTTTATTTTAGAAGTTATTTTTTTCTCAAAAGAAATGGAACAGTCTGGATTAATCTCACTTCCTGCTCCCTCTCTGAAACAAACAAAACAAAATTAATACCTCTCCAGCAATGTTTCTCATTTTTTAAAAAAACCTCCCCATACACAGGTAACAAGCATGTCAGGGAGAGATGTGCTGGGATTCGATTGAGGACTTTGTAGATTGCTTATTTGGCTATCCATCAATGTATTGAGTTGTACCCTGTGGAGCCAATTTATTTCTTCAACAGGGGGATGCTTCAAGGGGCCTTTCTGACACAAGGGGTTCTTCTACCAAGAACAAAGCCTCTTGTATCAGGGAAAGACTCCGCCTGCAATGGGATGTGCTGAATCTGCAGGATCAAACCCGTTGTTTTTTTAAAGGATCATTAAGATTAACGCAGAGAATATTTGCATTCGGCTAACTCTGACTTTATTTCATGGCACTCATCAGGTTCAATATCATATCCTGGAGACTTATGGGACATTTGTTTTAATAGTGAAACAGATTTTACTTATTAATTAGTCAGTTGGTGAAGGAAAAAGATGAAAAAGCCCTCACCCCTAGATATTCGGTCTGGAAGAAGTGAAGTTAGCAACATGGGACTATGAAACAAAGAGTTCCTGTTCATGAACAACCTACTTCTAGTGTTGAATGAGACATGGTTACCATCCATTATCCAATGCCCAGTGAGTACGGACTGCGCAGTTGAGCAGCAACTACTCCAAGTTTATACCAGTCATCTGAATGTGACTTTTCAGATTGCTACTAGGTAGGTGGGAGATCACCAAGAAAGACCAGAGTTGCTATGCAGAGGAAGCTAGAGGCAATCCACCTCTGCTTATCTGTTGCCTTGAAAATTCCATGGGAGTTTGCAATAAGTTGGTTACACCTTGACTGTATTTCATTCTTAAAGGACTTTCAGGACTGTGAACTACTCTTTTCCTTAAATCTATGAGAAGAACATCATTCAATTACCAGAAGAATGTTATTGGAAAGACTAATCACCTTTCTGATTCCACCGTATGCATCTGAAGAAAATCAGATGTTCGAGACATGCAGGCATCAAAAATGTTCTTTGTGTTTTTTTTCTTTTCGTTTTGCTTTTTAAAACCACTCATTGCTTCTCCTGAAGGCTAAGAACTATGATCAAATATTTCTCCTTACCAAATATTTCTCCTGTTTTACACCCACATTTTCCCAAGCAAGGGCATTCATGACACCTTGCAATTAAGCTGAACCATTTCTAATGAGTGTATTTGTCGGCAGACCTTCTGGTATGTGCTCAGAAAGGTCTCTCATTGAATTCAAAACAAACTGAATCATAAGATGCCTTAATTAATGGCAACACGTAGGGGGAGACAGAGATTTCAATGAAGTCCAACCGTGACGGACAGACGCAGAACAAAAATAGCCTTTCAAAAATGCTACTGCTATTCAAAATAGCCCCTGGAATGTATTTTAAGTGGTATCGGAGGGAAACATAGTCATCAACTGTTTTGAGGGGAAAAACCTTGCAATTGTTTTATCTGGAACATTTGTTTCTTTGGTGACAGCATACATGAACAGAGAGGGCTAATCTAACCATCACGCCCATGGCATCGTAATTAAATAGTGAAAAGATCCAGGAGGCCTTGGCCACTCATGCTTGCTCCTCCCCTTCTGCCAAAAAGGGTACAGGGCAGCTGATAGATTGGCTATCGTGCAGATGGAGCATGGGGGGCTATTTCTATTGGGTTTGCTCCTTTCTCAGTGCAGCCTGCCAAACTAGATCCCACACTGTTTTGGAGGGTTATTTATTTAATACCTATTTTTAAAATTTATAGCCTGCTTTTCTTGCCAGTGAGGAATCATATTGTTCATCCCTCCTCTACCTTACCCTTATGACAACAAGCCTGTGAGGGAGGTTAGGCTGAAAGGGTACTTGGAGTCCAAGGGCACCCAGTAGCCCTGCAGGACTCGCAATGGCCTTTGTGGTACCAGTTCCAGTCCATGTTTTAGGGGTTCCATTTTTGTTTCTTTGTGTCCTGTTTGTTTGTTTGTTCTTTTAATAGTCACACAACAGATCCAATACTGATTCTCTGAGTACCATGCAATTTAGAACACAACACTCTACAGCCCTAAGAAAATTCCAAAACTGGATTGGCAGAGAGGTGGCAGGGGCTCATGGGAATTCTAGTCCATGGACATCTGGAGGGCCACAATTTGACTACCCCTGGGTTAGAGTGTTGGAGTAGGATCTGAGTAACCCATTCTCTAATTCCCACTCTCCCATGAAAGTTAGATAGGTGATCTTAAACTGGTCACACTCAGCCTAGCCTACCTTAATGGTTTGTTGTGAGAATAAAATGGGGGGGAAAAGAACAAAGTGAGATGCTTTGGGTCCCAGTCAGGGAGGAAGATGGAATATCAATAAAGTGAAGAAATAAATGGTCAGTTGTTGCTCTCATACATTAGGCACAATTAAACTGTGGATGAGAACAGCTTCCAATATTTGGTTACACACAAACACCCCATCCATATTTTTTATAGAGGAAACAGAAGCTTGGCATGAACCAATCTGTTTGTATCTAATGGCTGTTCTTCAGATGTCCTCATGCTGTAGGGGCCTCTTTCCCTGGAAAATGCAAAATTTATCTCTACAGAGTAAGAAAAGGAACATTCAAGGAATTAAATCAGTGCACCAAAGGAATTTCGGGTGAGTCACATTGATTATGAAAAGAATCAACAGCAAAAAAATGTTCTCTGAGAGGTCTCATTTGCATGACTGTCAAACATGGCTTTAGAAACAATATAGGAAAAGAAAAAAACTGTTACAGTTGCTAAAATTAGTAATTGCACTGTTGTTGTTATCTGTGCAGTTTTCAATATAAATGGTGTGCGTTGTCATTACAGGCATAGCAAGCACTCCAGCTGTTTTTTAGGTTATCTCTACACATTTGCTGTGTAGAGAAAGCAGAATTCAAGATAGCAGAGGAGGAAGGTGGTCTGGCCCTACTGTGCATGTTTTACTTTGAAAATTAGAAGCCTTGGCACAAATCCTGTGAAGAAATGCAATCCTGTGAAGAAATGCAATTCTAGGGTAGAGGGCTGATCTGAATAAAACTCTTACAGAGGCAGGGAATGGAGATTTGGAAGACATTAAACTAGAAAGGCTCCAGGGAGAATCTCCAAGAAGAATCTCTAGGAAAGGCTTCTCTGACCCAGCCTGAACTAGTCAGTAGGTGGAGGAAAGAGAGGTGATAAAACTCAGTGTAGTAAGGAGGAAGGGATTTTTTTGAGCTGAATCCATATGAGCAGACTTTTAACATGAGAAAAAAGTCCAGGGGTTATTATGCAAGGCAGTAAACCTCGCAAAAAGTCTGCCCCAAAATATGTCTTTTTAAACATTTATGCATGTGGGACCATTTTCGCTGTGGAAAACCTACCATAGTATTTTTTGATTCTGTATGGCATTCCCTCCTCATAGCAGTGACTGTTGTCTTTTCAGAACAGTATTTAAAACTAGCTTTGCAATGACTTTTCTTTCATAACAGTGCCCTTGTTTCATACATAAATGTTAGTGTGTTTTTGGTCTCCTCCCCTGTGCCTCTGTGATAATCCCTTTTCTGCTTGCAGTCCCTCACCCACCAATGGGAGCTTGTGGCACCTGCTGCTGATTCTCTGCTGAAGGAGGTGGGCTGCCTCCTCAGTGTCAGGAATCTGTGAATTTACCATTTGCTTCTGGTCTCCCTGGCAACCGAGCCAATTGTCTTCCCATGTAAATGAGGATTACTCCTCTGGTATGCATAGTATGTATGTGTGGTATGCATTTTCTCAAAAGGACTGATTAGCTGTTTTAGCAAAGAATTACCATATGGAATCATATGGCTTAATTTGGATATTGTGACACAGTTTACTAATTTTCCACAATTTATTTTGCCTTATTTCTCTACACTTATGATGGTTGTTCATTCAGCCTGAGAAAGAGTGCATGCATTCGAAAGCTCACACCTAGAATAAATCTTTGTTGGTCTTAAAGGTGTTATTGGACTCATTTTTTGTTATGTATTTTCTTAAGCAGCCTTTCAAGCTTTATATGCTCCTGACACAACAAAACTAGATTTTCTGTAGAACTATAGAACACAAGTAATTATTTGCAGTGGCAGTTTACCTCTAATCAGTGACTATGGCAGGAGGCGTTCAGTTCAAACTTTATTACAGTTGTTCAGACCAAGTTGTATGAAGTTAATACCTAAAAGACCAAAAGAATATGGCAGGAGGCGTTGTTTGATTGTTTATCAAGCTGGTGAAGCGGAGGGTCTTCCCTGTGCCATCTTGCATGGGCTCAGTGGCTGTCTGAAATGCTGGTTCCCGCTTGTAGGAGAATGAGGAAGCAGAGCTGCTTCAGGCTTTGGGTGGAGGCTCCCATTTGGGGCTTGCCCGTGATTTTTAAAAAATTCATGGGGGGAAGATGTAGTGGGGGCTTTAAGTTTGCATGGGAACCTGTGGTCTGCTGTGATCCATCCTGCCCATAATCTACAATGAACATTGTACCTCAGAGGGGGAAAGGTGGTTGTTTTGGCATTCAAAAGACTGTGTGACCCCGTGAGATTTTCTTGAAGACTCCGTGTCCATGAATTACAGTTTCCATGAGGCCCTGCCAACAGCATGTGCCAGTATGGCATTCAGGTGACATTGCAGCACAATGGAGGATGTTCCCCCTCCCACTTGATGAATTACCATGGTAACTGTTTCAAATGCACAATCACTGCAAAAAACAATGCAATATCAGAGCACATGCATAAACGGGATCTTTTGAAAATGTTTGGCAAAAGGATGATTTAAATGGGTCAGCAAACTGACTGTGGTGAAAACCAATACATGCATAATAGACCCAGGTGTTGGCAAAACCTTGGTGAGCAGCATTAAACAGGGTCTGCAGGCCAGAGCAAGCCTGTTCCACCAAAGAACTGTGGAGTATTTTTGAATAGGAGGAAGATTAATTTTGATCTCATTCCTTTCTCTCACAGCAGATTTCTGGCTCCATCTCATACTTTTCTGGGATCCCCTCTTCCCCAGGAGCATCATTTCAAGGACAAGTGATGTGAGACAAAAGCTGAGGAAGTCCGAATTCCCTGACAGAAATCCCTTCTATCCATAGGAACCATCCAGAGCACCCATGCTTCTGTGTTCTGCTAATATGTTTTAAAGTTTACATGAGAAATGTACATATTCAATATTTTTAACTGTTTCTATTTTGCATAAAGTATGTGTAGCGGATATACTGAAAGATTACACCCAAGGTGGAAATCTGGGATTTCTTTGAGCCTCCTGGTATCCTGGCATGTTTACAGAACAGAGAATCTGCACTAACAATGATGCTGGACATGACTGCTCTGTTAAAGTATCTGAAAGGTTGTCACTTGGAGGAGGGCAGCAGAGGATAAGAACCACAGTAATGGGTTTAAACTACACGGAGAATGAGATTGGCTAGATATCAGGGAGGGGGGAAATCATAGAGTAGTTCAGCAGTGGAATTGGCTACCTAAGGAATTGGTGAGTTCCTGTCAGACGTTGCAAGAACTCACAACCAACTTCTTAGAAACAGAAAGTTTTATTGAGAAGCACTTCATACATCTAGACTAGCGAAGTCAAATCTGGCCTGAGGACAGATTTGCTTCTTCTTATCAATACAATTCTCCCGCCCAAAACTTGAAAGTTCCCAAGGGAGGGGAGAGTGAGAGAGGAGACACATGCAATTAAAAACAGTGTTACTTTCACATGGCCTTGACTGTCTTCAGACTCAGATAAGATGGTATTTGCAGTAGAACCAGACCCAGCCGAGAGGCCCCACAGAAAAGCACATTCAGAGATAATGGTTACAATAACATACATTTCACTTTCTACTAGTTAGCATGATATAGGACCTGGAGCTCCCAGGCACCAAGCAATAAAACTGTCATGGAAGAACTCAGGCTAATTTATGGCAGGGTTTTCTAACAATCCTGACAGTTCCCCCTCACTGGCAGTCTTTAAGCAGCAGCTGGACAGATATTTTTCATGGCTGCTTTAGGCTGATCATGCATTGAGCAGGGGGTTGGACTAAGTGGCCTGTATGACCCCTTCCAACTCCATTATTCTATGTATCTTGATGACTGCATGAACATACCCATCCTTAAGCTCAAGTTTTAAGTAACGTCTTTCTAAACACATGCTAATTACTTGATCATACCCTGCGATTGTTACAGTGTATCATGTTATGAGGTTGTTGGAAAATGAAACTAGGAAAATACATGGGATAGGACTATGGAAAGAGGCTGGAATCCATATGCCTAAGTCTGAAATGTTAGCTGAAACTTAGTGGAAAAGAAGATTTAAACTGTGGCCAAAGTAAGGAAACTGGTGGTTTTAGACTTGCATTCATTCTTTACAAGTTGCATTGTTCTAATATTCTGAGAAGTCTATAAAAATTATGACTGCTAGCCAGAGAGTGGACAAATCTCTCCCCCCCCCCCCATGCTACTAGAATTTTGTGGTTGTCCAGTGAAATGTTTGGCAGTTGATTCCAGAAATTTTATTTTACACAAGATCCACTTATGGAATTCAACACCACAGATGGTGGTGGTAGCCAATAACTCTGTTTTTAAAAAGATCAGCCAGTTTTGTGGATGGCAGGGAGTATCAATCAATCTCTATTTTCAGAATCAGTGGAACTCTTACATTGACAGACATCCTGCCAAGACACCTCAGTGACTGATTGGGGTGGCACAATGAAGAGGATTCCAGTGCCCCACGAGGGCTTGACTTGCTCTCAGCCATCAGTGGCAAGAGAGGGGGCAGGCATCACCCTGTGGGCCCATGTGGCTCCAGACTGCTGCTGAGCTGATGGACACAGCTTAGAGGGAACACTGCTTCTACCTCAGTTATACCTTATGGTTGTTGTCTTATGACAAACTAGGAGCAAAGCCTGTTGTATCCAAGAATACAACAGGCGCTAGAGCTTGGCAGTGGGAAAAGGAAGGGGAAGAGTTTTCCAGTCTATAAGGGCATGGGGTTGAATGTGTGTGTTGTGTGGGAAGTTGTGGTGGCATGCTGGCAAATGAGGGCATGGGTGTGGAGATATGGGTGTAAATAACCTGTTATTTGGAATGTTCGTTGAGTGTGGGAGAGGACTGACTTTTGGGAATTGTGGCATAGTGGTTACAGATGAACTTTCCAGAGCCATGTCTTCAGATATGTAAAGGGAAAATCAGACTGTACACTCTTCTTAGGGGAAGATTACATGGCAACCAATTCCCCCCAGTGTTGCGTCATTTCCCTTCTTGGGTGAATTAGGCCACAGACACCGAATGCCCCTCTGCCCTAATACACTACCCAAAGGAGTCTCAAAGTGGTTTACAAACACCTTTTCCATTTGTCTCCCCAGAATAGTCAACCTGTGACATATGTGGGGCTGTGAGAGGTCTGAGAGAACTGGGAATGGGGCGCAGTGATCCAGCAGGCCTCAGATGTCTCAAAGCATTTTCCAATCATCTTCTCCTCCTCTCCCCATAGCAGAGTCCCCATGAGGGAGGTGGGGTAGAGAGCCTCACATGGAAGCTGGCAACCCTAAGAGGAAGACTCTCTGTACACAGCAGTCTTGACCTTAGTAAGGTTTTTTATACTGGTTTTTTATTTGCCAGGCCAAGGTTGAAAAAAATTAATTTTAGTTCCCATGTGTCTCCAGCCATTTACTTGTTCACTATTTACAGTTTCAGGCTGTAAATATTTATTTAGATCTTCCTGCACTTTCCAGACTCACAGGACTGATGCTGGTCGGCCTGTCTGTGCCCCAGAATACAAACAGTTGCTGGTAAAAGCTGGCCATAGCCCAGGAGGGACACACCTGCACCACTCTGAACTGCAGGAAAAAATGGCTCCTTTGAAGGCTGGACTCTGAGGCATTGTACGATTTTGAAGTCTCACCTCCAAACCTCCAGGAATATTTACAACCCAGGGGTAGCCAACCTTCACGTGGGACCTGGAGAGCTCCTGGAATTACAACTCACCTGCAGAGTATAAAGATCAGCTCCCTGGGCAGAAAGGGCTACTTTGGACAGGGTTGTGGTAGAAAAGAAACATTTAAGGCCTCCCACACAGGTTGTTGTTGAATTGAAAGACTTGAGACCTACTGCCCAGGGTTGTTGTGCACATGAAACAGGAGACAAAAGAACCAGTTTTGTCTGCAGAATAATGGTGTGCAGTGGCCTCAAATCTGCAGAGAATTGCATAGAAGAAAGACACATGGCTTGGCTGTGACTATACCCCGGCCAGAGCAGTGTTTTAAGTGAGAAGGGGCTTTTCTGTGGCCTCCCTGTCAGCCAACTGTTTGGCAGAAGGGGAAAGTTCCCCCCTCAAAAGGAATGCCCACCCCCATGCCCTCAGACTCCCCTACATTGCTCTTAGAAACACCTTCCTCCCCTCAGTCAGAAGCTGTCAGAGGTTCCTTCGCAGCCGGCCTGAAGGGAGGGGGAGGGAGTGCACTCACCAGCCTCCTGCCAGCTCTGTCAGGGTGTTGAGGCCAAGTTACTGTTAGACATGACAGTTAGGACAGCCTTGGGGCAAAAAGGGCTGGCCCAGCCTGTCCAAGCCTCTCTTCTCATCCCCCTTGGTAGCCCTACTAACCTCCTCTCCCTGAGGTGGTCAGGAGCAGACTGGCAGCCATGCCTCCAGATTGCCCCTGGCTGGGCTGACTGGATGGAATTTTGGTCTGTCCTAGTGAGGGGCCGAGGGGCCAATTGTTGCCCCCCCATCCCGGACTGAGCCCACTGCAACACCCTTTACTGTTTTATTAAGAGGGACAAGATTGTTCCTTTGAACAATGTACTGTCTGGGCTCTTTTTCTTGATGCAATTTCACAGTTTTCTGTCAAGCCACAAGGGATCCCACCATTTCTTGACTTGAACTTGAATTTGGGAGAGGGGAGAATGCAGTATGGGGTCTGCTGGGCTGTCCAAAGGCTCATGTTGCAGTTTGCTTCCTAGCTATGGAAGATACAAGTCCTAAATAGAATCTTATGATGTAAATTAACACTCTGTTCCTCTCCAAGTCCACCCTACAATTTAAGAACTCAAAGCTGGGCTCTTTATTATAGGTTGATGGAGATGGAGGAAAGTCTTAGCTATATTTTAAGGGGGAAAACCTTCAAAATGTTTTGAGGCCAGAGCTACATAGTATGCGTATTTCTGGGCTAGCTCCTTCCAAAAGCACATGCTATAATTTTTGTGGAGACAGCAAATGATACGTTATACTTACAAATGATCTGGGGACAAAAGATCTATTGCAGATGGTGTTTGGTTTCCCTCATAGTGACTCAGGAAAGAAAACAGACCTGTGGTATACACCAGCTGTGTATTGCTTGTGTGTGGTGGGGAGAGAAGGGGCAATCTCTTGGAATTGGTTGCGCACAGGTGTGTTGAGCCCCACTCTGGGTATTGTCCCTTCCTAGGGGTGACTCCAGATGTTGTGTTCATCAAGGGGTAATTAATTTAAAATAGGTTTTTTTCACTCTTGAATGTGAGAATTGCTGGGGGAGGGGGCAGTTCTTTATCTATGTATCCAATTATGACATGTATGTATCCCATCTGATGATATCTAAATCTACAGATCGGGGCCACACCTTTGCCAGCTTTTTCCTGCAAATATGGGCAACCTCCAAGGTTTGCAGGAAAATCTGAAATGTTTGAAAAATACATTGGGGGTTACATTCCCTCCATATAGCTGGCTTCCGCAAGGAGCCACTTCAGGCCTGGTCACAGCAGGAACCATGCCCAGCTGCCCTGGCAGAGGATGTCAGGAACCACTCTTGGACTGACCACTGTGTTAGAGAATGCAAGGAGAGCCTACGAGGCTGGAGGCCTCAGCTGTTGATACCAAGAGTATCTCCAGATGCAGTAGCCATTGGGGTGGGTGACGAGGGATGTTCTGGGACTGGCCACAGTGGCAACAGATGCCACAAATCACTTTGGGCTCAGAACAATTCCAAAATACTCCTGTTACTGCTGCCAGGCTTAAAGGGAGGTGTTGGGGCCTGGAGCTGTGCCAAGTCCAGTGATCAGTGGGGAGTAAATGGGACACGTGCCCTCTCATGAGTCTTGCAGGCACACCATGTTATTTAAAGCATTTACTTCATTTCTCCTGGAAGATGGATGGCTTGGCACAATGCCCTAGAGCAGGGGTAGTCAAACAGTGGCCCTCCAAATGTCCACGGACTACAATTCCCATGAGCCCCTGCCAGCAAATGCTGGCAGGGGCTCATGGGAATTGTAGTCCATGGACATCTGGAGGGCCACTGTTTGACTACACCTGCCATAGAGCTCCCTGAACCCCCCACTCTTTCAAGTTCCACCCTCAAATCTCTTGGTATTTCTCAACCAGAGTTGGCAACCGTAATGGGCAGGATAAAAATGTACTAAATTGACTGACTGAAACTGCAGTTAGAGAAAATTATTCTGACAGAACCATGTACAGCACATTTAGTTAGCACTGGGTTCCCTCCCACACACATTCAAGGATTCGTTGTTTACCTCAGAGCGCCATGGAAATGGTTTCTAAGAACCTGACATTTCCTTCCTTAATGTAACATGAATGTCACGCAAAGCACTCACAGAAATCAATTTCTCCATCAAGCTGTGGCATACAAGGGGTACTTCCTTCTGGTGAATATGCAGCAGACACTTCCACTGAGCACCACAATGGAGTGAACAAAGCAGATTAAATAATAACCGTCTTTTAACCAGTGTTAGAGCAGCAGGTGTGCTTTTAAGATCGAGCAGAAGAACCCCCTTCCTCTTTCAGATGTGAGCTGCTGCAGCTACTCAATTCTAGCACCCACTTTTCACTCCTGAGTGGTACTAATGTGGCGTAGTGAACTGAGTGTCAGGGATTTAGGGTTACCCACCTCCAGGTGGGAAATGGATGCCTCTGAGAATTATTCTGATCTTCATACTACAAAGATCAGTTCCCGTGGAGCAGTCTTTCTCAACTTTTTAACCATTGAGAAACCTTGAAACATTCTCCAGGCTTCAAGAAACTCCAGAAATGGCATGATCATACGGAATATGGTTGGGAAGCATAGGTGTGTACGTGCCCACCTGGGGCCCCTCCCTTTCCCACCCCCTCCAGGCCCATCATTGCCCATTTTGGAGAGGGGGAGAGGTCAAAATGACCATATATAGTCATATCACCCAATACATTTTTAACAAATTTAAAATATATATTAAAAATTAACACCCACCCATTTGGGAAGCCCTTCCAGGGCTGTCAAGAAACTCCAGGGCTTCATGGAACCCTGGTTTGAGAAAGCCTGCCCTGGAGGAAAATGCAGTTTCAGACGAGGGCTCTATTTATTGAAAAACATTTTGTAGCCATCTTTCCACCCAGTCAGGGTCCCCAAGGTGGTGAACACAAAAACATTTGAAAAATCAAATACAACATTTAAATTATGAAATAAATAAAAACACATAAACATATAACATCAGAACTGGGGAAAAGATCAATAACTGTTACTGGAATGTACTAAACAAAACAAGGAAGTGTTTCCTTATAGGTATTAAAAGAGGTAGTGGTACACCCGTTGCTCAAAAAAACATCCTTGGCTTTGCAGGAGCCTGACAACTACTGCCCCACCTCACATCTGGCGTTTCTGGGGAAGTTGGTTGAAAGGGCTGCTGTGGGCCAAATATCAGCATTCCTGGAGGAAACATCATCCCTTGACCCATTTCAGTCGGGCTTCTGGCCTGGCCATGGGGTGGAGACAGCGCTAGTTGCCCTGACGGATGACCTCCGCCGCCAGCTGGACCGAGGCAGGCCACCACTTATGGTACTATTAGACCTGTCAGCAGCATTTGACACAGTCGATCATTAGCTCCTAGCTCACCATCTTGCTGACTGTGGGATACGGGGGACAGACCTCAAATGGCTGATCTCCTTCCTCCAGGGTCGCAGACAGAGGGTAGCAATAGGAGAGAGAGAGTGTCTAGCCGTCACCAGCTCACATGTGGAGTCCCACAAGGAGGAGTCCTCTCTCCTATCCTATTTAATATCTTCATGCACCCTCTTGCTCAACTGGTGTGGAGGTTTGGGCTGAGTTGCCACCAATATGCAGATGACACCCAGCTGTTCCTCCTGATGGATGACCACCCTGACCCCCCCCCCCGAATCTTTAGTCAGATGCCTGGAAGCAGTGACAAAGTGGATCAAGCAGACTTGTCTGAAGCTCAACCCTGCAAAGACGGACATCCTGTGGTTGGGTAGAAAAGGGACCATGGGAGGAAGCATGCCTGCCTACCCTGGATGGTGTGCAGCTCCTAGCGACTCACTCCGCCAGGAACCTGGGCGAGATTCTGGATGCTTCCCTTACAATGGAACCCCAGGTCATGAAGGTAGCATGGCTGGCATTTTATTACCTCCACCAAGCCAAGCTACTAGTGCCCTACCTGGAACTAGAGCACCTAGCCACAGTGATCCATGCGATGGTCACCTCTAGACTGGACTTCTGCAACTCTCTCTACGCAGGTCTACCCTTATCCTTGATCCGGGAACTACAACTGGTGCAGAACGCTGCGGCCAGGATTCTCACTAAGACATCGTGGAGATCTCACATCCGGCTGGTTCTCCAAGAACTCGGCTGGCTCCGGATTAAGCTTAAGGTTTTGGTAATCACCTTTAAGGCAATACGCGATCTGGGCCCAGTGTATCTGAGAGACCGTCTCTCTGCCTATACCCCCAAAAGAGCTCTACTCTCCACCACTCCCAACTGGCTGTGGATCCCTGGCCCAAAAGAGGCACGTCAGCCAGGGCCTTTTCAGGCCTGGCCCCCACCTGGTGGAACGAGCTCCCCAAAGAGATCAGAGCCCTGCCGGAACGTCCACAATTCCGCAGGGCCTGCAAAAAGGAGCTGTTCCACCAGGCATTTGCTTGAGGCCGACTATCCCATAACATCTACAGGTCCCCCCCACCCCAGACTGAGACATCAAACCTACTAAGGGTGTATCAAAGTTATTATTGTGGAAATACTGTTCTAGTTCTAGTTATATGTTCTATGTTACAGTTGTTATGTTGTTATATTGTTGTATTGATACTGTTCCATGTAAATGTTCTGAAATGTTTTCTATAAACCGCCCAGAGCCAAAGGGAAGGGTGGTATAAAAATCCAAATAAATAAATAAATAAATAAATAAATAAATAGGTGGAAGATATTGGTAGGAGGAGACAGAGTAATTTCCCTGGGAAAGAAGTTCCAAAGTTTTGATGCCACAACCAAGTAAACCCTCTTGGTTTACCCCCATTTAACCTCAGATGGTTGGTCAACTGAAGCAGGGCCTCCAAAGATGACCAGTGTGAAAGATCTATGGCATTATACCTTGCTGAGGTCCTTCCCCTCACTCCCTCATCATCCCTAGGCTCCACCCCAAATCTTCAAGAACTTATTTACCCAGAATTGGACCAAAGAATCCCAAGATTCAAATCCCACAATGCTATTAAGTTTACAATTCAGCTTATTAGAAACTTACCTCTAAAGTCCGAAATGGTAACATCTAATTTCAAAAGAAGGAACTTTACAAAAATAAAGGGAATAGTAAAAAGGAAGCTCCGGGGGTGGGGAAGGGGAGAGATACAAAATCCCTAGATGATGTTTGGAAGCTATTTAAAATCACGCTAATTGAAGCCCAGATGGAATGCATTCCATGGGTTTGGAAAGGCGCGCTGCCAATGAAGGTCTGCTTGGTTAAGGACACAAGTTAATTAATGCAAGAAATGTATATGAATGATGAAAACAATGTTGCAAGGAATATCAGGGTGGAAAGGTTCAATACCAAGAGGTGTCCGGTCAAAAACAGGGCTTCATGGCTGCCCTGGAAACTATGGGATCTGAGGGGTGCTGCCTTTCTACTTGTCTATGAAGTTTGGGCAGTCAGATTCTCGTGTCTTGTCTGCACTGTTAAGTAGCCTCCTTTCCTTACCATACAATAATGTTGGCAAGGCAGGCTGGTCAGGAACCAATAGAAGGGATGCTTCTTAACTTGAACTGCACAAACCTTCCTTTTATTCTCCACCTTTGGGAACACTATTGTCAGTTTCAAGCTAGTCTGCAATTCCATCTCGGAAATTCCATTGCAACAATTGCTGGTACCTTCAAGGGATTCAAAACTACAAGTGAATAATGCCAGCATGCCCTCATGTGGTTGTAATGTGTATATTCTCATAAAGTTGATTTCAAATGATTGAAATGATTTGGAATGTTTTTAAAACTCTTCGCCAACTTGAGGGTCCTAACAGGGCAAAAAGGTGGTATACAAAATATTTTAAACAGACAAACAATTTAAAATATATAATCATGTTTTAAAATGTCAATTGAGAAGAAGAAAGGAATGTTTCTGTGGTGAAAGCAAGACTATATAGTGCAGTTATATAAAAAAAAAATCCCTGTGAGGAAGAAAAATGGTGACAAAGGAGACAGGACTTAAACTTTTTTTTATTTATGGGATTTTTCGTCCTCCCAATCTTTGGGTAGCATACTGAGAGACTGAATAGGTCAGGGGTAGTCAACCTGTGGTCCTCCAGATGTTCATGGACTACAATTCCCATGAACCCCTTCATGGAAATTGTAGTCCATGAACATCTGGAGGACCACAGGTTGACTACCCCTGGAATAGGTAACAGGTTCTGCTAGTTTTGCCTCACAAGTGTTACCAACTTTGGGCTGGAAAATTTCTGGACCTTTGGGGTGGATGGGTAGAGCACAAGGAGGGTGGGGTTTGGGGAGGAGAGGGCCTTCAGCAAAGCATAATGCCATAGAATGCACTCTCCAAAGCTGCCATTGTTCCAAGCGAACTGATCTCTATATTCTGGAAGTTGGCAACCCTCACTCACTTTTGTTCAAAGCAACCATATCCTTTTTATGACTCCATTTGGAGTAGGTGTTATCCTTTTCTAAAACATTCTTCTGTATGCTGGGAGAACATGGCTTTGAACCTTGCATTAGGTAATACATATTATGCTCTCGCAATTTTCTTCTTGTGTTTCCTTCAAGAAGCAGTGTCCTGGGCCCGATCCACAAAGCCTGGCCCAACATCCTGGTCTTCTGTGCCATTTCTCCTATCTTTTACACCCTAATGTCTGTCTCAGTTCTGAGCTCCAGTGACAAATAGTACTGGCATTTTGTTCCACTGGGCCTCCTGTAATTATGCTGTTTTCTGTTCCGATACCACCCAGTGTTCTGGTCCAGATAGCATGATGTGGATGTATGAGTGGTCCATCACAGATCTATTACATACACCACAGACAGAACTTTCCGACTGTCTCAGAGAGATGCCTTTCCATGTCTGAGGGCATTCACACATTCGGTTGCTAGTCATGGGTGGAATGTGCCATACTCAAATGATGTATATGATTATGTGAAACAAGGCATCATCTCTATAGTGTAATGTACTCTGTATGGGCCTGCCTTTCATAATTGTTTGGAAACTTCAGTGGGTCCATAGGGGCTGGATCCAGAGAACATATCATAGTGTATCAAAATGTGTGCCCTTGCTGCCTATCTTTTCCTGGGAATAGTTCAAAGTGCTGTCAGCCCCTTAGTGACTTAGGACTAGAAGACCTGAAGGAGCACCTTGTTCTCTCATATCTAATCTGCTAGCTGAAATCCTCTTCTCAGGTCCTGCTCTCTGGGCACCTACCTGCAGATGTGAGGCAGGTGGCAACCAGGTAACAAAAATAACTGGGAGTCACAATAATGGAATAAACAATAAATGTACAAAGAAACTGTGTCTGGCTGGATTTGTCAATAAAGAAGCAGAACTTCTTGCTTGTAGCCTTTTTTTGCATTTATTTTACGTGAAGTGAACACAAAATGTTTCAGTGTGGAATCTCTTTCGCAACTAACAACAACGCATTCCTTGCTGTGACGAGGGGGCGAGCTAGCCTGTTGCAGAGGCACCACGATGGGTCTCCTTCCTCAGTTGTGTTTACTCAAAAGCACATGGGTGTATCTATGAGCAATGGAAACCCTATTAATAACCCTTTTCACAGTGACAGTACTAGTTCTTTTCACAGGTTCCATGAGAACAGTTGTTCTCAATTAACCTGTGGAAGGAACTGGAAGTATTGTCTCTGTAAAAAGAGTTATTTACAGGGTTTCCATTATCCATAGATACATGCATATGCTTTTGAGTGAACCCAGCTGAGGAAGGTGATTCCATATTGAAGCATTTTGTGTTCACTTCAAGCAAAATAAATGTAAAGAAAAGGAGACTACAAACAAGAGGTTCTGTATCTTTATTAATAAATCCAGCCAGACACAGGTGGCAACCCGAGACAGGACTTTTTCAGTGGCAATCCTTTGCTGGGAGAGTGCCCACTCCCTTGGTCAACTTTCTTTTAGGCAAAATTCCCAAATATTTCTTTATACACAGGTGTTGAATTTAAAAGTTGATATTTTAACATTGCTTTTCAGTCCACTTTCTAGAAGGTGCCTAGCATCTGGCAGCCCTAGTTCCTAGCCTGAGAAGCTTGATCAGTATCAGTAAATGTATTATGACGATTTAAGGAACTGGCTGAGTTTTTTAATAATTTGTTTATTTGATTCGTTTAGGGTTTTATCATGTTTAACTTTTTAAACACCCAGACACAGGGTCTGTGGAAAGGTAATATATACCTTTTCTTTTAAATAAATAATAAATAAATTTTCTGTTAAATAAATAAATAATTTTAGTAGCTACTTATCTCTGGCAAAAAAAATGAATAATCTGAACATGGCTACTGTTTATAAAGTCCATTTCATATAATGCAGAAAATTTCCATTACACTGTCTGCCCTGTTTTGCCTATTGATGGATAATGATGTTCTATCCCTTTCCTTTATTCTTTTGCTCAAAATGCAGCTGCTCCAAGTGCTCAGAAGTCAAATGTCAGGGTTTTGCAGTTCCCTTTTAATGCTAGTGCACTTTCTGAGGCCCTCCTGCTATTCAAATATTCATGTTCCGAGGCTTTAAAAAAATGCTGCTGTTGCTGACAGTGTTTATTTTAGAAAAGATTTATTGAACAATAACTTCTACACATGCAAATAATAAATCACTGAAAGGATTACATTTCAGGAGCTAATATGCAAACAGCTAAATCACACATGGCAGAGGCCTACTGGATTAGCATATATTGCTCCTTTTACTAACAAGGCCAAATTCAGCACTCTTGTGAGTTTGGCAGGACTGAGTCCAAATTGAATCTCAGGCAAGGATCCAGTTAGGGCAAGTGGGAAAAAAGAGAAAGAGAGACTAGCTAAATAACACAAAGAGCCTCCTTCCATCCTTCATCCAGAGCAGCTCAAGTTATCTACATCCTGGCCCTTATAAAGGTCAATCTTGCTTGCTACTGTAAGCAAGGAGATCTTGTTTGAAATGGACCACCTTCTTACGTTCTCCTTACTGCCTCAGTAAATGCAGGGGCTGGGTGGGGGTGAAATTTGAGGAAGATGTGATGTCATGTCCAGATAATGCTGTAGGCTTCCTCCCCTAGGCCCATTCCACACACAGAGGATAATGCACTTTCAATGTGCTTTGGCAGCTGGATTTTCCTGTGCGGAACAGGAAAATCTACTTCAAAAGTGCATTGAAAGTGCATTATCCAATGTGTGCAGAATAGGTCCTAGTCTCTATGGAATTTACTATAGAGGAGACTATAGAGGAGACATTAGAGATATGGATCTGATCCAGAGTACCAGTTTAACAAGCAGCCCCAGTTCCTGTGGTTCTGCTAATTTGCAAATTGCTCTCCTAGCCAGAAAAAGCAGAAAAAAGGCACTTCCAGGCAAAGGGGAAAGCTTGTAATGAAAGTGAATGGAATGTGCCCAGAGGAAATGCACTCACCTAATGCTGGAATCAGGGGATCTGCTAGTATCCTGGCTACCCTGCCACACTGTAGGCTTCATAGTTAAGCAGCTTTCTGGAAGATGAGAACCTGACTGCTGTTCATAAATTTGTAACAAAACAAAATACATTTTGAGTGGGGTTTCCCTTGGAAAGTATTCAAGACAAGCTGTGGTGAATGCAGAATGAGTCAGTCCATCTCTTGATGGAAGTGAACTGGGGCAAAGCTCTGTTTTGAATAAACTCTATGAACTTCCAAGATAAATTCAGAGGAGAGGACCCTTTAAAGCCCTAGCTGAGGGACTTATATATCTTAAGGACTGCCTTTTCTACCTGAACCTGCCTGGCTGATTAGATTCTCTATTTCACAGTTCATTGTTGTTCTAGCAATAGATCAAAAACAACATGGGACAGAGTTTCATTTGTGTCTTTCTTCTGCACCTCATCTTCTCTCCCCTCCCCTCCATGAAGCCTGCCAATCTATATCACCTCACAGTGCAACTTCTGCATAGTTAACTCCAGTCTAAGATTGTTTATTTCAATGTACTTAGACATGTTGTTAGGTATGGCAGGACCCTGTCTTATGGTATGGCATGCTGTCCCCAACAACCAGTGTCACCCCTAACAGTCTAGGCTTGTGTCCGAGCCAGGCACTGTTAAAAAGTCTGCTAAGCCCCTGTTGGGCCAGACTCCATCTTCTTCTCAGCCACAGATTCAACATGACAGTTGCAGTCTGAGACACATATCACTTTCTTCTTTCCCCCATGCCACCCCAGTGTATTGTGTTTGCCTAGGGGCTCCTAGGCAATCTCCTTTGTCTAACACCTATGACTCACTCTTGGCCAATCTGCCCAGGGAAATTGCTCCCCCCACCTCCACAGACAGACCCATTGACATGATGTTTCCTTTGTATAGACCCATTAATGCCCATCTCTGGACCTGGCTAGGCCATTTCCCAACTTCCTAGCCATGGAAAATTCCATCATGTGCTCACCATGCCCCCATCAAGCCCCCATCATAAGCTCAGCATAACCCCCTTTCCCCAAAAAACTATAAAAAATCTGGCTTTGACATGTCAAAGCATGCTTCTGATTCAGGACCCATTCAGATCATGCTGCCTGCTGGCCATGTTGATTTGTTCTCTGACCTCTCTGCTCTACAAGACCGGTAAATATACCTACTGCAAGTCTCTTCCCCCTTTATTTTCCTATCCACTCGAATGCTTGTGTGCTAGACATATTTTTATTTTCCTTCCAATGAAGATTGTCATTATTTTACTATATAACTATCTGTTGTTTGCCTTGTCTTCTAAACTGTGTAATCACCTCAAAAACATTGGCAAATGATCCGAAATACTACGTTACCACACTTCTCACAAAGCAATTCCCCATTGCTAGATCTACATGAGTCTTGGGACACGTGTGTGAGTGTTTCTGGTAACAGTATTTGCACCACAAAGATTGTTTTAGGCAAACAAAACCATTCTTTACTGCAACAGATTTGACCCCTTGATTGGGACTTGCATCAATTTGTATTAGTGCATGAAGCTTTATTTGTCTATTATGGAAGGAAAGGTATGAGTGATGGAAAGACACAGCTGGCTTAAGGTGACCTCGTAGAGTTTTCAAAGCAAGAAGCAAACAGATGTGGATTGCAATTGACTGCCTCTGTGTGGTGACTGCAGTCTTCCTTGATATTCTCCCAGCTGAGCTCTAATCAGGGCTAAATACTTCTGAAATACTTCTGAAACAAGATCAGGCTAACTTGGGACATCAATTTATTAATGCATAATGCTTTAATTTTATATTATGCAAGGAGAGGTATTACATTAAAAATTTTTTTTCATGACAATCTGACTCTCAGAGAGTATGTGGGACACATACCTGCTCTGGAGCTACCTGATCAGGGCCCCCTCCCTCCCTCGGAAACACACATACACATAAACACACACAGACTGCCCTTACCTGTTGGTACCCCAAACCTCCTCCTTGGTTCCTCCCCCTCCCTCCCTCCCTCCCGAGCAAACACACACACACAGACATACAAGTCACCCTTCCCTTTCCCCCCATTTCCCCCCTTACCTGTTGGTTTCCCAACCTCTTCCTTGCTTCCTCCCCCTTCCCTCATACAGAAACACACACACACATAGACGTCCTCTCCTTCCCCCTCCTGTTTCCCCCGTTGGTTTCCCAACCTCCCCCTCTTTCTCCCTCCCAAGCAAACACACACACACACACACACAAATACATAGTCCCTTCCCCCCTCCTGCTTACCTGCTCCTCCGCAACTGCCTCAGCCCCTGTGGGTCATGCAGTGGCTACCTAGGCCCCTGGGGCCTATACGGCCACTGTGAAGGGTGAGGGTGGGCAGGGCAGCTGTCTTCTCAGCCCCTGCAGGTCATGCAGTGGTTATCTAGCCCCCTGGGGCTGGTGTGGCCACTGGTTGGGTCCGTCTGGCACACTTTGTGGACAGGAAGGACTACAGACGTCATGTCCATCTACGTTTCCATTTTACGAAGCATGCCAGAAGATGTGTCCCACATCAATAAAGGTATGAGAAGACATGGCAGCCAACATTCCTTGGTAGGAAATGAACACTTCTTTATATCTAGCACATGCCCCAATAAAAAAATACACACTAAAACACCCTTTGAATATTATTATTCATATATCTAATAGTGAAGTAGATCAAAAAATCACAAGGCAGGATCACCTTGGGTAAATTTTTCTGCAACCTTGGAGTACCATATCAATATAAAAAAACTATTTACTAAATTTTGGAGGTCAAAGTTTGCCCACTAGACCCTCAACTCCCCCAACAATGGGCTGATTTTCTGAGTTTTCATAGATTTCATGGAGGCTTTTCACTGAAGGAAGGGGTGTGATCAGTTTCACTGGATTATACCTTGATATTTTTGGGGTTCACAACCTGCTCCTAAGGATTTCAGATAAAAGAACTAATGCCAGCACAGCAGACCATCATGCTATGCTACCATTTTTAAAGACACAAGAATGATGTTACACACAGAAGTGGCAATAAAAATGTTTACAATTACATTAAGCACAGAATTTTCAAAATGAATAGAAGAGATGAGAAATTCTAGTAAATGGGATACACTGAAAATCTCAGAAAGGTTCACAGTCCTACCCTTACATACATTCAAGTTTAAATTGCAGAAATATTTCTGAGAAAGAAATAATATTGTAAGAGCCTGTGTGTTAGTTACTTTATCAACAGTGCTGTCCTAAATAGTTCCTAAATAGTTTCACCCCTCTAAACTCATTGCCTCAATTGGACTTTGAAGGGAATAACTCTTATTAGGACTGCAAAGTAAATCCAGGGGTTAATCTATGATATAAGTCAAACTTATTAGTTACCCCAAAAGCAGTGGTTCATAGAATATCATTTCTATTTCTCATTTTTTTCTTTTTGTCAGAGACATGAAAAGGAGACCAGCTAACCCAGGGGAGAAAAAAAACGTGAAGAGCTAGAAGAGACCACAATCCTTCAGATTTTCTTTGATGATGATGTCTGTCACAGCATCAAAGACAAACTTAACATTCTGTGTGTCTGTAGCACAGGTCATGTGAGCATATACCTCCTTATCATCTTTTCTTATGTTCAGATTTAGGAACTGGTTCTTGATGTAATTTCCTGCATCTTCAAAGGTATTTGATCCTAGTTGGGTAAAAAAAGGGGGGAATGTCCATAAAGTATGTCATATTTCTTGAAACCTCCTCCTTAGTCACAGACTCTATCTAGGTGTGCTCTTCAGATGGCCAGGTGTGGCTGATTCCCATGAAAGGCCCAGGTTTATCCTATAAAATTTCAGAAACTATTAGGGAAGCCAGTTTCAAGCTGGGAAATATCTAGCGATTTGGGAGTGGAGCCAAGAGAGGGCAGGCAGAATCTGGGGATGGGAGAGGAAGAGTATAATACCATACAGTTCATCCTTCAGAACAACCATTTTCCTTGGGGGAATTGATTTAGCCTGAAGGTCAGTTGTAATTTGGGGCGATAGGTTCTACCTGGAGGTTGGCAACACTGGAAACTACTCTAAAACCCCAGAGAAGTGGGATGCTTACACTTACCATTATATTCTGGAAAACAGACACTGAGATGCACTTTCGCTATCTTCTCTTGGAAGAGATCTTTCTTGTTTAGAAACAGCACGATAGAAGTGGTTGCAAAGTACTTGTGATTGCAGATGCTATTGAACAAGTGGAGGCTTTCATGCATTCTGTTCTGTGGAAGTGGGAGGGGGAAAGCACAGTGTATTGCCCTCTTTCATTCTCACTTTAATGCACTTCCCCCATCAAGGCAGCAGTCATTCATGGGGTCAACCTGGCCAGGTTATCAGAACAGGGGCTATGAACACTGCTCAAATACCATCAAAGGCTATACTAAATCCCTTTCAGAAAAGCGAGTCTTTATCCCGGCTCTTCACTTACCACTTCTTCATCTTCCACGAGGACCATGTCATAGGCACTGAGGGCAGCACAGAAGATGATGCAAGTCACCCCTTCAAAGCAGTGTATCCACTTCTTCCTCTCCGATCTTTGCCCTCCCACATCAAACATCCTAGGAAACAAAGGCCTGGCTTTTTTCATTGCACACCAGAAGGAGAACAACTAAAACCACAGCACTGGAGTATTACAAATGGATTTGGGCCTATTAACATAATATATCACTGATTTCAAAAAATGAGCATCATGTCTAGTTTGGTCCAGAATGCTAACCTGCGCAGTGTTACACTTTTCTAACTGGAAGTCAATGTGCTTTGGTGTAACTCTTCCTCAGACTATAGTCAATTTGGCAACTTATTAGACTGCCATTTACAGTGAAGGAAATTTCCCAACTTCCCTCAATTGCCTTTCCCTTTAAATGGCCAAAGATATCCTTTTTAAACATATGAAATCTGGCAATTTAGAGAATTTAGTAGTTTGCTTGTCATAAAGTTACTGAGCCATAGTGGAATAGCAATTATAGATTAAAAAAAAAAACTGCCAGGGGTCTTCAGAAGAGGGTGGGCATAGGAAGCTGAAAAAAAGGAAAAGCATGCCAACGTGGGTGGGATCTTTACAGATGCATACCTTCCCATCCTGATGGCTTGCTGACATACTTGGACTGTGCTCATTCTATAAAGATTGTAACAACTTATATTTGAAAAAGAATATATTGATGGTAGGAAGGTTTCTAATGAATTATTAGAGGATGACATAATGTGGATGCCTTGTCCATGTAAAAGCCTACTACGGTTTGGAAGACAAGGAGCGATAGCCCGGTTTGGATGCAGCCAGTGCTACCATAATAATATTTGGATATGGTTTACTCAGCTCCTTCGTACATCTCTAATGTAATTTCATTCACATTAGTTACTTTTCTGATCTTAACAAACATAATATGTTCAGATGAGACTTTGATAGCTTCTAAATGCAGTTTCTCAAACATGCTCTGCAATATTTAGCATCTTGGTATGCAAATATACATGAGACAGGGAGAGAGAGAGCAGCAAGGTGGCATTTAGAAGCAAGAAAGATCCATTTTAATCCTTGAGCTAGTCATGTGATTTTTAAAAGCAAAAAGGGTGTTTGGGAAAGCATAATTGTCCTATATGCTACCATGTCTAATGGTTCCAAAAGGTCACTAGCTGCAGAACGTAAAATGCCAAGCTGCGTATTAAATGTATGGAGGTGAGTAGGCCTTTGCTATGAATGCCATTCTTCACTCAGACATTAACTGCTCTAGTTCCAAGATTTGCTGTTGAATACTTGACAAGAGCAATTATCATGACTTTATGCACACCCAGAAGAAAACTGTTTGAACCTAACCTCAGAAAGCCCAGATAGTAACAGTGGCTGTTATCAGTATCAGAAAACAAGGAGTCTCTCTGGAATATGGGGATGTTAACGGCAGTACATTTGGGGAGTTAGCTGGTTAGATGAGGTCTTTTAATCAAGGCTCCAAAGATGTTCAACTTGCACATAAACTTAAACAATTGAATTGTTATTAGGGATGTGCTTTCAGATATATCTGAACTGGTTATAAATGTGAAAAATACCTTATTGATATTTTTCTAATAAATTCTGATCCTGATACCTGGGATTTTCTGGGATATCAATGAATGGGTCTCCCCAAATCCCAGGGCCTTTCCACATATCATAAATTTCACATCATACTCATTCCCTGCAGACATTATATTCTGGGTGCTCCGCATAACGTTGCCAACCTTCTTCATCTGGCCAGCAAACTACTCATGATATCCACCATTTTAAAGCGCAAGTTGGTGAATCCCCAAAAGTGGATTTACCAACCTAAAAAAGTGCTTCCCTCCAGTGGACAACCAGCAAACTACATGCAAAATAAATGTATGGAGATTAAGAAGTACTATCTTCCAGGGATGGGATTTTTTTTTTTAAGGTGAACTGCCTGGAGCAACGCATAGGCATACAAGTATGCAGGCAAAGCCAAAAATATTTTTTCCCAAAAGTTAAAATACAAAGCATGGGATTAACTGGGTGAATCAGAAATCTGCGTTTGGAGGTTCCCAAAACTTTTTGTTTTTCTCTCCCCCCCACACACACAGTCTGTATCTTCCTGAGCTTGGCACTAGCTTATCAGGTTGACTTATCTTAGATTATGCCATTTTTTAAATTGTGCTCATTACCTTTGCAAATTTGCATTCTTTGCTTGAATAGCTTTGTGTCAGGTTTGTTTCCCCCCTCCTTTTTTTTTTTTTTGCTGTAGATTCTTGGGTTAGACATTGGTTGTAGATTTTTGAGTTGTCCATTGTGTAGATTCTTTTGGTTGTACAGTACACATCAAATGGTACATTCTTTGATTTTACATTTGCTAGTCTTGTAAAAGTATTCCTGTTTGGTTTGGCTTGATTGATTCTTGAGTTATACATTGTCATGGATTAGAGGATTTGAGGAATCAAGGGAGGATGGTTGGAAGCACCTTGTTCAGAGGACCATCAGGCCCATAGGCCCAAAAGTCTCCATCACTTGAAATCTGGTGTTATTTAAAGGGCAGACACCAGTAGCAATTTGGGTGCCAGTAGTTTCAAAAACAGCCCCTGCATCCCCCATGGAAAGATTCCTCAGAGGAAATAATGGTGCCAAAAAACAACCCTGGATTTGAATACAAAACCAGTATTTAGAAGCCAAGAAACCTGGAGTGCTTATTTTTTTTGGCTCCCTCATAGTCTGGTTTGGAAAAATACAGACTTTTTTTTTTTTTGAGCTTCACTTTTCTAATTGGCATCAGTTGAAAGTCTGGCTGACCATTCTTTCCTTTCTTATAATGAGGACTAAGAAAAGTGGGCTGAGGTTTCTTTCATGGCTGCTAATTGTTAGGAGACAAACAACTGCTGTGAAAGAAGATCTGAGTCATCTTGGAAAATCTGAGTCATGAACCCAATATTTGGTTTAAAGGGAAATGCACTGCTGTCAGCCTGGGATTTTCTATCCATCTAAATAGTTTGTTGTCATCTGCAAACATTGCTGTCAAGTTGTTTCATTTTGTTCCAGACTATTTGCAGAAACTAAAACTGCACTGTTTCCAGTGCAAATATTTAGGCTTATCCTATTTACTTTTCTTCACTGTGAAAACTGTTGTTTATACTCTTCCTCTGCTTCTGATTTGTAACAGCTTCCTGTTCATTGCAAATCTTAGATACCTTTGATAAAGGAGATTTTGACTTCACCTTCGCTATTTTTTCAGAATTCTTAGAACAGTTAGGAAGTAGATATGTACTGATACTTATTCAGAAAACTGGGGTTAAAATTGCTCTTAAAATCATCATCCCATGGCCTAAAGTAAGCTTTCTCAAGCAGAATTTTTTTTTAATGGTCCTAGAAGGGTTTCTGAATGGGTGGGATTAATTAATTTATATATATATATGTGTGTGTGTGTGTGTCATACATTTAGCGGGTGATATGATCATATATGTCATGTTGCCCCTCCCTCTCCCAAAATGGCCTAGAGGGGATGGGAAGGGGAGGGACCCCAAGTAAGCGTGTTCACAGGTGGCATGTGAGCACAGTTGATAAGGAGGCTCAGGTTGGAAAAGGAGCCCTGACCTCTGGGAGGACCAGGTGAGACTATCATAGGAGACAGCAAGTTCAATCCATGGCTGGAGCCAGCAGATATAAGGAAATATCTTTCCAGTATTGTGGCAGGGAAAAATAGATTCCTGCCACACAAGTGAACCCTAAAATAGACAACAATGTAGAAGTCCTTGCATCCCTAAATGGGCACTGTTGGAACATCAGTGAGATAAATTCATGCTCTCTGTATGGCAGGGTATCATTTCCTTGGTAATTTGCTAACCTAATTCTATAAATCACATGCAAAGCAGTTTACAAATACTCATCTCCCTCAGCTTCCAAAATAAAGCAAAGGAAAAAAACCCCCACTTTTTAAATACGTATCTGTCCTTCTACCTAAAAGTCAATATGTCTCATGTTACTGTTGATACTACAGGCAAAACTGAGTTGCTCTCTTTGCTTTTCAGCATATGTCAACTGAGTGATGGAGAGTTCAAAGGTATTTGGACTTTCAAACTGATCTTGTTGCCTAAGCCCAAACCATGGTTTTATCCACGTTTCAATTTTTCCTGTATCAGTATGATGTTAGGTAAAGGTAAAGGTAAAGGTATCCCCTGTGCAAGCACCAGGTCATTTCTGACCCTTGGGGTGACGCCCTCCAGTGTTTTCATGGCAGACTCAATACGGGGTGGTTTGCCAGTGCCTTCCCCAGTCATTACCGTTTACCCCCCAGCAAGCTGGATACTCATTTTACCAACCTCGGAAGGATGGAAGGCTGAGTCAACCTTGAGCCGGCTGCTGGGATTGAACTCCCAGCCTCATGGGCAGAGCTTCAGACTGCATGTCTGCTGCCTTACCAGTCTGCGCCACAAGAATATGATGTTAGCACTTGCCAAAAACTCAGTTTCCTGCATCCAACAGCCTAACCTGTGTGCTGAGCAGCTTCTTCCATGACACTGAAAGTCCCACCCCCTCCCTCAATCTGTTTACAATAAAAAATGTTCTGAGATTACTTAAACTCAAATATATCAGGAGCCAAAACACGGGTATATGCTCCCCTGGGCATAATTAATGGGAGAAGGATCCTCCAGGAAACACCTGAGTGTATAGCTGACGTATATCTATAGGTGATTCTCTACACTTTGAAAAAAATTGATATTGGGTTCAAGTGAATGTTGAAGTTTAGAGAGGGAAAAGCCACAGAGGAAAATGTTTTTACCTTGAAAACGGGCAAATCATAAGCTGGTTCCTGTATTGCCTTGAATTTCATAAGATAATAAACTGTTTTTCTCCTCACACCACTTTCTTATTTTCTTGTTGGCATTTGTGGAAAGTGGTCAGCCACCCCCCCCCCCTTTTTTTGTATTGCCCTCCCTCTATCTGGCAGTAGTAGAAGAAGAAGAGTAAGAGTTGGTTTTTATACCCTGCTAAACCCTAAAGGAGAAAGCAGCTTACAACTAGGGTTGTGTGCTTCAGCCGCTGAAGAGGCTGTTCATGCCCAAAGCAGCAAGTGCCATGATGTGGAGGGGAGAGGTGGCAGTGGCAGCGCATGACCCAGTACCCACAAGCAGGTGCAGAGCTTTGCACCTGCATGTGTGTGCTGACTGGCGTGCCGGCGCCACCCCCCCCCCCATCATGTCACAGTGCTGGCTGCTTCGGGCATGAACGGCCCCTTTGGCGGCCGAAGCACACAACCCTACCACACCTACCTTCCCTTCCTTTCACTACAACAGTGAGCTGGTGAGGCTAAGAGAGCTCTGAGAGAACTGTGATTGGCCCAAGGCCACCTAGTTGGCTGCATGTGGAGAAGTGGGGAATCAAACCTGGCTCTCCAGATTAGAAGCTGCTGCTCTTAACCACTACACCATGCTGGTTCACCATCTGCTAGCAGGCTGAGCTGCTGTAGGGAAATGGCTCACTTGAAGGGCTTCAAGGAAACTGTTGATTTAGCTGTTTATAAAAACAGCTGACTTTATAAACCAGAACTCAGTTGGATTATGCAATACAAATAGTTCTTAAAAAAACAAACGTACAATATTGTATTAATATTTGGTATTTCCAGTTCTCCTTATAAGTCTTTTGGATGTTGACCATCTGAAAGGTAGTTCCACTGGGATCCTTTCCCAAGGCACATGTTGTACTGGGAGGCCTCCATGATTTCCCCAGCAGCACTGGCCCTGGGGAATCTCAACTTGCTGCATGTGATCACAGGTATAACAAAGCTATCTATGCTTTGCAAGCAGTGTCTGGGCTTCAGTCCCAGTTGTCTGAATTAGCCTGAAAATTCATTGAGGGGGGGAGGGAGGGGGAAGAACCAAGAAAAAGCTTTCAGTACCGGAAGTGTAAGTCCTTGAAAGAAAATTGAGTCTCAATAATCCCAGTCGTCTTGACTCGTGAACGAAGAACATCCTGCTCATTTGGTACGTAGTCAGGGGCAGTTAGTCTGTCCAAATCATTGAGATAACTGCAGAAATCAGACAGAGATGAATAAGAAACACTTTAGCAGGGAGGAAGTATCTAATTCTGGTTTGCATCTGTGGCAGAATAGGCCTGCTCTGGCCTGCAGGCCATATTCCATCCTGTCCTCCAAGGTTTTCCCAGCACCTGGGGTAGCTTTTCTTTCTCTCTCAGACAACTCACCACCACCACATGATTCTTGTAAGGAATTGACTACTGGGAGGGTCAGAACTCCCAGTTTCTCTCCTGAGATCTGAGGCCTTGCCTCTGTGCCTTCTGCTGTCCAGCACCTGGTTATCAAGGGTCTGTTTACTTCCTTGTGTACCCCTCAAGGAATAGCTTTTTGCCAGTTGTCTTGCCTCCCCCCTTGTGCTCCTTTTATAATAGATGCTGGAAGTCTATGTAGCACAGAGAACCACTAGCAACATCAAAAGTTATAAAGTATTTGTTAAAAAGAAAATGTTCACAAGCATATTTTCAAGTACAGCACTAGACTGAGCGATGGATTAAAAAAAACAGGTAAAATGTAATTTCTCTATCCCTTTCTCTATATGTGCCCCATCAGATGTTAAAATATAGGAAGGCTCCTTAGCTTAGAAAACTCAGATCCCTGCAGAATTTCCATTACTATGAATCTTTCTTCAGCTGTCGAGGTGAGCACATGGTCCATAGCTGCCTCCTTTAGACCTCAGTTAAGAGTTCTGTCTGCTCTGATGGATTCAACACAAATGAGCCCTTCGTCCTTACACCCCTGAGTTTTATCTCCTCTCTTTTCCCCATCTACTAACCATGTCAGGATGGGTCAGAGAAAATTTTCCTGGGGATTCTTTAAAAATTTCCTCCCTGAAGTCTCTATAGAATTGTATTCCTCCAAATCTCTGATCCCTGCTTGGATGGAGGAGGGAACTGTACCCTGAAAAGGTAAATAGCATTTTAGCTAACTACTTATCTTAAGAGACAATGCATTAACCAGAAATATGCACTGTTATGCAGGATCTTAATTTTAAATTGATGTCCATCTATAATTGCCCCTCTATTTTCAAATAAAGAAGTTGCAAAAATTAAAGTGCAAGTATATCATAATAGCAAATAACTAGTATTTTATATATATACAGTTTGAGAGTGAAGAAAACTGTTGTGAAAGCATTACAGAAAGCCAGCCTACTACTTACTAGGCAGCTGAATCATTGAGCTGGTATTCTGATGCCCTTTCAAAACAGGCCTGGATCCCTGGATCCTTCCACAGGCGCTTGATTATTCCAGCCAGTTCTGGAGACATGGTGCCATCCTCCATGGAATCTGCCATCGCAAAAAGCTGCTTTTCATCTTCCTGAAATTAGAACTGTAAAGCTGAGTCTTTCCTTTCATTTGCTTCAAAAATAATATGTAGTATTTGAATGAGCAAAGAAACTTGCATCTATCAAATTCGCCTAGTTACTTATGCATCTTGACTGCAATTAGCCATTCTTGGCAACTAACCTTCCCCCACCCCCTGCCTCTCTCTCTCTTTCTCTCTCTGTTTCTCTGTGTAATGGCTGAGGAAGTCTTGTTTCAATGTATCTGTCAAAGTGTTCATGCACATGGAAGCTTGTACTCAGAATTAAACTTCATTGGTCTTAAAGATGCCACTGGATTCACACTTTCTTCCACTGCTTCAGATCTGAATTGATTTCACTCAGTTCTTCAGGCTCCATTCTTCCTGAAAATAGTGGCTGCGGCAGGGAGGGTACATGCCTTACACTTTGTCCAATGAATTCAGAAACAAAAGAATTAATTGTGCTTCTGTGCTATCTCCCCATCTTTCTTTAGCAATCCCTTTAGTTATTATTCAAAGGTCCCATTGCTTCTCTGGCTGATTTCCTGTTCCAGATATATATTTAAAAAATGTGTGGGTCTTCTATGCTCATGGCATTATATTGACTTGATCTATGGGGAGGGCATTATTTGCTCATTTGGAGACATCCAAGGAGCCACATAGCCCTCACAATTCACTTTTGGTCAGCAAAACAGCATTTTTTTTGGGGGGGGGGGTAAGCCTTTTCTCCATGTGCATTACAGCTGTGATCTGAATCAGGCACTGCATATGCCAGAACTGAGAACAGCAAACAAGTGATATGTGACTGCTATACAGAATGTGGAACTCAACCTGTAGGAATCCTTTCCTTCACATCAGTCTAATGGGCAGCTTCCATGCCAATGCTAACAGCATCCATGGCTACACCTCAGCCATGGCTACACCCCTTCTTCCCTGACCAAGCTGTTCTTTATGGCAGTGCAGTGCTGGATTACATACTTACTTTCCTTTCTGCATTTCCATACTTGATCCCAAGGGTGCACATTGCCTTCACAATTGCCAGCATAGACTGCAGAGTATTGCTGTAAACCACAGATCGATACTCTCGGCATTCCTGGTCTGTGTAGCCATTTTTGTGGATGATCCTAGAGAGGGAGGGAGGTGAATTTCCCTTTGCTCCATTAATTATTATTTTATTTAAATTGATATATAAACCACTCTTCCAGATGCCCTCCCATAAGGCCTTCCTTGAAGGCCCCAGAGCCTCTCCCCATTTCCTACCTCCTTCCTACCCACCAGCTATCCTCTCCCCATCTTCAGTATTCTGCTCCACCCTACCACTAGCATCCTGTACCCAGGAAACCCATGGCCCAGATGTACAGTGCCAGTTGCCACGAGAGACCGAGTCACACAGTAAGGACCATAAATATTTTTCCATTGTAAAGATGCAACAAATAGCTGTGATTTATGGGAGCAAAAATTCTGTATTTGTAATTGCTTGGAATGTCCCAGTTGCAAAAGTAGATTTCCAAAACATTACAGGACATTTGGGGAGGGTATACTGAGGCACCTACTTCATTTGTTTCACAATTGTGCTTTTCCCTGATTCCCCAGCACCTGCAAACAAACAAAAAATGCATGTACATAAGAGACATATATACTGGTCACTTCTAGTGCCCTGGCAAACTCCCACCATTTTACTGGGAAAAGAAGAATGTAATAGTTCTGGGTCCCCTTGACAGAATGAAGAATTGCTTGAAATAACTATATTACAAACAGCAACCAAAGCATTTTGTACCACAGTTTTTAAGCCTTGTTCTAGAAATTCAGGCAGTATTAAAGCAATTCTTCAGCCCCCCTGTTTAGCATAAGGGGATGTCTCTAAATTCTCAGTTCTGCCTTCAAGGCACAAAAACAAGAGGTTTGCAGTAAAAGCTTGCAAAGGACAAGGAAAACCTTTGACAACTGCTGAATTTCTCATATTATGTTTTTCTCTGGAACCCAATTCCACCAAATTAGCGATCCCCAACCTGTGGGCCGCGGACCACATGTGGTCCTTCAACTAATTGGAGGTGGGCCCCGAAGGACGCCTTCTCCCCCCCCCCCCGGCCCTTTACAACACACTTCATTGTTGTGGTGTGTCTGTATCTTATTTTGAAGGGATGTTTAAACATTACCATAGCGATCAGAGAGCGTTAGGGCAGTGGTTGAGAGTAGAGGAGTAAACTACCCCCCCCCGGGCCTCAGTAAAAGGCGTTGAGTGGTCCCCGGCGTTGAGTGGTCCCTGGTGATAAAAAGGTTGGGGACCACTGGACCAAATGGCTACAATATAGAAGCTTATTGTTTTCTTTTATAACTCTAAACCTCATTCAAAAGAAATTCTCACTCCAAAGTCTTCCTCCTTGAAATAGTACTTCCCTGCCTAGCTGTTATTCCCCCTACTCCACAGTCAACCAATTAGGTTTAAACTTTTGGTTCTGGTCCAGTTCTGTTTATTTCCATTTTTTCTACACAGCCATTATAAAGGTAGCTAGACAGTAAGCAATATCCACAGTAGAAATAGTGAAGCTTCAAAAGTTTCCCATTGGTCCCCAATTACTGCCCCTGAGAACCAGAACAGGCATATTTAGAGATTGTGAGCTGGTTCCAATCCCACCCCTATCACCTCTTTCATCGAACCTTCCTGGACTTCATCCTCCAGACAGGTTCCTTCCTATATTGACTCCCCACCTTTATACTACTAGATGAGACTTGCATGGGTTAAAATCTAGCAGAAATTAAGATCATTTGTTCAATAGTTTATGTGTACTCTGACCTGGATGGCCCTGACTAGCCCAATCTCATAAGCTATCAGAAACTAAGCAGGGTTGGTTCTGGTTGGTATTTGGAAGGGAGACCAACAAGGAAGTCCAGGGCCTCTATATGACCGTTTACACACTGGGAACTTCACTGCCCCAGCTCCCATGCAGTAGCACAAATCAGTGGTGGATGAGGTGCACCAGGCCAAATGCTCCCCCATGTGGGTGCAGGAAAAGGTGGGGCAACCTGCCACGACTAAATCTCCAGCCTGCAGTCTGGCATGAAACCTCCAGTGTGTAAATGGTCTAAGAGGGCAGATTATGGCAAACTACCCCTGGATGTTTTTTACCTCTTGAAAACCTTACATGGTCACCACAAAAAGAAGAATTGATTTTTAATCCCATGTTTTTCACTACTCAAAGGAGTTGTGAAGCTGTTTATAAACAGCTTTCATTCATCTCCTCTCAAAAGATACCTTACGAGGTAGGTGGGTCCAAGAGAACTGTAACAGACTGCTATGTGAGAACAGCCCTAGAAGAACAGTGATTGGCTCAAGGTCACCCAGATGGCTGCATCCGGTAAAGTGGGAAATCAAATCCAATTGGAGTCTACTGCTCTTAACCCCTGCACCAAACTGGCTCTCTCTAAATCAACTTGACAGCACTTTCCACCATATAAATGGAGGCTCCTTGTACCTTCTGTTCCTCTTACTAATCCCTTGTGCAATTAGGTTTCTCAATAAAGGTACAATATCCAACCTCTGCCTGTTTATTTTTGGGGATCTTCCCAAATTAACATACAGTGCTGCCCAAATACAGGATCCTGGTACACACCTGGCAATAGATCCCTACTAAGAATTGCCCAGGGTACATCTGCAGGTGTGCATAACATGAAAGAGGGATGATCCTATAATTGAAATATACTCACATATAAACCATTCAGTTAACATAACCCTCTCATATATATATATAACAAAGGGTTGCCAAATTTTAATAAACCTTTTTGCACAGCTTGTCCCACTTCTCACATGTATCTGTATGCAGCTATTTTCTTCACAAGAATAACAAACCATACTTAGTTGATACAAATTTCTGGACTTGACTGTGTATCCTGTTTACAGTATTGTGTTAACAACATATGTGCTTCTACATGCATGGTGTTAGTCAAAGAATTCTAGAAATTGTTTTGGGTTATTTTGGAAAGAGATACAACTCTCAATTGAGTGTGTGAATTGCCTCTACTGAAAAATTCTGGGTTTGCCAAACGAAGATGTAGAGGATTAGATTGGGTTAGCTTTATAACCATTTAGGCTTTCAAAATCATCCTCAGGCACTACCACCCAGTCCCAGAATTCAACTTGTGTGTTGAATGTCCATCAGTAACACCTTGAGGAGATTTGGAAAGAGCAGAACAGCTGGTGCAAAAAGCATTGGCACCCTTTTTCCACTTCACCGTTCTTTCACTCAAAATCTCAGCTCAAGAATTCTTTCATTATATCCATTTGAACATGATGTGCAGTTTGCTCCTAATCGAAGCAAATAAAGACAAACATATGGAAAACACACCTTTAAACTCACAAAGACACAGAAAGCCAGAGATAAATTCAATGAACATGCAAATTTGGTTCAAGTGTCTATCTGCTGCTTCTCATGGATGATACCAATGCTGTCAACAATGAGCTTGTGCACCTGGAACTTGCAAATTTACAGCTGGTTTCTGGTATCTCTGAAATGCATTTTTGAATCTACAATAGGCTCTCTCTAATTCTTCTTTGCGGCAGAATACTTTTACTATGCCATATCCAGAACCCATGGAACCATATTCATGCAAAGTACAGGGAAGGCTGTGGGACCATATGAAAAATTATAAGCAAATGAAACCCTGCTTGCCACATCTGGAAAACAAAGCTAAACTACAGCAAGGGTTAGGCCCATAACTCACAAATTGTATACTTTGTTGCTTTATGAGAAATAAACGATGAAATTACTTAAATTCCTGTGAGCTGCAAATTTTCACATAGGTGCTTAGTCTCTTCTTAATTCAGTACTTTAGCCATGCAAACCAACCCTCTATTTATTTTATTTATTATTTAGAAGAAGATTTCTATGCTGCCCTTTCTCGCAAGCTGGCTCAGGGTGGTTGACAACATAATAACTAAAACATAATAGTTAAAATAACAATAAAAGAAAATAACATGTTTAGTTAAAAGCCAATAAAACTTGGCTTATGTCCAACTTGCTAATTCAAGTTGGGAACCAATAATTCAAGAAGCTATTTGGATGCAATCAAATGAATTTGTCTGTGTTCATATGCATGATTAAACTGCTGTCTTGTATACTTGGACAGCATATTTGCAGCTTGCACTTCCAGCCACTAATCTGTCACCAACTCCAATTTTAAAAGACAAATGCCATAAAGAAACAAAAATGTGATTTTTGAGTTGAAACCTTCTACTTAGGTGTCTCAGTGTGCCTTCAATGTTTGCCCATTGACCCATGTTTACTTCTTCATGCTGTTTATTGTGCCAATGCAAAAATACAGGCAATGTATTCTTTCTGATTTGGGTCTTTTCAAAGGCAGGTACCCAGGTTCAAAGGAGATAGATTGTAAAAGATTCCATGCTTTATACAAATTGGTCAATTTAATGACTTTACAACAATGCTGTGCATGGTTTTCCCCAGTCAATTAGATGATTCAGTTCTTGGATTACATGAAAGCAGCTACTATGAAAAAGCAAAAGCACAATGTTAAACTTGAGATAAACTACCAGGGAATAAGGCTCACCTTGCATGTGACTATGGAAGCTTGAACAAAATCTATTTACCTAACAAAAATATTGTGCAGGAGTGAAAGAAGAAGAGGTAGTTTTTATACCCCACTGTTCACTACTCAAGGGAGTCTCTATGTGGCTTACAACTGCCTTCCCTTCCTCTCCCCAGAACAGACACCTGGTGAGGTAGGTGGGACTGAGAGAGCTCTGAGAAATGTGACTGGTCTGAGGTCACCCAGCTGACTGCATGTGAAGCCTCCTTGGGGGAATCAACCTCTATTCTCTAGATCAGAGATTGCCACTCTTAACCGCCATGCTAGCTGGAAGATTACCTGGGGGAAACTGCCCCAAAAGTGAACCTCTCCCTTACCTCTTCAGGGAAGCTATTCCACAGAGCTGGAGCTATAAGGGGGAAAAGGCCTTGACTGTGGTTGATATCAGACTAGCCCAAGGACTCCCAGCTGGCTGCATGTAGAAGAGCAGGGAATCAAACCCGGCTCACCAGATTAGAAGCCACCACTCTTAACCACCACACCAAGCTGATGTAGTTTTTCCTCCACAGGGAGAAAAAAAACCCTAAGCCTTTTCAAATTTCTCCAATGATTTTTTTTTCTGGACTTTGTATACAAAGAATGTAGTGTGGAAGATCCTAGGGAACTAAGGCTTCACAAATACAAAAACAGGTAGCAGTCAGTATTTATGTATGGAGATTATCTAGAATGACTGAAGGCATAGCTTGATACCTTAAAGCAGTTAAAGATTAGGGCACCAAGTTTCATCTAAAGCAAACTATCAAGACAAGTGTGGAATTTCCTCCTTTGGCACCCCTTAAAAGGAATCTGAAGATAAGTCAAAACAATCGCAGTGAGATCGGTGGATTTTGTTAGGGGCCTTCCACACATCCTTAGCATGTATATCTACACACACATTGGAAAGCGCACACCAGTTTTTTAAAAATGTAAGCAGTCACACATATCTAGAAGCTGGTATGTCATGGCAGGATCTAAGGAACTGGGGGTGAACTGCAGCAAACTGAGCTGAGTGTCCCCTGCACAGCTACAAGGGCCACTCAGCTCGGACTTGGGCTGTGGTGGTGATGTTGACGGGTGTGGGCTCACCTGCAGAGCTACCATTTCCATGGCCCAGGTCTAATACAAGGGGTCCCTGTAGTAGCAACAGCCCTTCAGGAGACATTTGGCTCCACTTTGTTAGCTAATCTCCACCAGGAGCTGATTGGAGCAGCGGCTGATTCAGACCCTTCTGGCCACCCCATTTGCTTGCCCAAGCCTCACTGCAATGTAAGACCCTGCTCTCATTTATTGCAATTTGGCTTATGTAAGAAAGCTTCCAGGCGGCATCCTGAGAATTGATTAGATCAGTGATCCCCGACCTTTTTATCACCGGGGACCGGTCAATGCTTGACAATTTTACTGAGGCCTGGGGGGGTGGGGCGTAGTCTTTTGACGAGGAATGTCGCCACCACCTGAGCCCCAGCTCCACTTGCTTTCCTGCTGGCGCCCCTGACTTCCCACCGCCTGCTGGGGGGGGGTGGTGGTGGTGCCAGCAGCAGCGGTGCAGACCTGCACCAAGGGGGAGCCCCAGCCATGGCGGGCACTGGAGAGCACCAAAGGTGAGCCGGCAGCAGAGTGGCAGGGCAGCTCCCTAGGCAGCAGCCGGGGCCTGGTACCAACTGATCCACGGACCACTACCAGTTCCTGGACTGGAGGTTGGAGACTGCTGGATTATATGATTTGCACCTAGTAAATTCTTGACTAAATATTGTACCAAAGACTGTAACGCTGTGCTCCTTGATTTACAAATGGAATCGGTTTTCCTCTGTTCCGACCGGAATCATCTGCTAAGTGCTTGTTTCAGCACAGAGCAACAGCTAAGAAAATATTATAAATTTGGCCAACAGCAGCATCTGGTAATTAATTAACCAGAGAAACCCATTAAGCATTCACAGTCATTAGCTATTAACATAGTGTTTTAATATTTTTAGTTTCTGCACGATGTATGCCAAAATAGAATGGTTCTTATCATTAACCAAACAATACATTCCTGTCTCAAATTCAGTTCTTTTTCAACTCAGGAAAACAGATATTAACATCTTTAGTCTGGAGCATTTGATACTCAAGCTAATTAGTCCCTTTGGTTCTGGTAATATATAATTTATATATATTTATTATTATTATTAGTAATCATGCCCGTAGCAGGTATGTGCATGCAAAAGCTTCTAATGATCTATGTGCATGGGCTGGTAGCAAGCATTCCTTACCATCAAAGAGCTTGAGTAGCATTTATGTTCCACAGGTATCTGGCCCATAAGGAGCCCCAAGTTGCTATGGGTTGCAGCATATATATACAACAATTGGGATTCATGTAGTACAGTACTACTGCAGTCTACCAGTCACTCCAGAGCAATCTCACGCAGAGTACTGTATTCCATGACCCTGATCCAGATAGAATCATGTATTATGAGCTGAGCTCATAATCATATGGATCACAGCTGCCACATAGGATATGAGTCACAAGAATGATGCATGGCTTGGGAACTGCAGCTCATGAAGACGCACATGTTTTCCTTCCCCAAATATATATGCCTTGGTTTCACTCAGTCATTCATATCAGCAGTAATATAAGTGGCATGCACAAAAGTAAAATCTACTTTACAGATTTACAGATCTTTTAATAGCTAAATCCCTGTAAATAATTTCAAGATTTATGTAGTGGTTTCCTTTGTTAAAAGCTCACATATTTAAAATATTTACCTAGTAAGAGCAACTTGACTGTCCTGGCATCTCTCACAGCATCTTCCTGGAGCTTTTTTTCAAGTTCCCTTGACCTTTTGGCTGATTCTTTCGACTCAGAGCTGACTCCACTGCCCATGTTGTCAAATTCAGAGGGATTTGCTTATGGGCACAGCAAGTCGGGTGCTAATAGAAAAAAAGCGATCGTGGCAGAAATATTACTTATTAAGCTGAATAATTTCTTTTCCTCTCTGCAGGCTGCCTTTACACTCAGCTGTTGCTTTTTGCTCTGTCACATGTCCCAGGAGACAGGAATGGAGGGATTTTGTAGGTGCCTGTAAAGTTACCTGGCAATGATGTCAGACATGTAAATATCCCAAGCTGCTGTATTACTGTTTGGAAATCATGCTTCTGAAAACATTGCTCCCCCCCCCCCTTGACATTCACACTGGCAGTCTGGCACACTTTCTTTGAGAGGGCAAAAATGATTCAAAGTTGAGCACTTCTGTTCTCCCAGTGAGTAAAATGGAAAGAGTGAAGTGCCTTCTTCATCCAAAGGGTGTCAGGTACTGTCCAGCCAAATACGTGTAATTTTATTGCTTTGTAGTCATTTATGGTCTGTTGTCTTAATCCTGATCTCCACCCCAATATCTGGTCTTGATTTAACCGCATGGGGCTTTCTGCATGGGGCTCTGGGCAATTAATATGGGCTAGAAACCACTGGATTGTTTCTGTGAACACAAGGATTTTGTCTGCAGGTTGTGACTTTCTTATATGAGCTTGAGAGCCCTGTTGAATCAGACCAATGGTCCATCTAGTCCAGCATCCTGTCTCACACCGCTGCCATCCAGTCACTGTAGAGGGACAGGACATAGAGGCTGAGACCTTCCTTTTATGTGGCATTCTGGCACTGTGATTCAGAGGTTTACTGCCTCTGAAGGTGGAGGTTCACCTTTGGTCACTATGGTGAGTAGACACTGACAGACCTATCTTCCATTAATTGTACTAATCCCCTTAAAGCTGTCTATGCCTGTGGCCATCACTACATCCTCTGGCAGCAACTCCACATTTTATTCACTTGCCGTGTAAAGAAGTATTTCTTTTTGTTCATTCAGAAACTATTATCCATCAGCTTCATAGGATGGCCTTGAGTTCCTGGTACGTATTAAAGCTCTATTATATCTCCCCCCTCCCCCAGTCATTATTTTTCTAAACCTGCCTCCCCTTTCTTGCTGCTGGCCAAAATTATGCACCCTCCCCCGCCAATTCTGAACTTTGAGCTGCAGCGGAGCAAAGAAAGTCATTTTTCATGGGCAGGAAGCCTTCTGTCCCTTCTGGGGGATTCGAAGTCATGGTTTCCCTCCCCATTTCTCCTCACAGATGCCCCACAAAGGAGGTTAGGCTGAAAAAGAGTGGAGCAAAGGTGGGTCCCTGTGCAGTCTTTGGCTATGCCCAACACTCTGGCCATGCTGTCAACACTAGTTTTTCAAGTAAAGTCTTCTGGGTTGGGAAATCTTATGTTTGCTTACTTGACCAATTCAGATGCTGATACCTCAAGAATTATTAAAATAACACATACTAGAGGCATGTAGAGAACCGCCATGGGGGCATGCAGCTGCGATACTATATGAATGCAGCCCAAAGGCCTTCGGTCTTGAGCTACTGCTGACTGTCAAATAAGGGTAGCAATTGAGTCATGTGACCCAGGACAAAGACTTTCTCACCCTAGCCTACATAGTCCATTATTTCTTACCTAGAGCTGGCTTTTCCTGTTTGCTTCTGTGGTATTTTGGTGTAGATATAAACAAAGTATATCAAATAGGATGCGATTTATGATGCTGCTAAAGATTCTGCCCCCTGTTTCATATGAATTTGAGCATTAAAAATCTGCACTCTTCTTTGCTTTCTGTATCAGAGTTAGATAATGACTCTGGAGAGCTGGGTTTGATTCCCTGCTGGGTGACCTTGGGCTAGTCATAGCCCTGTTAGAGTTGTTCTCACAGAGCAATGCTGTCCCACCTACCTCATGAAGCATCTGTTGTGGGGGGATAAAGGGAAGGTGATTGTAACAAACAAACCCAAATACAGAGCCTTTATTGGTGTAACAGGAATGAAGAGTAAAACAAGAATAAAATACAGTAACAGTGCAGAACCAGGTTTGTAAAACAAAACAGTTACAGACAATCATTACAGCAGTTGTAGTGTTCATCCATTCCAAGTTGGCAACTAAAATCTGAATTAAGATCAGTGCGATTGCATGCATCTTACGGGGTCCTTCTCATTCAGTGCTATCCCAATCGGTGTTTGCCATCCAGATGGATATTACCTTTGCATAAGGAAACCCTCCAAAGTGGCCGACAATTCTCAAAACTAGGAGGGTCTAAGATGAAATCATCCAGTGTATCTGGAGTGGGACACCCATGCAGGCACTGCCTCTGGGAAACAGGAATTTTATTAAACCTGCCTTTTGTTAAGTTAGATGGAAAGATATTCACTCTGGCTAGCAAAAATGCTCTTCATGAAAGTTAATTGTCTAGTGCAAAAAGATAGGGATGTATTTCTCTATAGTCTGCTATTATTCCCCAGTGCTTTGGTGAACAGAAACTAACTGCCTCAGCTCTCAAAAATTGAATTTCCAATCTACGAATAACCTGCAGCAAGGCGATTATAAGCCATTAAGGGTAGTGAAAAAGTGGGGTATAAAAACCAACTCTTCTGCTTCCCCCATCTTCTACCTCCAAATCTCCCTTAACTCAGTGTTATTTTGATGGTTTGGTAAGGAGAGCTGCACCAAGCAGCTAGCCTGCAGATGGGTGGGAAGAAGCTTCCTTCCTCATTCTGTCTGCTTTTGGTAACACTAACGGTGTCCTGGCAGCAGTGTCCGATGTGTTGCTGAGTTTATCCTGGGAAATATTGCCTGTTTCTCCATGTAGCACCACATGGGATGATGCCAAAAGAGTTCTCATGGTGCCAGAAAGGAGGGGGCGGGGCAGCCTTCCATTCACCCACGGTAAAAGGCTATTGGCAGGGAGCCCAGCCTGCATACTGGGGCTCCCTGAGGTCGGGGGTCTCATTAAAGGAGACTGGCTGTGATCGAGCGTGGCTTACCCAGCTGGGTGGCCAGGGGCTTGTAGCTGAGCAACACACGAGACACTAAAGTGGTGGGCCTGGTGGGCCTCTAGGGTTGCTCCCCAGTGAAGTATTCCAAATGCAGAGGATCTGCTCTCCCAGCTGGGATGGAGGGGTTCCATGGTGTCCAAGGACCCTCGGGTGAAGCAGCCTGATAGCTAAGGGTTCAGGCTACTTACTGTGTCAGACCAACCCTTTTGGGAGGGTGGCATAATAAAGGCTGCGGCCATATTTGCGCCAAAAAACGAGTCGTATCTTCCTTGGCAGAAGTGCCACCCTGCTAATCAAATGACTCAGTGACAAATGAGCTGAAAAATAATTACATTTTTCAGTTCTCCCCCCTCCCCGGATTTGCATGTTCATTCATTATCTTGTTTTCTTATGCATCCTCCAAGAAAATTCCAGCTTGTTGTTCATTCCTATCTAGATGGAAGATGATGAAATCAGAGGCAAATTACTACGTGCTATCCTAAGCGGAGTTACAGCCTTCTAAGTTCATTGACTTCAAGCAGGGTGAAGCTGTTTAATTACATACTACAATACTCTCACACAGTGAAGTACTGTCACGTAGCAGCCAATTTATGGTAGCCTGTAAGGTTTTCAGTTGTGGACTTTCTTGGTGGTCTCCCATCGAAGGACTAACCAGCCTGTTCTGAGATCTGATGAGATTGGACAAGTCCTAGGCATACAATTATTGTACTAAATATTAGACCAGTGGTCCCCAACCCCCGGTCCGGGGACCGGTACCGAGTCGTGGATCAGTCGGTACCGGGCCGCAGCTCCTCCTCATCCTCCTCCCCAGCTGCTGCCTTGGGGGCTGCCCTGCCACTCTGCCACTGGCTCACCTTTGGTGCTCTCCTGCAGCCGCGATGGCTGGGGCTCCCCCTCCGCCTGGCACTGTGCAGCTGCTGTGCAGTGCCCCCCAGCAGGTGGCGGGAAGTCAGGGGCGCCGGTTGGAAAGTAAGTGGAGCAGGGGCTCAGGCGGTGGCGGCGACGTCCCTCAGCAAAAGACTACCCCCCCGGGCCTCAGTAAAATTGTCAAGCGTTGACCGGTCCCCAGTGATAAAAAAGTTGGGGACCACTGGGGACCACTGAACTAGACGGTTCATGTTTGTATCTCTCAGATTCAAAGCAGCAAATCAAGCAATAATCTCGGACCCACAAGAGGGGAGGGGGGGTGGCAATCCTGGTCCGGGAGGCTTTCGCCTACAGGGCTCTCCCGGGGCAAGAAATCGGGGGAGTGGAGTGTGTCGGTATTGAGTTGGGCTCGGTCGAGAGCTTGGCTATCTGGCTCGTATACCGTCCGCCCAACGCCCAGCCAGATGCCCTGCCCCGCCTGCTGGAGGCGGCGGCCGCCTGGGCGCTGCAGTTTCCCAGGCTTTTAATCCTGGGTGACTTCAATGTTCATGCGGACGCGCCGTCCTCAGGACTTGGCGGAGACCTGGTGTCTTCCATGGCAACGCTGGGGCTCTCACAATTTGTTACCGGCCCTACCCATCACGCCGGCCACACACTCGATCTGATTTTTGGTGCTGGGATAGAGGTGGTTCTGGATGCAGCCTTGGCTGTGCCGTGGTCAGACCACTACGCCCTGTGGGCTCGGCTCAGGATACCACCCCCTCCCCAGTTGGGCGGCGGGCGGATTTTTGCCCGCCCGCGGAGACTTATGGATCCGATTGGATTCCGGAATGCTCTGCGGGACCCGATGCCTCCTGGCGACTCACTAGCGGCTATGGTGGAGGACTGGCAGTCCCGCCTGACGGCTGCCATAGATGAGATCGCCCCTAAACGTCCTCTCTGCCCTCGACTCAAACGGGCCCCCTGGTACACAGGGGCGCTCCGGGAGAAGAAAAGGGAGGTGAGACGACTGGAGCGAGTGTGGCGGAAGACTCGTGACGAGGTTACAAGAACATCTTATCGCACGCTTATGAGGGCGTATGAGATGGCGGTGAAAGTGGCTAAACGAGAGTTTTTTGCCACGGAAATTGCGTCCGCAAGCTCTCGCCCGGCCCAATTATTCAGGGTAGTTAGATCACTCACCGCCCTTGAGGGGCGCCAAAATACTAGACAATTGGCACTTGGCTGCGAGGCATTTGCGAGCCATTTTGCGGATAAAGTCTTGTCACTCCGTTGCGACCTTCCCGCCACAATTAATACAGTAAATGAACTGGAGACCTGTTGGCCGCCTTTGGTAGTGAGGTTTGATGGCTTCAGGCAGCTCTCTCTTCCCGAAGTGGACAAGTTGCTGAGTTCGGTCAGGGCGACCACTTGCCCCCTTGATCCCTGCCCTTCCTGGCTCCTCAAGGGAGGCGGCCAGGGGATAGGAGGCCAGCTCAGAGACATCATCAACTCCTCCCTAAGTTCAGGGGAGTTTCCTGAGCGGCTAAAGGGGGCAGTGGTTCGCCCTCTTTAAAAAAATCAACGCTGGACCCGCAGGACCCTGCCAACTACCGCCCAGTGTCGCATCTGGCGTTCCTGGGCAAGGTGGTGGAGAGGGCTGCGGCTGACCAGCTCTCGGCATTCTTGGAGGAAACTTCGGCACTCGATCCATATCAGTCGGGCTTCCGTCCTGGCCACGGGGTGGAGACGGTGTTGGTCGCCCTTTTGGATGATCTCCGTCGCCAGCTGGACAGAGGCGGGTCGGCCGTGTTGGTCCTTTTGGATCTATCGGCGGCCTTTGACATCGTGGATCACGACCTCCTGATCCACCGCCTCGCCGGCACGGGGATACGGAGCACAGCCTTGCGCTGGATACGCTCCTTTCTCCAGAACCGGACCCAGAGGGTTGCGGTGGGGGAAGAGTTCTCGCGTCCCTACGGACTCCCCTGTGGGGTACCGCAGGGCGCAGTCCTCTCCCCCACGTTATTCAACATCTTTCTGCGCCCTCTGGCCCAGCTGGTACGGAGCTTTGGGCTGGGTTGCCACCAGTACGCTGATGACACCCAGCTCTATCTCCTCATGGACGGCCGCCCAGACTCCCCCCCGGAACCATTCGCCAGATGTTTGGAAGCAGTGACTGAATGGTTCGAGCAGAGTCGCCTGAAACTCAACCCCTCCAAGACGGAGGTCCTGTGGCTGGGAGGCAGAGGGCAGGACCAGGCAGCGCGCTTACCCACCCTGGCAGGAACGCAACTTACTATCGCGCTCCAGGCCAGGAATTTGGGGGTGACCATTGATACCTCCCTGACTATGGAGGCTCAGGTCAAGAGAGTAGCGGGTCAGGCGTTTTTCTATCTCCGCCAGGCCCGACTACTAGCGCCCTACCTGTCCCCTGACCACTTGGCTACAGTGATCCATGCGACAGTCACCTCCAGAATAGATTTCTGTAACTCGCTCTACGCCGGCCTACCCTTGTCTCTGATCCGGGAACTCCAGCTAGTGCAAAACGCAGCTGCTCGGGTCCTCACTGGCACACCTTGGAGGGCCCATATCCAGCCTGTGCTGAAGCAGCTGCATTGGTTGCCAATTGCTGCCCGGATCAGGTTCAAGGTTCTGGTTTTGACCTTTAAGGCTATACGCGGGTTGGGACCCACATACCTGAGGGACCGCCTACCGCCCTACATCCCCCGCAGGGCCTTACGCTCAGCGGGGGAGAATCTCCTGATCGTTCCTGGCCCTAGAGAAGCGCGCCTGGCCTCGACCAGGGCCAGGGCCTTTTTGGTCCTGGCCCCTACCTGGTGGAACGAGCTCCCGGGTGAGCTGCGGGCCCTGCAGGATTTACCAGCTTTCCGCAGGGCCTGCAAGATGGAGCTCTTCCGCCAGGTTTTTGGTTGAGGCCGGGGTCAGCGAATGAGTGCCAACATTCCCCCCCCCCAGACTTAGCATCTCCTCCCCACCCTCCCTGCCGCTCTGATAGCAGGGGTGGGAATAATAAGTTCCACCATGTTGGGATTGTTTAAAGTCTTTTAATGGGTATTTTAATGGGGATAGGACTGCTGTGACCCGCCACGAGCCTACGGGGAGTGGCGGGATATAAATCCAAATAATAATAATAATAATAATAATAATAAGTGGCAAACTCATAGACAATAGAGAATAATGAACAAATTAAAACAATACAACTGATCAAACAATATTAATATGCAAATATTCCAAGCATGGTATAGTGATTAAGAGTAGAGATGTGCGAAATACTTCAGATTTGGGTATTTTGGGGATTTATCTGTGCCAAATCAATAATCCCATCAGATTAAATCAGATAGATCACAGAAGCCCAGAACAATTCAGACCTGATTCAACTGATTCAATTTAGCTTTGAAAAGGATTCCACCAAATAGCTGATTCAGATGATCAGTTGTTTGTTGGGGTCTTTAAATGCCTCCTGGGAAGATGGAGCAAAAAGCTGCCAAACAGTTGATCCTCAGGATCAGCTGTTGGGGGACTATTTAAATGTCTCCCCCTCCTACCCAGACACTTCCCAGGCAGTAGAGGGTTGATCTTGACTTCTTGGGAAGGGTCTGGGGGGAGAACAGCTGCCAAATAGTTGATCCTGATAGATCAGCTGCTGAGACCCTTTAAATATTTCCCCCACCCTTCCCAGACAGCAGAGATCATGACTGCACTGTCTGGGAAAGGTCTACATGGGAAGAATGCATTCAAGGGGCCTCCAAACAGCTAATCAGTCAGGAACAGCTGTTTGGCAGCTCTCCTCCCCACAGACCCTTCCCAGGCAGTGGAAATTGAGCCTCTGCTATCTGGGAAGGGTCTGTGGGAGGGAACAGTCACTCTCCCGGAGCCTTTAGAAGAAGAAGAAGAAGAAGAAGAAGAAGAAGAAGAAGAAGAAGAAGAAGAAGAAGAAGAAGAAGAAGAAGAAGAAGAAGAAGAAGAAGAATTGGTTCTTATATGCTGCTTTTCCCTACCTGAAGGAGGCTCAAAGCGGCTTGCAGTCACCTTCCTTTTCCTCTCCCCACAACAGACACCCTGTGGGGTGGATGAGGCTGAGAGAGCACTGATATCACTGCTCGGTCAGAACAGTTACATGTGGGGGAGCGCAGAATCGAACCCAGCATGCCAGATTAGAAGTCCACACTCCTAACAACTACACCAAACTGGCTTTAAGAGCTGACCTGCAGTCTTTTGATGGGGAACCCCATCATCCCTGGTTTAACTACAGTATTTGCTGGCATATAAGACTACTTTCCCCCCCTGAAAAACATGCTTCCAAGTGGGGGGGGGGGTCGTCCTATACGCCGGGTGCACTTCAGTACTGTAATGTAATGTAACAAACTCTATATTTAGAGTGGAAATGTTGGGGGGTCGTCTTATACACCCAGTCATCTTATATGCCGGCAAATACGGTAACTTATTCATGTTGGAGTTTGAAAAGAAATGGCTATGTAACACCAATATTAAACCTTTTCATCATTTTATTATGGATAACTTTTTGGATGACTTTTTGTTTTGTTTTTAGGGATGTTACTTTACTGGACCAATTTGTGACTTGGGCTGACACTGTACATCTGTCCATTAAATTTGTTCATAATATGGATCCTATTTGAATAGCTTTTTTGGACATGTGGGTTAAACTTAACCTGGGCTGATTCTGCACTTACTTTGTTTATTCCATTGTCAATCCTGTTGAATTCAGATTGATTTGAACGTGGGTCTTCCTCTTCCCCCCCCCTCATTGAAACAGAAACGTGTCCTGCACATGGTTAGGGTAGTTCAGAAGGGGGGGGGGGAGCCAAGCACAGCCTCTTTCTTTTCTTGAAGGGGGGGAGGAGCCAAGCAGAGTGGGAGCCTCTTTCTTTTCTTGGGGGGGGGGGAGAGGATCGAAGAAGGCGGAGGAGGGAGAAAAAAATCCAAGACCGACAGAAGTTGAGAGAAATTAGGGGCTTCTCCTTTAAGGCAATCTTGTCATATGGGCAGCTTTGGCCAATCAGGAAATCTCTTCCACAGAGCAGAGCCCAGATTCAAAACAGCCTACTTTCTCAATCTGATTCTCAAAATATTGAGGGTTAAAAGCACTCTAAGATATCACACGATAAAGGTAGGGTCATGCCGGATCAATCCTGCTTATTGTAGAAGGAAAATTTAAATCGCCCAAAATCAAAATGGAAATCGCATTCTGTGTAGATGGCAGGGACTGAATCAACCTGGGATTGGAATAAAAGCTCCATGCAGTTTACACCCTGGATGGGTCATTGTCAGTTTCTGCTTTTAGAAAATCTACAGAACACAACATGTTATTGCATTTTAAATCTTTTCATTCCATCCAACCCTATGGGCAATTTCTAAGGTAGGGCCGTTCCCGGCCCTAGGGAAGCACGCCTAGCCTCGACCAGGGCCAGGGCCTTTTCGGTCCTGGCCCCCACCTGGTGGAATGAGCTCCCGGGTGAGCTGCGGGCCCTGCGGGACCCTTTAACGTTCCGCAGGGCCTGCAAGACGGAGCTCTTCCGCCAGGTCTATGGTTGAGGCTGGGGCTGCCGGGGTACATCGACTGCTCTCCCTCGGGCTTCCTGAACATCGTTGACCTCCTTCTCCTCCACCCCCCCTTCTTTAGGAATGGGGGTAGGAAGGGGATCTTATTATTGTGCTGCCATGTTGTGACATTTTAAAGTCTTTTAATGGGAGTTTTAATGGGTTTTTTAAGACATTGTAACCCGCCGCGAGCCATTTGGGAGTGGCGGGAAATAAATCGAAATAATAATAATAATAATAATAATAATAACAAAGCCATCAATACAAATAAGGAGGATTTTGAACATGCTTGCCAATTTTTAAAGAGGTCACAATTGTCCAGTGGAGGTTATACTACATACCAAAAAGAGAGCTAGCACTGTTTTCAGGGACTCACTTATGCAATATGGGAGCAAACTGCCACTTGACAGGATTGTTTGTTCTTTGGAATATTTTCCTTATGCCCACAGAGTAAAGAATGTTAGTCTATGTCATTGGCATTTGATTGCACATATTAAGGGATGTGATTAAAAGTCTTTATTTATGTAGAGAAGGATCAGAAGTACTAAGGAGTATTCCTCCTGGTAACATGGCTCTTGCATGTGACAATAGGTTACCTTCAGGTAGTTTTAAATGTGGTACGTGTCTAGTTTGTAATTACATGGTGGAGACTAAGGAATTTCAACATCCCACGAGGACTGATATACATATTGTTAGATCATTTAACAATTGTAATACAACTAGTGTGATTTATTGTATCTGGTGCCTATGTAAACTGTTGTATATAGGCATTTTAACTCACCCTTTAAAGAAGAGGATCTTTGAGCATGTTTTCAGTACCACAACCATATTTTGGATGCTCCTCTAATGGGACTTTTTATGTGCTGTCATCATTCATTGGATTAATTAAGATTCTGTGGACTGGAAAGCCTGAAGGAAGTGGGACTGTTTAAATTTAATTGTCAAAGAACACTTTGGCAAAAAGAGTCATGATTCAATTTCTTTTAGGACACATTATTTCCACACAGAAAACCTGTGATTTGTCTTACTTTTTGCAAAGTCTGTACATTTGATTATTTTTGTGAAGTCTATGAATCAGGTGTTTTTATGGTTTTTGTAAATGTTTTGATTATAAGGTTTAAGGGGTTGTACCTCTTTAAGGTGATTTATTAGATTTAGCTTGGGTTTCTATTTAATGAGGGCGCTATGCATGAAAAATTTTGGGGAACAGAATCAGAGGTAGCATTTGCTATGGAATCCCCCATTAACATTAATAATATTTCTAAGTTGAATGAAACTTTGATCTATTGGATAATTTAAGGTTATAGTATTTATTGACAGGTGTGTTACTCATTTGGGGTTGGAATATTATGGATGTGACATTAATAAGAGGTTACATTTTCAGATTAAAATATAGAAGAGTCACAGTGATATTAAGGTAGGAGCCATAAATAGAAATTGACTAATGGTTGACGCCATGGATTTTATGGTGGATTTTAGCTTTTATGTTTTATTCTTCTACTAGAATTAAAGCCCATTTTATTTGTGAATAAAATGGGTGCTAAGAGCCGGTCTTCTCTCGGCCCTGGGAGCGGCCTCACCGCAGCGAGGCAGCTCCCGGGGGCGAGAGAAGGGCGGCTCTGGCCCCCCCACCCTCCCCAAAGGGCAAAACGGCATTCTCTCGGCCCCGGGAGCGGCCTCGCCATGGCGAGGGCGCTCCCAGGGCCGAGAGAAGGCCGGGCTGGCCCCCCACCCTCCCTGAAGTGAAGAACGGCGTTCTCTCGGCCCCGGGAACAGCCTGACCGCAGCGAGGCCACTCCCGGGGCCGAGAGAAGGGCGGCTCTGGCTCCCCCACCCTCTGTGAAGCCCCAAACGGCGTTCTCTTGCCCCTGGGAGCGCTCCCGGGGGGGAGAGAAGGCCAGCTCCCACCCCCCCACCCTCGGCCAAGCCCCAAACAGCATTCTCTTGCCCCCGGGAGCGGCCTCGCTGTGGTGAGGCCGCTCCCGGGGCCGAGAGAAGGCCAGCTCCCACCCCCCCCCACTGTCAGCCAAGCCTGGGGCTTCGGGGGCGCTAGTCGTTAGAGGCGGTGGTCGCGAGTGGGGAAGACTCACCGTCGCCATGGTGGGAGGGAGAGGGAGCATTAGCGGCATGTCGGGGCAAGTGTGGCGATCCATGAGGTTTGCGGCCATGTGCTGGGTGTGTGAGCGTCGTGGGACGGCGTCAAGGAGGTCGGCGGCGTGGCGGGGGGTGAGGCCGCCATCTTGGGTGGAGTGACAGGGCCGAGTGGGTGGGTCATGTGGGTGGTGGAGTGGCTCGGCGTCGGAGAGGCTGCGCGGGGATCGGCCCTTTGGCATTGGTGACGTGGCGGATCGAGTCGCCGGCAGAGGAGGTCAGTGGCGGGCCACGGAGATCGGGGGAAGCAGCTTAGCATGGCGGCGGTCGGGGCGGCAGCAGGGCGGCGGGGCCATCTGTATCTGAGGCCGCGGGGAAGGAAGGGCAATGGTTCGTCAGCGGGAAAGGAGCAGGTCCTGCTCCTTTCCCGGCAGCGAACCATATGGGGACAGAGTGTGGGCAGGGAGTCCAGGGCGGGCCAAGTGGCCACTTGGCCCCTGAGTGGCTCTCGGAGAGGGCCAATCAGGAGCCGCTTTGCGGCTCCTGATTGGCCCTTTCCGAGTTTTTATCCCAGACGGGTCCCGCCCTAACTCCTCCCCACAAGCCCTTATTGCTTTATTTAGTCCGCGGCGCCCCGCACCGCGGGACATTTAAAGATTTTGGAATTACAGCCACTGATGAAGGTATCATCCTAAAAAATGAATATTTAATATTGGGCATTTTTGGAATTTTGGCATTTGCTACTACAATAAATAAGATTTGTAATTTGCACATTGTTTCTTTACTAGCTTTTTTCTTCATTTCCAGGTTCTTCAGCTAATGGGTCTTTCTGCCTTGAGGATCAGCTATTTGGCAGCTCGCCCCTGCACAGACTCTTCCCAGGCAGTGGAGATTGAGCCTCTACTACTAGGGAAAGGTCTGTGGGTGGGAAAAGTCACTCTCCCTGAGCCTTTAAGAGCTGACTGCCAGCTGAGATTGGGTGGGGTATGTGCAATGTGGACATGTCCATCTCATGTCTGTTCTCCCAACCCTTTAGGAGCTGGCTACCGGCTGATATTGGGCAGGGTTGGTGCAGGATGGACAGCCTGCCTGGGGCGAGGTTTAAAGACCCTGCCAAACAGCTGACCCTCTTAGTAAGGTGCTTGGTGAAGTGTTTTTTTCCTACTGTCCAGGAATGGCTGGCTGGAGGCATTTAAAGGGACCTATGTCCCTTTAACAGCTGATCCCCAGGGAGACTTCTCTCTACTATATGATAAGCTGTTTGGTGACTGATTCAGCTGAAGCAGTTTGGGTTTTTACAAATTGGATAAACATGAACTGATCAACTGAATCAGTGAGTTCAAGCTGTACTGAATCAGGAGAACCAAAATTCAAAAAGTACCATTTCCACCACCACCCCCCCCCCCAGTGGATATCCCTAGTTAATAGTGGCAGACTCTAATCTGGAGAACCAGGTTTGAGTCCTCATTCATCCACATGCAGCCAGCTGAATGCCCTTTGACATAGTTCTTGTAGGGCTGTTCTTGCAGAGTAGTTCTGTTAGAGCTCTCTCAGCCCCACCTACCTCACAGGGTGTCAGTTATGAGGAGAGGAAGGGAAAGGTATTTGTAAGGTGTTTGGGACTCCTTCAGATAGTGAGAAGTTGGATATAACACTTTTTCAAACATCTCCACCCACTCCCACACACATAGGTTAACATGTATCACTCAAGAAGATGAGTCAAGAGGAAGAACATAAAGCAGGGGATGATTGCTATCTTTCTTAGCAGGCTCTAAGCAGAGATTCAGATCCTCAGGAAAGGGTTCCAAATAACTGATCGAGGAACAATGTCAAATGATGAACTCCAAGGAGAGGCAAAATTCATAGGACCTAGCCGCACATGGCAATCTAAGCTGCTGCAGAAATACGGAGAGGATTTGGGGTTAGTTCAGAAATGCACTTTGGGGGCAGATTCTGGGTCTTATCATATCTCTGGTCTGATTAGATCAGTGTGGGTGTACCTCTGACCCTGCCTGTTCCCTCTGAGCTTTCAGCCTTCTTTTGGAGATGTCCCAAATCTCCTTTGGGAATACCCATGTGACAGGAAAAGAAGAGCTAGCCTTAGTGCCAGCACAGACAAAAGCTGGCAAAGTGGAAGTCTGAGGCAATAAAGGCTCATTAACAGCACAGACCTACGTGGTGTTAAATTAAGTCCACTGAATGTGCAGCTGTGTTTTGGGTGGCAGTAGTAGTTTATAAATATTTTTACTTTGTTTGCACGCTAGGTGGTGCTGGTGCCAGCAGGAGAAGGATGCTGGAAAGGGCTAACCAAAATGTACCTGCAAGACAATGAAATTTTGCCTGAACAAACTCTGTCTCCCTGAAACAGGTCAGGCTGTTCAACATCTATACACTTTGCAAAAATAATTCCATTTTAAAATGTAAATTCACCTGAAATCAAAGCTTTTTAAAATGGCAACAAAACAGCAAACCCTTGTCTATTGAAACAGTATTTGGGTGGCACTGTTTCCCCAAACAAGTGAAAAGATACCGGAAAGAAGGAATGCTTTTATAAATAAATGAGTAAATACATATTTTATTTCTATACTGCCCAATCCTTAGCTCAGGGATGTTAACAACAATTTTAAAAGACCCATAATAAACAACAGGTCCTTCTTAAAAACCATCTCCCATTATTTGACTTCGCGTGGGGATTGATCAGTTTTTGGAGGGGTTCCTGTCAGTGAATGTTTCCAGCGGGGAGGCCAGCATCTCATGATGCTATTGCCCAGTCCAAGCCTGGCAGGACAGCTTAGTTTTTCAGGCACTCTGGAACTATTTAAAATCACAGAGGGGCTGGAACTCTTCAGGCAGAATGTTCCCCCAGGCTGGGACCAAGGCTGAAAAAAACCCTGGCCCTTGGTTGGAGACAGTGTTATCTCTCTGGGGCTGGAGACCCTAAGTAGATTTAGACTGTTCTTTGGTTAGTCCTGATAAAACAGGGGTCCCAGTTCATTTAGGGCCTTGAACCCACAATCCAGATCCTTGAATCTGATTCAGTTTCCAATCTGGAGCCAGTGCAGCTAGGAGGTATGATATTTGCTCTCCATGGGGTTCTTGTTAGGAACTGAGCTGCTGCGTTCTGAACCAGTTGGAGTGTCTGGAGCAGACACCTCTAGGTAAGGGGACCTCATCTCGCCCTATGCCCCCCGCAGGGTTTTACGCTCTGCGGGTAAAATCTGCTTGTCATACCCGGCCCCCAGGAAGTACGTCTGGCCTCTATCTGGTGGAATGAGCCCCTCTACCTGGTCCTGGCCCCTACCTGGTAGAATGAGCTCCCGGAAGAGCTATGGGCCCTGCAGGAGCTTTCGGCATTTCACAGGGCCTGTAAGACGGAGCTCTTCCACCGGGTTTATGGTTGAGGCTGGTGCGCCAGGAAAGAGCTGAAACCCTCTGGGTCAGTCTTGGGCGGGTTAATGGTCAATGACCCCTTGCCCCCTTGGTGGAGAGTGGGGTGAGTTTTGTTATTTTTAGTCCGCCTTTTTGGATATCTTGGGAACTGTTGTAATTATATATTGTGTGATTTTACTGGGGCATTTTATTGGGGTTTTATGTGTGTTGTAACCTGCCATGAGCCTTTGGGGGTGGCGGGCTAGAAATCTAAAGATAATAATAATAATGATAATAATCAAAACAAGGAAGAGCTGGTTGGATTCGGAGCAACTTAGGTAGAGATAGTCTCAATTGCTTGAGATAATGCTTGTGAGTTAAAACCAGAATGATTCTTATAGCTGGAATGTTTTTATCTTTTATAATATTTAAGTTATCAATGATAATAATGATAATAATGATAATAATAAGGTGCAGGCATAATGGAAGAGTGCTTGATGAACAACATCTGTGACCTGGGCCTCCATGGATAGGGAGGTACCCAGATTCTTGCTGGTTGTTAAAGGTGTTAGATGGACCCCATCAAGGGTCACGAGCTCTCCAGATGTCAACCCAGCCTCAGGCCTCCATCTTAGCTGGATTCAACTTCAGCCGACTCCACTGAAGCCAAGCCACCCAGCCACAGCATGTAGATGTTGACAAATGGCCACCCATCAGCAGAAATAGCCGGGTGTCATCAGCGTAATGATGGCAGCACAGCCTAAAACTCTGGGCCAGCTGGGCAAGGGGGCATATGTAGATGTTAAATAGTATCAGGGAGAGAATAGCTCCCTGCAGGATCCTGTATATCAGAACCTGACGTTGAGCAATATTTTGGGATAAAATGAAGTATTTTAACTGAAAAGTATAGGGAAGAGCGTGCTGGTGGATGTTTCTTGTTCTATCTGGAGTTTTGTTGTTACATTTGAGAATTTGGGGGAAACATTAATCCCATATATAACGGCAGTGCAGGTAGTGTAGACACTCTGTATAAATATTTTTCTTTGTTCCATCCGAATAAAAACTTGAAGAAAGACATTGTGCAGTCATTTGAACATGATCACAGGCAGCAGCCCACCAGTGTTAACAGAACTGGGTTGCAAAACCAGTGCTTGCCAGTCATCAAGGTTGTGATCATAGAAGTCTCTATACATACTCCCATTTCCTCCCTTTGTGGTGCTTGGGGAGGGGGGGAGTCTCACCAAATTTCACCATTCACCAATGGCCATCATGGTATTGCTCCCTTTTTTGGTCACCAAAAGCCCCTCTTTCTTGAAAAGGAGATTTGGTGAACTGACACCTGAACCTTTCCTTTTCGGGGGGCCATGTTTGGCAGAACCCCTTCAAAGGCTGCTGGGGACTTCCTGGATTTTGGGATGAGAAGATGGGAGTGGGCAGGATTTGGATTCCTCAGCTGGGTATGGTATATGTCCTCCAAAAGTCTACTCACCCAAACAGCTTGTCACTTTGAGCGCTAGGGAGTTTTGACAGCCAACGCAGGCAGCTCACCACTATGGAGGTTAGGTTTTGCTGTGTGAGTTTGGATCACCCTTTGTCCCAATGCTTGGCTCAAGTTTCTCTCCAAACCAAATCACCCACATCACAACAGGGATGTATGCTTTTGTTTTGTTTTGTTTTGTTTTGCATAGTGTGGGCACCTCTTGATCCCCCCTCCAATTATGCTGGCATCAGGGAAAGTGGCTACTTAAGAGAATGGGCAAGATTTATAGAAGCACCCCCTGCCTTCCACCATTAATGCCCACTTGAAGAACACCATCTAATGAGTACTGACGCAGTTCATAAAGTTGAGGGCTCGTTGGAAAAAAAACTATACTGGTGCAAGTTTACCACATTAACTGTAAATGCAGCACACTAACGCTAGCTTGCTGCAGTATTACAGAATGCTACCCTTGGTCACTTCCAGGTTAGACCCAGAAGAACACAATTAAAAAGAAAACAACAACAACAAAAAACGATTTCTCTTGCTTCCTTTCCAAGGAGCTGCAGGTAGTGGAGCTTGCAACAAGAGGGCCCTTTCTGCACACATAGGATAATACACTTTCAATGTGCTTTGGCAGCTGGATGCTGGGGGAAGATGCCTTGTGTTTTGCCCTTCATGGGACACAATTTGTTAACTCTGTAGTTTAGCAACATTGCAAGTGTGCTGTCTGAGGCCTCATTCCATGAGATCTAAGAAGACACAAAGGGCAGGCCAATGAAAGAATGGTTGACCTTCTGCAGTAATTTTTTCAGCACTAGGTCTAATTATTATAATCTGAAAAAAAGAAGATTCTTCTGGGATTAGCTGACCTTTATTCTAGTTCCCCCCTAAACCATTGTATTTCCTTTGTATTTGTAGAAACAGGGTGTGCATGTGAGCCTTCAGTCAGGAAGTGTGTTAGGAGGTTTATAATAAATGAAAGCACATGATGCTCTCATCTGGAACATTCAATTCCCAACAGAGCAGCAAGGCAGTACAATCTCTCAGTTTCCACAGTGCTTTGTGGTACATAAAATGAGACATGAAAAATATAGCTTTGCTCGTACCTTTCCCTCAAATTACACAGTAACTTGACAAGAAACAGGAACAATTTCTTTGACTATACACTAAGGCTTAATTCACTCATCTCTCTGGAGTTTTGTCTCAGTTTCTACATTTTTGAAAAAATATTTTCCAATCATATTTAGCTAGTTTTGTGTGAACCAAATTTTGCTAGATACTCCAGATGATGAGCTTCATTCCACAGGAAATAAACCATTTCCATCACCTCCCCTGGGAAAAAGGGACCCTGCCTGCCAGAGCTGCAGGGGACAGCTGAGGCTGGCTGACCAAGCAATTCTTGGGTGTCAGCCTCCAGGTGAGAACTGGAGACACACTGAAGTCCACTCAGGGCTCACCTGGGTTCCCCTGGAGAGCACGGGAGTGTGTGGGATGCCAGCAACACTAGTGGTCTTGGGATGCCAGCCTCCAGGGGGGAGGCACCCCAAACACTATATCGGGGGGGGGGCAAATCCATGCCCTGGGGAAGCCTCTGAAAGCAAGGGGGTACAGTCACATGGACACCTTCCTCCCCCTCAGCAGGATTATCACAAGCACCAACCCTACTGTCCTCCAGTGGAGGTGCTCAGGGTGGCCTAAGTGCTTAATCCATGCTCCCATTATCACAGGCTTCTTGCCACAATATTCAGTGAACCCCTGCATTCACTTAGATATCATCCTACTGGGCTGGGATGTATTTTCTTCTCTGGAAAATGAACAATCTCAAGAGGAATTCCAGGGTGCCTTAATTAAGTTTCCTTATTGTTACTGTTCAAGACACTTCACACCCAGGCCCCAAGTGCCAATCCTTGTTTGCAGGACTATATTTTAACCTTACAGTGGAGGAAAATCACAGTTCCCATTTACCTAAGATTTATTTATTTATGTTTTGAAGGGAGATGGCACATCTCCAGATCCATGTGGTTGAACATAAGACAGAAGCACCTTGGGAGATTCATTGCAGCCTCCCCTCTTACAAGAGAAAAATTCAAACTCTCCAATAGTAGTGCAGATCTTGAAAATGGTCCAGTAGTGTGGAGGATCCTAAAGGTTCCTTCAAAGGCATGAAGACCCCAATGGCCTCCAGTGCAAATCCTACTAATTGCACTAATCATAATTAACTTGCAAGGAATTTCAGCCCCAAACATTCCATCACCAGTCCTCATTTATCCCATTCTACCTTCCATCTTGAAAGTGTTCTTCCACATGCTGTTTCTCTTTCCTGTGCTTTAGTCTCATTTACCTAAATTTCTTGCTGGCCTACTATACCGCTTACTGATTCCCATAGCATCCCCACCAAACTAGGGAATCCTTCCCTTTGACCCTCAAATCCCTTCACTATTCATATTTTCTGATCCCTACCAGGCAACACCAGTCTCTGCTCTGGTGGTGTTTCTCTGGCCTAGCCACACAGGGGGAACCCAGTGTTTTTGGTTTAAGATTACTACAATTGGACACTAGAATTATTGTACTGGTTGTTACAATATTGATCCATGAACTGTTCCATTATTTCATAATTCGGCCTTTTTGTACTGGGCATTTATTTATTTATTTTATTTGTTTATCACAGGGCATGTAAGTAAGTAATATAGCCAGGAGATACTAAGATTATCTGGCTGCCAGACAAGAGACATTTGGAGGTGGTTTGCCATTGCCTGCCCCATGTTATGACCCTGGTTTGACTTGGAGCTCACCCTTCCAAGTGCTAACCAAGGCCAACCCTAATTAGCTTCCAAGATCAAATGGGATTGGGCTCCTCAGGGAAGGTGGAAAATTTATGATGGTTCCTTGTCATGGACAGAGTGCAATGCTGACAGCTGCTTCAAGGTCAGCAATGAAGTGGATGGTTTGTCCTTGCACTCTGGAGAGCTTTTCCTTGACCAGTGCAACTGTGGAGCCATGCATGGTGGGCAACATTCAGTGGTTTATGGTCCACTGTGGGGAGATCGAGTACCAGAGAGCTATGTGGTGGAGCAACCAGTGAAAGAATATGTCTTTCTTGAGGGAAAAGGGTTGACCATCATCTCACAAATGAGGAGTGTGAGTTCTTCCTGAATCCTCCCCATTTGTCCTTTTGGGCGGTACTGGGACCATGGAAGCATGACTTCTTTGAGGCTGGTTTGCCTTAGTGCCCCAATCACTGTCTCAGAGCATGGGGAGCCTTTCTTGTAGGGGTCCCCTGCCACTTGTCTCTGCAGAGTGGGAATGGTTTCCCACAGCCTGCCACCCCTTCCTCTGGTGGCAACAAAGTACGGTGCATCCTTGGCAAGTGCCGCAGAATCTACTCCATACCCAAACTCCAGCAGCAGAGATCAAATCACAAGCAAGAGTAGTAGTGTATATAAACATGGGTCCTCTGGGAAAGCACTCAGCATGAGAACAGAGCTCTGAGTCCACTCCACTCCACATTCTAGTCTTAGTAGCAGAGAGAAGATCACAAGCAGAATACAAAACAATGAGTCTGCTGTGATAACTTTATGACTCTCTCTCTCTCAATTCATCAGCCAATAAAGAAGCAAAGCTGACAAATATATAGCCTTCTGGGCCCATAGAACACAATGAGAATGCTGTGATTGGTGACTGACAGTGCCTGTTAAAGTTTGGATGGTCCTTATTTGTGTTTCCAAGGCTAGAGAATTCTGCCTTCAAGTTTTGTAAACAGTTTAATTGATCAGCACCCATCTTCCTCTGCTTACAAACCACCACAAACAATGCTGAAATTTAGTGAAACGTGAACTGAACAGGGCCTGCAAGACAGCTCTTCTGCCAGGTATTCAGTGAGGATGGGACAATTAATATCGGAATAGCTAGAAAATTAGGCTAACTCCCCACTACATCTCCCCCAAGGCACAGGTGTGTGTGTGTGTGTGTGGAGGGAGGGCTTTATTGAGCTGAGGGGAGGGGAAGGAGGGGAGGGGGCCTACAGTATATTTTCATTGCCAGAGGGATCGTAATGATTGGAGATTAATGTGATTTTGTTGTGGGGTTTTTATTTTGTAACCTACCACGAGCCAGCTAGTCTGGGAGTGGCAGGCAATAAATCTAGTAATAACAATGATGATAATAAATTTTATATTGTGAATAGGGATAGGCATTGAGCAATTCACAACCTCATATTCATCAAGAATATGGCTGGTTCATGCCCCCTCAAACCTAGGTTCAGAAGAGGTGCCCCTCCCAAAATTTCCCAGGCCTTTGGTTTGATAAAGTTTGGGGTCCAGATAATTTAAACCTAGTCACTAAGTAGAGCAATCTGCCCCTCAGCTGTTAGTTAGAAATGACTCTGAACCATTAAAGCAGGCTGTTTCATTCTCCCCCTTTCCAGGGTAAACCTGACAGGCCAGTCAGACATTTCAGCCTGACAGCAGATGGGTGTGCATGCTCTGCATACCCTGTAATGCCTGTAATTTATTTCAGGCTGACAGTGGGGCATGCGCTTCTTCTCTGTGAGCCTGAAATGACTGCAAGAGATTTCAGTTTGTCAGTTCCAAGCCAGTCAGTTTAATGCTGGTCTTCTCAACCAGGGTTTTGTGAAACCCCGGGATTTCTCGATGGTCTGGAAGGGTTTCCCAAATTGGTGGAAGCTTAATGTGGTTTTGTTGTGGGATTTTTATTTTGTAACCTACCACGAGCCAGCTAGTCTGGGAGTGGCAGGCAATAAATCTAGTAATAACAATGATGATAATAAATTTTATATTGTGAATAGGGATGGGCATTGAGCAATTCACAACCTCATATTCATCAAGAATATGGCTGGTTCATGCCCCCTCAAACCTAGGTTCAGAGGAGGTGTTAGTAAACATTTATTGGGTGATATGACCATCTATTATCCTGTTGTCCCTGGGCAATGATTGGCCTGGAGGGGGTGGGAAGGGGGTGGATCCCGGGTGGGCATGAACACAGCTATATTCTGCATGGCATCATCATGAAGGCTCTGGAGTTTCTCAAAGCCTAAAGAATATTTCAGGTGTTTCTCAATGGTAAAAAAGTTGAGAAAGGCTGTCCCAAGGCAAACTACTAGCAACTATAATCACAGGATTATTATTAGGCACATAGAGGGGGGAAAACAGAATCAATATCAAAGTAGGGAATCCAAGCCAAACCAACCCTGTGGTGGTTAAAATCCCTAAGCTGCGGCTAAAATAGTGCGGCTAAAATAGAACCAGAATTTTTATTCTGACCCTGGTGCAATAATTATATTTTTAAAAATCCACAGAACAATCCCCAAACTTCAACATTCCACAAAACCAAATCAAGGGAAATTATTTTTTAAAGAATCAGACAGTAAAATACCTGAAGACTCTCATTACTACAACTTTCTCCCTGGCAGAACACGTGCACACAGAAAATAGACTTGATGTAATATTTTGAAACAAATGTTATCTGTCCTGAAGATGTCTGGTAGATAGAAAAGAAGATGGTCAAGTTTCCCAGGCAGGCAGCAGGCAGTAGAAATCTGAGGCAAACCAGGGCAGCAGAAATAGCAAGCAGTAACACATTCCAAAATCTAGCTCTGAAATGGAGCCAAGCCCCTTTTATCTACTTTTGTTAAAGCACAGAATAGTCTCGATGGAGCAGTCATATTGGGGTGATACTCCCCCCATGCCTTGTTGGCAGGGGAAAACAGCTTGGGGAGAGTAAGGAGACTTTCCGCTCCCCACCCCAATGTTTCATTTTTAAAATGCCATTCTCTGAAGCTGCTGTGGAGAACCTGTGTTCTCCAGACCCATTGAAATGTGTAGTTGGCCCTCCTAGAGGGATGTGAGGATTGTCATGGTTGGTCAGGCAGTGCAAGTGCTCCGTCTAATATCGGAAGCTATTGCCTGGGGCAGCTTCACTCTACTTGTGTTTCCAGAGTGCCTGAGAAATGGAAGGAAACAGTCCTGTCAGCCTCAAAATGGTAGCCCTGGATATTCTCAGATATTTGTAGGACTTTGGGGGAATCAGTGTTTGGTATTCTGGAATCCCAAATATCATTTTGACTGAGTGGAATAAGCCTGAAGAGGACTGATAAGCTATTTTTTGTTCATCCCTAATCTGTTCCTCTTTTAGCTATTGTTTAAATAAGGCTTTATCTGCCTTGAATTTTGTTTTAGCTGGTTGCTTGTGCAACTACGTGCCTATTCTGTTTTTCCCAGGCCCTGAGCTCAGCGAACAATTCCCTGCATGCAATTCCATCTCAGTCAATGTATTATCTGGAACAGCCCTTAATGCTGAAGTATTTCCTCTGCCAGGAGATCTCTGCCTCCAAGTGTTGTGTTCCTGTTTATGATTAAATTTACAGGTTTTCCACCTTTCCCTGAAACCAATTAGCACTGGTCTATGCCCCACTGGATACACTGAGAAAGAAGAATGAACAGTTTCTGTCCAAAAATCCTAAACCCTTCAGCCAAGGAATCTAAAATGGAAATAAAATAATAGAATGGAGGCTTGGAGCTGGGTGTAGTAGAGTCACTAGATGTGTCTATTGTATCTCATATAAGTATTTTTAGAACATCCAGGGCTGTTGTAAAAGTCATAATATATATGAAAAACATCTTGAGCACTTAGAAAGCATGGTGAAAAGTCAAACTGTTGCTGTAAAATAATAAACCTACAAAGCTGACAAATCTTTAGTATCACCAATAGCACATTATAATAGACCACTTTAGTGAGCAGTTTTTAAAATGTTAATTTTGTCAACCATACAGCATGTTTGAATGTAGCTGTAAAATTATAATTGCATATTTTTACTTGTAATGCATAAATATATATCATAATTAGACTGTAAAACATATATCTGAGATGTGCTACATATCAACTCATATGGTCCTGGATGTATGCAGTACATCTACTGAAGATATTGCCTTATGTTTTCACCAATCAATAAATATATTCCATACCTCTACCATCAATCCTGAGACCTTTCCAGGGAATATCTTTGGCAAGTGAGCTTGCCATTTTCAGCAGCTGTAATCACCTGGGATTTGAGCCATCTTCTTTGAGCAGTGTGTCGAATAGTCTCTCAGCTGAGCCATAACTGTGTTTGTGAGAGTTTCATTTCCTTCTGTCTTGTGGCTGGATTTGCACTTACATAGTAGGTGAAACCAATTTTCCTCTAGTGTAATGAATGGTTGGTTCAGGTAAATAAATGAATCTTTGGGGATGGAACTTTGGCTTCCATGGCAGGCATTGACAATGATCAGATAGACACTGAGGAACATCAAATTACAAGACTCTATTCAAAATAGGCACATGATATATGACTGTGTTCTTTCTTCATCTAAGTAAGTTGCATGCAAGAAGTGGGAATGACCTACCAAACAATCGTCCACTTGTTTGTCATGAGTGAGTAGGACATGAGCAGAAGCCAAGGCTGCTCAAGCAGTCCTAATTTTCTATAAGTCAAATTGCCTTTTGTTTACCTGCTTTTATAAATGCTTACCCACCCCTACCTGAGGAACTTGGTTTCTCTAGTTGTGATCTGGCCATGGCTTGTTCATTCTCATTCATTGAGACCATTAAATTAATAGCAGCTTTTGGTCTAGATTGAGGAGTCCATTGATGAATGTTCAGTGAAGTCTCCCTGTTAGAGACCAGGACATTGGAAGTTCATTTCAGCTCGTTATTGACCCCAGCTCCAAGGTACGGAGGATTGAAACTGAACTGAGAAACCCCTTCGAAAACACCAACATATATGCAAGGTAGAACAATAGCAATTTCCCACTAGTGTGCGCTATTGACCTATTTCAGTGCAAACTCACTGGATCCAGCAGTTGGGATCCAGCGTGCATTGGCCAGTCGTGATAGCAGGATTATGATCCTGCCTTGGACTTCAAGTTCATGTCCTTGGCAAGTCTATAAACACAACATCCCCCATTGGTCCAGATATTAGGATGGGGTTTCCCCACTTTCTTAGTTATTCTAACCCAATCCCCTTCCTCATTACACCCTTTGCCTTATATGGTGTTTTCCCATTCATGTCCCATGATCAAAGCATTGCCATTTTGTTGGTCAAAGCCGATCTTCATGCCTTCTTCTCCAGGATAATAGCTCGCTTGATCTAATCCAGCAACAAGCTAAACCACTACTCAACCCATCTTGTAAGGTTTACATGGAAATGTCAAACAATAGGAGCCCATATTAAATCCTACACATTGTGCATACCAGTCCATCTGTAACCACCAGAATCACAGTATTATCCAAAGAAGTCTGTAAGACAATTAATTTTCCTATTTTGGGGTCTATTTTATGTTTCTGATTGGTGTCAACTTTGCCATAAAATCACAGATACTAAAAAAAAAAGCCCATGAAATGCTGTTATGGGTAAACTATAGACCTCAGAATAAAACTGAGTAATTTATTCACGGAAAGCACATGAAAATGTTTGAGACTATATTAGTGAGCTCCCTTTGGACATCTAAAAGGAAGTGAGGATAAGGAAAACATTTAGTTAAATGCTTGTGAAACTTCTTGGGATCTACCATTAAATGGTAGAAAGTGATCTCATCCATGGATTGATAGGGATCATTCCTGGTATATATTGTTCAATGTTGACATTTTGGATTTTTTGAAAATTATTATTATAAGAAACTATATCTAACATTGAGTGGACTGGTCCCAAATGAAGGCCACCAAATGCAGTCTACCCAAGGAAAAGTTAGGGTCTCTTCAGACTCTGGAGAATTCACCAGTAATGCAGGACCTCTTCCCCCGCCCCCGCCCCCGCAGCAGTATGCTGAAGACTGAAAATACTCCAGAAGGGAGAGAATATTGAAAGCAGCTGTGTCAAGTTAAAAGAGAAATGAGTAAATCCTGCAGGAAGAGATTTTGAATAAAGGGAGGGTTTCACAAATTGTTTTCCTCTGCTGAGATTCCTTGTACCTGCCCCAGCACATAGTTTTTTGATGAAGCGCCCAAAGTTGCTTAAAGATACGGTGAACCTAAGGCTTTCAGGTCTCCCACTACAGCAGGGGATCTCCCAGTGGCAGCTGCCAATCTCTGCTACCACTTGGTGGGAGGGAAATTAATCTAAAACGGCTTTAACATTGACAGCATGATGCCATTGCTGGCTTGTGTGTTGGTAACCATCAGCTTCTTCACTGTTGTGTTACTATTACAAGCCTCTAGAATAATTGCCCTGGAAAACCCACAAACCTGTCCTTGTTTCTGAAGGGAGTGGTTCTTGGCCTTCTAGCACATACAGATCCCTTCTCTGGAACTAGGGTGCAGTCTGCACTGGGTTTTTTACCCAGTCCCAGATCGGCTAAATCCCTGCAGTCCACACTGAATTCTCTGAGCACTATCTCCTGTAATTGAGTCACTACAATAAGCCTGGAACCACTCCCTCTTTGAAAAGGGCATTAATCACCTCCTGAGACAAGCCAGTCATCCTTCTGTCCATTATAAAGCATGAAAAGCAAGGACTGAAAAAGCAGGTATAAGGCTGCACTTCAACAAACATCCTGCCTACATAATTTGGTAGCAAGAACTGAAAAATTATGAAAACGATGCAGACCAGAGAAATCTCTGATAATATCTTTTTTATTGTTATGTCAGATAACCACCCACTCCAGAAAAAGTATTTTTTTAAAAATCTAGATGGGCTATTGAAAGTTCTAAAAGGTCATCACCACACAAGAACTAGCTTGAAGAAAACTTCATACAACTCCAATAAACATGTTGCATAGACAGTGGGAAACTGCTATATAGGAAGCTGTATAATGAGTTCTCCAATATGCCTCAGTTGGGTGCAGTCCAAGTTTTTATCTACTTGAGTGGATGAGTACTTCATTACCTTTGCCTTCTCAGAATTCCAGAAAGCTAATTAGACTCTATTCCGTAAGACAGGATGCTACAGTCCAACCTGTCTCCATAGTCTACGTTTCTTCATCAAGAGCTCATTCCATGTTCAAATAACACTTACCAAAGACTTCCAGGAGCTCATCTACATCCACTAGCCTTTCATCACCAATCCAGCACCATCCCTTTAATGCAGGCATTACAGAAACCTGGTGGGATAATTCTCACAACTGGACTAATAGGATTGAGGGGTACAACTTATTTAAAAGGGAGAGACAAATGAAGAAGGGGGAGAAGTAGCACTATATGTTAAGAATATATATAATAATGAGGAAATATATGTGCATGAGATCCAAGACTTTGTGGATCCGGGGGAAAGGTAAAGGACCTAGGAGTGCAGGTTGTGTTTTCATCAGTTCTTCCTGTAAGTGGCTGTGACATAGGAAGGGAGAGAAAAATAATGCAAGTAAATGACTGGATAGGTCACGGGTGTTGTTGGGAAAGGTTTGGATTTCTGGATCATGGTTTAAGATGTCAATATGAGGGGCTACTATCAGGAGGGATGGAAAAAGTATTTTGGGAGAAGCCTTGCACACCTTGTGAAGAGGGCTTTAAACTAAATCCAAAGGGGGAGTGCGATGTACATTCAGAACCTACTGTGATGGCAAGAACTGAAGATTGCAAATCTACAGGGAATAGCACATAAGCAGGGAGCTACTAACTTACAAGGAAGTTCAAAACCCCAAAACATGGGGTACACAAAGGATGTTTTATGATGTACTAATGTACAGAGTATGGGATGTACTAATGCACAGAGTATGGGAAACGAGCAGAAGGAACTAGTAGTCCTAATAGATTCCTATGACCTAATAGGAATCACAGAAACTTAATGGGATAATACAATTTGGAATACTAGAATGGAGGGGTACAATCTATTCAAAAAGGACAGACAAGTAAAGAAGGGGGGGGGAGGTCTAGCAATATATGTTAAGAATCTTTATACTTGTGAAGAAATACAGGTACCTGAGCATGAAAGTTCAATTCAGTGCATTTGGGTAAATATAAAAGGAGTAGGAAATGAGAATGGTATTAGTGTGGGGGTCTGCTATAGACTACCAAGTCAGTCAGAGGATTTGGATGAGAAACTCCTAGACCAGATTACTAAATTCTCAAAGAGGAGAGAAACAGTGGTTGTGGGTGGCTTCAATTACCCAGATATCTGTTGGAAGACCAACTCTGCTAATAATGCAAACTCCATTAATTTCTTGACTTCTCTTGCCAACAGCTTCATTTCCTAGAAAGTAGCGAGTGCAGCCAGGGGGCCTGCTATTTTAGACTTGATTCTTATCAATAGGGATGAACAAGTAGATGAGATGGAAGTAGTGGGCACCCTTGGTAGTAGTGACCATTTGATTTTGGAATTTACAATTGTGGGAAAGAGAAAACCTTTACATAGTCAGACGTGTAGACTGGACTTTAGGAAAGCAAATTTTAACAGACTTAGAGGTATGTTGGGTAGAGTCCTGTAGTAAGAAAGACTTAAGGAGATGGGAGTCCAGGAGGGCTGGGAGTTTCTTAAAAGTGGAATACTGAAGGCTCAATCACAAACAATTATCTTAAGAAGAAAAGATGGAAGGAGTCTAAGGAAGCCAAGGTGGCTCCATAAGCAACTGTCAAATGATTTGAGGAATAAAAAAGAGTCATTTAGGAAATGGAAGGAAGGCCTTACTACTTACTAAGGGAATTTTAACAGACTTTAAGGTATGCTGGGTAGAGTTCCGTAGTCAGAAAAACCTAAAGAGATGGAAGTCCAAGGAGGTTGGTAGTTTTATGGATAATTATAATACAATTGATATAATAATAACAACTCTGTAATCATGATAATAATTATTATGGGGGAAGTACAGACATTTCTTAGTAGGCCACAGTTAAAATCAAAGATGCAATAGGCATATCAGAAAATCGCAAATACCTTCCAAAGACTCCTCCTCAGCTAGGATAGGGCAAAACATAGAGCAGCTAGCCTCTATCAGGTCATTTTCAGACCAGACCATCGTGTAGAACCAAGTAGGTAGAAAAGCAAGGGCAGTGAAGAATTCCACAACAGAATGGTGCTTGAGTCATATTATTGCCAAACAGCACTGGAGAATTATGCTTAATTTGTGGAATATGAATTTCAGCAATTTTTCAGAGCAGGGTTGTCAACTCTGGGTTGGGAAATTTGTGAAGATTTAGGGATGGAGCTAGGGGACGGGGAAGCGGGTTTCAGGACAGGATCGACTGAATCCCATGGCAGAGGGGTACTCAAGTTGTCAGGGTTGTCTTCCTGAAGACCGGGACTCATTGGGTGGAATGTGATGATGTTTGGGCTTGGTAGTGTCCCAATGAATAGTGGTAATAATAATAATATTCCACAAATTCCACAGGTATCGCATGGCATCTGTGTGTAGTCTCAATCATGTGGCTTTGAAGACAGAAGGGCCATTTAACAGACTATTCCCCTCAAAAAATACTATTATTTTATTACATTTCTATACTTCCCTTCTGAACTGGCTCATGGTAACTATGTGTTAAATGTAAAATATAACTGAGTTTTTTTATAAATTATTATTGCCCCAGTCTCAGCAAGCAGGCATGTGTAGAAGTCTTCAAAGAAGCCATAGATCTGCAAATTGAAGAATTATGTATTTTGGATATTTTGAAACACCCTATACGCTTCCAGTGTAGCCTACTTTCTCTTGCCTATCTACTCTACAGGAAAGGGAATTCTTAGGGGCTTTTTGCACGCCTTCAAAATAGCACAATGGTTGCCAATTGAAAACGCTACTGATTTGCTGTTTTGCACAACGTCGTCGACAATCTGCCACACACCTGAAACCAATCTGCAAAAAGCGCTTCCTTGTAGCGCTTTCAGGGAAATCCCCAAAAGTGGATTCACCCTCCGGAAAGCGATACACTCCTGCAACCAATCTGCAACACTAGCGAAAAAGACCTGTGCGTTAACATTGTTGTGGTTTCTACAAAGTCCCTCCCCCTGGCTCTCTTCTCTGATCTTCCGGCGAAGCGATCGCCATTTTTTTTTCTCCGAGCGAGCGGGGATAAACGCATCAGCGAGCCTCTTTCTGTTTAGAGGCTTCCCTGGCTTCAGTCCCTCCCCTTTAGTCACTAAGCACAAACCACAGAAAAGCCCGTTTGCTGATGTATTTTCCCTTTATTTTTTACACATTCATTCAGCCGAAAATCGGGCCCGTGAGGGGGGGGGGATTTTTTTTTTTCACTCGGAGGAAGCGTGGCAACGATCAAACGATCAAACGACAGCTCAAACACACTAGGCAGCTGGATGGGTCTCTCCGTTGCAACGAATCTACACAGATTCGTTGCAATGGGTCTGTTTTTTTTTTAAAAAAACCTTTCTTAAAGGGAAAGGGGCTGTTTGGGAGCATGCTAACGGCTGCCCATTGGCTGCTTGACGGCCAGGGGCGGGACGAGCTTGGCAATAGCGCTTCCTTTCTAGCGATTTCTGCCGAGACCGGAAGCCTGTGGGAAACGCTACAAAACGCAACTGGATTCCACTACAAAGGCAGGTATGCATAACGACGAATTCCACTATTTTAAATGACGATTTTTCATTCAGTGACCAATTTGCTACAAAGATCCCGGTGCGTAAAGCCCCCTAGTCTGAGGAAGAGTGCTTGCACTCGAAAGCTCACACCTTGAATAAATCTTTGTTGGTCTTAAAGGTGATACTGGACTCTGATTTTATTGTGCTAATTAAGATCAACATGGCTACCCATTTGAATCTTGACTCAAGCTAGTGATGGTGAGAAAAACTGTTTATTCCAATTTTAACAACATCCTCAATATTTCCAAAGTAAAGGTCACAAAATTAAGGTCTTCATCAATGACACTATTAAATACATAAACATAAATATAAACCATAATAAGTTCATATATAGCAGCATTCTTTCTCCATGCAGAACAAAAATATTTATAAAGAAATGTATTTAAAATACTAGAAATATAAGGAATATCGGAATCAGTTATTTATTGAACAATAAATCAACTCTATTCTGATACGGAAATATCTCAAAATGGTACTAACCTTAAAAATAAAAATGTATAAATGTCTATTTTATACAACAATGTATTTTGCATTAATATTAATGAATTTTAATAAATTGAATGTAATATCTACCTGAGTATTTAATATTTTAATATAAAACTTAAGGGTATTTCCTGAAATCTAATAAAGGTATGCAATTAAAATCCAAAACATATATTTATTATTCAATTATATACCCATAAACATAGATATGTGAAAGTGTACCTGGTTAGGCATTCTCCATACAGTGATGTTAGATTTTCCCAAACCGTGTTGTTATACATGTTCTATACCAGTAAATTTTAGCTGATCCCAAGAATGATTGGCATCCAGTAAATATTGTATTGATGCCTCAATAACAGAATTTTTTTATTTGGACAAGTGTTCTAATGTCCATGTCTTTAAAGCAGTGGTCCCCAACCTGCGGGCCGCGGCCCGGTGCCGGGCTGCAAAGGCCATGGCGCCGGGCCGCGGCTCCCTCTCCCCCCCCCCCCGCAGTAAAAAACTTCCCAGGCCGCAAGCTTGCGGCCCGGGAAGCTTCTTACTGCGGGAGGGCGGGGAGAGGGAATCAGGCCCGGCCGCGCCCGTGCGGGCACGGCCCGATGCATGGGTGCAGCCCGTGGGCATGGCCTGCGAGTGCGGCCCGATGCGTGGGTGCGGCCCGATGCGTGGGCGCGGCCCGCGGGTACGGCCCGATGCATGGGTGCGGCCCGCGAGTGCGGCCCGATGCGTGGGTGCAGCCCGCAGGCGTGGCCGATGCGTGGGCATGGCCCGCGCGGGCCGCGGGCCACGCACCAATGCCCTGCCGGTCCCCAACCTCAGAAAGGTTGGGGACCACTGCTTTAAAGGACATACGTTGTTGTTGTTAGGTGCGAAGTCATGTCCGACCCATTGCGACCCCATGGACAATGGACAATGGACAATGGATCGCTGCCTTGCCGTGGCAAGGGGGCTTGCGTAGTTCAGTGAAGTTATGAGCTATGCCGTGCAGGGCCACCCAAGACGGACAGGTCATAGTGAGAGCTCTGACAAAAGGTGATCCACTGGAGAAGGAACTGGCAAACCACTTCAATATCTTTGCCATGAAAACCCAATTAACAAGTTTAGACATGCCAATATACATATAGACATGCCAATATACACCTTTGGACAGGAACATCTGATTAAATAAATTATGTGTGATGTGATGCAATTTATGTATTTATCAAAATATTATGATTAATCAATAAATTGAGTCCCTTAGCCTCTTCCATGAATTTACAAGCCTGACATGTCGAGTATTTAAAGCAACCAGCCGGTAAATGATCCTCCCCAGTGGTTGTGGATTGGGAAATTAACTCTTTAATATTCTTCCTTCGCTTCCACATGAAAATGGGTTTAGATTCACAGCCTTTTAAATGGGAGATCATGTGTCAATGTTTTAAGATTGTATTTTTAATTTGATGTGAATATGCTGAAAAATCCAGTGCAAATACCATCTATTCAAAGTTGGGCATTCTTTAAAATTAGCAGTGTGTCTTGAATAGCTGATATAGCTCTAAACCTAGCTCTGGTAATGGCTTGTGAAGGATAATTACCTTATCTTAAGGAGGCACTGAGCTTCTCAGCAGCTAATTCAAAATCTTTGTTAGACTCATAGAATCATAGAGTTGGAAGGTACCTGCTGGGTCATCTAGTCCAACCCCCTGCACTATGCAGGATACTCACAACCCTATCGCTCATCCACTGTAACCTGCCACACCCTTGAACCTTCACAGAATCAGCCTCTCTGTCAGATGGCTACCTAACATCTGTTTAAAAATTTCTAAAGATGGAAAATCCACCACCTCCCAAGGTGTTCCACTGAGAAACCGCTCTAACTGTCAGGAATTTCTCCCAGATGTTTAGATGGAATTTCTTTAGCATTAATTTCATCCCATTGGTTCTGCTCCATTCCTCCGGGACAAGAAAGAACAACTCTGCTCCATCTTCTATATCAGTGGTCCCCAACCTTTTTACCACTGGGGACCGGGGGGGGGTAGTCTTTTGCCAAGGGACGTCGCCACTGCCTGAGCCCCTGCTCCACTTGATTTCTCACTGATGCACCTGACTTTCCGCCACCCACTGGGCAGCGCTGCTAGGAACAGCTGCGCAGTGCTACGCCGAGGGGGAAGCCCAGCCATGGCGGCCACCGGAGAGCACCAAATGTGAGCCGGCAGCAGAGTGGCAGGGCAGCGCCAGAGGCAGCAGCCGGGAAAGTGGACGAGGAGGAGCCGTGGCCCGGTACCACCTGATCTACGGACCGGTACCAGTCCTCAGACCAGGGGTTGGGGACCACTGCTCTATATGGCAGCCTTATAAATACTTGACAATCGTTATCAGATCCCCTCTCAGTCATCTCCTCTCCAGGCTAAACAGACCAAGCTTCCCCAACCTTTCTTCATATGTATTGATCTCCAAACCCCTCACCATCTTTGTTGCCCTCCTCTGGACATGCTCCAGTTTGTCTACATCCCTCCTCAACTGTGGTGCCCAAAACTGAACACAGTACTCCAAGTGAGGCCGAACCAGAGCAGAGTAAAGTGGTACCATCACCTTCCGTGATCTGGACACGATACTCCATTTGATACAGCCCAAATCCCATTTGCCTTTTTAGCCACCGAGTCACACTGTTGACTCATATTCAATGTGTGGTCTACTAAGACTCCTAGAGCTTTTCTGTACATATTACTACCAAGACAAATCTCCCCCATCCTATATTGGTATATATGGTTTTTCCTACCTAAATGCAGAACTTTACATTTGTCCCTATGGAATTTCATTTTATTCTGTTTAGACCAGTTCTCAAGCCTATTAAGATCATCCTGTATTCTGATTCTGTCTTCTGTTGTGTTTGCTACCCCTCCCAGTTTAATATCATCTCCCTCATCCAAATCATTTATAATATGTTGAACACATGCCCAGGACAGATCCCTCACTCTTCTCCAAGAGGATGCTGAATCATGTACAAGAATCCTTTGGGTATGATCTGTTAACTAGTTACCGATCCACCTGACAGAATTAGGATCCATACCGCATTTTAATAACTTGTCAACAAGAATATCATGTGGAACCTTATCAAAAGCTTTACTGAAATCCAGATAAACTGTGTCTACAGCATTCCCCTGATCCAGCAAGACAGTTACTTTCTCGAAAAAATAGATAATGTTGGTCTGACATGACTTGTTCTTGTGAAACCCATGCTGAGTCATATAAATCACAGCTCTCTGTTCCAGCTGCTCAAGGACTGAGTGTCTGATGATTTGTTCCAAAATTTTGCCAGCTACAGATGTCAAACTGATGGGTTGATAGTTCTCCGGATCCTCCTTTTTCCCTTTCTTGAAGATGTGGACAACATTTGCCTGCCTCCAATCATCTGGCATCTCATCTGTTCTCCAAGAAGTGTCAAAAAGAATGGACAGAGTTTCAGAGATTGCATCTGCAAGTTATTTTAGTATCCTTTTACCCTTTATTACATCTGCAAGTTCTTTTAGTACCCTAGTTAAAGGTACTTATTCAGCAATGCCTTAAAAATTGTTCTATCAGGAGGTTTTCTTTTAACTGTCTAGGATGATATGAATTAAACTCCAATAGGGTGTTACAATCTGTAGCTTTTTGATGAGTGGAAACATATAATTGGTTATCATGATTTTAATGTACATATATGTCAAAAATGTAATAGTAGTAGGGTGAGAACTGCATTCAAATTTGATAGTGTCATGTATAGAATTTGCTCATAAAATGAATTCTTGTAATATATCTGGATCCTTATAAAAATAAAAATGTCATCTAAAATGTAGTGGAAAACATAATATTGGCAAAATAAGGATTAGTATTTTCATGTTTAAGCAAGTTTGGTTTAAATTCATACATGAACAATGTCACCAAATTTGGGGAAAGGGTGGAGCCCATGGAAGCGCCATGTATCTTTAAATAAAGTTGTTCTGCAAACTGAAAGAATTTTTTTCTAGAATGATATCCAGAAGGTCTAATAGAAAATAAGTCGAAAGTTTTAATGTCCCTCTAATGTCCAAATATTTTCTGGCTACCTCCCTTGTTCATCCAATGGGATACTAGTGCATAGTGCCTTTAGATCCCAAGTAACCAGTAATGCCTGTTTTTCCACTTTTACATTCTTCATAAGTTTAATAAAATGTATGGACTCCTTCAAAATAATAGGTGTTTATGGAAAAAAGTTTTAAAATAAAGTCAATAAATTTAGAAAGTGGTTCTAATGCTGATCCTATCTCTGCAATGATAGGGCAGCCAGGGGGCATTTCCAAACTTTTATGATTTTTCAGTAACATGTAAAAATATGGGATCGCTGGAGATTTATTAATTAGATCATCAGCTTCCTGTTTAGAAATAAAATTTTAACCCATGCATGGCAATATGTATCAATTTAGTGAGTTCCTCTTAAAAATCAAGTGGTACCCTTTAATAAAATTTGTATCAGATGGTTGTCTTAAAGCTTCCTGCTCATAATCAGTAGTATTATCACTATGTCCCCTCCCTTATCTGCTGTCTTTATGGTAATAGAAGAGTAACTCCTTGATTTGGATGATGGCCTAAATTCCCCTAAAAAGAGGGATGCTAACTTGCATTTCTTTTCCCTGAGTTCAATATCCCTTTTAACTACCTTTTCAAATGTACTAATTTCTGGTATTTCTGTGTTGGGATTATATGTTGATCTAATTTAAATTTCTCCATATTCATGGTATTATTGTCATTGGAAAACATGTCCCTCGGCTTTAAAATCCTAGAAATTTAAATTTTTTAAATTCAAAATCCTGAATTTTGTTATGTTGGGGGTTTTAATGGGGGTTTAATGGGTTTTATCTGTTTAATTGTATGTTGAATTTTCTTTGAATTTTTATGTAACCCACCGCAAACCAGTTCTGGGAGTAGCGGACTAAAAATTGAATAAATAAACAAATAGTGATTTTAAAATAAATCTATTCTAGTTCTAAAAGCATTATACCTGTACATGTGTACAAAACTTAAACCTTTGGAGAGAACAGACTCTTCAGAAAAGGGAAGAGGTCTGAAAAATTGTAAATTTTTTTGGGGGTGGGCAGAAATGAAACAAAATCTGGACAATATTTGTCTAGTTGCTGGAGCATTCTTATAGGTTAAGGAGGGCATAGCATGTAAGTTTCATCTCCTTAAGAGCTGGGCATCTCAGTGTTGCTGCTGGTTAAAGTGACAGGATCCAAGCTAACACTTTTAGATTTGAATTTTGAATTTTTGTCTTTTATCCAAGGATATACATTGTCAGTCTGATAGTCGTGTAACTTGTGATTAAATTTGAGTTTTTTATCTTATTTTAAACTATCCACAAACTATTTCAATTTCTTATCTAAATTTTCAATTTTTTCCACAAAATTCTCTGGGGTCTCACTCTTAAGCAACCTGGCTGAGGGGCCTTCACCAGTTGATAGATCTGCAAAATGACACATCATCATGTCAGCAGGAGAATATAGTTTATTCTCATCATAGGAGGTTTTTTTTGTTCTTGATTTAATCAGTGTTGCATTCTGAACACAAAAGATAAGACTAGAGATAGGATTCAAAATACTGTTGGGAAAGTTGAGGGTGGGATAGGGTGATAATACTTATCCATGTATTAATTACTGGAATGGGAGGTACCTGAATTACACATACTTGAAAATCATTTTCACCTGCCTAGAAATTATCTCCTAATACCAAGTAGGTAGGTATTTGTTATTACTCTGTAGTGAAAGGAATGTACTCCGCACATTGTTTACACTCTCAGCATATAGATGATTTATCATTTTCTGTCGCAAAGGTTATGAGGCTTAAGGTTCTCCGGGTATTTTGGGCCATAATGTCTTTGGGTATCTGCAGTATTCCTTTTCTGAAGTGAAAACTTCTGGAGTTTAAACCTGACTGAACATTATGCCTTTGTTCCTCTAACTGAATCCTAGATTTTGGGGAAGTGAGAACAATAATTTGATAATGATTATTCACTGGAAATCATTCTGTACATGCTCAGAGGCATGAACCCCTTTATAGAGGTGAGTTATAGCAAGGTGGTTTACAGCTAATGATTAAAACTAGACACAGGACTAAATGAAACTGGGCATTCATTTTTCTGCCCTCTCTCCTTCTGATGGCCTCCTCTGTTGTCAATTGCCACCCCTTTAACAGAGGCATTATGGGATACTATTTATCTCCATGCTGTGAAGAGCTTCCACTGTTTATTTCTGCATATTAATTTATTACAAGGAGAAGTCATTTTTCCAGGCATCTTTGCAACCCAGGATACCCACAACAAATTGATGAGGAAACACCCAAGTACATAATAATAAGCTCACTCCAGTGTTCTCCCCAATATTCTCTCTTGATGCTGTGAGTAGTATGTAAGGAGTAAAGTTAAAGGTAAAGGGGTCACCGGGTCATGTCTGACCCTTGGGGTGACACCCTCTAGCGCTGTCAGGGTTCGAAGGGTCCGCTCCTCTTCTTTGCTCAGCCACGGTGTCGGCAGACAGGAAGGCAGGTCAGAATAACACTTGAGGCAGATAGTCGACGTCTCAGAATGGAGTCCACCGGGAAACCCGGGCTGAAACTCCCGGGTTCGTGATAGTTTCTTGCACTATCCCGAACCCCCCCTCCTCACTGATGCCGACCTCTCCCATTAAGTAGCTTTCCTCCCTCGCATCCCCCGCCCACCGAACCCTTAAAGGAGAAGCTCCGGCATCTTGCATCCGTCGTTTCAATCTTGGGCGGCTCCTTGCCCGGCCAAGACCGCTCCTCACTCCTCTCCGGTCCTCCAAGCGCAAACACTGCTCCTCGTTGGGGACTCCCCCCGCCGAGAACTCCCCCAGACCCGACTTTGCAGGGTTGGATAAAGGTCCAGGTGATACGCCTCTCGTTGGTGAGTCCCCGGGTAGGAGCGGCGAAGTCGGAGAAACCCCGACAAGCGCTTTCATGGCAGACTCAATATGGGATGGTTTGCCATTCCCTTCTCCAGTCATTACCATTTACCGCCCAGCAAGTTGGGTACTCATTTTACTGACCTCGGAAGGATGGAAGGCTGAGTCAACCTTGAGCCGGCTGCTGGGATTGAACTCCCAGCCTCATGGGCAGAGCTTCAGACTGCATGCCTGCTGCCTTACCACTCTGCCCCACAAGAGGCTCTTATGTAAGGAGTACATTCCATCAAAGTGAAAGCTCCCTCTTGCCCCACCTGCCAACTCTCCCCCAGAAGTAGGCATGTTGTGAATTTCCTGCAATATCTTGTATTGTGCAAGGGGATTGAGTTAGATGATCCTGGAGGTCCCTTTCAACTCTCTGATTCTAGGAGCTCTGTGAACTCATCCCAGCTTTCCATAGCATACAGCAAATGTGGCTTTCCAAATGTGTCAATGGGGCAGGAGGGCCTGCTCTCTAAATGAGAGAGGGGACTCCCTGCAGGCCTATGATGTGTGTTTTCTGTTGCTGCTAGGCCTTTTGTGAAATGGAGAACACCCCCTGAACAGAGGAAGCACCAGTGGTGCTGAGATGGAAGGCAGTCAAACGGCAGTACGGGAAGAAGATGCTGTGTTCCTTCCCCCATGGTAAAAAAACTTTTCACCACATCATGTGGAGAAGAGGAGGACAATTCTGCTGTTGCAAATGGACCCCCATTTTATCAATTAACTAAGCCTTTATGAGCTTTTTTTAGTTTGTTCAATACTGGGCATTGTGGTCTCTAGAAACACATAAAGATATACATAAAACTCTCAATTATGAATTTACCATGAACCTTGAGAAGGAAAGTCTCTTCTGCATTTAAAAAAGAAGAAGAATCCTATAATAGATTGTTTGCAATAGAGAGTGATTCAAATGCAGGCCTGAACTTGGCTTGGAAATCCCACCACTTCCTCAGCCAGAACCCTTAAGGATGAGACGTGCTGACATAAAAGACAGAATAGATAACAGACCAGCCCCTATGGAAGAATGTTTTCCGTAGCTGGTACAAGCCACAGAATAGACACTCAGTAATGTGGCTCTCTTAAAACGATGGGCTTTAGTATAGAACATTATAGTGTCACAGATTTTGATTATAGCTGCTCCTCAGCCAGATTTTGACTGGGCTTTTCAATAAAAGAATTCCTTTGGTCTCACATTGAACAAAACAATACATGGACATACAAAGCTGCCTTATGAGACCTTCTGCAGCCCAAGCAGATGCTCTACTACTGACCTGTGGCTTCTTCCCTACTCACAGTAGAGTTATCATTGTTCCTTCCAATGCAAAGTTTCTTCCATCTAACTCTACAGAAATCATTAGAGTGACTCTGCATAGGATAGCCCTGCCACCAAGCAAGCTTACGGAGTAAGTTTCATTGAATAAAATGAAAATACTTAGGATTTCACTATTCCTATGTCAGGCACCACAGGGCAAGTCAGCTGTATTTCTAGCAGAGCGACTGTAGCCCTGACACAGTTTTGCAAAAGCTGGCTGGAGAACAGGAATACACACGGGCATGTTCTTCATGCATACCCTTTATAAATGCAATACAAGGATGGTTGACTCCATTTTTAGATGGCATGGCCTTACGATTTTAATCATGGGTATCAACACACACACACAACACACACACCCAAACCAGGAGTCATTTTCCTCCTGGCAGGAGAAAAACTATCTTGTCTGCTAATTTCTGCAGTTTCAAGCTTCTAGCAGACATACATGAGTAGGAGCCAGCCCCCCCCCCCCAATTATGACTAGGTGAGATGGTACGGGTGTGTAGGCTCAGGAATGTAGCTGTGTTGGTCTGAAACAACAGAATAAAGTTTGAGTCCAGTGTCACCTCTAAAGGCAACAACATTTTGTTTTGAGTATTAGAGGCAAAGGAACACAGTGGGCACTAGCCCATAGGACTATGTGAGCTGAGGGGAGTGAAGTTTGGCAATGTGTCCATGATGGCATTTTCTGCCTGCCACTTGTGGGGGGGGGAGGAGGGAAGCATCCTGGTGAGGAAGGTGCATGGTGCCCCCCACCCCATTCAGTCAAGCAAAGTCAGGGCCATTCCGCACCGGGATCCATGTAGCAAATTGTTTGCTGAACGAAAAATCGCCATTTTAAATAGTGGAATTCGGCGTAACGCATACCTGCCTTTGTAGTGGAATCCAGTTGCATTTCTATCGTTTCCCACAATGTTCCGGTCTCGGTAAAAATCGCTAGAAAGGAAGCGCTATTGCTGAGCTGTGTCCCGCCCCTGGCCGTCAAGCAGCCAATGGGTGGCCGTTATCATGCTCCCAAACAGCCCCTTTCCCTTTAAGGAAAGTTTTTTTTTTAAACACACCCGTTGCAACGAATATGTGTTGATTCGTTGCAACGGAGAGACCCATCCAGCTAGCAGGTGATGTTTGAGCTGCCGTTTCATCGTTGCCACGCTCCCCCCGAGTGAAACCCCCCCCCTCACGGGCGCGATTTTCGGCTGAAAACAGTGTGAAAAATAAAGTGAAAATAAACCAGCAAACGGGCCTCTGCGATGCTTGTGCTTGGTGACTTTAAACAGAGGGGCTGCAGCCAGGGAAGCCTCGCTGGGTAAATGAACCCTCGCCGGTGCGTTTATCTCCGCTCGCTCGGAGAAAAAAAAATGGCGATCACTTCGCCGGAAGATCAGAGGAGAGAGCCAGGGGGAGGGACTTTGCAGAAACCGCAACAATGGTAACACACAGAACTTTCCCGCTAGTGATGTAGATTGGTTGCAGGAGTGTAGCGCTTTCCAGAGGGTGAATCCACTTTTTGGGATTTCCCTGAAAGCGCTACAACAAAGTGATTTTTGCGGATTGGTTTCAGGAGTGTTGCAGATTGTCAACGACGTTGTACATAATGGCAAAACTGTAGCGATTTCAATTAGTAACCTTTGTGCTATTTTGGACGAATGCGGAACGGCCCTCAGTATTGCCTACTCAGATGGGCAGCTGATTGCTAGGCTCTCAGCAGAGGTTTCAGAGATCCAAAAACCTGTTCCTTTTAATTGGGCATGGCATGAATTGAACCTGGGAGCTTCTGCCTGCTAGGCAGAGGCTGTTCTACAGAGGCAAGGGCCGTCCCCTAAATAGGGACCCTATCCACTGAGGCAGCATTGTGCAGGTGAGCTGGGCCACCCTTCTCCCCCCACACTGTTTGGAGGTGGGGAGTGTATCCAGCTCTCTGCTCTGCTGTTGGGAGGCTGGGAAGGTGCCCAGTTTCCTCCCACATGGTTTGGAGGCCGGGAGTGTGGAGACTGGGAGGAGACAGGAGCAGACACACAGCCAGGTGAGAAGTGGTTCTGTATCGAGCCCTCCAGCCTCAGAGGAAGCCAGTGGGTCCAGTTCTCCCTCCCCTGCTGCTTGGAGTTTGGGAGGGCAATGGAAGGGGGTCCATCCAGGTGAGGAGGAATGCCACCGCACGCCCTCCAGCCAGGAAGACTTACCATCAGTGGGCTCTTTTCCTGCCCTGTTCACTGCCCAGAAGTGGCAATCAGGAGGAGGAGGAGGAGGAAGGTGGGGTAAGCCTCTTGATTGTGCATGTGAAGGTGCCTAGTGTGTTCCTTGTTTGTTTGTTTGTTTATTTATACATAATATTTGATTTATAGACCACCCCTCTCTGCAAGTGGGCTTGGGGTGGTTTACATCCTAAAAAATCCCAAAGTGCCAACTATTAAAAAAAATCCTGCCATTCTAAAAATGAAAAACGACCATCTCCCATCCCATCTATCTCCTGCATGGCTTGCAGGAATTGGCTGTAGGCCAGGTACATATGCCCAGCCACAAAGAGGGGGGGGACCCCTGACAGGTTCTTAGGCTGTCATGGCCTCAGCCAGAGGTCTGTGAACCCTAATCTAGGACAGCAACTCATTCCACCAGGCTGGAGTCAGAGCTGAAGAAACCCTGGCTCTTGTTGAGGCCAGATGACTTGAGGGCCAAGAATCACCAACAGATTAGCACTTGATGAACAAATTGCTTTTGAGGGGGGGGCATACTGGGAGAGTTGATCCCTCAGATCTTGCATATAAATCAGTCCATACCAGGACTTGGCTCTGAGAGACCCAGGTTAGCATCCCCATGGAAGCTTGCTAGGTGATCGTAGGCCAGTCACATACCTCCTGACAGAGTTGTTGCTGTGAGGGTAAAAGGGATAAAGGGAGAAATGGTGGTTGGCATCTGGTTGGGATCACTATCAGGGAGAAAAGCTGGGCACAAATATCTAAAGAAAGGAAGAACTTGAGACCTGAAAGGAGGATGCCAGAGCCATGCACTGAGAACAATGCCTGCAAGAGGCATAATCAACCATTGATCAGGTCCTGAACTCAAATAAGACTCTGCAAGGCCTGGAACTGATATGGCAGCAGCTGTGCATTGCCTCATGATGTCAACTCCCAGGCCAAGAAAGACAGTGGGGTTCTGACCCTCCACAAGAGACATTGTTCAGTAGTTATCACTTTAAAGACTTCTCACGGTTTTAAAAGTACAGCTTTATTTTTATCAGGCCACAGTCCAACCCGGTGTTTCTCCAGTTTTCTCAGCCGCTGTGTTAGCCTGTTTTGGAGTGCAGGTCCATTCTGCTCTGTTTTGGCCAGGCTCCTGGAATCAACATTCAGAGGATGTTTTTCGTGCAGCCTCTGTCCTACAGAACCTTTGTCATATATTCCTGGTGGAAAGAACTTTTGTTCTATAAACTGAAAAGCTGTTTCCTCAGCTCACCCCGGAATGCATATGTCTCCTATTGTGATGCAATGCACAAGCTATTAATCTCACATAATTGCTCGGCAATTGTCATCCCTTCCTTTTGGACAGAAACTGTATTCATACCAAAAGAACATGGGTAATAAACTAAACAATGATACAAAAAGCAGGTGGACAGTTGTTCATATGCAGGTCAGTGGCTGCACAAAAAAGCCATTTGGTCTAACGTACCAGGGATACCCTTGGATTATACCACCCTTGTGGCTATAGTTTTCATTAGTATGTTGGGGAGGAGGAATCAATGTAACCTTCTCCCTTGCCTGCTACATCAGGGGATGCTTTCTTGAATATGCACCCTCTGAATATGTGCCCTCCCACCGAAAAGCACTCTGCTCAGCAAATTCCAATTTGCAGGTCATCCACAGCCCCAGAGAGGTGTGCTTGGCCTCAGAGGATCAGCCCAGTGGAATAAGCCACCAACAGAGACCCAGGTCTTTATGGAACTTCCCAAGTTCCAAAGAGCCTGCAAAATGACACTCATCCGCCAGGCATTAAGAGCTGAAGCCCCGCCCCCCAACTCCTACTCCCACCATTCTGTGCCTGGCTGATACTGGGATACAACTGGAATATGGTCACAGGTGCAACAGGGGTTGATATTTTGATGGACTGTGCTTTTATTTTGGTTTTCTTGAACTGTTTTAAATTGATGAATTTTAAAATTTTAGCTAGGTTATTTATTGTATGGCATTTTTTACTGTCAAATTGTTGTAAGGCACCATGAGACTGTTTGGAGAGGGGCAGCCTAGCAGCTCGACAAACAAACAAACAGTAAAATTGTTTTCACCTTTGACAACAGAGCTGATCAAGCTAGCTTGTGGTGATAACTGGTTGCAGGAAAGTGACCTTGAAGATCTTATCACTTAATTTTGGTGGGTAGTGCTACTCCAAGGCTGCAAAACCGCGGTGGTGTCGTGTTTAAGAGCGGCAGCTTCTAATTTGGAGAGAAGGCTTTGATTCCCCACATGCAGCCAGCTGAGTGACCTTGGGCTCATCACAGTCCTTTTACAGCTGTTCTCACAGAACAGTTCTGTCAGAGCTCTCTCAGCCTTACCTGCCTCACTGGATGCCTGACAAGAAGAAGAAGAAGAGTTGGTTCTTATATGCCGCTTTTCTCTACCCGAAGGAGGCTCAAAGCGGCTTATGGTCGCCTTCCCTTTCCTCTCCCCACAACAGACACCCTGTGGGGTGGGCGAGGCTGAGAGAGCCCTGATGTCACTGCTAGGTCAGAACAGCTTTATCAATGCCATGGCAAGCCCAAGGTCACCCAGCTGGCTGCATGTGGGGGGGGGGGTGCAGAATTGAACCCGGCATGCCAGATTAGAAGTCCACACTCCTAACCACTACACCAAACATGCTTGAACCTTCTGCATAGAAACTGAGCCATGACCCTCCAGAAAAGCAACTGCAGTGAGTTTTGTTGGTAAAATTAGAGTTGTTTTGCTATTATCACCAGCTAGGTTTGCTAGGGTTTTTTTGCTGACCAAGTTCCTGCACCTTCCAAATAGGGTTTCCAGCACTGCTTCAGCAAATGCCAGGAAATTTGGGGATGGATGCCTGGGGAGAATGGAGTTTGGGAAGGATGTGGATACGATGTCACTTCTCAGTGATGCTCTAGGCCAGGGGTAGTCAACCTGTGGTCCTCCAAATGTTCATGAACTACAATTCCCATGAGTCCCTGCCAGTGTTTGCCCTTGTAGAGCATTTGGAAACTAAAACTGGTAGAAAACTGGCTGGTGTGAGTTGTAGAGACCATATTGATGGAGTAGGGGTTGAACTTTTCACTTTTGCTATGCTATGAAATGCTGCCATTCCTAAAGTGCCCATTCAATGATTAAACATTGTTTGTGACAATGCAAAGTTCTGTAATACCTTGTCTCTGTAACTCAGCGTCTGGAACTATGTCTTAATCAGAAGGCCTTGTGAGGAGGGTGTACTTGACCATCTCTTGAAATGCTGCCAAATAGTCCCAATGTTGATGTACCGGGCTGGCCCATTTCCAAGGCCAGTGGAAGTAGCTAGAATTGTTGATACTAAACCATTGGAGTTGGGTGGAGGGCTGGAGGAATGGAAAATTGCCTTTTTGGGCCTTTCCAGTGACTTTGCAAAATGGCAAAATGTGGTCCAGGGGGATGTACAAAGGGTGGAGACCTTAGGTTATTGGTTTGACCTGTAAAACTTCTCCTGCCTCCAATGAGAAGTTATATAATTTTATGTTACTCTATTGTTCTACACACAGGCTCTTTTGGGACCAACCCACCCATGTTATTTTGTTCTTCTGCAGTTAAATAAAATCATAAAAGATTTTCCAGTCTAGTGGTCATTCTATTCAGGTACTGCGCACTAAGCAAACGATCCCAAAAGGCCCAGACCAGGCCCTGGGCCATCAATATCATACCAATCTTGTTTTACCTAACCTGGTTTCCAATATGTTTCATGGTGCTGATATATCTAAAGTCATAGATGGCTTTGGGTCAGCAGGTTTTAAGGTTTACTTTCTTCCATCAGAAACTACCGAACCATTATGGTCATCTTTGGGACCTTGCTTTGTGTCTCCTACCACCCCTCATTTGAGGCAATATAGGTAACCTTTGTGGTGCCAAAATTATGGGATTTTCTCCCCAGGGAGATTAGTCCCCCCCCCTTTATTGTTAGCAAATGAAGACTTTTTTGTTCTTTTTGTTTTTTGTCTATATGTAGTATTTAAAAGTTGATTTTTAAGTTTCTGCTATCTTGAGGACATAAATTAGGTAGACAGGTGGTATAAAAACATTTTAAATAAATAAAGGATGTCACTCTTATACATGTGCTTTTCAAGCTGCTCAAAACATTGGTGAGACAGAACTTCCCTTTCAGAGGCCATGGCTATTTTCCTCTTAGCAGACTTCATACTAACAGATGTTCGGCTGACGGACCTATCACTCCTTGGCAGCTGAAATCAACCCACTATCATTGTTATCATGGTTTGTATACAAAGTAAACAGACTGTGTCTGTCTAGTGAATTTTGATTCTGTCATTCTTTCAAAGAGCTCAGAGAGGCACCTATACCCTTGAAACAACTCCATGAGGCAAGTAAGGCTGAGAGAGGGTGCTAGGGCTGCTAATTGTTTGGAGGGAAAATGTCTTGTATTTAATTGACGTGTAAAGATGTGTGATTTATCAAGCAATATTCTCCCTTCAGACCATAAACAGTTTAGGCTACTCATTTTCACACATTAAACCATTTAAGATGCTTTGGGCTAATCCTGCGTTGAGCAGGGGGTTGGACTAGATGGCCTGTATGGCCCCTTCCAACTCTATGATTTTATGACTCTATGATATTATATTATTAAAGGGAAGGGGCTTTCCCCCCTCCTTGTCCATTGGCAAACCTTGTGTGTGTGTCATCCAGTAAATTTCCTGGTAGCAAATGAAGATGAACTCCCAGATCCTAGTACAGTACCTAACCCATTAGTCACTGGCCCTCCAAGGCAGGAGCTCACTGTGAACTTTCCAAGAAAATTGAAAGGCCAGTCTGCCACTGATTTATGTAAAGACTTCCCTACCACTTACAAGGTAACAAAACCGGTAGGACTACGAATTGCTTGGAGAAAACATGTCCTGGCCCTTTAATAAAGGAATCTTCTAGGATGGTGTGACTTGCCTTCATGCCATGAAATGCCTCAGCTGCTCAATTCCATGCATTAAGCCTCTGTTAAAGGGAAATGATGTTTTTCTACAGGCACATTAGCAAGATTAACAATGCACATGTAAATTAAATATGATTGGGATGACCATCAAAGAGTTGCTGGGGGAAATGTTCTCCAGGTCACCTTGGAATTACTTTACTGCATTTGATCTGCCTCTGAACTTTAACATATTAACAGTTCCTAAGTGGAGACAGTCATATATGATTGCGTGCTGCAATGCATAACCAACAGTTCATGTTAAGGGTTGTTTTCTTCATATAGCTTCAAACCAACACTACTGTGATTGCCAAATGGGGGAACTTGATTCATCATCCCATGTTCTCTTTGACTGTCCAAAATATGAAGCAAAAAGATAAATTCCTGAAAAAATTGATTTTGAAACAGTCATCCTTTTCTAATAATGTAAGACTAAGATTGTTTTTGTGTAGTTTATGTCAACATAGTGTTGTTGAAACAGTGAGAACTGAACATGGAATCACTGACTGGTTCAAAATTGAGAAAGGAGTTCGGCAAGGCTGTATACTGTCGCCTTGCCTATTTAACTTGTATGCAGAGCACATCATGAGAAATGCAGGATTAGAGGAGTCACAAATTGGGATCAAGATTGCAGGGAGAAATATCAACAACCTCAGATATGCAGATGATACCACTCTAATGGCAGAAAGTGAAGAGGAACTAAAGAGCCTGTTGATGCGGGTGAAGGAGGAGAGTGCAAAAGTTGGCTTGAAACTCAACATCAAGAAAACAAAGATCATGGCATCCGCCCTCTCAATTCCTGGCAAATAGATGGGGAAGAAATGGAGATAGTGACAGATTTTATTTTCCTGGGCTCCAAGATCACTGCAGATGGGGACTGCAGCAAAGAAATTAAAAGACGCTTGCTCCTGGGGAGGAAAGCTATGGCAAATCTAGACAGCATCCTAAAAAGCAGAGACATCACCCTGCCAACAAAAGTGCGTTTAGTCAAGGCTATGGTCTTCCCAGTTGCAATGTATGGCTGCGAAAGTTGGACCATAAGGAAGGCCGAGCGTCAAAGAATTGAGGCTTTTGAACTCTGGTGCTGGAGAAGACTCTTGCGAGTCCCTTGGACTGCAAGGCGAACAAACCGGTCAGTCCTAGAGGAGATCAACCCTGACTGCTCTTTAAAGGCCAGATCCTGAAGATGAAACTCAAATACTTTGGCCACCTCATGAGAAGGAAGGACTCCCTGGAGAAGAGCCTAATGCTGGGAGCGATCGAGGGCAAAAGAAGAAGGGGACGACAGAGAATGAGGTGGCTGGATGGAGTCACTGAAGCAGTAGGTGCAAACTTAAATGGACTCCGGGGAATGGTAGAGGACAGGAAGGCCTGGAGGATCATTGTCCATGGAGTCGCGATGGGTCGGACACGACTTCGCACATAACAACAACAACAAGTGTTGTTGATGTAGCAAACCTGTTTTACTGGGTATTTTTATTTCTTGAATTTCTTTTGTGTTATTAAACCATAATAAAGCTATACAAACTGTACTGCATATTACACTCATACAATCCAATCTGATGAATGTTTACCCACTATAGTCAATGGGGTTTACTCTCAAGTAACTGTATCGGCTTGCTACCTAAATCATCTTTAAACACGGAATTGGATTTACTTCTATTATTTGTTCAGCACTGTCCTTTGCAATTCTACAATCCAAGTTTCAATAGAAATACTTCCACCTTGCCATCATATATGTACATTGCATCCAGATTCAAACCCTCAGTGGGCTTTTGCATCTTGAAAAAGTTACAGAGATAGGTAAAATGGCTTCTTCTACATGTATACAAGAGCCTCTTGTGGCGCAGAGTGGTAAGGCAGCAGACATACAGCCTGAAAGCTCTGCCTATGAAGCTGGGAGTTCAATCCCAGCAGCTGGCTCAAAGTTGACTCAGCCTTCCATCCTTCCGAGGTCAGTAAACTGAGCACCCAGCTTGTTGGGGGGGGGGGGGTAAATGGTAATGACTGGGGAAGGCACTGGCAAACCACCCCGTATTGAGTCTACTATGAAAACGCTAGAGGGTGTCACCCCAAGGGTCAGACATGACCCGGTGCTTGCACAGGGGATACCTTTACCTTTTTACATGTATACATGAAGCTGCTTGCATCAGACTACTGGTTTATGAATGTCAATACTGTCTACTTTGAATGGCAGCATCTCTACAGGGTCTCAGGTCAAGGTCTTTCAAATCACTTACTGTTTGATCTCTTTTACTGAATGTGCCAGGGATAAAATCTGGGACCTTTTCAATGGGGGGCTCCTGTACTACTGAGTCACATTTTGTTTTGGGGTTTTTTGCCCTAGGCCTTTGACTCTCTTCAGATTCTGAACACAACACCCCTACATGGAATGATAGTTGCTGGATTAATACTTTTGATAATGTTTTACACATTGTTGTGGTTAAGTTGCTACAGTGCTGGAACTTTATGAAGCCACCAGTTTGCTATTCTGAGTAATTGTAGATAAGCTTCTGGTAAGTTAATTAGCATTTTACTCAGCTGGGTAGGATAAATACATGAGAGGCAGCTCCTGGAGGAGATCATAATGAGGAAGATCTGGGTGTAAGATGTAAAGCGGCTGACTTAAAAACAGGTTAGAAGCAAGGTAAGTAAAAAATACAGGATCTGAAAGAGTAGTAAGTTACTTAATTAGAGGTGCCAAGACTTATATATCGTAGGCATTGTTGCATAAACACATGCTTTTGGGATCAGTTAGTTTCTCTCTTAATGGGGTTCTGGTGATGCTAAAATGGGAAAGAGAGAGCATGCTGTATAGATCTGACATTCTGTTTCACAATGGGAGAGATGATTTTGAAATGGGGGATATGGGAGTGAAACCTTTTCCCACCTGTGCTTTCCCTGTTCCAAATTTGCTTATGGCAAGGGATGTTCTCCCTTAGTCTTTCAGGTTCAAGGAATCCCTGTTGTAATCTATTGTTAAGGGCAGCAGCTTAGAACTGAACTCTCGTAGCCAAACAAAGATGGATGTGTTCCTTTCCATTGCTCCCGTCTTGGCTCTGCACTTCTTTCTCTTGAAACTGCTCATTATGCCTGAGTGCTCTTGCCTTCACATATGCGTATAATGCAAATAGTTTCTCCCTTGGGATGTCCAGTTGATCCTTCTTGAGAAATGCTTATCACACATGATGATCTGCAAACATGAAAAGAATCTCTGCTCTTGGTGTCATCAGGAATTTGTAGAGCTAATGTGGAAGGAAGAATATGATGTTTGAACTCTGCTTTAATTTGGGCAGTGCTACTTACTGATACATATCATGAGAGGCTAACTGCTTTGTCTTGGAGGATGCTTAATAAAAAGCCCTTATGTAATGTTTCTGTTGACCTTTTGTGGTATATGCTGGCCACCACTGTAATCTATAATCTATAACCATTAAAAAGCTGGTAAAGGGTGCTGGGAGGAGCTTTCACATTCCTGATTGGGCATCCATCCAACAAACGGCCAACCAGGAAGGATGTCCTACTCCTGGTAGCATTCCCCCCAACTTCTTCCATTTGAAAGAAGTTCCAGCTGGGTATGCAGGAGCTGGGAAGGAGGGCAGAGGGCCTAGAACTGTGGGATGAGGAGGGAGGATGGCTCTTGCTGCCCTAAGGAGCTCCAGCCATGGCCTTGCTGCTGGGGCAGTGAAAGGAGGGCTGGACTGTCTGCCAATTCCTGCTTGAAGACAAATAGTTTATTATTATTCTTCAGCTTGTATACTGCCCCTCTCTGTAAATGGGCTTGGGAAGTTTCACAACTGTAAGCTAAAACAATTAAAACAGCATAAAATACTAAAATGAACAAATAACTGTCAGCAACTAACAAGGGTCATTATTTCATATTCTGTTGCAAAATCTGCTTTCTTTTCTGCAGGAAATGGGAGAGCTTTGAATAAGGAATGTACCAGCTGAGTTATGTGTTTAATTGTGTTTGCTGGAATGTCAACGTTAGTCTTTTCATAAATGTTCATATTTTCTTCTTTCTCTTTTTTTGTATTTTATGGTAGTCTAAGACTGTAAGAAATCAATTAAAAAGTCAAGTTCTAAGACAATGAAGAGACAAAATTCAAGAAAAGTACAATCGCCTTGAATGTCTCTTTAACTCTACATTCTGGGCTTCCAATCTTTGGCATGAGGCCAAGTTTTCATTCCTCAGATACTATCTGAAAGGTGAGAGCTGGTTGTTTTGTTGTGTTGTAATTAAGGCTGTAAATGGCCTATTGCATCATTACATTCAATGAGGTGCCCAGTTGAGCATTATGACCTCCTGAATATAACAATGCCTTGGTATGCCCCTGGTGCACCCAATAAATGAGCTGACACAGCTCTTTAAGTGAGCTTCTTAAATGGGAGTGAAATTTAGGCCAGTGAATACGCACATGGCATATCTGACATCTTAACTTTCTTTTGGCCACTCAGACTTGTACAATGCCAAGAATATGGCACTCCATTACTTAACTACCAGATGATTACTGTGAGCCGCTTTGTCAAGTGCAACTTATGTGCAAGTTGCATCACAGCTCACAGTCTGGAGACTAGTCTGGAGACCATCTAATCTCTCTGTTGTGTGAGTGTAACTTTAGTTGTGGGATTTCTTGCTGCAGCATCTGTGAGTAAGGCAATGTCAAGGCTTCATTAGTACTGATTTGCCCCACTGTGGTTTCTACCCTGTGAGTGTGAGAAGAACCTGGATTAGAATCTTGTCTATTTTGTCCAAAGGTCAAGGAGCAGCCTATGTCATATATACAGCATATGACACTGAGGACATAAAGTGACCAACCAGATGATCTGGAAGACCAATGAACAGTGAACAGAGGCCATAATGCTGGAGGTTGAATTTTAGTGCTGGCCTCTGAATGGAGGATAGTCACCATGGCTAGTAGCTACTGGCAGATTTCTCCGTGAATCTGTCTAGTATCTATCTCTAATTCTACTGGCAGTGAATTCCACAATATAATTTAATTCAGTGAAAAGGTTTTCCTTTTCTTTATCCTGGTAAGTTCTGTGAGATGCAAAAGCCTGCACATGGCTAAGTGTTGCTGGGTTGGTCCTTTTTAAGGGCCTTACTTAGCTGTTGTGTTTCAGTAGTCTTTAGCTGGTGGATCCAGAGTGCTGCTTTTTATACTGATGGTAAAAGAACCAATGCAATGGGTAGGGTCGCAGACTAGGATCTGGGAGACAGAGGTTCGAATTCTCACTTGGCCACAGAAGCTTGCTGGGTGACCTTGGACCAGTAATGCACTCTCAGCCAAACCTTCCTCACTGGATGCTGAACAGATTTAGAGTCTAGTGGCACCTTTAACACCAACAAAGTTCTATTCAAGGTATGAGCTTTTGTGTGCACACAGACTTCCTCGGATGAATTCTTGTATGCAAGTGTGTGGGTAAATTAACATACAGCATAATGAAAAGAGTTGACAGATTCCAGATACAAATGGGGAAAACAGCAATTTGGATTTGTTTGTATTTGCTTGTGATTGAATTCCATGGGAAACGTCTTGGGTTCAATAAATATCTCTACATTAAGAGAATCTAGTTGCCCATTATTCTATTAATGTAGACGTATTCATTGAGTCTGTTAACTATTTTCATTATGCTTTATGTTAATTTAGAAGAAGAGTTGGTTCTTATATGCCTCTTTTCTCTACCCAAAGGAGTCTCAAAGCAGCTTACATTCACCTTCCCTTTCCTCTCCCCACAACAGACATCCTGTGAGGTAGGCAAGACTGGGAGCTCTCTAATATTACTGCTCGGTCAGAACAGCTCTACCAGTGCTGTGAGGAGCCCAAGGTCATCCTACTGGCTGCATGTGGGGAAGTGGGGAATCAAACCTGGCTCACCAGAGTAGAAGCCTGCACTCCTAACCACTGCACCAAACTATCTCTCTCACTTGCCTATAAGTATGAGCTGATTACTTCTGAGGAAGTGTGCATGCACATGAAAGCTCATATATACCTTGAATAAAACTTTGTTAGTCTTAAAGGTGCCACTAGACTCTAAATGTGTCCTGCTGCTTCAGACCAACATGGCTGCTCACTGGAATCTCACAGGATGCTTGTGAGGCTAAAAGAGAGAAGAAAAATGATGTAAGCCATTTTGAGTTCCCATTAGGGAAAATTTGGGGTATAAATGAAATAAAATGTAAGCAATTGGTATAGCCAAGTTCCAGGAATCCTTGACTTCTTGGAAGCATGTATATAATAAAGTATTTATATGTTCTTTTCCTTGCAGCTCAGAGTAGTTTACAGATCATAACTTAAAATACCCCAATTTAAAATTTAAACCTTACAGATTGAAAACCCCAAATAACCCCCTCCAGATACCTGCAGGTTAAACCCCATTAGAACCCTGGTAAATAAGTTGGCCTTCTAGCACCTCTGAAAAATATCTAAAGGTGGTCTTCTTCCCCCACCCTGCCTTTCTCCTCACTTCTTCCACTAATGTGCTATTGCATGGGAGGGTTTTTGGTGTTCTTTAGCTTCATGCAAGTAAAGTTCAACAGGCCTGCAGAAACTGAACTATCCCTAGAACATGACCTTGGGACCACCTGAAATTGTTAAGGCTTCTTGATACAACAAATGCTTCCAAGTGAAGGATTCCCTGAAGAGGGAAGGTTTTTGAAAATCATTGACTTGCTGAACACCTACTGTCTATGCATGAGAAACTCTGCCATGGGTTAGATGGCAATAAGACAGTAACAACTTTGTTCCAAAAAAGGTCCTATCATGGTTCAAGGTCACATAAACCTACCTGTGGCCTTCTATCAGAGTCCTTCATTCAATGATTAAGGTCCATTCCGCACAAGTTTAATGTAGCAGAAGGGTTGCAAATTGTAATCGCTATTAACATGCAGTTATGCACGACGTCGTACACAATCTGCCACACTCCTGAAACTCCTGAAATCCCAAAAAGTGGATTCACCCTCCGCAACACTAGCAAAAAAGACCTGTGCGTTAACATTGTTGCGGTTTCAATATTGACAGAAACAAGCAAACAAAAAACGGAGTGGGAATGATTTTTCACCACAACTTGGGGTGGGGCTGGGGTGGGGGTAGAGCTCTTATGACCTTGGCACCAGAAGATTACTGGGCAGAAGATGTTGGGCAGAAGATTACTGGGTATGATAGTTTTTCCAGCATGACTATGACCCAAGCATCTCAGCTATTGAGTATAACGCACATTAGTGCCAAGTCTTACAGATTAAAATCAATATGATATGACTAAATTCCCAACATCTGTCAAGCTGCACATTTTGATCTTAATTATAATTATAAAATAATGTTGTGGCAGATGTCCTTATATATACCTTTTCAGTTTATTACTTTTTATAATGAGTGTGACACTCTTCCCTAATACTTTCATCCCCAGGCTTTATTATGTGACTGCTGTCTAATTCATGTGATACTTTTTAATCATGTCCTTCCTCCATGAAGCCCTGTGAGGAAGGTTAAGCTGAGACAATGTGGGCTGGAGCATCTGGATAGGGTCTGCCACAGTGACACTTTTATCTGATACCAGGTGCCTTGCACGCCAACAAAAAAAAAGCCTTTTTCATTGGGGAGGGGGTAGGTGAGGAATGCCATGATTAGCCAATTGGATCCATCAGATCCAACCCACTGAACTTCATGGCAGAGTTGGGGAAGTGATCTTAGATTACTCTGTTCCAGCACTCCAGACACTGGACAATACTGGTTATGAAACGGTCAAAGAATGGAGCCAGCGTGGTATAGTGGTTTAACAGCAGCGGCTTCTAATCTGGTAAACTGGGTTTGACTCCCCAGCTGGCTGAACTTGGACTCCTCACAGCCCTGATAGTGCTCCTCTGACCGAGCAGCAATATCGGGGCTCTTTCAGCCCCACCTACTTCACAGGGTGCCTGTTGTGGGGAAAGGAAGGGAAGGCAATCTGTAAACCACTTTGAGACTCCTTTGGGCAGTGAAAAGCAGGGTATAAAAACCAACTCTCCTCCTCTTGATCTTTTTTTTTAAAAACTGTTCCTTCTCCATCAACAAATATCAGTCCAATTAAGCACGTGAAGCTTCTCCTGGCATGGAGGGCAGCTAGTAGGAAAATGTTGATCTCTATCAGGCTCTGGTAAAGCCACAGAAATACAACTGGTTAACAAGCAGGATATTCATATAAGGCAAAATAAGCACTCTGTCCTTGGGCATATTTAGGTGGCTGGTGGAAGTGGAGTAACTGAGGTCCAGTCAGCGCCCTGAGAGTCTGATATGAGTTTTGATTAGAACCATTTAAGTTTACAGGTGGCTTTTTTGGGCTGGGGGTATCTCTGGTATCTCATTAAAAAGAGGTGTGCAACTCTAAAGCAAGGATTGGCTTAGAAACCTTCAGGCATACTTTAGCTCTTCCCATCCCAGAGTCTTTAGCCCTGAGACTTTCTGCTAAACAAGCATATTCAGTTTCTATATAATTTAAGTATTTTGTTGCCATAAATCTTTAAAATACTACCCAGCTACTGCCAAATCTGTCTTCTCTCAGGCCTCTCAACTGTTTGAGAGTGAAATGGCCAAGCTCAGTTAAAAACTAATATAGTGAAGTCCCTATGTTTTGTATTAGGGCAGTTTTCAAAATTACTGTGCAAAAGAAGGCCCTTTGAGGGAAATTGTCAACTTCTACTTAACATCTGGAGAGTTTCCCGAAGGGCTTAAGGAGGCAGTGGTACATCCCCCTACTGAAAAAAAAACTGCTGGACCTGCGGGACCCCACAAACTACTGCCCAGTCTCACATCTTGTGTTTCTAAGGAAGGTAGTGGAACGGGCTGTGGTAGACCAGCTCCTAGCATTCTTGGAAGAAGCTTTGGCCCTTGACCCATACCAGTCTGGCTTCCATCCGGGCCATGGATCGGCGACTGCACTGGTCACCTTGATGGATGATATCATGTGCCATTTGGATCGGGGTGGTTCAGCCATTCTCATTCATTTTAGGTCTGTTGTCTGCATTTGATATGCTCGACCATGAGTTATTGGCCCAATTTATTTATTTTAGTGACCCTAACTTTCTCTCTAGTTTGAGGATGTGAATTGCATTGTGCTAGGCTCTTGTTTTTCATTTTCTTTCACAGTATGCCCCTTGTAGAGCATTATGTTCTGCGAATCAGAACAGATTGGTGGTTCCTGGCCCACAGGAAGTATGCCTGGCCTGCTTATGAGGCTTATCTGTTTTGGATCACTGAAACTAGCCTGCCAATTGAACAGAGCTTCTGCTGTACCTCAGAGGGGTCTTGCTACTGCCATTCAGGAATGGGATACAATTTTAAAAGACAGCAACTTTGGTTGTCTTGTCCCCTCAAAATAAAAATACAGGGGAGAGGAAATGGAAAGACATCCGTCCATTAAATACCCTTTCATCACCTCTGTCTTATTTTTTGCCATTGTTGTTAATTTTAATATTGGGAAACTACTAAGAAAATCTATTTGTTTTACATATTTGTTAAAGGCATTTGGGGGGGGGGTTATGTGTCAGTGCTGTCTAGAGGGCAGCATGTATTGCAGACAGCCAAATTTCCCGGGCAAAATTAAAGTGGGCAGAAAGGTGCCACTTGGCTGCACTCAGCAAGTGCTCTTCTCTTCCTCTCTGTAATTGATGGGACCTCAGATTTGTGTTGCAATGCAGTGCTGAGCAATGTTGTTTTGTATATTTGGTTTCTTCTTCCCTTTGGAGTTATCAGAGTCACAGCCCTTCTGGGAATTTATTTCCACCAGGTCGACTGCTGACAAAGAGCACTTTGTATTGGACAGTGAGTTCTGTCTGGAGTTGGCTTATGTTGTGAACAAAGATTTATGTATCAGCAACCTTTGTGAATTCTCCAGTCCAAACCTACATGCTTGCAGCCCATTTGAGTCACTCCCAACAGGAGGTGGAGGACATGACCCTTAACCTGGATATGTGGAGAGTGGTATTGTTCTGAGAAAAGCTCCCCCTCCCCTCCTCAATTTGATGAACATTACTAGATGGAGAACACAATCCCACCGATAATTGTAGGGAATGACAATTCAAGTTCCTTAAAATGTGTGACATTAAAGTTGAAGGACTGCCAAGTGGAAACAGAGGAAGAGGAGTGTAGTGTGCTGAGAACTTTGCAGAAAGCATGCTCACAGGGCAAACAGTGATTCCGACAACATATTCATGTTTTGAGCCTTAGAGTGGATTATCATATTTAAGTTTGGCTCAATGTTTGGGCTAAGTGTTGAGCAAAGCAGCAACCATGGTAGATCCAGTTGTGCCTTTGTGTCTTGGGGCTACTTTTCTTCTTGTGCAGTAGGTATGAGCAGCATTTGTTTAGGGCATTTGAAGTGACTTTAAAATTTAGGTTCCAGTATGGATTCTTCACACAAGGCACCTCTTTCTTACTTTATATCCTACAGATAACTGTGATGCGGGTTTATTTCAGTAACTAGGGGTCAAGCCCATTGCATTCAGGAATACACTGGGTGCTAGATTGGGGGTGGGGGTGGAGTGGAGGAAGTCTGTGGATGGCCTCCCCCTCCCCCTAAAACCTCAAAAGGCTACAGGCACCTGTTAGGGCACTGTGTCCGCAGCCACAGCTGAGTGACTCTGTTGTCTAGGGGTGAGGCACCCTCCCAGGGAGCCCCAAGGCCCAGGGGCTGGAGGCCCCAGGCAGGGAACTCACTGGCAGGGGCAGCTCTCACACAGGGATCTACAGCCTCTGAGCCTTGGAGGGAAGTGGGAGTAGGGGGTTGTCAGTGCTGGGGGACAGAATGCTATTGGCTGGCCGCTGGATAGACTGGCAAGTTAGTTGGAAGAGGAGGCACTCTGGTGGGACAGGCGTCCTGAGTGGGTGTTAAGCATTGAGTGGCACTTAAGCCATGAGACATGCTCCTCCTCCAAGCCCTTACCAGAAATATTAAGTGGAGTGAGAAATAAGCATGGCTCCCATGAAGCATTGCGAGAATACACATACATGATCTCCTCTATTTCTATTCTTAGCAACTCGTAGAAACACCAGGAAAAAAACATACTATGAAATTATAGTTATTTTTTTGTTTTTATTTTACAGTTATATTTCACCATTCTGCCACTGAGGCATCTAAATTAAGATATACATTTTAAAACCAAACAACAACAGCACATCATTAAAACAGTTAAAGTTAATAACAGAGCTAAAAACATACAAAGACATTAAAACAACAATTTAAGTAATTAAAATGTTGGCCGGAAAGAGGGATCACTGAGGGAGTGCCAAACACTGCTGGTGGAAGATGGCAACAGAAAGGCCAGACTAATTTCCCTGAGGAGAGAGTTGTAGACTTTTGGTGTCACAGCTGCGAAGGCCTTATTCCAGGTGGCCTCCTGGTCTCCTGAAGCAGGGCCTCCAGAGATGACCACAGTATTCAATATGTTCATAAATGGCAGCTTGTGGGGGGGGGGTGGCAGGGGAGAAGGTTCATGGATTGATGTGTAAGTGTACAGGTGGCATTTCTGTGACAGATATTACTTCTCTGTTCCAAGACAATGAAAACTGCTCATTAAATTGTCCCCTCAGGTGATTACCTTGACACACAAGCATGATCCAAGCTGAACTGGTGTGGTCTCAAGCATGTCTGATAATTAGGGGAATTTAACTAATTTGGAATCCCCTCTGCTTGGTAAGTTCTGTATGTCAAGTTCATGTCTGGCAGGAGAAAAAAGTGATCTGGATCCACTTAAAAACTGATTGGATATCACAGCAGTCCTTCAAAGTTCCTGAGACCCGTGTTGTCATATGATTGCATTTGCTTGCAAGAGTCTGCATCCATTTCTGTTGGAGAGAGGGATTTATGGCCAAAGGATTTCTGTAATCAGCCATGAAATTTCATCTGAGATAAATTTGTTGCAGTGGGATGGATAGTTTCTTTCACAAGCTTGGAAATCTATGAGCAAAGGTCAGCCCTGAACAAAACAACCTTCTCTTTCCACCCCCCATCCCCCTGCTACTTCCCTGAAAGCTAACAAACTTTGGAACAAACACTATGGAATGGACTGCTCTAAACTGGCTGCAGATATTTATCTATTTAAAGACTTTCTATGCGAGTTTTCCATCCAGTTCAGGGTCCCTGGGGGATTTTAGAAAAGACATTTAAGAGCATTTTAAATGTGCATGAACCCACACTACCCACATTTTTTTAATACACTAACATCAAGATTGCTGTTTGGTGGTGTATTCATATGTGTTATTATACACTGGGAGAAGGGGGACATGGGAACTGTGACAAGCCCTGTACAAGCGGGCCTGTGGTCTGTTGAGAATTTGAAGTACTTCATTGTTCTGCTTCTCTCCTCCCCTTCTGTATGAACTGGTAGTGAATCTAAAGCTAAGCTAAGTTGTTTGGAATCTCAGAATCTGGAGATAAATTTAAATGAAGAGGACTTGGGGAGAATTCTTAAATTAAAGATGGTAAGGAATGCCCACCCTTTCTTGGTCACAGATAATAAAATCAATGGGATAAAGTGGTTAGAGTGTTCAGCTAGAATTTGGAAAGGTCAGATTCAAATTCCCACACTGCCAATATGTTTGCAGATTAATTTGGGGGAAGGGAGTCACTATGTCTCAGGTTTCTGCCTAACTGATAGGACTGCTGTGAGATTCTGAGTGGGGAAAAGAACTGAGCTTCTTGGATAAATGGCAGGCTAAAACAAATGCTATTATTATTTATTTAATTTATATTCTGCCCTCCTGGGGAAGCTAGCTCAGGGTGGTGTACACCATTTAAAACATAATAATACAGTCAAATTCAGTTAAAGCTGAATTTTCTTGGAGTGGTTTGGAGTGCGGACTTCTAATCTGGCATGGGAGGTTTGATTCTGCACTTCTCCACATACAACCAGCTGGGAGACCTTGGGCTCACCACGGCAGTGATAAAACTGTTCTGACAGAGCAGTAAAATCAAAGCCATTTCTGCAAGGATGGCCAAATTGTGCATTGTCTCCTGCCTGCAATTGGGGGATATTAAATTGCTCTTTTTTGCTCCTCCATACTGTGCCAGGAAAGGGGCAAGAGGTCTCCCATATAAAATCCCCCTCCCGACCTGCAGGCACATGAGCCAGTGGTTGGGGCTGATGCCTCTCCCCGAGACTTGGTCTCACTTGGAAGAGACCATCTGCCATCTCATTTCTCTCCATCCACACTCTCTCCCCCCCCCCCCCACCCTGTACATTGAAAAGACAGCAGTGCTCCCTGGCTGGTAGCCACTCCCAGCAAAGCTGGAGGGGTACAGAAAGTGAGGGTAGGTGGGTGGGTGGGTGAGGGGGGCACAGGAGCAGTAGGATGAGGTGGCACAGGAAGGGAAGAGGGTGATGGTGGCAGCCAGTGGTGCTCCAGCCATCCCTTATAAGAGAGACAATCTAGGGACCTGTTTGGCACAAGACGCTTTGCAGAACAGAATGCTCACACGTGAGCCTCCTTTGGGTCCAAAGGAAAGGGAGGAGGAGGAAGAGGAGGAGGAAGGAAAGCCAGCTGAGCTAGCCCGTTCACCCACTGGCCATCTCAGTGAGCCACCTATCTTCCCTCTCAGGGCCGAAAACCAGCAGCAGCCTCAAGCCCTGCCATGCCTTTTCCTCCCTCGCATGGCTGCCAAATGGCCCGTGACAGCCACGCCAAGATGAACAGCAGCACCCGCCAGTCACTGTGACCATGTCCCATGCCAGTAATGAGGCATGAATGAGCGTATACTCTGCTTATGCTCTGCTTATGGCACCATTTTCAAAACAATTCTTAGAGGAGGAAATGGGGGGGGTGCGAGGGCAAGGGCGAGACAATGCTAAAGAGACTATTCTGCATTTCCCCCTCCATATGGTCTTATCCCTGATTGTTCACTGGTTGCTTACAGATGGGACGCATTATGTTGTTGTTGATGTTGTTGTTGTTGTTGTTAGGTGCGAAGTCGTGTCCGACCCATCGCGACCCCATGGACAATGATCCTCCAGGCCTTCCTGTCCTCTACCATTCCCCGGAGTCCATTTAAGTTTGCACCTGCTGCTTCAGTGACTCCATCCAGCCACCTCATTCTCTGTTGTCCCCTTCTTCCTTTGCCCTCAATTGCTCCCAGCATTAGGCTCTTCTCCAGGGCGTCCTTCCTTCTCATGAGGTGGCCAAAGTATTTGAGTTTCATCTTCAGGATCTGGCCTTCTAAGGCGCAGTCAGGGCTGATCTCCTCTAGGACTGACCGGTTTGTTGGCCTTGCAGTCCAAGGGACTCGTAAGAGTCTTCTCCAGCACCAGATTTCAAAAGCCTCAATTCTTTGACGCTCGGCCTTCCTTATGGTCCAACTTCCACAGCCATACATTGCAACTGGGAAGACCATAGCCTTGACTAAACACACTTTTGTTGGCAGGGTGATGTCTCTGCTTTTTAGGATGCTGTTTTTTTTTTTTTAGGACGCATGATAGAGGGTGGTAAATCCACTTTCCTGGATTTATCGCATCATGCTTTAAAAATGGACGAATCTCGATTTGGCCATTGGACAGCCTTGGGATGTTGATGACATCATGTGGAGAGGACTTAGTATGCCATATCCGAAGACTGTGCAGGAACATTTTCCTCATACAGAAATGGCCTAAATAACAGCAATTCTAGCACTGAATTGCCTTCCGATCACCTGGAACTAGTCTTCAGTCAGGGGGCATCTTCAATAGGGAAGGGGCTAGTAGATGTTGTTTCACGGGCCTCAACCAAAAATGCCTGTCAGAAGAGCTATTCCTTACAGACCCTGCAGAACTGTGCCAAATACAATAAGCAGAATGGCTGTAATTTCAGTACATCTCATTAAGCAAAACTTGAGGATGGGGGGGGGGGGCACAGCTCTTACCTGAGCCAAACTGGCTATGAAATTGGGGAAAATCTGAAATGATGGTCTCCCAGCTTTGGCAATTTTAGCGTTTGACACCAGTTTCATAGATCTACTGAAGTTGGCTGTGCTTTTGTGAAGCTTTTAGTTCCGGGGGGGCGAGGGAGAGTGGCATAAGAGGTTCCTGTCCTCCCCTCACCCTGGAGCTTGGGAGAGCAATTTTTAATTGCCTTCCATGCTACTTTCCTTGCTAAGTGCAAGTGTTTTGGAGGGATGACCTGACCATGTAGGGGAACTAGGTAGTTAGCTATAACACACGGCTTTAAAGTGCACCAAATTCGAGGGAAGTAAGCCTACCTCTAGGGTTAATAACAAAGTAGAGCAATCACAAAGTATCTATTTTTAAGTGTATGTTTGTTTTGAAGGCCAGCCAAATAAAGGCAAAAGGCCATTCCCAACTTTTCGTTTTTCATTGAATGTGGAGGGGGTAAAGTCATAATTCACCTTTTGCACCAACATCCCATGTTCGGGTCCTGCATAGGAACCATTATGAATGCTCCTTTTACTTCCACCCGCAGATAGGATTACCTGCCCTGGGCTGGGCTGGGGAATTCCTGGATTTTTATTGGTGGGGAGTTCGGTTTGGGGAAGAAAGGGACACCAGCAGGCAAATAACGCCAATAGACTCTACCCTCCAAAGCAGCTATTTTCTCCTGGGGGACTGATGCCCGTAGTCTGGAGATCAGTTATCATTCTGAGAGATCACCACATCCCACCTGGAGGTTGGCAACCCTTGGCTAACTGCTTGAGGAGAAGGTGTGCAATTGAAAATGTCCCCCTGTACACCCCCAGGTCAAATGAGTGGTTCTGTGTGTGTACATGCACTCCTTATGGGTCAGCCTGCTTACAGGTCTTCCATTCCACAACCACTGGTCTCTGCTGAAACTCTTGAGGCTTTACATTCCTATCACATGCAAAACAGTTTCTGAGCTGCTGTTGCTGATAGGATCTGTGCCTCACCTCCTCCTTTCATTTTGCCTTATTGTTGTCCCTTGAGAAATTGCACCTTGTGGAGGCAGGACTTGCCTGTTTGTATTCAGTGTCCTCTTAATATAATTGGTTTTAGTACTTAAACAAAGTAGCCTCCCTACTTTTGGTTGGTTGGCCGCCTTAATATAATCAGCTTGAGCACATTAACAAAGTGGCCACCCTACTTTTGCTTGGTGCTGACTGTTTCTGTGGCTACTTAGGGCATGAGACTGACCAGCTGAGGACAAATAAAAAATGTTGCCAGTTTCTCTTAGAAGGTTGTGCAATAGAAGATTCCAGACAGAGGTAAGCTGCAGTTCTTCTATTTCTACCTACTGCCTTCAGCAGTATGCGTGTGTATAGGAGAAATTCTTTTTAAAAAGTTTTTCTTTCTTATATTTCCACTTGGAACTTGGTTTATAACTTATGTATTTTAAATGGAGCTGTATGTTTTTAGGTGTGCATGTTAAAACTGCATTGTATAAATGTATTGGTCATGCAGTTCATGGTTAGAGTTGCCAACCTCCAGGTGGTGGCTGGAGATCTCTTGGAATTACTACTGGTCTCCAGGTTACAGAGATAGGTTCTCCAGGAGCAAATACTTGCTTTAGAAGTTGGATTCTATATGATTATACTCTCCAAACTAGGATCTGCCCCCCCCCCCAAATCTTCAGGGTTTATCCAACACAGAGCTGGCAACAATATTCAAGATCCATATGTATTTTGTGAGTACCCATGCCAGAGATTTCGGCTTGATGTCAGTGCATTTTGTGGGCACTCATGGTCCACGTGCATTTTACGGGTGTCAATAGGGTTGCCAGCTGTGGATCTAGGAATGGGCAAGTTTTGGAGCAGGGAGGAACCTCAGAGTCCACTCTCCAAAGCAGCTATTTTCTCCAGGGGAACTGATCTCTGTCACCTGGAGATGAGCTGTAGTTCCTGGGGATCCCCAGGTCCTACCTGAAGACTGGCAACCCTAAAGGGCCTGGTCTAATTTCTGAACAGTGCATGCTTTTTGTTAGCCTGTTTCCTACTGGCTGCCTGGAGCATGGACCAGCCCATAATAGCAGAGATGAAATAAGGTAGCGTGCAACGAAGTTTGATTGTGTTCCAGCCAAATGTTGTGCAAGTCAATATAGTTGTGATCAGCTGTGTGAGAGAATTGTATGTAATCCCCCCCCTTGAAATGACTTCTAAACTGGTTTTCTGTAGTGGTGTGACAGAAAAGGATTTGTTTCTGTCCCTTCTTGCTTTCCAGCTTGCCCCATGTTGCTAGATATAGAGATCTTTGGGCAAGCAGGCTAGGGACTAGTGACTTTTGGAAAGTCTAGTTGAGTGGGCTAACTTAATGGCTCAAACTGCTTGGGCCACTTACACTGCTGGGAATTCAGCATTTGGCCTCAAAGGGGATTTTATACTTATACACCTTTAAAAGAATGAAATAATTAGTATTCTGAGTCTAAATCTTCTTTAGAAGCTGTTATTCCATTTCAGTCCCACTGTATTTATTCCAGCCTGATTTTGCTCTTCTCCCCTTTTGAGACTTTGAACAGTTTCATCTCTCTCCAGTGGTTCTCTTGTTCATGTTTGGCACCTGATAATTAAGAAACTAAAATGGGAACTGGGGAAGGGGGTGGGTGGGTTGAAATGAAGAAACCCATTGAGGGGCTAACCTCCTCCTCAATAATAGAAACAGTTGTAGCTTTAATAAATACCCTCTGAGGATGTTGCTTGGTAACCACAACAGTAGTACCAGTGGAAGCCTTGTTTTCCATCTATAAAAGGCAGGGGGAAGGCATAAGGTCCTTTCCAGGGATGAATTTTGAGGAAGACTTTTCAAGGCTGTGTCAAGGAGCAAGACCAGGCTCCTTGCTACCACCAGACTCACATGATTTACCTAGGTCTGGCTGCTTGACACTATTCAACATCAGCCACCCCATAAATGCCAGTGTGGTTTAGTGCTTAGAGTTTCAGACTAGGATCTGGGTGACACAAGTTAGATCCCCGTCGTGCCATGGAAGCTGACTCAGTGACCTTGGGCAGTCGCACTCTCAGCCTAACCTAGTTTACAGAGGTATTGTGAGGTTAAAACTGAGAAAGGAAGCAGGAAAAGATGAGATACGATGGGAGGCTTCCAGGGAAAGGAAACAGGTAATAAAGGAAGTAGTACTTGCAGGTCCTCTTGCTTAAACTGGAGGTGCAGCCTGGGGCTCATGACCTGCAACCTGTGAAAATCAGTATGCCAGATGAACCTGTTGTTTTTCTTTGCCAGTGAAGGGCTTTCCCATGCACCTGACAACATGCATATTCAGGTGGGGTTGAAAGAGTTCCCTATTCAAGCACTTGGAACTGGCAAACCTGGTTTTCCAGATTAGAGGCTGCTGTTTTTAACCATTATACCAACTGCCCCTGAACAGTAGCTCCATGCAGTAATTTCAGGTTGTGGCAGTGCCTTGGAAATTATTATTATTATTGTTGTTGTTGTTGTTATTATTATTATTGTATTTATACCCCGCCTCCCCCCGAAGGCTCGAGGCGGCTTACACAACCCCATCCCCTAAAAACCATAAAATAATAAGTTCCAATAAATTTACAATAGTGGCAACAATGATGGCTTAATCTTACTCATTTAGTCTCCGCATCCTCAACTACAGGAGGGGGGATGACACTCTCTACCACCAGTTTGTGAGGGGGGGGGGTGATCTTCTTACCGCCTGGCCTCAGCTATAAGCCTGGCGGAAGAGCTCCGTCTTACAGGCCCTGTGGAATGCTGGTAATTCCCACAGGGCCCTCAGCTCTTCCAGGAGCTCATTCCACCAGGTTGGGGCCAGGACCGAGAAGGCCCTGGCCATGGTCGAGGCCAGGTGGGCTTCCTTGGGGCCGGGAATGACCAATAGGTTAGCCCCCGCAGAGCTTTACGCTCTTTATATGGCGAAAGGCGGTCCCTCATATATGCTGGGCCTAAACCACAGATGGCCTTGAAGGTCAAAACCAAAATCTTGAACCTGATCCGGAAGGCAACCGGTAACCAGTGCAGCTGCCTCAGAGCTGGCTGGATGTGAGCCCTCCACAGTGTAGCTGTGAGGACTCTAGCAGCCGCATTCTGGACGAGTTGCAGTTTCCGGATCAAGCCCAGAGGCAGGCCAGTGTAAAGCAAGTTACAGAAATCTAGTCTGGAGGTGACCGTCGCATGGATCACTGTGGCCAGGTGTTCGGAGGACAGATAGGGCGCTAGTAGCCGAGCCTGGCGAAGATAGAAAAATGCCCGGCTAGCTACCTGTTTAACCTGTGCCTCGAGTGTTAGTGAGGCATCAATGGTCACCCCTAAATTCCTGGCCTGAGATGCGATATTAAGTTGCGTCCCGGCCAGAAAGGGTAAGCGCGCTTCCTGATCTGCCCCCTACGGCCCAACCACAGGACCTCCGTCTTGGAGGGGTTGAGTTTCAGGCGACTCTGCTCGAGCCATCCAGCTACGGCTGTCCGTAGTGCATGGTCCAGATTCACAGCTGCCTCATGTGTCCCTAGGAGTTCAGTTTCTCGCATGAAACATAGGGGGATTTTGCTGTGTTTTAGTAATATCTCACTTAAGGGAGTTAGATGAACTGAAGAAAACTATAGCAAAAGGCTCATGCTTTTAGAATCAGAATTCTGTGTGGAGCACAGGGCAGCAAAGATGTCAGGGTACACCTTGAGCAATAAAGGGATGGAGAGGGGCACCTCTCCATATGGATGCATGCAAGGGAACCAGAACATTAAATGGGCCAAGAGCAAGGCTGGACCAAGTAGCCCATATACAGCACCCATTTAGCCCAAGCAGTTCATCCAGTACAGCAAGACTGAGGCAGGGGAGAGAAGGCAGATACTACTCCCCAGTATCATTTTAGCTATGGGAAAATGGTCTACAGGGAAGGCAGTCCTAACCAAAATTAGAGTGCACAGTCCTTTCAGACGGAGCTCTCTGCAGAGACCAGCAGCTGCCATACAGTTGCCAGTCCCGGTTGAGAACCTGTTCTTTTTCTGTGTATGCACATTAGCCCACAGGCATCCCCAAATGGCAGCTCTGTAGTTGCTTGTGAGCCAGAAAATGAGGCTCCATGAGCTGTGTAGGGGTCCTGATCCATGAGATAAAGACCATAGTTAGTGAAATCTATTGGAAGTGATGAGCACTCTTGAGAAACTTGTTTCTGCATGTTTCTGTGTTATGTTATGTGCTGTAAAGTTGCTTTAGACTTATGGTGACCATATGAATTAATGTCCTCTAAAATATCCTGCCGTTAACAGCCTTGCTCAGTCTTGCAAACTGAGGGCTATGGCTTCCTTTGTTAAATAAAAAAAAAAACAAAAAAACCCAGCAGCCTCTAATCTGGAAAACCAGGTTTGTTGCCTTCAGCTTTTCCTAGCATGATTGTTTTTCCAAGTGACTCTTACCTTCATATCATGTGACCAAACTACAATAACCTCATCTTGGTCATTTAAGCTTCGAGGGAGAGTTCAGACTTGATTAGATCTAGAATTTACTTATTTCTTTTTGGTGGTCCACTATATCTATATAACTCTCCTTCAACACCACCTTTCAAACAAATCCACTGTATATTCCCCTTCCTTGCGACTCTAGAGTGTTTATAGCAAATGTGAAATGAGTAACAGTGTGCAGAATAATATATCATGCTCAGGTAACTATATCAACAGTTTTAGCATCATCAACTGACATAGCATGACATAACAGGTTCAGGTGGCATTCATCCACAATCTCATAGAGTGCGCTTGTCTGGATAGGAGGGTGGTGCCCAATAGATGTTGCCCCTGGCTTTGATCGAATACCTGGTGGAAGAGCTATTTTGCAGGCCCTGCAGAACTGGGATAGCACAGAGGGCCCGGATCTCCTCTGGGAGGTTAATTTACCAGGTGGGGGCCAGGACAGAGAATGACCTGGCCCTGGTCAAGGCCAAATGTGCTTCCTTGGGGCCAGGGATCACTAGCTAGTTGGTATTGGCTGAGTGTAGCGCTCTTTGGGGGCTTTAGGCAGACAGATGGTCTCTCGGGTATGCTGGACACAGACCATGTATGGCCTTAAAGGTAATTACCAAGACCTTAAGCTTTATCCAGGATTCATCTGGTAACTATTGCAGCTGTTAGAGTATGGGCTCAATGCGGGCCCTTCATAGTGTTGCTGTGAGGACACTGACCGCTGCATGCTGGACCAGCTATAGTTTCCAGATCAGGAATAAGGGTAGGCCTGTATAAAGCGAGTTGCAGAAATTCAGTCTAGAGGTGACCATCTCATGGATCACTGTGGCTAGGTGTTCCGGGGCAAGTAGATCACTCGTAGTTTGTCTTGGCATAGGTGGAAAAATTCTAGCCACACTAGCGGGAGGTGTCTAGGATCATATCTAGTTTTCTGATGGAGAAAGCTACTGACAGCTATACCCTGTCCAGGTTGGGCAACTGTGTTTCCTGGCTTGGACGTTTCCTGCCCAGCCATAGGACCTCTGACTTTGGAAGGTTGAACTTCAGATGACTGTGCTTGAGCCATCTCATGACTGCTTCCAGGCATCTGGCTAAAGATTCTGGGGGTGAATCTGGGTGGCCATCCATCAGGAGGAAGAGCTTGGTGTCATCAGCATACTGATGGCACCCTCCACAACTAACTAATCATAGAGCATCTTGGTTTGTGCATTCTTCTGGTGTTCTGCCTGCTGATCCTAGGATAATGTCAACCCTGCTGGCTGTTTGGAAAGACTTCCACACCAGCAGCTATGCAGTTCTTGCATCAGAAGTTCAAAGGCTTGGCCAGATATCCTTATCCTGTGCAAAAATGAATGCAGAGTGTACTAGGAATTTTGGAGGAGACTGATTGGAAGGGAGGTTAAAATGCATAAAATGTACACTGCAATTGGCCAAAGAATCTGATACCATATTTTCAATCAATAAATAAACTTTTAATGGCATGAATTATAAAAATGGGGTATGCCATATTTTTTAAAAGCCGTACTCGAGTTAAGAGAGTTTGAAGCATGGTGTCTTGAAAACAAATATGACACTGTTGTGGCCAGCGACTACATCTGAGCTGTCTTGGCCAGGCCCTCTCCAGAGCTTCATGAAGCAGGTTTCTAACTACCACTTCCTGCAAGGGAGAGGACACTATGTGGGATAGGGGGGGGGTAATTACAGGGAGTGGCTGTTCTGTGACTCCAGAGGCAGGCCATGTGACCTCATCTGGAACAGCCAGTTTATAATATATTCCCCTTTCTCTTTCCTGCCTTGTTTAATTTCTAAAATGCTCGACTTGAATAATAAAAAGGATGCTTTTAAGAAGGATGGTGTGTTCCTGCCCAGGGGCAACCTCTGAACTTTTCTGTTCAGTTAGTCTCACCTCCAAATGAACTGCTCTTACCATCCTCTTTTTGTATGGACTTGTTCCTCTGGCACCTACAGGCAGGTGAGTGGCTAGCAAGTTTTGTTACTTCTGCCTTTTCCAGCTCATCCTGGTTCCCTCCAGCAGCCCCAATGCAGCCATGTAGAGCAACTGGCAGACAAGTAATAGCCCAGTTCCTACACTGGAGTAACTTTGCATAAGCCAATTGATTTCAGTGGCTTTAGACTGGTGTAATTCTGCACAGGATTGCACCGTGGGTCTGAGGGAAGCAGCACCCACGTTCTCCTTAGAAAAAGGAATAGGATTGCATGCAGTTTTGCTGATCGGTTATTAAATGACCAGTGAGGGAGGTTAAAGAAGGGCAAGGGGTCATGCATGACATTAAAGGTCCTAAGAGAAGATGTTTGGGGTACCAGGGGGTGATGAAACAAAACCCAGCTAATGATTGAAGGGACAGGTTAGAGTGGACTGTACCTTTCAATATACTGTTGACCTTCATATCCTTAGTCCCTTGTGTACCTGGAGGGAATGTACAAGGAAAGTGCAGAGGAATCTGTGCTCCAAACCAAGCAGAACTGGTCAGTTGTTTTGATACTATGTTAGCATCTAATCCTAAAATACTTACAGGGAAGCTGTTGTGTAATTTTGTGTAAGTGGTTTGAAAATGAAAATAAGTATTTGGATACAGAGAACTTGGCAGCTGTGAGCAAATTCATCACATAAAATGTTACACTTCAAAGCTGAAGTGCTTCCCTCTCCCTAAAAACAAAACCCTGAAATTTTACCAGAATGTGTTTAATTCATACTGGCTGAAGGCATTCGGAAATACTTCAGTAAAAATTGAGGGCTTCTCCACCCAGTCTCCCCCACACTTTGTGTACTTATTGTAATTAGATCAACTGCTGCAATTAGATCACTGAATTAGATCACTGGTCCATCAAGATTAGTACTTTCTACTGAGACTGGCAGTGGCTGTCCAAGGTTTCAAGATGAGGTCTTTTACAACACCTAATACCAGATCAATTTATCTGGAGATATTGGAGATGCCAGGGATAATATCTGGGACCTTCTGCATGCCAAGCAGGGGCCTGACCACTATGATTCACTCCTTCCCAGTCTCCTGTAAGAGTGGTCCTTTAACATAACAAATGGTGGGTCATTGCTTTGGAAGACCTCTGGTGGCCAAGAACATGCTGAACCAAGTGGCAAGCCTTCACTCATTGTCTTTGGGACACAATTCCCAGAACTGAGCTTCTGGGAAGCAGAGGGAGAAGCAGGGGCTCTATCAGAACCTCTGTTGCACCTCAAGTGTCTTGATAGCCAAATGACCAAATCAGAGTTCTTTTGCCCATCCCCAGTGAATCACACTGAGAGAAAAACCTTTTTATATTTTTACTGCAGAAGAAATATAGACACAGGGGAGTACCCAAATCTGTGTGGAGAACAATACAATTACATATGATTAAATAACTTCCCATATGTGGTAGGGAAAGCTGATGCCCTTATGGGTCAAGCCAGTAACCTGGGGTCTCCACCCACCTCGGACATCCCACAGGACCACCCTGCAGCCACTAAGCCAGCCCCCCAAAAAAGTTGCTGACAAGTTCTGAAAAAGCTGCTTCCATTATCTCCCCCTCCTGCCCAATTGTTTACATAAACGGTAGTGACTCACTCACTCTTTAACCTTGAGGAGGGCTATCTCAGCTATAAGATAAATTTTGGTCTTGTGGGAGAGCTTATCAGAAACTAAATTCCAGAGAGGAACAGGCCATTTTCTCTGCCTGGTCAGAACCAAAGATTTGAACCAGGACAGGATGTAGAATGATAGCCAATCTCTAATAACTATATGATCAATCAGAAGGTTGCAACCATTTTCTTTATGACCATCCCATCAATCCCTCCACTTGGGACTTTCCCAAAGTCTTCAGCTTGCTTAGATGCAGGGAAAAGTCCCAATTTGCCCCCTCCAAGGGGCCCAAATGATTGCAACCTTCCTGTGTGATGGTGGGGATAGAAACCACCACCTAAATCAAATTTAACAATCAATTGCTTGGCCAGCCAAATCTTGTAGTAGTTACACTTGGAGGCCTATTTCTGAAAAGTTCTATTAAAGAACACCACTTTAGCCAAATTATTCCAGGGAATGTTTTAACTGTTTTCGAATCTACTTTCAATACTCATTCCCAATTTGTATGAAGTCAATTACTATTTCAGCACACCAACAAAGACCAAGTCAGCTCTGTGGGCCAGATAATGATCCAAATGGGTCCAATCTGGATCACGAGCACCTCTGGTTCAACACACTTTCCCCAAAGCTCCAACTAAGAGGGTGAAGACCAAATCTAAAGATAAATGCAAAACAGCATCTCAGCAGGGTGTTCCTATACTGACTCCCACTCCAAAATTCCAGGGGACACCCAGGATTATGTCACTGGGCTTGAGATTCTTTCCAGTTTTGGTTTCAGGTGGGGAATTGGAATGGTCTTACCAATTAGCTAAATTCCACACAGATCTGAAGTGGAACAAATATGGTTCCAAATGCAGACTCTGATGCAATTGCCTTCATATCCATATTTGATGTCTCCAGATTATCTGGAAGAATGTGGTAAAAATAGTTTTCAGTCCAGAGAGATGAATTTGTCCCCTTACTCTCATCAGGTGTCTTTGTATTCACCATCAGCCACAGTTTTATTTCTCCTATAATGGATCTCCACATGTATGGGTAACAGATGACCCATATAGCACAGTCTCTTGAAACAGAGGTCATCATTGGATTCAGGGTCATTCTTTGGTCTAACCTTAAGTTTCTGCCTAAAATACTTTCCAAGTTTGACATCTCAGAATATTATTTTGCCAACCAAAAGGCAGTTCTGCATTCACTGTTCAGGTGAGGAGAGCATGCCCTGCTGCTTGGTGGGTAGCTTGCTAGGTTCCCCACATAGGATTGCAGGGAAGATTAATAATGAAAACAAAGTTGCACTTACAGGTATCTTCTGTATAAGTACGCATCCCTTCCCTCCTGCCCCACTGCATGCTCTACTTTGGCAGCACTAGTGGTACTGTGGGTAGGGAATGCTGCTGCATTGGAGCACATGGGTCCCTGGGTGGGAACACATTTTGGCTCTGGCACACTACACCCCATGTAGGCTCCTAGCTGTATAGACTGCTCCAATGGTAGGTCTGCTCATGCACAGTCTCGATGTGTGCCTGCACAGAAGATACTCGATGAACAGTCATTACAGCTAAATGCAACTTTGTTTTGATGGCTTCCTCACTTTGAGATGTAAGGCAATATCTGTTGTTTCACTATTAATAATAATAATAATAATAATAATAATAATAATAATAATAATAATAATAATAATAATAATAATAATAATAATACATCCCTTCAGTGCTTTCTGGGACTCATGGCTCTTAGAATGCCTGTCATTATTGATAACAGTCTAGAGTCTAAACTTATCAAAGTGTGCACCCCCACTCCAATATTTTATTTCCCTTATTCTGTCCATCTGGGATGAGGTAGTGGTATCTGCATTCCTTCATCTACAGGAGTTTCTGGCTGGTGTGAGTTTTGCTGAGAAATGTCTGGCTGAAAATTGGCCAGGCCAAGGAGTGAAATTCTGGGTGACTGTCTGAAGTTCTCAGACTCGAGAGCCAGAATCAGTTAGGCCTTTCAGCACTGCACTAATCCTCCTCTGTATGGCCTGATGGCCTCTCAGCATGGGAGCCTCACCAGGCTCTTACAGTATTGTTACAAATGTGTGATATAACCTTGTACCTTTCATTGTTGTAGGACAGCAATGTACATTGGTACGGATTTATTAAGCATGCAGCTTAGTTATTTATCAAGATCAGAAACGCCACTTAATTGCTACATTTGATTAGTAAAGTTTCCCCACACTTTCAAACCTGTTCTCCTGGATTGTAGGATAAATACCTGATACTTTAGCCTCCTACCAGTTCCCTGCTACTGTACTGGATTGATAAAATTGTTTTAGTCTCCTCCTTGGGCTGGCACTGCTTACGAAGAGAAAGTAGGGAAAAGGGTTGGCTGTCTTGGACTGTGGCAGTTCATCCTTATCTCTTGAGGCCATTAAGGCACAGAGGCATTGGTCGGCATCTACAGCTGGCCTCTTTTTCCCTTCTGAGGCTGATGAAAGACCAACAGCCTCTTGGAGGACAGGGGCAGATTGCACTGCCCTGAGTTGCTATAGGGTTGCTACAGCAACCTCATTTTCTTTGTAAATAAGGATACAACTTTGTCAGCTTTCTGCAACTCTCCTGAAATCAGGTTGGTAGGACTACAAAGACCAGGTTTGTAGCACTTTCAGACATTGATGACAGGCCTCCTATCTGTGTGGCAGCTTCAATTGATGTTGCCTCTCAGTGGGCTGTCTTGATTGGGGAATGCATAAAAAGCTGTTTAAAGCCCCATTTCTAATGTAAGTGGTAGAATTTTGGATGTCTTCCAAACCAGATACTAATTGTAGCACTACAGATTTTAATGCTGCTTTACAACAGGCTTTCTAATAACGTCAATAGGTGCATTTGGTGTTAAAATTTGCTTGGATGGGATCTATATTCCACTTAGTTACTACTGTATATTGGGAAAGAAGTAGATATTATATACTAACTGTAGGAAGGGAGGTAGCTTTTTTACCTGTGAAGATTATATTTATATTCATTGTTTTTTAAATGTGCCTGCATGACAAGGTTGGCCAACTTTCTTAATCTAAGTTTTGCATCATGGTGTTTTGTAAAGTCAACAGGCATGTGATGATGGATGGCACTATTTTGTCTGTTGTCATTGTGGGAGTTAATTATTTTCCCTATTGCAACATTAGACACCTTTTTCTAAGGTAGGGTCCCTTTTGAACTCTGTGTGACTTCCTTCTGAATGGAGATGTTCAGGATAGTGCTCTATAAAGTTTTATCCCTGATTGGTTTCTATCTGTCCCCTCCATCTGCTTTGAAATATATGACTGGCTTACCAGCTGGGATGAAAACAGCATAGCTCTCCAAATGAATCGATATTTGCTAAATTTCTAGTCTTACATGGCAAAGACTGTCAAGGGGGGTGTTCATCAAAGGCTCTCTGGGGTGGGCAATCCCCAGCACAGGACCAAAACATTGGCAGAGCAGACTCCTTTACTGGTTCTCTGCCCAGTGACCAGGAGCTGAGCCCCTGTTGATGTGGGTGGAGGAAAGCAATGGGCATAGCTTTTCCCTGCTGTTGCCTCCCAGACTTGGGTCGCAGCTAGATCCAAGGATAGAAGGGAGTGCCTGGGTTCTCCTTTCTCCCAGTGTCCCTGGCAAGTATAGCCCTTCTCTCTGCCTGCCCCCACCCCAACACCACCATTGCTGCCTTTACTTTACAGGCACCCCAAAAAATAGGTAGGTTTTTTCTTCTGCTCAGAAAATCTACCTTTCCTGGTGTAACTTATATTCTGATCTCTTACAGGGGACAGGCTGTTGCATAAAAGGGCTGGTTTAGAATAGAGGGGAGAACCTGGGTCTGGATATTGTGTGGGGAAAATGTAAAAGGAATTTTCAAAAAAGTAAGAGCTTGATTAGAGGGGAATTAATAGGGGGAAATGGTTTCCGGAATCTCCCTGAATTACTTTGTTCAGACTTAAAGGACTCATCCTCTAGCTTCTGCAAAACCCCTTGGAGTTTGAATGTATTTTTCAATTCCATCATCATGCTTTGAAACTACAATAGTGAGGATAACATCTGGCAGCTCAAAAGGTTTTTAGGGTCACCATTTCCTATTTTTTCCTCTGCAACAGCAAGTACAACAAAATGCTGCATGTCTTTTAAATCCATTTTAAAGGTATAAAGCTTACTAGGATCCTAAAATACTGAGCTGGCAATAGCTAGTTTGGTTGCTGTGAAAGGGAAGAATCAGGTTCCCCTTCAATATATCCTAGGAAGAAGAAGAAGAGTTGGTTCTTATAATGCCGCTTTTCTCTACCTGAAGGAGGCTCAAAGCGGCTTACAGTCGCCTTCCCATTCCTCTCCCCACAACAGACACCCTGTGAGGTGGGTGAGGCTGAGAGAGACCTGATATCTCTGCTCGGTCTGAACTGCTTTATCAGTGCTGTGGTGAGCCCAAGGCCACCCAGCTGGCTGCATGTGGGGGAGTGCAAAATTGAATCTGGCTTGCCATAGTAGAAGTCCGCACTCCTAACCACTACACCAAACTGGACCTTTCAACTTCTCAAAGCATATCTCTATTACTTTATTGATAGCAGTTTTTCTTGGGCAAAGCAAAAACCAAACCACCACTACAAAACACCACCTCGTAATCTGAATGGTTCTATCAATCGTCCTTTCAGTTTTCTGTCCATGGTCTCACAGAATAGTCTTTCTGTGTGTTAAGTGCTCTTTTTTTCAGTGTGTCTACTCTATTCCACTATTTTGGAAGTACCTTAAATGTCATGGGAAGCATGGTGATACTGAGGGACACATAGGGACAAGAGTTCATTTCCTGTTTTATGATCATTTCAAGGCCTGGAAAGAGGTGTGCTTATATTTGAATAGGCACTTCCAAAGTGGTCAGGGAGAATAAAGAACTAGGACACCCTGTTCAGGTAGCATAACAATGGCCCTAAAAAGTATGTTTACAAAGATACTGCCTCTTTGCATGCCACCAGGAGCATCTTGATTTGTGTTGCTTGTTTGTTGTGATTTTGGAGGGTTGGTTGAGTAATTATCCAGAGCTGGCTGTGCCTCTGTGTTAAAGGGCATCTAGCATCTAGTTTCCCTTTGTTTCCCTAACACTTGCCTTAGTTGGATCAGAAACTGGACCCCCACCACAAACACATACACAAAGCAACTCTTCGTAAGAAGGGTGTTTAGTTTTTTTATATATAAAAAAGCAGTGTAAAAATAGTCATGGAACAGCAATAACTGGTCAGCATTTTTTCTGGCAATAAATGGAGAAGTGAAGTACATAAGGTCATTTATCCCCTGACTGTCAAAAAAAGAGGATGCAGTTGCTTTGAAAACATAGTAAATGAATCCTGTTTTATCTGTTGAGGTAAGACATTCCAAATTATTTTCTTTAATTTTGTCCCCCAACATACAGTGGTCGGGAAACAGAAAGGCTTCTGGGATTGTGGGTGCCCTGGAATATATTATGGCAAAGAGAATGAATATATTTCTAATCCTCTTTAAGAATTGTTTTTGGCTACTTAAGTATGCTTACTCCTTAAATTAAGTGTTTGGGAAAAATTAGATTCATTTGCAAGGAAAATTGAACTTATTTCCAAAAATAATCCTCTCATAACTGATGAGTGATGTTTTTTCTGAATACTCAAATACTTGCTTAATCTTTAAGGCCAGGATACCTGCATTTTAACATGAGGACATTAGAGTCCAATGCTGGCTTATTTGTTATCGTGGAGGGAATCTGAAAATGGAGGTGTTTCATTTTGTGCCCCTGCCAAAGTCTGGAAGCTGAGTAGTGGAATGGCAAATTTTGTCTGGAAGCTGAGTAGTGGAATGGCTAATTTTGGTGAAAAATCAGCATATTTATGAATGGCTTTGGTCCTGGCATCGTTTTAGAAGCCACAATGTTAATGCAGAAAGAGGAGATCAGGCTATTTAAACTTCAACTAGAGAAGAATTTGGATAGATTATTGCAGAGGTGTAAGGATTAATATTGCAGCTCAGGATTAATAGTACCCCCTCCCAACCCTATAAAAAGATCTCCATCTGGGACCCTGGAGAACTGCAACCAATCTGAGTAACCAATACTGACCCTGAGACACTAATTTTTTTATTATTTGTTGTACGGCACATATAGCCAGGAGAGCTGAGGATTGTCTTGCAGCCAGGCAAGGAACGTTCATTGCCTGCCTTGGCATTCTGGCCCCAAGTGTTCCTCAGAGGAACTCCATTCAAATCCTTGGAGGTCTCCCATCCCAGTCCTAGCCAGGATTGGCCCTGCTTAGCTTCTGAGAGCTGATAGGAAGGGTCTTACCTGGGATACTCAGGCTGAGACCTAACTATATAATTCAGCACGAAGCAGATTTATACATTCACAAGATGGTTGTGAAGGAAAATGCATGGAAATGGGTGTCAGGCATGCTCCAAAGTTCTTTGGATGGGAGGGGATGAAATGAAACAGATTATTAGGATTAAGTGTGTTTTCTAGATGTAATGAGATCTAGTGTGACGTGTAAGAAACTCCCTGGTTAGAGTTTCATTTCTCATACATTACTGAGATGGCTTTAAAGCAGGTCACACACTCCAGGCCCACCTACACTATTATGGACCTATATTGCAGGGTGGTTGCAAAGGTTACCATAAGAGAATGTACTATGTGAAGTGCCGTTTTCTCTAGACTGCCATGTCCATACTGAATATGCTCTCAGGGGACTCAACATTTTCTGAAAGAGCTTCTGCAGGACTTCTTTTTGTTGCATACTTCAATGGTCTGTGATTTCTGGATCTGGCTGTGTTTTGAGTTCTTGCTCTCGTGTCCCTGATGGCAATCAGCTTTCAATGTACAATCGCAAAGTGACCTTTGACAACAGTTATCAATAACCTTGTTGCTATCTGAACAGATAGGATGGACTATTCTTGCGTAAGAGGTGGTTGTATTACTTGAGTAGAAGTGATTGTAGGGACTTGCTTATAACTGCATAAGCAGCAGAAGATTGGCTTTAACAGAGTTATTCTTTGTTGCAAGAATCAACTGTTGAAGAAGACTTGGATTAAGACTTGGACTTGGGGTTGTGCTAATATTGTTTACTAGATAATGACATGAACCGCTGGTGACCTCAGTTGTGAAGCAAACCTGCCTGCTTTTGCTGACAGCTTAGTAAGGTAGTTTGGGCGATAAAGGAGTTGACTCTGATCAGATTCAGATCAGATTTCTTTAGAAACAGAAACACACAAGGACTTGTGGGGAACATCTAACCCCCCCCCCCCACTATTGCCTCTTTCCTTTCCATGAAAGCCCCCATAGTTTCTTCCCTGTTCATGCTACTTTCTCTCCTTCCCACCAAAGAGCCAACATAACTTTCTCTATTCCTCTCTCTGCCTGACTTGAGTTCCCCCTCCCAGCTTCTACAAAGGGAAAACTATGGCCCAGATGTGAGGTGCCAGCCGCTTGCTTGGTAGGTAGCTCTGAAGTACATCACTTTCCCTGTATCCCCTTCCCCACATTAGTTCCCCCTTCCCTCTGACTTGTGATTCCTGTATTCTCTCATCTTTCCCTGCATCATTTTCTCCTTCTCTGCCATTTACCAACCTATCTTTTAGCTGCCTCTCCTCTTCATTTATATTAACTTATTTTGTGATTTATATATTGCCCATCTTGGAGCAGTTTACATAGTCGTAAAACTCAATAAAACAATAATTCACAAAGATAAAACCAGATTAAAATTATGTAAAACCACAATTTAGCACTGTTGCATCAGACGTAATTACTGAGATCAAGTAGCAAGATAGCTAGGAAGATGTTAGCTTATTGGGAGGAGATGGAGGAGGAAAGGAGGGCAGAAGGGGCAAGAGGGAGACACAGTATTTGCTATAGCTGTGATCTGGCTATTATCTATTTATTTACTTTATGTATATACCATCTTTCTAAGTGGGGACCAAAGCAACCTATATAATTTTATGTTCTTTTTTGATCTTCATAATTTATTCTGTAATAATTCTGTACTAATGATTTCCATGCATGTAGTCTGCATGTAGTCTGTATAGTTTTACAGTTGCTTATTGTAAGGCTTGCAATGGCCATTATATGCAGTATAATTTGAACTTAACTGATGTGTAAATACTCAGATAGTAGCTGGACATGGGGGGGGGGTGTCTTCCATTCTGCATAAACTGAATGTCTTCACAATAACCCTTTGAGGTAGGGTAGGCCGAAAGTGTTTGACTGACCCAACATCTAGTGTGTTTTTCTGGCAGGCTGTTGAAGTTTGGTCTCCTGGACACTACTCTGAAACTCTATAACTGCTACACCGAACTGGCTTTCATGGGGTGGCTGCTGTTGAATGGTAGCAGGCAGCTAGACTTAGACCATTTCCGCACAAGAAATCTGCCCCTGGGCATCCTCTGGTTGCTAGTGGGTTTTAGAGCCCACTCAACATGACATCACCTGTATCCCAAGGCTGTCCAGGGACTGGCTTGAATTTTGCCCAGATTTGCCCAGGATGAAGGAAATTGCAAAAAGTGGATTTGCCACTTTTGATCTCGCATCCCATCAGTGAGCAACCAGGGGCAAGCCTGTGTGGAGGGGAAAAGGCACACAGTCTCAGTAGCGTTGTCCTGCCCTCGCACCCACCCTCCCTTCTCCATTTCCTGCTCTGAGTTTTTTTTTTTAATGGCATAGTCCACGTTGATTGCAAAGCTGCATTTCAAAGGTAAAATGAAATCTTCAAAGGGTCCATGGTCTTTTGGGGATCAGCCAGGCAAGACACAGTCCTGTTTGTGCTTTTTGGAGGTGGGGAATGAAAGGGGAAAGGGGGGTGACCAAGCAGCCTGGTCTCAATCATCCAGGCATGCATATTCCTCATTTTAAAACCTACCCGTACACACACAAGCACTCTTGGAGCTTCGGTTACCATTTCCAATGTCTCGCAAATCCACCCATACATAGAGTTCCAAACACCTAGAATCCCAAAAAGGCATTTCTCCATAGCAACACGGAAGTCTTACTTACTTAAAAATGCATCTGTGTTGCTGCATTACCACATAGCCACATGGAAGTGCCTTAAAAAAATTAATTTCGGGGCTCGGAGGGGGGGGCAGAGAAAATTTCAGTCCACAAGAGAACTGCTGTGCTGTGATTGGTAGTTTGCTGTGATTGACAAGCCAAGGAGTGGGGAGAAGAGTTTGTTTTGCTTTCCCTTGCAGCCTTGTTGGGAGGCAAAAAGCTGTGACGGGGCAGAGGGAAAATGTGCGAGAGGTCTCCCATGAGGAGAGCTGCAAATGTGAGGTTTACTATCCCATGATTGCAAGCAGGTGGTACACTCACATTTTAGCCCTCCGTGTGGAAACGGTCTTAGCTGAGTCATTCAAGCTGGATAGTATCTCGTCACCCAGTGGTTGTTATCAGGCCTGGTCCTGATGAATCGTCCCTGAAAGTGCAAAAGAGTCTAGCTCCCTCTCTCTGCCATTTACTGAGACACACTAAGCCTCTAAGTGTAGGTTGCCTAGCAACTAAGGATTCTGTTAAAGCTATAAGCATTCTTTTTATTATTTTTTAAACCTCAAATATTTTGGTGGTTTTTTAAAAAAAGGTTTTTTTCAGCAAACCTGGAGCTCTTTTTACATTTATAGAAAGCTCCATTTTGCCCATTCACAGCTCCAGTAACAGAATTTTTAGAGTTGGCTGAATTGTCTATGACAATATTCAAGTAGGAACTTGCAGTCCTTGCAGGAGACCTCATTCTTCCTCTCTCCCCATTTCTTCTTTCCCTTTCCTAAAAGCCCTCCTAGCCTCTTTCCTTTTCCTGCTTTCTCTCCTTCTTGGGTTGCCAACCTCCAGATGGGTCCTGGAGATCTTCTGGAACTATAAGAGATCTCTCCACAGAGACCAGTTCCCACTTAGGGTTGCCAGCCCTAGGTTGGGAGATTCCTATTGATTAGGGAGTGCGGCCTTAGGAATGTGAGGTTTGGGGAGGGAAGTGACCTCAGCAGAGTATAATCTCATTGAGTCTCCCATCAAAAACAGCCATTTTCTCCATGGGAACTGTCATCTGGGTAGCAATTGTAATTTCAGGAGATCTCCAGGTCCCACCTGGAGTTGGCAGCTACAGTTCCCTTGGAGGAAATGGCCAGTAGGTGACAACTGTTTTGTTTGGCATTCCCTTAATGATTCCATTTTCTAACCAATGTTTTATGTTTTGTATGTATTTTAACAAAAAAAAATTCTTCAAAAAGTTACTTTAAAGAGGCATGTTTGGGAAGGAGCTATTTTAATGGGTGGTATGCTGTGTGGTTAAGAGTGGTGGACTTTAATCCTTAAATAACCAGTTTTGATTCCCCACTCCTCATGCAGCCAAGCTGGGTAACCTCGGGATAGTCACAGCTCTCACAGCTGTCTCAGTCTTACCTACCTCTCAAGGTGTCTGTTGGAAGAAGAGGGAGGCAGGGCGATTGTATACCACTTTGAGACTTCTTTGAGTAGTACAAATGAGGGTATAAAACCCAACTATTCTTATTCTATTTCATTATAGATGTTTTAAACCATTTGCCTCCTTGTTGGCCCCTGTAAGTGCAGAAATATGGGATATAAATTTTGTTCATAATTTATTTTCTTCTGCACAACCCTGTAAGGTAGGCTAGGATGACAATAGCTGTCATGGTTTCCCAATGGATGTTTTATCCATTGACTACTACAGGACTCTCCAGTTCTTGTTATGCCCTAATGGATGAAGTCAGTAGATGCTAGATAAAGGAAGCTGTGCTTCAGTAGGCAAAGGCCCTTTTACTTGTCCAGAGCTGAATGACAACAGTATGTTGATTCACACCCAGAGAATCTCCATAAGTCAATTGGGGGGGAGGGGTATTTTACCTTGTTGGACTCCGCCATTATATATGAGAAACCTTCTTAGGGCATTTGCTTTAGCTTGCCCTAATGTTATCCCCTCCAAAGCATTAGAGGGGGATTTCATTGTATTCTATATTCAGATTGTTTCTGCCCTTGCAGTCACGGTAGAATTGACACTCTGTTTCATAAAACTGGTAGCTTATTCAGGATATGGGGGCGCGGGTGTATGCCCTGGGTGCTGCTTGGTGGCGTGACACAGGAGGACTGTGGCAGGCTGTCCAGCAGCCCTCTCTCAGGAACTTTGGTGGCAGGCTGGCCAGTGGAGGAGGGGCTGAAAGAAGAGATATGCTGAGATGGTGGGCTGGGGAGGGGGTGGCATCAACTGGTGCTGGAACAGGCTGCTGGGAGACCATGGTGAAGCAGAACCCAGAGCTAGTTGGGGAAATCTTTAATTTTGACAACTCAGCACCCTTGCCCCTCCCCCACACCCCTGTATCTCTATGCACCTGCCCTGTGCACCAAATAGGCTAGGTACACCCCTGCACAAAACATTGCAATATTATTTTTTACCAGTTTTAGGAACCGTTGGATTGGGCCACTTTTAAGAAACTTCAAGGGGATAATAACTAGACAGTGGCCAGAACACAACTTCCTTGGGTTGCCAAATTTCTGTCTTAACATGTTTTTTTTTCTTTAGTTAATACTGTATTATTCCTTTAGTCATTATTCAAGATTATCTGATCATAGGAGCTCTGAAAAGGAAACAAAAGTTACACTGGAGTTGTTACACCTTACTGGTTCGTGAAGCAGCTAGGGTCTTGCAGCCCACCCCCTGCACCCACAAAAGGGTGGGTCTCATTTCCCAGATCTGCTTCCTGGTGGTAGCATTTTTAGAAACTTCCTAAGCTGAACTGAGAGTCTCTTCAATGGCCTGTTAGAGGAAGCACATATTTAATGCTGCTTCCTGTTGATGTGGTTTAAGAGTCACATGAGGATGAAAGGGAAAAAACAATTCATCACAAGAATGCCTGGATGACATGTCATCTGACAAAGCCTGTAAGAACTAAGGTATGGCCATGGATACATTCTTCAGCACAGTATAGTAGCTTGAAGATCTTCAATTTTGCAAGATTCCCCAGCTCTTTTCAATATATTTGGAGTATTTTAAATTATCCTTTGACTAGCTCCATTTGAAAAAAAAATCTTGCCCAGATTTTTTTTTATGTAGTTTTTTCACAGACTGGGTTATTCTACTGCTTATTGCATGACTTCCTGTAAACTAAAAAAAGAACAGCAATGAATTTGTGGGTAAGTTTGTGACCAAAAGCTAAGTTTGTCTTGAATGATTCCTTGTAGCATTTCTAACAGTCCTGCTCAGCAGTATCCTGCACCACTGCTGTACAAACCCTGAGTTGTATTTGTCTGGCAATTACTTCAGCAAAAATGTATTTCTATTTTGAAATGCAGCTTGAAAACTTGGCATGTGCACGCCCATGAGTACATACACACTCAGAAATACACACTCAAATACTTCTCTTCCAGAGCCTGAGAGCAGTTTCTGAGATCAGTTCAAGCATGTGTTAAAAGTAGGATGTTTACCGAAGATGGATTCTTGCAGGAAGGTCCATGACTTTGATCTTCAAGACCTGCTAGCTACGCAGTTTTCAAAGGGGAATGGGATATTCTTAAAGGGCATATATGAATATTTTGGGGACTCTCACATCTATGAGGCAGATAGGAAGGAGAATCAGTCTGCCTGTCATGAGCTATACCCAGAGGCAGAAATCAAGGAAGGCCCAGTTTAGTTGGTACCTGGGGCTCATTTTCCCTTTTGTGCTCATTTCTCAATATTTCACTTTTTTTTTTACTTTTAATAGAAATCCATTTAAATATTGAGGTAATTAAATATTGAAGTAATTAAATTTCAGTGGGGTAGGGGGGCCCCCACCCCACCCCTATCCAGACAAGCATACTCTATGGCAGGGGTAGTCAACCTGTGGTCCTCCAGATGTCCATGGACTACTATACCCAGCAAACGCTGGCAGGGGCTCATGGGAATTGTAGTCCATGAACATCTGGAGAACCACAGGTTGACTACCCCTGCTCTATGGGACTGCAGAGGAAGAACCCTACCCAATACAGGTTATTCCAATCCATGCTATGGCTGTTGATGTAGTTACAGAACTTGCCTTATGTCTGCTGTTACAAGTGTTGCTAAATTTGATGTTAGCTGTTGACAATCACCAACTTTACCTGTACTCTGTTACCCATCTAACGTTCTCTGTAAACTGGCCTGAGCCACAGGGAAGGGCAGTAAATAAATGCAAATAAATAAAAATCTTATGAGTATGCTGTAATATTATTCTTGTGCAATGCTCAAGGCCATCAGGATCCACACAATGTTCATGTGGCTCTCCTGTGTCTAATTGAAAAAGATTCAAAATAGGCTGAATTATCTGGGATGTCTATCACCACAGAGCCAAACATGCAGCTCTTCAGGGCAATGCTTAAAATGCAAGCTCCAAAGCCAAATGTGGAGTTAATACAGCACTTTTTGTGTACTTCATATTGCTCCTTGTCTACATTTGTTGATTCCTTATATGGGACAATCACCGATTGTTAAGTGAGAGTGTTTATCCTCTTCTTCACTTTTCTTCACTTTTCATGGAACTTCATTTTGTCTGATTATTGTGGAGTTCATATTGTTGATATTGAGACTTTGATTATCACACCTGAATTTGTACCCTCACTACTGTTTTTGTGGTACTGTTATTCTCTGGAGTGTGTCCTCTGTATTGTTTTCTAATACTGGCAGATTGGTGGAATGTGGGGTGGGGCTGCCTTCCCCTAGAATTCTACCCTTGTCCATAGCTTTTAACCTAGAGGTTTCAACTTGGGTTCCTTCAGTCTCCAATGCTGGAGATTCATGTCTCCTATGAGCCGGGTCCCGTGTGGTGCAGCTATCGGTGAACAGAAGACTGTAGCACCAGGCAAACAACTTGCACATGAGACTTGGCCATCAGGGCTTGGACACTGTGCAGAACCTGCACAATGATCTTCAGAGGTGCTCACTCATTCTGCCATCAGCCAACCCAAGCATTAGTGCATGTGTGAACTTAGCCCTGAGGCTAACATTGTTTGGATTAGATTTCTGTATGTTTTGGGGACCCAAATGGTAATACGGAACAATGAGCATTTAATCAACTGGAAAGGAACCTAGTCCTGCGTGGTTAAGGGTCTGCCTTTTGTTTTCTCGGTATGCTGTGCCTGGCAGTCCCTGAAAGTATTTTATTTGCCATGACACTTGGTTTTGTTTCATACAAAAAAAGGGGGGAAAGAGGTCTGTGAGCTGTGAAATGATCTAGCTACTGCCAAAGATACAGATATGTTTATGTGCCTTTTTAAGGTCTTGCCTGTGCTGAGCTCATACTGTTATATTGTACTTTGATCTCTCTGGGAAGCGTGCTTAGGTCTCCCGTTTGAGAATCTCTGGCCCGCTCTGGTGGTGTCCGTGCATCAAGGCAAGACAGCTCAGACTGAATCCCTGGGAGCAGAAGAGGCTTTGCCTTTGACCTTGGCCTGCTTTTGAGCAAGAAAATGGGCTGCAACCAGAACTGGGCCCTGTTGGCGACTGCTGTCATTGGTGCGATTATGGCTATGCTTGGAGGTGCCCTGATACCAGTTGGAAACTATTTCATTGAGAAGACGATAAAAAAGGTATTTAAAAAAAATAAATTCCATTGTTTGTAACTAACAAACACTTCAGATCTTTCTGTTTAATGATGAGGATAATGCCTATCTTTTTAAAAGCAGTACAATAACTTTAAAAAAATCCTTCTGTTCCAAAGTTTCACATGTTTTACCCTTTACCTATTAAGCTGAATGGCATGCATGATTATTAGAAGGGTTCTCAGGTGGGACAGTAGAATTTTAACTGTTTATAATCCTTCGAAGAAAACATGGGGGGGGGATGAAAAAAAGGGATAGCATGACCAGCACATCAACTATAGTCTTCTGTCTGCCACTGCCTAGTTCTTCAATCTAGGCAACCAATCCCCTTCCTCCATGTTTTGAAGAAGCATAAAGGTGCCTGCTCCCTTCTCCTCCCCACCCCCCCAGACTGCATCTGTCTCCGTTTAAGGTATTTTATTTCTGGCATCACCTACACACATGTCCACCTATTCGTTGCTCCAGGCACATCACCATTTTTTTTTAATTCCCAGGAAAGGGAGGCAGTTGTGAGGGTGGGACAAGGCAGGTGCCTTTAGTGTGTTTGAGCCTCCATACCTTCCTTCTGCTGGTTGCATGCTGGTTGCTCTCCGTAAGCTAGTGGTTTTTAGGATGGTGAATCTACTTTCTGCGATTAAGCGTTTTAAAATGGAGGATGTAGCAAGCTGTCAGCAGGCCAGATGCTGGATGTGGGCGACATCATGTGAAGGGACCGGAATATAATGCCTACACTTGACTGGCATGATGCTGCGTTTAACGAGTGTGGAAATCCCCTAAGTTTTTTAAATGGCAACATATAGCTGCTGATAATATAATCAGCTTAGTATTTCTATGGTAGGTGACTGGTGAGGAATCACAGGGGCCTGCCTGCTTTCATCTCTTGCTTGTTGTTCTTGCCATCTTCTTCCTTCTTCTGGTGCACATCACAAGGATACGTTGTCATCTGGCCAGGTTGATACCATAGCCCAGAATGGCACCCGAGCTCTTGCAAAGTTGTCTTGTGAGATTTTGCCATACCAAATTTGGTTTATCACATCAAGCTGACAGATAGTTTTGTTTGGATTTAAATGCAACCATAGAGCTTATCAGTACAAAATTTGAGTCCAATGGCACCAATGATTTGGTCCCAGTGTATCTGAGAGACCACCTCCCTGCTTATACCCCCAGAAGAGCTCTATGCTCTGCCACCTCCTACTGACTACGGATCCCTGGACCTAAAGAGGCACGTCGGACCTCAACAAGGGCCAGGGCCTTTTCAGTCCTGGCCCCCACCTGGTGGAATGAGCTCCCCGAAGAGATCAGGGCCTTGCCGGAACTTCCACAATTCCGCAGGGCCTGCAAAAAGGAGCTCTTCCACCAGGCATTTGGTGGGGCTGACTGACCCATAACATCTACAAGTCCCCCTCCAGACTGAGAGGTCGAACCTGCTGAGGGAGTGTCAAAATTATTGATGAAGTGCTGTTCTAATTGTTCCAGTTGGTGTGTTGTTGTTATTGTTATACTGTTATATTGATTTTGATAGTGTTCTAGTAAATGTTCCAAAATGTTTTATGTAAACCGCCCAGAGCTGTAGGGAAGGGTGGTATAAAAATCTAAATAAATAAAATAAAATAAATTTAAGTTCAAGGAAGTTATTTTCAAAGTGTGAGCTTTCATGTGTATGCACACTTCCTCAGTTGATGAAATAGGAATCATCAGAGTATAGATATAAGGAGAAAATAAATTAGCAGTTAATTAGTAAACAGCAATTATGTGGTCAGCTCAAAGGTGCTGTAGAAATAGGGCAGTTACAACCTTGAATTGTGTGTGTATAGACTAAGTTAAACATTGATCTGCTTCATTTGGTTACAGTTTGTCTAAACAGGCTGGTGTGGACACCATTGATTCTGCTAGTGCTGTAATCTAGCTGTGTATTTCCAATACAGCCCTTGATTTCCCAGTAGGATTTTTTAAAAAATGAGAGAGTCCTAATTTGTGGGAAAAGGGAGGAGGCTATGTGGGCAGTGGCATGCAGACAGTTCTAGGCTTAAGAGGTACTCTGGGAGGGAAAAAAGGAGTCTTGGATGTCAGGTGGTGTGCAGACAGTGCCTGGCAGCGTCCGGCTTAAGAGGTACTTGGGAAGAGAGAGGAGGGGTCTGGGGCAACTGTGGAATGGCATGAAATGTCTGAGCAGCGGAGAGGGGGAAAGAGAGAATCATAGAATCATAGAGTTGGAAGGGGCCATACAGGCCATCTAGTCCAACCTCCTGCTCAACGCAGGATCAGCCCAAAGCATCCTTAAGCATCCATGAAGCATCCTAAAGCATCCAAGAGGAGAAGAAGGAATGGGAGTATGAGAACCTAAGAGGAAGGGAAGGATGCACTTAGTTAAAAACAACTAAAGAGAGACTTAATGCCATTTTAAATGACATTAAATGACATTAAATGCCTCCTTTGCTGGGCAGGAAATGGAGAGGCGAGGGCAGGACAAAGCTGAGCAGGCTATAGCATGTTTCACCTTCAAACTGCCTTTCTGCTGGTTCCAGGCTGGTTGTGGGCTTGGGGGATTGTACACTTTAGGGTGGTGAATCCACTTTTTGGGAGTGGATTAAAATGAAGGAAATTGCAGCTCAATGATGTCATGTGGAAGGGCCAGAATATGCCACCTACCTTCATAGGTTGTACAGGTACTTTTCTTGCATATGGAAATAACCTTAGTGTAGAAATGGACAAAAAAGTCAACCCTTTAAAAATGCAAATCAGAACAATATCGCTAGTGCAGAAACAGCCCCTGTGATAGTATTAACTCTCTCTTCTACCTGTCAAGCTTTCTCCCTGGCCCTTGGCATGTGTGCTTTTTGGCGTACTCTATACAGAGCCACTTTCAAAGTGACTTAAGTGGCCGGTTCCTTTGCCTTCTGATTCTGCACCCAGTTGCATCTGTATATTCCCTGCACCCCTAAAGCTGGCAAGCTTTCCATTCAAGTAATTACTGGATCAGGTTAGCATAGGATGACATTGCAAGATATATTTTGCCAGACCTTACAAAACTGTTGCTAGACAGTTGGCACTGGGGACTATTGTGTAATGTTGGCTAGTCTGTATTGAACATTTTGATCTCCCTGTGGAGAAGCCTTTTACTGTCACCTCCTTGCCAAAGGAAACTCTGGGCTTGCTTTCTGAGAGAGCCAATGTGGCATAATGGTGAAGAGCAGCAGTTGAATTTCTTCCCCAAATCTAGTTCCTCCTCCCTACCTTCCTCCCTACCCTCCTTTCTCTCCTTATTCTGGGGAATAGCATGTGCACGCTAAGCTGTAGTGATTCTTTAGATGTTGTGACATAGTGTGAGTAGGTTCAGGCAGCATTAACTGTTTATGCACTGGAGGTTTCATGCGGGGCTGCAGGCTAGAGTTTTAGTCGTGGCAGGTAGCCCCACCTCTTCCTACACCCACATGGGGGAGCATCTGGCTTGGTCACCTCATCCGCCCCCTATTTGTGCTCCTGCATGGGAGCTGGGGCAGTGACGTTCCTAGTGCATAAATGGTCATTGAGAGGTAATGTTCAAGAACATTGGGAAACTCTGGAAGGAAGAATAAAAGTCTCAGGAAACTGAAGAAAAAGTGTTGGTTTTTTAATACTCCGCTTTTCACTACTGGAAGGAATCACAAAGTGGCTCGTGATCACCCAGCTTGGTGTAGTGGTTAAGAGCAGAAGCCTCAAATCTGGAGAACTGGGTTTGATTCCCCACTCCTCCACAGGCAGCCACCTGGGTGACCTTGGGCCAGTCACATTTCTGTCAGTTCTCCCCACAGTTCTCACTTACCGCACACCCTTACAATAAGGTGACCAGAATTGAAGGGAGGGAAGGTGAGATGTGCCGCTGCTGTGGCTACAGTGGCAGCGGTGATGGCAGCACCCCCTCCCTCTGACTGGGTGGCAGTGGCCCCCCTCCCTCTGACTGGGTGGCAGTGGCCCCCCTCCCTCTGACTGGGTGGCAGCGGGTGCGGGGTGGGGAGAGTGAGCGGCAGGGAGCAAAGAGGGGGGAGCAGAACCTGCCAGATACCCACCTGCCAGGCACCTAGAGCCTCAACTGGAGAGGAAGACGTGGATGCTCATCTGGAGGGAAGGAAAGAGCTGGCTGGCCGGCTGGCTGGCCTTCTCTCTTTCCCTGATGGAAGCGTGGATATTCGATGCCTCTGGCCATGCTCGGGGGCACTTATTTTGGTTCGTCTGCCATCAGTGTGCCCGAGGGAGGAGGCATGGTCAACCTGGCAAGCCAGTCCTTCTGCCCACATGCAAGGAGGACATTAAGACTGGCTCACCTTGAATTAAACAAAGCGGTGCCGCGCCTGCCAGCCCAGAAGCACCACCAGGAAGTCACCGAGGCAGCTGCCAGGAAGCCCCTGCTCGCCTGCCCACCCGCCCACCTGCTTCTTGCTGATAAGCCGCAGGGCCCACAATCGCACCAGCATGCAGACCCCAGATGGCACCATGGCGGGATGCGTGGGCTCGGGAGATGGGGGGGGGCAAAGAAAGGCTGCTAGCATGAAAGAGCATGGTGATGCACCTGCTGCATTGGACTCAGTGTCTAAGTGGGACTTTAAAAAAAGGTTTAGGGACCCGGGGCAAATTCTTTTAAAGTGGGGTGGTCCTGCCATATGCGGGACATCTGGGCAGCTTACCTTACAATCATCTTTCCTTCCTCACAGGGTGTCTGTTGTGGGGAGAGGAAGGAAAGATGATGGTAAGCCACTTTGAGACTCCTCCAACTCTTCTTCCTTTATTACAAAAAGAAAATAAATAAATGAAACTGCTAATTGCCGGAAATACCTTCAGGAACATTTGAGCTACTGATGCGGCCTCCTCCTCCTCTCTTTCTGACTTGGCCTTTCCACTGTACAGCCTCAGCTTGTTATGTTCTGGCTGGTATTCCTGGCCTACAGGGGATTGTGTAATATTGAAAGAGCTGCAGATAATAACTGCTGAGTCAAGGCCTTCATTTCAAGAAAGCAAGCTGCCAGCAACAAAATTCACCTTCTCCTGCATTTTTACTGTTGCACAGATGGCCACATGCAAAGCACTTGCTTGGACAGCCCTGGTGAGCCCCTGTGGCAAAGGTCTCAGGTGTTAAAATACAATTGCTTGCCATGTTTCATGTTAAACTGGCTATTTACATAAGGATGAGTCCCTCCTCCCTAGCCTCAAGGGAGTTCTCCTTTCTTTCCTCATTGTTGGGATTAGCATGTGCACACTGAGCTGCAGTGATTCATGTTCTTCAGACATTGTGATGTAGGCTGAGTAGGTTATGGCAGCATTGAGAAGCAATGACAAAGAATTCTGGAAAACTCTGGAAGGAAAAATAAAAGTTCCCAGGAACTGATGAAGAAGAAGGTTTTTTTATGAAGAAGAAGCTTTTTGCTGCCCAAGGGAGTCTCAAAGAGGCTTAAGAGCACCTTCCCTACCTCTCCCCCAACACACACCCAGTGAGGTAGGTGGGGCTGAGAAAGCCTTGATATTGCTGCTCGGTCAGAACGGGTCTAACAGGACTCTGGGTAGCCCAAAGTCACCCAGATAGCTGCATGTGGAAGAAGTGTGGGGAATCAAACATGGCTCTCCAGATTAGAATCCACCATTCTTAATTGCTGCACCAACCGGGCTGATGCCAATAATTGTTTTATTTTAATTTTTATTATTGCTAATTTTGCAGAGTGCCAAATGGATATAATTCAGCCATATGTGTGTAGTAGTGATGCTAGTCCCAGGTAGGACCTGGGTATCCCCTGCAATGACAGCTCATCTCCAGAATTATAGCTCATCTGTTCTCCAGTTCACCTGGAAGAAATGGCTCCTTTGGAAGGCAGACATCATAGAGGCCCCAAATCCTACCCACTCCCAGCTCTACCCCCAAACTCTCCAGGTATTTCCCAACCCAAAGCTGGCAACCCTAGTCTGTGGGCATAGTTGACACTTGACCTGGTCAATGATGCTTCTGTTGTGCCAGATGTACTCCATGCAGAGGAACTTTCCTGAGAAAGCAGGGCACGTGTGCTGAATGTTTCTGCCGCAGCTTGTGTGATAGTTGTGTGAGACTAAAATATTCATATTGAGGCGTGGTCCGTTGTTCTATTACATGCAAGAAGATGTGAGGACTTCTAAATAAAGACTTGGTACCTTATGTGAAAACTTGGTGTTCCGGGGACCTTAATTTGAACTTCCTTGAATTGCAAGGGAAATGTGGTTGCAGAATATTCCATTTATTCAAATGGCATTCCTAAATAAATGCTGTGAAAGAAGTCAGGATCCATCACGGCCTCCCTTATGGTTGAACCAGAGCTTCTAGTCTTGTCTTACTTCAAATGCATAGCATCTGCTTCCTTGTAGATCATAAACATACTTCTACACAAACCGTGTGGCTCTGAACTGACTAGCTTCACCAATGTATTCTTGGAAGGCATTGATTCTTTAAAAAAATCTTTTTAAAAAAATGAATCCACTTCTGAATTCATTTTGCCCCAGGATCCAGTTCCACAGCAATGAGGATCTGTGGGACCATGGGCATAGTCCATACTCATCTCCCAGAATTACAACTGATTTCCAGAGCATGGATATCAGTCCTCCTGAGGAAAATCACAGCTTTGGAGGTAGACTACATGCTATTATGTCCTACTAGGATCCCTCCAGCCCAGGTGCAACTCCCAGATCTTCTGGAATTTTGCAAGCAGGAGTTTGAAACCCTAAACTGAGAAGAAAAAGGGAGGCAGTGCCATTGAAGGGCATAAGGCCCATCCATGCTCTCACCTCCTTTCTCTCTATGAGAAGGGGTCTCCCCTTCAACTTCTCTATCAACTCAAGGATTCAAACTTTGCTTGGAAGAAAGCTACCAATTCCGATCACTTCTAGGGTCATGATTCAGTATTTTAGAACCATTGGACTTATGACCTCTGCAGAGACTTGGCAGCTCCAAGACTATTTCTGTTAGCTTGTGAAGGATCAGAATTATGTATCTGGTCTCTTACATCCTGTTCCCACACTACCAATATTGTTTGGATTTGCATTTTTAAAGGGCTGACTTTTTTGTCCACAGAATAACAGTTGGAAGGGACTTCCTGGGTCATCCAGTCCACCCCCCCACCGCACAATGCAGGACACTCAGGACCCTATCGCTCATCCACTGTAACCTGCCACCCCTTTGAACCTTGACAGAATCAGCCTCTCCGTCAGATGGCTATCCAGCCTGTTTAAAAAAGTCCAAAGATGGAGAACCTACCACCTCCCGAGGAAGCTTGTTCCACTGAGCCTGTCCATTTCCACACTAAAATTTGCTTCTACAGGCACAGTCCCAAATGGCCCCCTCACATGCCCCGCAGCAAAGGATTTCCCAAAAAACATTTCATCTTTTCAAGCAGAGTTTAAAGGGGTCTAATTGGGGGCTGCCGATTGCAGAAATGTATGCAATCAGGTTTTAATCCATGCCTGACATTTTGAGTCATTTGGAACGCCCCTTTCCTTGTCACTGTCCTCCCTCCCCTCTCCCTCCCTCCATTCTGAAAAACCATTCTGAAAATAAATGAATAAATAAATAAATAAATAAATAAATAAATAAAGGGGTGATCGCATTATTGCTAGAGTGGTACCACTGAGATGCCTTGACTCCATTTGCATCTCCTGGAGTCACACAATCATTCATTGAAACCTAGCTGGCACCTCAGCTTAGAGGGTTTTTCATTATTTACAAACAATATGACATCAGAAAGGGCCCCTACCCTTCCTTTCCACCTCCCTATCATCTGAATGATATATCAATGCCAGCATTTCTCTGGTCTATGTGGCCCGAATTGGAGCTCTTTATTGGGTTTTTAAGCTAAATGTTACTGCTGTTTTGCAAATATTTTTATATCTACTTTGTACATGTTTCCTGTTGTTAGCTGCCCTGAGCCTGGGTTCAGGGAGGAGCAGCCAATAAATCTTAATAGTAAGAATAACATGTTCTAAAGGCTTTTGTGATCCATTTCTACTGTTATGGTTTTTCTGTAGATGTATTGATGGACCTTTTCTTATTGTGTTACAACTGCAAACCTTTCTTTTTCAAATAAAGCCTAATCCTTTTCTGGATTAGGCTTTATGGTACACATCAATCTGCATCTTTGGGGGGCTTAATTTCAGATTCTTTTTAGTGCATCTTTCCAATAAGTGCTTAATATTATGTTCCTTTCTCATAGAATCATGTACTAATGTCACCAGTAGTTGCTTCCACACCTTTTAATTCTTCCACTACTTCATGGATTTAAAACAGAATTCTTGAGCAGAAAAAATCCCAAAAGGCATTCTGGTAAAGTACCAACATCCAAATACTGAATTGGAAATAGCCAGTTTGCTGCTATCCTCATCTAGCTTTAGTTGCCAGTGTCCAGTTTGTGCATTCAGTACATGGACATTATTGTCTCTTAAAAGGTTTTGTGTTATGGGAAGTCTGTGGTGTTCTGTCACGGCAACTTGGTTTAAATTTCTAGGGTTTGGACAAATGTGTAATTGTTTGGAGTTTTGCTTCTCTGTGGCAACCACAGAGCTGACTCATTCTATGGCTTCATGTACTTTTATCAGAACTCCAGTTGGTTCCATTTGCTTGACATTTTTCTCATTTTTCTCCTTAAGAGCAATTGGTCCTCTTCTTGGTGCCTGATTTAATAGGTTAGGCATCTGTTTTGTATGGTTCACTCCTAGTAAACAACCTAGTCCTATAAACACATCTGAGAATTGGGTTCCCATCACCATAGTTTTTGCTCAGATACCTCTGTGTCTTCTGCATTTCCTAGTCTTGCATTTCCTAGTTCAGTTGTTTAATTCCAAACCCATACTGGCTTTCCTTTTTTTTACCCTCTACAATGCAAACTGTAATGATAATATCATTGTGCCTGCACTATAGGGTACATTTTCCAAACACCTTTAATAGTCATTCTGCATATCCTGTCAAGGTTGGTAAAGCATTCTCCCCGCCTCCCAATTTTTTTTAACCTCTGATAGCAACATGATATGTTTTAGTTTAGATGCAGTTAACATCATCTCTGTAAAACAAAGCACCCTGTTTCCTCTCAGGGTTTAATGTGACTATTAGTCAACCTTCTCCAACTTTGCAGGTATCTATAGTGAATCCGTGTTGTCCCCAGGCTCTTATTTCTTTCAAAGCTAGAGCCAAGAATGTGGAAATTCGTACTTCCTGAAAACCTGGGAGGGGAGCAAGTATCAATATCTATGTAGGAGAAATTGGAAAGAAAATTAACTGCAGAAATTGCTGTAGTTCTGTGAAGGCACAGGGGTATGGTGAAATTCTAGCAGGACTGGGAATATCCAGATTCTCATCTGTGATCCTGGGATAATCTTAGACTAGGCTTTCCCCAACAACCCACCTTGTGGCTCCCCTGACAGGATGAAATGCTTGAAGGGATACTCCCAGGGGAAAAAAAACAGGATTAACATTTGATAGGCAGGTGTGAGAAATTCCTTTCAAGCAACAGCTGTTTGAGATGGGTGCACAAACGTTCCATAACAGCACACATGAGCCCTGCTAGGAGCATGTTGGGCCTATGTGCAATATGTCAATTTTTTAGAGAAATGCAGGATATGGTTGGTTGTATCAAGGGTTGCTCGTTTCCAGAGAGCTCCTGAAATTACCGTTGGTGTTTTGGTTATAGAGATCAGTTCCCCTGGTGGACTCCGCGCCATTAAAACCACTGAGGTCCCTTCCCCTTCCCAAACCCCACCCTCCTCAATCTCCAACCCCCAAATCTCCAGGAATTGCAACCCTAATGGTATCCGTTGTTCCATCTTCACAGTACGTGATTGAGACAAGTATGTGGGAACTCTAACAAGTTTCATGTCAGTATTAGCTCTATTTTTTTTTTTTTTTGCCTTTATGGAATTATTTAGTGCTGCTGAGAAATTCCATCTTCTTCTTCTCCTCATAGCCCCAGGAGGGTATTTTATGTTGGCCATTTTAGTTACTGGAGGAAATATAGTTTATCTGAAACCATCTCTTGTTGAGAACACTGAACAATTATCAAAGGGAAGAATTTCTCCTTTTCTTTTTCTTTAAAAAGGATGATATTCCCTAAAATGGAGGTCCGAAACATGGTGCTTGTGGGCCCCATAGTGCCCACAGACATCTTTCCCAATGCCTGCCAAGTATTTTTAGAGAGCAGATGGAACCAGGCTCCTGGCCATTGGAGATTGGAGTGACGTTGCAGGTTTAAAATGGCACTGTTTGGGTGGCAACTGCCATTACAATATTGGCTTTATTCTCTTGTTCTGCACTAGTGTATTAAATTTTCCCCTCCCCAGGTCCCGTGAATTTAGGCTTCCTCTGTGTGTGTGTGTGGGGGGGGGGGGGGCTCGCTCTGCCTACTATGCTAGCCATTTTGGGGCAGTGGCCACCACCTTGTGTCATAATTCCAAAGGTGCCCACAGGTTCAAAAAGACTGGTGAGTCCTGCTCTAAAGCACCTTTCGTAACACCCAGTCTGATGAAGCTTTCTAGTACTATTTTGGGATGCTTTGGCTAGTGTTAGTAAAAGTGAGTACAGATTCTTCCTAGCTCTCAAAAATATCTTGTAGATGTTTGAGATGGTCAGTTCTTAGATGTCAAAATAGAGAACAGGAGCCTTCCCAAGTGCCTGTAAGGAACACATGTAGTTGGATGGAATTTTCTTCTGACATGTCATAGCTGACTTCTGACAACCCTTTGAGGCAAGAGAGGTGGTTTGCCATTGGCTGCTTCTGTGTCAGCCTTGCTTAGCTTCGGAGATCTGATGAGATCAGGCTGTTCCAGACCTATCCAGGTCAGAGCTGGGCTCAGAACAAGGTGACTGGCCTAAGGTCACCCAGCCAGCTTCCGTGGCATGAGTGAGGATTCCAGCCTGCATTTCCCAGATCCTAGTATGACATTTAATCATTACACCATACTGACTCTTGTGATGGAGTAGTATGTTGGAGGGCTGATTGGTTTTTTTTTCTTCACTTGCATGGTTACATATACAAAGCTAAATAAGATATATTTTTTCAGTGTCTGTATTTCTTCTCTAACCATTGAAAAAAAGTTTTGGGCCAGTGGCACTTGAAATACTATACTTGGTTCTGCTGCTTCAGACTAGCATGGCTGAATTGATCCATTTCGTTCATGATGATTATTGAAAATAATTTTGTCATGTAGAGGAGGGGCCCTGACCTGGATAGCCCCAGCTTAACCTGATCTCAGAAGCTGAGCAGGGCCAAAGCAGAGGCTGCAATGGCAAATCATCCCCAAACATTTCCTGTGAGGTTATAAGTCACCTGAGACTTGATGGCCAAAAAAGAAAAAAAAAGAGGAGGGGTGTGTTACAAATTATCCTTCCTGGACTCAAAGTAGGCTAGGTTCACCAGTGAAGACATGTTAAGGTTCATGCTTTCGTTAGCTGTGTTTTAATGGTTCATCGGCCTGGGGAAAAATAAACACTTAACAGTGGGATGTTTCCCTCCCCCCCCCTTTTTCCCCCCTTTACAGGAAGGAGTAATTGAAAATGGCACAATTGCATATGACAACTGGATTGTACCTGGAAGTGCTATCTACAGACAGTTTTGGATCTTTAATGTGGAGAACCCATCAGCGGTGATGGAAAATGGCTCGCGCCCAATTCTGAAACAGAAGGGCCCTTACACGTACAGGTAGGCATGGTCTGCTGAGAAGAGAGAAGCATTCAAGTTAGAATCATAGAATAATAGAGTTGGAAGGGGTCTCCTGGGTCATCTAGTCCAACCCCCTGCACTATGCAGGACACTCACATCCCAATCGCTCATCTACTGTAACCTGCCACCCTCTTAAACCTTCACAGAATCTGTCAGATGGCTATCCAGCCTCTGTTTAAAAATTTCCAAAGATGGAGAACCCACCACTTCCCGAGGAAGCTTGTTCCACTGAGAAACTGCTCTAACTGTCAGGAACTTCTTCCAGATGTTTAGACGGAATTTCTTTTGCATTAATTTCATCCCATTGGTTCTGGTCCATCCCTCTGGGGACAGAGAGAACAACTTTGCTCGGTCTTCTATATGGCACCCTTTTAAATACTTGAAGATGGTTATCAGATCCCCTCTCAGTTGTCTCCTCACCAGGCTAAACAGACCAAGCTCCCCCAACCTTTCTTCATACGTCTTGGTCTCCAAACCCCTCACCATCTTTGTTGCTCTCCTCTGGACATGCTCCAGTTTGTCTACATCCCTCTTCAACTGTGGTGCCCAAAACTGAGCACAGTACTCCAAGTGAGGCCGAACCAGAGCAGAGTAAAGTTGGCCAGCTAAGTTTTTAGTGCTCGAGTCTGGTTTTCTTCTCTGCCAAGGGCCTAGATCCAGGCTCTGAGGAAAACCTGGCAAGTGGCTGTGTGTTTTCTTTAGTGCTGATTTGCTGATGCTTCTGATGCTGTGAGATGCCAGCTAGCCAGAGCATTCTGGAAGAGTTTTGCATCCTACAAAGCAAGAGGTAGAATAATTCATTTGAAAACCTCTCCCTCACCTTCACAGCATACATTTTGCAGATGGGGCATGACAAAGCTTGTGTCGGATCTCTCTTTATCGAATCTCATTACATACAATTTGATTTTGATATTTGGTTGGGTGGGATCATGTTCCCATTGTATTTTATTGAAATGAAAAAGATGCTTACCTTGGATGCTTTAGGCTGGTCCTGTCTTGAGCACGGGGTTGGACTAGAAGGCCTATAATCCCTTTCATCTCTATGACTGTATGATAAGAAGGTCATTAATAAAATCTAGGGTGGTTTTTAGAGCTTCTTGTGGCACAGAGTGACAAGGCAGCTGACATGCTGTCTGAGGCTGGGAGTTGGCTCAGCCTTCCATCCTTCTGAGGTCGGTAAAATAAGTACCCAGCTTGCTGGGGGGTAAACGGTAATGACTGGGGAAGTGAATGGCAAGGCCACCCTGTATTGAGTCTGCCATGAAAACGCTAGAGGGCGTCACCCCAAGGGTCAGACATGACCTGGTGCTTGCACAGGGGATACCTTTACCTTTAGGGTGGTTTTTAACGTGATATTTTGGCTTTTTCTCTCTGCATCATTTTCTGTGTTTGCCAAGATGTAGAGAGGGGATGGCACTACCGCTTTCATTTACAGATTTAAAAAATCATGTTATCAAGTTTCGATAACATCCTTTTTGTGCTGGGAGCACTGTGGAAAGAGAGAAGAAGCTCGTGGATTCTTAAGTCCCTCAACAAGCCAGCCAGCTTCATGTATGGTGTTTGGGTGAAGATGTCTGTGGATGGCTGCTCTCTAGTGGGATAGCTGTCCTCCATTGAATAGCCTTTCCACCCCACCCCCACAAGAAAGCACAGTGTATCTTTCAGTCTTTTACTAGTACACAGCCTGAAAACTCTACAGTAAAATCTAGAAGCTGTGCTACAGGTGAGTGAAACATGTCCGCAACCAATTTTCTGGGAGCTTAACTGCAAGGAAAGCTGTTACATTCATGTCCTGTTTTGTGGGTTTCCTGGGAAACATCAGGTGCCTCAATGTGGAAAGCTTCTGGTCTCGCGCTAGACCACATGGATCCTTGATCTGCTCTAGCAGTGCATTTTTTATACATAACTTGAAGGATGAATGCAGTTCGGTTGTCAAGTTTTTAAATTAAAAAAAAAATTATGCCAAACTTCACACTGGTGAGGCAAACCGTTTTGATTTTGTGCAGAATAGAACGTCTGGGCTGTATAGTTGTGAAAGGCAGAAAAAATTTCCTTGAAAACAATGCTTGTGGAGATTTTTAAGGAATCCTGTTCATGCTTTTTGGACAAAGGTATATCATGTGAACAGCTATTCCCCATTATTTCAGGGAATTTGGTTATCTGGCTATGGTGCTATCTATTTAAAGCCTATTCCTGCACAAACATTTTACTCTACCTTGACCCCCTTATGGGAACACCTACATGATGTCTATTCATCCTGTTTCTGTGTCCCTCCCCAGCTTCCTTCAGTCTTTCTCCAACAGGGTTAGTTGAGGTCTTCTTAGAAACATAGTAGCACAAATATCTTTGAATGTCATGTACAAAAGAAGGTGCATCTTGTTTTAGATCCTGGCCACACTGGTACCGTTTTCTTTTCCTCTAGGTCTGCAGGGGGTAATTTCCTCTCCTCTGCTAGAGGACTTGGATGGGGAAGGGAGTTGCTTTAAAAATCAATAATGGCTATATAACTTTAATGTAATGATCTATCATGGCAATGTACTAATTCCACACTTTAGCTTTAAAAGCTGGTCTTTCCCCCTTTTTGTTGCCCAGCTGTAAGAGGAAAGATAGAGGCTGCACATATTTCTCTATAATCTAGCAACCAAACATGCTGGAGAACTAGCACACTGTTGCAAAAGACTGCTTTAACACTACAGCTATTATCATTGTTTGTTTGTTTTTTAACCCCTAAAAACAGTGACAAGGGGAGATGGTTGAAGTGAGGAAACTGCAGTGTGGATGTTCCATTGCCACTATAAATTTAGACTTTATTTGCACTATTACATGGTTTTCCTTGTCTGGTGTGCTTTTCTCTTTTTTCATACACTGTGAATTCCTCACCATTCACAGTAGCAATGAGAGCTACCCGGAGAACGTTCACTGTGTGGAAGCAGCTTTGATTTCAAATCACATTTTCATGTATGAGTAGATTCATTTATCTTTCTCTTCTAAGGTTTCGGTATTTGCCCAAACAAAACATCACTGAAAATCCAGACTCAACGTTGTCTTACTTCTTGCCAAACATTGCTCGCTTTGAACCTGATCTTTCAATTGGGCCAGAAAATGACACTTTCACCATCATCAACCTTGCTGTTGTGGTAAGTAAGCTGGGCCTGAAATCTTTTTTTTGGGGGGGGGAGGGCCTAATGACCAGATGACCAGATACATTATCAGTGCTGCAGAATGATGTGTCTCATTCCCTCCCCAATTAATCAGTTGGGCAAGAGGACATATAATGTCTTGTCTGTTCTTCATCTGGCTCTGCAGAAAAGTTGTGGACTTTGAATTCAAGCTGCCACAGTCTCCTCTCTGTGCCCCAGCCCATGAGGACAAGCTATCTCAAATCCCTTGACCACCCTATACTTAGGACTACTAACAATGGTGCCAATTAGTGCTGGATTGGTGTCCTCTCTGGAGCCATTTAGCCCCACTGAGACTCCAGTTCTTAAGAAAAGCACATCCCTCTCTGTTATTTATTTTCTTACTTGAACACCTTCCTTTAAAACCTTCAGAATAGAAAGCAACAAGAAGACATCAGATTAATTCATGTTTCCTTTTTGTTTTTCCCAAGGACCTTAGCTGAATCAGTGTAGTGGGAAACAGAAGCAAAACCCTTTTCTGTATCCCCACTGTTTCCCTAAATAAATAAATAGATTTTAAAAAAAAAAGAAAAGCACATTGATAGCTCCCCTGGGATGTGAGCTGTAGAATGATACTAGACTTGTTTACATCCCTTTGCGTTGTTTGTCCATTTATTAGGCATGAGGGATGAGGGATAGTTAGCTTTCTTCGGGGTGTGTGAGATATTTCTCCTCTTGTTCCTGTAGCGTGATTCATTATTTCTGTCAGTCTAGATTGCAGGCAGAGGCAAATCACTGAACATGTCTTGCCTTGAGAGCGTCACGGGTTATTCAAAACCATATGAGGATTAATTTGTCAATCGGTTGTGTGTCCCTCTCACAAAAGAAAACACCTGGACAAAATCTAGTGAATTATTTGTCTTGTTCTTCGTGGGCTGTGATGGACTCATAAATGCAGGTGTAACCCAGTGATAAGCACATAGGCACATTTCCAAGTGTTGACAGCACATTACTTACCTTGGCAGCCAGATAAACCCCATAAATAAGTATTACAGGGCTCTTAATCAGGTATCCAAGGAAGCAAACAACCAATACAATCAGTCATTAAAAATGAAAGTATATAATCAAATCACAATACTAGCATGTTTAACCAACCAGTTTGCTTACCCACCCACCCCATTTTAAAGGAGGTGTACACATGGATACATGCACATGAATAGAAGCAAGATTTATACAGATTGAAAGGTTTGAAGATAATCTTTCCTATTGGGGATCTAGTGTTGCCAGCGGTAACTTTGAAATGTTACACTGTGGAAACTGCACCTGCGGCTATAGCAAGCAGCCTTCGGTGAAATTCAACTTGCAGTCCAATAAAAACTATTCCACTTCACTTATAAATTGGCTTCAGTGTCAAAATTAATCCACTAATTGCCTCTTGGTTATTGGGGATGCTCACAGGGACGCAGTTCACAATCTTTCTAATTATAGGGCTGTCTTTGTGTTCTCAGCCAAACCAAAGACTCATTTTCTGCAGCTGGCTAAGGCTGAAATGACTGGAATCCTGTGATTCTCTGACCTGTGATTTTTTAAAAGCGGAAGCAGGTTGGGAAAAGCTGTCCAGGAGCTCAAGCTGAGCAAACCTGCTCCCTTTCCCCTCCTGGTAACTGCTTGAGTTTAAACTGTGCACAGTTGCTCATGGGTGCTTTGTGTGTCACTGTCTTCCCAGAGTGCACCTGTCCTGTATCCAAATACTTTTGTGCAAGCTATGTTGAATGTTTGGATGAAGTCTTCAAAGTCATTGATGCTTCAGAACAGAACGGTGAACGAATTGCTCTGGGGCTACGAAGATCCTTTTCTGAAGAAGATTCCCTTTCCAATTGAAAGTAAAGTGGGGATTTTCCTTCCAGTAGGTGTCATTTATTTGTTCAAATGATTGGTTTACCGCATCTCCAGCAAACTGCGTGCTATAACTTAAAGCAACATAATGTAATTGGAAAAATATTAATCTGCTGTTCAAGGTGAACCAACGCCTGCCCTTAAGTATCTAAAAACAGCCTAAAGCCAGCATAAGGTACAATAAAAACAGCAAAAGAATTAAGGCACCGTTATAAATATTTTTCTTGTAAAACTGGGCCTGTCAACTAGAACAGCCAGGGAGTTAGAAGAAAAAATAGGATCTGTGAAACAGTGAGCCAAACGGTGGTGGAAATAAGTGCAACTAAAGGATCATTCAGAGAAAATTGCCTTTACCCCACACTTAAAGGAGAGTAAAGAAGGTGGCGGACAAATTGGATACACAAACAAGCCTCCTGGGGATACACAAACAAGCCCCCTTTCCTTCCTCATTGGACAGCACTTGTGCTTGAAGAAGTATATTTAGAAACAGACAGTTTTTGCAGTATTTAAAATGGTGGCTTGTTTGGGTTTAAGGAAGCCGGATGGTGGCTTGTCTAATGACTAAATGTTCCATGTTGGTGTACGACTCTCATTTTTAAACCATATGGTAGCTGAAAATTGTCACCAGCACTCAGACTATACCTCATTGGATTCATTCAGCAAGGCCGATCATATCTGATATGGGCATGTATGTGCTTCCTAAGTCGGAGCACAGTTCAACGAGGTCTCCTTCCACCCATGAATGGTACAATTCAGCACAATGTTACTGCTCGGAATGCATCTTTAGCAAGATTTCAATTCATTTTGTTAGACTGGATTATGGTCAAGTAAGCCACACCCTGTGCTTAGCTCTTAAGTGGCATCCCATTAGTCAGTGGGATGAGAAGTCGCCACATTGATTTTGGTTCAGTTGGGGGTATTAACAGCTTTGGTTGCAACAGGCTTTAAAAGGTGTGAGACTGTAGAGGCTCAAGGCCCTGGAATGCACCATTTTGAAATGGGTCTTGCTGCATTGACTGTCCTTGTGGGCCTTTCCTAATCCAGCAAGATTGCCAATGCAGCAAATAAAAAGAGAGAAATAAATTGACTAGTAAGAACCGGATCTCCCTGACCTGGATGGCCCAGGATAGCCTGATCTTGTTAGAACTCAGAAGCCCTGAGTAGTACTTGGATGGTAGGTCACCAAGGAAGCCCAGGATTGCTATGGAAAATCTGGCAGTGGCAAACCACTTGTGTTTGCCTCTTGCCTTGAAAATAACTGGAAATGCCCCATTTTTCCAAAACATTTTCTGTGTCTGCTTTGTTCAAAGGATGGGGTGGTCTTTCTTCTTCTTTGTACTGAACATCTTCTCCCTTCTGTCTGTAGTTCAATGAAACATTTGACGGCATTTACACTGTCTACAATGGGAAAGATGATATAAAGAAGACTGCACTAATCCACAGCTACAAAAACAAGAGGTATTGTTCAGAAGGGGAGGGGGATGTGTGCACCTTTATCAAGGGTGCCTTCAAAATGGCATTATGGATGGCCCGGCATTTGCTGCTGCAGACCCAATGCGTTCTTGGCATCTTCCTTGTAGGGAGGTGGAAAGTAGCCAGTAGTGGTCTGTGTTGCCATGCAGGGGGGGAACTGTTTGAAAAAACTCTAGATGATATTTCTGCTTCTTATATCAGTTTAAAGTCTGTATTAAACTTCCAATGGTGCGTAGGCTTGGGGAATGCTCTGCTTTCACAGTTCACATTATTATTAATGGGTAATTAATTCAATTTGCTTATTAGTATAACTTCCAGTTTAGTGTGATGAATAAGCTCTTGGACTTGGATGAGAAACATCTGGTTTAAAATATCTCCTATGCCATAATGGTCCCAGCACTTGGCCAAGTTCATAAGGAAGTAGTGAGAATATAAATCATTTTTATTTACTAGTGATTAAAGGCTGTGACCATGTTAACAAAAGAGATAACATGCATTAAAAAATCTAAATGCCACAACTTTGCAGAATGCAAAAATACAAGCAACAAATCCTAAAACATGAAAAGAAGAACAGTGTTATTTCTTTTAAACAAATGAAACGACTGCATGTTAAAACAATTTCCTACCTTGATCAGGCATTTGCTTTGACCAGTATTTTCTTGGCTGCTAATGCATATATAGAAACAATGAGAGATGATACATATGAGTCTATATTAGATAGCTAATAAATTGTTTTTCTAGCTCTGAGATGAAGTTTAAGCAGGTTGAAATATTCCCAAGAAATCCATACTTTGGTTCAGATGAGAGAGGGCAATAGAAAATATAATGTAGGAGGGGAGATAAGATTGTGTCGCCCAAGGATCAATCTCTGAGTTCATGTAAGAAAGGCTGTGATGAATCCTATGCTAGCTCTGCAGAAGTGAAGCCCTGATGCAAGAGCACCAGAGTCAAACTTTTGTGATACATGTTGACCTGCGAGAAATCGGAACATCTCCTCCACCAAAGCAAAATCAGGGTTATTCAAGGATTCTTGTACTTCTCTTGCCTAATTGTTTTCATTAGCTCTAGAAGTCAGGAATTAGGTCCTTGGAGAGGGTCAGGATAAAAGGAAGATCACACTATGGTTTCTATTGTGCCGTTCAGAATCTGTGCATATGCTTGGATGGTTAAGGGCTACCTCTTATTGATAGAGCACTTGCCTGGCATGCAGAAAGTTCCCAGTTCAATCCCTGGTCTCTCTGGCTAAAGGGTCAAGAAGCAGCTGATGTGATGGTACCACCACATGTCTGGATAAATACTTGAGAATAACTACTTGACATTTAACTTCTGGACAAAGATGTATTTTCTGGTAGCTAATCACTGAGGTTTGTGCCTTAGAAATAGCTCTCTCCTGGTCCGAGATTTAAAAAACAAAAACAAAGTTAGGAGCAGAGGTGTAGAATATCTTGATGGGCTGCCTCACAGCCCAGGGGCTGAGCTCATGAGACATAAAGCACCCATTTAAAGGATCTTAGGAATCATATGGCCTATATCTCTGAGTATCTTATCACGCTCTGGTATATACCTAACTTATCTCTACCCACTTATCTCATTGTTTTACTGTTGCCTTATAACTGTGTAAGCTAATAACCTGAAGATACACTCCCATTAATGAGGCTGGTGCTTGTTTCCTCACCTCTATTGTTCAGGGGATGGCATGGAATGAACCTGTAATGCAGAGATCAGCACATGACAAGGAAAGGTGACTAGTAGGCAAAGAGTAATACATTAATAGGGCTGCAGATCTCAGTGTTATTGTTTTACGGTCATGGGCTGATTTTTTAAGTTTTTTAAGTTACTAGAGAAGACCCTGGTTGGTCTATTGCTTTGACTGTTAGGAATAGGCAGCATGGTAGGAGGCAGCAGGTGAGCCAGGACTTGTTGGTTGAGTTTCTGTGGCCTTGGAACCAAGTTGAGAGGACCCGTCAAAGCTTGAAGAAGAAGAAGAGTTGGTTCTTATATGCCGCTTTTCCCTACCTGAAGGAGGCTCAAAGCGGCTTACAGTCGCCTTCCATTCCCCTCCCCACAACAGACACCCTGTGGGGTGGGTGAGGCTGAGAGAGCCCTGATATCACTGCTCGGTCAGAACAGTTTTATCAGTGCCGTGGCGAGCCCAAGGTCACCCAGCTGGCTGCATGTGGGGGAGTGCAGAATCGAACCTGGCACGCCAGATTAGAAGTCCGCACTCCTAACCACTACACCAAACTGGCTCTTGACTTACTCCAGAGCACTTTAACATCCCAGCACACTTCTGATTATAACTTCAGTGGTTTGAATGAATTTTAGAAGAATATTTAACTGTACTGTATTGCCATGGGCTTAGGCCAGCAAAGGTGTTTTGTTTTAAGTATAGTGCCTTACTCAATATTATCTAAGATACCACACCTTTTGCTCAGGGTATGACTTTGAGCCAACAAAGCATTTCCAGGGATGGAAGGCTTCCACCTCTAGAATGCAAGTTTTTCACCTCCCTCCTCATCCTAAAATGCCACTCCTCAAGTGCTGTTCCTGGGAGTTCACTGCTATCTGCCACACCCTGTGAGTGCTGGAGAAGAAAAAAGCAACACACATCCAGGTGTGTTTCCTGAGAATTAACTGCATTGCTGCTGCACATGGGAAGGGTCTGTGCCCTCTTGCCAGCTGTGAATGGATGCTTTGAGAGCCCTGTTTCAGAATCCATTTCCCTTGACTGACGGGCTTATGCCAGCCAATCACACGTGCTCCACAACTTGTTAAGTACTGCCTGTTTTGGATCTTGGCCATCTATGAGGAGGGCAAAAATCCTTCCAGCCCTTGAGCCTTGTTATTGACCCCCAAGAAGAACTGATTGGCCACTAGGGTGTGCTTTTCCCCCACGTTCAGGTTGATTCAGCCCAAATCGATTTGAATATATGCCATATCACCCCAATACCACTTCTGGTACAGGGATTCAGCAAGATTCTTCAGGATTCCCAAATCGATTCTGCTCCATTCTACCCTAAGAAGCCATTAAAGTCAATGGAAAAATCTAACCTGTCCATTCAGTGGTTTGGTGAGGGCAGGGGTCGATGTAGAGGTACCAAATTTGCAGCACAGGTGCTGGAGCCTATCCTCAAAAGAACACTCTAAAGAACTCCCAAGCTGCAAAAATATTAGGTGGTCAAATTCAAGGGGTTCCCACAAATGGTGCCATCACCCTCCATGGTTTCCTGTGAGGGAGAAATAGTTAGGCAGCACTACAAGTCCAGAAGAATGACTCAGGGAACATCTGCAGTGGAAGTGTTCTGATCCTGCTGATTTTGTGCTGCAACCTTGATCAGCTGGAATTTGCCCAAATGGACCAGCGTGTTCTGCTGCTGGGCACTAAGAGACTGACCCTGAGTTCTGCTGCTGGGCACTTTTAGGGTGGCACAGGGTTACTGGTTCTGCAGTCTCTGCAGAAATGCCCCCCCCCCCTCAGTTTCTACTTCAGAGATTCTCTGATGTCAACTTAATCCTGTGGTTTTGGCATTGCAACTCTGGCCCTGCCCCTTGCAAAAATGTCCTCCCTTCACTTTCACTGCAGAGGTTATCTGGGATATTCTGATGGGCTTGGGCTGCCTTGCTATTTCTCCCTTGATGGAAGCAATGGAGGATGGGGGCATCTTTTTTTGAGTGTCCATAAAACTGGGCCCCCTGGTCCCTTTTTTTTTTAAACTTGGGGATTCTTTTGAGAAAAAGACCCATAAGCTATGCCTCTATCCCCAACTACCCCCCACTCACAGACTATGGAATAAATTTAGGCTGGATTTCAACTTTAAAAATACCCCTCACAAAAGTCTGCATCAGCATTGATAAGGGTTTAGTTTTGATATATTAAGCTGAATTGTTTTGATGTACTAAACCAAATTTGGCCACTGTGTGAGAGAGGATAATGGGATACATGGGACATTTCTCTGATCCAGCAGGACTCTTCTTTCAAGCTAGTGTCATGAGTCTTGAGTATAGAGAAAGTGGCCATCTATGGGTTAGACCAGGGGTAGTCAACCTGTGGTCCTCCAGTTGTCCATGGACTACAATTCCCATGAGCCCCTGCCAGAGTCTTCTGGCAGGGGCTCATGGGAATTGTAGTCCATGGACATCTGGAGGACCACAGGATGACTACCCCTGGGTTAGACAACTTTCCAATATCATGTCAGCCTTGCAGTTTTATGGCACTATAACTTGGGGCTGTGATTATTTGGAGACGTGCTGCCATGACAGGAAGAGCTGGGTTCTGGAAGTGAAGGGTCATTCCATGGAAAGTGCATCCTGATATTTTTTTTTAAGAAAAGAACCATGATTTGCTAGTTGGGAACTGCTGAACTGTTCTAGCATACACAGAAAACAAAATCTCCTGGGAACCCACCTTAATAAAACGGGTAGACATTGTTTCTGTCCATCAACACTGTCCTATCAATGTTTAGCGAGGTGCACTAGTCAAGGTGAACTGCAGAGTGTATGGTATGGAGCACGTTCAAATGCTTGAACAAATTATCACTGCCTGCTGATCATTATGATCGAAGTGGAATCATTTTTGTCCCTTCTCTTTATAGCACCTTGTCCTACTGGGAAGGTCCTTGTGACATGGTCAATGGGACAGGTGAGTGTGTATGCAGAATCCTGCACTGGGACCACTTGCAATTTTTTGTGTTTGCTGTCTGGTATTTCTATTTCTTCAGAACATCTGCGGCTCCCTTATTAGAAAACATGTGAATAGTTGAGAAAGCCTTTCTGATCCGATTCCTTCCAGAGGTTTTGATTTTTTTTCAATAAGAAGAGGAAAATAAAGGGGAAGAAATACCATGCAGCATCTCCACCCCTATTGTATGCACCATCATTGGTTTCCCTATAGGTCAGGTGCTTGTGTTTACTAGTCAGCAGATTCTTCTTTCTGTCATATGGTCAATGATTTACTTGGAGGAACACACCCAGCCTTTCAAAGCGGGTGTCCTGCCATTCCCCACACGCTGCTAGGTACTGTAACCGAAGGTGAACCAAAGTCCCAAGAGCCCATGGGGCTGGTTTCTTGCTCTCCTTTGCCCCCCCCCTCTGCTTGGCTTTTGGCCAGCATGTAGCCTGTTCCCAGGAAATGCAGAGGGCCCATTATGATATCTGTAGTTTGCAGCTGTCTTTAACCTTAGGTCTGAGTGCCTTTTGGCCACAAGTTGTGGAAACTGGAACTTTCCTTTGGTTCTAAATGCTCTTTGAAGATAAAACCTTTCTGCTGTGGGAAGTATAAATGGAAAGAGTTTGAAATGCAAATGGGGGCTGAGAAATGCCTATATCTAACCTTGCAGTGGATTAGATAGCTGTTCTTAGCAATAGACTTTCTGTCATAAAGTTTCCAGATTGAATGCAATAAAGCTCTGAACCTTTTTCTAAGAAGCATGTCCCAGCTTTTCTTACCTCCTTCAAAAGAGTAGCCTTAGCTCGTGACAGCAGGTAATCAGGAAAGCAAAAGAGTCCTATTGTCTTGGAATCAGGAGAGGTAACGGGTGAAAGCTTCTGAAGGCGGAGTAGTTATAACTGTGGAACAAGTGGAGCCTGGGCCAGTCAAGCATGAAGTGACTGTCCTGATTTAACAGTATGGGGAAACTGGATTTGCAGATCTAGGAAAGCTCACATAGTGGCTTCCCATCCAAATCCCAGCTCTTTGTCTGGTGGCCATATGCAAATAGATGGGAGGCTGCTTTAGAGCAAAATCCCCAGGAAGATTGTTGCTATAGAAATAGATGCTCTTTATTGTTATAGAACTCTATACAGGGAGGTTATTCTAGTAAGATTTTAATTTTTCTCTGTTTCCAAGGAGCTCAAAGAGTCATGAGTCATTATCCTATAGTATCTTCATGTCAGGCTGTCAAGCCTCTTGCCATGCCACTCCAATCCATTTTTTTTAAAAAGTTGACCTCAGCTACATGCGTCAGTTCCAGGGCAGCACTAGAAATTGTCAGAAACTCTATGGTTCTCTTCCAGAGTTTCTGACATTTCCTAGAGCTACCCTATATTGTTTCCCAGATTTCCATAGAAGTGATGTAAAAATTCAGCCAATGTCTCATGCCCTCCATACTTCCATCCTCCGGCAAGGCTTAGCTGGCAAGCCTGTCCTCACAATGGCTCTCTGAAGTAGACTTAATGGAGAGTGAAAGGACCAAGATTGCCCGGTGTCCTTCACAGCAGGTGAGGATTCTTTGCCTGATGAGGTCATGATTCTGCCTTGCTCTTGCCTTGGATCTTTTTCATGTTTCCTTGACCTGCCCATTTCTTTCTTTGGCACTGGACATAACCCAACACTTTTGCTTACTATTGGATGGGTGAGCATTTGTGTTTGCTTTGAGTCCTACTCCTCCTAGGTCAACTGTATCTATTTCTTTTAAAAATCCGCTGAATGTTTTTGTGACTCCCAAGCAACTCAAGTATGGCCCTTCCATTTTGCTTGTTTGTTGGTGGTGTATGTCCTGCTGCCAAAAGGAACTTCTCTGCCAGTACAATGCCTCTTCTGCCTATAAAATGTGAGCCAGGCTGGGGCAGAGACAGCCCAGTGTGATTGCTGGAGATTTTTATCCTCTTCCCACTTGACATATTTGCTGGGGAAGTTGGAAGGAGGGAAAAAGTTCTCTTCTGTCTTTGGACATATCATTATGGTTGAAACTGGCCTCTGTAGACTATCCAGCACATGTAGACTACTTCTACAGGAATCATCTATTGCTCATGATCTAGTTGTCCATTTTAAGATTACAGCAGTTATATTCTGTTCAGGAGGTGAACTGCTTCACTCAGTAGGGGTTAAAAAAAACAGAAGGAACATTGGGTACTGTTTAATGTTTCTCCAGGCAAACAAAAACTTCCTACATGTAGGAACAAGTATTTCGTGGAGATTTTTTAAACTGTTGGTTGAGTCTTGCAGGCAGTTGCTCGGAGAGCGTTACAAAAATGACACACAAACCATAAAATCAGCCTGAAGTGGCATAACCCACGCTATCACCTTAAGGTTCTCATTCTGTTGTGTAGATCAGATATGGGGCAGAGATGAACTCAGCAATCCAACCTTAAATTAGTGTCTGAAGAAGATCTATGTAAACATAATGGATTGGAAATTAGCCTGAAGCCAGTGGCAATTTACAATTTATGTTGAAAGAACATTACACCACTGTGGTGAGAGGAGTCAAAGAATAAAAGATTCTGGTAATGGACCTCTTAAAATATTACCGCGGGGAGGAGCCCCCCCCCAAAAAACAGCATAGGGGGAGTCAGCTGCAGCAAGGAAGAAAGAAGCAAAACTGCCCCCCTTCTGCTAGTGGAAATATCTCCTGGGTCTGCACCTTTGGTATCCCATCATCCACTGTATTTAGAATAGTTAACAAGCAAGTTAAAATGACACTGAAAGAAGAGCAACAAATAAAAAATGTGCAGACCTGAAATTGGCCTACTCCCATTAGAGAAGCTGATTGCGCCCCAAAATGCCAGAACGTTGAACACAGTAGCATGCTTTGTTATACTAGGATGTGGACAGGCATGCAAGCTTACCATTTGCACAATCCCAGGCTTGGAAAAATTAGATATAGTCCTTGGAGATAAGTATTTCAAATGAGAGATTTGTGTGTATGCGCAAAGCTAAGAGTATCCACAGAAACTGAAGGTTTATGTGATTTTGTAGCCACATTAAGAATACATTGCCTATGAACGGGTGTCTCTGTATTTGGAGGAATGTAGCCTTGACAGATAGAGTCAAAATTTCAAGAGAATGACTGCTACACCAGCAGGATTATTCTTTGTGAAAAGGTCATTCTTTCTGTGGCCCACACTGACATACATTCCTATCTCATTACTGCTATGGATTCTGTGTGGTTTTGAGCAAGTTACTGCACTGGCTTCAGTTCTTCAAACAGACCACTTTCAAATGGCAGTATTTTCCAAATTGAAATGGTTGTGAAAGCCAGCAATGGGGAAAGGAGTTTGCATGCACCTATTTTATATTGGAATTCTAAGAGAGATGCCATGAGTATTTAGCAATGAGGGAGAGAGGTTTTCTTTTGCAGTATTCTGAAATATCAACCCCAGTTCTTAACCCTAGCTGCTAAAGTTCAAATGTGAGTGTGCTAGTGGAATTCCCAGCTAAGTGAATTCCCATTTTACTTTAAAACGGCTTCACGGTAGTCAAATGAAGACCAACGGGCTGTTCCGTGGCTTACACTGTGCTTTGATTGTATCCACAGATGGGGCATCATTCCCTCCTTTTGTCAAGAAGGATGATATGCTGCACTTATTTTCTTCTGACATCTGCAGGTAGGAAGGCAATGCTTTTTGCATTTTTTAAAATTTAGTGACTCCATTGACTAGATCCCTTTCCCAGGTCAAGTCACCACTGACTTGTGGCGATCCCATAGGGTTTTCAAGGAAAGGATGAACAGAGGTGGTTTTCCGTTGCCTATATCTGCATTGTGACGCTAGATTCTTTGGTGGTCTCCCATCCAAGTAACAGCCCAGGCCAACCTTGCTTAGCTTCCAGCCTCTGACAAGATCAGGCTAGCCTACAAGCCATCAGGTTTGCAGGCCCTGGCATGTGTCAGTGCTGTCTGAGGAACGCCTATTTCCAGACAGTACTGGTTTCTCTCGAAGTGAGATGCTCCTTCTCTTATTCTGCAGGTCCATCTATGCAGAATTTGACAGCGATCAGGTTGTGAAGGGAATCCCCCTCTACCGCTTCATAGTGCCTCCAGGAGCTTTCGCTTCGCCCCTCGTCAATCCGGATAACATCTGTTTCTGCCTAGAGAAAACCATTTCAAAGAATTGCACACTAGCTGGGGCGATGGACATCAGCACGTGTAAAGAAGGTACTGAGCTGGAATATGAATTTGGCAAAGAAGTAAAGTTGAGAATCGGAAATGATAGATTCTGAGTAGTCTGGCCTATGCAAACTGAATAGCTGAGGCTGCCACAGGATCCCTGTGTTTCCTCCCTCATACCAGGAACAGCTCCAGAGCTCAAGGATTGAATGCAGTCAGATTAAATCTTAATTCTTGATTGACTCGCTGCCCCCTCCCCCAGTCCAAAGGCCATCTAATGAAGAGTTGGACAGACTCCATATTTTTGTAATCTATTATCTTTCCTCCCAGGCTTCAGAATGAGCATCCACAGGACTCTAAAAATATTTCTAACAGCATTTGGCAGACACCAGGGAACCATATTGAAACTAAGGCTGCAATCTCCTGAAGATCTGTTAAATAGCATGGATTTAAGTGTCAAGAAAAATGTCTGGAAAAGTATTGGAGTCCCACTACAGAATCTTAGAGCCCGTAATCTCTAAGGGGAATGAACTCTCAGGTGGCTTTCATAGAGATCAATTGAAAATGCCCACTTGGGTACAGATGCTCACTGTCACCACTGCCACCCCCATTCGGACTCACCTTCCGATCATCAATGGTGATTGTTCCATGATCTGTTCCTTTGTTTATGCCCGGTTTCGGCAAACATGAAACCTCTCTCTGAGTTGCAGCTTTGTAGGTATTCAGGGGAACACTTGGAGGGGGGGTTGGGACAAGAGAAGCTGACATGATGACAGGCACTAAGTGAAGTGGCCTTTGAAAAGTATTGAGCAAATCCATGTTCCCTTAGCTAAATGAGACTGTCCTGGTTCCAAAACATCTAGGGATAATACAATATGGTCATGGCTGCCATAAGAACTTTGGATCCTACAGTAGCAACTTAGATACAGGACTAAATGCCCCCCTCCCCCCGGCATACCATCAAAAAAGAAGGGGTAGTCTGTCATTTACATACAAATTATAGTTATGTCCAGTAATACAACTTGTTTTGAGGATAACATTATGGGGAGGATAACATTATGGGGCACAGTCTTCCTTTTTAGCCAGTACACTGTATGTGCAGGAAGCTTCCCAGGTGGGCAAGAGTATAATTTGGATTGGAATCTCACCACATTTAGAGGAGCGGCTTCAGGTGTTATTTTACCAACCTGAAGCAGCCCCGGGGGGGGGGGCACTGTTTGCTCCACTGGCCAACATACATGGAATGATGACTGCTATCAGGTTTCCCAGTGGAGCCAGTAGCAGTTTCTCCAAGCCCCTTTTGGGTCAGGAAGACTACGTGGGAGAATGGGCTGAAGCCCCTTCTTCACATGTGATGTGGCTCTGATACATGGTTGGGGTATGGAGGCCAGCTTCTAAGTTGGACCTGAGGGATCCCCCAGAATTACAGCTCATCTCCACACTACAGAGATCAATCCCCTAGGAGAAAATGGCCTCACTGAGGTCCTTGTCCTCTGCAAGCTCCACCCCCCAAATCTCCAGTTTTCCAACCAGGATCTGGCAACACTACCCTCCCATCCCCTGCTGGTGGCTAGGGGGGACCTGGCAACCCTAGGTTGGGGCCCTGTTTGGAACTTGCCACACATGTGCAGTCCAAAGTTCTTGAGTACCTGGCAGTGTGTGGATCATGTCTGATTCTGAGGTCAAGCAACATGAGGAAGTCTTTGGGCTTCAGGTCCTGCTTGGATGTTTCTCAAAGGCATGCGGCTGCTCTCTCTTGGAGGTGGAATGTTGGGCTAGATAATCCATGGTCTGTTTCGGCAGAGCCCTCAGGTTTCACATTGCTGTTTTCTTTGTGCCTTTGGTGTCCTTCCAGCTCTTAGTAAGCCTACATAAAAAAACTGTCTGGAACCTTAATGATGTGTTTTCATTATGGATGCACTTTCCTAATAATTTGTGCAAGCAGCACCCACTGTTTCACCTTGGGGATTATTTTCCTGTGCTGGTAAGATGCTTTTCAACTGAACTACCAACCCTGACAATTAGGATTGGTACCTCTGAGTTGGAAATACCTGGCAATTTGAGGGTCATGGCCTGAGGATGACAGGGTTTGGGCTGGGGAGGGTACAATGCTGTTGAGGCCACTGTCCAAAGCAGCCATTTTCTCCAGGGGAACTGATTGATGTTGTCTGCCAATCAGTTGTCATAGTGTGAGATCTCCAGGCCCTACCTGTAGGCTGGCAACCATACATGCAGTTCTGTTGCTTTAAAGGTAGTAAATATGAAGACCTGGAGTTCCTACAGCCATTTTACTACTTTGAATACAAATGGCTTTTCTGGCTGGCTTCACCTATTCACCAGAATTAGGTGAACGAAGTAGAGTGACTTCAAATTTGGTATTAATGGTTTGTGTTCTTTCTCTTTCCTCTTCTGTAGGCAAGCCGGTGGTGGTTACATTGCCACACTTCTTGTACGCAAGTGAAGAAATACTTGAACATATTGAAGGAATGCATCCAAATAAGCAAGAGCATATGACTTATTTAGATGTTGAGCCTGTAAGTACTTACCTTTGCATTTCTCTCTCTCCCCCCTCCTATAATTAGGCATCCTCTTCAGATTCCCATCTTGGGACCACTTCCTCTTCTGGTTTCTGTAGAAGTAGGAGGAGTGAGTGTTGCTCTTTCGGAAGCAGCTGTTGAGGAACTCATGCTCTCCAGCTATTGACTTTGAAGTCCCTCAGCACATAAAGTCTGAAGTCGTCTTTCAGTCATCAAAGGGACTAATCTCTGGATCACTTTTTCCTAGGCCCATCCTCAGATGTGGCAAATGTGTTGTGGGAATCCATGCCTCCTAGGCAAAGGTGTGCATGATTTGGATCATAACTGGGACACAGGAGATGGCTCTGAAGTCACCCTTTTCCCAATGCAAAATGACTCTGATGAGGGTAAACATGGGCATCCCCACTGCGACAATTTGCCTAAATTTATACCTTATCTTTCTTCAGAACGGAGACCCCAAACAGCTTAGATGGTTCTTTTCTCCTTTTGTTTTGTCCTCACAATAGTTCTCACAATAAGGCTGTGAGTGTATGTGACTGGCCCAAGTCACTCAGCAGAGTGGATAGTCAAACCTGGGTCTCCTGGATCCTTGTCCCACATTCTAGCAACTGCGCTCATCCCCTGGTGCCTTTTCTTGTTGGAGAACAAATTATATGCTGACCCATCTGGGGAAAATGTATTGCACTGTTAGGGTAATGTAGGGAATGGAGAATATCCTCTTTTCTTCCAATCCTAATGGCATTAGAACTGTTCCACCTTCTGTTTTGTGTTGTGAATTCTTTAGATGCCACCCAACTTGAGTGTAGGAAAAGCAGTGTGTAAATATTTAATCCTGTCCATTGGTAGAATTACTCCCACTCTTCTTTCCAAATCACATTGGAGGTTTTGTTTTCTGTTTTAGACCACAGGGTTTACATTGCAATTTGCCAAAAGGTTGCAGATCAACCTAGTGGTGAGGCCGGCTCCAAAAATTACGTAAGTTTGGGGCTCTTATGAGTAGAGCTATTTTCTGTATTTTACTCTGTTATAATTTAAATAATTGGTGAGGGCTTCATAAAAACTGTGCAAATACAAATCTAGCCGGAATCTGGTGTTCATTGTGGATTTGTGGGTATATTTTATTTTAAAATCCTATGGCCAAGACGGAGATGATATTCCAGAATCAAAGAAGTCCCTGATTTAAAAGTTAAGACACTTACAAATTTATCACTGGTCCCAAAATTGCAGACACCTAAAATGAAGCCAGAGTTTAATTTGCAAACCTTATGAACACTAAGTATTCACAGTGTGACTTGCTCTGCTCTCTTCTAAGGGAACTTCCTCCTCTAATTATCTTCTTTGTAGAAGGGACATTTGGATCCCCAGTGCCCAGATCCTCATCAGACAGCCTAACTACTAAACCATGTCGGCAATCCTTCCTCCCATGCTACCCAGAAAGTATGCTTTCATTGTGGGGCAGCATGGCTTGTGTGATAGAAGATACCTTACGTTAATGCTTTCTAAAGCAAAGCATCATATTTCTGAGCACAGAGTTATTGTCTTTAACCTTCTTGATGAGGCAATCATAAAACACAACAAAGAAAATATTTCTCTATGAGATTCTCACCTCGGCTGGTTTTCTGCAAAAAGAGCTGCATCTTGAGCGCTCATGTCCCTAGAAATGTGTTGAAGCCAACTATCTGATCTGAAATAATGTTTATTTATTTTATTATTTACATTTCTATCCCATCACTTTCCATAGACTCATGGTGGGCTACATAAGAACAGATAAAAGACCCAATAAAACCAACAGATCTCCCCTTAAAAAACAGACCGAAGAAGGAGGCATAATCCCTTGACTACCCTCCCCCATTCTCCATCCTCTACCAGCAGCACAGGGTGGGGATCCCTTGATGTTAAACATTGTCCTGAGGAGGGGCCTCAGTTCTTCCTGACTCTGGCCTCAACCAAAGACCTGGCAGAAGAGCTCTGTTTAAAGGCCCTGTGGAACTTAGACAGCTCCATCATGGCCCTCAGCTCTTCAGGGACCTCATTCTACCAGGTTGGGGGCAGGACTGAGAAAGCCCTGGCTCAAGTCAATGCCAGACGTGCTTCCTTAGGGCCAGGGCACATTAGCACCCACAGAGCAAAGGGCCCTATGGGGGACTTAAGGAAATAAGCAGTCCCACAGATAGGCAGGGCCCAAGCCTTAAGGGCCTTAAAGGTTAACATCAGAACCTTGAATCTGATCCAGGCTACAGCTGGTAGCTAATGCAGCCACCTCAGCACATGCTGGATGTGGGCCCTCCAAGTTGTACCTGTGAGGACTCTGAATTTTGCACTAGCTGCAATTTCTGGGTCAAAGACAAGGGGAGGCATGTGTAGAGAAAGTTACGGAAATCTAGAGGTGACTATTGTGTGGATCACTGTATCCGGGTTGCCATCCATGAGGAGGTAGAGCTGGGTGCCATCCGCATACCAATTTGTCAGAGGATGCTTAAAGATGATGAATAGTGTGGAGGAGAGTACTGACCCCTGTGAGACCCCACATGGAAGTCTATAGGGGCACGATAATTCTTCTCCCACAGCCACCCTCTGTGTCTGGTTCCAGAGGAAGGAGCATAGCCATAGAAGGGATGTCCCCTGAATCCTGGCCCCAGTGAGGCAGTGAGCCAGCAACTCATGGTCAACCATCTCAGACATGGCTGACAGGTCAAGCAACACTAGTATAGCTGACTCACCCAGATCCAACTGGCACCAGAGGTCATCCATCAAGGTGACCAATACTGTCTTCACTCCATTGCCAAGACAGAAGCCCGACTGGTATGGGTCGAGCCCCAAATTTTCATCCAAGTATCTAGGAGTTGGTCTGCCACAGCCCTTTCAACTACCTTGCCCAAGAATGTAAGATCCAATACCAGGAGGTAGCTGGCCATGTTCTGTGGGTCCAATGATTTTTTTTTCCAGTAAGGGATGAACTACTGCCTCCTTAAGCACCTCTTGGAACTCCCTGAAGGCCAGGGAGAGTTTGACCATATCCTGCCAGTTTGACAATATCCTGTCAGCATGCTAGTGGGTGCACACATGCAGGTGCCAAGCTCTGCACCTGTATGTGTGCACTGGCCAGCGTGCCAGCACCTCACCTCCCCCCATGCCACGGCACTGGCTCCTTTGGGCATGAACTGGCTGCTTTGGATGCCGAAGAGCCCAACCCTAATTCTAATAAATTTTACCTCAACAATCAATGGTGCCAGGAGAGCCCTGTAGGAGTAAGTCTCCCAGATCAGAATTGCCATCCCTCCCTCCCTACCATGGAGCCGAGACTGGTGAAGGACGGTAAATCTAGGTGGAGCAAGATATTTAAGGGTGACGGTCTCACCCTCTCTCGCCCACGTTTCGGTCACACATGCCAGGTCTACCTCCTGCCCTGAGAAATAATCTTTCAGGGTGGAGGACTTGTTGTTACACAACATCGGTGTTGTCTCCTCCCTAGCCTCCACCACCTTCTGGCTGAGTATGGGATGGAGATTAGAAGGGCAACCAGTGGTGCCAGGCCCGGTGTTTCGATGGCCGTGAGAACTTCATGGCCATGGGCCTATGTTATTGATGTAATGTATTGTTCTGTTTTATTGCAGGGCTTTACAGAAGGTTGAATTTCCTTTCATCTTTCCGATTCTCTGGCTCAATGAGGTCAGTTGTGTATCCTCATATCTGCTTGCCAATAGTTTACTGGTACATGCTTTAGAATTATGAAACAACCGAGACCTATAGTTGAGGCCAGGGCAGCTTAATATCATATCGGCCACTCTCCTTTCTGGTTCTCCCTGCCTTTCTCCCCGTTGCTGGGCATATGTTCTTGGCCTATAGCCAATCTTGCAGGCTAGAATGAAGATGGCTGGGGTACAGTGAAGTGGAGTTTTAATTTTGGGGTTGTTTTAAAATTTGTCTATGTTTTAATCTATGTTGTAAACTGCCTTAAGCCCATTTGCAGAGAAGGGTGGTCTATATATAAAATATGTGGGAGCCATTTTTTCTATTGGACCTTCTGCAGTTTCTGAGAGCTGGGCCGTATGTAACTCAGAATCCTAGTTGCATTGGCAGTGCTCTTGAACTCCTATGTTCTGCAAGACCACTGATCATTTCCAGCTCCATCCATCCCTTTTTTTGTGTGGGGGTGGTAGGTGGGTTTAGTTGCCATGAGCTGGCAGATCAGGCAGAAAACCATAGTCTTCCCAGGCAAACCAGAAACCCACAGCTGTATCATTGCATTTCTGTCTTTTTGCTTGTTGCCATGATCCATGAAGATATGAATAGTTTGTTGATAGAGAAGTTTTTGTCAGGCTAACCAAACTATGGCAGGAAACTGCTTGTGTGCTACTGCCTGGGATGACCTGGCTTTTGAATTCTCTTGCAGACGGCAGTCATTGATGAAACGAAAGCAGAGTTCTTCCGATCCAAGGTGACAAACAAGATCAAATTGCTGCACCTGCTGGAAGCAGTGCTCATCGTCTTTGGTGCTGTGCTCTTCCTGGGATTCCTGGCCTCCTATTTAATTTGCAGAGCGCAAAAAGACAAATAAGTAAGCAGCTGTTTTCTTCATTTCTGCAGCATGGATGACGATTTTGCAATCGATGTCCTGTGATAAACACATGAGTTCAGGCAGTTTTGCTTCCCTTCCTTTTTGAAAAGTGAAGAAATTGAGGCCAAGAGAAGAGGTGTTTCTGAGTGTGGCTGGTAATGCTTGCTGAGTTCAGCTCCCCTGCTGAAAACTGACTGCCCTCCTTGGAAACACCAAGGCTGGAGTGCCTCCTGGGGATGTCACTTGCTACAGCAAACCCCAAAGCTTCAGGCAGGCCAGGATGCTGCGTAGACAGGCATTATCTTTATCACCACCTCTGCCACCGAGATGGGCCTAGTGGATGGGCTGGCTCTGGCCAAGCTCACACAGTCATCCAGAAGGCTACAGGGGCCATCATATAGCAACTATAGCCATCGATATAGAGATTGTAAGAGCCCAGGTGGATCGGAGCATGTGTTCGCATTCACATATTCAGAAAAATTTTCAAACAATGGACAGCCAGTTGCCCTGGAAGGCTAATCAGTAGCAGAGGCCAAAGCCCTCCCAGATGTTGTCTCCAAGCACTGGGTTTCTCCCTTACCCCCCTAGTTCTCATGGTTGTTCTGAGGATCTAGCAGGGGTGGGAGTACCCCCCCCCCCACACACACACACTGCTCTCTGAGCTCTTGAGGGGAAAGATACAGCCAGATGAAGCTGTACATTTAAGGGTCTGAGTGCTGGAGGACTGGCCTCTCAACCTGCTTCTAGGCCAGATCCTCATCCTTACCTATCCTAGCTTAGTGAGCCCGGATACATCACTACATAAATAAACTTATCAGTTAAGATGCCAAACATATGCCGATCTGCCTCTTTGGCTAATTCACTGATGTTGTTTTCCTTGTTCTCTGTTTCCAGGGATCTCCCTGCTGCAGCTGTAGAAAATAGTTGCATTGGCTTTCAAGCAAGGAGGGGGGGGGAGGATGAAACTTCCAGATAACCCCTCCGATGGCATCACTGCACTCTTGTTTTGTAAGTGCAAGTACCCTATGCCTTATGGTAAGGCCTAGACAGTGTCTGCCCCTTGACGATAAGGACCCCTCTGCTGTTCACGAGAGCTATTCCACTGCTGTTGGAGAGACTGCTGAGAAAATGTGAATTCATGGGCGAACTTTAAACTGGAGACGCGGAATCCAGTCCAGGCCAAACCTGTCTCTGTTTTCTCCCCTTTTTATTTCCTCTCTTGGAAATGGAAGCCGACTGGTGCAAATGGGGTGGTGTCTCTGCCCTCAAAGCGATGTGCACCCTCATTTCCCCCTGTCTCCTGTCCTGTGAAGAAAAGAAGCTGTTGACTGTCCTTCACTTACAGAGATGTGATTTTTTTTCTAAATGTAAGCTTATTATATGGATTCACTAACTGTAACATTATTGGAAAGTAACTCTAGTAAAAGAAGTGTTGTCTGTTTTGTTTCTGCTTCAAGTCCATGCACCAGATTTCCACCCCACCCCTGGCAGCTCCTTGAGTTCAGAAGTTCATCTGTAACACACCTCTACACACAATGCCCCCCCCTGCCCTGGCTCAGCTGCCATGCTATGGCTTAGGAATGACCCCACTGCTCCTCCATGGGGTGGGCACATGAGCTGGATGTGTGCTTCGCTCTGCGCAGAGCCTGCAGCGGCTGTGGTCCTTGAGAGGAAAGGTCACAAGGAAATGGAAGCAGTTGCTTTTTGTCGCAAAATCCCCTCTTCGTGGAAGTCCCCTCTTTTTGGAGGTCAGGAAAACCTCATAAGGAGGGCAAAATTCATTGCTGCTTGTTTCAAGGCATTTTGCCAGCTGAATCTCAAGAGATCCCTGCCCTTCACCATGCCCTAAGCATCCTAGGTTATATTTGCTTGTCTTTCTCAAAGCATATCATGCTCATTGTCTTGGAGACCCTTCGACTGCTGTTGTTCATAGATCTGTATTACTCTTCTCATCCAGATGGAGAAAGAATGGCTTGCTTCTAAGCCCCCCCCCCCTGCTTAAGACTTTTAACTGAGCACTGAGGGAGTAGGTTTTGCCCGTCCTTATGACTGGTTCATTGCCTTGTCCAGTGCGTGTGTGATTTTAGGCAATAGCCACTAGGTGGCAATCTTGTGCCAGAAGCCAAGTGTTTGGGGTCAAGTTTAGGAAAGTGATAACTCCCTTCCAAAAGGTCAACTGAAAGCAAGGGCAAAGAAACAGGATCATAAAGTTGGCAGTCCTCATAATTTCCAGTGCAATCTGCCTTTAACCTGGTTTATTTAAATACCATTGCAGCGCTGTCCTTGTACATTGGCTGACACAGTGCAAGTTGCTGTGCAGAATGAAATATGTTTCCTCACAGCAATTTGAGACTCCTTGCTCCTTTCCCTGGAGCATGTGTTGTAACAGTGATTGCCCCTGCCACTTACTTTGCAGTTGGCCCATATCCCAGGCTGGGAGCTCTCTGTCCTGGAAATCACATTCCTTTAAAACAACAGACATATTGTAAAACCAGAATGGCAAGACAAGAACCTCGCAACTTGCCACCAGTCTGAGTTCTGAAATCTTAGTTCCGTGGCTGTTTCAAACTTTGACATGCACCTATTTCAAAACTGCTTAGAAAAATATTTTCAGAAAGCACTGAGGAGGTTGTTGATATTGCTTCATCTAGTTTTTTTGGGGTGGTGGTGGTAGGGGGTGGCTAAAGCTGTGTGTCGTCATCAGTGTCCTAGAAATTCTTGTCAATTTGTCAGGAAAAGCGGACAACACCTGCTAATTCTCATGGATGGTACCAGGGCCTGTGGGAATGGCACTGGCTTCGGATAATTATATTGCACATATTTACTGCCCAGTCTGTAATTAACCAAGGGACCCGTGTTTCATCTGACTTCATCCGGTGGAAGTCGTAGGGACTGGCTGCCTAATCTTATAATGTCTATTTTAGATAGAGCTATACGTCCTGCTTCAATTCCTTTTGGGGGATATCTGTGTGTCATCAACCTCTTTACAATGGCTTCCTGGAAAAGCAGCCAGCAGGCTGCTGTTGTGCTTTGTGCCGAGTTCTCCACAACACTACTAAGATGTCCTTCCTGTTTCTGTGCAATTGGAAATTGATAATGCTGTGTGATTCGGCCATAATGCTGGACTTGGCCCCTAGATAATAATAATGCTGGATCTGGAACCGAATAGGTGAGATCCCTTCCTGAACATGAACACAACAAGGACTTGCTGATATATCTGAGGCATACCTGTATGATTAGGCCCATCATGGCTACAATATTGACCACTTCTGGATAAGAATGTTACACCAGATTTGGGCTAAGACATTGCTGGGGGGCAGGAGTTGCTTGATATACAAAGAGAGGTGGCTGAGAGAGGGAGCAAAGAGAGAAAATCAGGGGAGGGACCATATAAACCACTTTAGAACAAGTCCCTGGTGACGATCTTGGCCAAGCACAGGCCCTGCAGTCAGTCTACTTGGGAGCATTGTGAAAAAAGCAGATGGATGCGAGAGGCCTGGGCAGAGAAATTGTTGGCCATTGTTGGAGAAAGAGTCCATCCTTCCTAAGGATACGTTTTCTCTGGTCATGGCCCACCCCTCAGCAGCCTGGAGGTTGACTGGAATCAGGTTCCCTCCCAAGCCTGCCACACTAAAGAGATTGGCCTTTGAATGCCCCACTATCATGTTCGCAGTGGTGTGAGTTGGAAGGGATGCGAGTGTGGGTGATTTGGCCTAGATGAGAGACAGTGCTCTAAGGAGGGAAGGCACTTCTATCTGGAAGTCAGACTTGGCCCCTGTGCTCACCTAGCCTGCAGGTTGAGTGTAAATGGGCTGAAAGATCTGGCACACATGACGTGATACCCAATGAGAGGATCACCCATGCCCTTGGTTCAGTTACCCTGCCAGCGTGGAGAATGGAGCCATGGAATATGGAGACAACCTCAGGTTCCACTTTAGAAAAAGAAACATCAAATGAAGAAGCTAGTGATGCCTTTCCATAATGGCCGTGCCAAAACTGAGTCCATGGTGGGCAACTACCCCACCGCATTCCTGAACAACTGGGTCAGCCTAGGTGCTTTTAAGGCTGGGCATGCACTGTGATCACCTAGTGGGTTGAGTGATAGGACACCTTGAAGGCCAGAACACCCAGTGCCATGATGAACACCCAATCCTGACTGCAGCTAGCCTGCGGCCACTTTTGAGAGAACATATTGCAAGAACAGAAGGATTGGTTTTAGCTAAAGCCTGCTGCAAACAACTGCTGTGGCTTTGGAGTGAACAAAAGGAGACATTCCTCTCATTTACCTGCAGTGACAAGACAGGACACACATGAACCATCCCTTGCATCTTGGTGTAGTGGTTAGGACTGTGGACTTCCAATCTGGCGATCTGGGATTAATTCTGCACTCCCCCACATGTAGCCACTGGCTGGATATGGGCCCTCCAAGATGTACCAGTGAGGACCCTCGCAGCCATATTTTGTACCAGCTGTAATGTCCATGTCAGATGTAAGGGTAGGCCCGCATAGAGTGAGTTACAGCAGCCTAATCTGGAAGTGACTGTTGCATGGATCACTGTCGCCAGATGTTCAGAGAACAGGTAGGGTACAGTAGCTATGCTTGGGGCAAATGAAAAAACACCATTCAGGCTACCTTTGTGACCTGAACCTCCATGGAAAGGGAAGTGTTGAAGATCACCCCCAAATTCTGGTTTGGTACAGGTGTCAATTGCATGCCTCCCATCCAGGCATGGGAGGCACGCTTCCTGATCCCACCCTAATCTCCCCAGTCACAGGACCTCCATCTTGGAGGGGTTGAGTTTCAGGTAGCTCTGCCTCAACCATCCAGCCACTGCTTCCAAACAGCTGGTTTCTGTGGGGCGGGGTCTGGCCAGTCAACCATTAGGACAGGGGTAGTCAACCTGTGGTCCTCCAGATGTTCATGGACTACAAAGCAAACACTGGCAGGGAATTGTAGTCCATGGATATCTGGAGGACCACAGGTTGACTACCCCTGCATTAGGAGATAGATCTGGGTGTCATCCACATATTGCTGACAGACCAGCCCATCAATCTGGACCATCTGGGCTAGAAAGCGCATGTGGGGAAGAATCACCCCCTATAGAACTCCACAAAGGAGCTCCACAGTTCTGATAACTCCTCCCTGACAGCAACCCTCTGTGACTGGTTCTGGAGAAAGGAGATCAACCATTGTAGCACAGTTCCCATAATCCTGGCTCCAGCAAGGTAGTGGGCCAACAACTCGTGGTCATCCACATCAAATGTGGCTGACAGATCTAAAAGTATGAGGATGGCCAACCCACCCTGGTCCAGCTGGTGCCAGATGTCATCTGTCAAGGTAACCAGTGCAGTCTCCACCCCGTGACCAGGATGGAAGCCCAAGTGGTATTGGTCCAGGGCCAAAGTTTCCTCCAAGAATGCTAGGCATTAGTCTGCCGCAGCCCACTCCACCACCTTACCCAGAAACGCAAGATGCAAAACTGGTCAATAGCTGGCAGGGTCCCGCGGATTCAGCTATGGCCTTTTCAGGCTCCTTGAGCCCCTCTGGGAACTCTCCCAATTTCCCTCAAGGGGCCTCCTACCCGTTGGTTGCCCAACTTAAGCAGCCAGGACAGCCAAGGATCTAAGCAACTTGTCCACTTTGGTTATCGAGACCTGTCTGAAGGCATCAAACACTAACCCCCTTATGGTGAAGAAGGTGCATCAGCTGCAACTTGTCTTTGAGGGCCATTCAACTCTCTCTTTTCACTTACTAGCAATGTTGCCTGATTTATACTGTTTAGGGGAACAAAGACAGAAAATGGCATGTGCAGCTTGCAGCTGGTGAAACCAAAATTTGAAAAAAATTGTCTCTGAAAAATCCATGAGTTGGCACTGTGTAGTGGTCAGAGTGCTGGAGGAGGACATAGGAATGATCCCCACTCTGTCCTGTAACTCACTGGGTAGCATTGGAGACAGTCATGCTTTCCTAACCTGGTATAATTTTTAGGACTTTGTGAGCACTTATGGGGGCAGGAGGTGGGCGAGCCAGGTGGAAAAGAGATAGTAATAAAAGCTTTCCTTGGCAAAGTTGAACTTGGGCAAGTCATCTCAAGCTGTTTGTTCTGGAAGTGGAGCTACTGGATCAGTTGTGCTTCTCTGTACCCAGAGCTAGACTAGACAGCCTTTGAAGCTCCTCTCCATCAGTGAAATGAAATGCTACCAGTAGTAAACATGCTGCCAGTCACTCGGTGAATGAAGTGGCTTCCTTTCCTTTCTCCCTTAGAAGCTCCTTGATACAGAGCTCTTGAGCAGGTGAATTGTTTAAATCTATTATTTAAGGACTAGAATCAATTTTGCAATGGCCAGTGTAACTTTAGGTTCCCTATCTGTCCCTCTTAATAAAACAGTAAGGGGTGTTGGGGTGGGCCGAGTCCGGGATCAAAACTCCCGGATTGGCCCCTTAGCCCAGGACTGACAAGCGGACAGACCAGAGTTCCATCCAGTCAGCCCAGCCAGGGGCAATCTGGAGACACCGCTGCCAGTCTGCCCCTGACCCCCACAGGGAGAGGAGGTCAGTAGGGCTGTCAAGGGGAATGAGAATAGAGGCTGTGCCAGTCCTTTTCACCCCAAGGCTGTCCTAACTGTCATGTCCAACTATAACTTTGCCTCAGAACCCTGAAAGAGCTGGCAGGAGGCTGGTGACTGCACTCCCTCCCCCTTTCAGGCCTGCTGCGAAGGAGCCTCTGACAGCCTCTGACTGAGGGGAGGGAGGCATTTCTAAGAGCAATGCAGGGG